>NC_064627.1:1142756465-1144006465 GCF_023864275.1 Schistocerca cancellata
CACCGGCCGGCGCTCCTGTCTGTGATGCAGCGTCAAGGGTAACCGCAGCCATGGTCTCCGAACTGATAGTCCATGCTGCTGCAAATGTCGTCGAACTGTTCGTGCAGATGGTTGTTGTCTTGCAAACGTCCCCATCTGTTGACTCAAGGATCGAGACGTGGCTGCACGATCCGCTACAGCCATGCGGATAAGACGTCTGTCATCTCGACTGCTAGTGATACGAGGCTGTTGGGATCCAGCACGGCGTTCCGTATTACCCTCCTGAACCCACCGATTCCATATTCTGCTAACAGTCATTGGATCTCGCCAAACGCGAGCAGCAATGTCGCCATACGATAAACCGCAATCGCGATAGGCTACAATCCGACCTTTATCAAAGCCGGAAACGTGACTGTACGCATTTCCCCTCCTTACACTAGGCATCACAACAACGTTTCACCAGGCAACGCCGGTCAACTGCTGTTTGTGTATGAGAAATGAGCTGAAAACTTTCCTCATGTCAGCACGTTGTAGGTGTCGCCACCGGCGCCAACCTTGTGTGAATGCTCTGAAAAGCTAATCATTTGCATATCACAGCATCTTCTTCCTGTCGGTTAAATTTTGCGTCTGTAGTACGTTATCTTCGTGGTGTAGCAATTTTAATGGCTAGTAGTGTTGATATAGAATCATGAAGTCAAGCAGGAAGCAACTTTCCGCAAAAAAAGTAAAGGAAAAATTCCGAAAAATGATAATTTGTTACTACATCACATGAAAAATTTATTGTCTATTTGTTATCCAGTTGTTCGTCTGTCCCTCCATTAAGACTCATATTTCTCAGGAACGAGTAAACGTATCAAGTTAAAAGGTCCTTAGGAGTCAACATTTTTCTCTGTCTGTCCAATCAAAAGATATGGCCATTTATGTCAGATATTTTGATATCGTGCCAGTATCGATATCGATAACAGGCAAAAATCGTCTAAATTCGCCAATCCCACGATGGACAGGTTTGAACAGAATAATCGGGGCGTCAGCCCGACATTTATCCGGATTTTTACTAATACAGCTGGCAAATCAGTAAGACCTTTACTGTGAAGTAGAGTTTACAGGGCAGGTAGGCGAATTTGGTTTAAAATGTATAATTGGCTAAACAGGTATCTAAACTTGTGGTAAGAACATTTTCAGTAGCTGTTACAATAGTATGACTGCTCACCGAACCCATTGTTGTTGTTGTTCCGGTCTTCAGTACAGAGACTGGTTTGATGCAGCTCTCCATGCTACTCTATCCTGTGCAAGCTTCTTCATCTCCCAGTACCTACTCCAACCTACATCCTTCTGAATATGTTTAGTATATTCAACTCTTGGTCTCCCTCTTAAATTTTTACCCTCCACGCTGCCCTCCAAAACTAAATTGGTGATCCCTTCATGCCTAAGAACATGTCCTACCAAGCGATCCCTTCTTCTAGTCAAGGTGTGCCACAAATTTTTCTTCACCCCAATTTTATTCAATACCTCCTCATTAGTTATGTGATCTACTCATCTAATCTTCAGCATTCTTCTGTAGCACCACATTTCGAAAGCATCTATTCTCCTCTTGTCTAAACTAATCATCGTCCACGTTTCACTTCCATACATGGCTACATTCCACACAAATACTTTCAGAAACGGCTTCCTGACGTTTTAATCTATACTAGATGTTAACAAATTTCACTTCTTCAGAAACGCTTTCCTTGCCATTGCCAGTCTACATTTTATATCCTCTCTACTCCGATCATCATCAGTTACATTGCTCCCCAAATAGCAAACCTCATTTACTACTTTAAGCGTCTCATTTCCTAATCTAATTCCCTCAGCATCACCCGATTTAATTCGACCACATTCCATTATTCTCATTTTGCATTTCTTGATGTTCATTTTATATCCTCCTTTCAAGACACTGTCCATTCCGTTCAACTGCTCTTCTAAGTCCTTTGCTGTCTCTGACAGAATTACAATGTCGTCGGCGAACCTAAAAGTTTTTATTTCTTCTCCATGGATTTTAATTCCTTCCTCCGAATTTTTGTTTTCTTTCCTTTACTGCTTGCTCAATATACAGATTGAATAACATCGGGGATAGGCTACAACCCTGTCTCACTCCATTCCCAACCGCTACTTCCCTATCATGCCCCTCGACTCTTATAACTGTCATCTGGTTTCAGTACAAATTGTAAATAGCCTTTCGCTCCCTGTATTTTACCCCTGCCAATTTCAGAATTTGGAAGAGAGTATTCCAGTCAACATTGTCAAAAGCTGAAACTTCCTGGCAGATTAAAACTGTGTGCCCGACCGAGACTCGAACTCGGGACCTTTGCCTTTCGCGGGCAAGTGCTCTACCAACTGAGCTACCGAAGCACGACTCACGGCCGGTACTCACAGCTTTACTTCTACCAGTACCTCGTCTGCTACCTTCTTTATTGTCAAAAGCTTTCTCTAAGTCTACAAGTGCTAGAAACGTAGGTTTGCCTTTCCTTAATCTGTTTTCTAAGGTAAGTCGTACGGTCAGTATAGCCTCCCGTGTTCCAAACTGATCTCCCCGACGTCCATTATTAGAGAGGAACGATGAGACAGCCCAGACAACTTTCCGGACCGGAGCTCAGATAGCCAACTGCCTATGAAAGACGGGATATGGGTTCGAGTACCAGTCTGGCACAAATTTTCAGCCTGTCTCGCGTAGTCAGTGTTGTCACTGAAGCGAGAAATTTTAGAGAGAACCGCGAAAGACAGTATTTGGCCTGCCGAAATTGCTTGACGGATGAAGATCGCAATACAGTTCCTCCTATCAATCATGGCACGAACCGGGTTTAATTAAATGTGCATTCGCGATGATTCAGTCATTATTGCAAACCTGTCGCTAGCACAGTAGCTTCTAAGTTGGTGACAATGTCCACCATGGACACCCTACCGAGAATCTTGTCCGTTGTCGGCCCTCGTCAGTCTTCTTTGACTGCTGTTCCGATGTGGTACTAGGCGACAACTGCAATAGTCTTTCGACCGATCGAGCAGTAGACATCAAATGTTGCTGATTCTCCAGTACTGAATGAGAACTGAAGCATCCCTGGGTTACAGGATGTAGTTGAATTTGGGAAAGATGTAGTAGGTGCACTCGTAGATATTGCAAGATTTGGAGAGAATGGAAACTTTCGAAAGAAATGCAACTCAGAATCAGAAACATATATAAGAAACAGCTGACTGGAGTGATAAAAAGCATCTGAAAAGAAGGGACAGTATAATAAACGAAACAATACAAACAGTGTTGTTGTCTTTGTGCTGGCATATTTCAAATCCTCAATAAAGGTGTACAGGCTGTACCGAGGGTGGTGCCATTTTGTTTGTGCATATGTCAATGTCGTTGCCCCCCTCCCCTCCCCCTCCACATCCTCATCACCTCTCCGTGATCGCGTCAGAGGAGAGGGCGAACCGCGAGGGCTAGTAAAGATTAAATACCGTTTGCTGCGTTGGACCACCTTCACATTCGTCAAATGGTTTTGAACGGTCCCAAGTGTTGCAGTCTGTATACCAGAGCAAAAATTGCGGTCGCACTACACTCCAAAGGGCTGAGATCGAGTCCAATGCAGATGCAGCCCCACGATACCCACAGACATAGGTGACAGCAATGTCAAATTTTGTCATGAATGTCGTTCAGTTGCACATCGAAAACTGTCCTTTTCGACAGCGAAATGTGTGTAAACGAACGCCCCAAGAGAAGTGGTGATTTAACTGGCGCCATTTATGCCACCCCGTCAGGCCTTTTTGTGTCGGTTCTGAGCGACAATATTTCTGAATTGTTCTCGTTAGCCATCCACTAAAAACAGCATGATTTCAAGGTTGGGCAACGCGGTTCTAATCTCCACTGCAGGCCCGTTAAGCGAAGGGTAAGTTCGTTCATTAGTTAGTTAGTTGGTTACGTGTTCCATTCATCAATCCCACGGTAGCCGTTTTGATGTGGAACGTGTCAAGTGCACAAGAAATGCACATATGAAACAAATTATATATATATATATATATATATATATATATATATATATTACAATACAGAGTTAAAGACAAATATTTCTATTATTTACCCCATTCCCTTAAATGGCACAAAATGCAGATACTATATTTATAGATTTATTTATTTCTATTCAAGAATACATCTATGGTATAGAGGGAGTTGTCAAGGAGATATGATTTCAATTTATTTTGAAGGTATTACTGCTGTCTGTCAGACACCTTATTTCATCTGGTAATTTGTTGAAAATTTTTATAGCAGCATATTTTACCCGTTTCTGTGTCAAAGATAGGTTGAGCAAAGGATAGTGTAAGTCTTTCTTTTCTCTGGTATTATAATCATGAATGTCACTGTTGTTTTTAAAGTGGCCCATGTTGTTGAGAACAAATTTCATTAGTGAGTAGAAGTATTGTGAGACTGTTGTAAGAATTCCCAATGTTTTAAAAAGATGCCTACAAGATGTGCGACTATGAACCCCACGCATTATTCTAACCACTTTCTTTTGAGCAGAGAATAATTTTCGTCTAAATGTTGAGTTACCTCAAAATATTATTCCATATGACATCAGAGAGTGAAAGTATGCAAAGTATGTTAGCTTACTAATTTCTGTATCCTCAAAATTGGCAATTATTCTGATCGCAGAAGTTGCTGAACCTAGTCGATTTAGGAGATCCAAAATATGAATTTTCCAATTAAGATTATCATCTACATGTACACACAAAAACTTAGTATGCTCTACCCTGTCACTGACTTCTGTTGATGTGTTATATTTATTGAAGGAACTGTACTTTTTCCAGCAGAAAATTCGATGTACTGTGTTTTTTCAAAGTTTAGAGCAAGCCCATTTGCAGAAAACCAATTAATGACTTTCCCAGAGACCTTATTTGCATCATTTTCAATTTAACTTTCTTTTACTGGATTAATAATGATGCTTGTATCATCAGCAAACAGTCTCAGTTCATCTTCCGGTTTCAGATAGCAAGGGAGGTCATTCACATATATCAAGAACAGATGGGGACCCATGGTTGAACCCTGTGGAACACCTGATGTAATTTCACCCCAGTTAGATGAAGTGACAAACTTATTTAAATCACTTGACCCATATAAGCAAACTTTTTGCTTCCTGTTCTGTAAGTATGTCTTAAAACACTCATATGCTATTCCATCTACACCATAGACTTATAATTTCTGTAACATAATAGCATGGTTCACACAGTCAAATGTTTTGGACAAGTCACAGAAAATGCCTATTGGTGACATTTTACTATTTAAAGACTCTATTATGTGGACAGTGAAATTGTAAAATTGTATATTGCTGTCTCAGTGAAACAGCAGTGATACGTGGGTAAGAGAGAGCGGGGGCTGACGACCTTCACACCGCCCTTGACACGTCCTTGGTGGCGACAGGCAGAACAGTGGCGACATTTGGCGCCGATGTGACATCACTGACTCGTCTCAAACCTGACGTGAGTTCCTGGGCTCTGGCATATTTTTCGCACATGTCGACATCTTGCTGTTTGAAGGGGCGATGAATCCAAGAGATGCGTCGCACTGGGCCACGCTTTTGCACCATCATACATGTCGTGTAACATGTGATATATTCAGCTTGAGCCAAGTTTTACTCTTCTACGTCACAATGATGGAAGATTTTAAAGAAGAGACCCTTTAATTCTTTTGCGCAGTGTGTTTTCTACTATTAATCTGCATAAGCCAGCTTTATCAGCACAGGATAATAAATCTTGGGGTCACCATTGCCTTCTCATTTCGCCCCGTTCTAGACTTCCCTATCTGGGACATTCTGAGGGGCTTTCAGGAATCGAACCTGACTCCTCACAAGACGGTGCCGGTAATTTCTAGGATATGGAGGCAGTCGATTTCACAGTGCATGTGTGAAAATGTAAACACTTGATGATGGCTCATTTTCTTGTGAATATACGAAAAATCTAAAAAATATTAAATGTGTGATATATTTAAAAATATTAAACGTGTTAAACATTAAATCTGACTGGAAAGTAATTTTAGTGTGTGTGTGTGTGTGTGTGTGTGTCTGTGTGAGACAGTTTAAACTCTGAATATCGCTCGTCATATGTAGTGTGTATAGTGAAAGGTGTATTTAAATTTCATATATATGATATTTTTGTTGGGTTATTTTCCTGTTATTCCCTCTGTATTACATTGTTTGTGCTTCATGTATGAGAGAGAGATGAAATTTGATGTAACATTAGTACAATTCACTTGCGTCACCTCTTAGCAACCGGCTGGGCATGTGATCGAAAGCCCCAGTGAAGTACTTCTTTTCCTTCTTTTTTGATACGTATCAGTGTGTGTGTGTGTGTGTGTGTGTGTGTGAGTGTGTGTGTGTGAGAGAGAGAGATAGAGAGACAGAGAGAGAGCTCGTGTTTGTATGTTTCATGAATAGCATCAATTTACACAATTCAAGTGAAGTTCACGTAATCATCTCAAAGTATTATAGTATTGGCAATACTTACTGTTTTTGAACATGGTGACTGTATATATACACTATGTGATCAAAAGTACCCGGACACAAGGCTGAAAATGACTTACAAGCTCGTGGCGTCCCCATCAAATGTTTCAAATGGCTCTGAGCACTATGGGACTTAACATCTGTGGTCATCAGTCCCCTAGAACTTAGACCTATGTAAACCTAACTAACCTAAGGATATCACACACATCCATGCCCGAGGCAGGATTCGAACCTGCGACCGTAGCAGTCTCGTAGTTTCGGACTGGAGCGCCTAGAACCGCCCGGCCACCGCGGCCGGCCGTCCCCCATCGGTAATGCTGGAATTCCATGTGGTGTTGACCCACTCCTAGTTTTGATGACAGCTTCCATTATCGCAGGCATACGTTCAATCGGGTGGTGGAAGGTTTCTTGGGAATTGGCAGCCCATTCCTCACGGAGTGCTGCACTGAGGAGAGGTATCGATGTCAAGTTGGTGAGGCATGGCAGGAAGTCGGCGTTCCAAAACATCCCAAAGGTTGAAACATCCCCTTCGAAAAATTAAGAATGACAGTGCTGGTAAAACTCTTACGTTATTTGATTTTCAAACAGCTGAGCAAAACTCAACGTACTCAGACGTTTCTCTCTTTACTTATTCTGATCATCACTAAACTGACACAAAATATTTTTAGCGCATCGCAGTCTGACTTCCAATAATCCCTAAAAAAGAATGGTCCTGACTAACAATAACCTATACATTCCATGAATCACTTACCTCACGAAAATCTTCGTTACTCGAACTGCTGCAATACAGCGAGCGCCAATACCGCCAGCTAAATAAAAGATTCTAACTACTGAAGGCACTAACTACGGATAGGCATAGTTAGCAAATGAAAGATTTTGATGGAGAACAAACAATGTATTTGCCTTAATAGTGTTCAAAAGTCATAATATATATATCAGTTCATGACATCCAGTCTTACAAATTTCGTTTTTGTGACGGACACACGTCCAGATCGTCCGCTCTCAAAACTCTGGCATCTCTCTCTCCACATCCACCACTGCTGGCGGCTCACCTCCAACTGCGCAACGCTACGAGCTCTTCACATCCAACTGCCCAACACTACAATAGCAAATATTCCAACAATGCAAACTAGCCACACACTGCACACAGCACAGTCAGTGATTTTCATACAGACCGCTACGTGGCGTTACCAACAAAAAACCTAAACAGCCTACTTACATAGCCCCAATGATCTCCGCAAAAAATCTTACGAAATGTTTTGGGCATTGGCCAATACATATTTGTTAAAAAAAATTATATTAACACTAACAAATATATCAAATGCACACACTTATTGATACAATGTTGGTCAAAAGCAAAAATTTTCTCACAGTCCATAAAGACAGTTCTGATCATTCATCGCAGTAGTAAATGCAGTTTTTTTTTCTCAAAGTCTGAACAGTAAAAGTATATGCACACGGAAGTAGTGGATTTCCATGCAGACTTGAAGAATTAGTGTTGTCCTTCCAACGGAAAGACAGTGCTAACTATTGACATGCAGACAGGTAATGGGCCACAACAGAGCAAACCCACAGCAGAGTCAGTCGAAGTTTTGAAGAATATTGGCTGGTAGGTCATCACAGAGCAGACCCACTGTAGTCCTGGTAGAGAGTATGGTATTGGTGGGCCACCAGAGCTGCAGACACACTGCAGTCCTTGTAGGGACGGCCAGCAGCCATCTGTTGCGACTGTGCGGGTGCGCAATCACTATTGAAGAGTCTTGCAGATAATGTAGCAAGTCCATAAACCACCGCTTGTGCAATCACAAATTTTTTTTTTGAAATGTCCTTAAAACCAGCAATGCTGTTAACCAGTCCCTTGCTGAATTATCAACACTTGTGCGAACACTAACAATCCCTTTTTTTCACATATTGTGCATATACTATGAGCAACAAAAATGTGTGAAGTGAATGCCTACAAGTTACTTAATTTGATGAACTGGTGTCAATTACAATTTTATGGCATAAGAATACAATTATAAAGATACAAAATACATCATTAAAGAACATAATAATACAGATAACCTTTGTAGTAATACAGGCTTTACAAAAGAATAGAAATAAACATATACATCAGTGTTACAGGAATTATGACATAAGTAAATAAATAAAACAATGAGAAAACATTAATTTCACACAGGACCATTAAAACAGATGAGAATAAATAATGTCTAAACATCTTTACAAAGTGAATAAAATAGTATCAGAAAAATTCTACAACATCACTCTTATCAGATAAACACATAAAGACAGGAAGAACACAAATACACAAGGGTACACAAAAACATAGCGGAATAACACAAAAGGAAAGGAAAGGGTTTGTTTTACTGCAGTATTTATCGTATTTGATTTGCAAACAAAACTTTCTTTACTTCTTGGAGATCCCCCTTAGTTCATCATTATTCCCAAAAAGTCCTATCTATACCTGTTGTGCCTAAACCCTACTGTTTTGTTCATATACTCTTTCAAAATAATTATTCTTTATTGTGCACAAGGTGTCCTATAGGATTCAGGTCAGGACTCTGTGCAGGCCAATCCATTACAGTGATGTTAATGTCGTGAAAAGACTCCGCCATAGGCCGTGAATTATGGACAGGTGATCGATTGTGTTGAAAGATGCAATCGCCATCCTCGATTTGCTCTTCAACAGTGGGAAGCAAGAAGGTTAAAAAACATCAATGTAGGCTTGTGCTGTGATAGTGCCACGCAAAACAACAAGGGGTGCAAGCCCCCTCCATGAAAAACATGACCACACCAGCGCCTCCGAATTTTACTGTTGGCACTACACACGCTGGCAGATGACGTTCACCGGCCATTCGCCATACCCACAGCCTGCCATCGGATTGCCACGTTGTGTACCGTGATTCATCACTACACACAACGTTTTCCTACTGTTCAATCGTCCAATTTTTCGCTTCTTACACAAAGCGAGGCGACATTTGTTATTTACCGGCGTGATGTATAGCTTATGAGCAACCGCTCGACCATGAAATCCGAGTTTTCTCAACTCTCGCGTAACTGTTATAGTACTTGCAGTGGATCGTGATGCAGTTTGGAATTCCTGTGTGATGGTCTGGATAGATGTCTGCCTACCCTCTTGAACTGTCGGCGGTCTCTGTCAGTCAGCAGACGAGGTCGGCCTGCACTCTTTTGTGCTGTACGTGTCCCTTCACGTTTCCACTTCACTATCACATCGGAAACAGTGGACGTAGGGATGTTTAGGAGTGTGGAAATGTCGCGTACGGACATATGACACAAGTGACACCCAATTACCTGACCACGTTCGAAGTCCGTGAGTTCTGCGGAGCTCTCCATTCTGCTCTCTCACGATGTCTAACGACTACTGAGGTCGTTGATATGGAGCACCTGGCAGCAGGTGGCAGCACAATGCACCTAATATGAAAAACGTCTGTCTCTGGGGATGTCCGGATACTTTTGATCACATAGTTTATGTGTGTTTTGCTGACGTATTTCAGATGTGGAAATACTGCACGTTACATCCTTTACGTAGGTTTTTTGAATAAACTCTTTTGAACATGGCGCAAACATTAAGATTGTCTGGATACTTTCCAGTAAAGTCAAGATAGCTGTTCGGCTGCTACATTGTAACTGGCTGTTTCATTTTAAGGCACCAAAAATACTAGGTATGACTAGTACGTAAAATACGAAGCTGCGATTGCAGGAGTGGGGAGGGACGGAGATGGGTAGAGTTTGAGAGCGTGGTGACGTCACTGTAAGAAGTCGTGGCTTGTCATCTGAAGGTGATGCTGTCATAAAAGAGGGGTCGTGGCTTGTGGCGTCATGCGGTTGCCCATGGCATGTTGGCAATCCACAATAGTGAGTGTACTGCAAGGTTCAATATCGCATTTAAGTGCAAAATGGGGCAGAATTCCGATAGATATACTACATACAGCTTATTAAAGTCAGTGATATAGGTCTGCAATAACTAGACGACCCAGACTTCAGAAGGATCATATTTCATGTTTAAATAACGAAAAATTCTTCTATCAAAATCAACGCAGATACCACAAACAGGAAACTTGCGAAACTCAGCTCCCTCTGTAATTTTTTGGACATTTCTAGTGGAGAAAAAAAGCGCTCTGCCGAAAATACTTTGAAAATGGATTAAAAACACCAATGACCACAATAAAATATTTGTTTGCAATGCTTAGAGCTTTCGGTCAGAACGTGACCGTCAGAGGACCATTTGCACGACGGTTGCGATGAACGGAGCAGGTGTAGTGACCCCACGAACATCAAATTGTAACGTCGGAAATGCATATCCTCCTATTTCCATCTATTGTACTATTTTTTTTTTCCTTGCTTTGTTACCTCAAGATATGACATTTCTGTCTCTTTGTATATTGTAATTGTTTTACTATTTGTATATTTATGCATTTATGTCGATGTATAATTGGTTTGTTTCGTAAATATTATTTGTATTTTTACGCTGGGTCTTGCCTAGGGAAAACTGCTATCGAACGATTACGTCGATAGGTCGTGTGAAGAATCAAAGTGTGTAGGATCTTTGGTAGTGTTAACTCTGCCGCGTGGAGCGCGGGCTGAGAGAAGGAGTGTGGCGGGAGTAGCAAGTGGAGCAGGGGTGTTGTGTGACGCTCCCGCGAGTTGCCGCGCTTTCGGGGTTTGGCAGCATGTAATTGCGCTCGACTTGCGATGATAGTTTCTGACATGGTGTCGCGGACGGGAAACATTAACTAGCGCACATCAAGAGCCCGTTTCGTCTGGTGACCGTGTCGAGAAGAAGGCGCGCCAACATCCAGCTTCTGCAACAGCGACGGCCGACAATGAGTGACTGTCGCCACCTCCTCGACCGACGGCTTCAAACCTTCAATCAACCGACAAGGAAGACTGGACGCAAGTAAAGTTTTAGAACTGTATGGCAGACCTCAGCTTTTCAAACTGTACCATTTTCGTAACTATAATAACAGCAACTTAGCATGAACCTTTGTTGCTCATTGTCCCAATTGCATTACCAAGCAGGGTCCCTTCCTTTTCCGAAATGAACCCGAGTGTCGTTGAAATTTAAACGCCAGCACTAAGGTAATGTAGCTAATTCTATTTCACTGCTTTAATTTCAAAGTTCAGTTAGCTGGCTACAATATTCAGATTACACAAGCACAAATTAAGAGTGCGAGTTTTGTTATCGTATTTTAGCTTACCTGTGACTGCAGCTCAGCTTGGTACGTACTAAATTTTACTATTGTTAATTGTTCAGAATCATTTAATTCAAGTTCAAAGTTAAATCTCTTATTTCCAAATTGCGTAGATTCAAGTAGTTTTTTGAAATGATTGTTGAGGTAGTCCAAGACTAACCGTATTTTACTGAATTTCGATGTGCTTCAGAAAGAAAGCTCACTATTAACTTCAGTCACTAAATTAACTTTCGATTTTCCGGTTTTATTAATTCTTTGCTAAATTAAGTCAGGGTGTAGCGAAATTTATTACTTCTGACAAACTTTCAGTTTTCACACTACACGTGTCAACCTTCAGTTGCCACGCTTCTAGTGCTAATTATATGTGTAATAACCTTTCTTTTTCAGTTACTATAGTAATTGTCCTTAGGACTGGCGACCGTGATTTCCCCCAAATCTCAAATACCTAATTACCGCTAGTTAATTGTTAACGTAACGGCTGCACATTTACTTTCTTTATTAACTTTACCCCTTTTCAAAATTAATTTCCACCAGTTTCATTAGCACATTTCCTTTCATTTAGATGTAACCCTTTCCTCCCTCTTTACCGACAGCTTAACTTCGGTGACGATTGCTTTTCCAAAACTCCCATTAGGTACACGCGGTTTCATTTTTCACTGTCATTAAGGTCGGTAAGTGAGGGGGAGGTTACAAAATGTTCAAGAGTGTTCACCGCCACCGCCTTCCATTAAGGAGTAAATGGTCCGAAGATGGTCACGTTCTGACCGAAACCACTAAGCGTTGCAAACAAATATTTTATTGTGGTCGTGAGTGTTTTTAATCCATTTTCGAGATCGCTCTGTTCGCCTAAGATATCCTGCGTGCCGTATACAACGACGACGGTGTTAATGCTGTATTATTTGCCTTTTGAAAGTCTTTCAGTACAGTCCAGTAGTGTCATTTAGTGAACAAAATACGAGCTTACCGAGTATCCGACTCAGACTGATGATTGGGTTCAGGTCTTCTTTACAGACAGAACGCAACCTGTTGCTCTTAACGGGACGAAATCATCAGATGTAAAGGTGATTTAGGGGTTATCCTAGGGAAATAGTATAGGACCGTTATCGTTTACAATACATATATATTACACAGTGGACTATGGCTCCAAGAGTATTCTTGCGGACAATGCTGTCGTCTATACAGAGATTGGAGCGGTAGAAGAGTGTAGCCGAATACAGAAACACCTGTAGAGGATTTACGACTCCTGCAGACTGGAATTTGGCTCTGCAATTAAATAAATGTAACGTACTGGGTATAAATAGGCGAAGAGACCGAATACTGTTCGATTACATTCCTGACGAAAAATCATTGGAAAGACCAACAGTCGTAAAATTCATAAGCATAACCATCCGCTGTGACCTAAAGGGCAATGACCACCGAAAATAAATTGTGGGAAATGCAGATAGCAGGCTAAGGCTCACTGGAATAATGATGAAAACGTATTCATTCACGAAGAAGTGACAGAAAAGCACTTTTTTGATCGATTCTTGAATATTACTCATAGTGTAAGTAGGCTGTTTAGATTTTTATATGGGTAATGCCACGTAGCTCTCTGTATGAAAATCACTGGCTGTGCTGTGTGCAGTATGTGGCTAGTTTGCATTGTTGCCTGCCATTGTTGTCATGAACTGCTATAGCTGGATGTGAACAGCAGATAGCGTTGGGCAGTTGGAGGTGAGCCGCCAGCAGTGGTGGACGTGGGGAGAGAGATGGCGGAGTTTTGATAATCTGTAAGACTGAATGTCAATTATGAATATTAAGGTAAATACATTGTTTGTTCTCTATTAATATCTTTCATTTGCTAACTATCCCTATCAGTAGTTAGTACCTTCAGTGGTTTGAATCTTTTATTTAGCTGGCAGTAGTGGCGCTCGCTGTTTTGCAGTAGCTTGAGTAGCGAAGATTTTTGTGAGGTAAGTGATTTGTAAAAGGTATAGGTTAAAGTTAGTCAGGGCCATTGTTTTGTAGGGGTTATTGAAAGTCAGATTGCGTTGCGCTAAATAATATTGTGTGTCAGGTTAAGCACAGGCTTGTAAAATTGTTCTAAGTGGACGTTTCATATGTAAAAATTGTTCAAAGGGGACGTTTCATATGGCGACCCTGCCAGGATACCTCACTGGAATCTTCTGATTTTTTCTTGTAGTTTGTGTATTTAATGTAGCTTTTGTTTATTGCTAGTGCGTAATTGTAGAGAGAATCTCCTGGGTAGTTGCATACTTTCATTGTTGCACAGTAAAACAGTTGTGGCATGCATGTAGATTTGCACCAAGTATTTCGCAGCTGCAATTAACTAGATATTATTTTCAGTGCTATGTTAATGTGTTCTCTTATTTTTGCTATTCAAATTGTGCTTTTCTGTGTTATCGTGTGAAATATTGTGAAAATAATGGCGTGTGAAAAACGTAACACTCGACTCCAAAGTAAACTGAGAAATGACAGTGAAGACGAAAGCAGTGTGTTGGCCCCACCATGTAATGAGTTAACTAATGTTCAAAGTAGTAATTTGGTAACTGTGCATAGGGAAATGGAGCGGGCGTCAAACAATGGCGTAGACAGTCAAACAGGTAGTGAACAGGGAAGCATTATCGATCGATCGGTCGGCAACAGCTCGCCTCAGGAATCCGAAATGATAGGACACAATTTTGCAAATACTGTAGATTCAGGTTTTGCGTCCTCACCGTTTTCTCAAATGAGTCAAGACACATTTTCTGCTTGTCAAAATGTGAATGCTGCCGGTGAAAACGCACTGCCAAAAAGCATAGAGAAACAGATTCCAGACACTAATACATTATTATTGCAATTAATGCAACAAATGGAACAAAATCAGAGACAGATGGGACAAAATCTTCAAAAGTTAGACACAATGGAACAAAATCTTAAAAAGTTAGACACAGTGGAACAAAATCTTAAAAAGTTAGACTCATTGGAACAAACTCTCGAACAAACACGTGAAGATTTAACTGCTGAGTTACATAACATTGAATCGAAATGTCAAAAAGTCTGTAATGACGTAAAAACACAAATTTGTGAGCATTTTCAACCTATTTTTTCGCGGCATGAAAATGCATTACAGAATCACGAAGCAGCCATAAAAGAGCTGCAAACCATTGTTCATGAAAATCATGTGACCTTGTGGGCTAAAATTGACTCAGTTGCATCTACCGATTCGGTTACGCAACTGGCAAAAACTCAGGAAAACTTAAAGAACACAGTAGATTCGATTTCAACACAAATGGACACTCTGAAACTTGGTTCAGAAAAACACACTGAGGAAATGTGTTCACTATCGGAGAAATTAGCTGAACTTTCGGATCAGGTCACTAACTTATCTACAAAGGTAGATGATGATCTGAATGACACAAGACCCGTAGCCTTCACTGACACAGAAGAGTATGAACAAATTAGAAAATTCAGACAAAATCAAAATCAAATCAATACACAGTACAAAAGAGAAATCCGGGAAGTACAAGATCAGTTGACACAGGTGATACAAGAATTACATATTTCAGAGGACACTCGCGCTCCAACACGGGAAGAGGAACTTAGAAATACGGAAAAGCCACAAAATAATAACACAGGGCATTTCGGTAATTATGAAAGAAATTGGCAAGGTGCACCGAATTTTGAGATGGAACCGCCGACACGACGTAACAATGACCGATATGTGACTCGCCGACATGATGATTTTGACTATAAGCTGTTCATTACTACACGTAAATTCAAAACATTTAAGAATTCTGGCAACGACATTCATCCACAAGCGTGGCTCCATCAATTCTCTCATTGTTTTCCTCCCAACTGGTCATTAGAACACAGATTAGAATTTATGTGTGGCTACTTGGAGAATGAACCAGCTGCAAGAATGCGATCGGTCATTCACGATTGTCACAGTGAAGGAGAATTTTACCATGCGTTCCTCTCAGCATATTGGTCACAAGCTACACAAGATCGCGTAAAACATAGCATCATGATGATGAAACACTTTGAACAATCTGAATTTTCCAGTCTTGTCAAATATTTTGAAGACATGTTGCACAAGAATCAGTACCTATCAAACCCATACAGCCCCTCAGAACTCATCCGCATTTGCTTAATCAAACTGCCTGAACATTTACGACATATTATTTTGGCAGGACGTTGCAAAGACGACATTGAAGCTTTTCAGGGACTGTTACAAGAACTGGAAATTGACACAGACAGTCGCGGGTTGCGAAAACAGGAAAACAATCACTACAGGTCACATCCGTCACAATTCCGTGACGACAGAAACAATAAATGGCCACGACAAACCTATTCTTACAACGTAAATCGTGACCAAAACAGACACCACCCATATGACAACCACTGGCAGAGTAATAGTTACAGGGAAAGATCACCTTTCCGCGGTAATGACTATCACAGAGACAATCAGAGAAACAGACAATATGGGAACCAAAATAACTATTATCAAGGGAGACAGAATAACTTTAGACGCAACGGTCCAGCACGCAGTTACGACTCAGGCAGAAATTCTCCACCACATGACCGACAAGAAAGAAACTATCGAACCTACCGACATGACGACAGACGATATGATCGTAACGACAGACCTGAATTGCATCAGAACTGGCGAGTTTTAAACAGAGCTGGGCCCTCTGGGCAAGGCGAATTTGTGGAAGTTAGGTCTCCAAATCCCAATAACGACGCGCGCCAACAAAGAGACAATAGGCGATGACTCACACCGCTGGCAGCCACAATATGTACTTATGAAACTGATGACGCTGCTGCCGTAGCTAGTAATTACGTAAAAATGGAAGACATTAGAGACATCTTACTCCAGGAACACGACGTAAAACATAACAACATTGCATATCCTGTGATCCACATTACTGTAAATGACGTAAAATTTACGGCAGTACTTGACTCTGGCAGTCCTATTTCAGTAATTAGTGAAACAGCTTTTAGCAAATGCAACAAATCGAACAATTGCCCCACACTTCCGTTACGTAAGATTAAATTACAAGGTGCAATCTTTGGAAAAAGTGTAGATGTACGCCAACAAACCAATTTAGAATTCTTTTGCCAAAGCCACAGCTTCTCTATGAACTTCCTTATTGTTCCATTATTGTCGACGGAAATTATACTGGGAGTAGACTTTTTGAATGAATATAAAGCAATCTTAAGCTTTCACGATGCTGAAATAAGTTTAGAGAAAGAAGGTAAGTCAATAGCTTTGAAATTTGAAGACTGGCTCTCAAACCATGATGAGGAAATTAATCGGCTTTACGTTCTGTTAGACAACAGTTCGGAATTTTCTACGGAACTAGACACTAACAATCACTCTGCAAGTACTGACAGGGATGACATCGACGGCATATTTGAAATTAATGAGTTAATTCAGAATAAAATTCAGACAATTGAGAATTGTAATGACACTGATAGGCAGGACCTTTTTGAGATTTTACAAGCACATTCCACAGTTTTTACTCACAAAACAGGAACAATCAAGGGGTTTCAATACCAATTTCGTGTTCGTGAGCATACTAAATTTTGTGTTAGACCATACGTAATTCCAGCACATTATAGGGACCGTGTTAGAACAGAAATACAATCTATGCTTGACGAGGGCATTATTGAGCCTGCAGTAAGCTCATACAACAATCCGTTACATGTTGTTGAGAAGAAAAATGGATCGATCAGACTTGTCTTAGATTCGAGACAAATCAATACTATCATTATTCCTGAAACAGACAGGCCACAGACGATGGAAGAACTTCTTCAAAATTTTAATGGTGTAAAAGTGTTGTCTTCCATTGATCTCAGATCCAGCTTTTATCAGATCGAACTTCATCCAGAATGTAGAAAATACACAGCTTTCCTTTGTTTCGGCGTTTGTTATCAGTTTCGGAAACTTCCTTTTGGTTTGAACATTTCTTCAGCAGCATTCATTCGCGGGTTAAATTCCATATTACCTGAGTTCTTAAAACGTCACATCACCTTATATGTGGACGATATTCTAATAGCAGAAGCTTCATGGGAACAACATAACCGCATACTCAACATTTTGTTACGTATTTTTGCAGAATCTGGAATTACAGTTAACTTGGAAAAGTCTGAATTCGGTAGGACAAAGGTGAAGTTTTTGGGACATATTATTTCTTCTGAAGGCATTCAGCCGGATCCTGAAAAGTTAGAAGCAATTAGAGCCATTCCAGTTCCATCCACAAAAAAACAAGTCCGCAGTTTTCTAGGTCTCGTAAATTTTTACCGTCGTTTTCTGAATATGCAAATTCTAGTTACACCAAAACTTTGTTCTCTCACTGGAAAAAATACTATTTGGAACTGGGACGAACAAGCGCAGTTGGAATTCAACTCTTTGAAAGAAGCGTTACTTCACGCGCCAATACTAGCTCATCCAGATCTGTCACAAGATTTCTGCCTTAGCACTGATTCTTCCAAAGTTGGTCTTGGTGCCCATTTATTTCAAGAAGCCATAGAAGATGACATTACTGTTCAGAAAACCATTGCTTTTGCTAGCCGAGTGCTAACAAAATCTGAAAAAAATTATTCCGTTACTGAATTAGAAGCTTTAGCTATCGTTTGGGCATTTAACAAATTCCGTTTCTTTCTTTCTGGTAAGCACGTAAAAGTATACAGTGATCATCGTGCATTACAATTTCTTATGTCTTCAAAATTAAATCATGATAGGTTAAAACGTTGGGCATTGTTTCTGCAAGAATTCCGCTTCACAATAGTCTACATTCCCGGCAAGGAGAACATTGTTGCGGACGCGCTGTCACGCGCACCGGCTGGGCTTGAGAAAAGTAACACAGAAGGCAACCTCGAGAAAAATTTCAGTATTCTTTACATTCAGAAAGTCGCCTTTGAAAACTTCATCACCACATCTTTAAAGGACATTGCTCATGAACAAGATAAAGATCCGATTTGGAAAGATATCAAAAGTAAATGGCATGAAAAGACACACACTCAGATTCGGCATTATTACCTGGTTAGAAACAACATACTCTTCAAACGCTGCACTGTTGATGACAAGCTATGGGTACTTTGCATTCCAGACGATTTTGTTAATAAGCTCATTTGGTACATTCATTTCAGCTACGCACATTTTGGTCCACGAAAATGTTATCATATTCTTCGAACGACTTGTTATTTTAACAATATGGAAAAGAGAATTCGAAGAGTCTTGTCTATTTGTAAACTTTGTCAAAAGGCGAAACCATCTACTATCTCACATCGTGCCCCGTTGTTTCCAATCATTCCTTCTAAATTAAAAGAATTTGCTGCTGTTGATCTCTTGGGACCGCTTGTCAGAACATCTAATGGATTTGCATACGTTCTAGTCGCTGTTGAACTTACTTCAAAATTTGTTTCTTTCACTCCGTTACGTAAAGCCACTGGACGGTCTGTATCCAACGCCTTTGTTAAAAATTTCTTACGTGAAGTGGGACACGTTAGTAAAGTCATTTCAGATAACGGACCGCAATTCAGATCTGCTGTTTGGTCACGCATGCTTCGGAATCATAAAATCAAACCTGTTTTTATTTCATTGTATTCACCACACTGTAACCCGTCTGAACGGATTATGAAAGAAATCAATAAGCTTTGCAGACTTTATTGTCACAGAAAGCACCAGCATTGGGACAGATATTTACACTTATTTCAAAATGTGCTGAATGAAATGCCTCATGATTCCACTGCTTTACCACCTACTCTTGTACTGAAGAATGTAGAACCTCCGAACAGAATCAGAGAGCTTGTACCATTCCCAAATACACGTAAACTTCGACACAAAGACATAATTGATTTGGCTCTTAAAAATATAAAATCTGCAGCAGACAAAAGGAGAAAACTACACGGTAAAGCAAATGCAAAGAAATTATATATTGGTCAGAAAGTTCTCATTAAAGCTCATTCATTGTCACATAAGAAGAAACACTTGAGTCACAAATTCTTTCTAGTTTACAATGGACCTTACAGAATCCGACGTATACCACATGATAATTGCGTTGAAGTTGAAACTCTGCGTACTAGGAAGAGTAAAGGTTTACACCACATTTCTCATGTAAAACCATTTATTGACAGATAATCTGCTTTTTAACTTAGTCTTTGCAATTTTCACTTCACGCTACTTGTACAATTTGTCCCACTGAGAAACTGTTACCATGCAACAATGTTTGAAGTTAAATATCCAGTCGAGAACCAAGAGAACTTATTTAATTATTGCGAACAGACGACACAGTGTTGTTATTTATACATTCCTCCTTGTTAGTTGCACGATTACGTAACGAATATACGGCTTACATACTTAGAACATATACCAGCACTGCTAATGAAATTTTCATGCAACATTTTGGTTTGCTTGAGAGTGGATTCAGGATTTGAGGTGCTTTCTGTGAAATGCCAGATGACACAGTGGTTAGTTTATGTGACAGCTACACGATTTTATCACGACGCTGCTAATGCGTGACAATTTACAATGTTGCTTTTGTGGTGTATCTGTTTTTTATCTGCACAGTTTTTCTGAATTATTCTGGAAAGTAAACCATGTTTTAGTAGTAACTTTTGTGGTATAGCTACAATGAGACAGCCTTTTCCGTAGCACAACAATACTTTACAGCACACTAATTTCTTCATCGCAACAATAAGCATAATAACTAAGTTATCTATACGCAAAGCATTTCACTTTTGTGTATCATGAGGTAAGTACATTGACTTCTGCAGAACTTAGCTTTCGGAGGACAATAACTACGACACTTCCCAGAGATTATCTTACAGCAAGACGCATATTTAGCGCTAAAGGACACGTATTTGAGTGATTAATTTTGTACTTAAAACATTTATTTTTAAAGATTTTTGAATTACAAAGAAAGTTTTTCGTGATACATTTCATTCCATTGCTGTAATCTGTAACACCTGAGGGTATAATTACAACAAACCTCAGGGGGGTACACGCCTACTTTGTGTACCATGTGTTTGGCAAGCACAAGGAGCCCTAGCTAATATGGTATTTGCTTATACAACTTTACACATCGGTACCATATTTCTCTAACACATAAATTACACACCTATCTGATCATTTAACAGAGAAACAAACATCCTTTTACTACGTCAGTGACACATGTTTACGCAATTACAGAGTTGGATTACTTCACACTTAAGAAATTGTACTTTGTCTGTACCTTTTGCACTGTTCATATTTTTTTGGTACCATTGTGATATTATGAGAGCTTTGAATGATGTATTTGGTATGAGATCATGATTTTTAAAGTACGTTTGAGGTAGATGACACTACTGAAATGAGCAGAGAATTTTCTTTAGGTTTTGAAACAATTGCAGAAAGCTACGACGTTTTTGAGATTTGACTGAGGTGTTATGATGTTATTATTACGACGACGATGTGTATTATGCTGTTGAGGTATGTTTATGTCAATAAGATGATGCTACCATATATGAGGAAGGCGATTACCAGTTTATATGTATATGAATAATGAATAGAAGATAGGGACTCTTGACTTGTGAAAAAGGTTGTTGGAAACCAAGAATCGTACTTTAAGAGTTATGAAATGTGTGTGTAAATGCGTGAATGAGACTGTCACTGCAGCGGAAACTGCTGTCGTAAATATTTCCGTAAGAAAGTGACCACCTGCACGTGCGTCGTCGGCACACAGCTGTGTCAAACACCTGGAGAACAAGCCATTAGGGCGTGCCTTTCATCGCTAATGCGACACCCTCGTTACTTAAAAACATATGATTACTCGCACTTTGTGCTAATTATTGAAATGCTTATGAATTGATGGGAAATATTCGTACATCTGCTCACCTGATTATGACAAGTGTCTTTCTACGAGAGTTGAGTGCTACTGACTTACGAAATGCCACATGACTATTGAATGATATTTTTATGCTTTGCTTTTCGTAGTTGCTTATTTCATTTGATGTCTGGTTTCCAGCTGTGTTGCAGCATTGCTCTTATAAAATGAAATGCATTTGCTAATGTGAACACTTTCTGTCAACAGATCTATTAAATAATTATTTTATGATCCACATTCTTTAAAAAGGAGCACTTGGAAAGGAAAGAACAATACGAAGGAACTCGTAACAGTAAAACATAATTTTCTTTTCTAGTACATGGTAATATTTTTTTTTACAATCAGTTGTTGTGGTGCACCACTTTAATTACATAGACATTAAGATGTGAATATGCATTTCCCTTGTCTGCATTGTTGTTTTTACTGTAATATTTTTTCTGCTTGAGCTATGTCATGTTTAGGTATAAGTTGCTGCTGTTTGTCAGGCATAGTGTTACTGAATTTGACTTTGTGTTACTCTTCTAAGCTAGTTTTTCTTGTTTCCTGCATTGCCTTATATTAGTTGTAATATTGCACTTGCTTTGCTAATTTATGCTGCTTGCTTTGCCATTTCTATTTTTTGTCATTGATGTTTGTGTTAATTATTTTTTTTTTTGCTGCATTGCCTCGTCCCTTGATATATATATCTGAGCTCAGTAGATTTAAGTTAGCTTAAGAGGGGGTAGACTATATAAGAAACTGACTATGGAGAATAGGTAAAGAATGCATTGCGAAGAAAGATTTGGGCCCCAATGAGTATTGTACAATCAGAAATAATTATTTTGAAAGACATATGAATAGAATACAGGAACGAGGTATAGGTAGGATTTTCTTGGAAATAAATGATGAGGTAAGCAATGTGTGAACATATGAATACAGAAAGCATGCTTAGATAGGATTTTTTTGGTGGAAGCAAAGGTTGAAATAAGACGAACGATCTATGGAATGAAGGGAGATCTCCAAGCAAAATACTGCAGTAAAACAAACCCTGTCCTTTCCTCTTTGCTGCTTTTTCCCAAAATGTAATTGTGTGTTGTCCTTTCCTTTTGGTGTTATCCCACTATGTGTTTGGGTACCCGTGTGTATTTGTGTTTTTTTCCTGTCTTTATGTGTTTATCTGATGAGAGCTATGTTGTAGAATTTTTCTAATACTCTGTTATTTTCTTTGTAATGATGCTTAGACATTATTTATTCTGTTTTGTTTTAATGCTCATGTGTGAAATTGATGTTTCGAAAGTGATTCTGATCTTTTATTTTTGTACTCATGTCATCATTCCTGTAACACTGATGTATATGTTTATTTCTATTCTTTTGTAAAGCCCCTATTACTAAAAATGTTATCTGTATTGTTATGTTTTTAATGATGTATTTTGTACCTTTGTAATTGTATTCTTACGTCATAAAATTGTAATTGACACCAGTTCATCATATTATTAACTTGTAAGCATTCATTTCACTGCACACTTTTCTGTTGGTCATAGTATATGGACAATATGTGAGAAGTAGGGACTGTTAGTGTTTGCACGTGTGTTAATAATTCAGCAAGGGACTGGATAACAGCATTGCTGGTTCTAAGGACAATTCCAAAAACTTTGTGAGTGCACAAGTGGTGGTTATGGACTTGCTCTATTATCCGCAAGACTCTTCAATGGTGATTGTGCACCTGCACAGTCACAACAGATGGCTGCTGGCCATCTCTACAAGGACTACAGTGGGTCTGCATCTCTGGTGGCCCATCAATACCATACTCTCTACCAGGACTGGAGTGGGTCTGCTCAGTGATGACCTACCTACCAATATTCGTCAGAACTTAGAATGACTCTGCTGTGGGTTTGCTCCATTGTGGCCCATTACCTGTCAGCATTTCAAGAGTCAGCACTGTCTTTCCGTTGGAAGGACAACACTACTTCTTCAAGACTGCATGGAAATCCACTACTTCCGTGTGCATTGTATTTTACTGCTCAGACTTTGAGCAAACAAACTGCAGGTTTACTCTTATGATGAATGATCAGGACTGTCTTTATTGACTGTGAAAAAAATTTTAGCTGTTGACCAACATTGTATCAATAAGTGTGTGCATTTGATATCTTTGTTATTGTAATTATGAAAAATTTTATCAAATCTTTATTGGCCACTGCCCAAAAATATTTTGTAAAATTTTTTGTGGGGAGCATGGGGGCTATATAAGTAGGCTGTTTAGATTTTTATATGGGTAATGCCACGTAGCTCTCTGTATGAAAATCACTGGCTGTGCTGTGTGCAGTATGTGGCTAGTTTGCATTGTTGCCTGCCATTGTTGTCATGAACTGCTATAGCTGGATGTGAACAGCAGATAGCGTTGGGCAGTTGGAGGTGAGCCGCCAGCAGTGGTGGACGTGGGGAGAGAGATGGCGGAGTTTTGATAATCTGTAAGACTGAATGTCAATTATGAATATTAAGGTAAATACATTGTTTGTTCTCTATTAATATCTTTCATTTGCTAACTATCCCTATCAGTAGTTAGTACCTTCAGTGGTTTGAATCTTTTATTTAGCTGGCAGTAGTGGCGCTCGCTGTTTTGCAGTAGCTTGAGTAGCGAAGATTTTTGTGAGGTAAGTGATTTGTAAAAGGTATAGGTTAAAGTTAGTCAGGGCCATTGTTTTGTAGGGGTTATTGAAAGTCAGATTGCGTTGCGCTAAATAATATTGTGTGTCAGGTTAAGCACAGGCTTGTAAAATTGTTCTAAGTGGACGTTTCATATGTAAAAATTGTTCAAAGGGGACGTTTCAATAGATCAGGAATTCTCATCAGCTCTGATTAGTAGAAAATATAAGAAAATCGCGCGAAGAGGAGGACATTTCGTAACAGTATTATTTAGTAGCAGCGAGAGTGCAATCTTTACATTTCTACTCATCCGGAGACATACCGATAGTCGTTCTTCTCATGAAGCATTCGCGATTGAACTGGATAGAGTGTCCATTGTAGTGGAATGAGAAGTATCCTGCGCCTCACACCGTAAGAGAGCAAGTGGAGCGTACATCAATACAGCATACGCAGAAGAATCCAATCACAATTATCGTTTCTGTTGATGCGATAACGAAATAAATCAGCCAGTAAGCGAGATCTATTAAGTTATTTAATTTGCTTTTTGAGTCATAATTTCTGAAAGAAGAGTGTATTAGTTGCGAGGTTGAAGCTGGTTGATGCAGCTTAGTTTTGGTATCAAATTCGTCGATAGTCGAGTGCCTTCCTGGGCTCTGGGATTGTTATAAACAATATAGTTCTTGGCTGCCGCCATTCTGAGCAGCATAAAGAGCAGGAGCTGTCTAGGAAAGGCAGAAAGTATGTACTGTTCTCACGTTGTAGGAATTTACAGAGCCATCAATTTTGCGACGAACGTAACATTTAATTACATCTGTAACTGTGAAGTTTGGAAGGTAGGAGACGAGGTACTGCAGAACTGAAGCTGTGTGAGGAGGTGTCATGAGTCGTGTTTAGGTAGCTCAGTTGCCGGCACGGTAGCTCAGCGTGTTCGGTCAGAGAGCTGGTTGGCATCTGTAATAAAAAAACTGAGTGAAAGGATCAACAACGAACTTTAACGGATGTCTTGTGACGTCCGCAACGACCAAACACAATGACCAAAAGAAAAAAAAAAGGCTGGTAGAGCTCTTTCCCACAGAAGGTAAAAGAACCGAGTTCGAGTCTCGGTCCGACACACAGTTTTAATCTGCCAGGAAGTTTCATATCTGCGCACATTCCGCTGCAGAGCGAAAATCTCATTCTGTAAAAACTGAGTCTTACTGTGATTTAGCGTTAGTTTATTTTCTACAAGCCATGAACTTACGTCAGTGTTGCACACAGCATCATTTACTACTAAGCTAGTGTCATCAGCAAACACAAATATTTTAGAGTTATCCGTAATACTAGAGTGCAATCACTTATATAAATAAGGTACAGGAGTAGCCCCAACACTGATCCCTGGGGAACTCCCATTTGACCGTACTCAGAACCCAAATCACAGCCATTCTCAACACTGTGAATAATGACGTTTTTCTGTCTGTTGTTAAAATAACAGGTGAGCCAATTGTGAGCTACCCCCAGTTTTCCGTAATTGTCCATCTTCTGTAGTAATATTTTATGATCAAGACAATCAAACGTCTTTGTTAAATAAAAAAATATGCCTAGCGTTCGAAACCTTTGGTTAACCCACCCAGTACCTCACAGAGAAAAGAGAATACGGCATTTTCAATTGTTAAACGACTTCTATAGCCGAACTGTACATTTGATAGCAAATTATGTGATAGAAAATAATCAGTTATCCTTACAGCCTTTTCAATAACTTCTGCAAACACTGATGGCATGGAAATAGGTCTAAAATCGTCTACATTATCCCTTTCTCCTTTTTTTATGAAGCGGCTTTACTAATGAGTACTTTAATCATACAGGAGACTGACGGTTGCTAAAGGAATAACTACAAATTTGTCTAAGTACACGACTAACATGTGCAGCACAGTACTTTAATATTCTGCTAGGCACTCCATCTGACCCATGAGAGTCCTTACTCTTCAGTGATTTAATTATTGACTCAGTCTCCCCCTTGTCTGAATCACAGAGGAGTATTTCAGACATCAATCTCGGAAAGGCATTTGCCAAGAGAGTTATATGATTCGCTGTAGAAACTAAATTTTAATATAATTCACCAGCGATGCTCAGGAAATGATTGTTACATACGGTAAGTATATCTGATTTATCAGTAACAGAAATATTTTTACTACGAACTGACTTTATATCGTCGACCTTGTGCTGCCGACCAGACATTTCCTTCACAACTGACCATATGGTCATAATTTTATTCTTTGAATTAGCTATTCTATTTGCGTACCGCATACTCTTTGCCTTCCTAATAACATTTTAAGCTCCTTCCAATACTGTCTGTAAAGAGCTAATGTAGCTTTCTTGTGACTACTTCTAACATTTTGATATAATTCCCACTTCGTTCTACGTGAGATCCTTATCCCACTAGTCTTATTGGAAAGTTAGTAGAAATGTTTTTGACAGCTTTCTACATGTTTTAGATGGTGGTGAATCATAATTTCATAATTTTCAAAGCCTCATAAGAATTTCGGCCCGTAAATGTGTCAAAAATGGAAAAACTGTGACAAAACTGTTATTACTTTTTTCGCTCGCAACTCTGAAACGGCACAATTTCCGACATGGTCGTCTATTTATGAAAATAAAGAGTCAAGATTTCCCACAAAATAGGCCTGAATTACTTTTTTCTTCGGATCGACCATACAGCGTATAACGTGTGTTGCAGTTAGAGTAATTTCGGGCGCCACCACCAAAACCCAATTCTATTCCTCAATATGCTTTGACGATCGATCAAACGACAAAATGAAAGCTTTGGTCATTCGTACAATTAAATGGTGTTCAAGTAACTTACCTGAACGAGACAATAATTATGCTTTAATTTACATTTGAGAGTAATATATTTATGACAATGTCGTATTATTAACATAAAAATGTTAAAGAAATTTCAAAGTCTCATCTTCCTCGCGCTTCGTTTGCTGCACTGCTCTCGCCTTACCTGATTCGTTTGCAAAATGAGAATATATATGGGCATTTTACAGTTAAGTAAGACAATAGACTACAACAAGCGCTACGCGCCACACGTGTGGTCTGACAAATAACGTCACTCAGACCTATTTACAGGGAAATTTTATCCTCTTTATTTTGATAAACAAGAAACTTTGGCGAAAACTGAGTAGTTTCTGGAGGAGGAGGAAGAGGAGGAGGAAGAGATTAGTGTTTAACGTCCCGTCGACAACGAGGTCATTAGAGACGGACCACGAGCTCGGATTAGGGAGGATGTGGAAGGAAAACGGACGCGCCCTTTCAAAGAAACTGTCTCAGCATTTGTCTGTAGCGATCTAGGGAAAGCACGGAGAACCTAAATTAGGATGGGCGGAAGCGGGTTTGAACCGTCGTCCTCCCAAATGCGAGTCCAGTGTGGTGACTACTACGTCACCCTACTAGGTGAATCGTTTCTGATTGATAAGAGGAAAACCCAAAAAAGTCTCATTTTGACGTAGTTTTTCCATTTTTGACCAGAAACTTTGATGGTACTTCGAAAATTCCAAAAAAACTTCTAGAGACTTTTCGCTATTTCGCCATTTTGAGCACTATTAGACTGAACCACATACAAAAGCGCTCGCCAAGTGAATGACGGTTAATATGTGTTTGGAAAATCCTTTAGAGAACAACAGTACTTTTTATTGAGACATTCTTGAAAAATATCTTACCCGCAAATGAATTTAAACTAGTACAAGGATTACCGAATGGTTTATGTGGTGGAGCTACGGACGTTAGTTGTCTCAGATGATAATGAGATTGGTAACATCTTAGAAAAGTCGCTTATTATAATAAATTTAATTTTACACGCTTTAAAGACAGTAAATTAGCGCGCTCCGCGGATGTAAGTCAGTTTGTATACTTACTGTACAAGACACACTCCATTTCGCACTATTATAGTGTAGTGTTGACTGCTTCGCTTTGGATTCTGATTTAGATTTGGATATAACTCTGGCTGGCCGGGATGGCCGAGCGGCTCTAGGCGCTTGAGTCTGGAACCGCGCAACCGCTACGGTCGCAGGTTCGAATCCTGCCTCGGGCATGGATGTGTGTGATGTCCTTAGGTTAGTTAGGTTTAAGTAGTTCTAAGTTATAGGGGACTGATGGCCTCAGATATTAAGTCCCATAGTGCTCAGAGCCATTTGAACCGTTTGGATACAACTCTGACTATTTGCATATTGCTTAGGACGAAGTTGGCATCCGTTCTGGAATTATTCGGCTTGCAAGTTCCTGGATGAAATCAAGTATCACCGTCTCCCGGTCTGTACCGTTTGTGACTGTGTTCCGCATCAGTATAGACTTTACTGAGAGCACCGCCTGACAGGACTCGGCTATCACGCGCGTAAACAAGAATCTGTGTCTGTATCCAGCGGGATTTAAAACCCGCAGACCAACGACCTGTGCTGACTGCCCACCACTGTTCGTGGATCCAGGTTCATGAGCTCTCTTACTTGCTTGCTTCGTTGATAGCTGCTTTTATCCTTGCTGTTTTTTGCTCCTTTCTCACCATCATTTGATGACTGGTTGAGCAGACTTCGTTAAACGTATTGACTGAGAGCTCACTATTTGTTATACACATTCATGAAAGTCATTACTGAGTTATAGTAACAAATTTTGGCACAAGATTCGAATAACAATTCGTGTCTCACGAACGCAGCAAGCTCGGTGATATTTCGTACTTGTGAATTGCTCTTCAGTAGGCTTGGTACCCTTCGACCGACATGGCGACCGTAAAATTCAGGACGCCACTCGGCTAGCATTCGACTGCTTCATCCGACGGACTATACGTGATCAGCTATACCTGTAGACTCCACTGAATGACTTCGCTCTGGTGCGAACCTGGCTGCACCTCACCGAGTGAGCATCTTGCTGACACCAGATTTCACCCTCTCCTTTCTCTTATTGCAGTCACTACTGCTCCGAAACTATACATCTATAGAAGAAACACGTGAGACATTTCAAGCCGACTAAATGTCGTCTAACTGCAGTACTTGGTCCACGCAATGCGCCACACGGAAGGCGTGTAAGTACCGTCGGTAGGCAAGCGACTCCTCGCCCCTAATGACTGAGCTCTCCACAGACTCCCACCGCTGAACATACTAGGAATACTTGCCTCCTTTATTGTTTGGTCACAACAGTCACTTTGTAAGCACTTAGTAATTTCGCCGTGAGAGAAAGTCCTGTCTTCTACAGTGTTGTCATTAGCTTTTGCCCATAGTTAAGATGATGAGACAATTTAAAATTATTTTACTTTTCACGTTGAGAGGCACCCACATGCCTTGCTCATACTGTGGCATCAAGCAGTCAGGCCTGCAAGATGAGTGGTCTGCCAAGCGAGTGGATTCATTCTTATTTATCGAGTAACATGAACTCTCGTACTCACAATTAAGTTACAAATTATCCTCCTGTATGAATAATATGCAACGGAAACGCACATCTGACTATCAGTGATTTACAGAACTCAGACTGTTCACTACGCACTGGCAATACGACATTTTATTTATGTCTTTTATTTAGCGGCTTTTATCAACACGTGGCCACCGCACTGAATATGAATGGCGCACACATTATAAATTCGGGACATCATGACAACATACAATTCGAAGGAAAAGTCCACCAATCTTTTTCTTTTCACTATCTTATTTATTCCGATAAATTCTATAACCTAAACACACAAATTCTATAACCTACAACAATAACACATGAGAAATTCCGCCCAGTGGGCATGGCTTTACATTGGTGAATCTCTATATTATGGTCTCGTAATTACTTAACGCTACAGCGCACTTTCTGGATAGGATGGTGGATCTTTTATTATTTCTCACACTTCGACTCTCACAATCATCATCACGAAACTTTCCTCCAGACCGAGCGGTACAGAAAGAACAAGCATAACCCACTACCTCTGAAACTACCTAGCTACTCTCATGCAAACCACACATACTTAAATTACATGACGTACACCACACTACAATATGAAATACTACACAGGGAATAGTCACAACATTATCACTTTCAGCTTTCCCACTTCAATTAATATTTATCCCAGTTTCACACGACACTGCCCCACTTCGTAATTCTACTTTCCTACTATGAACTCTGGAGATATATGCACGTCTTCCTGTGCAATGCAAGCCAAGTGGCGTTGCTGGATAGACGGCCGACTCACCTTGCTTCTCTCTCAGAGTTTGAATCTAGCGTCACACGGAATCATATCACGCAAAGTAATATTAAGAACATATTCATCACACACGCGAGTCCTCAACTGATACCATGGACGAGTACTTCTCCGTATCCTTTGTCTCATACACAGATTGAGACTCACACAGTACTCACCACGTGGAAGTACTCGTCTCTAATTTCAAGTCCTGCACACGCCATTTCTTAAATATTTCAACTTATGGTACACACGCTATTTCTTAAATATTTCAACTTATTGTACACACGCTAGTAATTCAGCTTAACTTAAGCACACGGAAGTATTTCAACTTATTGCTACACGTGGTTTCATTGTGACCGTTGGTCACTTCCGAAGATTACTACAATCCCATTAATATTACCTGCCTGACATTTAATTCTCCCCACAAAAGTTCCTGAAATAGAGAAATTATTATTTCAAACTACTCTTAAATATTCCACATGCATACCATGTCTCCACTCTTTTGTCATTACGGAGCACAACTAAGACAGGTCTTAACAGCACAAGATCCAGCTGCAGAGTGCTGAAACATGGCCGTTCTCGAGGTCCTCTCGCACCTCTATCGAAGTGGGGGAGCACCTTCCTACCGTATTGGTCAGCCACATTTCAGGCGCTCAAAGCTCAGGTAAATTTCATCTCTTTGGTCCCACCAAAGGTGGCCAAAGGATCGACTCAAAGATGATCATATATTCACAATCGCTATCTGTGGTTAGCAGACGACCATACATTCATTCATTTCAAAACATCTCACCAAACTGGACGTAGGGATTTACTTTGTGGGAGTGCACATGTGATCAATTAAATAAATAAATTGTCATTCTTTCCGACACTGGTATCCGGCTTCGCTGTATTAATTGAAATTGAGTTATTTTACAAAAAAAAAAAATATGTGTTGTTGTGACAAAAATAATGAAGTATGTTGTACCTATTTTCAATGTCGGGCGGTACTGTACCCTTTGAACGTTGCCGAAGCTAACGTAACGATCAGCATAATGTCAAATCCTATCAAGTCTATTTATAGGGAATGGCCAAAAGTCACGGGGATGGTTGCCCATTTGAAGACGCTCCGTGTATGTTGCCAGAATGTTGCTAGTAGATGAAGTGTATGGGACGAATGTGATCACGATATCGGAGCAGTCTGTGTAATTAACACGACAGGGCATAGCGAGTTGAATGGCCTTAAACGTGGAGTGATAATTGTTGCAAAGCGCTTGGTTACACAGCGTATGGAAGCTTACGCAAGAATTCGCGTTTACGAGGTAAACAATGTCTAGGCTAACTCTTTAGTTCCACATAGACAGTGTTTCTATACGCTGAAACTGGCGCACAGGGCGATCACAAGTAGCTGACGAATGGACATCACGTCAACTCGCAATTCAAGTCGGACGATCGACGACTCAGTGTGATTCTGACCGCCGTCCAGTTGAAGTTTAGACTTGAGGAAGACACGACTGTAAGGAGAGAAAGTCACTACATGAACGCCAAGAGCTGACAATTTATCTCCCTTTGCTGACACGTCAACACAGAGCTCAATAGATGACTGACAAGGGCCAGCAGACAACTCTGCTGGTGCACGGACAGTGGCTGCGCCTAGCATGGTCCGATGAATAATAGTTTCAGTTGTGACGAAGGCACGAGTGTGTGCTGTATTCCCCTTTGAAGCGGCAAATTGATCGCCGCAACGGTCGTCTCTCAAAACAGCTCCTGCCTTACGTGTTGTTTCCTTCGGGTTGTTAATGACAGTGTTTGAACTCACATACGCCTAAAATGTTTAGTTGAGCAGTAGCAGATTCGTGGGATTAGTAAACAACGCAGAGAGCAGCGCCTTCGTCTCTGCTTCGGCGTTATCGCGTAGGAGTTAGCCGTTTCCGACCCTCCAAAGGCCTCTTTCCTTCTAGTGATCTGGTCCTAGATTTCCGCTTCCCATTGCTTCATGTATGTATTGTTCCAATCTTAGCGCCAGCCTTCCCTTCCTTCTTCATTGGGGGGCTCCCAGTTTAAAATCTTCCTTGGCCACCTATGGACAGGCGGTCTCTGTGCGTGCCCCTATCACTGAAGGGTTCTATTATCCCGTTTTGGAGCACCTTACCTGCATTCAGTAATACTTCCTCATTTCATAGCATCCAAAATTTCCTCGTCAACTGCAGATATTTTCTCATATGGTCCGTATCTACTATTCAAAAATTTCTCCGTAAGTTTCATCGTTCGAGGCCACATCTCAACTCCATATAGAACTACGTTCTTCCCCACATTGTGAAATATTATTTCCTAGTGTCCTGCAGAACATAATTATTCCCTATTATCCCATTAAAAGCTTTAGTAGCTTGTAAGTAGGCTGTTTATGTTTTCTTATTGGCAACGTTACATAGCGCTCTGTATGAAAATCACTGGGCACTGGGTGTGCTGTGTGCAGTCTATGCCTAGTTTGCATTGTTGTCTGCCACTGTAGTGTTGGGCAGTTGGATGTGAACAGCGCGTAGCGTTGCGCAGTTGGAGGTGAGCCGCCAGCAGTGGTGGATGTAGAGAGAGAAATGGCGGAGTTTTGATATTTGTAAGAATGGATGTTATGAACTCCTATATATATATTATGACTTTTGATGACTATTAAGGTAAATACATTGTTTGTTCTCTATGAAAATCTTTCATTTGCTAACTATGCCTATCAGTAGTTAGTGCCTTCCGTACATGTACTCTGTCTTGTCCTAATTCTCGCCTCTTGAAGCTTTCTCAGCGTATATTCCCTATCCTCTTCATCTTGATACAATATTAGCTAGTCGTCCAAAAGTAAAAGAGACTGAAGACTATCACCGCCAGTTTTATCCCAACCCTGCTTATTTGGAGCAAGCACTGAATGTCTGGTAAACCGGACACGTAACATTCCACAAACTTTCTTTAGACTTCTGTCAATGAAAATATTTCGAGTAACCTGTTTCCGATTTTAATTATTCTTTTGGTGTTTTTATATAACTTTTTAACTAGGTCAATGCATTTTTCTCTCACATTAACCTTTCTCATTGCATCTCATAATTTTATTGTAGGGAAATTCTCATACGCTTTATAGAGGTCCAAAAATGTCATTTATACGCTTTAGCCGGCCGCGGTGGCCGAGCGGTTCTAGGCGCTTCAGTCCGGAACCGTGCGACTGCTACGGTCGCAGGTTCGAATTCTGCCTCGGGCATGGATGTGTGTCATGTCCTTAGGTTAGTTAGGTTTAAGTAGTTCTAAGTTCTAGGGGACTGATGACCTCAGATGTTAAGTCCCATAGTGCTGAGAGCCGTATACGCTTTTATTTTTATTTCAGCAGTTCTCCAATAACTGACACAGTGATTGTTCTCAAAACATGATTGTCCTTGCCTACAACCACTTTCCTCTTCACTTAAAACCGACGCATTCTTTTTTATTTTCTTACAGATAGAGTATCATTAAAGTTTTATTTTTTTTCTGCCATTTACAAATGACCCTATCTTGATATTAGCACAAGTACTTTTGCAATATGAAACTGTACAAAAAATTTGGTTACATCTCTTTTTTAATAAGGTTAGACAATGCTGCAGCTTTAAATATTTATACATTTAAAAATAAATAAGAAACAGAAGATCTTAAAATTAACAATTTTTGTATATAAATTAGGAATTCAGGAAGATAGGAAAGAGGTTATGACATATTATAGCTTTATGAAATATTGTAAATTCGGAAAATTTTCCTAAAATAACAAGGTTTTGCTATTAAGAAAGAGAAATAAAATATAGTAGGAAAGTACATAAATTTGTATTAGAGATCTCCTCAACTAGATGTCTCGGTTGTGAGGGCGTAGGAAATCTTCGAGCCTGTCACATTCGAGGTAGTGTACAATCATTGATATTCATTTCGCATATTTATATGTACAAAGGTGTATTTCTATTACTCTTATATTAAGTTTGCTACAGGTCATATGTACTTTACACAGGGCATAATCCATACATTATTTGTGCATGCCTCACTTCCTTATTTCTACGTGTTGTTGCACGGAGTTAGTGCTGTTTGTAAGGTGAAATGGTTCAAATGGCTCTGAGCACTATGGGACTTAATATCTATGGTCATCAGTCCCCTAGAACTTAGAACTACTTAAACCGAACTAACGTAAGGACACCACACAACACCCAGTCATCACGAGGCAGAGAAAATCCCTGACCCCGCCGGGAATCGAACCCGGGAACCCGGGCGCGGGAAGCGAGAACGCTACCACACGACCACGAGCTGCGGACTTTGTAAGGTGAAATTTTATCTAAGCTTAATGACAGTCGCCTGCTGACATGCATGGTCCATAGATTCATGAGGTTGTCTCCATACCGCTACATGTCCATCTGCTTGATACAATTTGAAATGAGAGTCGTCCGAGCAGACAGCCTGTTTCTAATCACCAGGAGTCCAATGTCGGTGTTGACGGGCCCAGGCGAGGGGTAAAGATTTGTGTCGTGGCAGTCATCAAGCGTACACGAGTGAGCCTTCGGCTCCGAAAGCCCATATAGATGATGTTTCGTTGAATGGTTTGCACGCTGACAGTTGTTGATGGCCCAGCATTGAAATCTGGAGCACGTTGAACGATTCTCTTCACTGTCGTTAGTCCCATTCTTGCAGGATCTTTTTCCGGCTGCAGCGATGTCGGAGATTTGAGATTTCACTAGATTCCTGATATTCACGGTGTACTCCTGATCAACACCACATTCAAACTCACCTAAATCTTGGAAACCTGCCATTATAGCAGTAATAACCAATGTAACAACTGCGCCAGACGCTTGTTATTTTATATAGGCATTGCCAACTGCAACGCCGTATTCTGCCTGTTTACACGTCTCTGTATCTGGATACGCATGCCTATACCGCTTTCTTTGGCGCTTCAGTGTACCATGTGTGATTGTTTGTATACTGCACATACGGTATGTGACACAGTATCGGTCATGTCATTCAGTATGCACCAATCATCCGATTATCGGCTGTCACGTAATTTGTCTTCTGTTGTCATACTCATTCCGGGGTTGTAAGTGTGTGAGGCCGCCACAGCGTAAAGCGGCATGTTCAGGACTTCCTAGTTCTCCGCAATTGCACATACGTTCTCTGCTGAGATCAATCCAACAGACGTGTTCTGGGTATAGATCATGGCCTGTGAGGGAATAGACGACGCTGCGTGCTGGATCTGTACCTTCAACCTAATTCGTTCCCTGATGTTTCGGAAGAAGGTGTAAAGGCGACGCTCCTTTTCTGTCGAATCTCGGTCTCTCTTCCAGGTATCATTTTGCCAGTGGTTTGGTTGGTGCCTTTATGTGATGTCCTCTACCATAATTTTTAAACACCTTGTAGCGTCTGCCTTTCTTCAACCAGTGCTCTGCTGCTTTTTGACGGATGGTTATGTCAGTGGGGCCACTTCCATCACCACGCATAGTGCCTGCTCCAGTGTACTGAAATCACCCAACAACCTGAGCAGAACTATTCAGTGATTGTGTGTTGCCAACCGCAGTCGATGCGCCCTAGCTCTAGCAGGAAAGCACCTTATGGATAAGAATAATGTGACATGATATGTACGTATTGTCTTCATGGATAGCCTGTAGTTGTAATATTTAGTTTTGCTAGTTTATGCATTATTTTCTTTGGCTCTGGTGGTTGTGAGTCTGATATGTTCAGTGAAGTTCAGTTTGTCGTCAATGTGTAAAGTAGATATCTTGCCACTCTTTTGCATTGCAAGGTTGTGTTATTTAGCTTGACGCTGCTGTTTCTTTAATTTATCCTTTCAGTAGTAAGTACATAGTTTCATTAGCTGCAATTTATGGTTTACTCTTGTCACATCATTTATTGATGTCTACGAGGAGTTGCTAAGTCTTTTGTTCTAAGTGTCTTCCTGAGTTTGAAAGTGTCATGTACAAAATTATCTTTAAAAGGTCTCTAACCCAAAATTGTTTCCTTTTTAATTAGTGAAAGTGTCAAAGATAATATTGTTCCAAAATAATTATTCAACAAATTTGCATCTGACTGCGTCTGCGAACTTGTTTCGTGCACTCCTCCACAAGCAAAGGATGTGGATTATGATTCAGGCTGTTAGATTTAAACACAATGTTGATCTCTCTCTATACAAAAACTACCATTTCCAACAATTTTGTAGCACGAATCACTCTTACAAAAAATTTTACAAAACACTTACTGCATCAAAACTTGTACATACAAATCCTAACACTGAACATTATCTAACAAAAACCATTTTGAAATCATTTTATAGCTTCTCCCATTAACGTGCTAAAGTTTGCAAAGTGAAAACTGTGTAGCGCAAATCCTGCCGACCTTAAAGCTGTCACCACACATCTGCTTCCTCCGGGCACCTAGCTGCGACCACCATGTTTTTATTGCGCGCACCTGGCTCTCTTAACCATCAAAGTTCCTCCTACTCAAAGATATTATACTCATTCCACCTTGCGGTTGGCAACTATCGACTTTATTTTCTGGGTCTACCCTGATCAGACTGTAGCACATATCTTTCAAGTTTGCCGATGCCACTACGAGAAGGTCATGAACGTACACTGGTATCTCTTGCTGCGTTGTCTATCAGTTGCTCAGTGGCAGTATCCCAGAATATGGATCCGCACATGGACACCTGTGGGCATTCTACAACTCTCTCTCTCTGCAGTAGTAGAGAAAGAAATGACATAAAGCTGTTGGAGTTTGCATTTGTCTTAACTTTGCGAATAGTGCAGGGCACCAAAGGTCATCAAAATCGCTAGGTATGTCAAATAATACTGCCACCACATATCAAGCCTCTGTTCTCTGAACTACCCGTAAACCTCTGTCTACTGCATCGTCGATTGACTTGGGCTGCCTGAGCCCATACGAATGTGGACTGAGGCGCAGGAAATGTCTGTGTGACTCTGGTCTGTCGCTCAGTAGCCTCTCCTGGACACTGTAATACATTCAGTAGACAGGTCAGTCTTCACGGTTTTAGGTCTGTTGAGTCCTTGTTCTCTGGTTTTCTGATAATCACAGCACTGGCCGTCTGCCAGCAGCTGGGTAGTCTCCCTTGCTGTGAAGAAACGTGAAGAAAGTCCGTCAGGTAGGAGAGATATGTGGTGCAGCAGTTTCAGTGTTCTCAGAGTGGACCCAATCTGGGCCCACAGCTTTACTGTCTTTAACCCTTTCTGATCCTCTGGTTACAATTGCGTAGATTAACTTGTACTGTGTCTTATCTGCCACAGAGGTATTTTTTCCCAGTGGAAACCTGAGGGACACATTTGTAAATGTTCAAAATTTTCATTACGGGCAAGTGCTGCCAACTGTTGGGCATCACTGTGAAAGCATGAGCAAGTCAGTGCAGCAGTGAGCAACAGCTCGTGGCTACCAGAATACTCAGGTGTGGTTGGTTCGCTATATTACACTACATAGTTGAACAGTGTTATTGTTATTTTGCATGGTATTTATTGAATGGTCTTTTAAGATTTATTACGATAGAGAATATTTCGAATTAGTTATTTTGGTCCGTAAAATGAACTCAAGTATACAAATTATGTTTTGAAAACGGGTACATATTTTTGTGTGAATCTTGCATCATATCGTTAACGTCGATATGCAGCAGGATTTTAGAGCATATATTGTGTTCGAACATTATGAATTACCTCGAAGGAAACGGTCTATTGACATACAGTAAACATGGGTTTAGAAAACATCGTTCCTGTGAAACACAACTAGCTCTTTATTCACATTAAGTGCTGATTGCTATTGACAAAGAATTTCAGATCGATTCCGTATATCTGGATTTCCGGAAGGCTTTAGACACTGTACCACACAGGCGACCTGTAGCGAAATTGTGTGCTTATGGAATATCGTCTCAGTTATGTGACTGGATTTGCGATTTACTGTCAGAGAGGTCGCAGTTCGTGGTAACTGACGGAAAGTCATCGAGTAGAACAGAAGTTATTTCAGGCGTTCCTCAAGGTAGTGTTATAGGCCCTTTACTGTTCCTTATCTATATAAACGATTTGGAAGACAATCTGAGCAGTCGTCTTCGGTTGTTTGCAGATGACGCTGTCGTTTGTCGACTAATAAAGTCATCAGAAGATCAAAACAAACTGCAAACCGATTTAGAAGAAATATCGGAATGGTGCGAAAAGTGGAAATTGACCTTTAATAACGAAAAGTGTGAGGTCATCCACATGAGTACTAAAAGGAATTGGTTAAACTTCGGTTACACGATAAATCAGTCTAATCTAAAAGGCGGAAATTCAACTAACTACCTAGGTATTACAGTTACGAACAACTTAAATTGGAAGGGACACATAGAAATTGTTGTGGGGAAGGGTAACCAAAGAGTGCGTTTCAATTGGCAGTGCACTTAGAAAATGTAACAGACCTACTAAGGAGACTGCCTACGCTACGCTTCTCCATCCACTTTCAGAATACTGCTGCACGGTGTGGGATCCTTGTCAGATAGGACTGACGAAGTACATCGAAAAAGTTCAAAGAAAGGCAGCACGTTTTGTATTATCGCGAAATATAGGAGAGAGTATCACAGAAATGATACAGGATATGGGCTGGAAATCATTAAAAGAAAGGTGTTTTTCGTCGCTACGGAATCTTCTCACGAAATTCCAATCACCAGCTTTCTCCTCCGAATGCGAAAATATTTTGTTGGCACCGACCTACATAGGGCGGAACGACCACCACGATGAAATAAGGGAAATAAGAGCTCGTACGGAAAGACAAAGGTGTTCACCGTTTCCGCGCGCTATACGAGATTGGAATAATAGAGAATTGTGAAGGTGGTTCGATGAACCCTCTGCCAGGCACTTAAATGTGATTTGCAGAGTATCCATGTAGATGTAAAATCATTAAAAATCGCTTAAGAGTATTACTACATAATTAAATATTATTAAGCCAGGTCCGAAAGGGTTCAGTTTAGTTACTGCCTGCGCAACCTCCTCACGAGCGAAAGGGGTGGTGAGTCAACCATTTATGCAGTTGCTGTCACAGAGTTCTTGCGCCTCAGACCACATCAGTCCGGGTTCAGGCAGTACAGGTCTATCGACGCTGCAGTAGATGCAGTAGATAGAACTTTACAGGTAGTTCAGAGAATAGGAGACAAATTTGTGATGGCAGTATTACTTGATATATCTAGCGATTTTGATAACCTCTGGTGGCTTGCGCTGTTCGCAGAGTTAATGTCAATTTGTTTGCTTGGGTCTGTGCGGTGGTGTGGGTCGTGTAGTAGCGTCTGTAGCAGGTGTTCTTCCGACAATCTCAATCTCTGCGTCACTGGACCATTTGGTCGCTTTAATGTTGACATTACTGTTTTACTTCTCTCAATTTTTATTTTGAGGGAGTCATTCCGCATATTATTCTGTATGTTGGTCCTGACAAAATTGTTCCAACAGTACTGTCCTTTTTTTTATATTGATCTTTGTATCGTCGTTTGGCTTCATGATATTGTTGCAGTATGTCTTTTTCTTGTGTTGGCTGTGCTCGCTAAAGTTACGAAGCGCGTTCGTTCGCCGCATACGTACAGAGTCGTCTGCTCTCCAGTCAGAACGGATGGGCCTTAGCCACGGAACGTCACCGTCGGTCGCACTTGAGCAGCAGCAGAAGGAGCGGCCGGTGCGTCACAGCGCTGCACAGGGGGCCGCTGGACATAGACGACAGTGTTTTTGTGAGAAATTTCTGTGAGTAGTTCCCAGCCTTTCTGAGACCACTACCCCTGAGTGCAATCAGATGTTAGCTGGTATCCCTCGTCTTCGCCCTCGTCCACATCAACATTAGCGCCCAACTGGACTCTGAACATTTTTATTTTTAAAATTATTGAAAGATAAGTATGTACGTTTCTAGGTCTTTTATTAAACCGCAGACTGATGAATCAATCAGACAACTGAAGCTGCTTATTTCTAGGAACCTTTTCTTAAGAGAATGATGAAGCAATTCTCAGTCATAGCGAATGCTAACTACAACTGCTTCTCCAAAAAGAATCTCAAGTATCTGCATTAAGGATAGACGCGTGTTACAAAACAAGCTTCCTTTCCTTCTCTCGTCAAAGTCAACCATGTTTAAACCTGTGCTATGCTTTGCAATTAACTTTATTGCTGGACTCCTTACTTATGAACTGACAGAGATTGGAATATTTTAGGCTGCCAATATTTTCTGTATGACCACTCCCACTAATAATAATAATAATAATAATAATAATAGTAATCTATAAGCCCTAAACCTGTGCAGTGTCCGATACACAGTTACTTTGTGTCGTGTTGTCAATTACTTCGATTATTTGTCGCCGAGTGAAAAACGAAACAATATCTGGTTTATTGCGAGATCAGCATACAACACGTAGAAGGCGGATACTCAAGCGTATATGTCGTGTTTGTCTCAATTTTAGCCGGCCGGAGTGGCCAAGCGGTTCTAGGCGCTACAGTCTGGAACAGCACGACCGCTACGGTCGCAGGTTCGAATCCTGCCTCGGGGATGGATGTGTGTGATGTCTTTAGGTTGGTTAGGTTTAAGTAGTTCTACGTTCTAGGGGACTGATGACCTCAGCAGGTAAGTACCATAGTGCTCAGAGCCATTTTTGTCTCAATTTTAGTGTCACAGATGCATGGTATAAAGTACAAAGTATATGCGTGGTATGGGTGGACTAGTCCGCCCCCGGTAGCTGAGTGTAGTTAGCCTTTGGCTGTGCTGCGGTGAGGACGCGCTGTTTGTGTTCCTGCCGTGGAGCGAGCGGTCGTGTTGTTTACATCGTACTCGGCCGTTTCGCGCGTGCCGTACTTAGCATATAGATCAATATGGCGCACCAATACAGCAAATCGACGCTCAAATTTACGTTCCACAACGTATTTGCACGGCCCAAAGCACTCGAAATTGAACTATTTCTACGAGAAGAAGTTAAAATCCCGGCGACTGACATTCTCGGCATTCACTTGTCCATTGTGAGTAGTATCGTATATGTCAAGATCATCAACGACGCAACATGTGAACGGATCCTTCGGGATACGAAACAGGGTCTCCGTTTCTGCCATGCTGATGGCAATGTGGGGACTGTGCACGTCGATTATTCTGGCATGGGACTTCGCATGATCAGAATTTTCGAACTTCCTTTCGAACTACCGGCGTAGGACGTCGTAACAGCGCTGCGCCCCTACGGCACAGTGCATGATCATATTGCGGAAAAATGGACGCAATTCCAGACATATCCTGTGCTGAACGGAGTCCGCCAGGTCCGAATAGAACTTAAAAGACATGTACCTTCATATCTGAATATCGGTGGCTGCCGTGCCATCGTCATCTACGGTGGGCAACCGAAGAGCTGCTCTGGTTGTGGGAAGGAGGGACACCTTAGATCAGAATGTATGCAACGTCGAATCACTCAACTGCCGCCGGTTGAAGCGGACCCGCCATCGCAGCCGACGCTGCTTCCCGTGACTTACGCAGCAGCCCTCACGACAGCTACCACTTCACCACGACAGTCGACATCCACTAGTGGGTCGCGGGTCCATCCTCCAATACAGGGCGATGACGACACACCCGTTCCACAAGCTGCGGATTCAACTCCGATGCCGCCGCCCCCGTCGACGGATAACAACATACATGACGATAGCATGGCAGTAGACTCGCTTATTGTGCCTACGGCTGCCTTTGTGCAGGGACGTCGTGAATCTTTGCCATCGTCTGACACAGAAGGACACACCAGGAAGCAACGCTCCCCGAAGCGACGGAAGCGGAGGCGTAGAGCAACTTTCGAACGGGATGCGACGCAGCCTCCAGAGGACGACGACTCCACCTACCACAGAGGCAGCCGCCATTTGCTGCAGTGTGGCACCACTGAACGGAACTGAGGACAAACCACACGTATCTACAGTGGCAAAATCGGATGCCGATATGCAATACAGATGCTGCCCACCACCTTCTGGAGTGCAAGCACCCATGCCGTGTCCTGAGGAAGCTAGGGAAGCCGATCTTGCTTTGAGTTCCCCGACGTGGGCGGATGACCACGACGACGACGGAACCATGCAAGTTACGCCAACAGGGCCCACGTCATTGGCGCCGGCTCTCTAGAAAGGACTGCAGGGGATGCGGAGGTGTCAATACAGTCAGAAGCGTCATAGCTAATTCCAGTCTTAATGGATAACTTAACACCTGCGGTTCGACAACAAGCTTATCGTATCGCCACGCTTAACCTCAACACGATACGAATGGCAGTGAAGATCCAGTTGCTGCGTGAGATGCTTCGTTCTTCGGATGTTGCCATTGCCCTGTTGCAAGAAGTATATGCAGCGGCCCTCCCCGCTTTCTACGGTTATGTGACATATGTGTCACCGGCGGACCGGAATGGCAGCGGTACGGCAATACTAGTGCGCGACGGAATTGCCATCGAAAAAGTGATTTACCTTCCGTCAGGAAGGGGGCTAGCGATCACAGCACTGGGCACGCGCATCATTAACATTTACGCTCCATCAGGAACTGACCAACGCCGCGAATGATCGCTGTTCTACTCGGAGGATATCGCCCCCCACTTTATCAGCCGCTTCGATGAATATATCTTTGGCGGCGACTTTAACTCTGTGCTCCAACCCAAAGACCAAGTCCCACATTTCTCGACTTGTCAAGAACTTCGGCTCCTGGTTCGAGATCTGCTTCTCACCGACACATGGGAGACAGTGCACGGTGACCGTCCCGGGCCGACATACCTTACTAGTCACTCAGCCAGTCACCTAGACCGCATTTATGTCTCACGAGCTCTAGCGCCGGGAGTATTGGACGCCGAACGTTGGCCGCTTGCCTTCTCCGATCATAGCGCTTTCATATGCACACTTACTCTGCAACAGCAGCGGATATGGCGCAGCCGAGGACCCTGGAAGCTGAACATCTTCAAGCCCCGTAATGCCGTCAGATTATGGCCAACACATGGCTGGATTGCGAACGTCTTCTTCCCCGATACCCTTCGACTCTAGCATGGTGGATGGACTGTGTAAAACCAGCGTTTCGGCGTGTGCTAACACAATTTGGAAAAGATATCGCAGCTTGGCATCGTCACACATTGGACTTTTATTACACGGTGCTTCGCGAACTCGACAGCCAACCACCATCTCCAAACCGACAAATGAAAGCCGCCGAATTAAAGGTAAAATCTTGTCTCTTACGAGGGAACGTTTGGAGGGGGTCGTAGTGCGATCGCTACGTCAAGACCGAGCGGAAGGTGAAAAGCCATCTATGCATCACATCGTGCTCGACAGCCGCCGACGCCGACAGCAGCTGATCACGGACCTCGTATTGCCAGGTGGTAGGGTCGTAATGACTCAGGCGGCGGTTACAGAGGCCTTTTTATTTATTTTTATTTATTGTTCCGTGGGACCAAATTAAGGAGAAGTCTCCATGGTCATGGAACGAGTCAATACTAGAAATTATAACACGATATTAGAAACAGATAAAATGAAATATAAAAAAAACATATTCAGGTGACAAGTCGTAAGTTTAAATGAAGACAATCAACAATGTAACACTGGAATTTGCTTAATTTTTTAGCTCTTCCAGGAGCTCCTGGACAGAATAGAAGGTGAGAGCCATGAGGAAACTCTTCAGTTTAGACTTAAAAGAGTTTGGGCTACTGCTAAGATTTTTTAGTTCTTGTGGTAGCTTATTGAAAATGGATGCAGCAGAATACTGCACTCCTTTCTGCAAAAGAGTCAAGGAAGTGCATTCTACGTGCAGATTTGATTCCTGCCTAGTATTAACTGAGTGAAAGCTGCTAACTCTTGGGAATAGGCTAATATTGCTAACAACAAACGACATTAAAGAAAATATATACTGTGAGGGCAATGTCAGAATTCCCAGATTTTTGAATAGGGGTCGACAAGAGGTTCTCGAACTTACACCACATATAGCTCGAACAGCCCGTTTTTGAGCCAAAAATACCCTTTTTGAATCAGAAGAATTACCCCAAAAAATAATACCATACGACATAAGCGTATGAAAATATGCGAAGTAGACTACTTTTCGTGTTGAAGTGTCACTTATTTCAGATACTATTCCAATGGTAAATAAAGCAGCATTTAGCTTCTGAACAAGATCCTGGACATGGGCTTTCCACAACAGCTTACTATCTATCCGAACGCCTAGGAATTTGAACTGTTCCGTCTCGCTTATAATATGCCCATTCTGTCTGATCAAAATATCGGTTCTTGTTGAATTGTGAGTTAGAAACTGTAAAAACTGAGTCTTACTGTGATTTAGCATCAAATTATTTTCCACAAGCCACGAACTTATTTCATGAACTACATTATTTGTTACTGTTTCAATATTACACACAAGATCCTTCAGTATCAAGCTGGTGTCATCAGCAAACAGAAATATTTTTGAATCACCTGTAATACTAGAAGGCATATCACTTATATAAATAAGAAGCAGCAGTGGCCCCAGCACCGACCCTTGGGGAACGCCCCACTTAACAGTGCCCCATTGGGACTGAACATCACTACCACTCTCAATATTGCGGAGAATTACCCTCTGCTTTCTGTTCTTAAAGTAAGAGGCGAAACAATTGTAAGCTACTCCCCTTACTCCATAATGGTCCAACTTCTGCAGTAATATTTTGTGGTCAACACAGTCAAAAGCCTTCGTTAAATCAAAGAAAACACCTAGCGTTCGCAACCTTTTATTTAATCCGTCCAAAACCTCACAGAGAAAAGAGAATATAGCATTTTCAGTTGTTAAACCATTTCTAAAACCAAACTGTACATCTGACAGCAAATTATGTGAATTTAAATGCTCCAGTAACCTTGTATATACAACTTTCTCGATAACTTTAGCAAACACCGATGGCATAGAAATAGGTCTAAAATTATCAACATTATCAATATCTCCCTTTTCATAAAGTGGCTTCACTACCGAGTACTTTAATCGGTCAGGAAACCGACCACTCCTAAAGGAAAAGTTACAGATATGGCTGAGAACTGGGCTGACATACATGGAACAATACTTCAGTATTCTGCTAGATACCCCGTCATATCCATGAGAGTTCTTGGTCTTTAGTGATTTAATTATTAACTCAATCTCCCTCTTGTCAGTATCATGGAGGAGCATTTCAGGTAACAGTCTCGGAACACTTTTTTCTAAGAGCGCTATATGATTCCCTGTTGGGACTAGGTTTGTATTAGGTCACCTGCTATATTCAGAAAGTGATTATTAAATACTGTACATATATGCGACACACGGACATTCCCACTATGCACTGATTCTATATCCTTGACCTGTCTCTGCAGACCAGCAACTTCCTTTACGACTGACCATATGGTTTTAATTTTATCCTGAGACTTAGCTATTCTATCTGCATACCACATACTTTTTGCCTTCCGAATAACATTTTTAAGCACCTTACAATACTGTTTGTAATGGGCTTCTGCATTTAGATTTTGACTGTTTCTAACGTTTTGATATAATTGCCACCTTGTTCTACAAGATATTCTTATCCCTCTAGTCAGCCACCCAGGCTGCCTGTTTGTGTTAGTACCCTGTTTTAAACGTTCTAACGGAAAGCAACTTTCAAAGAGCATGAGAAAAGTGTTGAGAAAAGCATTATATTTATCGTCTACTGTATCAGCGCTATAAACATCTTGCCACTCTTGTTCCTTTATAAGGTTTACAAAGGTCTCTACAGCAACTGGATCAGCTTTCCTGAACAGCTGATGACTATATTTAACACGTGTTGCAGCATAAAAATCTTTTAAAGTTAAAATTTGCGCATCATGATCTGAAAGGCCATTCACCTTTTTGCTAACAGAATGCCCTTCTAGTAATGAGGAATGAACAAAAATGTTGTCTATGGTTGTTCTACTGTTCCCTTGCACTCTCGTTGGAAAGAATACGTTTTGCATAAGATTATATGAATTAAAGAGGTCTACCAGCATCCTCTTCCTTGCACAATCACTTATACAATTAATATTGAAGTCACCACATATAACTAACTTTTTGTATTTCCTATAAAATGAACCAAGAACCTCCTCTAGCTTTAGCAAAAGTGTTGTGAAATCGGAGTCTGGGGATCTATAAATAACAACAGTTACAAGTTTAGCTCCGTTAAATTTAACCACACCTGCACAACATTCAAACACCTTTTCAGTGCAGTACTTTGAAACATCAATTGACTGAAATGCGATGCCGTTTTTCACATACATGGCTACTCCCCCCACACCGCAAAGAGCTCCTCGAAAAGCTGCCAGCCAACCTGTATCCTGGTAAAGGAAGCCTCTGAATTATCTCCTTATTTAAGAAGTGTTCAGATATACCAATAATTTCAGAGTCAACATCTATAAGCAGTTCACTAACTTTATCTCTAATACCTTGTATATTTTGATGAAATATACTAATTCCTTCGTTACTCGGATACCTAAGCTTTGTCAAAAGTGATTCCCTTGTTAGAGAGACTTCCCTTAAGTAGGAATACCTATCAGCTGACTTCAATCAAAAAAAGGTGCAGCTCTAACACCCACTACTGCAGGAATTTTCCCATGAGTGATCCCACCAACCCCACCTATGCTGTCACCTATAAGCTTTGCCAACCTCCTCTTTCCATACCTGTTGAGGTGCAGGCCATGTCTAGTGAAACCCGTCCTGCTGATGGACTCCACCGACACCACTGAAATGTGACCCATGCCTTCTGTCATCAGCGCACCCCAAAGTCTCATGTTATTATGCCTGACGGCTGTATTAAGATGAGGCAGATCGTGACGCTGAAACAGTTCCACGAAATGCACATTCGTGTTGCCAGTCTGAGTGGTTATCTTTTCCAGGTCACCATCTGTGTCATACTCCCCATCCCTATCAATAGTACTACCAGCCCCACCCACAATCACTACCTGATCCTCTTTAGTAAAATCCCTACATAACCCCCCTACGTTAACAGTCACCTGAGCCAACCCTGCATTAGGCTTCACAATGCTGGTGACCTGGTACTCACTCCCCAGCACTTCCTGCAACTGCTGGCCTACACCTCTGCCATGAGAACTACCTAACAGCAGAACCTTCTTCTTCCTCTTCGACTTTGCAACTGTTCTAGGCACAGTAACTACTGAGGTCTGCTGCATACTTCCTACATCTACAGCTACTAGAGATTCCTCTCCACTAGACTCTGACAGGTCATATCTATTGTAAACACCAATAGTAAAACTATCTGAAAATCTTCTTCTCCTAGCAGATCTCTTGCCAACAGCCAGCTCCCATTCCCCAACCCCCTTCTCCCTCCTCATCCTATCTAGCTCCTCCTGTGCGTTTTTCAACTGCACCTGAAGGGCACAGATCTTACGCTCCTGCTCCTCTATCAATTTACTCTTGCTACATAACCTGCAGTTCCAGGAGAGTATCTCACCAGAATGCCCACTGGCTTCCCCACTGCATCCCCCCAGTGAAAATACTTCGAACAAGTCTCACACCGCAATCCACTACTCACGAACCTACGGCAAAGCCCACACTTCTCTCTCATGGTAAAATTTTATTTTTCTAAGTTCCGCTACTACAATAAGAAGATGTTAAAAACCTGACTACAATAATCACAAACTTACTCTACAAGGGAAGTTGTTGTTGTTGTGGTCTTCAGTCCTGAGACTGGTTTGATGCAGCTCTCCATGCTACTCTATCCTGTGCAAGCTTCTTCATCTCCCAGTACCTACTGCAACCTACATCCTTCTGAATCTGCTTAGTGTATTGATCTCTTGGTCTCCCTCTACGATTTTTACCCTCCACGCTGCCCTCCAATGCTAAATTTGTGATCCCACGATGCCTCAGAACATGTCCTACCAACCGATCCCTTCTTCTAGTCAAGTTGTGCCACAAACTTCTCTTCTCCCCAATCCTATTCAATACCTCCTCATTAGTTACGTGATCTACCCACCTTATCTTCAGCATTCTTCTGTAGCACCACATTTCGAAAGCTTCTATTCTCTTCTTGTCCAAACTAGTTATCGTCCATGTCTCACTTCCATACATGGCTACACTCCATACAAATACTTTCAGAAACGACTTCCTGACACCTAAATCTATATTCGATGTTAATAAAATTCTCTTCTTGAGAAACGCTTTCCTTGCCATTGCCAGTCTACATTTTATATCCACTCTACTTCGACCATCATCGGTTATTTTACTCCCTAAATAGCAAAACTCCTTTACTACTTTAAGTGTCTCATTTCCTAATCTAATTCCCTCAGCATCACCCGACTTAATTTGACTACATTCCATTATCCTCGTTTTGCTTTTGTTGATGCTCATCTTATATCCTCCTTTCAAGACACTGTCCATTCCGTTCAACTGCTCTTCCAAGTCCTTTGCTGTCTCTGACAGAATTACAATGTCATCGGCGAACCTCAAAGTTTTTACTTCTTCTCCATGAATTTTAATACCTACTCAGAATTTTTCTTTTGTTTCCTTTACTGCTTGCTCAATATACAGATTGAATAACATCGGGGAGAGGCTACAACCCTGTCTCACTCCTTTCCCAACCACTGCTTCCCTTTCATGCCCCTCGACTCTTATAACTGCCATCTGGTTTCTGTACAAATTGTAAATAGCCTTTCGCTCCCTGTATTTTACCCCTGCCACCTTCAGAATTTGAAAGAGAGTATTCCAGTCAACATTGTCAAAAGCTTTCTCTAAGTCTACAAATGCTAGAAACGTAGGTTTGCCTTTTCTTAATCTTTCTTCCAAGATAAGTCGTAAGGTCAGTATTGCCTCACGTGTTGCAACATTTCTACGGAATCCAAACTGATCTTCCCGAGGTCGGATTCTACCAGTTTTTCCATTCGTCTGTAAAGAATTCGCGTTAGTATTTTGCAGCTGTGACTTATTAAACTGATAGTTCGGTAATTTTCACATCTGTCAACACCTGCTTTCTTTGGGATTGGAATTATTATATTCTTCTTAAAGTCTGAGGGTATTTCGCCTGTCTCATACATCGTGCTCACCAGATGGTAGAGTTTTGTCATGACTGGCTCTCCTGAGGCAATCAGTAGTTCTAATGGAATGTCGTCTACTCCCGGGGCCTTGTTTTGACTCAGGTCTTTCAGTGCTCTGTCAAACACTTCATGCAGTATCTTATCTCCCATTTCATCTTCATCTACATCCTCTTCCATTTCCATAATATTGTCCTCAAGTACATCGCCCTTGTATAAACCCTCTATATACTCCTTCCACCTTTCTGCTTTTCCTTCTTTGCTTAGAACTGGGTTGCCATCTGAGCTCTTGATATTCATACAAGTAGTTCTCTTCTCTCCAAAGGTCTCTTTAATTTTCCTGTAGGCAGTATCTATCTTACCCCTAGTGAGACAAGCCTCTACATCCTTACATTTGTCCTCTAGCCATCCCTGCTTAGCCATTTTGCACTTTCTGTCGATTTTATTTTTGAGACGTTTGTATTCCTTTTTGCCTGCTTCATTTACTGCATTTTTATATTTTCTCCTTTCATCAATTAAATTCAATATTTCTTCTGTTACCCAAGGATTTCTATTAGCCCGCGTCTTTTTACCTACTTGATCGTCTGCTGCCTTCACCACTTCATCCCTCAGAGCTACCCATTCTTCTTCTACTGTATTTTTTCCCCCATTCCTGTCAATTGTTCCCTAATGCTCTCCCTGAAACTCTCTACAACCTCTGGTTCTTTCAGTTTATCCAGGTCTCCTTAAATTCCCACCTTTTTGCAGTTTCTTCAGTTTCAATCTGCAGTTCATAACCAATAGATTGTGGTCAGAATCTACATCTGCTCCAGGAAATGTCTTACAAATTAAAACCTGGTTCCTAAATCTCTGTCTTACCATTATATAATCTATCTGAAACCTGTCAGTATCTCCAGGCTTCTTCCATGTATACAGCCTCCTTTCATGATTCTTGAACCAAGTGTTAGCTATGATTAAGTTATGCTCTGTGCAAAATTCTACAAGGCGGCTTCCTCTTTCATTCCTTCCCCCCAATCCATAGTCACCTACTATGTTTCCTTCTCTCCCTTTTCCTACTGACGAATTCCAGTTACCCATGACTATTAAATTTTCGTCTCCCTTCACTACCTGAATAATTTCTTTTATCTCGTCATACATTTCATCTATTTCTTCATCATCTGCAGAGCTAGTTGGCATATAAACTTGTACTACTGTAGTAGGCATGGGCTTTGTGTCTATCTTGGCCACAATAATGCGTTCACTATGCTGTTTGTAGTAGCTAACCCGCACTCCTATTTTTTTATTCATTATTATACCTACTCCTGCATTACCCCTATTTGATTTTGTATTTATAACCCTGTAATCACCTGACCAAAAGTCTTGTTCCTCCTGTCACCGAACTTCAATAATTCTCACTATATCTAACTTTAACCTATCCATCTCCCTTTTTAAATTTTCTAACCTACCTGCCCGATTAAGTGATCTGACATTCCACGCTCCGATCCGTAGAACGCCAGTTTTCTTTCTCCTGATAACGACGTCCTCTTGAGTAGTCCCCTCCCGGAGATCCGAATGGGGGACTATTTTACCTCCGGAATATTTTACCCAAGAGGACGCCATCATCATTTAATCATACAGTAGAGCTGCATGTCCTCGGGAAAAATTACGGCTGTAGTTTCCCCTTGCTTTCAGCCGTTCGCAGTACCAGCACAGCAAGGCCATTTTGGTTAATGTTACAAGGCCAGATCAGTCAATCATCCAGACTGTTGCCCCTGCAACTACTGAAAAGGCTGCTGCCCCTCTTCAGGAACCACATGTTTGTCTGGCCTCTCAACAGATACCCCTCCGTTGTGGTTGCACCTACGGTACGGCCATCTGTATCGCTGAGGCACGCAAGCCTCCCCACCAACGGCAAGGTCCATGGTTCAAGGGGGGAAGACAAGGGAAGTAACTACTATTATTAACAGTATTAATAAACAACAAATGTGAATATAACAAAAGACTAATACAGAAAGAGAATCAAACGACTAATGACACAGTAACGAAGCTGTAAACAGTTCCCAAAAGGTTCTTCTGAAATTATTTCACCAGAAAACACCAAGAACACCGGTTGAAGACTACTAAAGTTCCTAAATAAACCACTATACACAAACAATTAATTAGTACTTAGCTTTCGATGCGCCGCTACAGCTGCAACTGGTCAGCACGGAATGTAAACACAGGCAAGAGGTTAAGTTGCTCGATACGAAACACTCATAAATATCAGGTCACAACACAAGAAAGGCAGAGGTGAATGAAGAAACCACTAATACGTCACTTATATAGTAAATATTATCACAGGAACCGTTAAAATATGTATCTGAAACCTAAAACTTAGAGAGCGATCTCACACGCAGTCACTCGCTTATGACGTCACACCAAAGGATCTTTGCAAATCACTATCGCCGGTTTTACGACGAGGTGAATACAGAGGACGAGGAAGCGGACGATCACGACATACTGTAGCATGTGTCGCACACCCTCGACAATGCAGCAGCGGCGACGCTGTGAGCTGAACTTACACGGGACGACATCGAGGACGCGCTTAACAAGGGAGCACTCAACAAATCTCCCGGGCCAGACGGACTGCCGCTCGAGTTTTATCGGACTTTCCGCGATCTCATGATGCCCCGATGGATCATCATGTACCAAGAACTGATGACGCCCGGTTCCCACGTGCATTCGTGGAAGGTCTCCTTATACCGATACACAAGCCTTCCAGAGGTCGGACGGTCGAGGACTACAGGCCAATTACAATGCTCAACTCGGACTATAAAATCTTCGCCCGACTACTCGCCAGCCGCATAAAGACGGTTCTGCCCTTACTCCTCTCAATGGAGCAAACGACACAGGGCGGAGTGACCAACATGCAAACGGCAACCAGCGAATGCAGGGATTTAATAGCCATCGCTACATCCTGGCGCCTTCGAGCTGCTCTGATCTCCATTGATTTCGACCACGCCTTCGACAGAGTTCGCCACAAGTTCCTTCTGTCCGTTATGGCCCGCATGGGCTCCCCGCCTGACTTTCTCGACATCTTTCAGCGCCTTTTCCGTGGAGCTGCATCCCGTGTACTGGTGAATGGACGGATTGTGGGTCCCTTTCCGATCCGACGGTCAGTTCGCCAAGGATGCCTACTCTCCATGATCCTTTACGCGATCGCACTCCAACCACTTGTCGGAGGGTTGAAACACAGGCTCTCGGGCTTGTCATTGAAGGATCACACCTTTCACTGCAGGATATATGCTGATGACCTTCTATTACTTGTCCGATCTGGTGACGAGGTACGCTCCGTGATACAATGGATCAATCGCTATGGATTTGCAGCGGGCAGCCTCATGAATGTGGCCAAGTCGGCAGCGATGCCCATTGGGAGAGGTCTACAGGAGGACGCTTTAGCCCCACTCCCACTAGTTAACAAGATCCGGTTCTTGGTCATAACATTTACACAGGATGTGCGCCGCACGGCTGCCATGAACTATGCACGATTACTTCAGGCAATACCCACAGAAGTTCGCCGGAACTTACTTCGACGGATGGACCTCCTACAGCGTGTGGAATACCTCAACCTTCATCTGGCGACTAAGATGATCCACATGGCCCAGGTCCTACCGATATTGACAGCGATGGCACACAGACTGCAAGCAGCGTTTGGATATTACCTTACCGCCGGACACCTATTCAAAATCCGCTACGAAACACTCACCCTCCCTCCGCGTGATGGCGGACTGGGACTTATAAATGTACGAGCGAGAGCTACAGCGTTATACTTGTGCACAATGATGAAATTGTGGACCCACAAAGATTCTTCCCCTACGGGACGTCTGTTAGAGGAATTGCTGCCGGCGTCTATTCTGCCACCTGTCACGGTTGAGCACATTACACCCTCACTCTCGCACCTCTCGGCATTTATTCTTGAGTATATTTACGTGCACCCAGACCTTCCCAACACTCGCACTCCCAAGGCGAGAGACGTTTACAGACTGCTGCTAAGGTCCACACCTCGCAATGTGATTGAGAGGAAGAGCCCTACGACCCTATGGCCTGCAGTGTGGAGAGCGGTCCAGAAGTCGTTCCTCCCCACGCGGGTACGAGCCGCGTGGTGCCAGGTGGTGAACGGGAAGGTTGTAATACGACAAACGCTGCACGCTGTTGGGACGGCGGATTCCCCCCTTTGCCCACGTTGCCACCTCGTGGCTACTGACGAACACCGTTTAACATGTGGATCGGCGTTAGAGGTATGGCTGCTGGTGCAGAAGATCCTCGCCTGCTACCTACGTATCGCGCCTCGCACAATTCAGCCACGGCTCGTCCTTTGTCCAGAGGATACTTATTTCCCACCTGCGAAGACTCACGCTCTCACATGGTTTAAAGGCATGTCCATAGACTACCTCTTTCGAGATGATGAGAAGATAGTGCTTGATTACTGGCAATTTCTCCAGGACAGTCATAGCACACTTGAGTGTACACCCCGATACCGACAACTATTTGCGAACTATTTGCGCAGTGTCTTCGATAACCCCCCTCACAGTTGGGGAGCACCGGGCAGAGGATGACCGCCTTCATGGGGCTCCACACTCTGCGAAATGTTGTACCAATTTGGAACATGGACTCTGTACGCAGATAGGCCATGCACATGGAATGGCGTGCGGGATATGGTTACATTTTTCTTGCTTTATTATCTATCGTCACACTATTGGTTTCAAATTCTATTTCGTAGTTTAGAAGGAACTCTTGTTCTGTTGTTGCTACGGATGTACATTCTAATTTTGTTTGTCGTAACTGAAAGACGCCTTTTTCCATATATAATATATAATATATATATATATATATATATATATATATATATAAATATATATATATATATATATAAAAGGTTGGCAGAGAAAATAATTTACAATTAAAAAATAATAAAAAATATATAAAAAAACAAATAAAAAATGATCAGCGCGACAAACTGTCAATTCTAAGGGCCCGGGTTCGATTCCCGGCAGGTTCGGAGATTTTCTCCGCTCAGGGACTGGGTGTTGTGTTTCCCTAATCATCACCATTTCATCCCCATCGACGCGCAAGTCGCCGAAGTGGCGTCAAATCGAAAGACTTGCACCCGGCGAACGGTCTACCCGACGGGAGCCCCTCGCCACACGCCATTATTATTGTTATGGGTGGACAATGTGAGGATGAACATTCGTTTCACAAGTAGTTACAGGGTGTTTCAAAAATGACCGGTATATCTGAAACGGCAATAAAAACTAAACGAGCAGCGATAGAAATACACCGTTTGTTGCAATATGCTTGGGACAACAGTACATTTTCAGGGAGACAAACTTTCGAAATTACAGTAGTTACAATTTTCAACAACAGATGGCGCTGCGGTCTGGGTAACTCTATAGTACGATATTTTCCACATATCCACCATGCGTAGCAATAATATGGCGTAGTCTCTGAATGAAATTACCCGAAACCTTTGACAACGTGTCTGGCGGAATGGCTTCACATGCAAATGAGATGTACTGCTTCAGCTGTTCAATTGTTTCTGGATTCTGGCGGTGCACCTGGTCTTTCAGGTGACCCCACAGAAAGAAGTCACAGGGGTTCATGTCTGGCGAATAGGGAGGCCAATCCACGCCGCCTCCTGTATGTTTCGGATAGCCCAAAGCAATCACACGATCATCGAAACATTCATTCAGGAAATTAAAGACGTCGGCCGTGCGATGTGGCCGGGCACCATCTTGCATAAACCACGAGGTGTTCGCAGTGTCGTCTAAGGCAGTTTGTACCGCCACAAATTCACGAAGAATGTCCAGATAGCGTGATGCAGTAATCGTTTCGGATCTGAAAAATGGGCCAATGATTCCTTTGGAAGAAATGGCGGCCCAGACCAGTACTTTTTGAGGATGCAGGGACGATGGGACTGCAACATGGGGCTTTTCGGTTCCCCATATGCGCCAGTTCTGTTTATTGACGAAGCCGTCTAGGTAAAAATAAGCTTCGTCAGTAAACCAAATGCTGCCCACATGCATATCGCCATCATCAATCCTGTGCACTATATCGTTAGCGAATGTCTCTCGTGCAGCAATGGTAGCGGCGCTGAGGGGTTGCCGCATTTGAATTTTGTATGGATAGAGGTGTAAACTCTGGCGCATGAGACGATACGTGGACGTTGGCGTCATTTGGACCACAGCTGCAACACGGCGAACGGAAACCCGAGGCCACTGTCGGATCACCTGCTGCACTAGCTGCGCGTTGCCCTCTGTGGTTGCCGTACGCAGTCGCTCTACCTTTCCAGCACGTTCATCCGTGACGTTCCCAGTCCGTTGAAATTTTTCAAACAGATCCTTTATTGTATCGCTTTTCGATCCTTTGGTTACATTAAACCTCCGTTGAAAACTTCGTCTTGTTGCAACAACACTGTGTTCTAGGCGGTGGAATTCCAACACCAGATAAATCCTTTGTTCTAAGGAATAAACCATGTTGTCTACAGTACACTTGCACGTTGTGAACAGCACACGCTTACAGCAGAAAGACGACGTACAGAATGGCGCACCCACAGACTGCGTTGTCTCCTATATCTTTCACATCACTTGCAGCGCCATCTGTTGTTGAAAATTGTAACTACTGTAATTTCGAAAGTTTGTCCACCTGAAAATGTACTGTTGTCCCAAGCATATTGCAACGAACGGTGTATTTCTATCGCTGCTCGTTTAGTTTTTATTGCCGTTTCAAATATACCGGTCATTTTTGAAACACCCTGTATCTTCACCACGTAATGTCGCGAGTTAATACTAGCGTTTGAAAAAGGTTACATATGTAATCAATATTACAGTCTTATTAAATAGTGATAGCAGTAATGATCTTTTTTTAAAAAATATGTAGTTTCGTGACCGAGACACAATGGATCCCTTTTGCTTTTGCCGCTCGGAAATTTTCATTTTATTCATTTGGGAGTAATTACCTACAGACTGCAAACCACAGTGCTAGAGGCAAGCAGGGAAAAACGGAGCACCTCTCTTCTGTAACAACTGAAGACAGTAGACACTGTCATGTCACTGCAAGTGGGTGCTGTCGTCTCGACGGTATCGCCGATGAACAAGATAACATGTGATGCTCGCCTATCATTTAACATTGCTTGGAAACCACCTGTGACAATAATGACATCGTCAGTTTCCTTCAAGAAGCGAAGAAGGTTCCTCCTGTTATAGCGCTTCTACTATGTGGAGCTAACCAAAAAAGTGTCCAAATGGTCCATGTTTCAGTCCACATTGATTTGTTGGATATAGGAACTTCGAGAGCAAATTCAAAAGTTACATCAAGAGGTCTGTAAATCGGATTCTGGAGAACTGAAATGCCGGATGGAGCAGAACCCCAAGGTGACCGAACAAAAAGCTGGGTCTATTTCCTCATCTGTCTCAGCGACAGCTTTGCAAAAGTCAGAGATAAGTATAAGTACAACAGCTAATCTACAGAGTACAGCAAAAAAATGGTTCAAATGGCTCTGAGCACTATGGGACTCAACTGCTGAGGTCATTAGTCCCCTAGAACTTAGAACTACTTAAACCTAACTAACCTAAGGACATCACAAACATCAGTGCCCAAGGCAGGATTCGAACCTGCGACCGTAGCGGTCTTGCGGTTCCAGACTGCAGCGCCTTTAACCGCACGGCCACTTCGGCCGGCAGGGTACAGCAGACGAGGAAATCGGTACATTGCTGATTAGATCGATCGAGGACAAGGATGCCAAAAATTTGAAGAAGAAACTTAGCGATGCAATAAATCCGAGCATAGACAAGATTAGGGGCAGCCAGTAGCTTCTGTCATAGGAAAAACAGACAATGGTGACTGCAGTAAGCTGCAACAGGAAGGTTATCACACAAAAATATTGAATGTGAACTGCCAAAGAAGAAGAGACCTCTGATATGTGCGTATAATGTATCGAAGGAAATCGACAAGTGAGATGTCTGTCAAATGTGTGAACTTGATATGTTCGAGCACATACAACAAATGAAATTTGAAGAAGAGGTGCGACTGAGGTTCCAAACAAGACCCCGAAAGAAAACCTCTGCCAGTCACGTATTGGTAGTCGTTTCTCGTTCTGTAAGCAGTAAGAGGGAAAGGTGAGTCTCAGTTTCCGCTCTAGGTCACACCACGGTGAGATGGAAGTGTAAGCAGCGAGTGTGTTCACATTGTGGAGCAGAGTGACAGTTGGAAAGTGGATCTACAAAAATGGACGAGAAACATGTCTGCGTTTGATGCCGCAACAGGAACAGAAAATGTGACTCAACTGTGAAAGCTTGTGCAATTTGCACAATGCTGCTAGAACGTAACATGGCTGCGATAGACTAGGGAGCCATCTAAAATACCAGGAAAAGTAAACCGGTCAATTCTGTATGAGACTTGGGTAAACCAAGTAGTGGAACACACGTTGCTCAGGAGACACATACATGAGTAGCCAGGAACTGACCTCATGCCATACTCAGCCATCAACAAATAACGCTTCACTATAGCAATACTAAGGAGAGGTTATTTATGCACATCTTTTGGAAATATTGTTATTTAGTCAACAGCTATAAATTTTAAAATTTTGAAATAAATTATTCATTTTAATGAATTCTTATACCAGATTCCAGAAATGTTTTAATTTTTCCAGTTAAACTTCACCCAAAAATTTAAGTCTTAGCTTTAGACTTCCCTCTCCTCGATGAAACTCATATTCAATGTTTTCAGATTTGGTACCTTATTTACACATTAGTATTTGTTTAAAAAGTATCTTGTGAGTACGATTTGACAATAAATTAGGAAATTTCCATTTTTAAATTTTTTGTAGAGGTCATAAGGTATCCCCCCCCCCCGCCCCCCTAGGAAATGCACATTCTTAAACACCTTGATACTGCTAAGAGAGTGCTTATCGACAGTTTCAGGTTCTGGACCATACTTCCACATCAGCGAATCTTTAAAAGTGTTATTAATATAAGTAAATTACAATTAAGCAATTTTCTTTTTAATTTTTTTTAGTGCTGATCACAAAGTACTCCTTTCCCCTTCGTAATGGACATTACAGAAAATTCTTTGGTATTGGTAGGGCTAAACTGCCAGGAAGAAGACCATCAAATTTTGAGCACATTCCATCACTAAGTGGTGCAGTATTTATTGTTACATAACAGAGTAGCATACCTGCAGCAGCCAGAAAAATTTTACTGCTCTTCCATGGCAACAGTAAAGTCTGAGCAGGATGGGGCAATATCCGGGCTGAATGGTAGCGACAAAGGATTAATGATGGAGCAGCAGTGAACATCGAAGCTGAGGCAACCTCGTGAGTGAGCTGGGCACCCAATTCAGCAACACAGCAATATGACATAACGGTGCTGGAGGGATTCGTTGTAACGGTGACTGAGCACAGTCTCACAAGAAATATTAAGTCAGACGCAAGAATAAACATTTAGATTACTTGCTTCGCAGAAAAGAGTCTGGAAAGTGAAGAATGCAAGCCTGAAGCGACCAAGAAACCTGACATGCAGTAAAACGGGGATGAATGGTACATAACTATCACTTGTACCTTACCATAGCGGTGCTCACGAGCTCGTCCTGTATTAACTCTACTTTTTTCTGGTTTGCAGACATCTTTTTGGAGGGGAGGTGTATGTCAGTCGAACCTTTGCTCCTCTAGTTGCCCTCGATTTCTTACGGAGCAGCAAGTCCTGCCTGATGCACTTGGTCACTGTACACCGCAGTGCTGACTACTAAATCAAGACTGCTGGAGAGCTGTAGCCATCACCATCTGGCAAGCCTTCTGGAGGCCAAAACAGCGGGGTCTGGTATCAAATTGACACCTGTGTGTGTGTGTGTGTGTGTGTGTGTGTGCGCGCTGACCCGGTGGTGCCACTCGCCTCTGTTCCTGAGGCAGACTTCGATGGCGCCATTCGCTCTTTCTCGATGGTAGTTCGCAGTACTTCTCTGTACGACTTCACGTATTCTGAGCAGAGCCGGCAGATGCCTTCCCTATGCGCAGTCTATGGCGACTTCATGGGTGCCCCGGCCATGGCCTCCCGGAATCTTGGTGCAGCCTCACTTGGCTCAGACACGGCTGAGCGCTAAAGCAGTCAAGGCGACTGTGACGTCACTACTGCCGAATCGCAATGCCACTGACTGCCTGCCGAGTGCTGACTGATGCGTAAAACAGTAGGACACTACCTCCAGCCGGCCTCATGTTGGCTGCCTGAACATCAGTGTGTCAACTTTTATATTTTGTGGACAATAAATGTTTAGTATTGTAATACTGGTTTAATATTGGCTATGAACATCAGACAGGCGTCTGTTCTCTGAGTTGGCATACACATGTCTCCTAGGTGGACAGCTGTCGGTCATGTTCTGATTTTGAAATGACCTCAGTTGTCCATCCCCAGTAATGTTGTACCCCCAGGATGCTGCATTTGGCGTCAGACGTGTTGCTGTAAGAAGGCATCCGACATCAGAGGTGTACTTGGCTCCGCCATCGCGCCTTAATCCTCACCTAGCAGTCCAGCATTACAGGTTGCTGAGTGTACCTTTCTCTGGTTTTTGTTTTGTGTGTTACGGCCGTGACAATTAGGCGGAACATTCACGTGGGTCTGAAAGTATTTTTTGTAAAAGTGCTTGCTGAACACTCACAATCCAGGGCAACTCTTGAGAATGGTACCTTCGATCCGTCATAAAGCAATATTGTAATTTATCCGGATACGAGATTGCAATGTACAAAGACAGTGCCAGTTACATGTGATAGTTATAAAAAGGGTGGTATGAAGCACAGCTGTGTAACAAATATCGCTGGGCCATGATAAGACATGCCCGCCCCTCGTGGTCTCGCGGTAGCGTTCTCGCTTCCCGAGCACGGGGTCCCGGGTTCGATTCCCGGCGGGGTCAGGGATTTTTCCTGCCTCGAGATGACTGGGTATTGTTGTGTCGTCTTCATCATCATCATTCATCCCCATTACCGTCGGAGGAAGGCAACGGCAAACCACCTCCATTAGGACCTTGCCTAGTAAGGCGGTGCGGGTCTCCCGCATCGTTCCCCTACGCTCTGTAAAGAAGCATGGGACTTCATTTCCATTTTCATTATGATAAGACATAAACAGTTTCCTAGTGTCTCTGTCTGTATACTTACAGTTGAGGTCCCTCATAATCTGTGTAACAGTCTGACGGTCGCTACACCAATGCTGGAAACATGGACGGCCAGGCCGGCCGGAGTGGCCGAGCGGTTCTAGGCGCTACAGTCTGGAACCGCGTGACCGCTACGGTCGCAGGTTCTAATCCTGCCTCGGGCATGGATGTGTGCGATGTCCTTAGGTTAGTTAGGTTTAAGTAGTTCTAAGTTCTAGGGGACTGATGACCTCAGAAGTTAAGTCCCGTAGTGCTCAGAGCCATTTTTGGACGGCCATGATGCACGAAGCAGATGAGCTTTTGAAGTGGCAAGTCGCTTCACTTTTAGATGTTAATGTTGCGTTACAGAAACAGGTTTCTAAGTACAATACGAGTCAGTTTAAACAAAAATTATTTTGACTGTATCTATCCCTTCTGCAGATCCTATAGCAGCTAGTCTAAGACTGGTAAGAAAGTGTATGTATTTATAATAAATGAAAAACACCGGTTTGCTTTTGTTCTATAATATATTGTAGAACAAAAGCAAACTGGTGCTTTTCATTTATTATAATGTTGTTCTCCCAAGAACCGACGGAAGATTCTGTTAACGTGTATGTATTTATTAATTATTTGAAGGTTGCCGCTCACTTAGGTCATTAGACGGATGAAATGTGCATGAGTCTGGCTCTGTTAAGGTTGGCTGGAGTCGCCAAAATATATGTCATATACCACAAAGTATTAAATAAAGTCTAGGTGTTGGAACAGTTAGCTAACGGACTGCCGTCTGTACCACAAGCAGAATAGTGCGAAGTGTTTAAGGAAAAGTTTAGTGGAAGCATTAGAAAAATTAATGGACAAACCTATGAACCGGTGTAGCGTGCTTAAACAGAGTTATTCTGCACGAGGCAGAAAACAGGGCATTAGATATGTTTATAGGGAATTTCCAGCTGACATACTGAGAAAGATCAGAGCCGCAGCTATTAGAGTTGTCAGGCAACATGAGAAAAGGGCCATTCGTACCCAACTCTTGGTTGACTGATGTGTGTTTATCTCGGAGGTAAAATGTTATAGGTGTCGATGTAAGCCGGCCGGTGTGGCCAAGCGGTTCTAGGCGCTTCAGTCTGGAAGCGCGACCGCTACGGTCGTAGGTTCGAATCCTGCCTCGGGCATGGATGTCCTTAGGTTAGTTAGGTTTAAGTAGTTCTAAGTTCTCGGGGACTGATGACCTCAGATGTTAAGTCCCATAGAGCTCAGAGCCATTTGAGCCATTTGTCGACGTAATGGCCACATTAAGAAACAACGCCGCGAAACCTAATCTCACAAATGTGGGGAAGGGGGGCATTGGGTGCATAATTGTCGAAGTACGAAACAGGATAGACAAAGTCAAGACAAGCATTCCTTGACCGAGAAAGTGAATGCCTCAACTGTCAGACAAAATTCCCAGCAAAACAAAATACTGCAAAAACATTGCAGACACGCAATGCTGCTCATTTTTCCCACAAAATGAGTGGAACAGAACATGAATATTTGCTAGACACAAAGGCTCATCTGACAGTGATTAGTCAGAAACTCTTAGGTAGAAAGAACTGAAGTTTCTACATTTTAGGCCAGGTGGAGTAGGATGTCATTAGGCAAAACACCGAACAGTTTCTGCACTGGAACAAGAAAATTTCAGGAGCATGTGGAAGTGTTGCCACATGTCAGCGAGAAGTATTGTGCGATGCGAGGATTTGAAATTCTAGATAAGCATCAAGAAAAAAATTGACCTTTTGCGGTACACAATGGAACTGGGTGGGAACTGCAAGTGCTACATCACTGCGAGGTTCACCTATCACACAGGTGTTGCCAAAGAAACTGCAGCCACACGCGGTAAAGATAAATTTGCACGATAAAGTTCCAAGAGGTACAGAGAAGTTAGTACTTCGTTTTGCAGGTAAGTGCCATCCACAGTTACCCAGAGTAACTGGTTGATTGTGGATGGTACTGACCTGCTGAGCGAAGTGCGAGTATTACATATTGCAGAGCCGTTGGAATGCCAGTGGAGTGCACCTGTTACATTTATTCCACATAAATCACAGGATGGTGCCAAGAAGTATATGTTTCCTGTAACATATATATTTTATTTCTCACTTCTCAGATATTGTAGGTTACTTTCAAAGTCTACTGGTGGCTACTGAGTATGAAGTCTGCTTGCTTAGCTAAAAATATTCTTGCTTACAGCTTCTGGATTTGCAGCGTATCCACTAATCCTCCTCAAAATAGATGTAGAGTCCTCAGGATTACGAAACTAATCTTGGTACTCTTGAAGGTACTCCATCTGAGAGGAAGGAATTCATGTCACTTCCCTCCTCATATCAAAAAGGTGTGCAATTGTAATTACTATTCCAGTCACGTAGCTTGACAGTACATAAAATCATTGTAACTTATAATACTACTAATAAAGAAAAAAGAAAATGTCCACAAAGCACAGGATTCCACAAGAATAAAATAAACATTAACATATGAAAGCAATGACGCACAAAACATAATGGAGAACGTGGGACGATTTAGATCAATGCCAGTATTTTTTTACGTTGGATTTGAAAAATGGTTATCGGCAGCTGGATGTAGTTCTGGAAGGCGGACCTAACACTGCATCGGGTCATTACCAATATTCTTGAGCGCCTCTTGGTCTCAAAAAGATTCCAACAGATTTCTAAAGTTGTTGGCTAGAGTAATTAGAGTACGATTTATGCGAATGACACAATTGTGTTCTCTAAAAATATGTAGGAACATGAAACTTCCTGGAGGATTAAAACTGTGTGCCGGACCGGGACTCGAACTCGGGACCTTTGCCTTTCGCTGGCAAGTGCTCTACTTGCCTGCACATGCCCGCGAAAGGCAAAGGTCCTGAGTTCGAGTCTCGGTCCGGCACAGTTTTAATCCGTCAGGAAGTTTCATATCAACGCACACTCCGTTGCAGAGTGAAAATCTCATTCCGGATGGAGGAACATGTTCAACAATTGGAGGAGGCGTTCAAGGGGCTACATACAACACACTTGACACTGAGAGTGGACAACTGTCACTTTGCAGCTACAGAAGTGAATCACAACGAAGCGCCAAAGAAACTGGTACAGGCCTGCGTATTCAAATACAGAGATCTCTTATGTAAACACGAACAATACAACGCTGCTATCGGTAACGCATATGTAAGACAACAAGTGTCTGGCGCAGTTGTTAGATCGGTTACTGCTGCTACAATGGCAGGTTGTTAAGATTAGAGTGAGTTTGAAAGTGGTGTTGTAGTTGGCGCACGAGAGATGCGACACAGCATTTCCGAGGCAGCGATGAAGTGGGGATTTTCCTGTACGCCCATTTCACGAGTGTACCGTGAATATCAGGAATCCGGTGAAACATCAAATCTCCGATATCGCTGCGGCCGGGAAAAAAAATCCTGCAAGAGCAGGACCAACGACAATGAATAGTTTCTTTTCCAAATCCTCCTTCCAAAAATATTACAAAAAAATGTTCAAATGTGTGTGAAATCTTATGGGACTTAACTGCTAAGGTCATCAGTCCCTAAGCTTACACACTACTTAACCTAAATTATCCTAAGGACAAACACACACACCCATGCCCGAGGGAGGACTCGAACCTCCGCCGGGATCAGCCGCACAGTCCATGACTGCAACGCCTTAGACAGCTCGGCTAATCCCGCGCGCCTACCAACGACAACTGAAGAGAATAGTTCAATGTGACAGAAGTGCAACCCTTCCGCAAATTGCTGCAGATTTCAATGCTGGACTATCTACAAGTGTCACCGAGTAAGCCATTCAAGCTAACACCAACGACATGGGCTTTCGAAGTCGAAGGCCCACTCGTGCAACCTTGATGATTGCACTGCACAAAGCTTTTGCCTCGCCTGGACCGTTCAACACCGATATTGGACTTTTGATGACTGGAAACATGTTGCCCTGTTTCAAATTGTATATAGCGGATGAACGTGTACGGACAGGGAGACAAACTCATGAATCCATAGACCCTGCATCTCAACAGGGGACTGTTGAAGCTGGTGGAGGCTCTGTAATGGTGCGGGGCGTGTGCAGTTGGAGTGACCGGGGATCCATGATACATCTTGATACGACTCTGATAGGGACACGTAAGTAAGCATCCTGTCTGATCATCTGCATCCATTCTCGGCCATTGCGCATTCCGACGGACTTGGGCAATTCCAGCAAGACAATGCGATACTCCACATGTCCAGAATTGCTATAGAATGGCTCCAGGAACACTCTTGTGAGTTTAAACACTTCCGCTGCTCACCAAACTCCCCAGACATGAACATTATTGAGCATAACTGGGATCCATTGCAACGTGCTGTTCTGAAGAAGTCTCCACCCTCTCGTACTCTCATGGACAGCGCTGCAGAATTCATGGTGTCAGTTGCCTCCAGCACTACTCCAGACATTAGTCGACTGCATGCCACGTCGTGTTGCGGCGCTTCTGCTTGTTCGCGGGGGCCCCACACTATACTGTGCAGGTGTACCAGTTTCTTTGGTTCTTCAGAGTATTTGGGGCATGTAATTAGTCAAGGATACGTGAAAACCGATGCATGTTTCATTTCGGCAATATGTAATATCTTGTTTCTTCATATGAAGAACAACATGACGTGCCGAAATTTTTAATTGGACGTACTATTTAGTTATGTACTGCAACAAAAGTCTAGTAAGCATAGAACGACTTTGTCATAGGAAGTATTCCTTACTGTGTACTAAATATGTAATTTGGCTCGTTAATTCTCAATCAGTCATGCGCCACAAACAGGGGATTTCATGAGGTATAACAATTATTTTATGGGGTAGGAGTGTGGGCTACTTCAGATAAAACGTTCCCTACAATATGTATCCAGTTGTAACAGACGTAAGTTTTCATTCTGCGTACCGGTACTGAACTTCTGGTTGAAGTTCAAGTTGTGAAGATGTGCTTGAGTTTACATAATATAATCTTTGAACTGCAATTCCAGTTCTACTGTATCATTTACGTATTCCGCACGCATTTAAAAATACTATGTATGCCGATATGGTATTTGTGCACAGGTTTTATAATGGAAACACCGCTGCTGTTTGTAAAGAATAAGGCAGACAATTTCTTAAGCAAAGAGTAACAAATACGAGAGTGTAAATGTGGCATCTTTTTGATGAAGTGTTCGACTATAGCAGTGTTGGAGCCTGCCGACACTCTGAGTCTAGGTGATCGACGAATAACGGACACCTCGCTGCTCAACTGGACCTCTCTGTTGGTAGCGCTAACGTCGGCCGCTGTGGCCGAGCGGTTCTAGGCGCTTCATACCCATGCTCGGACATGGATGTGTGTGATGTTTTACTTTACAATGTCTTAGGCGAACCTCAAAGTTTTTATTTCTTCTCCACGGATTTAATACCTACTCCGAACTGTTCTTTTGTTTTCTTCACTGCTTGTTCAGTATACAGATGTAATAGCATCGGGGAGAGGCTACAAGCCTGTCTTACTCCTTTCCCAACCACTGCTTCTCTTTCATGCCCCTCGACTCTTATAACTGAAATCTGCTTTCTGTACAAATCGTAAATAGACTTTCGCTCTCTGTATTTTACCCCTGTAACCTTCAGGATTTGAAAGAGAGTATTCCAGTCAACATTGTCAAAAGCTTTCTCTAAGTCTACAAATGCTAGAAACGTAGGTTTGGCTTTCCTTAATCTTTCTTCTTAGATTAGTTGTAGGGTCAGTATTGCCTCACGTGTTCCAACATTTCTACGGAATCCAAACTGATCTTCCACGAGGTCGGCTTCTACCAGTTTTTCCATTCGTCTGTAAAGAATTCGCGTTAGTATTTTGCAGCTGTGCCTTATCAAACTGATAGTTCGGTAATTTTCACATCTGTCAACACCTGCTTTCTTTGGGATTGCAATTGTTATATTCTTCTTGAAGTCTGAGGGTATTTCGCCTGTGTCATACATCTTGCTCACCAGATGGTAGAGTTTTGCCAGGACTGGCTCTCCCAAAGCTGTCAAGAGTTCTAATGGAATGTTGTCTACTCCCGGCGTCTTGTTTCGATTTAGGTCTTTCAGTGCTCTGTCAAACTCTTCACGCAGTATCATATCTCCCATTTCATCTTCATCTACCTCCTCTTCCATTTCCATAATATTGTCCTCAAGAACATCGCCCCTGTATAGACCTTCCATATAATCCTTCCACCTTTCTGCTTTCCCTTCTTTGCTTAGAACTGGGTTTCCATCTGAGCTCTTGATATTCATGCAAGTGGTTCTCTTTTCTCCAAAGGTCTCTTTAATTTTCCTGCAGGCAGTATCTATCTTACCACTCGTGAGATAAGCCTCTACATCCTTACATTTATCGTCTAGCCATCCCTGCTTACCCATTTTGCACATCCTGTCGATCTCATTTTTGAGACGTTTGTATTCCGTTTTGCCTGCTTCACTTACGGCATTTTTGTATTTTCTCCTTTCATCAATTAAATTCAGTATCTCTGCTGTTACCCAAGGTTTTCTACGAGCCCTCGTCTTTTTACCTACTTGATCCTCTGCTGCCTTCACTATTTCATTCCACAAAGCTACCCATTCTTCTTCTACTGTATTTCTTTCCCCCATTACTGTGAATTGTTCCCTTATGCTCTCCCTGAAACTCTGTACAACCTCTGGTTCTTTCAGTTTACCCAGGTCCCATCTCCTTAAATTCCCACCTTTTTGCAGTTTCTTCAGTTTTAATCTACTGTTCATAACCAATAGATTGTGGTCAGAGTCCACATCTGCCCCTGGAAATGTCTTACAATTTAAAATCTGGTTCCTAAATCTCTGTCTTATCATTATATAATCTATCTGAAACCTAGTATCTCCAGGGTTCTTCCACGTATACAACCTACTTTCATGATTCTTGAACCAAGTGTTAGCTATGATTAAGTTATGCTCTGTGCAAAATTCTACCAGGCGGCTTTCTCTTTCATTTCTTAGCCCCAATCCATATTCACCTACTACGTTTCCTTCTCTCCCTTTTCCTACTGTCGCATTCCAACCACCCATGAATATTAAATTTTCGTCTCCCTTCACTACCTGAATAATTTCTTTTGTCTCATCATACATTTCATCAATTTATTCATCATCTGCAGAGCTAGATGGCATATAAAGTTGTACTACTGTAGTAGGCGTGGGCTTCGTGTCTATCTTGGCCACAATAATTCGTTCACTATGCCTTTTGTAGTAGCTTACCCGCACTCCTATTTTTTTTATTCATTATTAAACCTACTCCTGCATTACCCCTATTTGATTTTGTATTTATAACCCTGTATTCACCTGACCAAAAGTCTTGTTCCTCTTGCCATCGAACTTCACTAATTCCCACTATATCTAACTTAAACATATCCATTTCTCTTTTTAAATTTTCTAACCTACCTACCTGATTAAGGGATTTGACATTCCACGCTCCGATCCGTAGAACGCCAATTTTCTTTCTCCTGATAACGACGTCCTCTTGAGTAGTCCCCGCCCGGAGATCCGAATGGGGGACTATTTTACCTCCGGGATATTTTACCCAAGAGGACGCCATCATCATTTAATCATACAGTAAAGCTGCATGCCCTCGGGAAAAATTACGGCTGTAGTTTCCCCTTTCTTTGAGCCGTTCGCGGTACTACAACAGCAAGGTCGTTTTTGTTAGTGTTACAGGGCCAGATCAGTCAATCATCCAGACTGTTGCCCCTGCAACTACTGAAAAGGCTGCTGCCCCTCTTGAGGAACCACACGTTTGTCTGGCCTCTCAACAGATACCCCTCCGTTCTGGTTGCACCTACGGTACGGCTATGTGTATCGTTGAGGCACGCAAGCCTCCCCACCAACGGCAAGGTCCATGGTTCATGGCCAACGACCGAAACTTGTTCGGTGAAATAAAATATTACCACAAAGCAGCTAATGTCGATACTTAATTAATAAGATGATATATACATAAATGTAATCACCATAAAGAATTTTTTACGAGGTATATGCAGCTCTCATTGGAAATTGCTGTGCATGGAAATATTATTTTTGGTATATATACCATTGTCCATGGAATAAAGACTATGCTACTTCTGATTTGTGTTATCTTTATTTGCAGAACAAAGAAACGTGTTTTCACTAAAATATACTAATTAAATATTCGATGAATTTATTGTTCATTTTTTTAGATCGGTCTGTTCATTTAAAATACTGTCATGATTGAAGTTTCGTTATAAATGTGAAAATCTCTATTTCTTCCAACATATTTGGTAAACTGCCTTTTTCTGCAGTATCTGTATGTAGAACTGATAGTCATTGTGCCATATCATTGGCTGTGTGTGTGTGTGTGTGTGTGTGTGGTTATGTTCTTTTAAATGTGTACTAAAATAAGACGGGTTCGGGACAGTTAGGTTCAAAAGTTCTTTAACTTTTGTTCTGAAATTTAGTCCAGTTTGTCATATGTAAATTTTCTCACGCATGTCGCATTTCAACTTTAAACACCCGAACGTCCGATTGCCAGTGACAACTGCAAATATTTCGCAAACAATTCCTTATGCAGGTCACATCTATGTTTTCCAAATCATGTAATTGTATTATTACGTGACCATTACAAAATATTGAGATACGGTAGAGAACATTACATATAAGGTAAGTAGAATTACATTGAACTGAAGTATAACAGATACATAAAACACTACAAAATACGCTGTAATTAACTTATTATGAGAAATACGTGTCTTTTCTGTAATACACATAGTGCAGATGATGGCCATCGACCGAAACTAGTACGGTGAAATAAAATATTACCACAAAGCAGCTTAGGTCGATACTTAATTAATAAGATGATATATTTACAATTTCTACACGCTGCAGAGCACGAAACCGACAAGACATTCTTACGCCAAGAAACAGTGTTTCCACTGAGGTGCATGACAGCGATGTAGTGTTCGGAAGTAGTATTTCATCCAAATGTGCAAACAAACGGAGTGTGCATGAATTACAAGACACGATTAAGATAGGAGGACATAGTCCTTCAACCATGACACGCAGAGTTTTACACGTAACGGAGTTCCAGATTCAAGAATATGTCGAACAGTACGTATGCACGGCGTCTATACTTGTCGTTCACAGTGGACTGAAGATGATGTCGTTGCCTTATTGTAAGCCTCCGAGTAATACAATTAACGCTGATGAAGCTGCTTTCACTCGAGGCGTTATCAGTAACCCTCGTTACTCACTTCGGTAGTCCGACGAAAACCCACGTATTTTTGTGCAGATACCTCTGCAAGGACACTTCCCTGTTAGTGTGTGTTATGGTGTGATACACTGTCCGCTGATAGGGCCTGTTCTGCTGCCGCATTGTGTTGCAAGGTTCCGTTATCTATTCTTGAAAACGCATAAGGAAGGACCTGTATGTTTTCTCGTCAGGTGACACATCATCTGAACCTAACACCTCTGGAAGACAGACCGACTGATGTGGTCAGATTCCTTGGCCACCAGAGTCCCTGGCCCTTCCACTTTTGGATTTTTGCTGGTGGGGGTGGTTGAAAGATACAGTCTACAAAGAGGAAGCGAACACAAGAGACGAATCGATAATTTTGCTTAGGAATAGTGCTAGTCCTCAGAAGAAAACCAAGACAGCCCGAGAAAAGCTACATGTTGTGTTGTCAAAAGAATTCAAAAGCCTACTGAAGTAGGATATTGAAGTAGGAGGTGGATCCAATGAAGAAGGAAGTGTGAATTAAATCATCTAGTTTAAGCGAAGAGTCGGAAGTTAGCCTGTTTATCTTATTTTGGTTCCCATCTTTAAGACCAGCTGTGTACTACAAAATGGACATACAACTTGAAATCTAGTTGTGAGACAAGAGTAAAAAGTCTATCGTTTAGTTTATATAAGATACGAAGTTTCACTAAAGTCTCGCAGCTGAATCAAATAATTCACCTTTGCTTAACAACTTCTGTGAGTAGTTGTCGGTTTATATTTTACCAGCTGTATCTCTGTAACCAATAAAAACTCAACAAATGTTATACGGAATGTTTTATTCGAAATTGTCTATACTACCACTTGCTGAAGTATTTACTACTCCGCCTGAGACACCACGGATGTTCGCGTACACAGTTTAGAGCCTGCCGGCAATGTATTCAACCACCATAATTTTTCACTAGTTAAAGTTTTCCATTAATCTCTCAGAGGTGACACCGGTACATTTAAAGCCTTCTCTTGAATCTCTCAGGTCTTTCCTCAGCTCCAAGGAGTAACACTGTGTCCAAATGGTTTTTTTTTGGTCATCAGTCTACTGACTGGTTTGATGCGGCCCGCCACGAATTCCTTTCCTGTGCTAACCTCTTCATCTCAGAGTAGCACTTGCAACCTACGTCCTCAATTATTTGCTTGACGTATTCCAATCTCTGTCTTCCTCTACAGTTTTTGCCCTCTACAGCTCCCTCTAGTACCGTGGAAGTCATTCCCTCATGTCTTAGCAGATGTCCTATCATCCTGTCCCTTCTCCTTATCAGTGTTTTCCACATATTCCTTTCCTCTCCGATTCTGTGTAGAACCTCCTCATTCCTTACCTTATCAGTCCACCCAATTTTCAACATTCGTCTATAGCACCACATCTCAAATGCTTTGATTCTCTTCTGTTCCGGTTTTCCCACAGTCCATGTTTCACTACCATACAATGCTGTACTCCAGACGTACATCCTCAGAAATTTCTTCCTCAAATTAAGGCCGGTATTTGATATTAGTAGACTTCTCTTGGCCAGAAATGCCTTTTTTGCCATAGCGAGTCTGCTTTTGATGTCCTCCTTGCTCCGTCCGTCATTGGTTATTTTACTGCCTAGGTAGCAGAATTCCTTAACTTCATTGACTTCGTGACCATCAATCCTGATGTTAAGTTTCTCGCTGTTCTCATTTCTACTACTTCTCATTACCTTCGTCTTTCTCCGATTTACTCTCAAACCATACTGTGTACTCATTAGACTGTTCATTCCGTTCAGCAGATCATTTAATTCTTCTTCACTTTCATTCAGGATAGCAATGTCATCAGCGTATCGTATCATTGATATCATTTCACCTTGTATTTTAATTCCACTCCTGAACCTTTCTTTTATTTCCATCATTGCTTCCTCGATGTACAGATTGAAGAGTAGGGTCGAAAGTCTACAGCCTTGTCTTACAACCTTCTTAATACGAGCACTTCGTTCTTGATCGTCCACTCTTATTATTCCCTCGTGGTTGTTGTACATATTGTATACGACCCGTCTCTCCCTATAGCTTACCCCTACTTTTTTCAGAATCTCGAACAGCTTGCACCATTTTATATTGTCGAACGCTTTTTCCAGGTCGACAAATCCTATGAAAGTGTCTTGATTTTTCTTTAGCCTTGCTTCCATTATTAGCCGTAACGTCAGAATTGCCTCTCTCGCACCTTTACTTTACCTGAAGCCAAACTGATCGTCACCTAGCGCATTCTCAATTTTCTTTTCCATTCTTCTGTATATTGTTCTTGTAAGCAGTGTCCAAATATAAGAGTTTAATTTTCACAGTTGTGTTTCACTGGCCATATATTTTGTATTTGGAGTTTTACGACTTGTTATTCTATGGTTCAGCGATCTCTTCATGGCTGCAGCGAATTATTAGCACCTGGCCCCGCACGTTAAAGAACCTGGAATTACGGGCCGCTCAAAATATGGCACTGGTTTAATCACTAGCACAGAGTCCTTGTAATTGGACAGGCATTCAAAGCATGACTCGCAACCAGAGGTAGCGATGCTGGAGAGATTTACGACTCTGTCGCAACGCATCGCCATCCTCCAGCAGAGGCAACGTCTCCAGTTCGTTGCTCTCGCCGGCTCACTGTTTTGCAAACAATGAGATCCCGGCGCGAGAGCTCGTTCGGCCTCTTGAAATCCAGAACTAGACTGTCAGAGACAGCAGGCGTATCATTATTTACGAGAATGGCTGTGCGCTTTGCATAAACGCGCTTTAGCCAGATCGTCATCACCGGCTGAACGGTTTATCTTGCAGTGCGGAGCGACAAAGAAAGCTAGTGACTCCTTATGCAATGGTTTTCTGCACTAGTGAGAATCGTCGATCTTATTAGAGAGAAAACACAGTATCAATGCCCATCTCAGACTATCAGTAGCCTCAACCCGTTTAGGGTTAAGTTTCGTAATGGAACGTGCCGTATATTCCTTCGGGATTTATTCTCCGCAGAAACTGAATGCTTGATTAGAATTTCAAAATCACGCCGCCAAAGGGTGGACGGTGAATAAAACTTTGCGCCGGGTCGGCTTCGTTAAGTAACGACAAACTGCAAAACTTACGGCGAAATTATCTTTCGCATAATGTGTCACTACCAAGTAAAATAGTTCGATGAAACTTGGACATACTCGTACATAGAAGGAAATTGTACTGTACAATACGGTATGGTACAGTACAGTACAGAAGGTAACTGAAACATATATGCAACGGTACAAAGAGAATGACACTTTCTTCAAAGACAATAATTACAATAAAGTCATCCAGATTTATAATGGCCTTTGGAAATTAGAAAAGGTGGGGCATGGTTCTTAATAGGGTGTGTGATAACCACGGACGTTGTAACGCCAGAAATGCATATCCTCCTATTTCCATCTGCTGCACTATAATTTTTTTCCCTTATTTTCTTACCTGACGATATGACGTTTCTGTGTCTTTGTATATTGTAATTGTTTTACTATTTGTATATATATGCATTTATGTCGATGTATAATTGGTTTGTTTTGTAAATACTATTTGTATTTTTACGCTGGGTCTGGCCTAGGGAAAACTATGCTAACGAACGAATACATCGATAGGTCGTGTGGAGAACCAAAGTGTTTAGGACCTTTGGTAGTGTTAACTCTGCTGCGTGGAACGCGGGCAGAGCAGAGGGAGTCTGGCAGGAATAGGTCGGCGGGGCAGGTGTGTTGTGTGACGCTCCCGCGAGTTGCCGCGCTTTCGCGGTTGGGCAGCATGTAATTGAGCTCGACTTGCTATGTTAGTTTCTGACACGGTGTCGCGGACGGGAAGCATTAGCTGGCGCACATCAAGAGCCCGTTTCGCCTGGTGACCGTGTCGAGAAGAAGGCGCGCCAACATCCAGCTTCTGCAACAGCGACGGCCGACAATGAGTGACTGTCGCCACCTCCTCGATCGACGGCTTCAAACCTTCAATCAACCAACAAGGAAGACTGGAAGCACGTAAAGGTTTAGAACTGTATGGCAGACCTCAGCTTTTCAAACTGTTCCATTTTCGTAACTATAATTACAGCAACTTAGCATGAACATTTGTTGCTCATTGTCCCAATTGCATTACCAAGCAGGGTCCCTTACTTTTCTGGAATGAACCCGAGAATCGTTGAAATTCAAACGCCAGCATTAAAGTAATATCATTCGATTTCACTGCTTTAATTTCAAAGTACAGTTAAAGTTTTCATAGCTGGCTACAATATTTAGATTACACACGCACAAATTAAGAGTGCGAGTTTTGTTACCATATTTTAGCTTACCTGTGACTGCAGCTCGGCTTGGTACGTACTAAATTTTACTATTGTTAATTGTTCAGAATCATTTAATTCAAGTTCAAAGTTAAATCTCTTATTTCTAAATTGCGTAGATTCAAGTAGCTTTTGAAATGGTTGTTGAGGTAGCCCAAGACTAACCGTATTTTACTGAATTTCGATGTGCTTCACAAACAAAGCTCACTATTAATTTCAGTCACTAAATTAACTTTCAATTTTCCGGTTTTATTAATTCTTTTGCTAAATTAAGTCAGAGTGTAGCGAAATTTATTACTTCTGACAAACATTCAGTTTTCACACAACACGTGTCAACCTTCAGTTTCCACACTTTTAGTGCTAATTATATGTGCATTAGTCTTTCATTTTCAGTTATTATAGTAGTTGTCCATGGGACTGGCGACCGTAATTTTCCCCAAATCTCAAATATCTAATTAACGCCAATTAATTGTTAACGTGACGACCGCACATTCACTTTCTTTATTAAGTTTACCCTTTTCTCAAAACTAATTTCCACCAATTTCATTTGCATTTTTCCTTTCATTTAGATGTAACCCTTTCTTCCCTCTTTACCGACAGATTGACTTCGGTGACGATTGCTTTTCCCAAATTTCCATTAGGTACATGCGGTTTAGTTTTTCACTGTCATTAAGGTCGATAACTGAGGGGGAGGTTACAACGTTAGTGGATACTCTTCACCGAGCTCCCATGCTGACCACGACTTCTTGTGGTAGGGTGTTCCACTCCTCTGACAACTGCACACTTTTTGCAATGCATGTCGTCGTCGTCGTCCCCCCCCCCCCCCCCCGCCCTCCCAACGCATCCACACTTACTATTTGTGATTTAAGTCGGCTGAACGGCAAGCCAGTCTCTTCATCGGACATCCTCTCGTTCCAAGAACTCCACCTTGCAGTTCGAAGCGATTGCGCATTGTCATCCATAAAAATGAAGTCAGAGCGGGAAACATCCCTGGAAAGAAACACATTGGGACATTGGGAGGGAGTACAGTGCACCATGAGGTTGACTGGTGAGTGTAACATTTTCAAAGATTTGGAGATCAGTACGGTCATGTTAAATAACGCCTCACTGCACCACGACACCTGGACTACCAAGAAGATGTGGAACGAGCGTTCTGTTCTGCAGATCTTTGAATGCGGCACACTCACCGGTCGCAGCTGTTGTGACACGGTACCCGTTCCTCCTGTCTGTGTCTCCAGGGGTGCATTCGGCCCTGACTTTATTCTTATGATTGATAATGCGTGACCGCACCGAAAAGCGCTCTGGCAGGAGCTGTTGGAGGTGGATGTGCGACTCAAAACCCTCCGAACACATGATGGATGCGTTGGGGAGGCGAGTTGTAGCACGTTCACATGCACATGCACATGCACGATCAACCGCGTTGGTGGAGAAATGGACGGCATGGGAGAACGTTGCAAGGAATGCGCTGTTGTCCGCAGTGATACACGCACTACGAACAGCGTAATATTCCCTATTAAAAATTATTTTTGTACAACATTTTTTGTATAAAGATAGGACTAATTTCCTTAGAGCAGCTATGATGCGCTTTAAATTGTAAGACATTTCCAGGGGCAGATGTGGACTCTGACCACAATCTATTGGTTATGACCTGTGGATTAAAACTGAAGAAACTGCAAAAAGGTGGGAATTTAAGGAGATGGGACCTGGATAAACTGAAAGAACCAGAGGTTGTACAGAGTTTCAGGGACAGCATAAGGGAACAATTGACAGGAATGGGGGAAAGAAATACAGTAGAAGAAGAATGGGTAGCTTTGAGAGATGAAGTAGTGAAGGCAGCAGAGGATCAAGTAGGTAAAAAGACGAGGGCTAGTAGAAAACCTTGGGTAACAGAAGAAATATTGAATTTAATTAATGAAAGGAGAAAATATAAAAATGCAGTAAATGAAGCAGGCAAAAGGAATACAAACGTCTCAAAATTGAGATCGACAGGAAGTGCAAAATGGCTAAGCAGGCATGGCTAGAGGTCAAATGTAAGGATGTAGAGGCTTATCTCACTAGGGGTGAGATAGATACTGCCAAATTAAAGAGACCTTTGGAGATAAGAAAACCACTTGTATGAACATCAACAGCTCAGATGGAAACCCAGTTCTAAGCAAAGAAGGGAAAGCAGAAAGGTGGAAGGAGTATATAGAGGGTCTATACAAGGGAGATGTACTTGAGGACAATATTATGGAAATGGAAGAAGATGTAGATGAAGATGAAATGGGAAATACGATACTGCGTGAAGTTTGACAGAGCACTGAAAGACCTAAATCGAAACAAGGCCCCGGGAGTACACAACATTCCATTAGAACTACTGACGGCCTTGGGAGAGCCAGTCCTGACAAAACTCTACCATCTGGTGAGCAAGATGTATAAAACAGGCGAAATACCCTCAGACTTCAAGAAGAATGTAATAATTCCAATCCCAAAGAAAGCAGGTGTTGACAGATATGAAAATTACCGAACAGTCAGTTTACTAACTCATAGCTGCAAAATACTAACACGAATTCTTTACAGACGAATGGAAAAACCGATAGAGGCCGACCTCGGGGAAGATCAGTTTGGATTCCGTAGAAATAATGGAACACGTGAGGCAATACTGACCTTACGACTTATCTTAGAAGAAAGATTAAGGAAAGGCAAACCTACGTTTCTAGCATTTGTAGACTTAGAGAAAGCTTTTGACAATGTTGACTGGAATACTCTCTTTCAAATTCTGAAGGTGGCAGGGGTAAAATACAGGGAGCGAAAGGCTATTTACAATTTGTACAGAAACCAGATGGTAGTTATAAGAGTCGAGGGACATGATAGGGAAGCAGTGGTTGGGAAGGGAGTAAGACAGGGTTGTAGCCTCTCCCCGATGTTATTCAATCTGTATATTGAGCAAGCAGTAAAGGAAACAAAAGAAAAATTCGGAGTAGGTATTAAAATCCATGGAGAAGAAATAAAAACTTTGAGGTTCGCCGATGACATTGTAATTCTTTCAGAGACAGCAAAGGACTTGGAAGAGCACTTGAACGGAATGGATAGCGTCTTGAAAGGAGGATATAAGATGAACATCAACAAAAGCAAAACGAGGATAATGGAATGTAGTCGAATTAAGTCGGGTGATGCTGAGGGAATTAGATTAGGAAATGAGACACTTAAAGTAGTAAAGGAGTTTTGCTATTTGGGGAGCAAAATAACTGATGATGGTCGAAGTAGAGAGGATATGAAATGTAGACTGGCAATGGCAAGGAAAGCGTTTCGGAAGAAGAGAAATTTGTTAAAATCGAGTATAGATTTAAGTGTCAGGACGTCATTTCTGAAAGTATTTGTATGGAATGTAGGCATGTATGGAAGTGAAACATGGACGGTAAACAGTTTGGACAAGAAGAGAATAGAAGCTTTCGAAATGTGGTGCTATAGAAGAATGATGAAGATTAGATGGGTAGATCACATAACTAATGAGGAAGTATTGAACAGGATTGGGGAGAAGAGAAGTTTGTGGCACAACTTTACCAGAAGAAGGGATCGGTTGGTAGGACATGTTCTGAGGCATCAAGGGATCACCAATTTAGTATTGGAGGGCAGCGTGGAGGGTAAAAAGCGTAGAGGGAGACCAAGAGATGAATATACTAAGCAGATTCAGAAGGATGTAGGTTGCAGTAGGTACTGGGAGATGAAGAAGCTTGCACAGGATAGAGTAGCATGGAGAGCTGCATCAAACCAGTCTCAGGACTGAAGACCACAACAACAACAACGTTCGAACTAACTTTGAGTAAACGTGTGTTTCCTTATTAATTTAGCGAATCACACCTCAGTATTTATTGTGTTACAAGTTCTGTCAGTTTGGTCCCTTTAATCTTCAAACCTACCAACCAACAAGTTCTGTCTTTCAGGTTTTCTCGCGAGTAAGACGCAACCCTTCGATGTGGCACTGATTTCACCATTGCCGTGCTTTCATTACTAATCTGCAACGTTCATTTTCGCCTGTCGTACGACCAGAGCCTACAGTCATTCAGTGAAGATGTACGAGATTTTCTTATTTAACCATACAGCATGGGGCGGTTATCAAACCACGATACGCAATTTACATTTTCCAAAATGCCGTCGTTCCACATCCTGTGTTGTGCTGCACCCAACACCAACTGGGGCGCTTACAAACTTCATTCTGATAAAATTGTGAAATATTTTAGTTGACGGAAGTGAAGCCCAAGTCATAACTTTCATGTTAGGCATTTTTAATGTCCAGGACCCTTCACGAATCGCGGTGACTAGTGTAATTATTGTCTTTGAATAAAAGTGCCATCTCTCTTCATTTCACGGAGCATTTCTTTCGATTACCTTCTGTACCATACTGTAGCAGTTCATTCTATGCGTGGTCCAAGTCTCATCGAGCTATGTTACTTGGCACTGACACATCTTGCAAAAGTTACTTTCGTACTTAAGTTTTGCAGACCAGTATTTATAAGAATACTCAGGGTAAAATTTCATTTCCCAGAGACGGTTTTCAACAGTGAGACGAAACATTAGAGAGGATTCAGATCTCAATCCTCTAGAAATTTATATATTTTAGTATTAAGAACGCATACTAATCGTTAGATCCTATCTCTACAGTAGGAGTGAACACACATGACGAGACGCGAAACATATGTATGCAAGGCAAGGCACCGGAGAAAGGTCAGTCCAAAAAATCTACGTAAAACGAGTTAAAATGAAGAGTTGCTTTTTGCGCCAAGTTGTAGTGGGCCGTGTGCCAATTATTTTGGAGTATGCAAGTAGTTTTTAGCGTTTGCAGTTCCCGAATACAGATGTCTCAAGAATGATATTGACAGAAAATGCAAAGTGGCTACGCTGGATTTGCTTGAGGGTAAATGCAAGCTGTAGAAACGAGCATGAGTAGGGCTATGATAGACACAGTCTACTGGAAAATTAGAAATACCTTTGAGAAAAATGAAGCAGCTTTTTGAGTACCAAAACGTGAGATGGCAGGTCATTACTCAGCAGGACGGGAAGGCTGAAGCGTGGATGGAATGTGTAGAGGATCTGTAAAGGAGAACCAACTTGAGGATAGTATTATCTAAGGAGAAGACGAAATGGACGAAGATGAGATGAAAAATGTGATTCGACAGAAAACTGACAGACGCACTAAGTTGACACGACGAGTAGATCACATTCCCTCAGAACTAAAGAGATCCCTGAGAAAACCAGCCAAGAGAGAACTGTTCCACGTGGTGTACAAGATGTAAGAGACAGGTGAAATACGCTCAGACTTCAAGAATAATGTAATAATCCCAATTCCAAATAAGATAAGTGCTCAGAGGCGTGAATATTATCGAACAGTCAATTTAAAAAGTCATGAGTGCAAAATACTCTCTCGAATTACTTACAGAGAAATGGAGAAACTGGAAGAAGCCGACCTCGGGGAAGATCAAATAGAATTCTCGAGAATGTAGGAACACTCAAGACAATACCGATACTACATCTTGTCTTAGAAGATAGATTGAAGAAAGACAAACCCATTTTTTAATTATAAATTTACAAAAAAGCTTTTGATAATGTTGATTGGACTACATTTTGAAAATTGAATAAAGCCAGGATAGAATGTAAGGAGCGAAAGGTTTTTACAATTTGTACAGATCAGCTGCAGTTATAAAAATCGAAGGAAATGAAAGAAAAGTCGTAGTCGATAAGATAGTGGGACAATATTGCAGCCTGACCACGATGTTATTCAATCTGTACATTGACCAAGCTGTTAAGGAAACCAAGGAATAATTTTGAAAGGGAGTTAAAGTTCAGGGAGAAGGAATAAAATATTTAAGTTTGCTACTGGCAATGTAATTCTCCCAGAGGAGGCAGATGACTTAGAAAATCAGATGAGCGGAATGGACAGTATGTTGAAAAGAAATTGTAAGATGAACATCAACAAAATTAAAACAAAGGTAATAGAATGCAGCCGAGTTAAATCAGGTGATCCTGTGAGAATTAGATTTGGTAACGAGACGCTAAAATTAGCAGATGAGTTTTGCTGTTGCGGGAACAAAATTGCTTATGAGGGCATACGAACAGAGGACATAAAACGTAGACTGGCCATGACAAGAAAAAAATTTCTGAAAAAGACGAAACTGTTATTAATATACAGGGTGATTCAAAAAGAACACCACAACTTTAAAAATGTGTATTTAATGAAAGAAACATAATATAACCTTCTGTTATACATCATTACAAAGAGTATTTAAAAAGGTTTTTTTTTCACTCAAAAACAAGTTCAGAGATGTTCAATATGGCCCCCTCCAGACACTCGAGCAATATCAACCTGATACTCCAACTCGTTCCACACTCTCTGTAGCATATCAGGCGTAACAGTTTGGATAGCTGCTGTTATTTCTCGTTTCAAATCATCAATGGTGGCTGGGAGAGGTGGCCGAAACACCATATCCTTAACATACCCCCATAAGAAAAAATCACAGGGGGTAAGATCAGGGCTTCTTGGAGGCCAGTGATGAAGTGCTCTGTCACGGGCTGCCTGGCGGCCGATCCATCGCCTCGGGTAGTTGACGTTCAGGTAGTTACGGACAGATAAGTGCCAATGTGGTGGCGCTCCATCCTGCTGAAATATGAATTGTTGTGCTTCTTGTTCGAGCTGAGGGAACAGCCAATTCTCTAACATCTCCAGATACTGTAGTCCAGTTACAGTAGCACCTTCGAAGAAAAAGGGACTAAAAACTTTATTGGCTGAAATGGCCATAAAACGTTCACCTTAGGCGAGTCACGTTCATACTGAGTTGTTTCCCGCAGATTCTCAGTGCACGCTTAACAACTGTCGTCGATTCACTTCTGCCGTACTCAATAACACAAAAAGCTTTCTGTTGAGCGGTCGCCATCTTAGCATCAACTGACGCTGACGCCTAGTCAACAGCGCCTCAAGCGAACAAATGTACAACTAAATGAAACTTCATAGCTCCCTTAATTCGCCGACAGATAGTGCTTAGCTCTGCCTTTTGTCGTTGCAGAGTTTTAAATTCCTAAAGTTGTGGTATTCTTTTTGAATCACCCTGTATATAGTATCGATTGGAGTGTTGGGATTTCTTTTGTGGGGGATTTGTCTGCAGTGTAGCCTAGCAGAAAAGTGCAATGTGGACCATAAACAGTACAAGTAAGAAGAGAACAGAATCTTCTGAAATGTTATGTAAAGTCCGTGCACAGGCTCTGTAGTGTCTTTTGACACCGACAGACCGCCGCGTCGTCCTCCGACAACGGCGGCGTCGGACGCAGTATGAAGGGGTGTGGTAGTCAGCGCACCGTTCTCCCAGTCATTGTCGGTTTTCGTGAGATGGGGCCTCTAAGTAGTTCACCAGTTGGCTTCAGGAGACTGCGTGCACCTCGTTTCGGTCCTGCCACCAAGCAAACATCCCAGGCAGCATCAGGAATCGAAACCGAGTTCTCCACACGTCAGTAAGCGAAGCTAATCATTGAGCTACGCACTTGAACCTTATGGAATGTGGTACTTAGAAAGTATACTGAAGATTAAGGGGGCAGATCGAATAACTAATGAAGAGATACTGAATCGAACTGGGGAAAAAATCCATGGCACAACTGGACTACGAAAAGGGTCTGTTGATTGCACTTACCCAGAGGGATCAAAAAATTGTAAATTTGATAATGGAGGTAAGTGTGAGAAGTAAAAATTGTAGAGACGGGCCAGTGTTTGCATACAATAAGCTGTGTTGCAAAGAGACCCTGTTCCCAAGGACACTAATAAATTTTCTAAACCAGACGGTAAGAGAACCAAGTCCGACCCAGACTGTGGGACCTCTAACTTTTCTTCTGTTGGAACACTCTGACAATCCTGGTATTTTGATGGAACCTCTTCTTTATTTTGAAGGATAATAAAATTTTAAAAAAAATGAGAAAAACTTGTTTTGTTCAGTGATTACTTCGATTTTAAATTATTACGAATAACACAGAAATCACAGTAAAATAAAATAAAAAATAAACGAGCGTAAATAGTCTCCTAGCCTTCCGCAATGATGTGATGTCTGCCTTTACGCATGCCTGTTTCAGACATCTCGTCCTCAATCACATCTGCACCTACGATCCCGACTGAATGATAGTTTCGTTAGTATAAGGTTAACTGTGCTGGCGAACGGTGACGTGCTTCTTGCTGCGTTTCTGAAGAATGGTTCAAATGGCTCTTGGGACTTAACATCCGAGGTCATCAGCCCATAGACTTAGAACTACTTAAACCTAACTGCTAAGGACATCACACACATCCATGCCCGAGGCAGGACTCTGTAACACCGAAAATGCAGGCTGCATGGCACCTGCTACCCATATATAACTTTTTTTCTGAATTGTATGTAAATATTTGTAATTTAAATGCTTTCTTTTAATAAGTAAGAACATTGCTTCACTGTATGTGTACATTTAGATAGAAGTCTGTTGACGTTTCATTGTATTTATCTGTGGTTTACTGTGAAACTTATAAACTCTGGGAAAAAGACAGAGGAATTGTTATTTGCATCGACTAGCAACGATAATAGCAGTGCTTGTGCGTTGTAAAATCTTTGGGTTGGGGGTTGTTGCGCAGAGCGCGTGGAGAGACGGGGAGACGGGTTCCAGCGCTTGTAGTGTGCGGAAGTGTGGTGTTGACGCTCTCGCAGTAGAGAGAACCATTTCGGCGGCATCATGTATGCACGCCGGCCAGATGACAAGTAGCAGGAGTACGGACAGTGGACGGGCGGAAGAGGCTGTATTAATTACGGTTGCCCGTTCCTGTAATTAGCCGTGGCCCGACAATATGCTACCGTCTTCAACAACAGCAACAGTTCCTGCAACACAGTTTCGTCGTCGGCTCCGAGTTTCGTCGTATGCACAGCACTGAAGTAAGACTGTTCATTGGCAGAAAGTATTAACGGCTGACCCAGCAGCACAACTGAATGTGATTTGATTGATAAGATTTATTTCAATAATAATCAGTTAAATTCAGGGTGATTGTGTCCTCATTGCCCCCAGACATTGTTACCAAGCAGGATCCTTGTTCCTTTTTTTCCTTATAGGATAACTGAGTGTCATAAGAAACAAATTGAATTGTTACAGCCAGTTTATTAATGAATAATTTCTCTTTTAAGAATTTTAGCCTCAGTCTACTTTCAATTAACTGTCGTACAACAGAGGCTTCAGTATATGACTGAAGTAAAGCAATTTTATTTTTCAAGTTTGAAAACAATCCAAATCTAAAGAAATGCACAAATTAAGAGTGTGGAAGTTTTATTTATTTTAAATATAGCTTGGAGCACATGGCTCTTTGGCTTGGTACGTATTGTAGTATTTAATTCTGTTCAAGTCATTAAAAAAACTCAGTTGTTCAGAAAATAATTGGATTTCATATTATTTTCTGAACAACTGAGCCTTTTTTACTGACTTGAACAGAATTAAATATCGTGTTAAGGTATCATTAACACGTGTTAAAGTATCATTAACACGATATTTAATTCTGTTCAAGTCAGTAAAAAAGGCTCAGTTGTTCAGAAAATAATATGAAATCCAATTGGCGAAATAAGTAATGGCAAAATAAAAAGTACTTGCTTTTTTTCTAAATTTCTTTGATGACGTTATACTGAGGTCACTGAAAATCATTGTTCACGTAACGAAGCTCAATACTAACATACAGTTTAACTACATATTTTCAAATCATTAATCGATTGCCTTTTTCAAAATTTAAGCCAAACATAATGTAAGAGTGACTACTCAGTTTGGTTTATCATTACGTACTTGCAACCTCCCCCTCACTTATCGACCTTAATGACAATGAAAAATTAAACCGCGTGTACCTAATGTAAATTTGGGAAAAGCAATCATCATCGAAGTTAATTTGTCGGTAAAGAGGGAGGAAAGGGTTACATCTAAATGAAAGGAAAGATGCAAATGAAAATGGTGGAAATTAATTTTGAAAAGGGGTAAAGTTAATAAAGAAACTAAATGTGCGGCCGTTACGTTAACAATCAACTAGCGGTAATTAGATATTTGAGATTTGGGGGAAACTGCGGTCGCCAGTCCTAAGGACAATTACTATAGTAACTGAAAAAGAAAGGTTATTACACATATATTTAGCACTAGAAGCGTGGCAACTGAAGGTTGACACGTGTAGTGTGAAAACTGGAAGTTTGTCAGAAGTAATAAATTTCGCTACACTCTGACTTAATTTAGCAAAAGAATTAATAAAACCGGAAAATCGAAAGTTAATTTAGTGACTGAAGTTAATAGTGAGCTTGCTTTCTGAAGCACATCGAAAATCAGTAAAATACGGTTAGTCTTGGACTACCTCAACAATCATTTCAAAAGCTACTTGAATCTACACAATTTAGAAATAAGAGATTTAACTTTGACCTTGAATTAAATGATTCTGAACAATTAACAATAGTAAAATTTAGTATGTACCAAGCTGGGCTGCAGTCACAGGTAAGCTAAAATACGGTAAAAAAACTCGCACTCTTAATTTGTGCTCGTGTAATCTAAATATTGTAGCCAGCTATGAATACCTTAACTGAACTTTGAAATTAAAGCAGTGAAATAGAATGATGCTGGCGTTAGAATTTCAACGACACTCGAGCTCATTCCGGAAAAGGAAGGGACCCTGCTTGGTAATGCAATTGGGACAATGAGCAACAAAGGTTCATGCTACGTTGCTGTAATTTAGTTATGAAAATGGAACAGTTTGAAAAGCTGAGGTCTGCCATACAGTTCTAAACCTTTACGTGCTTCCAGTCTTCCTTGTTGGTTGATTGAAGGTTTGAAGTCGTCGATCGAGGAGGTGGCGACAGTCACCCATTGTCGGCCGTCGCTGCTGCAGAAGCTGGATGTTGGCTCGCCTTTTTCTCGACACGGTCACCAGGCGAAACGGGCTCTTGATGTGCGCCAGCTAATGCTCCCCGTCCGCGACACCGTGTCAGAAACTTACATAGCAAGTCGATCGCAATAACATGCTGCGAAACCCCGAAAGCGCGGCAACTCCTGGGAGCGTCACACAACACACCTGCTCCACTGCACTACTCCGGCCAGACTCCCCCTCTGCCAGCGCTCCACGCGACAGAGTTAACACTGCCAAAGATCCTAAACACTTTGGTTCTCCACACGACCTATCGATGTATTCGTTCGATAGCATAGTTTTCCCTAGGCCAGACCCAGCGTATAAATACAAATAATATTCACAAAACAAACCAACATAAATGCATAAATACACTCCTGGAAATGGAAAAAAGAACACATTGACACCGGTGTGTCAGACCCACCATAATTGCTCCGGACACTGCGAGAGGGCTGTACAAGCAATGATCACGCGCACGGCCCAGCGGACTGACCAGGAACCGCGGTGTTGGCCGTCGAATGGCGCTAGCTGCGTAGCATTTGTGCACCGCCGCCGTCAGTGTCAGCCAGTTTGCCGTGGCATACGGAGCTCCATCGCAGTCTTTAACACTGGTAGCATGCCGCGACAGCGTGGACGTGAACCGTATGTGCAGTTGACGGACTTTGAGCGAGGGCGTATAGTGGGCATGCGGGAGGCCGGGTGGACGTACCGCCGAATTGCTCAACACGTGGGGCGTGAGGTCTCCACAGTACATCGATGTTGTCGCCAGTGGTCGGCGGAAGGTGCACGTGCCCGTCGACCTGGGACCGGACCGCAGCGACGCACGGATGCACGCCAAGACCGTAGGATTCTACGCAGTGCCGTAGGGGACCGCACCGCCACTTCCCAGCAAATTAGGGACACTGTTGCTCCTTGGGTATCGGCGAGGACCATTCGCAACCGTCTCCATGAAGCTGGGCTACGGTCCCGCACACCGTAAGGCCGTCTTCCGCTCACGCCCCAACATCGTGCAGCCCGCCTCCAGTGGTGTCGCGACAGGCGTGAATGGAGGGACGAATGGAGACGTGTCGTCTTCAGCGATGAGAGTCGCTTCTGCCTTGGTGCCAATGATGGTCGCATGCGTGTTTGGCGCCGTGCAGGTGAGCGCCACAATCAGGACTGCATACGACCGAGGCACACAGGGCCAACACCCGGCATCATGGTGTGGGGAGCGATCTCCTACACTGGCCGTACACCACTGGTGATCGTCGAGGGGACACTGAATAGTGCACGGTACATCCAAACCGTCATCGAACCCATCGTTCTACCATTCCTAGACCGGCAAGGGAACTTGCTGTTCCAACAGGACACTGCACGTCCGCATGTATCCCGTGCCACCCAACGTGCTCTAGAAGGTGTAAGTCAACTACCCTGGCCAGCAAGATCTCCGGATCTGTCCCCCATTGAGCATGTTTGGGACTGGATGAAGCGTCGTCTCACGCGGTCTGCACGTCCAGCCCGAACGCTGGTCCAACTGAGGCTCCAGGTGGAAATGGCATGGCAAGCCGTTCCACAGGACTACATCCAGCATCTCTACGATCGTTTCCATGGGAGAATAGCAGCGTGCATTGCTGCGAATGGTGGATATACACTGTACTAGTGCCGACATTGTGCATGCTCTGTTGCCTGTGTCTATGTGCCTGTGGTTCTGTCAGTGTGATCATGTGATGTATCTGACCCCAGGAATGTGTCAATAAAGTTTCCCCTTCCTGGGACTATGAATTCACGGTGTTCTTATTTCAATTTCCCGGAGTGTATATATATACAAACAGTAAAACAATTTCAATATATAAAGAGACAGAAATGTCGTATCTTCAGGTGACAAAATAAGGAAAAATCTATAGTACAATAGATGGAAATAGAAGGATATGCATTTCCGGCGTTACATACTTACTTAAAGTTATTGACACGTCAGTGTTTGATACAAGTTTTTCTTTCCCATCATCTTGTACAGGATTTTCGATGTAAATTGCCCTGCCGCGCGGTATTAGTCGAGCGGTGTAAGGCGCTGGAGTCATGGACTGTGCGGCTGGTCCCGGCGGAGGTTCGAGTCCTCCCTCGGGCATGGGTGTGTGTGTTTGTCCTTAGAATAGATTAGGTTAAGTAGTGTGTAGGCTTAGGGACTGATGACCTTAGCAGTAAAGTCCAACAAGATTTCACACACATTTGAAGATTTTAAATTGCCCTAGTGGGCTGGCGACCGTTAATTACTTCCTTTTCGTTCATTAGTGTAACTTTTGGGTTCATGATCAGTGGTACCCCTATCTGTCCAGTGTTGTTCGTGAGTGAATGCACAAAATAACTTTGCATTTTCCATATTATAGCCCTGTTCGGTTTAATTACTTTTGTTTTTAGTAGACTTTCTATCAGAAGGGTCGGTTGTACACTTTCCTCCTACTTATCGGTATCACTTCTTCAGGAAAGATAGCCTTATACAATCAGAAAAAATCCATTAGGCATACACGCGATCCACGGTCATATTTTATATTGCAAGCAGGATAGGCCGATTAGTGAGAGGGTATTACAATTCGAACCTGCGACCGTAGCAGCAGCGCGGTTCCGGAATGACCGTTTTTCAAGACTTCGACTACGAGACTAGAGCCTGCCGGCTGTGGCTGGACTTCACTGCTCCATACTGCTGACGAGTCGCAGCCGTGGCCGACAGGAGATGCGGCCCCGGGCCTTCTGGGTCTGGCTCTGGTGAAGGGCGGAACTGACCGCAGGCTGCCACCTTCTGCTTGCTGTGAGGGATCGTGAGTCTCGCTCCTTAAGCCGTCGGCACACGGACCGTGCTGTTGAACGTTAACGTGGAGCGTGACAAGTTCAACGTGCTGCTCAACGCTCAGAAACGATGCGACTTGTGCATACGGTACGCGGGCGCCAACGTGGTATACGCGATCGCAACGCAGTCCAGCGGCAGTTGAGGGATGCTTCTAGTTCGTAATCACACTGTTTACTCAACGAGAGCGCATAAAATTCCCACGCTAGCTCTATTAAAACGCACATTTCCTCCATCGTCCACGAAAAGGAAAGTACCATGTCCAATTAATAAGGACACGGGCTTATGGAAGTTCCATTACAAACAGTGCATTACAAATTTGGAATACTTCTCCGCATAAGATTTCATCATTCCCACATTTTAGTAAAAACCCCAAGGTCAGTCTTACTTGATCACTGTTCCTACGCAGTAGCAGAAACTTTGCAACATGTGAACTACGAGGCGTAAAAGAAAAAGGAACAAAATATCTTCATACAAGTAGCGCAAGCTGTCCTGTAGATTATGCCAATCCAACAAAGTCACCCCTAAAAAAAAGGTGAACTTATATTTACATAACATCAAATATTATAATATATGCTTATATTAAACTAATAATAAAGTATCAGAACCTAATAAAAACACGAATGTCAGGAAAAAAATTTCGGGAGAGTGAAAACGCGAACCACGGCCTCGTTATAAAACTCTTCACTGGTCAGTGACTCTACTCATTACGGTAAACCAACATCACACCTTTGTCAACTAATCAGGTTATGTTATCCCTTCATGAAATCCTTAATCGTAGATATGTTACTAACTGAAATTTAATCATAACAAATTGTACCAAGAAAAATGAGTTTTGGGTCGATCTACAGTGTGTCGCTGCCTTCAAATAGCTTACTCTCACAATACACAAGTTACAATAATTCTTTTGCCACGAATATGATGTTTCTCATTATTTTATTGTAACGAATTACACAGTTAAGAACGGGTTTTCCTGTGATTCTCAATTTGCTGGTGCTCAGAAACGGCATATATACATATAGGCTTGAAATGAATGCCAATATGGCGCCTCACAACTCTGTACTGAAGGGAGACGGAGTGCTTGTGACGTGGAGGGCGTTGTGTCATCTCATTGGTCAACGCTCAGACGCACGCTCAGAATATCTGACATGCTAGATATTGCTCTGCACGTTCGGAAAGACTCCCGAGCGTGCTATACCACGCTATGACGTCAGAAACTCGGCACGCTCAACGCTCAACGTTCGGATGCACGGTCCGTGTGCCGACGGCTTTAGGCTGTACCTGTACCACCTACCAGGCTGTAACCCGCGTGTCCTTAGGGAGCGCTGGACTTCAACCTGCACAACAACCGCGTCCTCAATATGCTGTGGGTACACGTATAAGGAAGCGTCCCTGTCCGACAGCGACGAGGGCCAGCGTATCCACAGAGGCGCGAAGCTGCCGGAGAACTGGGTCAAGTATTCCTCGCCGATGCCTCAGTGAGCAGCCCACCCAGTTCCCTGCACACTAGAAAGGACTATACTCATTGTAGCATTTATGTTAATACCGTTATTACAGACACCGCTGTTTCACTGAAGCCTTCAGGCGTAAAACTGGAGCTCAGCCTCCAACATTTACAACATCAAAACATCACTTGTCCAAGCCTAGACGTCCAATGACCTCCTGACCCGAGGGCGACCGCTATAACACTGGACGACTGCACTCGTCTGATCTGGAGTGGTATGGGTTGCCAAATGCCTGGGGAACTTTAGCTGTCCTCATGTGTAGAGCGAAAGTCAAGTGCGGAGGATGTGCTGTTACGAACGGGGGTGCTTCTCATGGTTAGGGTATGGTCCCCTTATTGCGCTCAAGAAAACCCGAAATGAAAAAGGATGTGAAGATATTTCACAGGACTGCGTACTCCCTACAGTAGAGGAAAACTTCCAAGACGGGTGTGTCTGCATCAGCACGACAATACACCATGTAATAAAATAGTATCGGCGAGGTAATGTACTGTGGACAATAACATTCCTAAAATGAACTGGCTTGTTCAGCCTCGACATGAACGCAACATAACACCTTTTGGATGAGCTAAATCTTCGATTTTCCTCCAGACCCCAGCGTCCATCGTCACTACCGTCTCTTTCTTTCGGGTCTAGAAGAAGAATGTGTCGTTGCCAGATAGGCATTCAGAAACATTATTGACAGTGTCCCAATTAGGCTTCAAGTCGTCATAAGACTAAGGAAGACACACCTCATATCAGTGTCCACACTGATCATATACTTCTGATCATACGGTGTTCATTACACTGTTTACGTACACTACTGCCCATTAGAATTGCTACACCAAGAGGAAATGCAGATGAAAAACGGGGATTCATTGGACAAATATATTATACTAGAACTGACATGTGATTACATTTTCACGCAATTTGGGTGCATAGATCCTGAGAAATCAGTACCCAGAACAACAACCTCTGGCCACAATAACGGCCTTGATACGAGTGGGCATTGAGTCAAACAGAGCTTGGATGGTGTGTACACGTACAGCTGCCCATGCAGCTCCAACACAATACCACAGTTCATCAAGAGTAGTGACTGGCGTATTGTGACGATCCAGTTGCTCGGCCACCATTGACCAGACGTTTTCAATTGGTGAGAGATCTGGAGAATGTGGTGGCCAGGGCAGCAGTCGGACATTTTCTGTATGCAGAAAGGCCCGTACAGGACCTCCAACATGCGGTCGTACATTATCCTGCTGAAATGTAGAGTTACGCAGGGATCGAATGAAGGGTAGAGCTGCGGGTCGTAACACATCTGAAATGTAACGTCCACTGTTCAAAGTGCAGTTAGTGCGAACAAGAGGTGACCGAGACGTGTAACCATTGGCACACCATACCATCACGCCGGGTGATACGCCAGTATGGCGATGACGAATACACGCTTCCAATGTGCGTTCACCGCAATGTCGCCAAACACGCATGCGACCATCATGATGCTGTAAACAGAACCTGGATTCATCCGAAAAATGACGTTTTGCCATTCGTGCACCCAGGTTCGTCGTTGAGTACATCATCGCAGGCGTTCCTGTCTGTGATGCAGCGTCTAGGGTAACCGCAGCCATGGTCTACGAGCTGATGGTCCATGCTGCAGCAAACGTCGTCGAACTGTTCGTGCAGATGGTTGTTGTATTGCAAACGTCCCCATCTGTTGCCTCAGGGATCGAGACGTGGCTGCACGATCCGTTACAGCCATGAGGATAAGATGCCTGTCATCTCGACTGCTAGTAATACAATGCCGTTGGGATCGAGCACGGCGTTCCGTATTACCCTCCTGAATCCACCGATTGCTCTGAAAAGCTAATCATTTGCATATCACAGCATCTTGTTCCTGTCGGTTAAATTTCGCGTCTCTATCACGTCATCTTCGTGGTGTAGCAATTTTAATGGCCAGTGGCGTAACAAATTCTACTTTATCCAAGTGCGGTTCTTAGCCATATCAGAGAAAGCAAGGTGGATGTTTAACTAACCTGTTGAACATCATCCCAGAATGCTAGCCTTCAGTGACTTTATTACAACCGGAGAAGGACAAAGAGTAGAAGCCAGAATTGACGTTCAAGCCATGTCATTTTAATTTTTTTTTTTAATTTTATGCTATGCACAAGGAACCCTGCAGCAAAATATATTGCTTCTGGAAGGAACAATATTAACAACAAGAAAACTTAATGATAAAGTCTGTCTATCTCTTTTCAGTAACGTTTTGAGTACGCCAGTGCACATTTTTATGTCATAACATCACCAGGGCTTGAGGTGTTATTGTAAGGACATTCAGTGTAATTGCAACACGCGTCTGAAAATTTTCCTTATTTCATATAGCGGAAGGCCAACTAGTATCGGACTCGTAAGTTTTTTGCAATTATAAGTTTTTCGGAAATGGGTATTGGAACATTCTTCACACTACACAGCAGTGTGATACATTATTTAACAGAACAATAAAGCTCAGTGTCTCTGATTTTTTAAATATTGCTGTCACGCTTTGCATTTCTGCTGCTTAAATATTTGGAAAGTTGTACAGGACATGAAATTGTTGCACATAAAAGATCATTTTTGTTACAAAAGTCTTATTTCGCTAAACGCCAAACTCTCGTGGCTTGCCCCCTTCCATGTTTTGCCTTGATTCCGCTCTTTCTCGTTAATTTCCCGAATGGTGACGGCCAATTATGGTCAATGGAGTAATGAAATTATAACACCTCTGTCAACTATTGCTATACTATAACCTCAAAGCTAGAGGCAGTTCGTATAGTGAAATTATTTTTATTCAAGCAATTATAGTATAAAGAAGCAGAGCAGTGTTATCCTCTGAGAGGAATTTTGTTATATTGGCCGTGTTGTACCAAACGGAAGTGGCGTATGGGAAGTGAAAGTCAGACTTACGCAAATATTTGAACAGTAACGAACAATATTTTACCTATCTACACTGTTCAAAGAATAAAGAAAACGGGCGCCAGCCTAATTAAGCAAGAGAATGACTGGCATTGTTTTTCAAGAATGTACCGGTACCGGAATACAGTATGTTCACGTTGAGGTTGGAGCTAACAGATCAGAACTAACTATTTGCATAATTATAACAGATAACGATACACGCTACTACCTTCAGGGCTTAGTAAAACTGAGTGGTTTCAATAATATTACTATTACAGTGCACTTTACACTCAAAATCTGGATATAGGTTCAATATTACTTTTCAAACATATTCCTATCTGACGTGAACTATTGATATGGTGTTCAGCAAAATTAAGTCTCTCATTACTAAACACCTTTTTATTTGAATGAAAATTAAATAGAATTCACCAGCGGATTGCTTCTCACTGTCTTTTGAATAAAGAAGTTTCTGTTTTCATAGACAGTTGTCTTTCTATTAATCGTTATCTAGCATGGACATAATAGACAAACTGTGGATCCTGTTACACCATTAATATGCTCTTTTAATACACAAGAGGAACCCAATATTGTACAGAATTTGATTTGAATAGCAAGAATAATTAAAACTTTCTATAATTAAGTAACTTTGTACATTTGAACTACTTTCAATGCAGGGGGGCCCTTAATCTTGACCACTGTAGCAGAGCAAAATAAACGCACTTTCAGTAGACTAAATAAACTAGCCCTTAACAAGCATGAACATGTAACTCTCAACATTTGGAGTTCTGAACTTTTAATGCAGTGAAACTCAAATCTGAGATATTTGTGAGATCCTTTCAACAAGCAATATTAATTTTAGCACACTCTAATGCCATATTAATTTTAATATGCTTTAAATAAAGGGCACTCGGTAAACACTTTAGCGTGGGAGGGACACTAATTGGATATGTGACTGAGGATAAATCACGGTAGGTACAAGAGTTCAGTCAAATTTTACGTTATATTTGGGCACACTATAACATCCATTGAGCTGATCCTTCACTGTACTTTACTATAGTGCTCTATTACAGTGACTGCGCAATGTGGTGGCGATTGCATGTTGGTAGGTCGATTTGCAGGTAGGATTGCTGAATTCCGTCATTTCATGGTGGCGATGATAGATAGATACTGTGGTGTCACAGCCAGACACCACACTTGCTAAGTGGTAGCTTTTAAATCGGCCGCGGTCCGCTAGTATACGACGGACCCGCGTGTCGCCACTGTCAGTAATTGCAGACCGAGCGCCGCCACACGGCAGGTCTAGAGAGACGTACTAGCACTCGCCCCAGTTGTACAGCCGACGTTGATAGCCATGGTTCACTGAGAATTACGCTCTCATTTGCCGAGACGATAGTTAGCATAGCCTTCAGCTATGTCAATTGCAACGACCTAGCAAGGCGCCATTTATCTTTTGCTGGTTATCTTATAAAGCCTGTACCGTCAGACCTATGTTCTCCAATTGTGGATTAAAGTTAAGTATTGTATCAACTACGTACTTTATTTGCTACTGTTAATTCCCTTAACTGTTCCAGACCTCACGCCAGTCAGCGTGTAATTAAACGCGTGCATTTCGGCCTCCTATAGCAACACCGTGTTGGCGCTTCTGCCAACACATCAGATACCAATTCCAGAATAGTTCCAGCTCTTTATCCATCCATCCTAGGCATTGGAAACCGTCAGGAATAGCCTCTCTTGGAACCAGAACAATACACAACTTTTACATGACCACTTGTTAGTTTGGTTGCTCGTCCCCGACTGACTATTGGTTCCACCTTTTCTACCTAGACCAACCACAATTTGCGCACGCTATACAGTTACGTTACCGAGGGGAACCACGACACCTTTTACATACAAAATAACTAAGAACCCTAAGTGAAGATCAGCTCTTTACATAACAGGAAATAAATATATTAAATAAAACAGAGCATTTTCATATATTAGTAGTTCTACACAAAATTATTGAAAAAAATTATTTAATTTTAAAGATAACCAAAGAGGTTATATGAGGAAGACAAAAGATCATTTGCTCATATTGTGCATATTACAGAGATTACACTTAATTGCAGTATCGAATTAATCGTACACTAATTACAGAAGGTCAACGATGGGATGGTGAACAAAACAGAAAGCTAAATGAATCAAGAAAAGGTATGTAGTGTCTAAGCTATGGTGTTACAAAATCTGGAATGAGAGCTCTGATCTTCTTTAGACAGTAACTGCGTGACGGGGCTGTCGCACTTTGTCGGGCACGGGACGATGTGTGCTGGCACGGCTACCTGAGCGACGAAAGCAGACAAGAGAGCGGGGCGCTCGCAGCACCACAGGAGGGCGCCCTGCGTTTTGGCGTTTTGTAGTGAGGCGCGCAGGGTGTCTGGGACGTGGGCGGCGTCAGGGGTGGCGCCTCGCCGATCTTTTTAGTGCCCTGGGGCCTGTCACTCGTCTAGCAGACGAGGCTTAACGGCTGCATTGTCAGTTCAGAGAATTTTAATGTCTGCATCCAAGGGGGGTCAATAGTATGGCGCCGACATAGACCACTGTCATCCAACGCCTGGAGGCAGTTTCAGGCCCAGGTTTTCCCACGCACAGACCGAGAAACGCCATCTGATTGGCGAACCGCTATGACGTTTGCTGACACAAAAGAGTGCACTCCGAATTTGGCAGGACGACCCGCTATAGGAGGAAAATTAATTGTAATGGTTTGGAGGGGAAAGGAGCGGCAGAATCTAAGAGTATGGCAGGTGGTCGTGTGTCCTCCCAAGACTGGAGATTCTCCTGTGCTGTGGGGACAACGCGCTAATCTTTCTGTGTGAAGGCGAAGTAAGAAGTTGAAGGATTTGCTTCTGGACGGCTGGAGACACCGATCGTATTTGCTTCTGGACCACCAGAGAGATCGTTTGAGCTCTCCACTTCTGGTGAGCCAGAGCCGGAAGTATTACTGTCATGGTAGTCCGGGTAGAATCTACATCTACATTTACATTTATACTCCGCAAGCCACTCAACGGTGTGTGGCCGAAGGCACTTTACGTGCCACTGTCATTACCTCCCTTTCCTGTTCCAGTCGCGTACGGTCCGCGGGAAGAACGACTGCCGAAAAGCCTCCGATAGCGCTCGAATAACTCTAATTTTACATTCGTGATCTCCTCGGGAGGTATAAGTAGGGGGAAGCAATATATTCGATGCCTCAACCAGAAACGCGCCCTCTCGACACCTGGCGAGCAAGCTACACCGCGATGCAGAGCGCCTCTCTTGCAGAGTCTGCCACTTGAGTTTGTTAAACATCTCCGTAACGCTATCACGTTTACCAAATAACCCTGTGACGAAACGCGCCGCTCTTCTTTGTATCTTCTCTATCTCCTCTGTCAACCCGACCTGGTACAGATCCCACAGTGATGATCAATACTCAAGTACAGGTCGAATGAGTGTTTTGCAAGCCACATTTCCTAAACTCTACCAATGAATCTCAACCAGGTCCCGCCTTACCAACAATTAATTTTAAATGATCATTCCACTTCAAATCGTTCCGTACACATACTCCCAGATATTTTACTGAAGTAACTGCTACCAGTGTTTGTTCTGCTGTTATATAATTATACAATAAAGGATTCTTCTTTGTGTCTTATTTCTATCTAATCTGTCTGTTACCACTTGGTTTAACAGTCGGTACCCTCTGTCGTTTCGTGCTCGCGCTATTTCAGTTGGATCTTCATCCACAGGCGCAGATGGCCACTGAGAGCAGCTGCAACATCAACCCTGTTCTCCGAGCTGTCGGGGCGTGGACAGTCTTGCAGGTGGTAGTGTATTCGCAGCGCCATCACAGTAGAATCTTGCCTGATCAGTTTGACCCCTCTCAGCTTACACTGTCGCCTTGTCGCCATACACAGCCACGACTTGCATGTGTGACCTGGATCAAGGGCAATCATACCCGATCAGTATTGTTTATAATAGTCAGGAGTAACGTACACTACTGGCCATTAATAACAAGAAATGCTAATGATAAACAGGTATTCATTGGGCAAATGTATTATACTAGCACTGACATGTGACTACATTTTCACGCTATTTTGGTGCATAGATCCTGAAAAATCAGTACCCAGAACAATTACCTCTGGCCCTAATAACGGCCTTGATACGTCTGGCCATTGAGTCAAAAAGAGCTTTGATGGCGTGTACAGGTACAGCTACCCATGCAGCTTCAACACGATACCACAGTTCATCAAGAGTAGTGACTGGCGTATTGTGACGAGCCAGTTGCTCGGCCACCATTGACCAGACGTTTATAATTCGCGAGAGATCTGGAGAATGTGATGGCAAAAGCAGCAGTCGAACATTTTCTGTATCCAGATAGGCCCATATAGGACCTGTAACGTGCGGTCGTGCATTATCCTGCTGAAATGTAGGGTTTCGCAGGGATCGAATGAAGGGTAGAGCCGTGGGTCGCAACACATCTGCAATGTAACGTCCACTGTTCAAAGTGTAGTCAATGAGAACAAGAGGTGAACGAGATGTGTAACCATTGGCACACCATACCATCACGATGCTGTAAACAGAACCTCGATTCATCCGAAAAAATGACGTTTTGCCATTCGTGTACCCAGAACTATAGTTCTCTATTACAGTGACTGCGCAATGTGGTGGCGATTGCATGTTGGTAGGTCGATTTGCAGGTAAGATTGCTGGATTCCGTCATTTCTTGGTGGCGATGACAGATAGATACCAATTCCAGAATAGTTCCAGCTCTTTATCCATCCATCCTAGGCATTGGAAACCGTCAGGAAAAGCCTCTCTCGGAACCAGCACAATACACAACTTTTACATGACCAGTAGATAGTTTGGTAGCTCGTCCCCGACTGACTATTGGTTCCACCTTTTCTACCTAGGCCAACCACAATTTGCGCGCGCTATACAGTTCCGTTACCGAGGGGAACCACAACACCTTTTACATACAAAATAACTAAGAACCCTAAGTGAAGGTCAGCTCTTTGCATAACATGAAACAAACATATTAAATAAAACAGAGCATTTGCATATATTAGTAGTTCTACAGAAAATTATTGAAATAAAATTATTTAATTTTAAATATAACCAAAGAGGGTCTGAATCCCAAGAAAATAGCAACCTTCTGACAAAGTAATGTTGGGTAAGACCAAAATGTATCCAACACACAAAAATTAACTGCAGGGTTTTCATGCACGCAACAGTAGGACACAAGGGAATATTACGCCTTGGAAGCGTATAGTTCATTTTCTCCTCACCATATTAACGCCCTTGTTTTAGCATGAAGTGAGAAAATAAACACAAAAAATTAAAGTTTCTGAGAAGCATATAAGTCATTTCCTCTTCTCATATCACAGCTTTTGTTTTAGTATGAAATCAAAAAATAAACAGTTTAGTGTTCTGAAGCATAATATGACACCAGATGCATACCATAGGCCCTATCAGAAACGCAAAAAGCAGAGAGCTTTTCATTCTTTTGTCCAATAGTCTGTTTCCCTTCACGCATTGCTACCGCTCGCAGATTCTTATTTAAGGACTTGCGGGCATCAAGTTCTTCAGCAGAATGAGCCTTATGTTATTGTGCTAATTACGGCATGGAAAAAATGCAACAAAGATGACTTCCCCTAGAGCAGTGAAGATATTTGCACACGTCTTATTCAGCAATGCTGCCGGCTGCCACAACACTTTACAGAATTCATGGAGTACGCAACACAACTGTGAGTGCACTTCAGATTTCATTTATTAAGTCGTCAGGAGACAGACGGAAACGTCAAATTAACGTCGCTTGCCAAGACATATTCACTCCACAATGAAGTGTTATTAAGGTAGTTGAGTGTTCTAGCAATTACACCTTGATGATTCCCATATGAGTATTCCGATAGCTGAAAGAAAGAACCCGTTAGTGTGAAACCATCGGGAACAACATTAATATCAAACTTCATGAACTCGAGACAATACGTGGTCTCTTCCCTTCGTTGGGTAATCTCTTACTGTTACTTTGGATTCTCTGTCCTAGCCGTAATGCAAATGGAACTTCACATTCACGAGGCGCTTTCCGCTATTCTTGACGAACATCAGCATCTTGTAATCACTGCGAGTAACAACTGTGTGATGATAATGGTACAGTTTGTCAGTAGTTGTGGTGGTGTTGTGCTGTCGAACTGCTTACGGTGACGTCAATGGTGGCGCACATAATCTAGCACTGACTGCCTAAGTAAAGATAGTGTGGTGGCGTCGTCGCTTCTTCGCTTCTCTTTATTTGGCATCAGCTGGAGTAATCTGATTTAACGAACATAGTACTCCATTCGCGAGCTGCTAATGATACAATATGACCACAGAGATAATCGTGCGGGTATTACATTAATTCTGCAGTAAATTCCTTGACAGACGTTATGAGGAAGACAAAAGATCATTTGCTCATATTGTGCATATTATAGAGATTACACTTCATTACAGTATCGAATTAATCGTACACTAATTACAGAAGGTCAACGATGGGATGGTGAACAAAACAGAAAGCTACATGAATCAAGGAAAGGTATGTAGTGTCTAAGCTACGGTGTTACAAAATCTGGAATGAGAGCTCTGATCTTCTTTAGACAGTAACTGCGTGACGGGGCTGTCGCACTTTGTCAGGCGCGCAGGGTGTCTGGGACGTGGACGGCGTCAGGGGTGGCGCCTCGCAGGTCTTTTTTGTGCCCTGGGGCCAGTCACTCGCCTAGCAGACGAGGCCTAACGGCTGCATTGTCAGTTGGGAGAATTTCAATGTCTGCATCCGAGTAGGGTCAATAGTATGGCGCCGACATAGACCACTGTCATCCAACGGCTAGAGGCAGTTTCAGGCCCACCTTTTCCCACGCACAGACCGAGGAACGCCATCTGGATTGGTGGACCGGTATGACGTTTGCTGAGACAAAAGAGTGCACTCCGAATTTGGCGGGACGACCCGCTATACGAGGAAAATTTGTTGTAATAGTTTGGAGGGGAAAGGAGCGGCAGAATCCATGAGTATGACAGTTGTTTCTGTGTCCTCCCAAGACTGGAGATTCTCCTGCACTGTGAGGACAATCTTTCGGTGTGAAGGGGAAGTAAAGAGTTGAAGCATTTACTTCTGGACGGCTGGAGACGCCGATGGTATTTGCTTCTGGACCACCAGAGAGAACGTTTGAGTTCTTCACTTCTGGTGAGCCAGAGCCGGAAGTACACTACTGGCCACTAAAATTGCTACACCAAGAAGAAATGCAGATGATAAACGGGTATTCACTGGACAAATATATTATTCTAGAACTGACATGTGATTACATTTTCGAGCAATTTGGGTGCATAGATCCTGAGAAATCAGTACCCAGAACAACCACCTCTGGCCGTAATAACGGCCTTGATACACCTAGGCATTGAGTCAGAGCATAGATGGCGTTTACAGGTACAGCTGTCCATGCAGCTTCAACACGATACCTCACTTCATCAAGAGTAGTTATTGGCGTATTGTGACGAGCCAGTTGCTCGGCCATCATTGACCAGACGTCTTCAATTGCTGAGAGATCTGGAGAATGTGCTGGCCAGGGCAGCAGTCGAACGTTTTCTGTATCCAGAAAGGCCCGTACAGGACCTGCAACATGCGGTCGTGCATTATCCTGCTGAAATGTAGGGTTTCGCAGGGATCGGATGAAGGGTAGAGCCACGGGTCGTAACACATCTGAAATGTAACGTCCACTGTTCAAAGTGCCGTCAATGCGAACAAGAGGTGACCTAGACGTGTAACCAATGGCACCCCATACCATCACGCCGGGTGATACGCCAGTATGGCGATGACGAATACACGCTTCCAATGTGCGTTCACCGCGATGTCGCCAAACACGGATGCGACCATCATGATGCTGTAAACAGAACCTGGATTCATCCGAATTTGTCGTTGAGTACACCATCGCATGCGCTCCTGTCTGTGATACAGCGTCAAGGGTAACTGCAGCCATGCTCTCCGAGCTGCTGCAAACGTCGTCGAACTGTTCATGCAGATGGTTGTTGCCTTGCAAACGTCTCCATCTGTTGACTCAGGGATCGAGACGTGGCTGCACGATCCGTTACAGCCATGCGGATGAGATGCCTCTCATCTCGGCTGCTAGTGGTACGAGGCCGTAGGGATCCATCACGGCGTTCTGTATTACCCTCCTGAACCCACCGATTCGATATACTGCTAAGATTCGTTGGATCTCGACCAACGCGAGCAGCAATGTCGCAATACGATAAACCGCAATCGCGATAGGCTACAATCCGACCTTTATCAAAGTCTGAAACGTGATGATACGCACTTCTCCTCCTTACATGAGGCATCACAGCAACGTTTCTCCAGGCAACGCCGGGCAACTGCTGTTTGTGTATTAGAAATCAGATGGAAACTTTCCTCATGTCAGCACGTTGTAGGTGTAGCCAGCGGTGCCAACCTTGTGTGAATGCTTTGAAAAGCTAATCATTCGCATATCACAGCATGTTCTTCCTGTCGGTTAAATTTCGCGTCTGTAGCACGTCATCTTCGTTTTGTAGCAATTTTAATGGCCTGTAGTGTATTACCATCATGGTAGTCTGGGTAGAATTAGTCTGTTACCACTTGGTTTAACAGTTGGTATTGTCTGTCGTTTCGTACTCTCGCTATTTCGGTTGGATCTTCATCCACAGGCGCAGACAGCCACTCAGAGCAGTTGCAACATCAACCCTGTTCTCCGAGCTGTCGGCGCGTTGCCAGACTTGCAGGTGGAAGTGCATTCACAGCTCCGGTGCAGTAGGACCTTGCCTGATCAGTTTGACCCCTCCCAGCTTACGCCGTCGCCTTGTCGCCATACACAGCCATGGCTTACATGTGTGACCTGGATCAAGGGCAATCATACCTGTGTTTATAATAGTCAGGGGTAACGTATTAAGGCGTGCTCTCGACAAAAAAGTTATTAGGGCACTATAAGGTGATAGTTGACCCCACTCTGGTGCGTGAATTCAGCCAACTTATGATTACCCAAGTTACATTGTTCTTAGTTATATTCAATACAGTATTTGTGTACAATTTTGGTAAACATTTTTGGAAACAGTGATCAATAGAGTATTATATTTTATCTAAACTTCAGTCTTGATCACAACACTTACGTCTCAATAACATACGTGACCGGATTCGGTTATATTCATATAACCATCTTCAGACCCATGGCTTCCTTGGGGGATGGTAGGCGGAGCTCTCCTCAGCTGCTACAAAGTCAACTCTGCTTGTGGGTGGCCGACTGTTGCCCTGACCTTGGCTGAAAGTAGATTACTGAGTTGTATGGAGCACGTAACTCGGCATGATTCGGTCGGGAATTAGACGCAAGTCATATTCTGGTAGGAAGGAATACATTCCCTGAAAGTGACCGAGGCACATTCCCTATGTACAGGTTACTATTTACATATTAGATGGAACTGGTCTTGTCTCAAAGTACAAGTCCTACTGTGGCAGAGGCTAGAGAATCTTTTTAAGTACTGCCTGTGCCAAATATACAAGTCCCATCCTTAACCCCGATTGACACAGTTGTAGCTTCCCAGACAACTACCGACTTGGTCTCGCTGTCCAGTCGGTGGTTGGCCAATTTATGAGGAGCCGTTGCACACTGCACTATCCTCCTGGAGTGTTCCATGATGACTGTGTGGACTGCATTCGTCATGAGTTTGCCGCATGAGGTCCGCCGTATTTTTCCGTCGTATACTTGTGGGCGCTGGTGTCTGTGCCGTTTAAGGGTCCAAGTTGCTTAGATCGCTACTAGCCTCGCGACGCTTCTTGTTAGGGGAGCAAACACTGGATAGTGGTATCTAAATCGTCAAAAAATATTTCACTTCCTCTCGCTAAGAAGAGATTTCCCTACTTTCTTAGTAACTTAAGTGTCGTCGTAACTGCCGTCTGCTTCACATCTTCTGTGCAGCAAGCTACGTAAATTTTAGTATTAACTGTGTTTTTCTTACTTGTCACTTCTTTTTCTGCGTGTTTGTGCTTTTAGGAAGCTTTGATTTTCGAGTACTAATAATAGTGCTCCATAGATTTCGTGTTTGTTTTGAATACGGTTCAGAGACAGTTAGTACTTACTTGAATTGTTTCCAACAAGAAGTTTCTAGTAACCACAGTTTAGTCAGCTATCAGTCGCCTTTAGTGAATTAGCAGTCGGGTTAAAAGTTGATTACTTAACTCTCTACAGTAAATTGTTGATTTCTTGGGATGGATAGGATGCGTGACTGCTGTTTACGGACGCAGGCGGAGCTGGCCACTGTTCGCGAACGGCTGAACGTGCTGATGGCCGCGGTCAGCCGTCTTCAGGCTGCTGCCTCGAAGTGTAGTGGCAGTGGGGAGTCTGGTGCGTCGCATGGCACACCACAGGTGTTACATGCTTCACCCACTGTCCCTGCTGTCGAGACATCTTCGCGGGTACCGGGCGCGGTTGGGCCACCCAACAATACGAGACTGGATTAGAAGGGTGAACCGATAGAGGTACTCAAGGTACCCTCCGCCCCACACCGTCAGGTGGCTTGCGGAGTATAGATGTAGAGGTAGATGTAGAAGCTGAGTACTTTGTTATTGAATATTTTACCCTTCGTGACGTAATAGATGCTCACTTCTCGTTTCACATTCATACTTGCTTTGGGACGCATGCTGTCCGCAGGTTTCGGTCTGGAAACCCCTAGTATAGGGAATAATATGTTGTACCTGAAGATACGATCAAAGCTGGAAAGATCGTAGATGGATTTCGTTACCAAGTTTTCGAGTTATTATTGTTGATCCTTTCAAAAGAGACCTAATTCGTAGTAGGGTTATAACTTCTACACGGAAGACGAGAGGAATAAAAAGAAGAAACATTGACACAATGCCATATAACATCTAGTTGAGACGATCTGAGCAGCCGTCTTTGGTCGTTTGCAGATGACGGTGTCGTTTATCGACTAATAAACTCATCAGAAGATCAAAACAAACTGCAAAACGATTTAGAAAAAAAATATCTGAATGGTGCGAAAAGTGGCAGTTGACCCTAAATAACGAAAAGTGTGAGGTAATCCAGATGAGTACTAAAAGGAACTCGTTAAACTTCGGTTACACGATAAATCAGTCTAATGTAAAAGCCGTAAATTGAACTACATACCTAGGTATTACAATTACGAACAACTTAAATTGGAAAGAACACATAGAAAATGTTGTGGGGAAGGCTAATCAAAGGCTGCGTTTTATTGGCAGGACACTTAGAAAATGTAACAAACCTACAAAGGAGGCTGCCTACACTACACTTGTCCGTCCTCTATTAGAATACTGCTGCGTGGTATGGGATCCTTACCAGGTAGGACTGACGGAGTACATCGAAAAAGTTCAAAGAAACGCAGCACGTTATGTATTATCGCGAAATATGGGAGAGAGTGTCGCAGGAATTATGCAGGATTTGGGCTGGGCATAATTAAAACAAAGGCGGTTTTCGTTGCGCCGGAATCTTCTCACGAAGTTCCAATCACCAACTTTGTCCTACGAATGCGAAAATATTTTGTTGACACCGACCTACATAGGGCGGAACGATCACCACGATAAAATAAGGGACATCAGAGCTCGTACGGAAAGATGTAGGTGTTCATTCTTTCCGCGTGCTATGTACGAGATTGGAATAATACGAGGGCTATTCGGAAAGTAAGGAATCACAGGTCGTGAAATGAAAACCACAATGAAAATCAAAACTGTTTTGTTTGCAACAGTTAGCTACAACTTCGAGCTACTTATCTCCATAGTCGCCAGTCCGACTTCGGCGTTTGTCGTATCGTTGTACCAGCTTTCCAATACCCTCGTTATAGAAGACAGCCGCCAGTGCTTTCCGCCAATTCTCTACGCTGGCCTACAGCTCGTTGTCTCTGCCAAAATGTTATCTTCATAGCCAGCCGTTCATGTGAGCAGAGATGAAACTCAGAGGGAGACAATGACGGGCGGTATTGTGGATAATCAAACATTTCCAATTGAAAACGATGCAGGAACATCTTCATTGTCCCTGCAGAATGGGGCTGAGAATTGTCTTGAAGAAGAAGTCGCATGAGAGTTATGTAAAGTTGGCGGCATAGCTTCAGGCGAAATTTCTCACCAGGCCCTCGTACTTGGCGGGAGACACTATTGTTCTAGGTACCTATATGTGCTCCGTGTGTGCTCAGAACCTAAAAAGAACGACGTAACGCGATCGACGGGCATACTAGAGACACTGCCCAAGACACCTGTGCAAAACGTCATCGGACTTTCACTGTGGTTTCCATTTCGCGACCGATCTTTCCTTACTTTCCCAATAACCCTCGTAGATAATTGTGAAGGTAGTTCGATAAACCCTCTGCCAGACAATTAAATGTGATTTGCAGAGTATCGATGTAGATGTAGATGTAGATATAGAGAATTGTGAAGGTGGTTCGATGAACCCTCTGCCAGACAATGTGATTTGCAGAGTATCCATGTAGATGTAGATGTAAATGTAGATGTAGATGTAGATATAGAGAATTGTGAAGGTGGTTCGATGAACCCTCTGCCAGACACTTAAATGTGATTTGCAGGGTATCCATGTAGATGCAGATGTAGATGTAGATATTGAGAATTGTGAAGGTGGTTCGATGAATCCTGTGCCAGACACTTAAATGTTATTTGCAGAGTATCCATGTAGATGTAGATTTAGATGTAGATATAGAGAATTGTGAAGATGGTTCGATGAACCCTCTGCCAGACACTTAAATGTTATTTGCAGAGTATCCATGTAGATGTAGATTTAGATGTATATATAGAGAATTGTGAAGGTGGTTCGATGAACCCTCTGCCAGACACTTAAATGTGATTTGCATGGTATCCATGTAGATGTAGATGTAGATGTAGATATAGAGAATTGTGAAGGTGGTTCGATGAACCCTGTGCCAGACACTTAAATGTGATTTGCAGAGTATCCATGTAGATGTAGATTAAGATGTAGATATAGAGAATTGTGAAGGTGGTTCGATGAACCCTGTGCCAGACACTTAAATGTGATTTGCAGAGTATCCATTTAGATGTAGATGTAGATGTAAATATAGAGAATTGTGAAGGTGGTTCGGTGAAGCCTCTGCCAGACAGTTAAATGTGATTTGCAGAGTATCCATGTAGATGTAGATGTAGATGTAGATATAGAGAATTGTGAAGGTGGTTCGATGAACCCTGTGCCAGACACTTTAATGTGATTTGCATGGTATCCATGTAGATGTAGATTTAGATGTATATATAGAGAATTGTGAAGGTGGTTCGATGAACCCTGTGCCAGACAAATGTTATTTGCAGAGTATCCATGTAGATTTAGATTTAGATGTAGATATAGAGAATTGTGAAGGTGGTTCGATGAACCCTCTGCCAGACACTTAAATGTGATTTGCAGGGTATCCATGTAGATGTAGATGTAGATATAGAGAATTGTGAAGGTGGTTCGATGAACCCTGTGCCAGACACTTAAATGTGATTTGCAGGGTATCCATGTAGATGTAGATGTAGATGTAAATGTAGATGTAGATGTAGATATAGAGAATTGTGAAGGTGGTTCGATGAACCCTCTGCCAGACACTTAAATGTGATTTGCAGGGTATCCATGTAGATGCAGATGTAGATGTAGATATTGAGAATTGTGAAGGTGGTTCGATGAATCCTGTGCCAGACACTTAAATGTTATTTGCAGAGTATCCATGTAGATGTAGATTTAGATGTAGATATAGAGAATTGTGAAGATGGTTCGATGAACCCTCTGCCAGACACTTAAATGTTATTTGCAGAGTATCCATGTAGATGTAGATTTAGATGTATATATAGAGAATTGTGAAGGTGGTTCGATGAACCCTCTGCCAGACACTTAAATGTGATTTGCATGGTATCCATGTAGATGTAGATGTAGATGTAGATATAGAGAATTGTGAAGGTGGTTCGATGAACCCTCTGCCAGACACTTAAATGTGATTTGCAGGGTATCCATGTAGATGCAGATGTAGATGTAGATATTGAGAATTGTGAAGGTGGTTCGATGAATCCTGTGCCAGACACTTAAATGTTATTTGCAGAGTATCCATGTAGATGTAGATTTAGATGTAGATATAGAGAATTGTGAAGATGGTTCGATGAACCCTCTGCCAGACACTTAAATGTTATTTGCAGAGTATCCATGTAGATGTAGATTTAGATGTAGATATAGAGAATTGTGAAGGTGGTTCGATGAACCCTCTGCCAGACACTTAAATGTGATTTGCAGGGTATCCATGTAGATGTAGATGTAGATGTAGATATAGAGAATTGTGAAGGTGGTTCGATGAATCCTGTGCCAGACACTTAAATGTAATTTGCAGAGTATCCATGTAGATGTAGATGTAGATGTAAATATAGAGAATTGTGAAGGTGGTTCGATGAACCCTCTGCCAGACACTTAAATGTGATTTGCAAAGTACCCATGTAGATGTAGATGTTTGCAGCCTAGGTCGGTCGCGCTTAAGCCGTTGCTCAATTAGCGATGCTTTCATATGATATTTGAAAGGTTCGTAAAGCTGTGAACTCGTTTTACGAAAACGGTTGAGGTGCACAACGTACTAGAGCGATGGTTGTTACATGTAAGTACAGAGCCACGCGAAAGATGAGAGAAGTTAGTGACCCAGTGGGAGTATGGTTACCTTGCCAGTAGAATGGCCTTAAGTTTATCTCCGGCCGCGCCATGTACTCCGAGTGCAGTTTCCATTACTCAGGAACGAAAGTTCGCGGCTAAATACGGACACGGTGTCAGGAGGGGCCCTGAAGCTTTTACGCGGACAGCGGGGCGAGGCGGGCAGCCCGGCCGCCACTTTCTCCCGCCCACGCGCACAGTGGACGGCCCCGCGGCGCGCGCCACGCCACTCCGCGCCAGCGCCGCCCACGCCTCGCCGCCGCTTTCTCCGGCGCGATGCGATCTGCCGCCCCCGCCAGGCGCCCCCGGCACGGCCGCCGATGCTGCGCCGATACCCGGCTGACCACTGGCCGCCGCGCAGCGCAGCGCCGACAGCAGAGGCCGCTTTCTCCGCGGCTCGGCCCGCCGCGGCGCTGCGGTGACCCGTGTTCCGTAGGGCCGGTAACGGCGACACGGCGATAGCATCGAGTACACAAGGTACCAGAGGGCAGTGCACTGGCGGAGCCGTCATTTGTACTCTGGTGATTAGTGTGAAAATGTTGCCTACGCTATTACAGCAGCACGATTGGAATTAACACACCTGCAAAGCGCAGTAATATTTTGAGCTAGATGCCTGCAACATTCCATATCGAAAATCCTTAGAGAATTCAGTACAAAGAGGTCCACAGTGTCCAGAGTGTGCCGAGAATACCAGTTTTCAGGAATTACCTCTCCCGACGGACAATGCATTGGCCTACAGCTTTAACTTAACGACCGAGAACAGGGGTGTTTGCCAGGAGGTGTCAGTGCTAACAGACAAGCAACGACGCTGCGTGAAATACACTACTGGCCATTAAAATTGCTACACTACGAAGATGACGCGCTACAGACGCGAAATTAAAGCGACAGGAAGAAGATGCTGTGATATGCAAATGATTAGCTTTTCATAGCATTCACACAAGGTTGGTGCCGGTGGCGACACCTACAACGTGCTGACATGAGGGAAGTTTCCAAACGATTTCTCATACACAAACAGCAGATGACCGGCGTTGCCTGGTGATAAGTTGTTGTGAAGACTCGTGTAAGGAGGAGAAATGCGTACCATCACGTTTCGACTTTGAAAAAATGGCTCTGAGCACTATGGGACTCAACTGCTGAGGTCATTAGTCCCCTAGAACTTAGAACTACTTAAACCTAACTAACCTAAGGACATCACAAACATCCATGCCCGAGGCAGGATTCGAACCTGCGACCGTAGTGGTCACACGGTTCCAGACTGCAGCGCCTTTAACCGCACGGCCACTTCGGCCGGCCCGTCTTTGATAAAGGTCAAATGGATCTAAACAGAGCCCGCCTCCACGTGGCGGGACACGGGAAACGGTGTGAGTGGGGACGGGAGCCGGTGTGGTGTTACTTTCAGTCACTGCGGACCCCGGACCCAGTCACAGCGGCTAAGTGGCAATATACGACCCACCATAAGAAATTAGACGGTGGGTCATAAAATATAAGCAGCTAGTGAAAAAAAAAATGTACCCTATCGCGATTGCGGTTTATCGTACCGCGACATTGCCGCTCGCGTTGGTCGAGATCCAATGACTGTTACCACAATATGGAATCGGTGGATTAAGGAGGGTAATACGGAACACCGTGCTGGATCCCAACGGCCTCACATCACTAGCAACCACGTCTCGATCCATGAGTCAACAGATGGGGACGTTTGCAAGACAACAACCAACTGCACGAACAGCTGGACGACGTTTGCAGCAGCATGGACTATCAGCTCGGAGACTATGGCTGCGGTTACCCTTGACACTGCATCACAGACAGGAGCGCCTGCGATGGTGTACTCACAACGACGAACCTGGGAGCACGAATGGCAAAACGTCATTTTTTTCGGATGAATCCAGGTTCTGTTTACAGCATCATGATGGTCGCATCCGTGTTTGGCGACATCGCGGTGAACGCACATTGGAAGCATGTATTCGTCATCGCCATACTGGCGTATCACCCGGCGTGGTGGTATGGGGTGCCATTGATTACGCGCCTCCGTCACCTCTTGTTCCCATTGAGGGCACTTTGAACAGTGGACGTTATATTTCAGATTTGTTACGACCCGTGGCTCTACCCTTCATTGGATCCCTGCGAAACCCTACATTTCAGCAGAATAGTTCACGACCGCATGTTGCAGGTCCTGTACGGGCCTTACTGGATACAGAAAATCTTCGGCTGCTGCCCTGGCCAGCACATCCTCCAGATCTCTCACCAATTGAAAACGTCTGGTGAATGGTGGCCGAGCAACTGGCTCGTCACAATAGGCCAGTCACTACTCTTGATGAACTGTGGTATCGTGTTGGAGCTACATGGGCAGCTGTACCAGTACACGCTATCCAAGCACTGTTTGACTCAATGCCCAGGCGCATCAAGGCCGTTATTACGGCGAGAGGTGATTGTTCTCGGTACTGATTTCTCAGGATCTATGCACCCAAATCGCGTGAAAATGTAATCACATGTCAGTTCTAACATAATATATTTGCTAAGATACAGAGAGGCAAAGGAGCACTTCCAACAGGAGCTTAAAGCAGTAAGGCTACAGAGCTGGGAGAAGTATGTACAGACACAATTAGCTACGGAACCATGGGGCGTACCGTACAAGTCAGTACGGGAAAAGATTAGGTCACCCATGGTGCTGTCCACCATCAGGGATCAGGGCAGGATGACGGAAACCTGGCAGGAAACTGCTGAGGTCCTCCTCCGTGCCCTGCTGCCTGACGATGGCGAGAATGATGACTCTGAGGCACAACAGCAGATTCGGAGACAAGATCAAGAGGAGTACTGGAACAACAACATGGTATATCCCTTCTCCGAAGAAGAAGTAGCCGCTCAGATAAATGCCCTTAAAAGAGGCAAGGCTACTGGCCCAGACGGCATCACTGCAGAGGTGGGGCAATTCCTGGCCCCCCAGTTGGTAGCACCTCTCACAAAGTTATATACAACGAGTGTTTGCGGCTCGGGAAATTCCCCCTGTTGTGTCAGCAGATTAGCCAACACAACGCACTAATTTAGAGAGGAGGCCGAAATGCACACGTCAACTCACGCAGGCTTGCTTAGGTCTGAAACAGGATACGTAAAGAATGCTATAAATAAAAGTACGTAGCTGCTGGAATACTTAACTTTAATCCATCATTTGTATACAGCATTCTTGATGATACAAGTGAGACTCTCTCTAGAAATGGTTAATGGCGCCTTGCTAGGTCGTAGCCATGGACTTAGCTGAAGGCTATTCTAACTATCTCTCGGCAAATGAGAGAAAGGCTTCGTCAGTGTAGTCGCTAGCAAAGTCGTCCGTACAACTGGGGCGAGTGCTAGTAAGTCTCTCAAGACCTGCCGTGTGGTGGCGCTCGGTCTGCGATTACTGACAGTGGCGACACGCGGGTCCGACATGTACTAATGGACCGCGGCCGATTTAAAAGCTACCACCTAGCAAGTGTGGTGTCTGGCGGTAACACCACACCCCCAAATATGGAAAAAGGCCACAGTAGTTCAAAAATGGTTCAAATGGCTCTGAGCACTATGGGACTCAACATCTTAGGTCGTAAGTCCCCTAGAACGTAGAACTACTTAAACCTAACTAACCTAAGGACACCACACACACACCCATGCCCGAGGCAGGATTCGAACCTGCGACCGCAGCAGTGCCACAGTAGTAATAATCAAGAAAAGCCCAGACAAAGATCCACGAGAAGCTAAGTCCTACAGGCCCATCTGTCTACTAGACACACTGGGGAAACTTTTTGAGTGGTTGCTGGCAGACAGACTGGCAGCACACCGAGTTTTGTGCGGGATCAGTGACAGACAGTTCGGCTTCAGGGCCGGGAGATCGGCGTCTGACGCCATCGCCCTGGCTGCGGAGGTCTGTGCCTCTACCCCGCACAAATACGTGGTCGGCATCATGGTGGACATCAGTGGCGCCTTTGACAGCCTGTGGTGGCCCTCGCTCTTCTCCCGCTTGCGAGAGAAGGAGTGCCCGGGGTAGCTATATGGCTGTCTCAGGAGCTATTGTGAGAATAGGGAGGTCTGGCTATCGTCCCCTAGCGGGAGAATAAGTAAGAAGATCACCAAGGGGTGTCCACAGGGATCTGTCCTGGGGCCACTCTTCTGGGATATTAACATGGAACCCCTCTTGGACCAACTACAGAACAGCGACGATGTGCTAGAGGGCATAGCCTATGCGGACGACGTCCTCCTGCTGGTTGGCGGCCGTAGCCGCGAAGACTTAGAGCCGAAAATTGAAAGGGCCGTATCAATCCTAAGTACATGGTGCCACATGACCAAAATGAAGATTTCATCAACTAAATCTACATACCTACTCCTAAAAGGACAATTAGTTAGGAACCCAACAGTTAGAATAGATGGCTCACCAGTTCTTCGACGCCATGAGGCGCGATAATCGTCGATGAGAGGTGGACTTATGCATCACATACGTCACACAGAGATCATTAGAAACATTAAATAATCTAATAGCGATTGGTCACAAGCGGTTCCACTTACCACCAGAATTAATCAAATTATACCATAACAGCATACTGACATCAATTGTAGGATATGGGTCAGGAGTCTGGGCCCACAGACTCACGAGGGTTATGCCTCCCATGGCTGTGAGAAGAGTGCAGCGGAACATGCTTCTCAGATCAGTAGGGGCATACAGAACAACACCCGGAGGAGCCCTAACAGTACTGATGGGGCTCTGTCCGCTTGACATAAAAATCAGGGAACAGGCAACATGGTACTGGGTAAAAAAGGGTAACAGGGATAAAATAGTTGATCTAATGGGGATTTACGTGGGGAACAAAATAGAAATCAAACGCCGGGGGGAAGAACTCTGGCAAGAACAATGGGATAATGAAGAAACCGGTCGCAGAACACACGAACTGCTGCCCAATATCAGGGAAAGATTGCAGTTAAAACACTTCACACCATCACGAGGACTGCTGCAATTCCTCACAGGTCATGGACCATACCTGGCATACTTATGCCGGTTTGGGAAACGGGCTACGCTAGCGTGTGACTGTGGGGCAGCACCAGGCACCCCAGAACACGTGGTGTATGAGTGCCACCTCTTCGACGATGTAGCGGCGCAACTGCGCCAGCAACTACCCAACCATGACACGTATCACCTGCTGGGGCATGAGGACCATTTCTCAATCTTGAACAAGTTAGCAAATGAGATCTCACTCAAAGTGATAAGGGAATACCTCAGGAACAATGACTAACATCTCACTACACCCAATCTGACTCCACGCACCTGTCCTGTTTCCGCCGAGGCGTGGACTCGGCCAGCGGCCTCACGGCTGGAATCCGCCACGTCTGGGATTAGGGGGAGGGTGCGCCCAGTTACCGATCTAAGACACTCACCGATTTCGACACTAGTTTAAGATAGGTTAGATGTAGGACAAGCTAGGATAACAACATTAGTATAGTGCTGCAGCGATCAACAACTCTGGCCAGCCCGGTGCCAGGGGCACGTTCACCGGGATTAGCTCGGTGAACAGGGCCGACAACATAGGTTTATACAACGCTGGCACGTCTGTAACGCTGCAGGTGGAAGTAGATTAGCATAAGTAGAATAAAATAACATAGGAAGACATAACAGTAGTGCCCATAGTAAGAGCAAAAGAAAACTAACATAGAGTAAGGTGTAGTACTAACACTTGAAATGTATCAACTAGGACCCACTAATTGCATAAGGTAATGGGTTGTTATGTATCATATACAGGGTGAGTCACCTAACGTTACCGCTGGATATATTTCGTAAACCACATCAAATACTGACGAATCGATTCCACAGGCCGAACGTGAGGAGAGGGGCTAGTGTAACTGGTTAATACAAACCATAAAAAAATGCACGGAAGTATGTTTTTTAACACAAACCTACGTTTCTTTAAATGTTTTGTTAGCACATCTGAACATATAAACAAATACGTAATCAGTGCCGTTTGTTGCATTCTAAAATGTTAATTAAATCCGGAGATATTGTAACCTAAAGTTGACGCTTGAAACCTCCGACGTTCAGTTGCGTGTTGTAACAAACACGGGTATAGGCTGGCCAGCCTGTTCTCCTGATCTTACACCTCTGGACTTCTTTCTGTGGGGTATGTTAAAGGAGAATGTGTACCGTGATGTGCCTACAACCCCATAGGATATGAAACAACGTATTGTGGCAGTCTGCGGCGACATTACACCAGATGTACTGCGGCGTGTACGACATTCATTACGCCAGAGATTGCAATTGTGTGCAGCAAATGATGGCCACCACATTCAACATCTATTGGCCTGACATGTCGGGACACACTCTATTCCACTCCGTAATTGAAAACGGAAACTACGTGTGTACGTGTACCTCACCCCTCATGGTAATGTACATGTGCGTCAGTGAAAAAGACCAATAAAAAGGTGTTGGCATGTGGACGTAATGTGCTGTTCCAGTCTCTTCTGTACCTAAGGTCCATCACCGATCCCTTTGGATCCCTACGTAATTCGGTGCTCTCCGATACACACGATCGAACAGCGGAGGAGCGGTACTCGAGCGTCAACTTTAGGCTACAATATCTCCGGATGTAATTAACATTTTACAATGCAACAAACGGCCCTGATTACGTATTTGTTTATATGTTCAGATGTGCTAACAAAACTAACGGGGTTCCATTTAAAAATCATAGGTTTGTGTTAAAAAGCATACTTCCGTGCATTTTTTTTATGGTTTGTATTAACCAATTACACTAGCCCCTCTCCTCACGTTCGGTCTGTGGAATCGATTCGTCAGTATTTGATGTGGTTTACGAAATATATCCAGCGGTAATGTTAGGTGACTCACCCTGTATATATTTGAAGAATAAAGATTTTTTTAAAAATATTTGTCCAATGAATACCCGTTTATCATTTGCATTTCTTCTTGGTGTAGCAATTTTAATGGCCAGTAGTGTATTTTGAGCTAGATGCCTGCGACATTCCACTTCAGAAATCCTTAGAGAATTCAATACAAAGAGATCCACAGTGTTGCCGAAATGTCAGTAAAATCGTTAGATGAATGTCGGCTGAAGAACCCGATACTGAAGCCAATAGGCAGTTTGTCAACAAGTGGCCACGAAAGGCTTAATAATTTTGTATTACGCCTCTACGGGGAGGAGATTTGCAGTTTGTACCTACGCCTTGACCAACGACGGAAGAAGAAAGCGCGACTGATGTCCTCTCTCGCCTTTCTGTCACGGTGCCGAGATGAATGTGCTACACCGAAGTTCTTGGGATGTAAGTGCCTATTCAGCACCGGCCAAGCACATTGTATCTACGACAGAATGGAACGAGCTTTTCTTCGTGAGCGAATTCATACAAGACGGAGAGACTTGGCAAGAACGGATGAGGAACTTTTTGACATTTTCTATCAATTAAGTTTCAGAATGCATCGAGACGACTAGGGCAAGATCGACAGCATCGCTCACAGAAGCATGCAGAACGAACACGAGCGCTGCACCGAGCGACAGAAGAAAAAGTTTGGAAGATGCCGGATGCAGACCGACAAGGCGATTCCCGACATGTCACACACAGTGCTCAACTTCACTGAACGTCAACTGATCGAAGAGGAAGTGTCTGTTCATCAAAAAGGAGGAAATTTCGCTATCATCCAGAGAACTATACCTATGGAGGACATCATTGCCACCACCGAAGCGGCCATTCGGACTCTTTGAGGCGTAGCGCCGTATACCGATCCTGCCTTGGACTCGGTTAAGTGGGAGATGTGTCTGACATATGGGTAGTGACAGATGGTGACGCGAGACTGGACGCGCGCGTAGTTTATGTATCAGCCGATAGAGGACAATATTGGATAGGGGACTGATTTAGTGTCGATTGTGCCCACTAGAGTGCACTAAGGTAATAGATTGTTTTTCATAAACTGTTCTAGTATTTTCATAAAGTGTTATTATGTCTTTTTGTGTAGGTAAAATGTTATAAACGTGTTTTAGCAGTATGAATGATGCGTGAGTGTGGTTTATGGTTAATATGAAGATAATTATTTAACGAGTTATGTAGTGGGATTTAGTGTGGGAACATTTCGAAGAAATTTCGATGAGGACAAATAGGATTTTTGTAGAATAGATTTGTAAAGTAAGTTTATGGTAAAGGGAAAGTTAATTCAGGTATAAATAACAATAGTAAATAACTTTATGCATAAACAAAACTTCAGCATATTAGATAATTATGTCGGTAAAAAGTGCAGTCGTTAGGTTTACTGTTTTGCGATTGGTTATTGATGAAAAGCGCGGACTGACGCGGGAGAGTGTTGTTTTGCTATTGGCTGTTGAGTAAACCAATGGTAAAGCAATATTCTTCGCGCGCCTTTCTCTGCTGGTAGAGAAGACTTAGAGTACTCTAGGGAAGAGTCGGAGCCTAGCCATGAAACAGTTCGTACGTGTGTAGTGGTAGTTCCGATGGAAATGATAAGTTGCCGGATCTAGCAGTGTTTCATACATCGAAAATGTTGTAAAGTGACGGCATAATTATTCCGATGTATGTGTAGAAATTTCGGAATTTTTAAGTGAATTTTATGACGAGAAAAGACATAAATTCCGCGTGGCGTATTGAGCAGGTCGGTGGCTAAAAACTGTGACTGCATTAGGTACCGACAGACTTAATATTTGGCGAGCATTCTCAACCAAAAACAATACGTATTTTTTAGCTATTACGTTTTCGGGAAATGGAACACCATAAACTTGCTAACGTGAGTGAAAGGGATAGTGAGTGACTGCATTAAGACCAGCACGGGCTTAACAGTGGTACTTGTTCGCTTAAGTTTCAGAATATATTAATTAAGGAAAAAATTTCCAACCTTTCATTTCTTGTGAAAACTTTCTCCCGAAACGTAGATTTAGTGACTTTAATTGCAGCCTGGTTCACGTCGAAGTACAGTAGATTTTGCACGGCTTCCGTGCTGATGATTTGCTGAGACAATGTTCACAGGTAGGTGCAGGTTAGTCGTAAAGGGACGGAAGGAACCGCGCCGCCGCACCTTCCTTGTGAAAGGGCAGAGGAAATACGCACTGAAACAGCCAGCAGGACACTGCGCCGAGCAAAACCACCAGCTTGCAACCTGAAGAAAGAACAGCTGCAAGCCATTAAGAATCTCAACGCCGACAAGAGTATATTGGTACAGCCTGCCGATAAGGGGAATGCGACCGTCGTAAGGTTAGTCGTAAAGGGACGGAAGGAACCGCGCCGCCGCACCTTCCTTGTGAAAGGGCAGAGGAAATACGCACTGAAACAGCCAGCAGGACACTGCGCCGAGCAAAACCACCAGCTTGCAACCTGAAGAAAGAACAGCTGCAAGCCATTAAGAATCTCAACGCCGACAAGAGTATATTGGTACAGCCTGCCGATAAGGGGAATGCGACCGTCGTAATGAAGACCGAAGATTATAAGCAAAAGATCCGAGACCTATTATATCCGACGACGTACCGAAAACTAAACGCGCGTCCGACGCAGCGTATCACACGGAATACGAATCGATTAATCAAGGTGTCTTCTCTGCCGGCGGACACACAGAGAAACCTGCGCAACACAGAAGCACTACCACCTCGGCTGTATGGATTAACCAAGATCCATAAGAACAACGGTCCACTAAGACCGATTGTTAGCGCTCCTGGCTCACCGACGTATAAACTGGCAAAACACTTGGCCTCTATGCTCCAACCACACGTGGGGAAGACCGACACATACATAAAGGACTCAGGACATTTCATTGAGAAGCTGAAGAAACTAAAACTTGCACCAAACGACATCCTGGTCAGCTTCTATGTTGTATCTCTGTTTACGAAAGTGCCACTCAGTGACGCTCTGGAGCACATCGGTACCATTGTCCCGCAAGACATCACAAAGTTCTTCCATGGCTGTCTCACCACGAGATATTCCACGTGGAATGACAGTTTCTACGAACAGCTGGAAGGCGTCAAAAATGGTTCAAATGGCTCTGAGCACTATGCGACTCAACTGCTGATGTCATCAGTCGCCTAGAACTTAGAACTAATTAAACCTAACTAACCTAAGGACGTCACACACATCCATGCTTGAGGCAGGATTCGAACCTGCGACCGTAGCGGTCGCTCGGCTCCAGACTGTAGCGCCCAGAACCGCAAGGCCACTCCGGCCGCCGTGGAAAGCGTCTCCATGGGTAGTGCTCTTAGCTTAGTGTTGGCCAACTTCATCGAACACGATCGCTGTTTCCGGAATCCACGTTGATTCCTACATAGTAGATTCTGAGTTTCGAAAAACGACATGATACTCGAGCAAAATCATGTTCTAAAATTCTACAACAGATCGACGTCAGAGATATAGGTCTATAGTTTTGCGCATCTGCTCGACGACCCTTCTTGAAGACTGGGACTACCTGTGCTCTTTTCCAATCATTTGGAACCTTCTGTTCCTCTAGAGACTTGCGGTACACGGCTGTTAGAAGGGGGGCAAGTTCTTTCGCGTACTCTGTGTAGAATCGAATTGGTATCCCGTCAGGTCCAGTGGACTTTCCTCTGTTGAGTGATTCCAGTTGCTTTTCTATTCCTTGGACACTTATTTCAATGTCAGCCATTTTTTCGTTGGTGCGAGGATTTAGAGAAGGAACTGCAGTGCGGTCTTCCTCTGTGAAACAGCTTTGGAAAAAGGTGTTTAGTATTTCAGCTTTACGGGTGTCATCCTCTGTTTCAATGCCTTCATCATCCCGGAGTGTCTGGATATGCTGTTTCGATCCACTTACTGATTTAACGTAAGACCAGAACTTCCTAGGATTTTCTGTCAAGTCGGTACATAGAATTTTACTTTCGAATTCACTGAACGCTTCACGCATAGCCCTCCTTACGCTAACTTTGACATCGTTTAGCTTCTGTTTGTCTGAGAGGTTTTGGCTGCGTTTAAACTTTGAGTGAAGCTCTCTTTGCTTTCGCAGTAGTTTCCTAACTTTGTTGTTGTACCACGGTGGTTTTTTCCCGTCTCTCACAGTTTTACTCGGCACGTACCTGTCTAAAACGCATTTTACGATTGCCTTGAACTTGTTCCATAAACACTCAACATTGTCAGTGTCGGAACAGAAATTTTCGTTTTGATCTGTTAGGTAGTCTGAAATCTGCCTTCTATTACTCTCGCTAAACAGATAAACCTTCCTCCCTTTCTTTATATTCCTATTTACTTCCATATTCAGGGATGCTGCAACGGCCTTATGATCACTGATTCCCTGTTCTGCGCTTACAGAGTCGAAAAGTTCGGGTCTGTTTGTTATCAGTAGGTCCAAGATGTTATCTCCACGAGTCGGTTCTCTGTTTAATTGCTCGAGGTAATTTTCGGATAGTGCACTCAGTATAATGTCACTCGATGCTCTGTCCCTACCACCCGTCCTAAACGTCAGAGTGTCCCAGTCTATATCTGGTAAATTGGATCCTAGAGGACTGGAAAACCGTGACCTGGTCAGATGAACCACGATTTCAGTTGGTAAGAGCTGACGGTAGCGTTCGTGTGTGGTGCAGACTATACAAAACCGTAGATCGAAGCTATCAACAAGGCACTGTTGCTTGTTGGTGGTGGAAGCTCTGTTTATGTAGAATGGACAAGGCCCTCTGGTCCAACTAAACCGATCACTGTCTGAAGAAGTTTATGTTCGGCTATTGAGAGACCTTTGATAGACGTTCATGGAATTCATGTTCCCAAAACAACGACTGACGTTTTATGGATGAGAATGAGCCATGTCACCGGGACACAACTGTTCGCCATTTCTTTGAAGAAAATTCTGGACGATTCAAGCAAATGGTTCAAATGGCTCTGAGCACTATGGGACTCAACATCTTAGGTCATAAGTCCCCTAGAACTTAGAACTACTTAAACCTAACTAACCTAAGGACATCACACACACCCATGCCCGAGGCAGGATTCGAACCTGCGACCGTAGCAGTTCCGCGGTTCCGGACTGCAGCGCCAGAATCGCTAGACCACCGCGGCCGGCAGGGCAACTGGGATGAGGTGCTACCTTTCGTGACGTTTGCCTACAACACCGCCAAACAAGACACCACAGGATTTATACCATTTTTCCTGGTGCATGGGTGGGAGGCGACGACGTCGATGGACACTGTGTTCCCGTTACATCCTGATGACGTGGACGACAACTGCATCGGCCAGGTGTTAACCAGAGCTGAGCAAGCTCAGCAGTTAGCTCGACTCCGCACGCTGCAGGCTCGAGAAAACGATCGCCGAAGGTACGACGCGAGCCACCGCCCTGTTGTCTACCAGCCTGGTGACCTCGTCTGGATCTTCACTCCTGTTCGGAAGGTTAGTCTCTCTGAGAAGCTCCTCAGACGCTACTTTGGGCCATATAAGGTTGTAAGACGACTGCCTGATGTTACTTATGAAGCTGAAGATTTCGACCCCGACACAAGACGACGAAAGATCAGAGATACGGTCCACATCCTTCGAATAAAACCCTATAAGGATCCTGCAACCCAGGGTAAATTCGAAGCTCCAGCGACAGGCAACAAGCGGAAAGATAACGAAGAACGTAGCGGCAAAGGAAGTTCTAAGAAGATCACCGCCAGGGCGAACATCAGTCATCGGGAGTCGGAGTATGCAGGACCGATGACTCGTTCCCGGACTAGGAGGATGTAGCATCGAGACGCTGATCCCTTAAGGAGGGAGCAATGTCGCAGAAGAAGCCGAGTAGCGCAGTCGCCGTAGTGTAGTGGTTATGATACTAGATTGTTGCAACTGAAAGATTTTAATTTCTGTCCTTGGTTCGAGTACGTTCTAGAAGTATCCACAAATGGCAAAAATCATTCTACTGGAATGTTCTGTAGTTGTAACATTCTGTATGTGTTCTGGCCAGAGGCAGTTCGCTCCGCGCTCTTTAACGTGCCAGTGCTGAATAAACCTTCGTTAAGTGAAATGTTCGTCATTCATCTACTTACTCCCTCTACGTGACAATATGGCGCCACCCTTCTGTTACTACATGCCATTTGCATGGAGCTAGTATCGCTGCAGCTGTCAAAAGGATTCATTTTTCTTTTTTTGCTCTTTAGAATTTCGCGACCATTTGTCACAGATTGCGTCGTATCTCTGTTTTCATCAAAATGTATCTTGACCATTGGCGCTTTAGACCCTGTACCAAGTCATTACATTTAAGCCATCGTCTTTATCAGATGACCAGTGATGACATATATATATATATATATATATATATATATATATATATATATATATACTTGCTCCGGACACTGCGAGAGGGCTGTACAAGCAATGTTCACACGCACGGCACAGCGGACACACCAGGAACCGCGGTGTTGGCCGTCGAATGGCGCTAGCTGCGCAGCATTTGTGCACCGCCGCCGTCAGTGTCAGCCAGTTTGCCGTGGCATACGGAGCTCCATCGCAGTCTTTAACACTGGTAGCATGCCGCGACAGCGTGGACGTGAACCGTATGTGCAGTTGACGGACTTTGAGCGAGGGCGTATAGTGGGCATGCGGGAGGCCGGGTGGACGTACCGCCGAATTGCTCAACACGTGGGGCGTGAGGTCTCCACAGTACATCGATGTTGTCGCCAGTGGTCGGCGGAAGGTGCACGTGCCCGTCGACCTGGGACCGGACCGCAGCGACGCACGGATGCACGCCAAGACCGTAGGATCGTACGCAGTGCCGTAGGGGACCGCACCGCCACTTCCCAGCAAATTAGGGACACTGTTGCTCCTGGGGTATCGGCGAGGACCATTCGCAACCGTCTCCATGAAGCTGGGCTACGGTCCCGCACACCGTTAGGCCGTCTTCCGCTCACGCCCCAACATCGTGCAGCCCGCCTCCAGTGGTGTCGCGACAGGCGTGAATGGAGGGACGAATGGAGACGTGTCGTCTTCAGCGATGAGAGTCGCTTCTGCCTTGGTGCCAATGATGGTCGTATGCGTGTTTGGCGCCGTGCAGGTGAGCGCCACAATCAGGACTGCATACGACCGAGGCACACAGGGCCAACACCCGGCATCATGGTGTGGGGAGCGATCTCCTACACTGGCCGTACACCACTGGTGATCGTCGAGGGAACACTGAATAGTGCACGGTATATCCAAACCGTCATCGAACCCATCGTTCTACCATTCCTAGACCGGCAAGGGAACTTGCTGTTCCAACAGGACAATGCACGTCCGCATGTATCCCGTGCCACCCAACGTGCTCTAGAAGGTGTAAGTCAACTACCCTGGCCAGCAAGTTCTCCGGATCTGTCACCCATTGAGCATGTTTGGGACTGGATGAAGCGTCGTCTCACGCGGTCTGCACGTCCAGCACGAACGCTGGTCCAACTGAGGCGCCAGGTGGAAATGGCATGGCAAGCCGTTCCACAGGACTACATCCAGCATCTCTACGATCGTCTCCATGGGAGAATAGCAGCCTGCATTGCTGCGAAAGGTGGATATACACTGTACTAGTGCCGACATTGTGCATGCTCTGTTGCCTGTGTCTATGTGCCTGTGGTTCTGTCAGTGTGATCATGTGATGTATCTGACCCCAGGAATGTGTCAATAAAGTTTCCCCTTCCTGGGACAATGAATTCACGGTGTTCTTATTTCAATATCCAGGCGTGTATATAGGGTAGTCCATTGATCGTGACCAGGCCAAATATCTACGAAATAAGCGTCAAACGAAAAGAACTACAAATAACGAAACTTGTCTAGCTTGAAGGGGGAAAGCAGATGGCGCTATTGTTGGTCAGCTAGATGGCGCTGCCATAGGTCAAACGGATATCATCTGCGTTTTTAAATAGGAACCCCCATTTTTATTACCTATTCGTATAGTACGTAAAGAAACATGAATGTTTTAGTTGGACCACTTTTTTTCGCTTAGTGATAGATGGCGCTGTAATAGTCACAAACATATGGCTCACAATTTTAGACGAACAGTTGGTAACAGGTAGGTTTTTTAATTAAAATACAGAACGTAGGTACCTTTGAACATTGTATTTAGGTTGTTCCAATGTTATACATGTACCTTTGTGAACTTTTCATTTCTGAGAACACATGCTGTTACAGCGTGATTACCTGTAAATACCACATTAATGCAATAAATGCTGAAAATGCTTTCCGTCAACCTCAATGCATTTGACATAGGTGTAACGACTTTTCTCTCAACAGCGAGTAGTTCGCCTTCCGTAATATTCGCACATGCATTGACGCTGACGCTGACGCATGTTGTCAGGCGTTGTCGGTGGATCACGATAGCAAATATCCTTCAACTTTCCTTACAGAAAGAAATCCGGGGACGTCAGATCCGGTGAAAGTGCGGGCCACGGTATGGTGCTTCGACGACCAATCCACCTGTCATGAAATATGCTATTCAATACCGCTTCAACCGCACGCGAGCTATGTGCCGGACATTCATCATGTTGGAAGTACAACGCCATTCTGTCATGCTGTGAAACAACTTGTAGTAACATCGGTAGAACATTACGTAGAAAATCAGCATACATTGTACCATTAGATTGCCATCGATAAAATGGGGGCCAATTATCCTTCCTCCCATAACGCCGCACCATACATTAACCCGCCAAGGTCGCTGATGTTCCACTCGTCGCAGCCATCGTGGATTTTCCGTTGCCCAATAGTGCATATTAGGCCGGTTTACGTTACCGCTGTTGGTGAATGACGCCTCGTCGCTAAACAGAGCGCGTGTAAAAAATCTGTCATCATCCCGTTATTTCTCTTGTGCTCGCTGGCAGAACTGTACACGACGTTCAAAGTCGTCGCCATGCAATTCCTGGTGCATAGAAATATGGTACGGGTGCAATCGATGTTGATGTAGCATTCTCAACAGCGACGTTTTTGAGATTCCCGATTCTCGTGCAATTTGTCTGCTACTGACGTACGGATTAGCCGCGACAGCTGCTGAAACACCTACTCGGGCATCATCATTTGTTGCAGGTTGTGGTTGACGTTCCACAAATGGCTGAACACTTCCTGTTTCCTTAAATAACGTAACTATGCGGCGAACGGTCCGGACACTTGGATGATGTCGTCCAGGATACCGAGCAGCATACATAGTACACGCCCGTTGGGCATTTTGATCATAATAGCCATACATCAAAATGATCTCGACCATTTCCGCAATTGGTAAACTGTCCATTTTAACACGCGTAATGTATCACGAAGCAAATACCGTCCGCACTGGCGGAATGTTACGTGATACCACGTACTTATACGTTTGTGACTATTACAGTACCATCTATCACAAAGCGAAAAAAGTGATCCAACTAAAACATTCATATTTCTTTACGTGCTACACGAATATGTAATAAAAATGGGGGTTCCTATTTAAAGAAAACGCTGCTGATATTTGTTTGACCTATGGCAGCGCCATCTAGCGGGCCAACCATAGCGCCATCTGGTTTCGCCCTTCAACCTAGACGAGTTTCTTCTTTGTAGTTTTTTTCGTTTGATGCTTATTTGGTGAGATATTTGGCCCAGTCGCTATCAATGGACCACCATATATATATTGTTACCAACAGCTGCGAATGGTGTTGTATTGGAGAGAATTTATTTGTGGTTAATTATTTAGATTTTAATGATAACTGACACTCTACAAGGACTTTTGTTTTTTTCAACCTCCAGTTGGTCGCGAAATGAAATCCACAGTGAAAACCCAGTCAGCTTTTGCACAGATGTGTTGCGCAGATCATCTAGTATGCCCCTCCATTGTATCACATTAAAACGTGTGTGCAAATAATTTTGTAGGTAAGTTTCTTGTTTTTTTGATGGCTCAGGACGCACATGTAGTACTTGTATCGTTTAGTTATGTCCTTGCATCCGTGTCAGAGACCCTTCACTGCCCGGAGATGTCATTTTTGCTCTGCGAAGACTAGCGAGTGTTGAGTTTTGATCGGAGGACAGAAGGCAGGGAGCTGTAGCGGGGTGTCGCGGCAGTGAGCTTATACAGGAAGGACGCATAACATGGTGCTCGTGCGAATTATTTTATTGATATGATGGGATATTATTTCAAAAGGAATAGTATCATTATGCACTGAAACGTAGATTTACTAAGGTAACCACTATTTAGAGGATATTGGGATTTAAGGTAACAAATGAACATATTTTATTTCATCGAAGCAGCATTTAATTAGGTATTCTTGGTTCAACACAGACATACAAATCAGGAATTTCCTACTATTTTTAGAAAGTTTTGTCACAGTCAGTGCAAATGGATCTGAAAAGATGAAAACAATTAAAGCATTAGTATTAGGACTTTTGTGTTAGAATAAATTTTCATGTATAGTTATAATTTTGCATTTGTCCAGTGTTGATCTTACGTAATTGTAATTCGTAGTGAAATATATTCTTATTGCTTGGAAAGCCTTCAATGGTGAAATTTTGTAAATGTAACAGTGACAAGAAGTTTTTTTGATACGAATTTTTTTAGTACAGCTCCTTGAGAAGAATTTTTGTCTTGAGAGCAACTCAGATTATCCGACGCCATTATCCAGGTCCAATTACCTGACGAACATTCTTTGTTTATGAAAGATAAATTTTATGCGAGCCAAGCTTGCATTGCATGTATTTAAGAGGTCACATTGCTCTATCACGATTCTCTTTAGTTAGTAGAAGCTCAGAAATTGAGAGCGCCTTTTCTTCTTTTCTTACAAGAGCAATTGCACAGCATTTTCCATTGTGATTAAGGTAAGTCAAATGCAAGAAATACGAGTTTTCAGTTTCACAGCGTCAATTAAAAGTGTTAATTATTCTCATTAAAGTTCAGAGTCAGTTTTGGTGGTTCAGACAGGGAAAATTTCGTTTACTTTCTAACAGTCTAATTTACTTCTTATTCTCTCAAACAGATTTAGCTCTTAACCGAACCAGTGACATTGCCTTAAGCACACTTTTGATATACTTGTGTTCTATGTATGCTAGTTTTTGGTATTCAACAGCTTACATTCATAAGGATACTATTATTTAACGAACAGAAAATGCCAAAGGTATATAAACAGGTGCACATTCACATTACATTTATCTTTTTTGTTTATTAAGTTGACTTTCCCCCCACCCCCCATGAACCATGGACCTTGCCATTGGTGGGGAGGCTTGCGTGCCTCAGCGATACAGATAGCCGTACCGTAGGTACAACCACAACGGAGAGGTATCTGTTGAGAGGCCAGACAAACGTGTGGTTCCTGAAGAGGGGCAGCAGCCTTTTCAGTAGTTGCAAGGGCAACAGTCTGGATGATTGACTGATCTGGCCTTGTAACAATAACCAGAACTGCCTTGCTGTGCTGGTACTGCGATCGGCTGAAAGCAAGGGGAAACTACGGCCGTAATTTTTCCCGAGGGCATGCAGCTTTTCTGTATGATTAAATGATGATGGCGTCCTCTTGGGTAAAACATTCCGGAGGTAAAATAGTCCCCCATTCGGATCTCCGGGCGGGGACTACTCAAGAGGATGTCATTATCAGCAGAAAGAAAACTGGCGTTCTACGGATCGGAGCGTGGAATGTCAGATCCCTTAATCGAGCAGGTAGGTTAGAAAATGTAAAAAGGGAAATGGATAGGTTAAAGTTAGATATAGTGGGAATTAGTGAAGTTCGGTGGCAGGAGGAACAAGACTTCTGGTCAGGTGACTACAGGGTTATAAACACAAAGTCAAATAGGGATAATGCAGGAGTAGGTTTAATAATGAATAGGAAAATAGGAATGCGGGTAAGCTACTACAAACAGCATAGTGAACGTATTATTGTGGCCAAGATAGATACGAAGCCCACACCTACTACAGTAGTACAAGTTTATATGCCAACTAGCTCTGCAGATGACGAAGAAATTGAAGAAATGTATGATGAAATAAAAGAAATTATTCAGATAGTGAAGGGAGACGAAAATTTAATAGTCATGGGTGACTGGAATTCAAGTGTAGGAAAAGGGAGAGAAGGAAACATTGTAGGTGAATATGGATTGGGGCTAAGAAATGAAAGAGGAAGCCGCCTGGTAGAATTTTGCACACAGCATAACTTAATCATAGCTAACACTTGGTTTAAGAATCATGATAGAAGGTTGTATACATGGAAGAACCCTGCAGATACTAAAAGGTATCAGATAGATTATACAATGATAAGACAGAGATTTAGGAACCAGGTTTTAAATTGTAAGACATTTCCAGGGGCAGATGTGGACTCTGGCCACAATCTATTGGTTATGAACTGCAGATTAAAACTGAAGAAACTGCAAAAAGGTGGGAATTTAAGGAGATGGGACTTGGATAAACTGAAAGAACCAGAGGTTGTACAGTGTTTCAGGGAGAGCATAAGGGAACAACTGACAGGAATGGGGGAAAGAAATACAGTAGAAGAAGACTGGGTAACTTTGAGAAATGAAATAGTGAAGGCAGCACAGGATCAAATAGGTAAAAAGACGAGGGCTAGTAGAAACCCTTGGGTAACAGAAGAACTATTGAATTTAATTGATGAAAGGAGAAAATATAATAATGCAGTAAATGAAGCATGCAAAAAGGAATACAAACGTCTCAAAAATGAGATCGACAGGAAGTGAAAAATGGCTAAGCAGGGATGGCTAGAGGACAAATATAAGGATGTAGAGGCTTATCTCACTAGGGGTAAGATAGATACTGCCTACAGGAAAATTAAAGAGACCTTTGGAGAAAAGAGAACAACTTGTATAAACATCAAGAGCTCAGATGGAAACCCAGTTCTAATCAAAGAAGGGAAAGTAGAAAGGTGGAAGGAGTATATAGAGGGTCTATACAAGGGCGATGCACTTGAGGACAATATTATGGAAATGGAAGTGGATGTAGATGAAGATGAAATGGGAGATACGATACTGCGTGAAGAGTTTGACAGAGCACAGAAAGACCTGAGTCTAAACAAGGCCCCCGGAGTAGACAACATTCCATTGGAACTACTGACGGCCTTGGGAGAGCCAGTCCTGACAAAACTCTACCATCTGGTGAGCAAGATGTATGAAACAGGTGAAATACCCTCAGACTTCAAGAAGAATATAATAATTCCAATCCCAAAGAAAGCAGGTGTTGACAGATGTGAAAATTACCGAACAATCAGTTTAATAAGCCACAGCTGCAAAATACTAACACGAATTCTATACAGACAAATGGAAAAACTAGTAGAAGCCGACCTCGAGGATGATCAGTTTGGATTCCGTAGAAATACTGGAACACGTGAGGCAATACTGACCTTACGACTTATCTTAGAACAAAGATTAAGGAAAGGCAAACCTACGTTTGTAGCATTTGTAGACTTAGAGAAAGCTTTTGACAATGTTGACTGAATACTCTCTTCCAAATTCTAAAGGTGGCAGGGGTAAAATACAGGGAGCGAAAGGCTATTTACAATTTGTACAGAAACCAGATGGCAGTTATAAGAGTCGAGGACATGAAAGGGAAGCAGTGGTTGGGAAGGGAGTAAGACAGGGTTGTAGCCTCTCCCCGATGTTATTCAATCTGTATATTGAGCAAGCAGTAAAGGAAACAAAAGAAAAATTCGGAGTAGATATTAAAATCCATGGAGAAGAAATAAAAACCTTGAGGTTCGCCGATGACATTGTAATTCTGTCAGAGACAGCAAAGGACTTGGAAGAGCAGTTGAACGGAATGGACAGTGTCTTGAAAGGAGGATATAAGATGAACATCAACAAAAGCAAAACGAGGATACAGGAATGTAGTCGAATTAAGTCGGGTGATGCTGAGGGAATTAGATTAGGAAATGAGATACTTAAAGTAGTAAAGGAGTTTTGCTATTTGGCTAGCAAAATAACTGATGATGGTCGAAATAGAGAGGATATAAAATGTAGACTGGCAATGGCAAGGAAAATCGTTTCAAAAGAAGAGAAATTTGTTAACATCGAGTATAGATTTAAGTGTCAGGAAGTCATTTCTGAAAGTATTTGTATGGAGTGTAGCCATGTATGGAAGTGAAACATGGACGGTAAATAGTTTGGACAAGAAGAGAATAGAAGCTTTCGAAATGTGGTGCTACAGAAGAATGCTGAAGATTAGATGGGTAGATCACATAACTAATGAGGAAGTATTGAATAGGATTGGGGAGAAGAGAAGTTTGTGGCACAACTTGACCAGAAGAAGGTATCGGTTGGTAGGACATGTTCTGAGGCATCAAGGAATCACCAATTTAGTATTGGAGGGCAGCGTGGAGGGTAAAAATCGTAGGGGGAGACCAAGAGATGAATACACTAAGCAGATTCAGAAGGATGTAGGTTGCAGTAGGTACTGGGATATGAAGCAGCTTGCACAGGATAGAGTAGCATGAAGAGCTGCATCAAACCAGTCTCAGGACTGAAGACCACGACAACAACAACAACAAGTTGACTTTCAACGTTACACTTTTCATTTCTGGATGCAAAGGAAGCACGTAAAGATGCTTATAAAATAGTGTCATGGGTAATGACCTGTTGAGGTTGTCACCCGATTTCACTCAGTCCACGTAACGTAACTGTCACATGTTTCCTTCTTTGCCACAATTCTCGACTGCATACTGCAGGGACAATGAAGATGCTTCTGCAGAGTTTTCTATCGGAAGTATTTGAGCAGCCACCGTACATCCTGGAACTGGCTCCCTCTAATTTTCATCTCTTCACTCAAATCAACCACTGGCTACGAGGAGAGCATTTCGGCACAGATAATGAGCTGGAGAACAGCGCAGGAAATTGCCGGAAATCACAGGTGGCTGCCTGCTATGACGAGGGCACTGGGAACTTTGTCACTCCATGACAGATGTTTAAGTCTGAGCGGTGACTATTAGAGAAGTAGCTGGAAGTTGTAGCTAAATGTTGCAAATAAAACATCTCTGATTTTCACTGCGGTTTTTATCAAACTATACCACCGAAACTTCCTGGAAGATTAAAACTGTGTGGTGGACCGAGACTCGAACTCGGGACCTTTGCCTTTCGCGGGCAAGTGCTCTACCACCGAGTCTCGGTCCGGCACACAGTTTTAAAATATGCCAGGAAGTTTCATAACAGCGTACACTCCGCTGCAGAGTGAAAATCTCATTCTGGAAACTATATCACCGTTTTCTAATGTGCTTCTTATCTTGGTACTAGCCTCGTTCTCAAGTACACAAAAGTCATAAAAATAAACACTTATTCTGATTAAAAACTGGACTTTATTGATAGAAAGTGGTGTCATTTATTATAGAGCCATATTAAAACATTTTTATGTATTGTCGTGGTACGTCGTATGTAACACTTGTGTGACTGGTTCTGCTCTATCTTCCTATCACAGTTACGCAAGGATGCTCTGTGAATGTTTTAGGACTTTGGTGTTGAACCTAAGGCCTGCAAGGAAGGAAGACTCCATCTCACATATGCAAAGTTCAGAAGAGTGCAACAGTATGAACAGTGATGTAATCAGACAATGATCTCAAAATGGTTCAAATGGCTCTAAGCACTATGGGACTTAAGATCTGAGGTCATCGGTCTCCTAGACTGAGAACTACTTAAACCTAACTAATCTAAGGACATCACACACATCCATGTGCAAGGTAGGATTCGAACCTGCGACCGTAGCAGCAGCGCGGTTCCGGACTGAAGCGCCTAGAACCGCTCGGCCAAAGTGGCCGGCAAAGATCTCAATGTCGGTTCTACTACACTCCCTATAAAGGAAACATTATTGCTGACAGAAATTAGTGTACGGGTTCAGGCGTAACTATAAGGTAGCAGAAAACGAAAATCTTAGATTTTCGTTATTAAGGTTTATTTTTACTCTAAGTCTAACTTCATGACATAGCAATGTTAGCAAAATTACGTACAGGATGGCAAAATATTGATACTGGGTGTTCACAACAGTGAAGCGAAATTCCTAAGTATTATAATGTTATGTAATGGTAAGATGGTTTTGATGACCATGTCTGGGGGACGATAAAAATACAAAAAAATTAAATATAGTTGGGGCCAGATATATCAATTACGCTAAAATGGACAATGGAAATACCCAAAACTGAATGCGGTTCTGCCAAGAGCAATCAAAAAGAAGTACACAGTTAAAGCAATCCGTAACTTCACAGTGGATCATCAGACCTTTCATGGTTGAAGGTACACACACAAAAAAAAAAAAAAAAAAAAAAAAAAAAAAGGAAAGACAGAGACGACCGCAGTTCTGAGTGTCAATTGACTATCAGCTGCTGGCGTGGCGGGGGCGCTAGTAGAACCTGAGAATCTGTTCTAAATCTCTCTTGACCGTTAAACACCAGTCGCATACATTTTCTACGTCTTTGGTGAAGCCAAGACTCCTGGTTATTCCCTAGACGAGTCAATTTGCATGATACATGCTATTTCGATGGAATAGGGCGTACGTCATTGCCCTCAAATCGCTCACAGGCGTTAACTGACAGTGCTCGGTGCGATTCTGCATACTGGGAGATTTTACAGTTTTACTCCTTACGAAGTAAGACTAGCCTGTGAGCAAGTGTTCACATAATGACTCTCGCAATCCTCTCAGCGTGGCGCGAATCGCCCTTCTCAAACACTCGACAATTTCCACAAGGGAGCAGCCAATTACCCTGTCCGCAATTTGCCTATATCAAAGCTGGTGGCCACGTGTTTTTTGTTTCTGGCCAATCAGAGCATTGGTACTTCGTTGTAACTCCACCGACTAGAATTTTTGTAGCCTAGAATTTGTGCAGCTACGTCTCGATCCCTGAGTCAACAGATGGGGAGGTTTACAAGACAACAACCATCTGCACGAACAGTTCGGCGACGTTTGCAGGAGCATGGACTGTCAGCTCGGAGATCATGGCTGCGGTTACCCTTGACGCTGCATCACAGACAGGAGCGTCTGCGATGGTGCACTCAGCGACGAACCTGGGTGCACGAATGGCAAAACGTCATTTTTTCGGATGAATCCAGGTTCTGTTTACAACATCATGATGGTCGCATCCGTGTTTGGCGACATGGCGGTGAACGCACATTGGAAGCGTGTATTCGTCATCGCCATACTGGCGTATCACCCGGCGTGATGGTATGGGGTCCCATGGGTTACACGTCTCGGTCACCTCTTGTTCGCATTGACGGCACTTTGAACAGTGGACGTTACATTTCAGATGTGTTACGACCCGTGGCTCTACCCTTCTTTCGATCTCTACAAAACCCTACATTTCAGCAGGATAATGCACGACCGCATGTTGCAGGTCCTGTACGGGCATTTCTAGATACAGTAAATGTTCGACTCCTGCCCTGGCCAGCACATTCTCCATATCTCTCACCAATTGAAAACGTCTGGTCAATGGTGGCCGAGCAACTGGCTCTTCACAATACGCCAGTCACTACTCTTGATGAACTGTCGCATCGTGTTGAAGCTGCATGGGCATCTGTACCTGTACACGCCATCCAAGCTCTGTTCGACTCAACGCCCAGGCGTATCAAGGCTGTTATTACGACCAGAGGTGGTTGTTCTGGGTACTGATTTCTCAGGATCTATGCACCCAAATCGCGTGAAAATGTAATCACATGTCAGTTCTAGTATAATATATTAGTCCAATGCATACCCGTTTATCATCTGCATTTCTTCTTGGTGTAGCAATTTTAATGGACAGTAGTGTATGTACAGTAACTGTTTGGCAAATTATTTTGGTGGCACTTAAGCTTTATTGGTTTTGTCATTCTCGTAACAAGAGTGCCATCTAGCTGTTAAGTGCTTTGTTGTTTATCACTACATCCTCTGATAGCACAGCTGATTACTTTTTATTGGTTCTTAAATGGTAAGATAATGAAATATATGCCGCCCTTTGTAAAGCAGTGCACTGTTACTAGTTTTCTAAGGTTACTCTTCAGCCTGCTGTGGGTTCACGTTGTGCAGGATTTGCCCCATCCATCAGCACACCCGTAGGTGGCGAATTCAGACCGCGCACCTTATCCGTCAGGTTATCCTGCCTGTCACATGGCTAAATTGTATTTGTATAGCTTCTCCTGGTTCGGAACAGATGTGACGCACCGCTTGTGTGTTACCAAATCTGCTCCAGTTATTTGAGATATTATATTTAATAGCCAATAGAAAGACTTTGTAAATGTTAAGGTTCTGATTATTAATATGCAGCTTGGCCGACTTCAGATACCTGTTAATGTCTGACATATTTCTTATTTTCTTAATGGTTTAAAATTTTTTTTGCTGTCTTAAACTGCCAATCTCATTTTCTCGTTAATATTCGTCAAGTTAATCTCTTGTTCTTAAAAGCTATTTTACTGATGTCAAAGGTTGTTAACTTTCATTTAAATAAAAGATTATGCATGTTTTGAACGCTGCGTTCTTGCCTTCTGGCCAGCCTTTGCACTCAACAGCGTATTAAGCTGCTTTAGGGTAACTACATCCAGTTCAATGGTTTCATCGCCTTAGCAAGAAAAACAGGACAGACGAAGAAGAGCAGTATTTAAAAGACGTACACGAAATTCCACATTATTAAACACGATCTTATGAATACGCTTTGCATGAAGAAACTGCGTAGGACTATGTCCTTTTTATACACTGCGACAGAAACAGAAATGCCACCAGTGACGTTTCATCGTAGGCTCCAGGGTAACCCATGATCGGATTGACTTAAGCCACAGGCATCAATACTTCATCTTCTCTCCATATCCTTCAAAAATGTCGGAACATATTCCCACAGGATATGAAAGCGAAATCGGTGCAGTCATCCCTTTTGCCAAGCCTCCCCTGTTACTGTTTAATACAACAAGGAACAGGGAGCTATGACGCATATTCCCAATAAGGATGATTGTGAATTGTGACTGCCATATCGCATGTTGGCTTCATCAGCTTCTCCATGTTTAAGCACCGTAGTGCCTCGCATCGCAGGTAAGTACATACTATAACATCATAATCTGAAAACAAAGTCTCAGTTACCTAGTACCCTAGCTGTGTCCCATTTACAAGAAAAAGAAGACTTTTCTTATTCTCCTTCTCCACTGCTATTATACGACTCCAGCACAAGCTACGGAGCGAATTCGCACTGTGGTTAATACACGACACTCATTCGGAAGAAAAGCCGTTGAAATCCACTTCCAGGCACACAGATGTAGGTTTTCCGTGGCTTCCCTAAACTTCTTGATGCAAAGGCTCGGATAGTTCCTCTGTAAAGGGAATGACCCATTTACTTATCTAATTCTAACTTCCTTTCTACGGCCTTTCTCGTCGAGGGGGTACTAAACTCTAATCCTACTCCCCCAGGAACAAACTACCTTGCACTCTGTTCGTAAGTCGATCTACATCTGCGTTCATACTGCGCAAGCCACCACAAAGTGCGCACCGCATGGAAACTCTGTACTACTACCAGTAATTCCCTTTCCCGTTCCATTCGCAGAGGAACGACTGACCATATGCTCCAGCATGAACCTTACCTTCGCGGTCTTTACGCTGTATACCCTGTCGCATTCAGGAGAGGGTTGAAGCCCTCTTGTCATCACCCTGATGTTTGCCTAAAGCAGTAACTTGTATATTCACTTATCTTTGCCACACACAGTAGAAAAATGCTCAGTTTTGTACTCAGTAAAGCTTATTTCCCTTCGTTTGTCAGTCATTCACATTATCTCGTCCTTCTTTCTGCTTTCTCCATCCTGATAATGCGCTACTCTCCCACCTCTTCACTCACGTCAATTTCTGCCGAGGCCCTCTCTGTAAGTCTATCTGTCGATAGATAATCTTTATTATTCTACTCTCCGCAAACGAACTTTGATTATTTTCTGCTATAGCTATTACTATCTACAGTACTCTCTTTCTAAATGCTGGATTTAAAATTAAATATAACTATAACGCCAGCGTACATGATGTATGTGATGATAAAAATAACAAAATGTGAAGGACGTCTGGTTAGATGTAAGAGGACGGCTTATAGCTCAAATTTTTCTAGAATAAACAGTGAAATTCAGTGCCAATATTGTGTCATCGAGGCAAGTAAAGTAAATATTACATTTCATTCACAAGAGAAGTTATGATGATTCTTCGACGTGAAGCAGCTAAAGGAAAAAAAAACTTTTTTTGAAATCTTCGCCTGCTTTTAGCAAATCAAATCAAAGTAAGCAGCAAGTAAAAAGGCATTTTTATCTTTCCACGTATTAACGTTTCTCTCTTGAGAGAAATGACTGATGTTTACAACTGACAGCAACTAACTGGTTTTCGAATCGACAAGTCCTTCCCGAACAAAGTTTTTTAGAATGTAACTCAGCCAGAATTCGTATTTGGTAAGTTTAGAACAATGTATAGGAAACTAAGGAATCATAGTGCCACTAAAGGAGCAAAAATCTCTCTACAGTTTTTACTGTAACTGATCTGTCGCCCACACCCATACAGGGAGGAGTTTACAAAATTTTTTTCACCAAAGAAAGAAAGGTCTGCTTCGAAGATAATAGCAAAATCACAATTACAGAGATCACAGTTATGAAAACTTGACAGCATGGTGATTCAAGAGCCTGACAAAGTAACACAATTGGGATCTTCGCAGACAAATACACTTGTACGGAAAACACTGTAACTCCATTGAAGCTGTCCTGAACAGCACCAGCATTTGAGCAGGACAGTCTATCCTGGATACAGTCTGATTGCACCAAGGGAAACAACGATGAATGTGGAACACAGCAGCGTCGATCCCTACGATGAACTTCGAGAGCGTCCTAAGCCGATGAGGTGTGAAGCACCCAACTGGGGGCTAGCAGAGGCTCTCGAAGCCGTAAGAATTGAAGTGGGCATATTTTTCAATTATTTTTTTGTGGGACGTTGAAGTACGGTTTCACCGATTGCTCACAGTCTTACTGTGTTCGTGGATGGTAAAACTGTTCCATATGACAGTGATGCAATTCCAAAGACGTCACCGGAGTGCACTTTGCAGGTGTGGCGGTGGGACGTGAAGTCCTATGCCAGCCTCCGACGTCTGTGTTGCGGCCGGTGGTATAGAGCGCCATATCATCGGCGTATTGCACCAGGTGTCAGTGTGAGAGGAATGGCATATCGTTAACATAAATGTCAAAAAGGAAGGGAGACAACACAGAGCCCTGAGGGGTACCCATCGACATGTGACGTAAGCTGGAACGTCGACCTTGCTCTTCACATAGATGTTGGCGATGGTCTTCTGTGTCAACATTTTGTACACAAGATTGTTCTGCCAGATCTTGTCATACGCGTTTCTCAGGTCCAGAAAAACCGCTGGCGTCGACATGGTAGAGTTAAAGCCCTTGCTGACATGTCCTGTGCTCCAAAGGACTTGGAGTTCAGCTAACAGTTCGGAAATGAATCCGAACTGTTCCAGACGGATGGTCCCTGCCGCTGCCAGAGGCTGGGAAATGTGGTGGAGGATCAAAGATTCTAGAACCTTGGCCATGATATTTAGTAGGCTAATGGCCCTGTTGTTAGTAGGGACCATAGGATCCTCCAAGGGCTTGAGGATGGCTATCATTTTGGTCTGCCTCCACTATGAGGGAAAAACGCCAATTGTGAGACAGCGGTTCAGGATGCTGCTGAATAAGACCAGTGGTTTGCGTGGGAGCCAGTGCAGGTGTTCGTTTAACATACCATCTAAATCTGGAGCCGACTGTCCACACTTCTGCCGGAGGATCCACTGGATTTCCGCCGTGGACGTAAGTTGAGGGGCAGATAGGGGTGGTCTATCTCTGAAAGCGGCAACGGCAGCTAGAATATCGTGTTCATCTTGTAGTTCATCAGGGGTGAGGTCATTGTTGAGTAACTGGTTTTGGGCCTCAAATGCATCGGCCAGAGTTTCTACCACATGGAGGGCATCATAAGTTAAGCCATCAGCGGTGCAAATGGGATGGTTGGTCTTTACTGCAGATCGCTGCAGGGCTTGGTCAAAAGCCCATTTGGATTTATGTTGGAGGAAGAAGGAAGACATCTTGTTCTCCCATTGCTCCGTTTTACAATCGGCGAGAAGTGGCGTAATTCACGCTGGAGACGCTTCATGCTACGCTTGTCCTGAGGATCACAAACCCGCTTCCACTGCCTGAGGTAGCAGTTCTGCTGGATTTTGAGTTTGCACAAGAGAGGAGGCAAGTCATCGAATGGGGTTCAAGCCCTTGAGACAATGGAAGTAGAGGTCTTCATCGCCTTTTGGATTTTTGTGGTGAGGTAATCAACAGCACTAACCAGTTGGTATGCATAGTTAGGTCAAAATGTTGCCGAGTGGTGCTATTAAGGATCCTGGAAAATTTGTCCCAATATGTGGTGGTCAAGGTAGAATAAACGTCTAAAGACAGAGTGTTGTCGGTATGTTGCAGGAGCATGGGGTCGTGGTCAGAGGCCAGTTCATGGAGTGTTTCCAACGAAAGCTGCACCACAACTTTCTTGAAAATGGCCACATCCAGAACATCCAGCTGCCTGTCAGCATGGACTGGTATATGGGTGGGAGTGTGGGGGCCATAGACCGACAGTGCCAGAGGATCTTCTAGGTCAAGGAGGAGTCTGCCCTTGGGATTAGCAACGTGAGAATGCATGCTTGGCGTTGAGATCCGTCCCAACAATTAGTTTGTCAAATGACGTCAAGGTATGGACACTAGCTTCAAGAAGTGGTAGGTTAAGGCTCAAATACGCTGCAGCAAAAGTTATAGCACCAAGGCGGGTAGAAACAGTGACTGCTTCAGCCTCTATATGATCGAGTGGCCGGAGAATCTCGTGATTATGGACGAGTGACTTATGCAGAAACACTGCCGTGCCCCCACCTGGGCGGTGGATAGCAGACCATGTTGTGGAAATGAATATCATCGGCGGGTTTCAGGTGGGTTTCTGAGACAAGTAAAATGTCTACACGGTGGTCATAGAGGAAAGTGTTCAGTTCAGTCTTCATACCTTTAAGGCCATTAGAATTAAAAATAGATCCCGAGGGGGCTGATGGTTGTGTGGTGGGCGATTCGCCATAACAAAATCTCGCTGAGCTGTTAACAATGGCGATGGCCTTAGTGAGCCTGTTCTCTGGCTGGCGGATCTTTTGAGCTGTTCCACGAATGACAACCCTGATGTAGGGCAGTCTGAACAGAGAGATGACTTGGAGGATCTCTCGAATGTCATCCCAGAAAGAAGCATCTGTTTCCACCATTGGAGGAACATCCTGGGTGAGCTGCTTGACCCTCCGATGGGCAAGGTTGGGCGTGGTGGCTAGTGGAGAAGTCAGCACAATGGAGGGATGTGGCACTGCAGCAGGTGGGTGGGAGAAGGCTGCTGACTGTCTGGTGGGCGTTGGTATGCGTCACAGAAGACAGTTGAGCAGGAGGAGACTGAGCTGCAGCAGCGAATGTGGTTGTAGGGGTTGGAGCCAGAGGCGGCTCCTGCGTCACAGACGCCTAAGACGCCTGAGGATCGATGGTGGAATGGTCGTCGAATTTACCCTGTAAGATGGGGAAATGGGAGAGGTCCCGTGATGGTGGGGGTGGCCGATTCGTCCTTGGTTTCCTTCCTGGAGGCCGGGAAGACTTCATAGTCTTCTGGTATGTAGGACAACCCTTCCAAGAAGGCAGGTGATGGGGATCGTGAGAAGTGCCAAACAGCTTGCACACGTGGGTTTTTCTGAGGCCAGGAGTTTGCAGTCCTCTGACTTGGGCGAGCCAGCACACTTGACACACTGAAAAGACCGTGAAGAGTCATTGCTGGTGTGGCGCAAAGGTTGACAGGTACGGCAGATGAGGGGTCGTTACGGCCTTCGTATGATTCATACGCACCTTGGTGCACAGGAAATACCTGATTTGGTAAATGCGTTCGACGTCCTCCCTCCGAGTAAGGAAGACAACATGGGTGGGCAAAGGGCTTAATTGCAGGGTCTCAGGGTGCCTCTTATTGTATTGGTGGACCAAACACTCCAGGAAATTGAGACAGAGTAGTTCATCCCTGAGGTCTGTCTCTGAACTTCACAAGGAAGGTCTTTGATGACGATTTTTGTTCTTCTGTCGCCAGAAGCCTGATGAGTGTGGTAGGCCGTTGCGCTGGCCTTCACCAAGTTGAGGACTTGGGGATAATCATCCATGGTGTCAAGAAGCTACTTGACGTGATCTTTCTGGTATACTGTACGCAGTTGGCCCGAAATAAGGCGTTGCAGTTCAGTGTTCAGTTTAATGTAGTTTGTGGGAATGTAAACAACAATAGGAGGGATCTTCTCCTTCTCTGATGGTGGTGGCGGCGGATTCTGAGAAGTGGGGTCGGAAGGGGGACCCATGTCCCCTGGTCCATGGGAGTAACAGGTGTCGCTGCTCCAGGTGCGGAGGCATTGGAACCTGAATCTCGGCCGCTGCGTCGAATGCGAGCGGAAGACCGTTTGGATTGTCGACCACCGGAGGGGGGGGGACCCTCAGTGTCGAAATCCCCAGAAGGGCCAGTGAGCCGACGAGGTGGTGTAGATGAAGCAGCACCTGACGGGGCATCTGCGAGGCAGTAGGTTGTATTAATGCTGGGGGCCAAAATGGCTTGACTGTCACCGGGTGAGAGGTCGAGATCACCAGACCTCCATGGCAATCGTCAGAGGACGAAGAGGAAGATCGGTCTCTCACGCTACGCTGTGTACAGGGTTCACGTGAATCGGTATCACTCTCAGTAGTCATCGGTGACTTGTCGCGGAGGCACGATGCGCTCTGTCCTCAGCCCGTTGGCTGGTGTCGGTATCAGCGCCGCTGGCAGCTTGCCGGGACGACCGTCGAGCGGCCGGTGTGGCACTGCAGCGCGAAGTGGCGGCGGAGGAGTCTCCTAGCCGCGAATCCCTGTCCTTGGCCCTATTCATAGTTACCCCGGCCCGACTGTCGAAGTCAGGGCGCTGGCAGGCTATTGGCACGAACGCCTAGCGCCTATATACACAAGGTACAACGGGACGCGCACGAAATAACAACGCTGCCTAAATCAATGATGACTCTATGACTACACAACGCTGAGCGCCACTCGTGACCGTAACGAACAACAGGTACATACTCGCAAGTAAACACAGTCAGGGCTACAACCTGACTAACGACCTGGGCAGTTTTTGTTTTTTTTTATTGTAATTTTAGCACCTCATACAGGCGGGCTGGCAGCAGCATAGTACGTCGCTCTTCAGCCTTAAGTGGTACAATCATGTGACAAAGAGGCGACATAGACAATACAATGAAAATGGCGGGCAAAAAAAGTAGAGACAAAAAACAATAAACATGAAGCCGTTCACGCTGGACGATAAAAACACTTGTTGACACGGTGCACAGAACACGGAGGACGGCGACGGCACATGCGAACAGTTGAGTTGTAACTGTGAAAGAACGCGAATCACAAAACGAAGCACACACACGAGACACTGATGGCGATGATCTCCGGCGCGCGAATGTTCACTATGCGTGTGCGAGTCCGAGGACCTGCCAAGAGAGGAAGAGGAGGAGGAGGGGGAGTGGGAGAGCGAGAGGGGAGAGCAGAGATGCCACGGGCAGGGGAGAGAGGGGGGAGAGAGGAAGGGGGAGGGGAAGCCCGGGGGAAGAGGGATGGAGGGAGGGGACGGGGGAAAAGGAAAGAGAAGGGAAGGGAAGAGAAGGGAGGGAGGGTGCCTAAAGGAAAGGACACCGGAAGTGGGGGGTGGGGCAGGGTCAAAGTTGATAGGAGGGGTAGATGGAGGGGAGGAGGACATCATCAGGGAGGGGGAGCTGGCGGAAGCCACCTTGGGAGAGGGTAAGGAGGGTGGAGAGATGGAGACCGGGCGGGACGTGGGAATACAGGCGCGGCAGCGGGCGGGGGTGGGAGAGGATCGGGGAGACGAGCGGGTGAGGAGGATCGAGTTTACGGGAGGTGTACAGGATCCGTATCCTTTCAAGGAAAAGGAGGAGGTGGGGGAAGGGGATGAGATCGTACAGGATCCGCGTGGGGGAGGGGAGACGGATGCGATAGGCGAGGCGGACAGCATGACGTTCAAGGATTTGGAGGGATTTGTAAAAGGCAGGGAGGGCGGAGATCCAGGCCGGATGGGCATAACAAAGGATAGGACGGATGAGGGATTTATAGGTGTGGAGGATGGTGGAGGGGTCCAGACCCCACGTACGGCTGGATAGGAGCTTGAGGAGACTGAGTCAGGAGCGTGCCTTGGCTTCGATTGTCCGGAGGTGGGGAGTCCAGGAGAGGCGACGGTCGAGGGTGATGCCAAGGTACATAAGGGTGGGGGTGAGGGCGATAGGACGGCCATAGACGGTGAGATAGAAATCAAGGAGGCGGAAGGAAGGGGTGGTTTTGCCTACAATGATCTCCTGGGTTTTGGAGGGGTGACCTGGGCAGTTCTGGCGCCGACCTTTATAGCGGCTGGCGACGGAATACTGGTGACACTAGTCTCTGGTCACGTGTGTGGTGGACGGCAGTAGGTCCCTTGAAAGTGGCGGACTCTGCTAGCACTGGTACCGCCTCCTGGGTGCCTATTCTGTATCTTTCCGCCATTGTTCCTATCGTTTCGACACTCAAGAGCACCGAACGGTCTAGTACTCGAATTAGAGCCCGTGCATTATTCAGTATGCATTTCGGTAGCGATACCGTTCGGGTCTAGAGAACCGAAGCGCTTTTGTCGGTTCGCGTCGCGCAAGCCAATCAAAAGCAAGCGGCCACAGATCTGCGCATGCGCACTGCAGAGCGCACAGCGCCACGAACACAAAGCGGCTAGCAGACGGCACAGGCGCGCTGTTCTTGCAACAACCGAAAATTGCGTTTACGTTGCCATAACGCATGACGCTGCATTCCATGGAGGTGACGTGCCCGCCTTCATGGCTCTTGCCTCCTCCTTAATAGTACAAGGCGCAGTATATCCATTTCCATGATTCTCAGCTGAAATGCATAGAAATTTTTACAGTTTCCCTGACCGCATGATTCCATGCATGCATAATAACAATAGCGTATTTGACTGTATTGTGCAGATTTCGTAAATGTCGTATTATGTCATCTTATTCTCATTCACACTGACATCGTGTTTTGGATTTTACGTTTCGGAAAATGAATTAGGAATAGTATGTAGTGCCACATTCTACTAATACATCTATAAAAACGCCCGAAAAATTGATTCTGAGAGTTTCAAAGAATAAGAAGATAAACAGAATGTGGTTATAACTCGCTCCTAGAGATGCAAATGATTAGGTAGCCCACGTCCCTATATGATACGTCAACGATTTGGGTCTTAAAAACAAATTTGAAAAAAAAAAAGCATTTTCGAGAGCTCCTGCAGTTCGTTCGATAACATGCATCTCATTAATGAAAATGTTTCGTATATAGTGCTTCAGTATAAAAATATTACGGCAGAGATCTTTCATCTCTGTCTACTGTTGTTGAGTATTCGATCGCAGATGAATACTTGTGACAAGCAAGATTATGAAGATGACTGCTGCTAGTTACATCCCCAGTAATTTAAGCTGTGCTCTTAGATTCCTGTCTAACCGCAACGTGGAAATCGCTACATGTTCGGAAAAAATGGTGAATTATTTCTCATAAGAAAAAGTATAAAGGTCACTGCAGGTTGTTTCACTCACAGCAATTTCATCTCCAGCAATTTAATATTTCATTTTTCAAACACATAGAAATCACGAAATCATTACTGAGGAAGTGCACTCTTACCTGTAAGTAATACCGAATATTGCAGAAAAATCATAACTTACACGAATAACAATGTCTCCTTACATTTGGCATTCCCGCGCGCTAACCACTTTTTTCTACTGTTTTCAATATATTCTTAATTTGGTTGCACTTTATACTACAACAAAAAGAAATGTACCTAGCACCAAATACCACTTAGCCACGGCAAACAACAGGAACATAGTGGTCACTTCTTGTATTATTCTCTAGAGGAACATAGGCTAACTTCGTTGCCGAACGGTACTGTGTAATTCATACATGCGTGATAGTTTGGAAGGTTTCCAATATTCGGCTTCACATAATTGCGTTCCATTGTCACTTGTAAGCTGTAAACACGTGTCGGTATTTACTAACTAAAGCATTTGTGAGAAAAAGTAAACAAAGTCACTAGTAACGTCAGTTCACACTCATGTGATATACGTAAGCAGAGCCGATGTCTTGATATTTAATGATCTTTAAACTCTTATTTGCATAAAAATAACAAGTATTTTGAGAGAATATTGACCGAAAACGTTTTTTTTTTCGTTGTAATCATTCACAGTAACACAGTATCAACCTAACCTATCCATATTTCTAACAAAGGAAAATAGTCTATTATGAACTCACTTTCCAATTGGATGCGTCCTCTGATGATTCTTTAGAAACACAATCACTAAATCCAAAGCTAAAACCGCTAAATATGTTTAAAATAACAAATTACAGGTGCACATAAACCACAGATCAACGATCGACAGGGCCACACCGAAATCCAAAACCTCTCGGTAGAATCGTCATAAAATCGGTGTGAGGACCGTTCGGTAACAGGTCTCAGAAGCTTACTGAATAGGATGTTTCGATAAAGAATCGAAAATGACGCCACTACCGAGACTAACCTACTACACCGAGCGGTATGAACGATACGGAATAGGGCCCCTGGTGTCCACCTGTTACAGAGACGGAGAATTCGCGCCGCTGAGGTGTTCAGGGGCAATGTAGGCTGCACGCGTGCCCGAGGTGCCCTGAGGATTGCCGACTGCTTTTGCGAATATCTCCGGTATTGCAGTAATTGCTTTAGATATTTCGCGGTAGTAGGTGTTACGAGCTGAGAATGATGGAAAGTCGGTTTGAAAGCGGAGACAATAGGCTAACACATACTATGTTTAGGACATACTCATACGCATTCTAACAGGTAAGGAAGACGTCAGGTGATGTTTCTAGTAGGGTGGTGCATTAGTCGGTAGCGTTTTTGTTTTGCGTGTCTGTATTTCGGTTGCTGTGATTTTATTTACCGATTTTATTTTTTTATTTGTAGTTAACTGTAGCTATTTGAGTTTACATAGTTATTTTATCAGCAGGACTTGTGGACGCTGGGAGATGGAGTGCCAAGTGGAGAAATGGGAACGTTTCAGACACGTTCTTTTGTTTGAGTTCAATAGAGAGGCGACAGAAGGGGACGCAACCAGAAACATATGCACTGTGTGTGGAGATAACGCCATTGGACAGAGCACGGCAAGGAAATGGTTTTCTCATTTTAGGGGGATCGTTCTGACATAAGGGACTCTCCACGTTCACGAAGACTTCGCAGGTTTGATAAAGATCGTTTAACGCTTTAATCCACAATGTTCCATATCAATGTACTCGAGATTCTATTTATGCTAACATAAGAAAAGGAATGGCATGATTGAACCCAAACGAAGCACTAACTCCCAGTGCAAAGATATGAGCGCATTCAGAAAAGATAACATTACGCATCTGGTGTAAAGGTGACGCTGTGGTGTGCTACGAATTGTTTCCCCTAGGTGCTCTCAGTGCTGAAATTTGTTGTCAACACCTGAGACGTCTTGCAGATGCAATCCAAGAGCAACAACGAGGAAGACGGCGTGAAGTGATGCTACTCCCTGATAACGCCCGCTCGCATTCTAATAGACTAACAAAAAACTGGGTCGGTAAGTCATTCCTCACCCACCTTATTGACCTGACCTTTCACCCTCAGATTTTCACCTTTTCCGCCCTCTATCGAAGGACCTTCTCGGAGCATCCTTTCCGGGTGAAAGTGCGCTCTTAACACGGCTCGCGAGTGATTAGCCTCAAAACCACATGATTTCTACAGTCGCGGAATCGAAAAGTTACCCCACTGTCGTCAGGCAGTTGTCAACAGTGAAGGATAATATATTATTGATGACTAAAGTTTCTGTTACGTGTACCTGTTGTCTACATCTACATCTGCGTGATTACTTTGCTATTCACAATAAAGTGCGTGGCAGAGGGTTCAATGAACCACCTTCATGCTGTCTCTCTACCGTTCCACTCTCGAACGGCACGCGGAAAAAACGAGCACTTAAATTTTTCCGTGCGAGCCCTGACTTCTCTTATTTTATCGTCATGATAATTTCTCCCTATGTAGATGGGTGTCAACAGAGTGTTTTCGTAATCGGAGGAGAGAATTGGTGATTGAAATTTCATGAGAAGATCCCGTCGCAACGAAAAACGCATTTGTTTCAATGATTGCCACTCCAATTCACGTATCATATCTGTGACACTATCTCTCCTATTTCGCGATAATAGAAAACGAGCTGCCCTTCTTTGTACTTTTTCGATGTCATCCGTCAGTCCCACCTGATGCGGATCCCACACCGTACAGCAGTACTCCAGGATAGGGCGGACAAGCGTAGTGTAAGCAGCTTCTTTGGTAGACCTGTTGCACCTTCTAAGTGTTCTGCCAATGAAACGCAGTCTCTGGTTTGCTCTACCCACAATATTATCTGTGTGATCGTTCCAATTTAGGTTATTTGTAATTGCAATTCATAAGTATTTAGCTGAATTTACAGCCTTCAGATTTGTGTGGCTGATCGCGTAATCGAAATTTAGCTGATTTCTTTTAGTATTCATGTGAATAACCTCACACTTTTCTTTATTCAGGGGCAATTGCCACTTTTTGCAACATACAGATGTCTTATCTAAATCATTTTGCATGTCATTTTGATCATCTGATGACTTTACAAGACGGTAACTGAGAGCATCATCTGAGTATTAAACTTACGGAAAAACGCTACGAAGTTACGAATCAACCCAATAAACAAGAGTATTGTACTAAAGAATTAAATCGTACATATTTGTGCATAGATGTGGAATATATTATCACAACTAAATGCGGTAGCATTAACTTCGAGTTCCATTTTAATATTCCGACACAATATGAATTTGTTTCAGTTTCACTCTTCCGGTAAGAAGGACGTCCTTTGGAGGGATGCGTGCTCTTGATGGCCAGGTGCACCGGTGGTGACTGCCGAGGAGCCGGAGGAATGGGACACATACTTATTAGCTCCAGCCGGGACCGGGTACCCGCGTAATGAGCCAAATGGAGGGGTAGCATTCCGGCTTGTTAACTACTGCCGAGTCCGACACACGCAGACAGTTTAATGTAAGGACTACGGAATAGTTAAGTGACTTCACACCGGAGGGTTAACGGTAAAGGTGCACCCAAAACTGCTGTGTCCGTACACGTGATACCTGTAGAATAACTAGCTACACGCTTCTGAGACGTAACCCTGTAGGTAACAGTACTGGTACACTACTGGCCAATAAAATTGCTACACCACGAAGATGACGTGCTACAGACGCGAAATTTAACCAACAGGAAGAAGATGCTGCGATATGCAAATGATTAGCTTTCCAGAGCATTCACACAAGGTTGGCGCCGGTAGCGACACCTACAACGTGCTGCCATGGGGAAACTTTCCAACCAATTTCTCATACACAAACAGCAGTTGACCGGCGTTGCCTGGTGAAACGTTGTTGTGATGCCTCGTGTAAGGAGGAGAAATGCGTACCATCACGTTTCCGACTTTTATAAAGGTCGGATTGTAGCGTATCGCAATTGCGGTTTATCGTATCGCGACATTGCTGCTCGCAATGGTCGAGATCCAATGACTGTTAGCAGAATATGGAATCGGTGGGTTCAGGAGGGTAATACGGAACGCCGTGCTGGATCCCAACGGCCTCGTATCACTAGCAGTCGAGATTACAGGCATCTTATCCGCATGGCTGTAACGGATCGTGCAGCCACGTTTCGATCCCTGAGTCAACAGATGGGGACGTTTGCAAGACAACAACCATCTGCAGGAACAGTTCGACGACGTTTGCAGCAGCATGGATTATCAGCTCGGAGACTGTGGCTGCGGATAACCTTGACGCTGCATCACATACAGGAGCGTCTGCGATGGTGTACTCAACGACGAACCTGGGTGAACGCCCATTGGAAGCGTGCATTTGTCATCGTCATACTGGCGTATCACTCGACGTAGTGGTATGGGGAAATACTTAACGTACACACGCCGGAAGAAGTGCAACACACTCAGGGCTGTAGCGTTAGTGGTTCGTTTGTCGCAGTTGTCGGCTATTAGATGACGCTCAGGAGGCCTTTCTGTGAGCCCCTGTTTTAACTTGGCTCTGAGCACTATGGGACTCAACTGCTGTGGTCATAAGTCCCTGTTTTAACTCTGCAGACAGTAAACGTGCAGGTTTTAGAGATGAACAGCGGTAACAACATTCGTTCTAGAGTCCAAGCATGCTCCACTCATGAGTACTTACATCTGTTGAAGAGCTTCAGCCATCGGAAAAGGATAGCCTTGTGGACCTTCAGGAAGCTGGGAGGTCGTATGGACGGACTACCGCGCCTGTTGGGTGCAATGTGTCGGAGGCGTGCCGCCGCTTTCAGTAATCCTCCATGGAACGTTCCCACACTTTTAGTTTATTATCCATCCTCAACAGCCGTAGTAGTATACAGCGAAATAATAAGCAACCAGTTGCATAATTGTTGTTGTTGTTGTTATTGTGGTCTTCAGTCCTGAGACTTTTGACCCAGCTCTCCATGCTATTCTATTCTCTGCAAGCTTCTTCATCTCCCAGTACATATTGCAACCTTCATCCTTCTGAATCTGCTTAGTGTATTCATGTCTTGGTCTCCCTCTACGATTTTTACCCTCCACGCTGCCCTCCAATGCTAAATTTGTGATCCCTTGATGCCTCAGAACATGTCCTACCAACCGGTCCCTTCTTCTAGTCAAGTTGTGCCACAAACTCCTCTTCTCCCCAATTCTATGCAATACCTCCTTATTAGTTATGTGATCTACCCATCTAATCTTCAGCATTCTTCTATAGCACCACATTTCGAAAGCTTCTATTCTCTTCTTGTCTAAACTATTTATCGTCCGCGTTTCACTTCCATACATGACTGCACTCCATACAAATACTTTCAGAAATGACTTCCTGACATTTAAATCTATACTCGATGTTAACAAATTTTTCTTCTTGAGCAACGCTTTCCTTGCCGATGCAAGTCTACGTTTTATATCCTCTCTACTTCGACCATCATCAGTTATTTTGCTCCCCAAATAACAAAACTCCTTTATTACTTTAAGTGTCTCATTTCCGAATCTAATTCCTGCAACATCACCCGACTTAATTCGACTACATTCTATTATCCTCGTTTTATTTCTTCTCCATGGATTTTAATACCTACTTCGAACTTTTCTTTTCTTTCTTTTATTGCTTGCTCAATATACAGATTGAATAACATCGGGGATAGGTTACAACCCTGTCTCACTCCCTTCCCAAACACTGCTTCCCTTTCATACCCCTCCACTCTTATAGCTGCCATCCGGTTTCTGTACAAATTGTAAATAGCCTTTCGCTCCCTGTATTTTACCCCTGCCATCTTCAGAATTAGAAAGAGAGTATTCCAATCAACATTGTCAAAAGCGTTCTCTAAGTCTACAAATGCTAGAAACGTAGTTTTGCCTTTCCGTAATCTTTCTTCTTAGATAAGTCGTATTGTCAGTATTGCCTCACGTGTTCCAATTTTTCTATGGAATCCAAACTGATCTTCCCCGAGGTCGGCTTATATCAGTTTTTCCGTTCGTATGTAAAGAATTCGCGTTAGTATTTTGCAGCTGAGACATCTGTCAACACCTTCTTTCTTTGGGATTGGAATTATTATATTCTTGACATCTTGGGTTGTCGGGTGTTCTGCTGGATATCAGCGTCGTACTTGCACGACATTTTGGTCACGTAGCTCGTGACCTTCATCAGGCGCGAACTGAGACAGTCTCATTTCCATAATATTGTCCTCAAGTACATCGCCCTTGTGTGGACCCTCTATAAACTCCTTCCAACTTTCTGTTTTCCCTTCTTTGCTTAGAACTGGGTTTCCATCTGAGCTCTTGATATTCATGCAAGTGGTTCTCCTTTCTCCAAAGGTCACTTTAATTTTCCTGTAGGCAGTATCTATCTTACCCCTAGTGAGATAAGCCTCTACATCCTTACATTTGTCCTCTAGCCATTGGTGCTTAGCCATTTTGCACTTCCTGTCGATATCATTTTTGAGACGTTTGTATTCCCTTTTGCCTGCTTCATTTACTGCATTCTAATATTTTTTACTATCATCAATTAAGTTCAATATTTCTTCTGTTACCCAAGGATTGCTGCTAGCCCTCGTCTTTTTACCTACTTGATCCTCTGCTGCCTTCACTATGTCATCCCTCTGAGCTACCCATTCTTCTTCTACTGTATTTCTTTCGCCCATTCCTGTCAATTGTTCCCTTATGCTCTCCCTGAAACTCTGTACAATCTCTGGTTATTTCATTTTATCCAGGCCCCATCTCCTTAAATTCCCACCTTTTTGCAGTTTCTTCAGTTTTAATCTACAGTTCATAACCAATAGATTGTGGTCAGAGTCCACATCTGCCCCTGGAAATGTCTTACAATTTAAAACCTGGTTCCTAAATCTCTGTCTTACCATTATATAATCTATCTGATACCTTTTAGTATCTCCAGGGTTCTTCCATGTATACAACATTCTTTCATGACTCTTGAACCAAGTGTTAGCTATGATTAAGTTATGCTCTGCGCAAAATTCTACCAGGCGGCTTCCTCTTTCATTTCTTAGCCCCAATCCATATTCACCTACTACGTTTCCTTCTCTCCATTTTCCTACTCTCGAATACCAGTCACCCATGACTATTAAATTTTCGTCTCCCTTCACTACCTGAATAATTTCTTTTATCTCATCATATATTTCATCAATTTCTTCATCATCTGCAGAGCTAGTTGGCATATAAACTTGTACTACTGTAGTAGGCGTGGGCTTGGTGTCTATCTTGGCCACAATAATGCGTTCACTATGCTGTTTGTAGTAGCTTACCCGTACTCCTATTTTTTTTATTCATTATTAAACCTACTGCTGCATTACCCCTATTTGATTTTATATTTATAACCCTGTATTTACCTGACCAAAAGTCTTGTTCCTCCTGCCACCGAACTTCACTAATTCCCACTATATCTAACTTTAACCTATCCATTTCCCTTTTTAAATTTTCTAACCCACCCGCCCGATTAAGGGATCTGACATTCCACGCTCCGATCCGTAGAACGCCAGTTTTCTATCTCGTCCTCTTGAGTAGTCCCCGCCAGGAGATCCGAATGGTGGACTAGTTTACTTCCTGAATATTTTACCCAAGAGGACGCCATCATCATTTAATCATACAGTAAAGCTGCATGCCCTCGGGAAAAATTACGGCTGTAGTTTCCCCTTGCTTTCAGCCGTTCGCAGTACCACCATAGCAAGGCCGTTTTGATTAGTGTTACAGGGCCAGATCCACCAGTCATTCAGACTGTTGCCTCTGCAACTACTGAAAAGGCTGCTGCCCCTCTTCGGGAACCACACGTTTGTCTGGCCTCTCAACAGATACCCCTCCGTTGTGGTTGCACCTACGGTACGGCTATCTGTTTCGTCGAGGCACGTAAGCCTCCCCACCAACGGCAAGGTCCATGGTTCATGGGGTAGGTCACATGATCTATCTACTTTAATTTCGTTGCAATGGAAAGTACCTCTGACAGCAATAAATACTCCACTACCAACAGTATTTAATCTATCCTTTCTGAACACTGTTAGATCGTTTGAAAAAATATAAAATGGGCAACCAAAAACAGTGTGTTTGCATCTAGGCACCGTGCCTAGAAATACAGTCATCTGTGGCCAAACCAACCACGAAATCCCGAATGCGAGTGCCGCTACAGCCCTCGACATGAAAAGAAAGTTTGGTTGGGGGGGGGGGAGGGGGAAGGAGGGCTGCTACATGAAATAAACTACTAAACCAAACGAATGCTCAGTTTACAACAGGATTAGTAACTTGGCCAAGTTTAATAACCTATTACACTGTTAAAACAGAGGGTACCAAAGTGGCCTAGAATAACTGGATGTAGTCCCTTAGTATGAGAAGAACAGCTGTTACATAAAAGGCCTACTAGATTACAATTACGGAAGTTAGCGACTGGCGACCACCACTTGCCGGTTATATGAAACAGTTAACAGATTACAGTAACGTAACTTGGCGAGTGGCGACGCCCTCAGCGAGGATGTATAGTGTCCCTTTTGAAATATTAAAGCCGATATATTTGAAGTAAATAATGAAAGGACTCTGAATAATATTATATGGACATGAACGACAAATTAATTATGAAAATGTATTAGATTAGCTTCAAAAAAGACTATATCGATTGCAATGTAATAAAAAGACATTTTCTCTATTAGATGATATCGTAGTGCGTAACGTTCTTGAAACTAACAGTATTATCTTTGTCATCATATATAAGAGAAGAAAGACATTTAAAATCACTTCGAGTCAGATCATTTCTTCTGCTGTATGTAAGGTACGCTTGCTATTGTAAAGCGGTAGCTTTTGTTCTATTTGTTCTCGTACGTAGCGAATAATTCAAGTGTGTATTCTGTGCTTAGTGGAAATATATTTACAAAAAAGTGAGTGCAATGTGTTACTTAAAGAACCCATGCGAACAATTCTTCCTGAATTAATAATTGCAAGAAGTTATTTACATTTTTTGAGTCTCTGTGAAGCGAGCAGCGGTGATCTTTGACTGGCAACAATTGGCCGCCATTCCGCGGCGTATTTAAATTTATTTTTTTGTGTAACATATCACCACAGCCGGAGCAGAAAGAATAATTTCAAGTAATTCAATTAACTACAGTGCAAACCTTCACCAACTTCATTTCGTCAAGAAATGCATACTTTCAAAGATACGATTTATTCTAGGTCAGTGACCTTAGCTTGCATTACATTTCGCCGAAAGCATTTGAAATAATTTGTAGGGAGACTGGCGCTCATTTGAAACATAATTTAATATTTGTCTTTACCCACCTACAATACACTATTGACCATTAAAATTGCTACACGAAGAAGAAATGCAGATGATAAACGGGCATTCATTGGACAAATATATTATGCTAGAACTGACATGTGATTACATTTTCACGAAATTTGGGTGCATAAATCCTGAGAAATCAGTACCCAGAACAACCATCTCTGGCCGTAATAACGGCCTTGATACGAATGGGCATAGAGTCGAACAGAGCTTGGATGGCGTGTACAGGTACAGCTGCCCATGCAGCTTCAACACTATACCACAGTTCATCAAGAGTAGTGACTGGGGTATTGTGACGAGCCAGTTGCTCGGCCACCATTGACCAGACACTTTCAATTGCTGAGAGATCTGGAGAATATGCTGGCCAGGGCAGCAGTCGAACATTTTCTGAGTCCAGGAAGGCCCGTACAGGACCTGCAACATGCGGTCGTGCATTATCCTGCTGAAATGTAGGGTTTCGCAGGGATCGAATGACGGGTAGAGCCACGGGTCGTAACACATCCGAAATGTAACGTCCACTGTTCAAAGTGCCGTCAATGCGAACAAGAGGTGAGCGAGACGTGTAACCCATGGGACCCCATACCATCACACCGGGCGATACGCCAGTATGGCGATGACGAATACACGCTTCCAATGTGCGTTCACCGCGTTCTCGCCAAACACGGATGCGACCATCATGATGCTGTAAACAGAACCTGGATTCATCCGAAAAAATGACGTTTTGCCATTCGTGCACCCAGGTTCGTCGTTGAGTATACCATCGCAGGCTCTCCTGTCTGTGATGCAGCGTCAGGGGTAACCGCAGCCACGGTGTCCGAGCTGATAGTCCATGCTGCTGCAAACGTCGTCGAACTGTTCGTGAAGATGGTTGTTGTCTTGCAAACGTCCCCATCTGTTAACTCAGGGATAGAGACGTGGCTGCACGATGCGTTACAGCCATGCGGATAAGATGCCTGTCATCTCGACTGCTAGTGATACGAGGCCGTTGGGATCCAACACGGCGTTCCGTATGACCCTCCTGAACCCACCGATTGCATTTTCTGGTAACAGTCATTGGATCTCGACCAACGCGAGCAGCAATGTCGCGATACGATAAACCGCAATCGCGATAGGCTACAATCCGACCTTTATCAAAGTCGGAAACGTGATGGTACGCATTTCTCCTCCTTACATGAGGTATCATAACAACGTTTCAGCAGGCAACGTCGGTGTAGCAATTTTAATGGCTAGTAGTGTATTATCCCTTTCTTGTGTTTCACTTAATAATAATAATAATCAATAACCACAGAAAGGAAGGGAGTTAAGATGGATGCTGCAGGCGGGCGTGGTGTGTAGGAGCACGGTTGCGAAGGGAGCTACGACACTGCCCGTGACCCTGGAGCGGATTAAAGGCAAGTCTAAGTCCTGGGAACCACTGCAAGCTCAATACGTTCGACCTCCTATATAAACAGCGTACTCTATAACGCGGCTGCGAAATCATGTGAACGAGGTGGGCGATTTTCCGGACAGTGTAGCTACACGGCTAGCTCTCACCGTGCTGAGACCTTTATTCGTAGAAATATGTGTGACCTTGTATACTCGAACCTAAAAATGCAGCAGCCATGTTGCCGCCTGAATAACATAAATAACATGTACCGCAGGTTTTTGTTGTGGTTGGTCACATACTCTTATTTATGGGACATTTTTTCTGTCTTACCTTGCTATATATTTTTCTATGTTGTAGTCCAACGTCAACGGCCTTGCCGCATGGTAACACCGGTTCTCGGCACATCACCGAGGTTAAACGCTGTCGGGCTGGGCTAGCACTTGGATGGGTGACCATCCAGTATGCCGAGCGCTGTTGGCAAGCGGGGTCCACTCAGCCCTTATGAGGAAAACTGAGGACCTACTTGCCTGAGAAGTACCGGCTCCCGTCACGAAAACTGACATACGGCCGGGAGAGCGGTGTGCTGACCACATGCACCTCCATATCAGCATTCGGTAACGCGTATGGGCTGAGGAAGACACGGCGGCAGGTCGGTACCGTTGGGCCTTCATGTCCTATTCGGGAGGAGTTTTTTTAGTTTGTAGTACGACATCTATATGGTGCCCAGCCCAACATTGCCGGGTATGACTTGCGTCTATCCATAGCAAGCTTTTTAAGTAAATCTCTGTCCAACCAGGGACAGTGCCGTATGTGTCATGCTTTGTTGGTGTGTGATGAATCTGGGCACTGAGTTTTGCTTTTTTGCCGTCTGGGGTGCATGTTTCACAATGCCTGCAGCTTTGTGCTTATGCGTTTGTCGCGTTGGGGCGGGTAAGCGCCAGTAATAAACTTTAGTTGAGTAAATACCTTAGTTTCCCTGTCATGCATGTAGTAATAAGAACTTGAGATTGTGAGAGTTAAATATGTGTTTCAGATTTCAGTAAAGTGCTTATGCGTTTGTCGCGTTGGGGGCGGGTAAGCGCCAGTAATAAACTATTGCTGAGTAAATACCTTAATTTCCCTGTCATGCATGTAGTAATAAGAGCTTGAGATTGTGAGAATTAAATATGCGTTTCAGGTGTTAGTAAAGTACAATTTTATAATTTCGACTGTTCTCAAAGACCACTCACTAAAGTAGTTAATTTTTAATAGGAAAAAAAAAGTATTTACAATCTGTTACATAGTTCCAATGTAAGAGCCATCTATTGGCTGGAACGCACTCTACAAACGCTATCTTTGCAATAATACCTGTCAGTTGTACCTTTTACGCCGTTCAAAGTGGATCTGAAGTGCTCAGCATGTGTCCAGCATATGTAGACAGATGTACTAATGTGTACCGTATTTGTTTCATGTAACAAGCATCCGTGAGCAATATTTATGCGGACTTGGCCTTTTGGACAAGATGCTGCGTGTTTCTAAATATTTTAGCGACGACGAACGTTTGTAATGTCCTGAGCTTTTGTCTACTTGAGGACTTGTGCAATAGGTCAGCGTAAAATGAACAACTTTTGGTACAAAAAAAAAGTTTAAGGTATGTAAATATACAGGTCCACTTCCGTTTTTTTTTTTATAATACCAAAACTCTTATGCCAAGTGAGACGTATTTCATCTATTGCATTTTCTTACAGACCTGAAGATGACAGCTAAGACTATTGAAACCGGTTGTCTTGAATACAAAATATTTTGTACGAACTTGGCTTTTGAATGGTTTTTTTGAGCTGTAATAACTCTGTAATGAGTCGCCGCGGACCGTGGGTCCCAGAAACCAAAATACTCAGGTATGAAAGTTTGTCGATGGGGTTCCGGTTCACTCTGCGCCTATAGGTCTTTGTGTTGAATTTAATGTACAGTTAAGAGAAATACGTATCACATCTACAGTACGTGCGTCTGTGATCCTGAGTGGCAAAATAAATGCTAGTAGCCAATAAATCGCTACAAATAGTGAATGCGGAAAAACGTACTTCGATTTACATCGGGAATTAGGACGCATGATAAGATCAGTTTCTGGGCGAAGGGTAACTGCGTAGTTCATTTGTAAGTTTTACAACCAGTACAGGCATGAGTCAATCAGAAATGGCAACTTTATTCAAGAGAGGTCTGCATGTTTTGGGACATTACATTTTGCATATTACAAGTAATAAAAGGATTGGCTAATGTATAATCTAATTTATCGATTTCTGCTGAATTTCATGTCATTGTTTCGCACCATAAACAAATGTATAAGTGGATTATAAGTAAAAATAAGACAGAAGAAATTTTATAATCAACATGTCAATTCCTGGATTTTGTTATAATAAGCGAAACAGCTATATTTTTTTACAGAAATCCGGAACATCTGATGTAATAGGTTTGCGAGGGCGAAGAATGCGGAAGTATTTTCCTGATATGTTCTGGTAGCACCTGATGGCTGCCATGCTGCAGTAAGACATGAAACGAAATGCGAGAATCTTTGGCCAGTACGCTCAAAGTGCTGAAGTTGGACGTACAGGTCAGGCAGAGATCACTGTTTCCAACAGAAAAAAACCGCCAGCCTTGCTTAGTATTCTTTAGCCCTTTGTCGTTAAATTGGTATACAGGAATAGACTTGATATCAGTGTACTGTGGTCGAGCTAAATGACTGATCACCGATGGTCCATTCAATCGGTGCTTACGTACGTGCGTAACACCACACCTGGTTTTGATGAGTGTCAGATCTTCGTGTTCACGACATCCATTGGCCATTTGCGTCTTCCTCCACCTGTTATCAGTTTATTATGGCACGGTATAGATTATAATGCACTATACAGTTAAATCGTTCACGAGCAGGTTAGCTACCAACATCATCAGTTAGGTAACATAGGGTGTAGAAAGAATCATGATAGTCAGATCAATGTGGGAGACGTCGAATTTGTCGTGTAACCACAGACCAGAAACGCACCGTTCTGGAGCCATGCGGCAGCCAATCAGCGACAAGCTCTTTAAAGTCTGTAGATTTAATCTAACTAGCCGCAACGAGTACCTGTTACGCTAAGGAGCGCAGGAACTGGTTAATTTAACGCAGGGGAATTGTTGAAGCTGAACGGGCGAAGCTAGGCGAACTTTAAGTTATTATACACTACTGGCCATTAAAATTCCTACACCAAGAAGAAAAGCAGATGATAAACGGGTATTCATTGGACAAACATATTATACTAGGACTGACATGTGATTACATTTTCACGCAATTTGGGTGCATAGATCCTGAGAAATCAGTACCCAGAACAACCACCTCTGGCCGTGATAACGGCCTTGATACGCCTGGGTATTGAGTCAAACAGAGCTTGGATGGCGTGTACAGGTACAGCTGCCCATGCAGCTTCAACACGATACCACAGTTCATCAGGAGTAGTGACCGGCGTATTATGACGAGCCAGTTGCTCGGCCACCATTGACCAGACGTTTTCAATTGGTGAGAGATCTGGAGAATGTGCTGGCCAGGGCAGCAGTTGAACATTTTATGTATCCAGTAAGGCCCGTACAGGACCTGCAACATGCGGTCCTGCATTATCCTGCTGAAATGTAGGGTTTCGCAGGGGTCGATTGAAGGGTGGAGCCACGGGTCGTAACACGTCTGAAATGTAATGTCCACTGTTCAAAGTCCCGTCAATGCGAACAAGAGGTGACCGAGACGTGTAACCAATGGCACCACATACCATCACGCCGGGTGATACACCAGTATGGTGATGACGAATACACGCTTCCAATGTGCGTTCACCGCGATGTCGCCAAACACGGATGCGACCATCATGATGCTGTAAACAGAACCTGGATTCATCCGAAAAAAATGATGTTTTGCCATTAGTGCACCCAGGTTCGTCGTTGACTACACGATCGCAGGCGCTCCTGTCTGTGATGCAGCGTCAAGGATAACCGCAGCCATGGTCTCCGAGCTGATAGTCCATGCTGCTGCAAACGTCGTCGAACTGTTCGTGCAGATGGTTGTTGTCTTGCAAACGTCCGCTTCTGTTGACTCAGGGATCGAGACGTGGCTGCACGATCCGTTACAGCCATGCGGATGAAATGCCAGCCATCTCGACTGCTAGTGGTACGAGGCCGTTGGGATCCAGCACGGCGTTCCGTATTACCCTCCTGAACCCACCGATTCCATATTCTGCTAACAGTCATTCGATCTCCACCAACGCGACCAGCAATGTCGCCATACGATAAACCGCAATCGCGATAGGCTGCAATCCGACCTTTATCAAAGGCGGAAACGTGACGGTACACATTTCTCCTCCTTACAAGAGGCATCACAACAACTTTTCACCAGGCAACGCCGGTCAACTGCTGTTTGTGTATGAGAAATCGGTTGGCAACTTTCCTCATGTGAGCACGTTGTAGATGTCTCCACCGGCGCCAACCTTGTGTGAATGCTCTGAAAAGCTACCATTTGCATATCGCAGCATCTTCTTCCTGTCGGTTAAATATCGCGTCTGTAGCACATCATCTTCGTGGTGTAGCAATTTTAATGGGCAGTAGTGTACATTGATAGTTTCATTACATGCAGTTTTTCTGCGCTGTCTAGTGAATGAATCTTTACTATGAAATCAACTACGCTAGAGAAGCCGTACTGCCATTAATTCGTGAAGGTAGCCATTGCACATTCACTTTTTTTTCTTCCTCCCATACAGTTATCCTTTTCTTGGTTTGTCTGCTACCTATACATCTACATGATTACTCTGCAATTCACAACTATGTGCCTGGCAAAGGGTTAACCCGAACCACCTTCAAGCTATTTCTCTGCCGTTCCACTCTCGAACAGCGGGCAGGAAAAACGGTCACTTATATATCTCTGAGGGAACTCTAATTTCTCTAATGTTATTGTGATGATTATTTCTCCCTATGTAGACGGGTGCCAAAATAATATTTTCGCTATCATAGGAGAATACTAGAAGTTGAAGTTTCACGAGAAGACCATGCAGCAAGGAAAATCGCCTTTGTTTTAACGATTGCTACCGCAATGCACGTATCACGCCCGTAGCACTCTCTCCCCTATTTCGCGACTATGCAAAACTTCTTCGATGTCCTCCGTCCGTCTCATCGGATGCAGATCCCACTCCGCATAGAAGTACGCCAGAAGAGGGCGGACAAGCATGGCGTTAGCTTCCACTTTAGTAGACCTGTTGCACTTCCTACGTGTTCTGCCAATAAATCGCAGTCTTTGGTTTGCTTTATACACAATATTGTCAGCGTGAGCGTTACTCTTAAATGGTAATAAAAAAAATGGTTCCAATGGCTCTGAGCACTATGGGACTTAACTTCTACGGTCTTCAGTCGCCTAGAACTTAGAACTACTTAAACCTAACTAACCTAAGGACATCACACACATCCATGCCCGAGGCAGGATTCGAACCTGCGACCGTGGCGGTCGCGCGGTGCCAGACTGTAGCGCCTAGAACCGCTCGACCACCCCGGCCGGCAAATGGTAATCCCTTAGTATTTAACTATGTTTAATTGCGTGTGAGGTCTTCACACTTTTCATTGTTTAGAGTCTATTGCCACTTTTCGCTCCGTACATGTATCTTTTTTAAATCATTTCGTAATTGGTTTTCTCACCTCCTGGCTTTACAAGAGAGTCAGTGGCAGCAGCTTCTCCAAGAAATCTAGGAGAGCTGCTCAGATTGCCTCCTAAATAGTTTATATAGATCAGGTACAGCAATGGACGTATAATACTTCCTTGGAGAACGCCAGATATTACTGCTCTTTTACTCAATGACTTTCCATCAGCTGATACAAACTGTGAACTTTCAGACAGGAAATTACGAATCCAGTCGTACAACTGGGACGATACCCTATAGGCACGCTGTTTGATTAGAAAACGCTTGTGAGGAACCGTGTCAGAAGCCATCTGGAAATCTGAGAAAAATGAAATCAATATGATATTCCCAGTTGATAGCACTCACAACGTCGTAAGAATGAAGGGCTAGTTGTGTTTCACAAGAACGATATTTTTTGTATCCGTGTTATCTGTCCTTTTTCTTCGAGGTAATTCATAATGGTCGAAAAGAGTATATGTTCCAAAGTTCTATTGCAAATCGACGTTAGTGGTATGGGTGTGTAATTTAGTGGATCACTCCTGTTCCATTTCTTGAGTATTGGTGTGACTTGTGCAAATTTCCAATCATTGGGTGCAGATGTTTCGACGAGCGCCACCGGTATTATGAAAGAGGCAGTCAAATGTAAACCAAACGAATGAAAAAAAAAGTAAGTAAACAGTTTATTATTTCAAAAGTAGGCAACATAACTATGTATGGAACTTTTGTATCAGCATACTCCGAAAGAAACCTGAATATTATTTAGTCTGGGCCGGAGGTCCTACCTTTATTAAGTGATTTAATCTCTCTAAGAGACACAATTTTCTAAGCAAATTCATTTTGTTATTCTTGATGTTGGATGTCGGTTGTGGTTGTAGCATACCCCTGCGATGCACAGTACCAACTCTGGTGACCAGTAGAGTGAGAAAGCACCCAAAATGATTGTGCAAATTAATTTAAATGAATACTTATAAGGGTGGTCTATCTAAGCATGAAACAAATGGGTACCACACCACTCACATAGGTATATTAATGCGAGAAGGTATCTGCTAGCTATGAATAGGATCAACAATTAGATATATAATCTTTAGACGTGAACATTACTCATTGATATTCATAAAGAACCATTGACAAATGGACAACGGACTATAACTCTACAATCTTGGCACAGGTATGTGGGGAGGATGAAACACAGTTACGTTAGTAATTCGCGAACACAGCCGGTGACTGCAGAAGTTCTTAATTAGTTAGTGGGAACACTCAGAAAGGTAGGAGCGAACGCAATAAGATCACAAAAATGCACATTGAAAGCAGCATTCTCGATTTGTGACTGCGATCAAATACTCGGCTCCTGAAGGGAGCGAATTAACTCCCCGTCTGATCAACATCGGCGAGTGCGACGGTGGGACGTCTCCCCAAAACACGTGCAGCGTGAATAAGGTAGCCCGCAGCAGCAGTGGGTGGAGAATCCGGTTTCGGCTATCTCTTTGTACATATTTCTTAATTAACAGACATCCTTCTAGTGGCCACATGGCTCATCTCATCAGTCATCTCTTCTGTACTAACCTAAAGTCTTGACTCTCCGAAGATTTTAGGCGAAGTCGTTACTCCGCAAAGGCATAGACCGAAGTCTTTACAAAGCCCTAGAGCGCTCTTTATGGCTACTCTCGAACTATTTCCGTTTTTCGTCAGAGCGAGAACTCACTGTTGAATGTACGCAAAGATTGAGAATGGCGATCAGTACAACTCAAGTGAAGATGTTACGCAATCTTCTGTTCGCTTATATTGTCTCTTCGTTGAACCAATAGGGCTCTTTGGTCAAGTAAGACAGAAAATTTCTCCCACTCCATGGTAAAATATTGAAAAGGGCCTATCCGATGGTCTGCACGTAGACATAGCGAGAGAGCGTAGACCGCATATACAGGGTGAGTCACCTAACATTACTGCTGGATATATTTCGTAAACCACATCAAATACTGACGAATCGATTCCACAGACCGAACGTGAAGAGAGGGGCTAGTGTAATTGGTTAATACAAACCATACACAAATGCACGGAAGTATGTTTTTTAACACAAACCTACGTTTTTTTAAATGGAACCCCGTTAGTTTTGTTATCACATCTGAACATATAAACAAATACGTAATCAGTGCCGTTTGTTGCATTGTAAAATGTTAATTACATCCGGAGATATTGTAACCTAAAGTTGACGCTTGAGTACCACTCCTCCGCTGTTCGATCGTGTGTATCGGAGAGCACCGAATTGCGTAGGGATCCAAAGGGAACGGTGATGGACCTTAGGTACAGAAGAGACTGGAACAGCACATTACGTCCACATGCCAACACCTTTTTATTGGTCTTTTTCACTGACGCACATGTACATTACCATGAGGGGTGAGGTACACGTACACACGTGGTTTCCGTTATCAATTACGGAGTGGAATAGCGTGTGTTCCGACATGTCAGGCCAATAGATGTTCAATGTGGTGGCCATCATTTGCTGCACACAATTGCAATCTCTGGCGTAATGAATGTCGTACACGCCGCAGTACATCTTGTATAATGTCGCCGCAGGCTGCCACAATACGTTGTTTCATATCCTCTGGGGTTGTAGGCACATCACGGTACACATTCTCCTTTAACGTACCCCACAGAAACAAGTCCAGAGGTGTAAGATCAGGAGAACGTCCTATGAAACACCCGTCGAACATCCTGTCAAGGGTCAGCCTAGTGTTAATTGCGGAATGTGCAGGTGCACCATCATGCTGATACCACATACGTCGACGCGTTTGCAGTGGGACATTTTCGAGCAACATTGGCAGATCATTCTGTAGAAACGCGATGTATGTTGCAGCTGTTTGTTACAACACGCAACTGAACGTCGGAGGTTTCAAGCGTCAACTTTAGGTTAAAATATCTCCGGATGTAATTAACATTTTACAATGCAAGAAACGGCACTGATTACGTATTTGTTTATATGTTCAGATGTGCTAACAAAACTAACGTGGTTCCATTTAAAAAAAACGTAGGTTTGTGTTAAAAAACATACTTCCGTGCATTTTTGTATGGTTTGTATTAAACAATTACACTAGCCCCTCTCCTCACGTTCGGTGTGTGGAATAGGTTCGTCAGTATTTGATGTGGTTTACGAAATATATCCAGCGGTAACGTTAGGTGACTCACCCTGTATATAATTAAGCCGAGGACAGCCTTGACCTATTCAGTGCGGATGCACATCTTGTTTGATGCATTGGCCCAGGAGGGTATGATTTCAGTTTTTTTTCCAAATTCTCCTTCCAAAAATATTACACACAGTTCTATAAGTTCATGGGAATCACCTAATTCTGTTTGTTTCTCTAATTCACTTTCATAAAGGTCTAACATCTCCTTAATTACTGATTCATTAAAAAAACAAATCCTGAACCTTTTCGCCAGTGTGGAAATTACTGACGTTGATATTTTTCCAGTTTCCTCTCAAGCGTTTAAAAACTGGCACATCAGAACAGCCATGTATTTTTACATTCAAATATACTTTTTAAGACAATGTCTTATATGTGATGAATACATGGGAAAAACGATAACTCCCTGTCAAAATTGTGTTCAAGTAAGATGCATACCCACTTGGGATGGTCAATGTTTTAGGCCGTTGTGTCACTGCAGCGTCTTTGTACATGTTCTTCAATAACCCAGCACATTAATGTAGCCGGCCGCGGTGGTCTAGCGGTTCTAGGCGCTCAGTCTGGAACCGCGGGACTGCTACGGTCGCAGGTTCGAATCCTGCCTTGGGCATGGATGTGTGTGATGTCCTTAGGTTAGTTAGGTTTAAGTAGTTCTAAGTTCTAGGGGACTGATGACCACAGATGTTAAGTCCCATAGTGCTCAGAGCCATTTGAACCATTTGAACATTAATGTATTACAAACCGCTTTCGCTTCCTCTTCACCAGTTAGTTTGCTCTTTACCAGAACCAATCTCTAATTTTGGCACTCCAATGAGCTCTTCACTGTTCCCAGAGGTAACCCTGACATTTAATGCTGGCGATAGTTTACCAACGCAATGAACAGTAAGAAATGCAGGGATATCATTCTTGAATGTGGATTTTATTGTTTCGGACTTCTTCTGTCTGAATCTACGAGAAGAAAATTTATTAATACAGTGTTCTTCAGCATTGTGACCAAGTGCCTCTGCTGTCGCCTGAAGGACATACACAGAATTACTTACACTCAGCTGGCATCTGTCTAAGGCAGCCGCTACTTTCTCCGTAACAAAACATTTGGTACATCGGCCTGCAGCATCCACCGATGAATTACTGTGAGAAGCACGTTCTAAAAACTCACACCACCGAAGTCAGTTTCAACTTGGAAACGCCCTATGTTATTCTTCAGACGATGAAGTAGGATATATAGCAGAAAATGTAGAAGCAAATGTTGTGTTGCCTTTTCTCATATACGAGGTGCATTCAAGTTCTAAGGCCTCCGATTTTTTTTCTTCGGACTGGAAAGAGATAGAAACATGCGCATTGTTTTAAAATGAGGTCGCGTTCATTGTCAGTACGTCCCAGAGATGGCAGCACCGTACGGCAGATGGAATTTTACCGCCAGGGGCGAGAATGAGAACTGTTTTAAATACTTAAAATGGCGACGTTTTCCTTACTTGAACAGCGTGCAATCATTCGTTTTCTGAATTTGCCTGGTGTGAAACCAATTGAAATTCATCGACAGTTGAAGGAGACATATGGTGATGGAGTTATGGATGTGTCGAAAGTGCTTTCGTGGGTGCGACAGTTTAATGAAGGCAGAACATCGTATGACAACAACCTCGGGCTCGCACAAGCCGGTCTGATGACATGATCGAGAAAGTGGAGAGAATTGTTTTGGGGGATCGCCGAATGACTGTTGAACAGATCGCCTCCAGAGTTGGCATTTCTGTGGGTTCTGTGCACACAATCCTACATGACGACCTGAAAATGCGAAAAGTGTCATCCAGGTGGGTGCCACGAATGCTGACGGACGACCACACGGCTGCCCGTGTGGCATGTTGCCAAGCAATGTTGACGCGCAATGACAGCACGAATGGGGCTTTCTTTTCGTCGGTTGTGACACGTGGATGCCATTTTTCAATCCAGAAACGAAGCGCCAGTCAGCTCAATGGAAGCACACAGATTCACCGCCACCAAAAAAATTTCGCCAGTGCCGAAAAAATGATGGTGTCCATGTTCTGGGACAGCGAGGGCGTAATCCTTACCCATTGCGTTCCAAAGGGCACTACGGTAACAGGTGCATCCTACGAAAATGTTTTGAAGAACAAATTCCTTCCTGCACTGCAACAAAAACGTCCGGGAAGGGCTGCGCGTGTGCTGTTTCACCAAGACAACGCACCCGCACATCGAGCTAACGTTACGCAACAGTTTCTTCGTGATAACAACTTTGAAGTGATTCCTCATGCTCCCTACTCACCTGACCTGGCTCCTAGTGACTTTTGGCTTTTTCCAACAATGAAAGACACTCTCCATGGTCGCACATTCACCAGCCGTGCTGCTATTGCCTCAGCGATTTTCCAGTGGTCAAAACAGACTCCTAAAGAAGCCTTCGCCGCTGCCATGGAATCATGGCGTCAGCATTGTGAAAAATGTGTTTGTCTGCAGGGTGATTACGTCGAGAAGTAACGCCAGTTTCATCGATTTAGGGTGAGTAGTTAAAGAGAAAAAAAATCGGAGGCCTTAGAACTTGAATGCACCTCGTACTAATTTCCTCTGCCTCGCTCATTCGTTATTCGCAGGTGATCGGTCTCCTCCTGCAAGGTAGCCTGGCTGCCTGTAGAAGTAAAAATGTCCTGTCTTCTTCCAGCTTGATTATTTGTAGAGCACTGGCATGTGCGATATCAAACAAATTGTGTAAATTATCTATAAACTGTTTGCCTCGTACAGCGTTGGTGCGTGAACAGCTCAACGTGTTGGGTCAGATTGCCCTCTATGAAAAATTAAATAATAATAAAATAAAATAGTTATCAATCACATACGATCATTTAATTTCAATTCATTTGTAAATTTCTCTTGACGGTGCTTAAACAGATGTCACCAATTTACTATTTTGTTTTTGCAGTTATCTCCATTAAGAATACATGTTAATAACCCTTTGTGAACAACGCTCAGCGGCTACTGTCGGAATTTTGGGTTCCTCCCATAACATAATGCACTCACGGAACGTAAGAACGGCACTTTCAATTGACGGTTGATTTTCATTTACGTATGTTATAATATAGCACTTCCAGCACTTGTCTATTTGACGACAATTTGTGTCCAGTTATCTGAAGTTTTATGTCTCTTGTTAAAACACACATTTCTTGGCATCGAGTAATTGGTGTGACATCATAGACAGCGGCTTGAAAACACATGCGACGTGAATGGTAAGAAGCAACTGACTGCTCTGCAAATAGACGTACTGATAGGTTGAGGTGACGTCAGCGAGGCATTTGCAACCAATGTGAAATGTCATGTTCCTCAGGCGAGATCGCACTTGAGTCGGTACGTACAACAGTGCTTCGATTGTCTACAGACACATTCCTAGTGGATGAGCGCCCCAAAAATGTTGAAGTCAAAAGGCAAAGGACACCTTGACCGTCGTACTGGACGGTTGCATTTTAACTGCGCCGTCACAGTATACATATTCGCTACTTAAATTCCTCATTAATAATCCATACGGTTCTAGGCGCTTCAGTCCGGAACCATTCGGCTGCTTACGGTCGCAGGTTGGAATCCCTCCTCGGGCATGAATGTGTGTGATGTCCTTAGCTTAGTTAGGTTTAAGTAGCTCTAAGTTCTAGAGGACTGATGACCTCAGATGTTACGTCTCATAGTGCTTAGAGCCATTTGAACAATAATCCATAACAATTTCAGAACAGTGACGTAGATACCTACAACACTAGAGGGAAAATGACCTCTATTGCCCATTTTTAAATTTGTCAGTGGCTCAGAGTGGAGTACGCCTCCGTAGCGCAGCGGTAGCGTTACCGCCTCCCACTCTAGGGACCCCGGGTTCGATTCCCGGCAGAGGACTGGTTGTTGTGTGTCGTTCATCATGATTGACACGCAAGTCGCCGAAGTGGCGTCGACTTAAAAGGCTTGCAATACGGCGGCCGAACCCCGAAGGGGACATCCCGGCCAATAAATGCCATACGATCATGTCATTGCTCAGAGAGGAGTTGCAAAACGCAGCGTTAGAAGTTTTTGATCATTTTCTCAATAACATAAAATGTCCAACAGGTAACGAAACGAGTTTTAAATCTAATTTGAAATCATTTCCCATGGACAACTCCTTCTATTCCATTGACGAACTAGTACTTAAAAACAGGTATCCAGTAAAAGAAAAAGTTTTTAAGTTTAAGTGTATTGGTAGGTATAAAATGATTGCTCATTAATGTCAGCACTAATCACGTGGACGTCTTCTGTAAACTGACTCGTTCCACATCATTCCGATAAAGGAACTGTTCAAGTGGTTTATGGAACGGGTACCTAGCTAACTATTGCACCATAGTTAGGTACCGGAGAGGCTTCCACTGTGGTCAGACAAGTCTAAATGACGAGGAAGGATGTGGCAGACCATGTCTCTATTTTTTAGAACTAGCGTGGTTTGGCGCTAACAGACTATGACCCTAATCGACAAATCGTGACAGGAGCGTGTAACGCCGTAAATGCATATCCTCCTATTTCCATCTATTGTACTATAAATTTTTTCCTTATTTTGTTACCTGAATATATGACACTTCTGTACCTTTATATATTGTAATTGTTTTACGATTTGTATATATATATATTTATTCATCTATGTCGATGTATAATTGGTTTGTTTTGTAAATATTATTTGTATTTTACGCTGGGTCTTGCCTAGGGAAAACTATGCTGTCGAACGAATACATCGATAGGTCGTGTGGAGAACCAAAGTGTTTAGGATCTTTGGTAGTGTTAACTCTGCCGCGTGGAGCGCGGGCAGAGCAGAGGGAGTCTGGCTGGGGTGGTGCAGTGGAGCAGGTGTGTTGTGTGACGCTCCCGCGAATTGCCACGCTTTCGGGGTTTGGCAGCATGTAATTGCACTCGACTTGCTATGATAGTTTCTGACACGGTGTCGCGGATGGGAAGCATTAGCTGGCGCACATCAAAAGCCCGTTTTCGCCTGGTGACCGTGTCGAGAAGAAGGCGCGTCAACATCCAGCTTCTGCAACAGCGACGGCCAACAATGAGTGACTGTCGCCACCTCCTCGATCGACGGCTTCAAACCTTCAATCAACCAACAAGGAAGACTGGAAGCACGTAAAGTAGTAGAACTGTATGGCAGACCTCAGCTTTTAAAATTGTTGCATCTCAAAATGACAGCAACTTAGCATGAACCTATGTTGCTCATTGTCCCAATTGCATTACCAAGCAGAGTCCCTTCCTTTTCCGAAATGAACCCGAGTGTCGTTGAAATTCAGACGCCAGCATTAAAGTACATTCATTCGATTTCACTACTTTAATTTCAAAGTTCAGTTAAAGTATTCATAGCTGGCTGCAATACTTAGATTACACAAGCACAAATTAAGAGTGCGAGTTTTGTTACCATATTTTAGCTTACCTGTGACTGCAGCTCAGCTTGGTACATACTAAATTTTACTATTGTTAATTGTTCAGAATCATTTAATTCAAGTTCAAAGTTAAATCTCTTATTTCTAAATTGCGTATTTTACTGAATTTCGATGTGCTTCAGAAAGAAAGCTCACTATTAACTTCAGTCACTAAATTAACTTTCGATTTTCCGGTTTTATTAATTCTTTTGCTAAATTAAGTCAGAGTGTAGCGAAATTTATTACTTCTGACAAACTTTCAGTTTTCACTACACGTGTCAACCTTCAGTTGCCACGCTTCTAGTGCTTATTATATGTGTAATAACCTTTCTTTTTCAGTTACTATAGTAATTGTCCATAGGACTGGCGACCGTAATTTCCCCCAAATCTCAAATATCTAATTACCGCTAGTTGATTGTTATCGTAACGGCCGCACATTTACTTTCTTTATTAACTTTACCCCTTTCCAAAATTAATTTCCACCAGTTTCATTTGCATTTTTCCTTTCATTTAGATGTAACCCTTTCCTCCCTCTTTACCGACAGTTTAACTTCGGTGACGATTGCTTTTCCCAAATTTCCATTAGGTACACGCGGTTTAATTTTTCACTGTCATTAAGGTCGATAAGTGAGGGGGAGGTTACAAGCGTACTAGGGAAATCTCCTGACAATGTTATGGAAGTCTGTCGAAGGGGTTACTTTAGCCCCAATATACGTCTCGGCTCAGTCTGCACAGCGCACAGTTGCACGTACTGTCTCTTTTGGCCGCCCGCGGTGGCCGAGCGGTTCTAGGCGCTACAATCCGGAACCGCGTGACTGATACGGTCGCAGGTTCGAATCCTGTCTCGGGCATTGGTGTGTGTGATGTCCTTAGGTTAATTAGGTTTAAGTAGTCTGAAACGTCCCCTTACAAGGGAACCTTCCCATTGCACCTCCCTCAGATTTAGTTATAAGTTGGCACAGTGGATAGGCCTTGAAAAACTGAACACAGATCAATCGAGAAAACAGGAAGTAGTTGTGTGGAATTATGAAAAAAATAAGCAAAATATACAAACTGAGTTGTCCATGGGCAAGATAGGCAACATCAAGGACAGCATGAACTCAGGAGCGCCGTGGTCCTGTGGTTTGCGTGACCAGCTGCGGAACGAGAGGTCCTTGGTACAGGTCTTCCCTCGAGTGAAAAGTTTATTTTTTTATTTTCAGACAATTATCAAAGTTCAAGCATTCACACATAATCAACTTCGCTCACCAAAATTACAGTACATGTTGAGATTTGCTTGGACATATGCAGGATTTGACGGTCTACACACGGAAAAATTTGAGAACGTTAAAAACATATGTTTTGACAGAGCACATGGAAAACTGTGCGACTGTGAAACTGTTGCATTCATTTGTTGCAGTTTATGTGACTAACTCTTATGTTTTCATCACTTTTTTGGGAGTGATTATTACGTCCACAAGAAAACCTAAATCGGGCAAGGTAGAAGAATCTTTTTACCCATTCGCCAAGTGTACAAGTTAGGTGGGTCGACAACATATTCCTGTAATGTGACGCACATGCCGTCACCAGTGTCGTATAGAATATATCAGACGTGTTTTCCTGTGGAGGAAACGGTTGACCTATGGCCTTGCGATCAAATGTTTTTGGTTCCCATTGGAGAGGCACGTCCTTTCGTCTACTAATCGCACGATTTTGAGGTGCGTTCGCAAAACACAGACACTAAACTTATTACAGTGAACAGAGACGTCAATGAACGAACGGACAGATCATAACTTTGCGAAAATAAAGAAAGTAAACTTTGCACTCGAGGGAAAACTTGAACCAAGGACCTCTCGTTCCGCAGCTGCTCACGCTATCCACGGGACCACGGCGCTCCTGAGCTCACACTCTCCTTGATGTTGCCTATCTTGCGCATGGACTACTCAGCTTGTATATTTTGCTTATTTTTTTATAGTTCCACACAATTTCTTCCTGTTTTCTCGATTGAGCTGTTTTCAGTTTTTCAAGGCCTATCCACTGTGCCAACTTATACCTAAATCTGAGGGGGGTGCGATGGGGAGGTTCCCTTGTTAGAAAAATTAATGAATTACTGTGCTGATAAACCTCTTACATTATTTGATTTTCAAACAGCTGAGCAGAACTGAACGTACTCAGACATTTCGCTCTTTACCTATTCTGATCAACACTAAACTGACACACAATATTTTTAGCGCAACGCAGTCTGACTTTTAATAATCACTACAACAGAATGGCCCTGACTAACAATAACCTATACCTTTCACAAATCACTTACCTCACAAAAATCTTCGTTAAACTACTGCAATACAGCGAGCGCCAATACTGCCAGCTAAATAAAAGATTCAAACTACTGAAGGCACTAACTACTGATAGGCATAGTTAGCAAATGAAAGATTTTGATAGAGAACAAACAATGTATTTACCTTAATAGTGTTCAAAAGTCATACTATATATAGCAGTTCATGACATCCAGTCTTACAAATTTACTGTCTCTGATGGACACACGTCCAGATCATACGCTCTCAAAACTCCGCCATCTCTCTCCCCACATCCACCACTGCTGGCGGCTCACCTCCTACTGCGCAACGCTACGCGCTGTCAGTGTTGCCAACTCTAAAAAACCCGAGTCGCTAGATTCAATATCAAAAGTCGCTAGAAAGTCGCTAAAACTGATTTTACTAGGGGTGTAACGAAAATTTCGTGCTGTGAATGGTGCAATAAGCCAGTGTGTGTGTGTGTGGGGGGAGGGGGGGGGATGATAAAGTATTGATAAAAATTGTCTCATATGTAATTGCTGTATTGTCTTAATTAAATGACGCATCGCTTGCAACAACATACATATAAAATACGCTAACGTTTAATTAAACATGTTATCAACATTGACGCAACACATAAATTATTTCAATCACAGTAGTCAAATATACTAGAAATATACAACTATATTTGTAACAAAAGAAAGCAAGAACTCAAATTAGGCTACAAAATAATTACATACCGGTATGTGAGCTATTCATCGGCGTCACTCAGAAGATCGAATAACTCTTCTGTTTCATGCTCTGACAGAACTGTAGTCGATGTAGAGGGTTGAACGTCGCTCTAAAGATGATGTTAAAGTTCGACTGGTTTTGTCGCAAAAGAGTAATTTTTGTTCGTTCCAATAATCTCCAATACGTCTGACGGTATGTCAAAAGATGCATAATCTTTATTTTGTTTCTTCAGCTGGTCTCTTAATATGATCAAAGCATTAATTGTGTTTAACGATAATCTGTTACATTGTTTGGTTTTTATAATATTCATAGAATTGAGTATTCTTTCCACTTCTGCATTTGAATGCGGTAGGCATAGAACAGTCATTGCTAGCTGTGAAGTCAAAGAAAAAGGATTCGCCCCTGTGGCATTTTTATACTGCAAAACCTCACTCCAAAATCGAACAGTGTTAGTAGTGTTATTCCACCTAGTGAAGTTGATATTATGCCATTCTTGCAGCATACCGTCTATGAAATCGCCGCTAAAACCCAATTCTTTGGCTACATCCGCTACAGCAATATTTTTATTCACTTTTAGTGTTTCTTCAACATTCAGCATTGACATTTTTTTCAGGATCGTAACGTTGCTTGGCAGTCTTTGTTGAATTTAGATATTGATACCTCTGTGGATTCATCTATTAGTACACTGCATTTTTGGTTACCTATATCTTCAATCAATGATTGTGTAAAATATGGAGCCAAAGCTTCAGTTATAATGTTAGTGCACTTTGTACGATATAATTGCACGTTTTCAGCGCCCTCATCACCGGAAAACACCTTCTTGCATAGTATTCCTAAATCATCCACAGCTAAAATAAAACAATGTTCAGCAATAAATAAAGAAAGGGCGCCTTCCGCTCTGCTTGCTATTCTAACTGTAGTTTTCGAGACAATTTTCACAGGTAAGGTGGTTTGTGTTTTTTTTTAAATCAATTTTTTGTTTATGCTTAATAGTTTTCGAATGCTTTCTAATATCACACAATTTAGCCTAAAAAACTGTTGCACATACTTGACATCTTGTCTTGGATAAGTCTCCAACGACTGGTTTCAGCCACCCATTGAATTCAGGTTCTGCTTCCCACGCATCCCGATATTTTTGAGCGTACTGCTTCTTCTTCTGCGGTAAATCCATTATGTAGACCACCACAACATAAGTTTCACCAATTTATAACCACTGAAAATATATTAAAACTCAGGCGAACTAGAGGTCATGAAACAATCTACTCACTCAGTAACTCGATATCAGTCCTACTGTTCACTGTTTAAAACGTAATAATGTCTGAGATACCCCTACCGAATTGTTCTTGCGTTACCACCGTGCATGAGGTAATAATTTGACTGCGAGTTAACATTTCGAAAAATTAGAGGTTGCTGGACAGAAATGTATTTTGTTATACTTAATATTACGTATGTTTTTTGTCAATTCGAAAAATAAAGGTAGTTCAAAAGTTAAAGAATTATAGATCGATACGCTATCGATAATAACAGGCTAGGGGGTAATGAAAATGGATTGTTCTATAGTCAAGGTTTGCTTACTCTGTAGGCAATTCGCCCATTCAGGTTTACTAAATGCTGAACAATGCTACATGATCTGCTAAGAACTTAATTTAACTTAGTAATCTAGAACAAAGTCAGTGTAGTACCCAATCTATAGTTAAAATCTTAGTTTTGTTAATGAAAATACTGGCCCAAAATAGTTTTGATTTGTACTTCAAAAGTCGTCAGTACTCCAAAAGTCGCCAGAAAAGTCGCTAAATAATTTTTGTCGCTAAAAAGTTTTTTTTGTCGCTAAGACGAAGGCAAAAGTCGCCATTTCTAGCGACAAAGTCGGTAAATTGGCAACACTGCTCGCTGTTCACATCCAGCTGCCCAACACTACAATAGCGAATATTACAACAATGCTAACCAGCCACAGACTGCACACAGCACAGCCAGTGATTTTCATACAGAGCGATATGTGGCGTTACGAATATAAAAACCTACACAGCCTACTTACAAGTCTAGGGGACTGATGACCTCAGATGTTAAGTCTCATAGTGCTCAGAGCCATTTGTCTCTTTGGCCTATCACATTCTTAAAATGTGTGTGATATCTTATGGGACTTATCTGCTAAGGTCATCAATCCCTAAGCTTACACACTACTTAACCTAAATTATCCTAAGGACAAACACACACACCCATGCCCGAGGGAGGACTCTAACCTTCGCCGGAACGAGCCGCACAGTCCATGACTGCAGAGCCTTAGACCGCTCGGCTAATCCCACGCGGCTATCACATTATGCTTGCCCCCCCCCCCCCCCCACCATACCTTCCATAATCTCCTAGCATTGGCATGACATCGTGACATTCACTGTTTTCTTCCTCTTTCCTCCGATGAAGAAACCATTGCGTGGCTGGCGGTTCCAGAATAACAACGGTACGAACATTTCCTGAGGAACCAGAATACAGACGTTTAACAAGCCTCCGCCAAGTCATCGATCCTTGAAAAAAATTTGTCTCATTATAAAGTGACCATACAAACACGGAATTTCATGACGGCTCCTTGATTTTTTTCGAGGTGAAATTATAATTTTGTGACTACTCCTCGTATGAACCGAGGAGTACGTCAGGGTTGTCACTTGCTACCTTCCCCTCCACTTTGAAGCAGCCACGAGCAGATTGAATTCTGTAATAGGACGTTGTCTTTTTCTGGTGCTACAACGAAATATCCTGCTCCTCCCGCAAACACAACATTCGTGGCAGTGTGTAGCCGCCGTAGCGCCTCGGAGATAATCGCTGTCACTCGAGATGGCCCGTCCTTTCCCTCCTGTTCTCTGGAGGACAGAAAGCCTCGGAAACAGTCCCGTAACGCTGGTAGACGCGCGGGCCGTTGAGGTGGTTGCTGTAGGTCGTCAGCCGAGACAATTACACGGCCGTCGCGTTCCTGCAGGTGCGGTACGCTGCCGTCGGCGGCCACTGCGGGCGGCGGGCAGCCTCCAGAGCCTCCTCCAGCCCGGCTGTCAGGAGCCTCCAGCTGGATACCGCCGCTGACAGCTAAATTAGGCGGCCGCGGAGCTCCGTGGCGCGGTGGCGGCCGCTACCGCCCCGACAGCCCATTGTAATTTCGATCCCGGCCCTGTCTCAATCTCTCGCACCACCTGCTCGCAGATGGGCGCTATATGGGCCGCAGACGGCTGCTTCCGTTCTACAGCGGCCAGCTACCGCCTGTCTTCAGTAATGGCTGGCGAATCTCTATTCGTTTACCGTTATACGTGCCGGTCCCGTGAAACGCCCCGACTGTAGGTCAGCACGTAACATATTGCGACGAATCGGTTTGTAACCGTTTTCATCGCATTCATCTCTCCATTTCCAGAGACGGCCACCACATGTCGTTTATTTCTAACGATAAATTAATGATATTCCAAACGCTGTGTCGCTCCAAAAGCAGGAAATTCGTTACCCCAACCGGTGAGCAAAATTCGACAAAGCTACAGTATGAAGAGAAACAAACTGAGAATAAGGTCAGAACAGCGTAGCGTTGAGCAAATTTTTTCCAGATAACCACCGACACAGGAGCTGAAAGTGTAACAACACTAACGTTATCCTACTGTATTTGTAATAAATTTTTTATTCTGAATTTCAATAAATTACTATAATCGATGTTCTGATTTCATTTCTTTTTTGTTTCATGTCATTATGTTGAAGAAGCTATAAACAATTTTCGATGTAAATTTTAATGTTTATGTCAAATTTCAAGCAATGTTGTAATCAAAGGGAAGTGGAACTAATGTTGGAAATATTGTAAGATGTGAAAGATGTAATTGTATGCCTGGTCCATACGTAGGTAATGTGTTAGGATAAGTAGAATGTAAAACCTTTGGTGAATACCCTGTCTGTAGGGGAGCGGTAAAAGGTGGAGGCAGGCGAGTGCGGGAAAATGCACACGGGCGCGGTACGGCATAACGGGCTCAGCAGTAGTAGTCGGAGTTGGGCGTCGATCTGAGAAACACGTGCTGGATCGAGGGGGCTCCTGGAGAAAGTGGTTTCGTTGAGCCTCGGATGCGCTGTTTCCGACGTCTATACAGCATGATAATATTCCATAGGCACTAAATGGAAAAGCATTGCGACGCCATGAAGAAGTAAAGTGCCGATATTTCATGAGCCATTGCTGTAATTGCACGTGTGCTTTGTGCCTCGCCGTTTCGCCGCCTGCCGACCGCCTCATCGATACGAACAGGTTGAAACTTTTACTACTGTATTCGTGTGGACCAGTGTCACTTTTGCTACATACTGTTCAATAATAACTTAAATTTTACCAGAACTGTCCTATCAATTAATTATCCTCACAACTAATCTAGACAGGGCCCTTTCCACATGTTGTGCAATCCGAGTATCCTAAGATGAAGATTTAAAGTTTATGTTAATAATAATTACCTGCAGACCTATCACTGTTAAAAGGATATTTAATGAACTTTGTTGTTAATGAATACTGGACGAATAATATAGGTATGACAAAGTTGGAAGATAATGTTGAAATTGGTTTAGTAATGAAGTTTATTTAAATTGAGACAAAAATAACGGTAGTTAAATGAGCAGGAAATAAGACAAAAAGAGTGATAAATCATATTTTGGAAATCTTGAATGCTTAATTCTTTCAATAATTAAAATTCCAATGCAGTGATCATAACAGTTTCAGGGTCTCCCCCCCCCCCTTTCTTTCTTTTCTATTTATTTAAATCCTGAAGTGTACTGAACTGCTTTGACCAGCAAAGTTAAAGTCAATGTTGTTGTTGTCGTGGTCTTCAGTCCTGACACTGGTTTGATGCAGCTCTCCACGCTACTCTATCCTGTGCAAACTTCTTCATCTCCCAGTATCTACTGCAACCTACATCCTTCTGAATCTGCTTAGTGTATTCATCTCTTGGTCTCCCTCTACGATTTTTACCCTCCACACTGCCCTCCAATGCTAAATTTGTGATCCCTTGATGCCTCAAAACATGTCCTACCAACCGATCCCTTCTTCTAGTCAAGTTGTGCCACAAACTTCTCTTCTCCCCAATCCTATTCAATACCTCCTCATTAGTTACGTGATCTACCCACCTTATCTTCAGCATTCTTCTGTAGCACCACATTTCGAAAGCTTCTATTCTCTTCTTGTCCAAACTAGTTATCGTCCATGTTTCACTTCCATACATGGCTACACTCCATACAAATACTTTCAGAAACGACTTCCTGACACTTAAATCTATACTCGATGTTAACAAATTCCTCTTCTTGAGAAACGCTTTCCTTGCCATTGCCAGTCTACATTTTATATCCTCTCTACTTCGACCATCATCGGTTATTTTACTCCCTAAATAGCAAAACTCCTTTACAACTTTAAGTGTCTCATTTCCTTCCCTCAGCATCACCCGACTTAATTCGACTACATTCCATTATCCTCGTTTTGCTTTTGTTGATGTTCATCTTATATCCTCCTTTCAAGACACTGTCCATTCCATTCAACTGCTCTTCCAAGTCCTTTGCTGTCTCTGACAGAATTACAATGTCATCAGCGAACCTCAAACTTTTTACTTCTTCTCCATGAATTTTAATACCTACTCCGAATTTTTCTTTTGTTTCCTTTACTGCTTGCTCAATATACAGATTGAATAACATCGGGGAGAGGCTACAACCCTGTCTTACTCCTTTCCCAACCACTGCTTCCCTTTCATGCCCCTCGACTCTTATAACTGCCATCTGGTTTCTGTACAAACTGTAAATAGCCTTTCGCTCCCTGTATTTTACCCCTGCCATCTTCAGAATTTGAAAGAGAGTATTCCAGTTAACATTGTCAAAAGCTTTCTCTAAGTCTACAAATGCTAGAAACGTAGGTTTGCCTTTTCTTAATCTTTCTTCTAAGATAAGTCGTAAGGTCAGTATTGCCTCACGTGTTCCAACATTTCTACGGAATCCAAACTGATCTTCCCCGAGGTCGGCTTCTACCAGTTTTTCCATTCGTCTGTAAAGAATTCGCGTTAGTATTTTGCAGCTGTGACTTATTAAACTGATAGTTCGGTAATTTTCACATCTGTCAACACCTGCTTTCTTTGGGATTGGAATTATTATATTCTTCTTGAAGTCTGAGGGTATTTCGCCTGTCTCATACATCGTGCTCACCAGATGGTAAAGTTTTGTCATGACTGGCTCTCCCGAGGCCATCAGTAGTTCTAATGGAATGTTGTCTACTCCCGGGGCCTTGTTTCGACTCAGGTCTTTCAGTGCTCTGTCAAACTCTTCACGCAGTATCTTATCTCCCATTTCGTCTTCATCTACATCCTCTTCCATTTCCATAATATTGTCCTCAAGTACATCGCCCTTGTATAAACCCTCTATATACACCTTCCACCTTTCTGCCTTCCCTTCTTTGCTTAGAACTGGGTTTCCATCTGAGCTCTTGATATTCATACAAGTGGTTCTCTTCTCTCCAAATGTCTCTTTAATTTTCCTGTAGGCAGTATCTATCTTACCCCTAGTGAGACAAGCCTCTACATCCTTACATTTGTCCTCTAGCCATCCCTGCTTAGCCATATTGCACTTCCTGTCAATCTCATTTTTGAGACGTCTGTATTCCTTTTTGTCTGCTTCATTTACTGCACTTTTGTATTTTCTCCTTTCATCAATTAAATTCAATATTTCTTCTGTTACCCAAGGATTTCTATTAGCCCTCATCTTTTTACCTACTTGATCCTCTGCTGCCTTCACTACTTCATCCCTCAGAGCTACCCATTCTTCTTCTACTGTATTTCTTTCCCCCATTCCTGTCAATTGTTCCCTTATGCTCTCCCTGAAACACTCTACAACCTCTGGTTCTTTCAGTTTATCCAGGTCCCATCTCCTTAAATTCCCACCTTTCTGCAGTTTCTTCAGTTTCAATCTGCAGTTCATAACCAATAGATTGTGGTCAGAATCCACATCTGCCCCAGGAAATGTCTTACAATTTAAAACCTGGTTCCTAAATCTCTGTCTGACCATTATATAATCTATCTGATACCTACTAGTATCTCCAGGATTCTTCCAGGTATACAACCTTCTTTTATGATTCTTGAACCAAGTGTTGGCTATGATTAAGTTATGCTCTGTGCAAAATTCTACAAGGCGGCTTCCTCTTTCATTCCTTCCCCCCAATCCATATTCACCTACTATGTTTCCTTCTCTCCCTTTTCCTACTGACGAATTCCAGTCACCCATGACTATTAAATTTTCGTCTCCTTTCACTACCTGAATAATTTCTTTTATCTCGTCATACATTTCATCTATTTCTTCATCATCTGCAGAGGTAGTTGGCATATAAACTTGTACTACTGTAGTAGGCATGGGCTTTGTATCTATCTTGGCCACAATAATGCGTTCACTATGCTGTTTGTAGTAGCTAACCCGCACTCCTATTTTTTTATTCATTATTAAACCTACTCCTGCATTACCCCTATTTGATTTTGTATTTATAACCCTGTAATCACCTGACCAAAAGTCTTGTTCCTCCTGCTACCGAACTTCACTAATTCCCACTATATCTAACTTTAACCTGTCCATTTCCCTTTTTAAATTTTCTAACCTACCTGCCCGATTAAGGGATCTGACATTCCACGCTCCGATCCGTAGAACGCCAGTTTTCTTTCTCCTGATAACGACGTCCTCCTGAGTAGTCCCCGCCCGGAGATCCGAATGGGGGACTATTTTACCTCCGGAATATTTTACCCAAGAGGACGCCATCATCATTTAATCATACAGTAGAGCTGCATGTCCTCGGGAAAAATTACGGCTGTAGTTTCCCCTTGCTTTCAGCCGTTCGCAGTACCAGCACAGCAAGGCCGTTTTGGTTAATGTTACAAGGCCAGATCAGTCAATCATCCAGACTGTTGCCCCTGCAACTACTGAAAAGGCTGCTGCCCCTCTTCAGGAACCACATGTTTGTCTGGCCTCTCAACAGATACCCCTCCGTTGTGGTTGCACCTACGGTACGGCCATCTGTATCGCTGAGGCACGCAAGCCTCCCCACCAGCGGCAAGGTCCATGGTTCATGTCAAGTCAATATAACACCTAAATTTATCAGTGTTTTACCCTTCTTAAAATTGACATTGTATGTGTGTTTCAAAAGTGCTGTTTCTAGGGTAACCTATGCCCGATTTCAGTCGGATCAATAGACAAAACGCAGTTTGTAGTAATCATTATAGTGTAATGTTGTGTATTTATAGCTTGTCTAAATTAGTACAGAAAGTGAAAATATTAGTTCAGTAGATTTTTCTGGTTCTAAAATTTACCATATAGTGCAGTATTACTATGGGTTGTTATGCTTGTACGTACATCCACTTGTACAAGGAAGAAATTCAGTTAATGCCTAATTAGGCTGGCGACCGTATTATTAACAATTGGTAGCATCTGCTGTGCATGTTTCTTGCCCGTACTAACGTGTAGTTGCATTTCATACTTGCTTGACGTATCATTGTCTTTACTGAATGGGTGTACGTCCGATGTGCCTCCATTCAGGTACACGCGGTCATCATATTTACTAAAATGCTTTCTTATAAGGTGAAGCCCGTCAACTTACCATAGTACAGGGTTTAAAGAGTTATCGTACGCCCGAGCGTAGACGTTACAAAAGGAGTGAACGGATCCTAGTAAAGCCAAGATTTAGACGAGAGTATAGCTTATCACCCAGTCTTTTCGATACACACAAACGAAAAAAAGTACAACACCGAAAGATAATTAATATGTTGTTGTTGTGGTCTTCAGTCCTGACACTAGTTTGGTGCAGCTCTACATGCTACTCTATCCTGTTCAAGCTTCTTCATCTCCCAGTACTTACTGCAATCTACATCCTTCTCAATCTGCTTAATGTGTTCATCTCTTGGTCTTCCTCTACTATTTTTACCCTCCACGCTGCCCTCCAATACTAAATTGGTGATCGCTTGATGTCTCAGAACATGTCCTACCAACCGATCCCTTCTTCTAGTCAAGTTGTGCCACAAACTCCTCTTCTCCCCAATTCTATTCAATGTCCCCTCATTAGTTATGTGATCTACCAATCTAATCTTCAGCATTCATCTGTAGCATCACATTTCGAAAGCTCCTATTCTCTTATTGTCTAAACTATTTATCGTCCACGTTTCACTTCCATACATGGCTAAACTCCATGCAAATACGTTCAGAAACGACTTCCTGACACTTAAATCTATACTCGATGTGAACAAATTTTTCTTCTTGAGAAACGCTTTCGTTGCCATTGCCAGTCTACATTTTATATCCTCTCTACTTCGACCATCATCAGTTATTTTGCTCCCCAAATAGCAAAACCCCTTTACTACTTTAAGTGTCTCATTTCCTAATCTAATTCCCTCAGCATCACCCGACTTAATTCGACTACATTCCAATTATCCTCGTTTTGCTTTTGTTGATGTTCATCGTATATCCTCATTTCAAGACACTGTCCATTCCGTTCAACTGCTCTTCCAAGTCCTTTGCTGTCTGTGACAGAATTACAATGTCATCGGCGAACCTCAAAGTTTTTATTTCTTCTCCATGGATTTTAATACCTCCTCCGATTATTATAGATCATTATAATTAATATAGAGTAATGAAATATCGGGAACACATGTGTCTAGCTAGCATATTTACGTGATTAACAATTCAAGATAACAGGTTAATACAAACACCACTTAAGCCATTGGAAATGAGAGCGGATTAAGCGGTGTAACCGCCAGAATGTTGAATGCAAACATGCAAGTGTTAATGTATTGTGTTGTACAGGCGCCGTATGTCAGTTTGTGGGCTGGAGTTTCATGCCTGTTGCACTTGGTTGGTCAAGACAGGAACGGTTCACGCTGCTCGTGGATGTCGCTTGAATTGTCGCCCGATGATTTCCCATTTGTACTCAACTGCAGACGGATCTGCTGATCGAGAAGGCCAAGGCAACATGTTGACACTCTGTAGAACGTGTTGGGTTACAAATTTGGGTGGGCGTTATCCTGTTGGAAGACACCCCCGGGAATGCTGTTCGAGAATGGTAGCACAACACGTCGAATCACGCGACTAATGCACAAATTTGCATTCAGGGTGCGTACGATCACCACGAGAAAGATCCTGCTGTCATACGGAATCGCACCCTACGCCGTACGTTCCGCGTGCCTATCACGCAAACAAGTTGGCTGCAGTCCGTCGATTGGCCTCCTCCTAACCAACACACGGCCACCACTGGCAACGATGCAGAACAGTAGAACAGACGTCCACCGTGTCCTCCAGTGAGCTCTTGCTCGACACCACTGAAGTCGCAAACGGCAGGGTCAGTGCAATGCTCGCTACAGGTCGTGTGGCTCGTTGTTGTCCTTGAAGTAACCCCTTTGTAACAGTTCGTTGTGTGACTGTGGTGCCAACTGGTGCCCAACTCGCTGCTGCAGATGCAGTGAGATGCGCCAGACCTACACGCTGGACCCAGTGGTCTCCCCTCCCGGTATTGCCACGTGGCCGTCCAGAGGCCGGTCTTCTTCCGATCGTATAGTCTCGTGGCCACCGCTGCTCATAATCATGCACAGTGGCTACATTACTGTCAAGTGTTTCTGCAATATCTCAGAAGGAACATCCACATTCCCGTTGCCTTATTACACGATCTCTCTAACACCAACTCACCACGTCCAGTCTCAAAGGCGACTAACGCTCACGGCTGTTACAACGTAAGTTTAATGCAAACCTGATGTTCATCCTTGTAGTGCCACTACTAGCTCCGCTTTTATACTACTGGCGCGAAATGTGAAAAGAAATCATATTCCAGATGTAGAAACACACCTAACAGCATTCGTCGCACAATTCCTTCTTAATGTTGCGATATTTTTCCGTCAGTGTATACAGTGTATCCCACGAGAATTGATCAATATTCAGGTATATGACAGGAACGATTACTGAAAGCAAAAAAAAACTTCATATGGACGTACAGCCTATTTCGAATGCTTTCCGAGGTGGAACACATTTAATGCAAATTGTTATTTATTTCCTGCATTGTTCAGTACATAAAAATGATTTGTAAAGCGGAATTGTACGCGTCCATTCGATAGAGCGGCGCAAACTAAGTTTTGTGCGAGATTTCTTTTATTGATATGTATTAGCAGGGCAGTGAAACACGAAAAATAACCAGTTGTTGCATGGCGCTAGTGGTTAGTGCGGGCCATTGCTGGAGTGCTGGTTATTCCCCGTGTTTTGCGATCCCTCTTAACACATACCGATAAAACAAATTCAGACCACACTAATTTGGGACCGTTCTGTCTTATGGGCACGTAAAATTCCACTTCAAAAATAGTTTTTCTGTACTGAAGAATACAGAAAATAAACAACAATGTACATTAGATATTTCTATCTTGCAAACCATTCGGAATATGTAGTTTTTTTCCTTCATATGATCCTTCCAGTCTACCCTTGAATACTGACCAATCCTCCTTGGACATTTGACGAAACTTTAAAGAAATGGAAATTGCTGGTAGATCCAGGCATTAAATTATCAAACAATGTATACTCAGACACTCTCCTATTTGCAGACCATAAAATAATGATTCAAGTGAATGAGACGCTTACATTACCTTTGAAAAAATCTGTCTAATCCACGTAATTTTAAAATTTCAGTTTATATAATGAAAATTATAACTTTAGGGGAAACGATCCAGTCAAATTAAAAACTGTGGTAAGGAAAACCTTAGGAAATGGTATGTGGGTCCATTGAGAAAACATTTAAAAATTAAATTAGGAAAGAAAAGCACATGAAATTTTCTGAAGTAATGACTTTAACCACGTTCCTTTATGGCAGTGAAGCCTGGGCGTCGACTCAAAACCAGCTCACTAATATACAACAGGCAGAAATGAGATACTTGACAGGTGTTAAAGGATTATGAGGATGGACAGGGTTGTTATTGTTGTGGTCTTCAGTCCAGAGACTGGTTTGATGCAGCTCTCCATGCTACTCTATCCTTTGCAAGCTTCTTCATCCCCCAGTACCTACTACAACCTGCATCCTTCTGAATCTGCTTAGTGTATTCATCTCTTGGTCTCCCTCTACGATTTTTACCCTCCACGCTGCCCTCCAATACCAAATTGGTGATCCCTTGATGCCTCAGAATATCTCCTACCAACCAATCCCTTCTTCTAGACAAGTTTTGCCACAAATTTATCTTCTCTCCAATTCTATTCAATACCTCCTCATTAGTTATGTGATCTACCGATCTAATCTTCAGCATTCTTCTGTAGCACCACATTTCGAAAGCTTCTATTCTCTTCCAATCTAAATTATTTATTGTCCGTGTTTCACTTCCATATATCCTTTGCAAGCTTCTTCATCCCGCAGTACCTACTACAACCTGCATCCTTCTGAATCTGCTTAGTGTATTCATCTCTTGGTCTCCCTATACGATTTTTACCCTCCACGCTGCCCTCCAATACCAAATTGGTGATCCCTTGATGCCTCAGAATATCTCACTAAATGGCAGAGTTTTGTCAGGGCTGGCTCTCCCAAGGCTATCGGTAATTCTAATGGAATGTTGTCTGCTCCCGGGGCCTTGTTTCGATTTATGTGTTTCACTGCTCTGTCAAACTCTTCACACAGTATCATGTCTTCCATTTCATCTTCATCTACATCTTCTTCCATTTCCATAATACTGTCCTCAAGTACATCACCCTTGTACAGACTATCTATATACTCCTTCCACCTTTCTGCTTTCCCTTCTTTGCTTAGAAGTGCACTTCCATCTGAGATCTTGATATTCATACAAGTGGTTCTCTTGTCTCCAGAAGTCTCTTTAATTTTCCTGTAGGCAGTATCTATCTTACCCCTAGTGGGATGTGCCCCTACATCCTTACATTTGTCCTGTAGCCATGCCTGCTTATCCATTTTGCACTTCCTGTCGATCTCATTTTTGAGACGATTGTATTCCTTTTTGCCTGCTTCATTTACTGCATTTTTGTAGTTTCTCCTTTCATCAATTATATTCAATATTACTTCTGTTACCCAAGAATTTCTATTAGCCCTCGTCTTTTTACGTACTTGATCCTCTGCTACCTTTACTATTTCATCTGCCAAAGCTACCGATTCTTCTTCTACTGTATTTCTTTGCCATATTCTTGTCAATCGTTCCCTAATGCTCTCCCGGAAACTCTCTACAGCCTCTGTTTCTGTCAGTTTATCCAGGTCCCACCTCCTCAGATTCCCACCTTTTTGCAGTTTCTGCAGTTTTAATATACAGTTCATAACCAATAGATTGTGGTCGGAGTCCACATCTGCCCCTGGAACTGTCTTACAATTTAAAAGCTGGTTCCCGAATCTCTGTCTTACCATTATATAATGTATCTGAGACTTTCCAGTATCTACAGGGTTCTTCCATGTGGACAACCTTCTTTCATGATTCTTGAACCAAGTGTTAGCTATGATTAAGTTATGCTCTGTGCAAAATTCTACCAGGTGGCTTCCTCTTTCATTCCTTACCCCCATTCCATATTCACCTACTACGTTTCCTTCTCTTCCTTTCCCTAGTATCGAATTCCAGTCACCCATGACTCTTAAATTTTCGTCTCCCTCCACTATCTGAATAATTTCTTTTATTTCCTCCTACTTTTCATCAATCTTTTCGTCTTTTGCGGAGATAGTTGCCATATAAACTTGCACTACTGTGGTAGGCGTGGGCTTCGTGTCTATCTTGGCCACAGTAATGCATTCACTATGCTGTTTGTTGTACCTTACCTACATTCCTATTTTCTTATGCATTATTAAACCTACTTCTGTATTACCCCTATTTGATTTTGTATTTATAACCCTGTGTTCATCTGACCAACAGTCTTGTTCCTCCTGCCACCGAAGTTCACTGATTCCCACTATATCTAACTTTAACCTATCCATTTCCCTTTTTAAATTTTCTAACCTATCTGCTTGATTAAGGGATCTGACATTCCACGCTCCGACCTGAAAAACCCAGTTTTCTTTCTGCTGATAACAACGTCCTCTTGAGCAGTCCCCGCCCGGAGATCCCAATGGGACACTATTTTACCTCCGGAATATTTTACCCAAGAGGAGGCCATCATCATTTAACCATACAGTAAAGCTACATGCCCTCGGGAAAAAGTACGGCTGTAGTTTCCCCTTGCTTTCAGCCGTTCGCAGAACCAACACAGCAAGGCCGTTTTCATTTAGTGTTACAAGGCAAGACCAGTCAGTCATCCAGACTGTTGCCCTTGCAACTACTGAAAAGGCTGCCGGCCTTCTTCAGGAACCACACGTTTGTCTGGCCTCTCAACAGATACCCGTCCGTTGTGGTTGCACCTACGGTACGGCTATCTGTATCGCTGAGGCACGCAAGCCTCCACACGCCAGGTTCCATGATTCATGTTGGGGGAGGGGGGGGTATGGAATAGACAGGGTATGAGGTGAAAATATTATGAAAGAACTAAATATAGAATTTGCACTTCACAAAACGTAGATTTTTGGAACTGAGCTGGTGCTGGCATGGTAGATCACCGTGTTCGGTCGGAGAACTGGTTGTCCTATGTAACAAAAAACACTGAATGAAGGAATCAACGATGAACTTGAACGGGTGTCTTGCGACGTCCGCCCAGACCAAGTGATACGACTGGGCCATCCCTGTACCGCCGGACATTTTGCCTTTGTGGGAGGTCTGGTATCGGGGTGCACTCAATCTCGCAAAGCCAACTGGGTAGATACTCGACCGATTAATATCTGTTCCAAGGTCAAGAAACCCGAAAATAACTTGGAGAACGATGTGCTGATCACCTGCAGCCCCATACCGCATCCGATGACGCCATTCGCAGAGGGTGATACGGCGATTCCAGAATGAGATTTTCACTCTGCAGCGGAGTGTGCGCTGATATGAAACTTCCTGGAAGATAAAAACTGTGTGCCGGACCGATACTCTAACTCGAGACCTTTGCCTTTCGCGGGAAAGTGCTCTACCATCTGAGCTACCCAAGCACGACTCACGCCTCGTCCTCACAGCTGTACTTCCGCCGAGTTCGAGTCTCGGTCCGGCACACTGTTTTAATCTGCCAGGAAGTTTCAACACAGCGATTGCTCAGGCCCTTTTTGCCTGCGTGGGGGTAGAACGCAGAACTTTTAATTTACTTAATAAAGTATTAAATAATAGGCGGAACTGGACCAGTCATATCAGGCGGAACTGAACCGACCACTACAACGAGTGGAAAATACAAGACTTCCCAAGGTAGCACTGGATTACACGCCGAGGGGAAGAAGAGATCGAGGACGACCAGAACATGCTGGAGATATGTGAAACAATAGTGGGCAGGAGTGTCTAATCCATGAAGTGAAGAAGAGGAACCTTGGCTGGGAAAAACACCGATGCACAGCCACGGCCACGGTCGACAACCAGTCAGCGGCGATTTGCCGGGGTAGGGGGTGTGTTGCTGTGGCCAGAGGTGCTGTTTGGTCTAGCCAAGTTCTTAGTGTCTTATGCTGCAATTCTTGTGTTCCACTGCACTTGTTGCCAACATTTGTAGCGCTGTAGAAACGTGAATTGGCTTGAAAAAGAAGTGCTTAAAATTTAAATTTTGTTTTCCTTTTCACATAGACTTCGCGGGCACTTGTTGATCAAATGTACTTGTTACAATAAAATTTAATTCGTGCACTCTTCACATTACCAAAAATTATATCTTTAAAATTAGGTCTTCAAATTGAAAAATGTAAACTTTCACGGCCGTAAAAGTCACATTTAACAAAATATATCAGGTTATTATGCCGCGGTCGAATGGATTTCGTACTGAAATTCCTGGGGTGTTTTACAATCTCTAAGGCCTTTAGGTTCAATGAGGACGAGCTCTGGCGTGAAAGCGCTGACGAGTAGCAATTATACTACTCTGACGCTTGGTATTCTCCTCTCCAAAAAGAGCTAGATGATGCAGTGGTAAAAAGTACCCAACTCGCATTCGGGACATTGATTAAAACGGCCCTCGGTCAACCAGTCATATTTTACTAGTTAGTTATTTACACTTTCAATAGATAATTTAAGCGATTCTTCTATCGAAATGACGTCTGTTTACAGAATATCTATACATGATTAGTCTTAACAGTAATGAAAACATTCGCCGGTCGGTGTGGCCGAGCGGTTCTAAGCGCTTCAGTCCGGAACCCCGCGGCCGCTACGGTCGCAGGTTCGAATCCTGCCTCGGGCACGGATGTGTGTTATGTCCTTAGGTTAGTTAGGTATAAGTACTTCTAAGTACTAGGGGACTGATGACCTCAGATGTTAAGTCCCATAGTGCTCAGAGCCATTTGAATGAAGACATTATTATTTGTAGTCTTAGTAATGCAACTACAATTTTTTCTGCCTACCACTTTTTAAGTAGAAATTTGTGGATTGAACAGAAGGTGTTGTCTAGGAGAAATGATTTTAAATTAAATTTAAAACTTGCTTCGCTACCTATCAGATTTTTATGTTATTGGGCAAATGATCAAAATTTTTTGTTGCTGCGTACGGATCTCCTTTGTGGGTTACTGGCAGCTTTAACAGTGGGCAATAGAGGTCATTTTCCTCTCTAGTGTTGTAGGTATGGTCATCAACGTTCGTCTCAAATTAAGCTGGACCATATATGACGGATTTCTTTACCGAATATAGGTATTCTCAGGGCGGAGTTAGAATGCTTAGCTCGTTGAAGAGGTACCTGCATGACATCTCTGAGTGGAAGTCACACAGTATTCTTACTGACAGTTTTTGTGCAATCAATACTTTCTTTCTAAGTGATTAGTTACCCCAGAAAATTATTCCGTACGACATTATTCTGTGAAAATATGCAGAATACGTCAGGATATTGATACCTTTCTTTCCCATACTAGCAATAGTACGAAGAGCAAAAGTGCCTAAACTTAGATGTTTGAGAAGCTCAGCAAAATGCTTCTTCCTGTTGAGTACTCGTACATTACTTTTCCAAATACTTTGTAAAAAGATGTCAACAAGGAAGCCGGACGATAATTGGTTAAGTTTGTCGTGTTATCTTTCTTATGAAGTGGTTTAACAACTGTTCATTTTAACCTGTACCAGTGATGCATCGTGCAATTTATAGAGCCGATCTCTAGACTGTTACATTTATCAGAGAAGTATTCTGCAGTGACATCTCACAAGCACATAATACTATGTTCTGATCAACGTAAACCTATTTGTTTCAAAATTTTTGACTTTGTGTCCAAATTTTACTTATGCTACAACTGCTCCTTTCCATGTTCAGCCTACAAGAGAATGAAGTGAGTTTATAATCCCTGATATTTAACTTCTCCATTTCTGTAGTTAAATGTGTTCAGATAAATTTGTTTAAATTGCTTAAGGTAAATGCTGGCATAAATGCTTTGAAAAGGTGGATTTCCTTTACCGTCCTTCGCCAGGGCCAAGTTTATTTAATGACCTCCTCTCCGACGGAAGTAATATTCCCTGTCAAAATTAAACAAATTACTTGGGGAGATTAGTGCACTAATTCCATCATTCACATATAATCAGATAACTTATCAGAATAAAACTGAAATAAGTGAAGTGTATGAGCAGCGCATAATCATGACAGAAATCGAAATAATAATAACAATAATGATTATGGGTATTGTAATGAATGTATTTCAGATGTGTTAATCTAATTCACTCTGTTATAAGTAATTTCTTCGTTCGGTTCTTTTTATCGAATGGGTGTTTTGATTTCTACAACAAACATGTGGCAGTAGTACAGAACGGATCAAATCTGCAAAAGAAGTTGACAGGTCTGGGGACGACTAAGAAATAAAGTTCGCAGATGAGACGAAGGAAAAAACAGAAAGAGACAGGGATGGAGAAAGCACAGACAATATGGCATCAGTACTACTTTTGTGCTGAACAGGAGAAGAGATCTACATCTACATTTACATGGATACTCTGCAAACCACATTTAAGTGCCTGGCAGAGGGTTCATCGAACCACCTTCACAATTCTCTATTATTCCAATCTCGTATAGCTCACGGAAAGAATGAACACCTATATCTTTCCGTACGAGCTCTGATTTCCCTTATTTTATCGTGGTGATCGTTCCTCCATATGTAGGTCGGTGTCAATAAAATATTTTCGCATTCGGAGGAGAAAGTTGGTGATTGGAATTTTGTGAGAGGATTCCGCCGCAACGACAAACGCCTTTCTTTTAATGATTTCCAGCGCAAATCCTGCATCATTTCTGTGACACTCTCTCACATATTTCGCTATAATACAAAACGTGCTGCCTTTCTCTGAACTTTTTCGATGTACTCCGTCAGTCCTATCTGGTAAGGATCCCACACAAGGGTAGTGTAGGCAGTCTCCTTAGTAGATCTGTTACATTTTCTAAGTGTCCTGCCAATAAAACGCAGTCTTTGTTTAGCCTTCCCCACAACACTTTCTATGTGTTCCTTCTAATTTAAGTTGTTCGTAATTGTAATACCTAGGTATTTAGTTGAATTTACAGCTTTTAGATTAGACTGATTTATCGTGTAACTGAAGATTAACGAGTTCCTTTTAGCACTCATGTGGATGACCTCACACGTTTCGTTATTTAGGGTCAACTGCCACTTCTCGCACCATTGCGATATTTCTTCTAATTCGTTTTGCAGTTTGTTTTGATCTTGACTTTATTAGTCGATAAACGACAGCGTCATCTACAAACAACCGAAGACGACTGCTCAGATTGTCTCCCAAATCGTTTATATAGATAAGGAACAGCAAAGGGCCTATAACACTACCTTGGGGAACGCCAGAAATCACTTCTGTTTTACTCGATGGCTTTCCGTCAATTACTACGAACTGTGACCTCTCTGGCAGGAAATCGCAAGTCCAGTCACATAACTGAGACGATATTCCATAAGCACACAATTTCACTCGAAGCCGCTTGTGTGGTACAGTGTCAAAAGACTCCCGGAAATCTAGAAAAATGGAATCTTAAATCTCTTGTCAATAACACTCAACACTTCATGCGAATAAAGAGCTAGTTGTGTTTCACAAGAACGATGTTTTCTAAACCCATACTGATTATGTGTCAATATACAGTTTTCTTCGAGGTAATTCATAATGTTCGAACGTAATATATGTTCTAAAATCGTGCTGCATATCGACGTTAACGATATGGGCCTGTAATTTAGTGGGTTACTCCTACTACCTTTCTTGAATATTGGTGTGACCTGTGCAACTTTCCAGTCTTTGGGTACGGATCTTTGGTCGAGTGAACGGTTGTATATGATTATTAAGTAGGGAGCTAATGCATAAGCTTACTCCGAAAGGAACCGAATTGGTATACTTTCTGGACCAGAAGAATTACTTTTATTAAGTGATTGAAGTTGCTTCACTACTCCGAGGATATTTACTTCTACGTTACTCATGTTGGCAGCTGTTCTCGATTCCAATTCTGGAATATTTACTTCGTCTTCTTTTGTGAAGGCATTTCGGAAGGTTGTGTTTAGTAACTCTGCTTTGGCAGCACTGTCTTCGATAGTATCTCCATTGCTATCGCGCAGAGAAGGCATTGATTGTTTCTATGATGCTAACATACTTCACATACGACCAGAATCTCTTTGGATTTTCTGCCAGGTTTCAAGACAAAGATTCGTTGTGGAAACTGTTGTAGGCATCTAGCATTGAAGTGCGCGCTAAATTTCGAGCTTCTGTAAAAGAACGCCAATCTTGGGGATTTTGCGTTTGTTTAAATTTGGCATGTTTGTTTCGTTGTTTCTGTAACACTGTTCTAACCCGGTTGGTGTACCACGGAGGATCAGCTCCGTCGTTTGTAATTTATTTGGTATAAATCTCTCAATTGCTGCCAATACTATTTCTTTGAATTCAAGCCACATCTGGTCTACACTTATATTATTAATTTGGAATGAGTAAAAAATTGTCTGTCAGGAAGGCGTCAAGTGGTTTTTTGTCTGATTTTTTGAATAGGTATACTTTTTGCTTATTTTTAGAGGATTTGGGGATTACAATATTGAATCTCGCTACAACAACCCTGTGTTCACTAATCTCTATATCAGTTTTGATGCTCATTATTAACTCAGGAATATTTGCCGGCTGGTGTGGCCGAGCGGTTCTAGGCACCACAGTGTGGAACCGCGCGACCACAACGATCGCAGGTTCGAATCCTGCCTCGGGTATGGATGTGTGTGATGTCCTTAGGTTAGTTAGGATTAAGTAGTTATAATTTATAGGGGACTGATGACCTCAGAAGTTAAGTCCCATAGTGCTCAGAGCCATTTGAACCATTTGATTTTGTTAATGAGCTATTTACGACTGAATGTGGGCAAGAATAAGCAAACACAAGAAGAAACCGATGGAGACAAAGAAGAACGTCAGTTGGTGAACAACACGGAGTGTGAGAAGAGAATCGAATCGTCTGATGTGGTATTATTTGGACTGACAAGAAACGTGGAGGTTCTCCGCAGAATAGTGAATGAAAGTGATATCTGGGAAACACTTGCAGAAATTCGAGGAGAATCGCATGTAACCAGCCATTAGAAAGATAAGCCACGAAATGAGGGTCATCAGAAATACGGACTCCATATTTAACATCAAACTCAAGGTTTAATGTCAAAATGAAATTCAGCCGTGAGTCAGGTAGTAAGATGAAGCTGGAATCATTTGAAATATGGTGGTGCAAGTAGATGCAAGAAATTAAAACAGGTAAAACGCTAAATGAAGAGGACAGAATATGAAGAAACGTTACCACAGAAATTGGCCAGGTGCGAGTAGGTATCGCGCTCCAAGGATTCCGTACAAAATTGATTATGTGTGTAGACAGTCCATCCATCCCGGGAATAGAGAATTTGGACGAGTTTCGCCTGTTACGGACAATGATACTGGCAAGATATCGGTGCCGGGAATTCCAAGACTTTCGATAATGTTTCAGTTTTAAGCTTTAAGTGACAAAAGAAGTTGTTCTTTCGTGTTATATAATCACAAATTAACAATTTTGTGATTTTTTTTCTTTCTTTGGGATGTGAAAACCTCGATTCTTGGAAAATTTCATGATTTTAGTGAATTAGCAGTCTAGTTAAAAGTTGATTAACTCTCTTCAGTAAATTGATTCCTTAGCATGGATAGGATGTGTGACTGCTGTGTACGGATGCAGGAGGAGGTGGCCACTGTTCGCGAACAGCTGAACGTGTTGATGGCCGCGGTCAGCCGTCTTCAGGCTGCTGCCTCGGAGTGTAGCGGCAGTGGGGAGTCTGGTGCGTCGCAAGGTACACCCCAGGTGTTACATGCTTCACCCACTGTCCCTGCTGTCGAGACATCTTCGCGGGTACCGGGCGCGGCTGGGCCACCCTCTCCCCAAGGGGAGTGGCGGGTTCAGCGGCGTTCGCGGCGCACGAGGCGGAGGGTCAATGTGGAGGCTGGCCGTGTGGCATCGCCCGCTCTGCCTGTGAGTGAACATGTGGCTGCTCGTTCAGCAAGGTCCGAGCAGGCACACGGCGGGAGGGTTTTATTAGTTATTGGGAGCTCCAACGTTAGGCGGGTGATGGAGCCCCTTAGGGAAATAGCGAAAAGGTCGGGGAAGAAGGCCAGTGTTCACTCTGTCTGCTTGCCGGGGGGTCTCATCCGAGATGTGGTGGAGGCCATACCAGCGGCGATAGAGAGCACTGGGTGCACCCGACTGCAAATTGTTGCTCATGTCGGCACCGATGACTCCTGCCGTCTGGGTTCAGAGGTCATCCTCAGTTAGTACAGGCGGTTGGCGGAATTGGTGAAGGCGGAAAGCCTCGCTCGCGGGGTGGAATCAGAGCTAACTATTTGTGGTATCGTTCCCAGAACCGATCGCGGTCCTCTGGTTTGGAGCCGAGTGGAAGGCTTAAACCAGAGGCTCAGACGATTCTGCGGAGATCTGGGGTGTAAATTTCTCGATCTCCGCTATCGGGTGGAGAAATGTAGGGTCCCCCTGAATAGGTCAGGCGTGCACTACACGCTGGAAGCGGCTACAACGGTAGCGGAGTACGTGTGGAGTGCACATGGGTGTTTTTTAGGTTAGAGAATTCCCTCCCTAGGACCGATAAGACGCCACCTGAGGCGCGGCAAGGTAGGAGTAGACAAAATGCAACAGGGAATAACAATATTAATGTGCTAATAGTAAACTGCAGGAGCGTCTACAGAAAGGTCCCAGAACTGCTCTCATTAATAAACGGTCAAAACGCCCATATAGTACTAGGGACAGAAAGTTGGCTGAAACCAGACGTAAACAGTAATGAAATCCTAAACTCAGATTGGAATGTATACCGCAGAGACAGGCTGGACAGTGAAGGGGCTCAACACAAAAGTTTTGTCTCAAGTACAGATAGTGTTGAGGATCAGTGGACAAAGTTCAAAACCATCGTACAATATGCGTTAGATGAGTATGTGCCAAGCAAGATCGTAAGAGATGGAAAAGAGCCACCGTGGTACAACAACCGAGTTAGAAAACTGCTGCGGAAGCAAAGGGAACTTCACAGCAAACACAAACATAGCCAAAGCCTTGCAGACAAACAAAAATTACGCGAAGCGAAATGTAGTGTGAGGAGGGCTATGCGAGAGGCGTTCAATGAATTCGAAAGTAAAGTTCTATGTACTGACTTGGCAGAAAATCCTAAGAAATTCTGGTCTTATGTCAAAGCGGTAAGTGGATCAAAACACAATGTCCAGACACTCTGTGACCAAAATGGTACAGAAACTGAAGATGACAGACTAAAGGCCGAAATACTAAATGTCTTTTTCCAAAGCTGTTTCACAGAGGAAGACTGCACTGTAGTTCCTTCTCTAGATTGTCGCACAGATGACAAAATGGTAGATATCGAAATAGACGACAAAGGTATAGAGAAACAATTAAAATCGCTCAAAAGATGGAAGGCAGCTGGACCTGATGGGATACCAGTTCTATTTTACATAGAGTACGCGAAGGAACTTGCCCCCCTTCTTGCAGCGGTGTACCGTAGGTCTCTAGAAGAGCGTAGCGTTCCAAAGGATTGGAAAAGGGCAGAGGTCATCCCCGTTTTCAAGAAGGGACGTCGAACAGATGTGCAGAATTACAGACCTATATCTCTAACGTCGATCAGTTGTAGAATTTTGGAACACGTATTATGTTCGAGTATAACGACTTTTCTGGAGACTAGAAATCTACTCTGTAGGAATCAGCATGGGTTTCGAAAAAGACGGTCGTGTGAAACCCAGCTCGTCCACGAGACTCAGAGGGCCATAGACACGGGTTCCCAGGTAGATGCCGTGTTTCTTGACTTCCGTAAGGCGTTCGATACAGTCCCCCACAGTCGTTTAATTGAACAAAGTAAGAGCATATGGACTATCAGACCAATTGTGTGATTGGATTGAGGAGTTCCTAGATAACAGAACGCAGCATGTCATTCTCAATGGAGAGAAGTCTTCCGAAGTAAGTGTGATTTCAGGTGTGCCACAGGGGAGTGTCATGGGACCGTTGCTGTTCACAATATACATAAATGACCTGGTGGATGACATCGGAAGTTCACTGAGGCTTTTTGCAGATGATGCTGTGGTGTATCGAGAGGTTGTAACAATGGAAAATTGTACTGAAATGCAGGAGGATCTGCAGCGAATTGACGCATGGTGCAGGGAATGGCAATTGAATCTCAATGTAGACAATTGTAATGTGCTGCGAATACATAGAAAGATAGATCCCTTATCATTTAGCTACAAAATAGCAGGTCAGCAACTGGAAGCAGTTAATTCCATAAATTATCTGGGAGTACGCATTAGGAGTGATTTAAAATGGAATGATCATATAAAGTTGATCGTCGGTAAAGCAGATGCCAGACTGAGATTCATTGGAAGAATCCTAAGGAAATGCAATCCGAAAACAAAGGAAGTAGGTTACAGTACACTCGTTCGTTCACTGCTTGAATACTGCTCACCAGTGTGGGATCCGTACCAGAGGGTTGACAGAAGAGATAGAGAAGATCCAACGGAGAGCAGCGCTCTTCGTTACAGAATCATTTAGTAATCGCGAAAGCGTTACGGAGATGATAGGTAAACTCCAGTGGAAGACTGTGGAAGAGAGACGCTCAGTAGCTCGGTACGGGCTTTTGTTAAAGTTTCGAGAACATACCTTCACCGAAGAGTCAAGCAGTATATTGCTCCCTCCTACGTATATCTCGCGAAGAGACCATGAGGATAAAATCAGAGAGATTAGAGCCGACACAGAAGCATACAGACAATCCTTCTTTTCACGATCAATACGAGACTGGAATAGAAGGGAGAACCGATAGAGGTACTCACGGTACCCTCCGCCACACACCGTCAGGTGGTTTTCGGAGTATGGATGTAGATGTAGATATAGATGTAGATTTTAAGTAAACAGGAAGCACCCTCTAGGTTTTGTTGAGTGAATTTGCGAGTATCGAAATTAGTGACACAAATGGCCCTATCTTTTGATTAAATCGACTTAGAAGTCTTGTATAACACAAAGGGACCGTATGTATTAATATAGGATATAAGTTTCCACTTGTCACTTCTACGTGTTCCTGAGATAAAGGGTTTTTACCAATCGGAAAAACAGGCAGACGTTCGGACGGACAACAAAGTGATCTTATAAAGGTTCCGTTTTTACCGACTGAGGTTCTGTGACGTCCCTCCCCTCCTTCTGCACTCGTCTGGAGGAGACGCGACTCGTATCGATGTTCGCCCCCGTCAGTATGACGTGGAACAGCACCTGTAACTCTCGTAAAACACAGCTCCGCGCGTAGTTAAGAAATATTCTATTGTTCGTCCGTAACAGTCTTATCAGTTTGTGTTTATTGATCAATTGTTTATCTTTTATCTTATGCCTGGTTAGTTTCGTTGAGCAGTGAAATCTTGGTTCTTAATCCTATCATTACGGTCGTTTTTCACATCATCTTTAGCGAGGATTAATAACTGCTGTTCGTAATTCCGTTGCTATCCCGTTGCTACGTCACATTATTAACAACGGTCCAACGTAACTCCAGAGATCACTTATGTTGAAGTAACGTCCTTGTAACACGCCGTAATGCTGATTTTTATATTATTCACCTTTCACTGTCTGTTATTCCTGTTTTTACACAGTCACTTAAAATGTTTAAAAGACTCAATCACTAGCACGAACATACGTAATATTATTCCTTGAATCATGTAGGCGACAGATCTGATTTATCTCTTGACTAATAGTTTTTTAATCTTTTTGTAATTAATTGTTTGTCCCTATGACGCACACACACCAATATGTCATTCAAGATTAACTTCTCATCAGTCCAGTAATCGTGGCATTGACAACATTTTTTGAGTGAACGGCGTATTGGTTTTTCTTCATGACTTTGAATTATTGTGTTCTACTCAAGACTACGAATAGTTTTCGTGTTACTGATCCAGTACTATCAAGTTGCGACTACGAATAGTTTTCGTGTCACTGATCCAGTACTATCAAGTTGGCTACTGTTCTTCAGTCCGAAGGCTAAGTCCAGTAAATCAGTATCACTCAGTAAAAATAACCTTCGCGCTGACTACGGTAAAGATTACTTTACTCAGTCGAATGACTGAGTATGGCTTTAGTCCCTCTCTCACGAACTATCGAACTTCCACAACTGAAACAATCTAATTGCGTTTTCTTCCAGAAGAATACCGCAATAGTACTCTGGAGCGACTCAAGAGCAACTAACTAAACATTTCCATATCCGAGTTGCATTGTAGGCGCATTGAATTTCCTTTTCGATGCGGCTACAACTCTCTTCCGTGGTACACGTTATCTTTGACCGAATTACCTCCTTGGATTTAAACTTCGTTCATATGAATTTAAATTTATTCTATAGACGTTAAGAAGATAATGCTTGACAACCCTTTCTGTTGTGGGTTGGCAGGAGAGCCAACACCGGTATGAGAGGAAGCCGAAAGGCACGCGTTTTAGCTCACGCAGACTGGCGTGAGGTCTGGAACAGGACAAGGAAATTAGATTGTAGAAAAAACTGACGTAGCTGGTGGAGTACTTAGCTTTAATCCATAAATGGTGAACGTCGCTCTTGACGGTACATGTTTTACAGCATCAATAGTAACTGGTAATGGCGCCTTGCTAGATCGTAGCACATGACGTAGCTGAAGGCTATGCTAACTATCGTCTCGGCAAATGAGAGCGTATTTTGTCAGTGAACCATCGCTAGCAAAGTCGGTTGTACCACTGGGGCGAGTGCTACGAAGTCTGTCTAGACCTGCCGTGTGGCGGCGCTCGGTCTGCAATCACTGATAGTGGCGACTCGCGGGTCCGACGTATACTAACGGACCGCGGCCGATTTAAAGGCTACCACCTAGCAAGTGTGATGTCTGGCTGTGGCACCACACTTTCCTTTTATCTCCTGTTTTGTAGGTTACTCTCAATATGTAAGTGTTATAGTTGTTAATGAAAACATTATTAGAGTTATTAATTTTTTTATCACCACTAGTTGTTGTCACTGTCAAGATGACTCACTTCCCTACTTTAAGTTTTCACAAAGTTTGTTGGTTGGGGTTTCTGTCGTTGGGGCGTTACAGTACGCAACGCTAGAAAGGACGTGTCCCATGGAAAACACGTTCCAAAGGACAGAAAGGATTATAATATACAATATCGATAATCGAAGCCGTTTGGTACGTTTGGTAATACTTGTCATCATATGGAAAGTATAGGCGTGGTTCTAAGCAGCGGGTTGAGGCTTAAAGCAGTGGAAGATTAAATCATGTCAACGGAAGGTGCCCTAAGAAAGCAAAACAGTCTTATGAAAGACTTCGAGGATAGTACAAAGTGCATCGTTTACTTTCGTTCGTTATCTCGCCAGTGCGTCTGGTGCTCGTTTGAATACGTAAACGAATTCATGAATAGCAACGCATGTCATTAGCTGGGTGCATATTTAGTGCGAGAAGTGTGGGTACCCCTGCTTTAAACATACAGTTTCTCAGACTCGTTTGGATAGGCTGCTTTCACCTCTTGTCGTTTTCTTTATTTGAACCCAACATAAATCATTTTTCTAGATTTCTAAATGCAATGAGCAATGCACGAGCTGCCTTACTCTGGAATGGAAATATAACAGGCCTCACAGTGTTTGCTATCATACACAACTTGCTCTGGAGAACACTCCAACGAACAAGCAGATATCTAAATAAAAGCAGCAGCTGTTAGCATCTACAGCTTTGTATTGTCCCCGAACGAGTTACAGAAGAGAAAACGGTTTTAACTACCCGCTTACAAATACGTAGGTGATTGCCACACATTAAATCAGAAAAAAGCCGTGACAGGAATTAAATTTCGCCTTGACAGTTGTCTAACGACGCTTAACGACCCGTTGCGCAACACAAGGGTGACACACACTGTTACGCAGTGATAAACTAGGCAAGAGGTACAGCAAAAAGCATCACCTGCAAGTAACGGCATATGGGAGATAAAAAAAAAGTTCACCGACGGTAATGGAAAGTGCAGTACTGTGAAGTCCCAGTCCGCTATTTATAAAACTTTCTGGTGACGTCCATCACACAACGGGTATTAAGTTCTTAACTGATGTTCAGCGTGACCCCAATTGACACGAACACATTCTTGAATTATTTTATAGCACGGAAGTTACCAGACCTCGTATTGAACCATTTCTTAGCGTGCCTAAAATATGTGGTGAGTCAGTTCACGAAGATCGCTGGCTGGAGGTCACACATCTTTCCATCCTGTTCCACACGTGCTCTGTGGGTGGCAGATCAGGGAATCCGGCGGTCAGTCCAGGATACACTCATCCGGCGCAAGGCGTTTTTTGTTCAATGTGCGGTCTGTCCGTTGTCCTTTTGGAATAAGAACTTTGATGCCATGGCCATGAAGAGCATGGCAACAAGTATACCATTCTTACCGCATACTACTGAACATCCAGACTCACTTCATGCATGAACTGTTATCGTATCCGTAGCTTCCCACAGCATGATCACAGGATACATGGAGGTACGAATGTCCAGAATCGCTGCTGCCAATGACGTTACCAGGTCGTCTGCAGACAGGTTGGCTTCGATCTGACCACCGCGAACAGAAGCGAGTATCGTCGCTGAACACCACAGAATGCCACCCGGCCTCTCAGTCGGCACTGTCTCTCCGCTCTGTACAAATACCTGTTGTGTATGGAAGGGTGTCGGCGGTAAACGACGCAAGACTACTCGAGATCTCAACCTGTAATATCTCTTTATATTCGATGAATTATTCTGATACAATTCTACCCTTGAATGACGTTTACTAATTTTCTATCTTCATACGCGCAGAATCCACGCGCAAAGTAGTTTCATACAATAGCTATGCCATGAGCGCATAATTATTAGAAAAAAGCTTCCGAGATTGTCTTCTTGCCGATTAGCCTGAGCATTGTTTGAAGAATTGTAATCTGAATATTGAGATTTATGACAAAAGATAACTGATACGAAATTGTACGATTATATATATATATATATATATATATATATATATACAGGGTGAGTCACCTAACATTACCGCTGGATATATTTCGTAAACCAGATCAAATACTGACGAATCGATTCCACAGACCGAACGTGAGGAGAGGGGCTAGTGTAATTGGTTAATACAAACCATAAAAAAATGCACGGAAGTATGTTTTTTAACACAAACCAACGTTTTTTAAATGGAACCCCGTTAGTTTTGTTAGCACATCTGAACATATAAACAAATACGTAATCGGTGCCGTTTGTTGCATTGTAAAATGTTAATTACATCCGGAGATATTGTAACCTAAAGTTGACGCTTGAGTACCACTCCTCCGCTGTTCGATCTTGTGTATCGGAGAGCACCGAATTACGTAGGGATCCACAGGGAACGGCGATGGACCTTAGGTACAGAAGAGACTGCAACAGCACATTACGTCCACATGCTAACACCTTTTTATTGGTCTTTTTCACTGACGGACATGTACATTACCATGAGGGGTGAGGTACACGTACACACGTGGTTTCCGTTTTCAATTACGGAGAGGAATAGAGTGTGTCCCGACATGTCAGGCCAATAGATGTTCAATGTGGTGGCCATCATTTGCTGTACACAATTGCAATCTCTGGCGTAATGAATGTCGTACACGCCGTAGTACATCTGGTGTAATGTCGCCGCAGGCTGTCACAATACGTTATTTCGTATCCTCTGGGCTTGTAGGCACATCACGGTACACATTATCCTTTAACGAACCCCACAGAAAGAAGTCCAGAGGTGTAAGATCAGGAGAACGGGCTGGCCAATTTATGCGTCCTCCACGTCCTATGAAACGCCCGTCGAACATCCTGTCAAGGGTCAGCCTAGTGTTAATTGCGGAATGTGCAGCTGCACCATCATGCTGATACCACATACGTCGACAGGTTTCCAGTCGGACACACTCTACTCCACTTCGTAATTGAAAACGGAAACCACGTGTGTACGTTTACCTCACCCCTCATGGTAAAGTACATGTGCGTCAATGGAAAAGACCAATAAAAAGGTGTTAGCATGTGGACGTAATGTGCTGTTCCAGTCTCTTCTGTACCGAAGGTCCATCACCGACCCCTTTGGATCCCTACGTAATTCGGTGCTCTCCGATACACACGATCGAACAGCGGAGGAGTGGTACTCAAGCGTCAACTTTAGGTTACAATATCTCCGGATGTAATTAACATTTTACAGTGCAACAAACGGCACTGATTACGTATTTGTTTATATGTTCAGATGTGCTAACAAAACTAACGGGGTTCCATTTAAAAAAACGTAGGTTTGTGTTAAAAAAACATACTTCCGTGCATTTTTTTATGGTTTGTGTTAACCAATTACACTAGCCCTTCTCCTCACGTTCGGTCTGTGGAATCGATTCATCAGTATTTGACATGGTTTACGAAATATATCCAGCGGTAACGTTAGGTGACTCACCCCCTATATAATATATATATATATATATATATATATATATATATATATATATATATATATATATATATATATATTGATCCTTCATACAAAAGGTGTGTAACAATTTACATTATTTGACATTTGAGAATTAATGATATTCATCCATATATTCCGAAAGACTGGATACGAACCTGCACTTAATAATCCAAGAGCTCCATTACTTCTTCGGAAGGTTAAACTTCATCAAAGCCAAATATCCGCTTGATCTGAGGTTTCCCTACTGATCATACAACGCTCCCAAATATACGAGGCATTTTATTTGTACAGATTAGCAGACTGCCGCAAAGCACGAGCCTGCAGAGAAGAAGAATCATCGCCTGATTTCATTCTAACAAGTAAAATTTCTTATTCATTTTGAGTGACTGAGTTATGACTGGTTTCCTATTACGAATGATTGATTGCTCGAACGAATTGATAACTACATAATTACATAGATAGGAGGAAAAATTACAAACCCAGCTTCCGATAATCTGTTCCCGACAGTTCCTGGTAACACACTAGCTGTAACGTCTGCTCGGATATCAGTTGTCACTCGTCTGTTCCCTAGAGTCATCGGAGCAGTCGCATGATCTCCACGAGGTATGGCCGTTCTGGAAGGAACCGTGCCTCCCCTTCTTGCTGCACTGTTGTCACGAGTCCGTCTCTTCACCTCTCATTCTGCAGTCATTGCTCAACAGCCTACTGCCTATGCTATTTGCAAGTATGAAGTTGTTGTGTCCTTCATCCCAAAGATTCGACTTCTATCGAAGTCCAAAAGACGGTGATCAGCTGCATATGGACGTCCTCTGGTCTTGCTGTTTTGCAATTTGTCCATGAAACGTTCCAGTAACCTCACCACACCCAATAGCCAACATGAACTCAGACCACTTTTTATCTATGGGAATAGCTTTCTTCTGTACTGGAAATAACCCCACATGAGTACGAAGTTCAACAATGTGTCCACCCTCACTCAGTCGTAAATGTGCTGTTCACGCACGAGGCTTTCAATGCGATCACATTGTAAATTTTCAGGAATAGTACTTACGGGCTGTCGAGATTCTTCACGAAATTGTGCAATCATGTGCTCAACCAAGATTTCCTGTCAGCGTTCAGCTCGGCACTGTTTGTGATTGTCTGTTAGAGACTTATGTTCTTCCACGTAGGCTCAGCGGAGGAACTTACCACGCTTAGAGAATACACGACCTGCTCGATGATGTGCCTTCACGAGTGCGACAAAATGCGTATGCAGCGTTAACGTTCATGGACTTCCAAGTAGCAGATTCCATGGCAGATGGATTTGTAGAGGTCACCAATTACTTGGTCTCAGTGCGCTCCGACCTAAATCCACTAGAAATTTATTTGTGGAGACATTTGAGAGCTCCTCTTTACTTGGTACAACATGTGGAAGGCTGCGAAACAATACGCAATTATCTAGATATGCATCAGCGCATCAGGGATTCAACACGACTGCGTACTGATGCACGTATTCTACCTAACGAAGACTATTTTGAACACTGCGTTTAGGAAAATTCTCATACTGTGCTGACATGTTGTCTTGCTGACAGGTTGTCTTCCTGTGTGTTCCCCAAGATTAATGTGTTGATGAGCTGTAGAAACTTAACTCTGACATGAAAATCAAGCATTTCGGTCCCCATGTCCATACAACCGATGATGGTAACTGGAACGCTAATAGTCTTACAACCCAAGGAAGACTAAATATTTTACAACAGCTCAAGATAGTTTGTAAATTCTCGTAAAGATCCCGGGAAATTAAGACTTTTTCTTTAATTTCTTTTACAAGGAACGTATTTACTTTGGGACTTGGTTGTAAGTAACAACAGATCTTCGGTTTGACCCATATAAATGTTTTTTACGAGAATGAGTCAAATGAAAACCTTAAATTTGCAATAACAAATCGAAATTTCGCGCCGTTATCCTGTAAGTTGGTAAGCGTGCTACAAATAGCGAGCAGAATGGCCTGTAGGTGGCAGCATAGTGCAGATGCACACATACCGCCGCAGTGTCAGTATAAAGATGGCCGCCCCACTTGCGACTTGCACCAGGGCACAACAACGTTCTGTTATTCGCTTTTTGCGTAGTGAAGGTGTGAGACCTATTGAAATTCATCGACGAATGAAGGTTCAGTACGGCGATGCGTGTTTGTCACAGCAGCAAGTCTACGAATGGAGTAGGAAGTTCGCAAATTGTGTGCTCCTCGTACAGGTCGGACACAACGAGTTGTGACTCCACAGAGCATTGCAGCAGTTGAAGCCATAGTGAAGGAAAAATGCCGAGTGACACTGAATGACATTGCAGCATGTTTACAGATTAGTCATGGGTCAGCACACCACATTGTGCATGATGTGCTCCAGTTTCACAAAGTATCTGCAAGATGGGTGCCACGGCAACTGATTCCTGAAATGAGAGAACGACGTGTAAATGCTTGTGAAGAACTTCTTCGGCGCTTTGAACGAAGAGGTGATGGCTTCCCTGCAAGAATCTTTAGTGGGGACGAAACCTGAGTTCACTTCCACCAACCGGAAACGAAGAGAGCGAGCAAGGAATGGCGCCATTCCTCATCACCAAAACCAAAGAAGTTTCGAACAGAACCACCAGCAGGGAAGGTTATGCTGACTCTCTTTTGGGACGAAAAAGGCGTCATTTTGGAACATTAAATGCCTAGAGGGACCACTGTCACCAGTGTATCATAAACAGATCTAAGAAATCATCTGCGGCCTGCAAATCAAATCAAAGCGACGTGGATTGCTGTCAGCAGGTGTCCTTTTGCAACATGACAATGCAAGGCCCCACACTGCAACGATCACAGACCTGCATTGTCAGTGTCTTCCTCATCCAGCATACTCACCAGACCTTGCCCCAAGTGATTTCCTTATGTTTGGACCACTCAAAGACGCAATGGGAGGAAAGAAGTTCCGTTGCGATGAAGAGGTACGCCACGCGGTGCATGAGTGGTTGCGCGGACTACCAAAAGAATTTTTTTCTAAAGGAAGTTGTGCACTTTGTAAGCGCTGGAGGACTTGCATTGAGCGTGGGGGAGATTATGGTGAAAAGTGATACAGCTTTGTACCACTTCTGCCCAATAAATGATATTTAAAAAATATTTAGGGTTTTCATTTGACTCACCCTCGTACAAAGTTATCAATTAATTTTCTCATCAAGGACGGACTACGCTGTACTCAGGACTTCGTGAATTTATTTTATGTACCTCTGTGGCTGGATGCCCTTCCTGTCGCCGCAGAGGTCTTTTATCTAAGGGAGGCAACTACTGTGGGCCCCCTGTTTGTGAATCATGTAAACTTTGTTCTGTGTGAGATCGTATCTTAACTGTTTGTGTATCGTATTCTCTGAGGTGGAAAGTGTAGACGAGACCAGAATTTGCGTAAAAGAGCGTGGGAAACCGCCGAAAAAACACAGGCTGGCCTGCGCACCTGCAACGTCGTTAATTTGCCGCAACGTTTCGCTGCTGGTGTGACTCACCTGTTATCAAAAAATAGTGGGCTTACGTTGCATTACACGAGCAGATAGAGAATTTCATTCCGATATTGTCCAATATCGAATGATGTCAGACATAGACGATATAAATATTAAAAAACTGGCATATTTTGCTTATTTCCACTCCATTATGTCATATGGAATCGCATTTTGGGGCAACTCCACAAACAGAGAAAAAAGTTTTAGAGTACAGAAGCGTATAATAAGAGTAATTAGTAGTGTAAATGCAAGAACATCATGTCGAAACCTATTCAAAGAATTGGGCATATTAAGCACAGCTTCTCAGTATATTTATTCCTTAATGAAGTTTGTTGTCAATAATACATCTTTTTTTCCAACTAACTGCTTAGTACACTGTATCAATACTAGGAATAAGAACAATAGGCCTATACATAAAGATTTAAAATCACTTACTCTTGCCCAGAAAGGAGTTCAGTATTCAGCAACGCATATTTTCAATAAGTTACCAGCAACCATTAAGAGTTTAGTTTCAGACAAGGCACAATTTAAACATAATTTAAAAGGATTTTTGGTGGCCAGCTCCTTCTATTCCATCCATGAGTTTCTCAACACGAGCAGTGGACCATTTTAATGAAAATTTATTATACTTTAATTTTTGACAATACTTGGTTGTAACAGCCAAGTAACTACCTACTGTGTGAATGATGTATGTATGCAAAGCAGATGTAAGTTTTAAGTCTGTAAATAGTGTAAGTTTAATTTTAAATCTTGTACATAATCTGACTGTTCTTAACTGATGATCACTGAAATGAATAATTTACTTTAATTTTTGTCAGTACTTGGTTGTAATAGCCAAGAAACTAGCAAATGCCTGAATGATGGATTTAATGAAAGCAGATGTAAGTATTAAACCTGTAAATATTAGAAGTTTAAATTTAATTCATGTACATAATTTTACTGTTTATTGACTGAGGATCATTAAAATTAATGAAACTCAACTTTTCTAATTACGTACATGTTTGTAATGTGTTTATCTGACATGTTCCACACCCAGGAGGATTCCTTCTTTTATGGGTCTATGGAGTGAATAATTAATCTGATCTTATCTAAGAGGAATGAGATTTAAGGTGCAGCATTAGAAAAGGCTATGATTCGGCAACAGCATTACGTAGTAATCTGTCCTGGATTGCCACGGATAACACTGTCAACGGCGGATAATTTGTATAGCATAGTGGTAATAAATTGTATTCCCAAACATTTCTCGTGAATCAGAGTATATTAGTGAAAGCTGTATCAAATTTCGTAAACTTGTTCCTGGGATCAGCCTTCACATAATTTACTACCCGATGTTTTCTGCACAGTCGTAACTACATCAGGAAGTGAGCTACGCCTGCCAGTATAAATTATTTGTTTTACTTTCGCACGTCCGAGCTTCAGTACCTGACCTGTTGCCCTGGGGAAAAAAAAAAGATTACCAGCTTCCATGTGCCTAACCAACTTAAAAACATTATTGAAGAACGAAAACATGCTACAAGCCGGCTGCAGTCTGTTACTGTCTGTGCTGTTAACTAATTTCGACCGTCTGTCATTTTCAGGCATTTATCACAAGCCTCAAGCTTCACGTCACATTTGACTAAATAGCCAGTACGTAAAGAACACACCGTTTACAAGGGAGTTTGTAGTGGGAAAAAAGTCGAAATTAGCTTATAGCACAGATGTACACTACTGGCCATTAAAATTGCTACACCACGAAGATGACGTGCTACAGACGCGAAATTTAACCGACAGGAAAAAGATTCTGTGATATGCAAATTATTAGTTTTTCGGAGCATTCACACAAGGTTGTCGCCGGTGGTGACACCTACAACGTGCTGACATGAGGAAAGTTTCCAACCGATTCCTCATCCACAAACAGCAGTCGACCTGCATTGCCTGGTGAAACGGTGTTGTGATGCCTCGTCTAAGGAGGAAAAATGCGTACCATCACGTTTCCGACTTTATAAAGGTCGGATTGTAGCCTATCGCGATTGCGGTTTATCGTACCGCGACATTGCTGATCGCGTTGGTCGAGATCCAATGACTGTTAGCAGAATATGGAATCGGTGGGTCCAGGAGGGTTATACGGAACGCCGTGCTGGATCCCAACGGCCCCGTATCACTAGCAGTCGAGATGACAGGCATCTTATTCGCATGGCTGTAACGGATCGTGCAACCACGTCTCGATCCCTGAGTCAACAGATGGGGACGTTTGCGAGACAACCATCTGCACGAACAGTTCGACGACGTTTGCAGCAGCACGGACTATCAGCTCGGAGATCATGGCTGCGGTTACACTTGACGCTGCATCACAGACAGGAGCGCCCGTGATGGTGTACTCAACGACGAACCTGGGTGCACGAATGGCAAAACGTCATTTTTTTCGGATGAATCCAGGTTTCGTTTACAGCATCATGATGATCGCATCCGTGTTTGACGTCATCGCGGTGAACGCACATTGGAAGCGTGTATTCGTCATCGCCATACTGGCGTATCACCAGACTTGGTGGTATGGGGTGCCACTGGTTACACGTCTCGGTCACCTCTTGTTCTCATAGACGGCACTTTGAACAGTGGACGTTACATTTCAGATGTCTTACGACCAGTGGCTCTACCCTTCATTCGATCATTGCGAAACCGCACATTTAAGCAGGATAATGCACGACCGCATGTTGCAGGTCCTGTACGGGCCTTTCTGGCTACAGAAAATGTTCGACTGCTGCCCTGGCCAGGACAACATCCATATCTCCCACCAATTGAAAACGTCCCGTCAATGGTGGCCGAGCAACTGGCTCGTCACAATACGTCAGTCACTACTCTTGATGAACTGTGGTATCGTGTTGTAGCTGCATGGGCAGCTGTACCTGTACATGCTATCCAAGCTCTGTTTGACTCAATGCCCAGGCGTATCAAGGCCTTTATTACGGCCAGAGGTGGTTGTTCTGGATACTGATTTCTCAGGATCTATGCACCTAAATTGCGTGAAAATGTAATCACATGTCAGTTCTAGTATAATATATAAGTCCAATGAATAGCCGTTTATCATCTGCATTACTTCTTGGTGTAGCAATTTTAATGACCAGTAGTGTAAACTGATTACAGCATGTTTGAACCATGTTTTCGTTTTTAATACGTACTGAGACTGTGCCTCTTGGCCCACAAGAACAAGACGCTAAAGACATACTACTCGTAGCAAACTAGTGGAAATCAGTATAAAGGCATGGGTATTCATAGTAAACCTAACATTGCTGGATTGAAAAACTGAGCACAGTGTATAAACAAAACTATGATATCCAGTATACCGACAAATGCAATCAATTGGGTCTTCATTTAATGTTAGTAGTGCAGTATATAACAAGACATGAACGAATCAGGTGGTAGAAGGTAAAACAAGATATAAAGGCTGTCGGCTCTGTTTGGAGTTAGAGTATGTGTGTGTGTACGTGCCTGTACTGCAGATAGGAAATAGACTGTACACCCGGTCCGAGTGGCCGAACGGTTATAGGCGCTACAGTCTGGAACCGCGCGACCGCTACGGTCGCAGGTTCGAATCCTGTCTCGGGCATGGATGTGTGTGATGTCCTTAGGTTAGCTAGGTTTAAGTAGTTCTAAGTTCTAGGGAACTGATGACGTCAGAAGTTAAGTCCCATAGTGCTCAGAGCCGTTTGAACCATTTTAGACTGTACATGTTGTGTACATAAACCACGGTTGTGACAATGCCATTCGGAAAACAGTTGTCATGTGCTAAAAATGTGAAAATCGTTGCTTTGAATACAGCGGTTTATAATTTCGATAGATTGGCTGAACGATATGAACAGAATGGAAAATATGGGCAAGCAGAAAATTAACTAAGGAATCAAAAGGCTTGTCTTTTACGCAAAGCAAGGGCCGTTGTTCTTGTGTTCAGTCCTGAGACTGGTTTGATGCAGCTCTCCATGCTACTCTATCCTGTGCAGGCCTCTGCATCTCCCAGTACCTACTGCAACCTACATCCTTCTGAATATGCTTAGTGTATTCATCTCTTGGTCTCCCTCTACAATTTTTACCCTCCATGCTGCCCTCCAGTACTAAATTGGTGATCCCTTGATGCCTCAGAACATGTCCTACCAACCGATCCCTTCTTCTAGTCAAGTTGTGCCACAAACTCCTCTTCTACCCAATTCTATTCAATACTTCATCATTAGTTATGTGATCTATCCATCTAATCTTCAGCATTCTTCTGTAGCACCACATTTCGAAAGCTTCTATTCTCTTTTTGTCCAAACTATTTATCGTCCATGTTCCACTTCCATACATGCCTACACTCGATACAAATACTTTCAGAAACGACTTCCTGACACTTAAATCTATACTCGATGTTAACAAATTTCTCTTCTTCAGAAACGCTTTCCTTGCCATTGCCAGTCTACATTTTATACCGTCTCCATTTCGATCATCGTTAGTTATTTTGCTCCCCAAATAGCAAAACTCCTTCACTACTTTAAGTGCCTCATTTCCTAATCTAATTCGCTCAGCATCACCCGAATTAATTCAACTACGTTCTATTATCCTCGTTTTGGTTTTGTTGATGTTCATCTTATATCCTCCTTTCAAGACACTGTCCATTCCGTTCAACTGCTCTTCCAAGTCCTTTGCTGTCTATGACAGAATTATATTGTCATCGGCGAATCTCAAAGTTTTTATTTCTTCTCCATGGATTGTAATACCTACTCCAAACTTTCCTTTCATATCCTTTACTGCTTGCTCAATATACCGATTGAATAGCATCGGGGAGAGGCTACAACCTTGTCTCACTCCCTTCCCAATCACTGCTTCCCTTTCATGTCCCTCGAGTCTTATAACTGCCATCTGGTTTCTGTACAAATTGTAAATAGCCTGTCTTAACGTTATATAATCTATTTGAAACCTTTTAGTATCTCCAGGGTTCTTCCAGGGTTCTTTCATGATTCTTGAACCAATACATATCATCAATTCCTTCATCAACTGCAGAGCTAGTTGGCATATAAACTTGTACTACTGTAGTAGGCGTGGGCTTCGTGTCTATCTTGGCCACAATAATGCGTTCACTATGCTGTTTGTAGTAGCTTACCCGCACTCCTATTTTTTTATTCGTTATTAAACCTACTCCTGCATTACCCCTATTTGATTTTGTATTTATAACCCTGTATTCACCTGACCAAAAGTCTTGTTCCTCCTGCCACCGAACTTCACTAATTCCCACTATATCTAACTTTAACCTATCCATTTCCCTTTTTAAATTTTCTAACTTACCTGCCCGATTAAGGGATCTGACATTCCACGCTCCAATCCGTAGAACGCCAGTTTCCTTTCTCCTGATAACGACGTCCTCCTGAGTAGTCCCCGCCCGGAGATCCGAATGGGGGACTATTTTACCTCCGGGATATTTTACCCAAGAGGACTCCATCATCATTTAATCATACAGTAAAGCTGCATGCCCTTGGAAAAAATTATGGCTGTAGTTTCCCCTTGCTTTCAGCAGTTTGCAGTACCAAAACAGCAAGGCCGTTTTAGTTAGTGTTACAGGGCCAGATCAGTCCATCATCCAGACTGTTGCCCCTGCAACTACTGATAAGGCTGCTGTCCCTCTTCAGGAACCACACGTTTGTCTGGCCTCTCAACAGATACCCCTCCGTTGTGGTTGCACCTACGGTACGGCTATCTGTATCGTTGAGGCACGCAAGCCTCCCCACCAACGGCAAGGTTCATGGTTCATGGGAAGAGGAAGCAAGGGCTACAAACCGTTATTGTTCGGATCTTGTTGCTCTATTTACAGTTGGCAATTGTTTCCAGACGTCTACGAGAAATTTCTTCACATGACAAACATGTTGCATTCTAGAAATGCTGCTGAAAGACTGCAGAAACCTGTTCTAACGCCCTAACATAAACAGGCTATACTGGGGTTTGCTGAAAAACATATGTCATGGACTTCAGAGTGGGATAAACTGATCTTCACTGATGCGAAGGCGTTTGATTTAGATGGACCGGACATGTTTCAGTATTATTGGCTTGATATAAGATCAGAACATTACGTAAGAATGAAGAGAAATGTTGTTAGAGGGAGTATTATGATTTGGGCAGCCTTCTGCGCTAAAAGTAAATCATGCATTGCTTGACTGATCACCAGAATGAACTCCTACATGTGCACTGATATGCTAGAGACAAAACTGATCAGAATGTATGAGGATCTAGTGGACGAAAGTCTCATGTTCCAAAAGAGTAATGCACATGTGCGTGTTTGTGCTGCAGCCAAAATGTAGTTTGCAGACAGAGTGAGACGCCCTGGTAAACCCGCAGGACAGGACAGGTAGTTTAAATTGTGGAAACGGGCCAAAATAAGTGGCTGTCAGCTACACTCGAACAAACAACTTTATTTATTTGACCAAACATTACAAGATTCAAGAAAATTAAAGAAAGCACATCATTAATTTTTGGAATTTAGTAACCGGTGTAGTGGGACGCGAAATTGAAGCGTCACCCATCCACCAGTGTAAGCCCAGTTTGCAGGTGAATATAAGTTTAATTTAGTTTGTTTATGTATTTTTGTAATATTTTTGTAATTGTTGTGAATTGTCTAAAGTTTTGTAATTTTTTATGTTTCATGTACGGAGAGGGCGGCGCAACGAACGGAGACAGCATCTTCGCTGCCGGGACCAGAGAGAAAATTGCTGGCCACTATACGTCGCGGGTCGACAGCCAAAGAGCGACAGAAGATCCTGGAACCGAGTTGTTGCGTCGTGCTTCTAAAAAAATAAAATAAATGAATTTTGTAATGTTTTGTACAACAATGATATCATAGGAAGTTTAATCTTATTGAAAATGTTAGTTTTGTCTCGTCAAGGCTCAGATTCACGTCTGTATGTAGGAAGATAATAAATTGGTGGATGCTATTAAAGTTGAAATACGTGCTCTGAGGATTTATTTATGAAGAATTATGTGACTGAATTAATAATATATTTGGCGAGATTATTGAATTTTGACAGTGTTCATCGCGACTTTGAACCTCAAAGTTTATTTAATGTGGTTCTAATATCGATTAAATCAAGATAAAGTGTATCAATATAATTTATGAGGAGAAACAAACGACGTCACAAGTTGAAAAAGTTCCCGCAAACCAATTGGCCCAAGTGACGTAATTCTGTGCATACGACTCAAATGATGTTTTACAGTTTCGTTCAAGAACCATTCTGAGACAATTTAAAAAGAATATAAATAATTTTGGAGTGGGTTGTAACTGACGTAGGTGACGAAGTCTGCACATGGTCATATGTCGAAAGAAAATCATTTATAAGAAACTTACGTCGTTACACTACACCGGCTGAATACGCCATACAATCTCATGCCTTAAGGGAAGACCACTTTAATTTAAAATCGGCTGAAAGCTAATAACTTAAGACTCAAACCAAAATCAGAATTCTTAAAAGGCAAAAGGCCTTAGCTTAAAACATTTCTTTAATTAGGCTGAAGGCCCAAACAATCTGACAACTTAAGAGCAAAACAACTTTAATTTAAAAATCGGTTGAAGGCCCATCACTTAAGACTCAAACCAAAATAAATTTTATAAGGTCAAAGGCCTTACCTTAAAACAGTTCTCTAATTATGCTGAAGGCCCAATCAATCTGACACCTTAAGAGCAAAACAACTTTAATTCAAAATCGGCTGAAGGCCCATCTCTTAAGACTCAACAAAATTAAATTTTTAAAAAGGCCAAAGGCCTTACTTAAAACAGTTCTTTAAATTAGGCTCAAGGCGCAAACAATCTTACACCTTAAAGGCAAAACAACCTTAATTTAAAAATCGGCTAGAAGCCGTACCAATACAAACAACAAGAACAAATAAGAGGAGGCAGTACACCCAAAAGCGCTCAGATGTTTTGGAGGATCGGCCTGGAATTCAAACACTAACACTTGCTTACGTGAAACAGGCAGTCAGCCCAACAATTCTCGATCCGACAACAACCCAACCGACAGACAGTCAACGGACCCAACGACAAGGTAACTTCCGCTCCACCCGACCAACACACAACAGGGAGTTCAATGGAGCAACGTAGAAAGTATCGGCACCCACAGCCAATTATACACTGAGCTGTCAAACTACACACCGTGCTGGACAGCAACAACACGATGAGGTAAATACACTGCCTGAATTTACGTCAACCGGAACGTTAACGGCCAGAAAGCAGAAGATTCCGCTGGTGCACTTCAATTGAAAACAACCAAGTACAGAACCACCGGAGGGTGGTTAAATTTTGCAAACTTGAGAACACACGTTGTTGCTCTCGAGAATAGCCCAACAGCCGACAACGAAATCGAAACGACACAATGTGAACAGTCATGATATGATGGTATATTAAGTCAAAACTCAAATTTCGTGTCCAGTATTGGTGAACCACGGACCTCGTAGCAATGGGAACAGACCACACACTCCGACCGCGCTTAGACGTTGCCAGCGGCCCCGGCCAAACTATGTGCCGCGAGATTTTCTTGCTGCTCCACGCCAACCGACCAACTCCTCGCACACAGCACAGCTGGAAACTATAAGCGCCATGCCAAAGATAGTACAAGGTGCGAGTATCGATACACACCGCAGCTGCCACTCGCGGAGACAGAGGTTAACTGCATAATCGCTATAACTGCAGGAGACTAAACAAAGAATAGCAACCAAGGTTTAATTCAACGCATAACATGGGCCAGCCGTGGCTCACAGAGATCTTTCCCTGGTCTGCATCTAGCGCGGCTCTGAGCCGCTGTGGAAAACCTTTGGGGAATACTTGCAAAGCGTGTTTGTCGCAGTGGACGGTAATGTGAGCTGAAACGAGCGATACGAGAAGAGTGGGCGACAATTTGACTGCAGGAACTACAAACCCTGGCAAAATCAACGCCGAAGAGAATTTTTGAGGTACTTAGGAAAGACAGATGTTGGACCAAATATTAACAGTGCAGTAACACAGCAGGACAGTGAGGGCCTTTACACCAGTTGTAAATATTGATTTAACGTATTTCCGTACACTGCCCTGAGTCATCAACAGACTACCCCATCATCCTTTATTCGCTACTGTTCCCGCCAGATACGAGGGCCTATAGACCAATTTACACTCAGGAAAATGCAACCGGAGAATTTGGTACTCGTGTTATAAAGGAAACTACATAATTCTGTCAGGATTGTTTGTCGTATGAGTGCCTACCACTTTCATAATAAATTGGATATATGTATGCTTCAGACATTATACGAGGTGCATTCAAGTTCTAAGGCCTCCGATTTTTTTTCTCCGGACTGGAAAGAGATAGAAACATGCGCATTGTTTTAAAATGAGGCCGCGTTCATTGTCAATACGTCCCAGAGATGGCAGCACCGTACGGCAGATGGAATTTTACCGCCAGCGACGAGAATGAGGACTGTTTTAAATACTTAAACTGGCGACGTTTACCTTACTTGAACAGCGTGCAATCATTCGTTTTCTGAATTTGCGTGGTGTGAAACCAATTGAAATTCATGGACAGTTGAAGAAGACATGTGGTGATGGAGTTATGGATATGTCGAAAGTGCGTTCGTGGGTGCGACAGTTTAATGAAGGCAGAACATCGTGTGACAACAAACCCAAACAACCTCAGGCTCGCACAAGCCGGTCTGACGACACGATCAAGAAAGTGGAGAGAATTGTTTTGGGGGATCGCCGAATGACTGTTGAACAAATCGCCTCCAGACTTGGCATTTCTGTGGGTTCTGCGCACAGAATCCTGCATGACGACCTGAAAATGCGAAAAGTGTCATCCAGGTGGGTGCCACGAATGCTGACGGACGACCACATGGCTGCCCGTGTGGCATGTTGCCGAGCAATGTTGACGCGCAACGACAGCATGAATGGGACTTTCTTTTCGTCGGTTGTGACAATGGATGAGACGTGAATGCCATTTTTCAATCCAGAAACAAAGCGCCAGTCAGCTCAATGGAAGCACACAGATTCATGGCCACCAAAAAACTTTCAGGTAACCGCCAGTGCTGAAAAAATGATGGTGTCCATGTTCTGGGACAGCGAGGGCGTAATCCTTACCCATTGCGTTCCAAAGGGCACTACGGTAACAGGTGCATCCTACGAAAATGTTTTGAAGAACAAATTCCTTCCTGCACTGCAACAAAAACGTCCGGTAAGGGCTGCGCGTGTGCTGTTTCACCGAGACAACGCACCCGCACACCGAGCTAACGTTACGCAACAGTTTGTTCGTGATAACAACTTTGAAGTGATTCCTCATGCTCTCTACTCACCTGACCTGGCTCCTAGTGACTTTTGGCTTTTTCCAACAATGAAAGACACTCTCTGTGGCCGCACATTCAGCAGCCGTGCTCCTATTGGCTCAGCGATTTTCCAGTGGTCAAAACAGACTCCTAAAGAAGCTTTCGCCGCTGCCATGGGATCATGGCGTCAGCGTTGTGAAAAATGTGCACGTCTGCAGGGCGATTACGTCGAGAAGTAACGCCAGTTTCATCGATTTCGGGTGAGTAGTTAATTAGAAAAAAAATCGGAGGCCTTAGAACTTGAATGCACCTCGTATTATGACTTACGTAGAAACCCTGAGTTTGTGCTGATTTCCACGACTGTTGCTGTAATATTAGCCTGCAAACGAAGTAAATATTGATGTAACGCAAATATCAGTTAAATATGTAATGGACAACACTTCATGTATTAAACGCCCATAATTATTAAAATTATAACTGGTATACAGAAACCTTATTCTCGTGAAGGATCTATCTGTTAGTGTAAACAATATAAAAATTCTTACAGAAGCTCCTGAGATGAATCTTCGCATACAGACTGAGGACTTCTTTTAGTAGTGTGTGTTGAAGGACACGACAACCCTGACCACTAAAACTTCGAAACGTTGACGCTCCAATTTAGATCTGATACGATTGGGGTAGAGTGTCAAATGAGGGCTGTAGAGAGGGCCAAGTGGAGATACTCCGCGTGATGTCAGGACAGCTGTTAGGAACCCGCGAAGGGTCATCGACGCCAGTAAAAGGTTGATACAGTTCAGTCTTTTACTCTCAATGTTTGCAAGTCGTCGTCCTTTCACACCACTCTCGGTTGTTACTCACTCAGCTGTGTGTTGGATTCTAGTTGACGTTTGTCCAGGCAGTTACGCTGTACACGCCCAGGCGGCGTTTTGCGACGCCAGCACCGTGGCGTGTTGCCAGTGACCAGGCCTGGCCATTGCCCAGCCCAAAGTGACCCCGGGCTCGCTGCTGGACTGTCCTCCGTCCCACTCTGAATTCTACGGTGACCCTTCTTGACCCAACCGCAGTGCACATAGTGTTGGTAATTGTGTGGCTGATTGATCTCCTCCCTACCAGCTAGTAGGCTTCAACACTGTTATGGTACAAACCCCCGTCACTGGATGAATATTTCTAGTATGCAAGGATTGTTTTGTTGAGAGCGAGCGCGTTACACGGTGCACGATTCGCGGAAGCGCGTGGCGCATCTGCGCGAGATTTGCAACGGTCGCTGGGCGGCCACGTGGCCCGCAGCTTGGGGCATTGTTTGGTTTTTCGCGCATTACGCGAAAACTATGTGACTTACACGGTGGAGAGCGATGCGGCAGTGGATTGTGGTCAGCAATATGCACCTTCTGAAAGGTCGATCGTTATTTCAAGTCACGAGACGCAAAAGTTATAGTAACCTCAAAATCGGTTAATATCACGAATACTGAAACAGCAATAAAAATAGTAAATAACAACTTACGGGGATGAGCGAGCGCTCATTAAAAACGTTTCGTCATAGCGGATCGAATGCCGTAGTCATATGTTAAGATTCATAAATAATTAAGACCGTAAAGAGCAATAAACAAAGTTTGATGGAAAAATGTTTATAAAAATCAATACAAAATTCATGGTGTAAAGAACGGCACTATATGCTTGAAGGTCTCTCGGGCATGCAGCCAGGTTGACTGGTCGTTGTTGAACGAATTTTCGACTGCGTAACGTGCCATCATCATCAGGTTACTCCTGTTGACTGACGTCCTAGGCCGGCGGGTGGTGTGGTATATATATACCTGTCGCCTCTCCCCTCCACTGACTCCGCGTATGGACCGAGGGATGTGCAGGCCGCTGTGGTGGGGGTCGCTTGCGCTGACGAGATTACTGATGGGCGTCATTACGCATGCCGTCTTCAGCGGGTGTGGTGCCCCGTTTCCGCTGCTCCTGCAGAACTTTTATTGCTGGATTCCACGCTTGGCTGAGTTGAAATCTGTTGTCCTTGTTAATAAGGTTCTCGTGCAGCCGGATTTCAATTGCTTCCTTGTATTCACAGTCCCAAAAGCGGGATGTCTTGTGCAGGACTTCTGTGTTCTCGTATTCCAAACGGTGATTTGTCTCGAGGCAATGTTCTGCGATGGCAGATTTTGTAGCCTGTTGATGATCGGCGTGCAGTGTGTGTTCAGTACACCTTTCCTCGATGGTGCGAATGGTTTGCCCCACATATGCTTTCCCACACTCGCACGGTATGAAATAAACTCCAGATTTCCGGAATTCTAAATCGTCCTTCACTGTCCCTACAAGGGACTTGATCTTTGGCGGCGGGCGGTAGACGCATGTGATGTTATGACGTCTTAGAATCCTGCCTATTTTTCCAGATACGTTGCCCGCATATGGTATGCAGGCTGTCGCTTTCGGTGGATCATCATCAGGTGCCGGCTGCGGTGTGATCTTCTGCTTGAAGGCGCGTCGAATTTGGCGGACACTATAGCCGTTCTTCTGGAACACATCCTTGAGGTGATCTAGTTCCAGTTTTAAGCTTTCTTCGTCGGAGATCACACTGGCTCTGTGAACCAATGTATTCAGTACTCCTTCCGTCTGTGACGGGTGATGACAGCTGGAGGCGGGAAGGTACAGATCCGTGTGGGTTGTCTTCCGGTAGACGCTGTGTCCTGGTGTTTCATCAGGCTTTTTCCGTACCAGAACATCCAAGAATGGTAGCTGCCCGTTTTTCTCCACCTCCATGGTGAACTGAATTTGGGGGTGGATAGAGTTCAGATGTTGTGAGAACAGTTGGAGCATCTCTTCCCCGTGAGGCCAAATGACGAAAGTGTCGTCAACATATCTGTAGAAGACTGTTGGTTTTAGTGGTGCTGATTCTAACGCTGTCTCCCCAAATTCTTCCACGTACATGTTGGCCACCACAGGTGACAGAGGGCTACCAATAGGTACGCCGTCTGTGTGTTCGTAGTAATGTCCGTCAAAAAGAAAATATGTTGACGTGAGCACAAAGTTAAATACTTTCGTCAATGTGGGCCCAAATTTCTTCTCAATAAGATCCAGCGAATCCTTGAGTGGAACTCTCGTGAAAAGTGGTACAACATCTAAACTGACCATAAGATCTGAGCTGGCGAACTTGAGTTTCCCCATAGGTTCCACAAACTGAGCCGAGTTTTTGATGTGGTGCTCACATTTGCCAACTAATGGACCCAATACTGCGGTCAGGTGTTTGGCAAGCTGGTATGCTGGCGCTCCTATAGTGCTCACTATCGGTCTCAGAGGAGTTCCCATCTTGTGTACCTTTGGAAGTCGGTAGAGTCTTGGTGGTGCAGCAGCACGCGGCCGAAGTTTCTTCGCTGTCTCTTCTGTAAAGGTGCTTCGAAGAAGTTCAATCGTCTTGCGCTGTATCCGACTGGTTGGATCCGTCGTCATCTTCCTGTAAGCAGGGTCGTCCAAGATCTTGTACATTTCCTCTTTGTATTCAGCCGCCGTTAGTAGAACGGTTATGTTCTCCTTATCCGCTGGGAGGACGACAATGTCTGGATGGTCACGCAGAGAACGCAGCGCGGCCCTTTCCCGTCTGGAGATGGTTTTTTTCGGCGGCGAGGCCCTGGCGAGTGTGCGGCACGTTTCCCGTCGTAACTCCTCCGCCGCGTCGGGTGGCAGCTTGGAGGCGACTTGTTCCACTCCGCTGATGATTTCTGCGACAGGGATTGCTGCTGGTGTTGGAGCAAAGTTTAAGCCTTTTTCTAGGACGGACAACGCAGCGTTGTCGATGGTTTTCCCTGTAAGATTCATAACCGTGCGTTTAGTCTCCTGTTTGGGCTGTTTTGATGCAAGCCTAACAAATTTTGATGACTGTTTCGTAGTGGCATTTCGATGAGTCCTCTCGACTCGTGCCCAGGAGGAAGATTCAACACATTGACAGGTGACAGGAGAGAGCAGGGACGCCAATTCTAGATGTAGGGCAAAAAGTTTGCGCCCTATGGAGTCGAGCTGGCGGCGTGTGTCTCTGATACGTTCACGCACTAGGGCCAGGCTAGTTCTTCTGGTAATTCGGTTCGCCGCAGGTGTCTGAATATGGTGTACGATCTTGGCACGGAGCACCACACCTGCCGAAGGCGGCATGCGTAATGACGCCCATCAGTCATCTCGTCAACGCAAGCTACCCCCACCACAGCGGCCTGCACATCCCTCGGTCCACACGCGGAGTCAGTGGAGGGGAGAGGCGACAGGTATATATACCACACAACCCGCCGGCCTTGGACGTCAGTCAACAGGAGTAACCTGATGATGATGGCACGTTACGCCGTCGAAAATTCGTTCAACAACGACCAGTCAACCCGGCTGCATGCCCGAGAGACCTTCAAGCATCTCATCTGCCGGGAAAATCTACAAACACACGACCGCACTATATGATATTTTGGGTGGCATCACATGTATTTTAAACTAGTTAAGTTATACTATACACTTAACTTGAAATAGTTTTCATTGTTTACAAATTATTATTAACATTTATCGCCCATAATTAATTAATTAATTATTATAGATATGAAGATTTTGAGCAGGGCAATGTGTAGATCGCTATAGATCACGCGAAAAAACGGTGCTATATGCAGTTCTATGTTAAAACTTTGCAGCACAGATGTCAACAAACAAATTTGCGCTAAGTGGCGAAATTCTGCAAAAACTAAAACTTGATTTACGGGCGATAGAATAATCCTAGAAATTAATGTAACATAGTAAAAAAGTATTTGATCAATGCATTCTTCCTGTGATGACGTATGGCTGCGAGACATGGACACTGCAGGCCGGCCGATGTGGCCGTGAGGTTCTAGGCGCTTCAGTTTGGAACCGCGTGACCGCTACGGTCGCAGGTTCGAATCCTGCTTCGGGCGTGGATGTGTGTGATGTCCTTACGTTAGTTAGGTTTAATTAGTTCTAAGTTCTAGGCGACTGATGACCTCAGGAGTTTAGTCGCATAGTGCTCAGAGCCATTGAACCATGGTCACTGAACTCATTTACAAAAGGGAAACTTAGGACAGCACAGAGAGCCATGGAGAGATCAATGCTGGGCTTTACAAGAAAGGACAGGAGAAGGGCAGATGACATCCGGTCTGTGACGAAGGTTAATGACATCTTAGAGACAGTAGGTTCCTTGAAATGGCAGTGGGCTGGCCACGTCGCAAGAAGAAAAGACAACAGATGGACGAAGCTTGTACTCGAGTGGAGTCCGAGAGAGCACCAGAAGCCTAGAGGAAGACCACCAGACAGATGGGACAAAGACATCAAGAAGATCGCTGGTAACACCTGACAGAGAACTGCCCAAGACCGTCCCACTTGGAGAAGATTGCTGAAAGCCTAGCTGAACCCACGACTCGAAGAGGCCACCACATCATTTAATGACTGAATTGGCTGATGATGATGAGTAAAAAAGATGTATTTTTTAGCACGGTTTCGATGGTGTACTAATTTCTGTCGATGGATGTATGTATCAAAATTTGTAGCCTTAACTGGTGAGATTGGTACTTAAATAACCAGGAGGTTGGACATCCGAGCCTACATAAGCGAGCGGCCATCTTGGCCAGGGGTCAGTCGTTGGTCAGTCGTTTTGTAGGGTGGGTGGCGAGCGAGCCCCACTTGAGGGTGGCCCATGTGGTCGTTTGAGAATTCTTTTTCGCACCGATTTATTTCGACAAAGAGTATTGTTTAATAGTGAAAGTGTGCAAGCATATATTTGGTGAACTGGAACTGCTATGATTATTTGTGTGCGTGCGATTTACGAGGTGTACATCGTCGTGAGTGAACATGTGGCGAACTGTGATTTCGCGCCAAAACTGTTAGAACAAAGAGGACTGTGAGACTTGTGGTTCTGTTCGAATTGACTGAATAACTTTCGATTATAGCAGCCGACATTACTGGTATTGGGGGATCGGAGTCAAATTATTATTAAAGTAAAACTGTAAACCGTCTCACCAGTGATAATTTCATTGCGTGAAAGAAAAGGACAACGCCAATACATAGTGATTGAACTGTGTCGTGAAAAACTGATTTTAATATAATAATCGCCTAATTCTTTTTCCCTAGCATAAACTCTACTTATGTCTGAGTGAATAATTAATTCAAAACTATAACAAATGCGCGGGTGTGGAAGTGTACTAATGCACGAAGTGTGGAAATCATCCCCTGAGACTCAAGTGAGAGCCAAAATTTGCAATAACATTTTTTTAAGCAACATTTGTATATGCACATTCGTGTGAAAACGCTGGAACCGCACTTCTTCTTTATTTTACCGTCCCGTCGCAACACACGGAGGCGCCTGTCTCTTGAGAACAACGTCTGTCCCACGAGGATGTGTTTCTACCTTCCACTCTCAGTTAAGTGCTGGCAGCATCCAAGGATGTCGTGATGTCGGAAGACAGCCGGTTCCCCCATCTGTAGATGGTGGGCACCGAGCAGTACGAAGTTCATCACGTGAAGGCCTTCATCCCAAGGACATCTTCGGCTAGTTCATAGAATGTGCTGGACCATCTAGGATACAGATTCACTGCTGTATGATAATCATGGAATCGAGTGGTACTGCTACGAATGCCAGCGATCCCAATAACCAACTCATGAGGAGAGCTGGTGGAAGCGAGCTAGTATGAGGTTGTGACGCAATGCTTGGTTCGCAGTGACTGCATGTGTCCTCCTTATTCTTCTACATTTACTTAAAAAGCTGTTAACTGCTGTGACAGTTCCTGGCTATGTGCTGTTGTGGAAGAGACAGAGCTTCTTGCAACATGTCTTGTAAGAGATAACAAATGTGCTTGTCTTGCTTCCGTTGGTTTTCTGTTGCAGTCTCCTTTTTGTTGAATGTGTGTCCTCACTCGACAGACAGTGTCGTAATGTAACTTCCTGGCAGATTAGGACTGTGTGCCTGACCTAGACTCGAACTCGGGACCTTTGCCTTTCGCGGGCAAGTGCTCTACCATCTGAGCTACCTAAGTACGACTCACTACCCGCCCTCGTAGCTATAATTCTGCCAGTTCCTTGTCTCCCACATTGGTAGAGCACTTGCCTGCGAAAACAAAAGTCCCTAGTTCGAGTCTCGGTCTGGCACACAGTTTTAATCCTGCAGGAAGTTTCATGTAAACCCACACTCTGCTGCAGAGTGAAAATTTCATTCACTGTCGTAATGTCTCGATCATCTGACCCATTTGCGACATATTCGCTCCCTTCTTGATTCCGCTTCTATCTGGTGTGACGTGGCAAAGTGAATTAATTTTAATAAAATGTTTCCAATTTCTACTCTTCAGTATTCTGTGCCATAATGCATCACTTCTCTTTAGAAAATTAGTCCCGAATGTTTCCTTTCTGTTATTACTAATTAGTCTCTACCTGCTTTGTATTAAAATAAAAGAAGTTACACTACAACTGTTTTCTGGGTTGTTAATCAACCTAAGTTTTGAACATTAGTTAGCTTAATTAATCTGATTTGTCATTCTGTCCTAACCAGGACACTATTCGCACTTCCTACTTACGGTAGTTGTTACTTGTTCGTGTCCATTCCACAGATACGTGATATATGGTTGACTTAGTCGAATGAGATATCTTACGTTTTATACAAAAGTAAGCTGCACAAATGAACATTACAACCAACATTGTGCTTGTCATTGATACTCCGAAAAAAATGTATTTTGTCTAGTTTTCTGACGGTCTTGTACCACATATTGCATTATCTGGTTCACTGAAACTTGTCTTTTTCTAAAGCTATTAATTCGTTTAGGGATTGTAGGAAAGTGGAACGTTAGCTATCATTAATGAAGGCTAGGTTTTGTTTAGGTAATATCTGTGACAGTTCTTCCACCCAATACAACTTTGATCGGGACACGTTTATCATTGTTGTGCCTGCGATGGCAACTGGAAGCTGAAATTATCTTTCTACTGCTTCACAAAAAATTCCATTAATTTATAATCCATTGCCCTGCAATTCTAGTTTCGTTATCCTGGATGATTTGCCGTTTTTATAGCCATTGGTGTAGCTGTTTCAGTTCTAAATATGGAGTAAATTTAGTGATCTCCAATTTTTTTGGAATTTTGGCTGACGAGCTAAATCTTTTTTCTCTCACTCTACTGTTTCCATGTTTCGTAAGAACATCTGCATTTGACGACTGGTTGTTCGTTTGTATTACTATTGATCGACAAATATTAACATTTTCTCCAATACATTCTTTTAAATGTGCTACAGATATAATGACATGAACATCTCTTCGTCCAGAAACTAGCAATACTTCTTAACTTTGTATCTTTACCAATTTCCCAATTGCGCTGTTGAAATTTTTGATACCTTCATTATCTGCTTTTCCAAACACAGCATCTAACCAGCCTCGTTTTTTACGTATTAGAGTTGGTTGTACTATTTTTGTTAACTGTTGCAACTGAGTCCTCAACTTCTCATACTAGAAATTTAGTTCCCGAGGCAGAAGGAATTATCATCAATTCCCTCCTTCCTTTATAGAAGTTCATAAACACAGAACATGACAAGTAAAAAAATGGCTCTGAGCACTATGCGACTCAACTTCTGAGGTCATCAGTCGCCTAGAACTTAGAACTAATTAAACCTAACTAACCTAAGGACATCACACACATCCATGCCCGAGGTAGGATTCGAACCTGCGACCGTAGCGGTCACGCGGTGCCAGACTGAAGCGCCTTTAACCGCACGGCCACACCGGCCGGCCAAGTAAAAAAAAATTAAGACTAATCAAAGTGACTAACAAATACCATAGATGCGTTTTATATGAAATTTACGCTGTTTCCTAGACCTAAGTGCATAATAACGTTTCTCTGGTGTTCCTCTTCTCTTGATAATTCGTCCTTTTACGCAAAGGTTTAAGGAGTCTGTGGAAATGTACCAGAGTCTCTTAAACGGTTTGACTCTACTTGCGTTGACCACAACAGCTCAGGTAGGCAACTGTAACTTCACGCTGACTGACGAAGTCATTTCGATAACCTGGTAAGGTATACGGTATTTCGTTAAAAACCTATTCGTTTTGCCCTTTGCGGTATACCGATTAGCTTGTAATACTCACTGTCTTATAATGTAACGTGGAAATTCACTCGTCCGTTTCCCAGCACATTCTTGCTTCTTTACCCAAATTTCTATCAATTTTTTCGCAAAATTTTTCATTGGTTCACCATGTGGAGGATCATTAAAATTATAAATGGTATACACAAAACCTTCCTCGTGAACGAGTCTGTTAGTGAAAACAGTATCAAGATCCTTATAATTGCCACTCAGATGCGTCTTCGCATACAGACTGAGTAGGACTTATGTTACTAATATTTAGTGATAAACAGGACAACGCATGACCGCTAAGATCGTGTTCTAGTTTAGATCTGAAACGACTGGGGTAAAGGGTCAAATGGAAGGCTTCATCAGAAGCCATGGAGAACCGAATTGTGAATCTCTTGGCGGCAGTTTGAACTATGCTCCTTTCGCGTGCGAGTTCGGTTTGAAGCTTTTGATCTGACAGTAATGACCCCATCGTCAACAGGACGCTAAATCCCCGATCTTCGTGTCTTTTACCTGACTGACAGGGAATAAATCAAACCAGAAAATATGCTCAAACGTTTACCTTTATTACCGCTAGTGAAACACATTAATGACCACTGCCACAAGCGACGTATAACAGTATTAACTTTAGGGTCGTGCTGCCTTGTTCTCGTGCTGGGCAAGCGACTGCACTCCGTAGCTCTTTGAAAGGCTCTGAGCTAACAACACAGTTGGCTTTCACAAGGCCGCGGTCCTGTTACTGTCAACAACTACTGCTTGTTCTCCGGCGCTCAGAGTAGCAAGGATAGGCAGTTGCTGTCTGCAAGTCACAAATAAAGTAAGAGGTACTCGAATGAATCTCTAAAAAAAGGTAACAATCGAATGTGGGCAAAACGTTCATAGGTAGCTTTTCTTCCGGGGCCTTTTTTCATGTCTGAGAGCAATTTCCAGAGATTTTAATGTAATTAAAGTAATGACTGAAAATAATAATCAGAAATAATCTATCACCCAGAAGCGGATGTGTATGTTTTGAAAGTTCCTGATACTTCAAAACTGTGTGCCGGACGAGACTCAAAGCAGGAATCTTGCCTTTATTACCAAATGAGCACTCAAAGCTATGAAAGTGAGTGAGATGGAAGTGAAGCTATAGGGGGTAGGGAAAGCGGCTTAGGACATTGACTGGCATGTGTTGCATAGGTTACTAGTGATAAAGGTGAAATTCAGTTATAATTGGACTGCACATTTATTAACTCAAGAATTTTAAACAGAAAGCACGAAATATTTGTACCACAACCTAGGGGTTCTAGTGTCTGCTTTACTAAGCGAGTGAGCATAAAAATTAACAAAATTGTTTGCATCATGGGCTCAACAACAACTGATGACAGGTAAAATGGAAGTAGTTTGATGGACAGGTATCACATACGCACTTTCACATTCAGTCTTGCATCACAGAGAGCAAAGAAAAGAAACGAAAACTAATAAAACGCACACCATGCTCACTCAAGAGTCGGCAAAAAGGTGGTCCCTCCCGGCCTAGTGCAGCAGTCTGAAGACAAGCACGGATTTATCCAAACGTCCAGAAAAGAACAACGTGGCAGAACGGTTTAACGCAGAGAATAAACCGCGAAAATTCCACAGCTTCTAAAACAATAAAAAGAACCGACAAGAAATCGTAAACGTAAAAGAACACGCCAATACTGAAATAACTATAGCCATGAGCATGGACTAACCACATCCGATTAATCACACACAGCGTCCACCCAAGGCAAACAGCGAATCGCGGAATATTACGAACCGTCAGAAATACAGATCATAAATAACACACACCAATGGAATTTAATATGAAGCCTGGCGGTCAAGAAAGGAACTGAAAACCGAGGAGCTGAAGATTCATTCATTTTTCCAGCACGTGGTGCAAGTTACACAAAGCGAGACTGTTAGGAAACATAAAAATCCACAAAAAACTGATTATTCCACATAAATAATTATCCACACATATAAAATTCCTGCAAAGTAATTACTGAAGAAAATAGAGTCCTGGAGCTGACTATAAACCATATAAGAACTCTGGGAATCGAACAAAGGCACGTGTACGAAACAGGAACTGCAGAATAAAATGAAAGTGCTGGAAAAGGAAGAACGGAAGAACGAATACATACACCCACATTCACTCTGAGAAAACAAACCTACTAGCAGAAACTTTACATATTTCGTCCACCATACTTGAACACCCCTAATTTCTGAACGAAGTAACTACACAGAAAAATCGGACAGCAAAAATCCTAACGCTCCATATGCTGAATAATCTATACCACATGACTATCAATACCTAACACTGTAAAAGAAATTGATAAATGATTCAGCTAGGCTGAAACATACACAGTCTCAGTTACTGATTTATAGCTACTGCACACGGGCTCTCAGGAGGAACCTGCCTCACCAAGAACCTAGGGACGAGTGTTTGAACACTCTAGCAAAATAGTGGTCTACACAAGTAGGGAAGCTGCCACAGAAAACCATTTCCGCACCGTAACAACTTACGCACAACAGCCATTCGATCAGAGGGGAGCAAACCTCTTTGCCTCAACCTAGGTCTACACAAACGTTGGCTAAACCGCCACAGCAATAGATGGAAACCACACCCACAGCTACACACTATGAAAACGCAATACACAGACACACTCACACACTCCTCATACAAAAAATGGAGGAATGAGAAAGAATGAAAGAAAACACACCTTAAACAAGTGTGTGAAAATTAGAGGAAGCACATATACCTAATAAGTCCACATATGTACGTGTAAACCATTTACGAAACTGACGTAGTTGTAGAATATGTGTGAATCTGCGCCTAAGAAAGACACACTGAGCTGCTCATTAATAATGCTGGCATGGTTTATTAAATGCACCAAAAGTGTGAGATGCTGACGATTTGAAAAATGAAGTTAACTTGAATGAGAGATTATGAAACGGCTCACATGGAGACCTTTCAAAGTGACTGGTTGGAACTCCCATGTTTCCATTAGCAGCCCGTAACTCTGAATGGTCCTTCACATTTCCACTAAAGCAGTTTTATTTTCTTATTGTATTTACGGATAAATGTTTTATGTCTCAGACACAGAACAAAGATGAAAGCGAGATTGACCTTGCAGGCGCTGGCAGTAAATAAGTACACTTCAGCGCAAGCTACAGTATTCAAAACTTGTAACGCCTGATACCTACTACATAAATTTTCTGTTATAGAAAGCACCAAGGCTTGTCGTAAATAAAAATTATATTTTTTCGTATGAAATATTGTATCAGTAACATATGTCTTGAACTCAATGAAAACTGGTAACTGTTACTGATATGTAAAAAGCATGTCATAAGGATAAAGCTATTAGCAGTTATTCAGCATGTATAACGCCTAAGAAAAGACAATTTTAAGCAGTTCGTTTCAAGTTGAGTCAGAATGTGCAGAAAACAACTTGTTAAACCCAATCTTATAAACAAATCTGGAACGATCTTAGAATAAAGAAATTCGAACAGAAGATAAAGATGATCAGGTGGCGGACGAAAAGCCACAATGCTAACGTCAAAGAGGTCGGTTTATATGTGAGAATTACTCCAATACAGAGAGGTCAAGTAATTGTTGTATTTAGATCTTTTGTTATTAAGGACTATTCAGTAATATAGCCGATTAGAAATCATGAGAACATTGTATGAAGGACTGCAAGGAGAATGTAGCTTCAACATGTCGTATTTCTTGTTCTTGCAAAATAACGAGCAATGAACCTGGAAAATGTAGGAAAGATTGCAGTAACTATGAAGCATTATTAAAGAAAAAAATATTACTTACGGATAGCGATAAGATACACACTACTATCGTTTTTCAATGAAGCCAATCAGCAACCATTTTCTGCTCGTATCCAGATCTGTAAGATGTGTGTGGCGTAACTCAGCACGTCTGTTATTTCTCAGCGCGTTTCGAACCGTGAAACACCGACATTCACAGAATTACAAACGAATATTTTGTAGATCGTGTGGTCAGACACCCCCTTTCATCGTCATTTTGAACAACATTGTGGTGTCACCGCCAGACACCACACTTGCTAGGTGGTAGCCTTTAAATCGGCCGCGGTCCGTTAGTATACGTCGGACCCGCGTGTCGCCACTATCAGTGATTGCAGACCGAGCGCCGCCACACGGCAGGTCTACAGACACTTCCTAGCCCTCGCCCCAGTGGCACAATCGACTTTGCTAGCGATGGTTCACTGACAAAATACGCTCTCATTTGCCGAGACGATAGTTAGCATAGCCTTCAGCTACGTCATTTGCTACGACCTAGCAAGGCGCCATTACCAGTTACTATTGATACACTGAATAATGTACCGTCAAGAGCGACGCTCATCATTAATGGATTAAAGTTAAGTATTCCACCAGCTACGGCCGTTTTTTCTAAAGTCTAATTTCCTTGTACTGTTCCAGACCTCACGCCAGCCTGCGTGAGCTAAAACGCGTGCCTTTCGGCTTCCTCTAGTAATACGGTGTTGGCTCTCCTGCCAACCCACAACAAATATGAATATTAAACTGTGTGAAAAATATATGTTGACATTCTCCAGTGCTCATTAGAACCTCGAGCATATTCCAACGATAGACATCTATTAGTAATAAAAGTCGCTAGTTTTACAACTGTTTTTTCAACTGATTGTGGTGCTATAATTTGAGAGGGTACTGAAACAGTAAGAGTAATTTTTCTGCGTGCAGTGCGAGGGAAACATACGTAATGAACAACCAAGTAACAATTTCCTTTTATGAAATCTATCTCTCTTCAAGAAAATGTGGCTAAAAGTGACTAATGGTACCTTTCGTGTGAATTTTTCTGAAGTGAAACTATTTGCCATGCGTGTGTTCATTCACTCCTGTTTAGAGGTAACTGTTGAATATTTGTGAAGTATCCAGAATGAGATTTTCACTCTGCAGCGGAGTGTGCGCTGATATGAAACTTCCTGGCAGATTAAAACTGTGTGCCCGACCGAGACTCGAACTCGGGACCTTTGCCTTTCGCGGGCAAGTGCTCTACCATCTGAGCTACCGAAGCACGACTCACGCCCGGTCCTGACAGATACTGTCAGAAGTGAAGCTGTGAGGACCGGGCGTGAGTCGTGCTTCGGTAGCTCAGATGGTAGAGCACTTGCCCGCGAAAGGCAAAGGTCCCGAGTTCGAGTCTCGGTCGGGCACACAGTTTTGATCTGCCAGGAAGTTTCATTTGTAAAGTAATCAGTTAATAATTATAGGCCCAGAATATTTCTTTATTAAACGTCAACTGTGTCACGAGAATAATACTGAAAAGGCACCAAATTCTGATCACCTTAATGGTTATTAATTAATTACTAAGTTGAATCAGAAAACCACAGAATTACGACGATTGGTACGTGTGACTCTTCAGGTTTTCCCGACCGATATGTTGCAAATACATTTCCCAGGTTCGTCAAAGGACCGTATAATGCAAACCCACAAAATTTCATCAATACAACTTGTTCAGGTGGTGGTAGTTGCTTTTGCCACTGTTACAAGACGCGGATGATGGTAACCACACAGCGGCGTCGAAATTTGTGAGGCCAGGAGCAGGCGATACTTACCTGGGAGCACAGTGTTTTCCCACAGCGCACGCGCAGGAAGCCAATCTGCGGCTGCTACCAGGGGGTACTGTGACCGCCGCTTCCCTGCAACCGCCACAATCTTCCCGCGCACGCGTACTGCCTGATAAATTTCGACGCCGCAGCTCGATTGTCATTAGTCACGTCCTGTAGCAGTGACAACAACACCTAAAGAAGTCGAGCATCTACATCTACATCCATACTCCGCAAGCCACCAAACGGTGTGTGGCGGAGGGTACTTTGAGTACCTCTATCGGTTCTCCCTTCTATTCCAGTCTCTTATTATTCATAGAAAGAAAGATTGTCAGTATGGCTCTGTGTGGGCTTTAATCTCTCTGATTTTATCCTCATGGTCTCTTCGTGAGATATACGTAGGAGGGAGCAATATACTGATTGACTCCTCGGTGGAGGTATGTTCTCGAAACTTCAACAAAAGCCCGTACCAAGCTACTGAGCGTCTCTCTTGCAGTCTTCCATTGGAGTTTATCTATCATCTCCGTAACGCTTTCCCGATTACTAAATAATACTGTAATGAAGCGCGCTGCTCTGCGTTGGATCTTCTCTGTCTCTTCTATCAGCGCTATCTGCTACGGATCGCAAACCGGTGAGCAGTATTCAAGCCGTTGTTGAACAAGTGTACTGTAACCTACTTCCTTTGTTTTTGGATTGCATTTACTTAGGATTCTTCCAATGAATCTCAGTCTGGCATCTGGTTTACCGACCATTAATTTTATATGGTCATTTCATTTTAAATCACTCCTAATGCCTAATCCCACATAATTTATGGAATTAACTGCTTCCACTTGCTGACCTGCTATATTGCAGCTAAATGATACAGGATTTTTCTTTCTATATATTCGCAGCACATTACACTTGTCTACATTGAGATTCAATTGCCATTCCCTGCACATGCGTCAATTCGTTGCAGATCCTGCGGCATTTCAGTACACTTTTCCATTGTTACAACCTCTAGATATACTACAGCATCATCCGCAAAAAGCCTCAGTGAACTTCCGATGTTATCCACAAGGTCATTTATATACATTGTGAATAGCAACGGTCCTAAGACAGTCTCCTGTGCCACACCTGAAATCAGTCTTACTTCGGAAGACTTCTCTCCATTGAGAATGACATGCTGCGTTCTGTTATCTAGGAACGCTTCAAACCAATCACACAATTAGTCTGATAGTCCATATGCTCTTACTTTGTTCATTAAACGACTCTGAGGAACTGTATCGAACGCCTTGCTGAAGTCAAGAAACACGGCATCTACCTGGGAACCCGTGTCTATGGCCCTCTGAGTCTCGTGAACGAATAGCATGAGCTGGGTTTCACACGACCGTCTTTTTCGAAACCCATGCTGATTCCTACAGAGTAGATTTCTAGTCTCCAGGAAAGTCGTTATACTCGAACATAATACGTGTTCCAAAATTCTACAACTGATAGACATTAGCACATATGTCCCACATCCCTTCTACAAAACGGATATGACCTGTGCCCTTTTCCAATCTTCTGGAACGCTATGCTCTTCTAGCGACCTACGGTACACCGCTGCAAGAAGGGGGCAAGTTCCTTCGCGTACTCTGTGTAAAATCGAACTGGTATCCCATCAGGTCCAGCGGCATTTCCTCTTTTGAGCGATTTTAATTGTTTTTCTACCCCTAACAACGAACATCTGTATCGACGTAATATTGTGGAATTTGCACTATATGATCTGATTCTTTTTCAGATTTATCATTGTTGTTGTGCTCGTGTATTATTTCTCTTTTTGTGTCTTATGTGGTGGCGTAATACCAATAAAGCCTGTATGAGTGTTGTGGGGCCCTGCCCACTCGTCTCGTATAGTGTCTCTAAAGGATGCTGCATTCTCAGAATGCTATACAACAATTTTAGAAACTCACATTAATACACTCCAGGAAATGGAAAAAAGGACACATTGACACCGGTGTGTCAGACCCACCATACTTGCTCCGGACACTGCGAGAGGGCTGTACAAGCAATGATCACACGCACGGCACAGCGGACACACCAGGAACCGCGGTGTTGGCCGTCGAATGGCGCTAGCTGCGCAGCATTTGTGCACCGCCGCCGTCAGTGTCAGCCAGTTTGCCGTGGCATACGGAGCTCCATCGCAGTCTTTAACACTGGTAGCATGCCGCAACAGCGTGGACGTGAACCGTGTGTGCAGTTGACGGACTTTGAGCGAGGGCGTATAGTGGGCATGCGGGAGGCCGGGTGGACGTACCGCCGAATTGCTCAACACGTGGGGCGTGAGGTCTCCACAGTACATCGATGTTGTCGCCAGTGGTCGGCGGAAGGTGCACGTGCCCGTCGACCTGGGACGGGACCGCAGCGACGCACGGATGCACGCCAAGACCGTAGGATCCTACGCAGTGCCGTAGGGGACCGCACCGCCACTTCCCAGCAAATTAGGGACACTGTTGCTCCTGGGGTATCGGCGAGAACCATTCGCAACCGTCTCCATGAAGCTGGGCTACGGTGCCGCACACCGTTAGGCCGTCTTCCGCTCACGCCCCAACATCGTGCAGCCCGCCTCCAGTGGTGTCGCGACAGGCGTGAATGGAGGGACGAATGGAGACGTGTCGTCTTCAGCGATGAGAGTCGCTTCTGCCTTGGTGCCAATGATGGTCGTATGCGTGTTTGGCGCCGTGCAGGTGAGCGCCACAATCAGGACTGCATACGACCGAGGCACACAGGGCCAACACCCGGCATCATGAGGTGGGGAGCGATCTCCTACACTGGCCGTACACCACTGGTGATCGTCGAGGGGACACTGAATAGTGCACGGTACATCCAAACCGTCATCGAACCCATCGTTCTACCATTCCTAGACCGGCAAGGGAACTTGCTGTTCCAACAGGACAATGCACGTCCGCATGTATCCCGTGCCACCCAACGTGCTCTAGAAGGAGTAAGTCAACTACCCTGGCCAGCAAGATCTCCGGCTCTGTCCCCCATTGAGCATGTTTGGGACTGGATGAAGCGTCGTCTCACGCGGTCTGCACGTCCAGCACGAACGCTGGTCCAACTGAGGCGCCAGGTGGAAATGGCATGGCAAGCCGCTCCACAGGACTACATCCAGCATCTCTACGATCGTGTCCATGGGAGAATAGCAGCCTGCATTGCTGCGAAAGGTGGATATACACTGTACTAGTGCCGACATTGTGCATGCTCTGTTGCCTGTGTCTATGTGCCTGTGGTTCTGTCAGTGTGATCATGTGATGTATCTGACCCCAGGAATGTGTCAATAAAGTTCCCCCTTCCTGGGACAATGAATTCACGGTGTTCTTATTTCAATTTCCAGGAGTGTAGTTTTTATTACAAATTACCAAATTGACAATACTTAACACTGTATTTACAACGAATTGCCGCAAGCGATGGGCGACATACAAATACATAATGTTTTTCGCTATAGAGAATGTCCATGAAAGCAATTGATATGGATCACTCGTCACTGCTGTTGTGGTGTCGGTCTAGAAGTGTCCTACTAATGTGCGCCTAGTACTGTGCCGGTCTTGTACTGTCTGGGCGAGGCTGTTTTTTTTTTCTTTATTGTGATTTCATTCCCCTGCCCCACATGGGCAGGGGAGGGCTGTCAGCAGCACAATCCGCCGCTCTTCAGCCGAGTGACATGACAACTAAAACAAGAATAAAATAATACATACATAAGGAGATAAAAAAGGGGAACATAAAACAGAGTGAGGGGAGAAAATGGAGGTAAAAAGACATGGACATGTAGACGTTCATGGGGGACAGTTAAAAAAGTCACCAGAAAGTTAAAAAAACACAGTTGGCGATTCTTAAAACACAGAGAAGACACTAGATGCTCATGCACAGGTTAAAAGTTGGCCACAGTATTAAAAACACTCCGAAACAACACGATTAAAACCCACTTGGAGCACACACGACGAAGTATAAAACTACCAGGGGGGACCTGCCGAGGGAAAGCTCAGAGAGGATGGAAAAGGAGGGGAGAGCATGGGGCAGCTGAGGAAGCGGCAGGAGGAAGAGAGGAGGGGCAACTGTGGGTTCACGAAGAGGCAGGAGACACAGGGGGCGGGAGAGGAAAAGGGAAGACAGGGCAGGAGGGAGCGCAGAGACACTGAAAGAAGGCACAAGAGATGGAGGGGGAGTAGGAGGGGAAATCTGCTCAGAAGGAGGGAGGGGGAGGAGAGGGAGCCCTGAGGAGGAGGCAGGAAGAGGGGGTTAGAGTTGGTAGGAAGGGTAGATGTCAGGGCGAAGCTCATCATCCCGGAGGGGTAGACGGTGGAAGTTGTGTTGGGAAAGGAGATGGAGGGTGTGGAGATGGAGAGAGGGAGGGACACAACGGTAAAGGCGTGGCAACTGAGTGGGAGTGGAGAGGAAGGGAGACACCAGGGGGTGAGGGGAATCAAGGTGGTGGACAATATATAGTGTGCGGATGTGTTCAAGGAAAAGGAGGAGGTGGGGGAATGGGCGAGGCTGGAAGGATCGGCGCTTGTATTCTGTTCTTGTAGAGGCCGCACCTGTCGTGTTTGGGTCCTAGTCAGCGAACTATTGCCTGATGTCGTCTCACAGCCTACTTTGCTGTTGCTTTCTTTATCTTCGTGTCGCCACTTACCGTTGCGCCGGAACAAGTGTGAATGTGGTTCTGTAGCACATTAGGCTTGCTTTAAGGCACAAGTGTTGTTTACTGAAGAATGTGGTGCATTACTTCTGTAACCGCTTCGAGTATTATCTTCAATACAGTTGGTCGGCGCAGGATTGCAATTCGTGGCGGACGGCAACAAAACAGTCAGAAGACTGACGACTGCAAAAAAAATCGTTATTTTGCAAGTTATGTAAGATAATCATAGCGGTATTCAGTTTATGCACCCCGCTCTAGCCCCTTCCCCTGCGCCCCTTGCCCACTCCCCCGCACCCGCCCCCCCACATGTTTGGGTAAAAAGGAGTTGTTTCATGAGCTTTCAGCAAGCAGCTGATACTACCATTAACAGAACAATGGTTAGTCTAAGTTCTGCTTTATGGATTAAACCACCACACCTGGGATAATTCAGATATAAAAGAGGGGTGGGAAACAACAAGTGTTGAAAAAAGAGTGACGAAGTGAAGATTTCAAAGCCCGCATCTCGTGGTCGTGTGGTAGTGTTCTCGCTTCCCACGCCCGGGTTCCCGGGTTCGATTCCTGGCGGGGTCAGGGATTTTCTCTGCCTCGTGATGGCTGGGTGTTGTGTGCTGTCCTTAGGTTAGTTAGGTTTAAGTAGTTCTAAGTTCTAGGGGACTGATGACCATAGATGTTAAATCCCATAGTGCTCAGAGCCATTTGAACCATTTTTGAAGATTTCAAGCGATGACATTCAATGAGGTCACTGTCGCTAAAGGATTACATTCAGAGAAGAAAATAGAACTCAAGGGTGTGATGGATTAACTGCCTGAGGTCCATAAACAGTTTTACAGAGAACTGGGCCAACACTGAACAGCAAAATTATTGCTAGAGATAGAAATGTTACAAAACTTGTTTCGTGAACTAAGCCCGTTTAGTATTCAGGGCAAATCTATTTCGAAAAGTATGCGTTTACTTGTCATTTTTGGATCATACCAAGAGATAGTTTCCTTTCCTTAAGTCAATGAGCAAGTATTAATATGGAGTTAGTGCATATTTATGTTATTGTTATTTGAATGAAGTTTACTCTCAGTACCCTAGAAAGTATATTTTGTTACCTTATAACGTTGTTGCTTTATTTTGTGGTGTAAGCGGAAATGATAGACAATAAAAGCGGTTTAAAAGCTGTCAGCTGTCTGGGGAAGTTAACCTTGCATTACTGCGCAACTGTTTCACCAGGTATCCAGTCTAACTTACCAAATTCCCAACCAGACTAACATTAATTATAATCTATTTATAGTCATACGACAACCGGTGATATGTATATATATAAAAGACAATTTAAGTTTATATTTGGAAATTTATTTTAACATTGACCATTGAAATTTCAGCATATTAAATTTGATTCATAACTAAACTGGTGCCTTATTTAGGATTGTGGAAAATGTGAGATTGTAATCTTACGGAACACATCAAATATGGAGCCAAGATTGGGAGACTGCATACAACACTGCATTCATAAAATAACACACGAAGAACGTTGAAACATATGCAACCGATTCAATATTCACCCAAAGAAGTTACGTTCGTAGCACAATCCTGTCCGTCATGTAATTACCACACACTGGTATACTAAATTCATACTAACTCTCTGTGAAATCTTCCCAAAAAGAATAGCTGAGGGCTACTTTGATGATTACACCACATGCTTCACGTGGTCCACTTGGTTTACACAAAGCGTGTAACTCCACAATAATTTTGATTATTAAAATAAATTAGATCTAAAAGCAATTTACAAAAGAAAAACCTCGAACTGGTTACTAACGTCTTACTATTAACCTGATGGGTCAAACAATTATATAAGCACTTGGTAGTGGTCTCACAAAGTACACCCCACGTGGGTTGAACATAAAGAAAAGTTGCTATATTGAAAAATATTGTGAAGACGAGATGTTATAATCTCACGCACACTCGCATTTAAGTTTGATGATTTTCGTTAGAGTTACTGATCAACAAGTGGTTCCACTTTACTCACAAAGTAGTGACAAAGCAACTACTGGAAAATATTCTGAACTTCACACTCGAAATACACTGCGTTGCAATTTAAGGTAACATTAGATACTTTAGAGCTAAACCTGAAATAAAGGTGATTAAATTTTCGGTTAGGCTGAACTTAAGAAATCCATTGTCCTGCAGACTTAGCAGAGACGCGCTTAGCCGGAGATCTTACCACTTCAGACGCTCGCCACGGACAGACTGCCGGTCCCTTCCTGAGGGGGGCTCCCCAATACAAAGGGAAGTGGCCAGAGGGGCAGCTTCCTATACCAACATGACAAGGGACGGGCATGACCATACTAAGGATAGAAACCTCTTTGCTTTTAGAAAGCGTAGCTACCTGTTCCGACGTTGGTCCTACTGTTCTCTAGCAGACAGGCTTGTCTGCTACCCTCAAGCATGCAACTAGAAATACATTTGCTCATTCATCCTCTCACACAGAAGGGAAGGAGGTTGACAGTATCGTATCATATACAGTATATAAAAGAAAGCGGATGTAGGTTCCGTATGAGACTGTGTGACATGAATTACATATAAACGGTGTTTTAAAGTGTAGTAGTGTGACAGATCGTTCTTGTTTATGTGTAAAAGTAACACATTTCACTGTTAAGTCTCCTCCCAGATAGTCAGAAACACCACAGTAAATTTAGAAGAGGAATTTATGCCGTAGATGACAACAGATTTAAGAAATTAACATGAAAGGAATCCAACAGAGACCTTTCAACCTAGCCGCTTTAGCATGGTAACCTTCCAATTATCCAATGTAAATCTTCATCCATATACTATGCATGTTGCCTAAAGGCAAATGACTGGCTTGTAGGTAAGGTTTGTTAAGTGTATTTTTCCAACCTCTGATGACACAAATGGTGCCATAAATGGTTTCCACTTCCTAGGACGACATCATCAAATAATACCACAAGTGAGTAACATGGCACCACCCACAGAAACGATTTACCAGCGGCCAACTGGTCGTCGTCTCCCGCAAAGCCGGTCGGAGTGGCCGTGCGGTTCTAGGCGCTACAGTCTGGAGCCGATCGACCACTACCGTCGCAGGTTCGAATCCTGCCACGGGCATGGATGTGTGTGATGTCCTTACGTTAGTTAGGTTTAATTAGTTCTAAGTTCTAGGCGACTAATGACCTCAGAAGTTAAGTCGCATAGTGCTCAGAGCCATTTGAACCATTTGAACCATCTCCCGTTAACAAAAAAGACAGTATGAAATATGTGTTCAGTGAAGCAGCATTTAACACTTATTAATTCAGATTAACAGATCTTTTTATACTAACGGTTTATTCTGCTACTGCGACCCCTTAATAGCGAGTAGTCTACTCATGGATCGCGTCTGTAGGCGAATCCGTCTAAAACACTTTCAGAGTTATTTCATAATGATGATGACTCTCTGAGAAGTTGAAATCGATTATCATTGCATTTATGTGGCCCAAGACTGAAGAAAGACAACAATTTTTTTGTTTAAATCAGCGAAGCCTGGCTCTTAAATATGCTGTGACTTTGCTGCTGGTAGATATATCACAGTAAGCTTCGTAGTGTAGTAGGCATTGTAGTATCAGGATTGATTGCACCAGCTGCATACCACGCGCGAATTTCTCGTCAGAAGGCTGTACACCAGAGGTTTCAACTAAGTACAAAATCTGTGGGAAAATATCGTAATATATCGTTTTCTTCTCACCCGAAGAATTGGGGAAACGCTAACAATCCCGTTGCGGCCTTACGGGGAGGGGGGTGGGGGGTCATTCCAAATGCCGGTGTAACCAGTGACATTCATCACACCCAGGTAGGCGATACAGTTTCGTTTCCAAAACATTATTTAGAGGCTGGTGGAAGAAATGCAGAAAACCTGCGGCAGTAATTTCATAACAACACAGTGCGAGATATTCCCTTCTTCCCGTAGCTCATCGGCACGTGTGTGATTTGCCGTATCGTTATGACTTCTCTGTAAATGGTGTGGATCCAGGAATGGCTCAGTGAGAACCTGACACCGCTTAAAGCGCGTTTACACCGTGTCGTAACGTGTCGGGTTTTACGACACAACTCATTCCACACGCTATGTGAGTGGCAGGTCCATAACGCCGGGCCCTGCTGCGTTTACGAGCCGTCGGCCAGATTCGAAACGTGTCATCCGCACACTCGCCTCCGAAGTAGCAATTCCACCGTGTGTCCAAAGACATCCACGAAGGTCGAATGAGCTGATCCGTTCAAATAACGGTTTTTATCATAGTGGAGAACAGTTGGACGGCTTTCGGCAGATGCATGCGTCACCATCATTTTAGAACCCGATGTGTATGACAAAAATTGTCATCTCGCGATTGATGGAAGACACTTTTACTAGGACTGTGAGGCGTAGCGCCTTCGCATCGCTCCTGTCACTTGTTAGGACGATATCGTTATAGGCATGAGTCATCGACAGATGTCACCAGCTGACACGGACCTGAGTCACAGAGCTGCACGTAGTTGTTCTAGTAGGCGGCAGAGGTCAGCAGTTGACGGACAGTGCTAGCAGTCGTAGTCAAAACGGTGTTGTAAAGTTATGTTGATTGATATTTAATGTATAATTATTATTGTTTTATATGTGTAGTAATTAGCAGTGTGAGCGTTGTATAAGTGAAGAAGAACAGAAGTAAATTAAAATTGTTTTGTTTATTCACGAAGTACCAGTGAAACTATACAGGGGATTTACTATAATTAAATGTGCACTCAGTTTATGGTACTAATAAATCGTGAGTAAAACACAAATTAATCGATAATTTCGGAAGGAGTAATTTTATATTTGATTCTTTTCTAAATTTATATATTTAGCAATTGTCATAGAAAGAAATGTTTTTCTATGATCGGTCATTGAATTAAATCGCGGGTTAGCACGGGATAATACTACAACTTGATTTGCTGTTTGTGATATCAGCCAATTAGAAAAATGCAGGCTCACGCCAATCTATGGTGGGAACAAAGCCTTTGGTGTGATCTAGGGGAGTCGGGGCTGAGGGTTCGGACCAGTACGATCTCATTGAAAGCGGCTCCGACGAAAGTACTGTAAAATCACGGAAAAATGCTAATTACGAGTTCGCGAAGTAGTACAAAGCGTATTTAAGTGAACGGTGTAGTGGAAGTCGTGTGGAATTTCGGACAGAATATCAGAATTATTGCTTTTGACTGTTAGTTAAAACCGCGTGGCGTGTTGTGCGATCTAAGACTGGAACAGGTGTTACGTGTAGAGCAGAGTGCACAACATTTGAGCGAGCATTTTCATAACTAAACGATCCGGCGAACTCTATTAACTTCGGTAACGGGTGTAAATACCATAAACTGGCTACGTGTGTGATTGTGGTGTGCGTGGAAACTTTACATTGTGGAGCCGCTTCGTACGGACTTGGCAGTATTAACTGTGATCTTTATCGTAAAAATACACATGAAAATTTACATTGCCAAGTTAAAACTTTTATTTCAGTACTAGCCACATCCCGTTTACCGGACAATTCTATGTATGTTGCGACCTGCAGTAGACAGTAGTGATCTAGTATTTTCTACTACAGCTTTTATCTACGCAAATGAACATTGTTGGACATTGGCAGGGCGGTGAAAAATGACGTGCCGAGCTGCAACTGTTGTGATTGCTTAGGAAGGACGTAGAGGATACGTCACGGAGATGTTGTAAAGGAGCAGATTCCGCTACTCTTACGCATGAGAATGATTTCAAAACGATGCAATTTTCGAACTGTACTCGCAGAAACTGGGTGTACGAAGTCGGGGTGAAAAGTAATAAAAAAGCAAATGGTTCAAATGGCTCTGACCACTATGGGACTTAACTCTATGGTCATCAGTCCCCAAGAACTTAGAACTACTTAAACCTAACTAACCTAAGGACATCACAAAACACCCAGTCATCACGAGGCAGAGAAAATCCCTGACCCCGCCGGGAATCGAACCTGGGAACCCTGGCGCGGGAAGCGAGAACGCTACCACACGACCACAAGCTGCGGACTGTAAAGGAGCAGATTCCGGTACTCTTACACATGAGAATGATTTCAAAATGATGCAATTTTCGAACTGTACTCTCAGAATCTGGGTGTACGATAAATATTCTAAACCCTCTGCAGCTAGCGGGCTCCGAATTGTAGAGTGTAACATGATGGTGCGTGACGAACAACGTGTTATAATCGAGTTTAGAATTCGGAGAACTCGTTCACACACACAGCCCCCTCCCCTTCGGCATTTCAGTGCCAGACCACACATACCAGCGCTACTACATCTGCTACAGTTAGACGTCTTGACTTCGCTGTCATCGTTAATCCTCCATACAGTTCCGACTTGCCCCCATTCCATTTCCATCTGCTTCCAAAATACGTTCTAGGGCACCGCTTTGATAGTGATGAGGCGGTCCCAGCAGGTTTGAGGTAGTGGCACCTTCAGCAAAGTGGCACCTGACGGGATACCAATTCGATTCTACACAGAGTACGCGAAAGAACTTGCCCCCCTTCTAACAGCCGTGTACCGCAAGTCTCTAGAGGAACGGAAGGTCCCAAATGATTGAAAAAGAGCGCAGGTAGTTCCAGTTTTCAAGAAGGGTCGTCGAGCACATGCACAAAACTATAGCCCTATATCCCTGACATCGATCTGTTGTAGAATTTTAGGGGCCATCCAGGGTGGCCGAGCGGTCCTAGGCGCTACAGTCTGCAACCGCGCGACCGCTACGGTCGCAGGTTCGAATCCTGCCTCGGGCATGGGTGTGTGTGATGTCCTTAGGTTAGTTAGGTTTAAGTAGTTCTAAGTTCTAGGGGACTGATGACCTCAGAAGTTAAGTCCCATAGTGTTCAGAGCCATCTTTTGTACAATTTTAGAACATGTTTTTTGCTCGCGTGTTATGTCATTTCTGGAAACCCAGAATCTACGTAGGAATCAACAGGGATTCCGGAAACAGCGGTCGTGTGAGACCCAGCTCGCTTTATTTGTTCATGACGCCCCGAAAATATTAGATACAGGCTCCCAAGTAGATGCCATTTTCCTTGACTTCCGGAAGGCGTTCGATAAGTTCCGCACTGTCGCCTGATAAACAAAGTAAGAGCCTACGGAATATCAGACCAGCTGTGTGGCTGGATTGAAGAGTTTTTAGCAAACAGAACACAGCATGTTGTTCTCAATGGAGAGACGTCTACAGACGTTAAAGTAACCTCTGGCGTGCCACAGGGGAGTGTTATGGGACCATTGATTTTCACAATATATATAAATGACCTAGTAGATAGTGTCGGAAGTTCCATGCGGCTTTTCGCGGATGATGCTGTAGTATACAGAAAAGTTGCAGCATTAGAAAATTGCAGCGAAATGCAGGAAGATCTGCAGCGGATAGGCACTTGGTGCAGGGAGTGGCAACTGACGCTTAACATAGACAAATGTAATATATTGCGAATACATAGGAAGAAGAATCCTTTATTGTATGATTATATGATAGCGGAACAAACACTGGTAGCAGTTACTTCTGTAAAATATGTTGGAGTATGCGTACGGAACGATTTGAAGTGGAATGATCATATAAAATTAATTGTTGGTAAGGCAGGTGCCAGGTTGAGGTTCATTGGGAGAGTCCTTAGAAAATGTAGTCCATTAACAAAGGAGGTGGCTTACAAAACACTTGTTCGACCTATACTTGAGTATTGATCATCACTGTGGGATCCGTACCAGGTCGGGTTCAATGGTTCAAATGGCTCTGAGCACTATGGGACTTAACATCTTAGGCCATCAGTCCCCTAGGACTTAGATCTACTTAAACCTAACTAACCAAGGACATCACACACATCCATGCCCGAGGCAGCATTCGAACCTGCGACCGTAGCAGTCGCGCCAGGTCGGGTTGACAGAGGAGATAGAGAAGATCCAAAGAAGAGCGGCGCGTTTCGTCACAGGGTTATTTGGTAAGCATGATTGCGTTACGGAGATGTTTAGCAAACTCAAGTGGCAGACTCTGCAAGAGAGGCGCTCTGCATCGCGGTGTAGCTTGCTGTCCAGGTTTCGATAGGGTGCGTTTCTGGATGAGGTATCGAACATATTGCTTCCTCCCGAGGAGATCACGAATGTAAAATTAGAGAGATCTGAGCGCGCACGGAGGCTTTCTGGCAGTCGCTCTTCCCGCGAACCATACGCGACTCGAACAGGAAAGGTAGGTAATGACAGTGGCACGTGAAGTGCCCTCCGCCACTCACCATTGGGTGGCTTGCGGAGTATAAATGTAGATGTAGATGTAGAAACGTTCTACAGTGACGGTATAAGCAAACTGGTCTCTCGAAGGGAGAAATGAGTTCGTACACAGGGCGACTATGTTTATAAATAAATACGAAGAATATGGAACGCACGTTTTCTTGGCGAATTTCGAAGACGAAGTCTTCTCGGGTTATCAGCCTAGTCAAGGCGTCGTTCTGTGGCGACGTTTTGACAAGGCTCTGAAGATGAGGAGTAAGGCTTGGCGACGCGTTGTCGCAGAATGTCTCCTTGAGTCTGCTGATAACCCGAGAAGAATTCATGGAAGATGTAGGATGTTAATAACGTTTGTTTTACTTAAAAAGCTGTGAGGGTCATCACGTAAATAATTTGGGAGCATTACTTTTCATCACACCCTCGTATTTTAGTAACTCTTCCCCCGATGCAGTTGCATACTAAACATCAGAAATGAGACTAAGATGATGTTCGAAGCTGAGTTCCGTTTTTGTCCGTTTTTGGAACGCGACACAGCAACGATTCTGTATGTCCGGATGCATGTGGATAAAGATGTCTGGGCATGCGTGACGCAGTTCCCGTAAATTACGGGCCGGTGGTCTTTTTAGGCGTAGAACTGGTTCAAAAATGGCTCTGAGCGCTATGGGACTTAACATCTGAGGTCATCAGTCCCGGCCGGCCGGGTTGGCCGATCGCTTTTAGGCGCCACAGTCTGGAACATGTTGTTGGTATACCTTTAGATCACGCCTGTTCACAGATCTGTGCACGTGTGAACTGGTTCGTGCTCACGCCCCAGTAGTGAGAAGCAGACCGGCTCGCGGCGAGTAATGATGCAGGAAGGGATGGAATGCGCAGGGTGGAGTGGCGCTGAGGGTGGGGTGCTGAGTGGAGGAGGAATCGGAGTAAGGCAGCCCGGCAAGAAAAACTGTTGTCACCAACTCTGTTCTACGGTCGCTAATGTTAGTTATACGGGGATGGTGGTGGTGGGTAGTGTTCAACGTCTCGTCGACAACGAGGTCATTAGAGACGGAGCGCAAGCTCGGGTTAGGGAAGGATTGGGAAGGAAATCGGCCGTGCCCTTTCAAAGGAACCATCCCGGCATTTGCCTGAAACGATTTAGGGAAATCACGGAAAACCTGAATCAGGATGGCCGGAGACAGGATTGAACCGTTGTGCTCCCGAATGCGAGTCCAGTGTGCTAACCACTGCGCCACCTCGCTCGGTATACGGGGATGTATCACCTCACGACGGTTAAATAATGCAGTCTGTGGAAAATTTAATTAAGACTGCTGCATTGCTCAGGAACGACAGTGAAATGAATCTTACATTTCTTTTAACTGATAAAGAGAGAAGTACTGGACAGCTAAGCGTGAAACATGCTGTTGCCATCGATTGGTGCAGCCTTATGATCAAAATCGTTTCGAAGTTTAAACTGACAAGAACCTGTGTCTCATGACTAAAAAAAATGGCTCTGAGCACTATGGGACTTAACTTCTAAGGTCATCAGTCCCCTAGAACTTAGAACTAAACCTAACTAACCTAAGGACATCACACACATCCATGCCCGAGGCAGGATTCGAACCTGCGACCGTAGCGGCCGCGCGGTTCCACACTGTAGCACCTTTTACCGCTTGGCCACCACGGCTGGCGTCTCATGACTATTTTGGTATGTTAAATATCGTATGTCAATGAATACGACAAATTTGACTTATCATTAAAGCATCAGTGTCTGCTACGACTCTCTGAGCACTGAGAATTCGAATATAAGCTTTTTAGTTGTGGTCTGTGAATCAGAGAGCTTCTACTGGTAAATTTCGTCCTTATAGCTCTTGAGAGCAAATCGGAGAAAGACGAAGGTAATGAGAAGTAGTAGGAATGAGAACAGCGAGAAACTTAACATCAGGATTGATGGTCACGAAGTCAATGAAGTTAAGGAATTCTGCTACCTAGGCAGTAAAATAACCAATGACGGACGGAGCAAGGAGGACATCAAAAGCAGACTCGCTACGGCAAAAAAGGCATTTCTGGCCAAGAGAAGTCTACTAATATCAAATACCGGCCTTAATTTGAGGAAGAAATTTCTGAGGATGTACGTCTGGAGTACAGCATTGTATGGTAGTAAAACATGGACTGTGGGAAAATCGGAACAGAAGAGAATCGAAGCATTTGAGATGTGGTGCTATAGACGAATGTTGAAAATTAGGTGGACTGATAAGGTAAGGAATGAGGAGGTTCTACGCAGAATCGGAGAGGAAAGTAATATGTGGAAAACACTGATAAGGAGAACGGACAGGATGATAGGACATCTGCTAAGACATGAGGGAATGACTTCCATGGTACTAGAGGGAGCTGTAGAGGGCAAAAAATGTAGCGGAAGACAGAGACTGGAATACGTCAAGCAAATAATTGAGGACGTAGGTTGCAAGTGCTACTCTGAGATGAAGAGGTTAGCACAGGAAAGGAATTCGTGGCGGGCCGCATCAAACCAGTCAGTAGACTGATGACCAAAAAAAAAAAAAAAAAAAGCTCTAGAAAAAAATTTTCTCTTAGAAGTATATAGGTCCAAACATCGAAATAATGGTATCTACGAACTTGTGAAGTCGTGGAAATTTATGTTGAGGAAAATTTTAATCCAAATCTATTAGACGTAATTTACAACAAAATTTCTCACGAAACTGCCTGTCACATTCTGTTTTACTGCGACCGCTCACTACACCGGCGGTGAGGGAATGTGAACGCCGTTGTTTGCCCAGTCGCCTCCTGAGTAAGCCGGGTCTAGATAAGTAAAGGAATGTGATTTATCCAACTAGGTGACACATTTCCGTTGATCCAAGGTTCGGTTTGGATGATCCCGCGGCCAATGCAATCTTAATTGACGTGTCCTTGTGTCAACATGGGAACACGTAGGGGTCATCTGCTGCGTCGCCCCCTGTTCAACAATGTGCGTTGAACGGTGTGCTCCGAAAACACTTGTGCTTGACCCAGAACTGTGCTCTGTCGACAGATCTGTCACAGATCGCTTCCTATTCTGCTCCTCCGACTTCCATGTCCTGAGAGGAAACGTGGACGCTGAACACCTTGTCATCTACTTGTAACGCCGGAAATGCATATACTTCTATTTCCATCTATTGTACTATAATTATTTTTCCTTATTTTGACACCTGAAGATATGACATTTCTGTCTCTTTATATATCGTAATTTTTTTACTATTTATATATATATATATATATATATATATATATATATATACATTTATGCATTTATGTCGATGTATAATTGGTTGTTTTGTAAATATTATTTGTATTTATACGCTGGGTCTGGCCTAGGGAAAACTATACTATCGAAGGAATACATCGATAGGTCGTGTGGAGAACGAAAGTTTTTAGGATATTTGGTAGTGTTAACTCTGCCGCGTGGAGCGCGGGCTGAGCAGAGAGAGTCTGGCTGGGGTGGTGCAGTGGAGCAGGTGTGTTGTGTGAAGCTCCCGCGAGTTGCCGCGCTTTCGGGGTTTGGCAGAATGTAATTGCGCTCGAGTTGCGATGATAGTTTCTGACACGGTGTCGCGGACGGGAAGCATTAGCTGGCGCACATCAAGAGCCCGTTTCGCCTGGTGACCGTGTCAAGAAGAAGGCGCGCCAACATCCAGCTTCTGCAACAGCGACGGCCGACAATGAGTGACTGTTGCCACCTCCTCGATCGACGGCTTCAAACCTTCAATCAGCCAACAAGGAAGACTGGAAGCACGTAAAGTCTTAGAACTGTATGGCAGACCTCAGCTTTTCAAACTTTTAAAATTGTTGCATCACAAAATTACAGCAACTTACCATGAACGTTTGTTGCTCATTGTCCCAATTGCATTACCAAGCAGGGTCCCTTCCTTTTCCGGAATGAACCCGAGTGTCGTTGAAATTCAAACGCCAGCATCATTCGATTTCACTGCTTTAATTTCAAAGTTCAGTTAAGGTATTCATAGCTGGCTACAATATTCATATTACACAAGCACAAATTAAGAGTGCGAGTTTTGTTACCGTATTTTAGCTTACCTGTGACTGCAGCTCAGCTTGGTACATACTAAATTTTACTACTGTTAATTGTTCAGAATCATTTAATTCAAGTTCAAAGTTAAATCTCTTCTTTCTAAATTGCGTAGATTCAAGTAGCTTTTGAAATGATTGTTGAGGTAGTCCAAGACTAACCGTATTTTACTGAATTTCGATGTGCTCCAGAAAGAAAGCTCACTATTAACTTCAGGCACTAAATTAACTTTCGATTCTCCGGTTTTATTAATTCTTTTGCTAAATTAAGTCAGAATGTAGCGAAATTTATTACTTCTGACAAACTTTCAGTTTTCACACTACATGTGTCAACCTTCAGTTGCCACGCTTCTAGTGCTAATTATATGTGTAATAACCTTTCTTTTTCAGTTACTATAGTAATTGTCCTTAGGACTGGCGACCGTAATTTCCCCAAATCTCAAATATCTAATTACCGCTAGTTAATTGTTAACGTAACGGCCGCACATTTACTTTCTTTATTAACTTAACCCCTTTACAAAATTAATTTTCACCAGTTTCATTTGCATTTTTCCTTTCATTTAGATGTAACCCTTTCCTCCCTCTTTACCGACAGATTAACTTCGGTGACGATTGGTTTTCCCAAATTTCCATCAGGTACACGCGGTTTAATTTTTCACTATCATTAAGGTCGATAAGTGAATGGGAGGTTACATACTCGTGGCAGCATTGTCCTTCAGTAATCTTCCATAGATACTCAATATAGTGCCATGCGAACAGCCGAAGAGATTCACCATTTCCCTAGCGCAGCGCCATTACAACCTCCCCTTTGCTGAAGACGCTAATATGTCAGAGGGTCTTGCTGCCCGTGTCATAGCTAGAACGGTTTCCCATTCGCTAGTGCTCTGCTAGTACACTTATGTTACCGCAACACATGCTCGAAAGTTCACAAAACGACGTCAGCCTTATGCTGGACAGCGGTCATATCTTTTGATTCATCACTGTATTCTAATCTCCACCCTCACCTGCACAAGTTGCTCTCTACAGATTACGTGATGCCATAACATTTCTCGTATCACCTTATCCCGCTTTCTAATTAGTTTCCTCGCCGATCTTGCATCAGCTGCTCTTAACAAAACACAAACTGCTGTCTTTGGAGTGGTGACGAAACCAGGAAGCATGAAATGCTGGTGAATAGAATCGCTTTGTGTTCAACGACGAATAACGGTTCTGTACTATCACAGATGACCGTCGTAGGCGAATACAGCGGCGACCTGGGGAGAGGTCCCGTTCTTCCAGGGTTCTGGAGAGGCTGAGCGGTGTTATACGTAGCGTCATAGTAAGGGGACTTATCAGAATGACTTCAGGTCACGGCTGGTAATGACTGAGAGAACTCCGACGGCACAACGGTACATGGATACCCAGCATCCTCATGTGTTAGCTCTCATGCAACAGTATTGTGCTGCAACTTTCCAACAGGACAATGTTTGATCTCACATGGCAGATGTGTCTATGAACTGTCTGCGTGATTTTGAGCTACTCCCGTGCCAGCAAGATCCCCAGATCTCTGCCGATAAAACACGTGAGAAACCGTCTCGGATATCAAAACCGTCTCCCTGTCGGTATCCACGATATCAAGACCCTATGACAACTGCCGTGGGCCGGTTTGCCTCGACAGACGGTGCAACTCTTTTATGATGTCCTTCCCAAAGGAATCAGTGTATGCATCCAGACCAGTGTGGGGCGCTACGTCATATAAGAGAGCTCCTTCTGCCAAGTTCTTTGTAAATTTCACTCCATTTTGTAATCACCGAAATAACATCACACACCCTCTCAAAAAAATGAAGTGTGATTTCTTTTGCTCATCCCCTAATGGATGCTTAATTTTTTGTCGGGCAGTTCAGTTAGTTAAGAGTAGAAATAGCTACTGTGGCGGTAGTTAGTATTACATTATGTGATCAAACGTATCTGGACACCTGGCTAAAAATGACTTACAAGTTCGTGGCACCGTCCATCGGTAATGCTGGAATTCAGTATGGTGTTGGCCCACCCTTAGCCTTGATAACAGCTTCCACTCTCGCGGGAATACGTTCAATCATGTGCTGGAAGGTTTCTAGGGGAATGGCAGCCCATTCTTCACAGAGCGCTGCAATGAGGAGAGGTTTCGATGTCTGTCGGTGAGGCCTGGCACGAATTCGGAATTCCAAAATATCCGAAAGGTGTTCTATCGGATTCAGGTCAGGATTCTGTGCAGGCCAGCCCATCATAGAGATGTTACTGTCTTGTAACCACTCCGCCACAGGCCGCGTATTATGAACAGGTGCTCGATCGTGTTGAAAGATGCAGTCGCCATTCCCGAATTGCTCTTCAACAGTGGGAAGCAAGAAGCTGCTTAAAACATCAATGTAGGCTTGTGCTGTGGTAGTGCCACTCAAAACAACAAGGGGTGCAAGCCCCCTCCATGGAAAACATGACCACACCATGGCAACCACGAAGTCAAACGGTAGAAAATGCTGCTGAAACACTCGCTCTGTGCTGGCGGGTAGTATCTTGCTGGAATGTAATCCCAGAATGACTTGGCACGAAGGGGAACAAAACAGGGGGTAGAATGTCGTCGATGTTCCGTTGTGCTGTAAGGGTGCCGCGAATTACAACCAAACAGGTCCTACTATGAAAAGAAATGGCCCACCAGACCACCACTCCTGATTGTCGGCCTGTATGTCATACGACAGTCGGCTTGGTATCCCACCGTTGTCTGGGGCATTTCCAGACACGTATCCACTGATCAAGGGGGATCATTCCGCACTGAAGACAATTCTTCTCCAGGCAATGAGATTCCAGGCCGAAAGGTATCTGGAGACTCCCCAAACAGCACTGCGATATCAAGGTGACTGTCGCTCACCAAGCGGCCCGACAACTGGAGTGATGGTCCGGGCAACCATTTCTTTTCGTAGCAGGATACCTCTGGATGGTATCCGCAGCATCTTACAGCACAGCCGTACTTCGACGATATTCTACGCTCTGTTTTGTTGTTCTAGATTGAAAGCCATCCTGGCTTTACATTTCAGCAAGATAACCCGCGCTCGCACATGGCGAGAATTTCTATTGCTTGTCTTCCTACTTGCCAAACCCTACCTTGGCCAGAAAGTTGAGAACAATTGGAGCGTCGTGGGCAGGGCCCTCCTACTATCTCTGGATTCAGACGATTTTACGCCCCAAATGGATAGAATTTGGCACGATATCCCGCAGGATGACATCCAACATCTCTGTCGATCAATGCCATTCCGAATAACTGCTTGCATGAAGGTCACATGTGAACGAAAGCGTTATTGACTTGCTTAATTTGTGAAACTCTTTCTCTTGAATAGATCATCCATTTCATATAAGAGTACCTTAAGTTTAACAGCTATAACATCTTACAATATCTGCATTAATTCCTTCTTCTTCTGTTACTTTTAAGTTTTTGTATTTTGAAAAGTAATTGTCAATTTCTTAGGGTGTAAGTTAATCCCTTGTACATATAAGGTTCTTTTACTATCTCGATATCTTAGGATTCGTGTTGTGTCTGTGCACTTTCATCGTATCACAGGTTTTTTAAAAAATACGTTATATCCATTTCTTTGTTGACATGTTGTTTACGTTAAGTTCAGCGCTTCCTACTTTGTTAACATACTTCATTACTTTATAGTACCATGTTTATCACGAATATCATCTTCCATATTACATATGAACTGATCCCGTGATCTGTTCGTAGCTTCTGTTGTTACTCTTATAACTGAACTCTTTTGGAGTTACATCTTATTGTTCAAGATTTGTATATAGGTAATAATGTGCTTCTTCTCTTCTCTTCTCTTCTCTTCTCTGTTACAGTTGACAACTGGTGCTTGTGGCTTGTTACTTGTTGCCTTTGTTACATTACGGAACAAGATCGCTGACGCTCATGTTATGAACTCAGAAATTATTTATAGATTGGGCTATAGTGGATGTGGGCGTCATCAATTCTGTGAAGAATTAATTACAGTAATCAGATAGTCTGCCTGTCACTGTCTTCCTATAACCAGATAAATTCTGTCAATTTTCTGGTAGATGAACGTGGAGACATCAAACCTTATTTCCTCCTACTACAAGTGTTTCAGGTGGCAGAATAAACAAAATAAAGGGGATAGGAGCAAAACTACAGACCAGCACCAGACAGCAAATTTCAAATAAATCAGTATATTGACAATTTAAACAAAATAACTACCAGGTATAGCACTGTTACACAAATAGAACGAAATCAACCCACAAGTCAGGATATCTTGGCACGCAGCCGTCTTGCTTCAGGACGAGGAAAATACGTAGTAATGCTACAAGAAACAAGTGATGAGTCGTCCAGTACCTAAAGAACTTGGGGAATATAGAAGAACGCTCGTAGGTGAACATGAGAAAGAAGGTGATGGTTAGCTGTGAGGTGTTACGGATACGAACGTAAAGACAGCGGCAGCGGTATAAAGCTTACCGCGTAAGCTTTGATGAAGTCACGATTCTAGCTATTCGCGATACAAGCGGTGTAACAGCGTAATAAAACCAACCGAAGTAGTCATAAGCGTTCCATTGCGAAGCATCCTTTCCAAGACTGACTGACCCTGCACGAGGCTGCTTATAGCGTGACGGAAGGCATCACACGTTCAATAAGACAGTGGCAACTGCCGCACTGTTGCCAGTGTCGCTTTTTTTTTTCACCATTCTTCTGATTGGTTTGATGCTGCCTGCTACGAATTCCTCTCTTGTGCCAACCTTCTCATCCCAGAGTAGCACTTCTGTATCCTGTCTCCTCAATTATTTGCTGGATGTATTAAAATCTCTGTTTTTCTCTACAGGTTTTACCCTCTACGGCTTCCTCTAGTACAGACACATGTCCTACCATCTGTTCCTTCTTCTTGTAAGTGTTTTCCACATATTCCTTTCCTCGACGGTTCTTCGGAGAAACTTCTCCTTCCTTACCTAATCAGTTCATGTAATTGTCAACTTCTTTCTGTAACACCATTTCTTAAACGTTTCGAGCCTCTTCTGTTCTGATTTTCCTACAGTCCATGTTTCACTACCATACAATACTGTGCACCAAACTTACGTTCTCAGAAATTTCTTTCTCGAATTAAGGCCTATATCTCATAGTATTTACTTGGCCAAGAATGCCCTTTCTACCTGTGCTGGGCTGTTTTTTTATGTCCTCCTTGCTCCGACCATGATGGGTTATCTTGCTGCTTGGGTGGCAGTATTCCCTAATTTGATCTACTTCTGATGTTAAGTTTCTCGCTGTTCTGATTTCTGCTGCTTCTCATTAGTTTCGACTTTCTTCGATTTACTCTGAATCCATGTTCTACACTCGTTAGACTGTTCATTCCATTCAGCAGATCCTTCACTGTGGATTGCAGTTTCATCAGCTTATCTTATCAATGGTATCCTTTCACTTTTAACTTCACTCCTCTTGTACGTTTCTTTTAATTCCATAATTGCATCTTTGATGCACCGATTTAACAGCAGGTGCGAAAGACTACATCCTTGACTTAAACCCTTTTTAATGTAAACACTTCGTTCTTCGTATCCCACACTTGCTGTTCCCTCTTGGCTCTTGTATATACTTCCATTTTATATTACCCGTCTTTTCCTATAGTTTACCCCTATTTTTCTCAGAATTTCGAACATTTTGCACCATTTTATGTATCGAACGTTTTTTGCAGGTCGACAGATACTGTGAACGTATCTTGACTTTTCTTCATTCTTGCTTTCATTATCAGCCGGAACGCCAGAATTCTCTCTCTGGTGCCTCTACCTTGCCTCATCTCACAGGTACCCAAATTTCAATTCCATTCTTCTGTATATTATTCTTGTCGGTAACTTGGATGCAGGAACTATTAAACTGACTGTGCGGTAGTTCTCGCACTTGTGGGCTCTAGCAATCTTCGGAATTGTGTGGATGATATTTTTCCGAAATTCAGTCGGTATAGTGCCAGACTGATATATTCTAAGCACCATCGTGAACAATGGTGTTTTGCCACTCCCCCCAACGATGTTAGAAATTCCGTTTGAAAGCTATCGCCGCGTGGGATTAGCCGAGTTGTCTCAGGCGCTGCAGTCATGGACTGTGCGGCTGGTCCCGGCGGAGGTTCGAGTCCTCCCTCGGGCATTGGTGTGTGTGATTGTCCTTAGGATAATTTAGGTTAAGTAGCGTGTAAGCTTAGGGACTGATGACCTTAGCAGTTAAGTCCCATAAGATTTCACACACATTTGAACTTTTTTTTTTTAAAGCTGTCGATCGCTTCTGCGTTATTGGATCATAAGTCTTCCAAAGTTCTTTTAAACTCTGATTCTAATGCCGAACCCCATATTTCTTCTATATTGACTCCTGTTTCTTCTCCCACCACGTCAGCAGGCATCATAGAGGCCTTCAGCGCACTCTTTCCACCTATCCCTCTCACCTCTGCATTTAACTGTGGAATTCCTATTGAACTATTAATGTTACCACCCGTGCTTTTAATTTCACCCAAGGGTGGTTTGACTTTTGTGTATGCTGAGTCAGCGCAACACGCAATAATTACTTTTCGATTTCTTCATCTTTTTCATGCAGCTATTTCGCCTTAGCCTCCGTGTACTTCTTACTTACTTTAGTCATAAGTGACTTGTATTTATGTGTTCCTGAACATCACTGAGCGTTTTTGTACTTCCGTCTTTCATCGATCGACTGAAGGGTTTCTTGTGCTGGCCGTGGTTTCTTCATAGCCACCTTCTTTGTAGCTATGTTTCTGGAAATTTGTGGTAAGGTCTTATGGGACCTTACACACTACTTAATCTAACTTAAACTAACTTACGCTAAGGACGACACACACACCCATGTCCGACGGAGGACGCGAACCTCCGAGGGGGCCGCCCAGACCGTGACAAGACGCCATAGACCGTGCGGCTACCTCGTGCGGCCTACATGTTTTTCTTTCCAGTTTCTGCCATTGTTTAGAGATGTCAATTCCTCTTCAACTGAACTGCCTACAGAGATGTTCCTTATGGCAGTATTTGTAGCCTCAGAGAACTTCAAGCGCATCTCCTCATTCCTTAGTTCATCCGTATCCCACTTCTTTGGGTACTGGATTTTCCCCGACTAATCTTAAACTTTGGTCTGCTGTTCATCACTAGTAAATTGTAATCTGAGTGTATATCTGCTACTGGGTTCTCCTTACAGCCCGGTATCTGATTTCGGAATATCTGCCTGAGCGTGACGTAGTCCGTCTCTTCGTGGTATTGTCAGCTCGGCCGCAGCAACGTAGTGTAGCTCCTGTGGGCGAAAAAGATTCCTGCAGCCAACTTTACAGTGGGTGCCTTCCTCGGACCGGAAGGGCGGCTTTCTCTCCTGGCGTTTATGTTGGCGCTTGGTCAATGGACGCGGGAGGAACTAGTGTTCCTATGCGACCGTGTTTCTGCAGCCGAAAATTGAATGTCTTCAGACTGTTTGTACCGTTCTTGGGTCTCCAACGGGGTGCAGTTGTTTTCAAACCACGATATTTCGACAGCGTTCCTTGCCGTCATCTTCAGGTGATACCTGCAGACTGAGTGTTTCCGCTGAATCTCCTCCCCTTTATACTCTGATCGCTCCCCAACCCTTCCCCCGCGTGATGCCGCACGCGGCGCTGCGTGGTGGTGGGGTGGTGGGGAGGGGCGGGCTGCTGGCTGCTGGATGCGAACTGTGGACCATCAGATGTCCTGTGGTCTTCGTCGGGCGCGGAAGTCGCTTTGGGTCGGCGCTGTGCCTTTAGTTGGCTGAGTGTTGGGTCCCAGGCTTTGTCGAGGTTGAACCCGGCGTCTCTGTTGATCAGCTACACGTATTTCAATCGCCTCCTTCAGAACACAGTCCCAAAAAGACGAGGCCTGCCGTAAAACTTCCGATTTCGCGTACTCCATAATATCTCCATTACCCGTGTAATGTTCCGCAACCGCAGATTTTGTAGGCTGTTTCAGTTCAGTGTGCCTTCTGTGTTCCTGGCAACTTTCTTCGATTGTCAGTACAGTTTGCCCGATGTATGGCTTACCGCATTTACACAGAATACGGTAAACACCCGGTTTGCGGAGTCCCAGGTCATCTTTTACTGTACCAAGCAGGGCACGCGTTTTCGGAGTGGGCGGCAGACACCTTTGATGTTACACCGAGCCACAATTCTGCCGATTTTGTTCGATACTTTGCCGGCGTAAGGCAGGTACGCCATTGTCTTCTCGTCCTCTTCATTCTCTCTCTGCTGGGCTTGTGCATTCTGCCTGAAAGCACGTCGAATTTGACTCTTCAGACTGATTTTTGCCTTCTTGCGGCCTTGCTAAATTAATTGGTTGGCCATTTTCATGCCTGTAGTCGCCTTCGTTTTGATCCATTTCGTTCTAAGCCTAAATTGTGAAATTTTACACGTGACTGCTTTTACTAGGGCAGAGTGCAGCTCCTACACCTACATTCACGACTTGGTGGGCCAGCTGATTTTTTTTAACAATTATTTTCTCCCTGTAGACGTTTGTCTTTCTGGGTTCATGGACCGTCCATCCCTCCCTTCGGTTCCTGTGGAAATGATGTGCCACTTACACACCGTCCGCTGTAGTGAAGTTCATATTATCTCCCTTCATTGCCAATGGTGTCTTCACCCGTTTCCCTGGGTGTAGATAAAGCATTTCGCAGTACTGGGTCCACCAGTTAAAATGCTGCGCTCAGTCACGCAAAGAGGATGCGCCTGCTGAGAATCACCCGAGTAAACTTAGAGAAAGTGGCCGTGACGTTGACTTTCTGGGTCTAAGACAAACCCAAAGGAAAGAGAGATATGATTACATATACATTTAGAAGTACGAAAACAACTACGAACCCAAAGCAAGGAAAGCCGGCCGAAGTGGCCGAGCTGTTCTAGGCGCTACAGTCTGGAATCGAGTGACCGCTACGGTCGCAGGTTCGAATCCTGCGTCGGGCATGGATGTGTGTGATGTCCTTAGGATAGTAAGGTTTAAGTAGTTTTAAGTTCTAGGGGACTGATGACCTCAGCAGTTAAGTCCCATAGTGCTCAGAGCCATTTGAACCAAAGCGGAGATATCATTGCCATAAGGGAAACAACTAATGAAAACATAAACAGCTGAGAATATACTAGCAATTGAATTCGGCAAGTACAGATGAAGACAAAGGCCCATTTCATGGCGACAATCGTTGCCTATTCACTAGATGACGACGCTGATGTAGCGAAAACACACTAATTTTACACCCACACTGTCAAAATCTTTTGAAAATATAGGGAATCGCAAAGAAATAGCTTTACTAGGAGACTTAAATGCAAGAACACGTTGGAAAAGCAGTGACGATATAGTAGGACAATATGATAAAAACGCCATAAATAATAATCGTGAAATGTTGATAGAATTTTGTCTGCAAAATGACTTAAGAATTCGAGGCGGCTCATTCAGACTTGTGGACATCCATAAATATACATGGAGAAAACCATGCGTTAACCAAGCAACAAAGCTAGTAGTACAAGATGCGAGGGCTATGAGAGGCGCAAATCCGGATCAGACAATTTTTGCTAATATCAAGACCTTATTTAAGTTTATCCAAGGCACCGAGATACGACTGACCACTAATATTCTATACAACTTACAAAGTCTTGACCACAATTCTAATCGTTTTTTGTACCAGCTAAGACTAGAGGAGAACTTTCTGTTGTTGAGAAATCTATACAGATAAGGCATGTGAGTCGGTTTAAGAAGCCATTCATAGGGCAGCTTACGAAGCACTAGGAGAAAAAGATATCTGAAAGAGAAATTGAAAATTTGATGAGTGGTAGACCCACGCAGTGCAAGGGCAAGTAGAAAATAAGGAGACAACTTATAATAAATGGTTAAACAGAAAATCAGACAGTGATTGGCGGGAATACAGAGAGATAAGAAAGGATACAGAGAGAACAGTGTTTACGGCTAAGAACGAAGCAGGCAACTGGCGAAGGAATAAAAAAAAGTATGGGGAACACATGAGCAAACAAATGGTTCAAATGGCTGTAAGTACTATGGGACTTAACATCTGAGGCCATCAGTCCCCTAGACTTCGAACTAGTTTAACCTAACTAACCTAAGGATATCAAAGACATCCATGCCCGAGGCTGGATTCGAACCTGGGACCGTAGCAGCAGCGCTATTCCGGATTGAAGCGCCTAGAACACATGAGCAGATAAAGCCTGGAATCTATTAAGAACAGTAAGAATACAGAATAAAGATCAAGCCGACATATCCCTCATCACCATGCAAGAATGGGTACAACGCTACCCTGTACCACTAACTGAGAACAGAGCTGCATTCACCGGAAATAGAAGTTAATATTAATGAGATTCCACTTGAAACCATTAAGAAGGACAAATATGTAACTAACGCCGTCAAAACCGGAAAGTAACCAGGATTACTTTGCATAGAACTGATTAAAGCAGCACCGTTGAAACATTTTGAGAGATTGGCAGTGATTTTTGAAAAATGCCGTAGAGGCGATGAAGCTCCGAGTGGAAAAAGGCCACGACTGCGTCAGTATTAAGAAAGGAAACAGGAGAGATTTTGAAAACTAGCGTGGTATTGATGCAATGCCGTTCATGACGAGAACCTGCGATCATATCTTAAATAAAGAAGATATGAAAAGAAGTAACTGAATCCGAAGAATGGAAATAGGTTCTGATCTTGTCCCTCCTGTATTCACGGATTACTGATCTTCAAAAATTTAGTTGAGAAATGGATAGCAAACGGCTTACCATACTCGTTGTCTTCGTTCCACAAAACACGTTCTGGACGAGACTGATCGATAATGGAGTAACATAAAGTTAATGGAAGTTGTCAGATTTTTCTACAAATGCTACAGGGCAATAGTAAAAATGAGAAATCAGCTATCTCAAGAGTGTGAGGTGCCAATTTGTTTCCGCCAGGGATATACATTCGCCCCTACATTGTTTAACAACTGCTTAGAGGAGGCGTTGAAATCTTGAAGAAGGAATCCCCATAGACGATTATTTTTTGCTGACGGCCAAGTGACAGCGGCTGGGGATCAGTAAAATACCAATTACATGCTTTTCCGATTAAAAGAAGAATACGTGAAATGCGGATTTACTATAAACATATATAAAACAGAATATCTGAAGTTGGGAGAAAATACTGTTAATGACACACAATTGGGTGCTAACACGGTTAAAGAGTGTCGTAACTTCAAATACTTGGGAGTTACACTGTTGTCAAACGGGAAGAGTGTGGATGATATCAACAACACTACTGGCCATTAAAATTGCTACTCCAAGAAGAAATGCAGATGATAAACGGGTATTCATTGCACAAATATATTATACTACAACTGACATTTGATTACATTTTCACGCAATTTGGGTGCATAGATCCTGAGAAATCAGTACCCAGAACAACCACCTCTGGCCGTAATAAAGGCCTTGATACGCCTCGACATTGAATCAAACAGAGCTTGGATGGCATGTCCAGGTACAACTGCCCATGCAGCTTCAACACGATACCCCAGTTCATCAAGAGTAGTGACTGGCGTATTGTGACGAGCCAGTTGCTCGGCCACCATTGACCAGACGTTTTCAATTAGTGAGAGATCTGGAGAATGTGCTGGCCAGAGCAGCAGTCGAACATTTTCTGTATCCAGAAAGGCCTGTACAGGAAATGCAACATGCGGTCGTGCATTATCCTGCTGATATGTAGGGTTTTGCAAGGATCGAATGAAGGTTAGAGCCACGGGTCGTAATACATCTGATATGTAACGTCCACTGCTCAAAGTGCCGTCAATGAGAACAAGAGGTGACCGAGACGTGTAACCAGTGGCACCCCATACCATCACGCTGGGTGATTCGCCAGTATGGCGATGACGAATATACTCTTCCAATGTGCATTCACCGCGATGTCACCAAACACGGATGCGACCATCATGATGCTGTAAACAGAACCTGGGTTCATCCGAAAAAATGACGTTTTGCCATTCGTGCATCCAGGTTCGTCGTTGAGTGCACCATCGCAGGCGCTCCTGTCTGTAATGCAGCGTCAAGGGTAACCGCAGCCATGGTCTCCGAGCTGATAGTCCATGCTGCTGCAAACGTCGTCGAACTGTTCGTGCAGATGGTTGTTGTCTTGCAAACGTCCCCATCTGTTGACTCATGGATCGAGACGTGGCTGCACGATCCGTTAAAGCCATGCGGACAAGATGCCTGTCATCTCGACTGCTAGTGATACGAGGCCGTTGGGATCCAGAACGGCGTTCCCTATTACCCTCCTGAACCCACCGATTCCATATCATGCTAACAGTCATTGGATCTCGACCAACGCGAGCAGCAATGTCGCGATACGTCGGCCAGTGTGGCCGAGCGGTTCTAGGCGCTACAGTTTGGAACCGCGCGACCGCTACGATCGCAGGTTCCAATCCTGCCTCTGGCATGGATGTGTGTGATGTCCTTAGGTTAGTTTGCTTTAAGTAGTTCAAAGTTCTAGGGGACTGATGGCCTCAGAAGTTAAGTCCCATAGTGCTCAGAGCCATTTGAACCATTTGAATGTCGCGATACGATAAATCTCAATCGCGATACGCTACAATCCGACCTTTATCGAAGTCGGAAACGTAATGGTACGCATTTCTCCTCCTTTCTCGAGGCATAACAACAACGTTTCACCAGGCAACACCGGTCAACTGCTGTTTGTGTATGAGAAATTGATTGGAAACCTTCCTCATGTCAGCACGTTGTAGATGTCTCCACCGGCGCCAACCTAGTGTGAATGCTCTGAAAAGCTAATCATTTTCATATCACAGCATCTTCTTCCTCTCGGTTAAATTTCACGTCTGTAGCACGTCATCTTCGTGGTGTAGCAATTTTAATGTCTAGTAGTGTAGACAGGACAAGCGAGCCATAAAGCAACTAAGTATTGTCCTTTGGAATGACAACACACCATCTATCACTTCATTGTCGAAAGTATCGTGTCGTATGGCGGAGTTATGGGAACTACCTCAAGGGCAAAAAGACAGTCTCTTGACAGTGGTATGGATTTTTGGAGACGGCGTTGTGTTTTTTATAGATTTGATCATGTTAGAAATAACGGAATCAGATACATGAAGACCGTAGAAAGTATAATCCTAGACTATATGGAAAGGAATCGCCTACTCTGATATGGTCACTTACGACGTGTGACAAACAGAAGATGGTCAGATGGTCAAAAAGAATATGGCAATGGATTCCACATAGAAGAAGAAAGCGTGAAAAACTTTCGAGATGCTGGAAAGATGACGTCACAGGAGCAATGGCGGCTAGAGGCCTTAAAAAAATTGACTAGAACGACCGAAAATGACGGAAATTGGGTTCCGAGAAGGTGAGGCAGTAGTAGAACACTCATTGATATATGGTGAACATGAAAATTAGTCTAAATTAATCTGCGTATGGAATTTGATAGTTTTCTGTTTAGACAAGTCATTGGTGGCTTTCAGTGGCTGGGAAAGAATGGTTTTGATGCATAAGCAGACCAATTCATTTTACTGACGTTTTAATTAATTAAGGAACATGCCCGTGATTCCTATCGTCAGGGTCGTGACTGTGTATGCAGTAAGAATCAGCGATTGGAAGCTCAATTATCATTTAATCAAGCCCTATTCTTTTTTTCAAGGGAATGGACTGGACAGTAGCTGAGACTTTTTCCACGCGGTTTATACGTTCACAGAAGTCTCGGGATTACATATTGAATGTACCGAAGACACGGTTGCGTGCATTGGTAGTTTGGACAATATAAATATCAAATGCTCTGGAGCCGTCTTTCCAACTGGTGACTAGAAGAAGTAGGTGGGGCAAGGAATAGGCGTTTTCTGTGTGAAAACCAACGGTTTTTTTCTCTTTGTGGGTTGTGCATATGTCGCTATTTAGTATAGTTAGCAACAATCTATGCTGGTTAGGAAGCGGGTTCCTTCGCGGTTTCTTTCGTAAAGGAGGTGGAGAAGCTGCTCAGAAAAGTATTCCACTTGCCGAACCACATTTTTTTACTGCTGCTACCAGAGGGCGGTTGTGGAGCTACAAATTATAGAGTGTTTCCGCAAAGTGGCACCGATAATTTACGAGCGGACTGGGTTCTAAGAGTAGGTCGAATGGAAGAGGCCACTGACCGCTTTTAGCAGCCAGATGCCCTAAATAAACGACGCTACAAGAGGTTGGAAAAGAATTAAATTACTTCCGTGGAGTCCAAAAGAAATGTAGGAAAGAACAGTTGTGTAGTGGAACAGCAAAGGCGAAGGGGTTCTGTGTACATTGTCTTCTGCAATATTGCCACGTGAGGCTGTTAATGGCGTCCCACACGCTGGATGAGCGTGTTAAGCTCTCTGGCCTGTGGTTGCTATCACAGGTTGGGCGGCTGCTCCAACTCCATTAATTTCATTACCATAGTTATCTGAGAAATGGATAAGTATCGATCAGAATGATCCAATCATAGTCCACTAGAATGACATAAAACGAGAAACCTAGTATTGCAATATGACCTACGAACAATCATTGAAATACACTGTAACACTCTAGTGTGCGCTAATATACAGGGTTATTACAAATGATTGAAGCGATTTCACAGCTCTACAATAACTTTATTATTTGAGACATTTTCACAATGCTTTGCACACACATACAAAAACTCAAAAAGGTTTTTTAGACTTGACAAATGTTCAATATGTGCCCCTTTAGTGATTCGGCAGACATCAAGCCGATAATCAAGTTCCTCCCACACTCGGCGCAGCATGTCCCCATCAGAGAGTTCGAAAGCATCGTTGATGCGAGCTCGCAGTTCTGGCACGTTTCTTGGTAGAGGAGGTTTAAACACTGAATCTTTCACATAACCCCACAGAAAGAAATCGCATGGGGTTAAGTCGGGAGAGCGTGGAGGCCATGACATGAATTGCTGATCATGATCTCCACCACGACCGATCCATCGGTTTTTCCAATCTCCTGTTTAAGAAATGCCGAGCATCATGATGGAAGTGCGGTGGAGCACCATCCTATTGAAAGATGAAGTCGGCGCTGTCGGTCTCCAGTTGTGGCATGAGCCAATTTTCCAGCATGTCCTGATACAAGTGTCCTGTAACGTTTTTTTCACGGAAGAAAAAGGGGCCGTAAACTATAAACCGTGAGATTGCACAAAACACGTTAACTTTTGGTGAATTGCGAATTTGGTGCACGAATGCGTGAGGATTCTCAACCGCCCGGATTCGCACACTGTGTCTGTTGACTTCACCATTAAGAAAAAATGTTGCTTCATCACTGAAAACAAGTTTCGCACTGAACGCATCCTCTTCCATCAGCTGTTGCAACCGCGCCGAAAATTCAAAGCGTTTGACTTTGTCATCGGGTGTCAGGGCTTGTAGCAATTGTAAACGGTAAGGCTTCTGCTTTAGCCTTTTAAGTAAGATTTTCCAAACCGTCGGCTGTGGTAATTTTAGGTCCGTGCTTGCTTTATACGTCGACTTCCGCGGGCTACTCGTGAAACTTGCCCGCTTGCGTTCAACCGTTTCTTCGCTCACTGCAGGCCGACCAGTTGATTTCCCCTTACAGAGGCATCCAGAAGCATTAAATTGCGCATATCATCGCCGAATGGAGTTTTCAGTTGGTGGATCTTTGTTGAACTTCGTCCTGAAGTGTCGTTGCACTGTTATGACTGACTGATGTGAGTGCATTTCAAGCACGACATACGCTTTCTCGGCTCCTGTCGCCATTTTGTCTCACTGCGCTCTCGAGCGCTCTGGCGGCAGAAACCTGAAGTGCGGCTTCAGCCGAACAAAACTTTATGAGTTTCTCTACGTATCTGTAGTGTGTCATGACCATATGTCAATGAATGGAGCTACAGTGAATTTATGAAATCGCTTCAATCATTTGTAATAGCCCTGTACATCTAGGCATATCTTATTTAACAGTATATTTCTGTAACATATTGGTACGTTCAGGTACTTGTTGACTGAAAGTAACGTTTCCCATTGCGCTTCCCTGACGTGTGGATGATGTTACACACGTACGATTTCATTATGCGCGTGATGCTATCGTGTTAGTGTCGTTATTTGCCAATGCAGAAAGGAAGTGTTAAGGTGAAACACTTTCTTGGAACAAAACAGCTCCTGCTGAAGGATCTTGATAACTGGACCTACCCACACTTGGACTGGTCACCTGTTAATGTGTCTTATCGGAACATTAATGAGTAGATTGTGAAGAAGCATCAACTTTGAACCACGATATAGGTACGATGTCTAGTTATGTACTACTCTCACTGCTCTCTTTACTGGTCGATGATGAAAATTTCTATCCGCTTTCTCTAATCACCTACTTACAGCACGTCCGCCAACAATACACGCTGTTAAGTGATAGCAGTTTTATAAACATTATAAACATACTGTCAACTGCTTTAGTAGCCTAAGTAGTTAAGATTTACTTGCTGTATTATTTTATCATTACGCTGTCGTTTCGGTCTGTTACATTCTGCAGTGCCGGACATGAAGAAGGACAGCAAAAACTAAATTTTAATTGCTGAAGATATACGGTGTAGTAGGAAGAATTGATGTTAAAATCTGGAGGCAATTCGGGGATATACAGGGTGGTGCATTGATCGTGACCGGGCCAAATATCTCACGAAATAAGCGTCAAACGAAAAAAACTACAAAGAACGAAACTTGTCTAGCTTGAAGGAGGAAACCAGATGGCGCTATGGTTGGCCCGCTAGATGGCGCTGCCATAGGTCAACCGGATATCAACTGGTTTTTTTTTAATAGGAACCCCCATTTTTTGTTACATATTCGTGTAGTACGTAAAGAAATATGAATGTTTTAGTTGAATCACTTTTTCCGCTTTGTGATAAATGGCGCTGTAATAGTCACAAACAAATGGCTCACAATTTTAGACGAACAGTTGGTAACAGATAGGTTTTTTAAATTAAAATACAGAACGTAGGAACGGTTGAACATTTTATTTCGGTTGTTCCAGTGTGATACATGTACCTTTGTGAACTTATCATTTCTTAGAACGCATGTTGTTACAGCGTGATTACCTTTAAATATCACATTAATGCAATAAATGCTCAAAATGATGTCCGTCAACCTCAATGCATTTGGCAATACGTGTAACAACATTCCTCTCAACAGCGAGTAGTTCGCCTTCCGTCACGTTCGCACACGCATTTACAATGCGCTGACGCATGTTGTCAAGCATTGAAGGTGGATCACGATACCAAATATCGTTCAACTTTCCCCACAGAAAGAAATCCGGGGAAGTCAGATCCGGTGAACGTGCGGGCCTTGGTATGGTGCTTCGACGACCAATCCACCTGTCATGAAATATGCTATACAATACCGCTTCAAACGCACGCGAGCTATGTGCCATCAAATTGGTAGTTCATCGTGATTCTGCCATGTACTGAAACATCTTGTAGTAACATCGGTAGAACCTTACGTAGGAAATCAGCATACATTGCAACATTTAGATTGCCATCGATAAAATGGGGCCCAATTATCCTTCCTCCCATACATTAACCCGCCAAGGTCGCTGATGTTCCACTTGTCGCAGCCATCGTGGATTTTCCGTTGCCCAATAGTGCATATTATGCCAGTTTACGTTACCACTGTTGTGCGTGTCGCTTCGTCGCTAAATAGAACGCGTGCAGAAAATATATCATCGTCCCGTAATTTCTCTTGTGCCCAGTGGCAGAATTGTACACGACGTTCAAAGTCGTCGCCATGCAATTCCTGGTGCATAGAAATATTGTACGGGTGCAATCGATGTTGATGTAGCAGTCTCAACACCGACGTTTTTGAGATTCCCGACTTCGCGCAGTTTGTCTGCTACTGATGTGGGGATCAGCCGCGACAGCAGCTAAAACATCTACTTGGACATCATCATTTGTTGCAGGTCGTGGCTGACGTTTCACGTATGACTGAACACTTCCTGTTTCCTTAAATAACATAACTATCCGGCGCACGGTCCGTACACTTTGATGATGTCGTCCAGGATACCGAGCAGCATACATAGCACACGCCCGTTGGGCCTTTTGATGACAATAGCCATACATCAACACGATATCGACCTCTTCCGCAATTGGTAAACGGTCCATCTTAACATGGGTGATGTATCACGAAGCAAATACCGTCCGCACTGGCGGAATATTACGTGATACTACGTACTTATACGTTTGTGACTATTGCAGCGTCATCTATCACAAAGCGAAGAAAGTGGTCCAACTAAAACATTCATATTTCTTCTGTCGAAACATAGTTCACTTTAGGACTTAAGAACTTGTTCAGACATGGAACATTAACAGCTTGCCCTGACACAAAATTCCGGTAAAAATTACACATACCCAAAAATGATTTAAACTCTTTTCTATTTCTTGGGTATGGACACTCTTTGATTGCTTTCATTTTGTCTGGATCCATCTTAATACCAGTAGTTGACAAAATCCTACCTAAAATCTTTATCTCTTTGCAAACAAATCCGCACTTTTTGAGTCTCAGGGTCATGCCCCCTTTCCTTAAGGCTTGAAACAACTCATTTAATAAAGAACAATGTTCCTCCCATAACTCAGTGGCAACTAATAGGTCATCCACATATATTGTCAGTTTTGAACTCATATCTGGTCCTAACACTTGATCAAGGGATCGTATAAAAACAGACACACTAATATTCAGGCCGAATGGGACAACAGTGTATTGATAACACTTCCTGTTTTCCAAAAATGCTGTATACTTCCTATATTCCTTAGCAAGTGGCACCTGCCAGTATCTGCAGGTCAGATCGAGACTACTAAGATAGTTTACTTTGTGATACCTCTGTAACATCCCTTCCATACTCTCTGGCCTATCTGTTTCTCTCCTTACCACTTCGTTTAACATCCTGGCATCAATAACTAGTCTCACACTACCATCTTTCTTGCCGACAATGACCAGAGGTGAATTATATTCACTCTGCCCTCGCTCTATATCACCACAATTCAACATCTTCTCAATTTCTTTATTTACCACCTCCCTTTGTGCAAATGGTATGCCATAAGGTTTTTTCGAAAAAGGTTCATGTGGTTTGATATCCAGCTTACGTTCATAATTCCTTACTCTCCCTGGCCTGCCAGAAAAAAACTTCCCTATTCACCCACAAAACTTCTCTCGGTTCTTCTTTCTGGCATTCATTTAACCCTTCAACTTTAGACATTTGGTTCTTCAATTCGTCCATGAGTCCACTTGTAACCTCCTCACTCCTATACTCGAAGTTCAGCTTAACATCACCCAAATTAGTTACTACAGGCATCATTTTCACTTTTAAATACCCAAACAATCGGTCCATATCTATCACCAATCCATCAAACTTCACATTGATCCTTGACCCATCACCCTCAAAATTAACAAAACCCTCTCCACAATTTATCTCTGCCTTGCACTCTGTCAACCAATCCATGCCCAATATAATATTCACTGTTAACCCAGGTGCTACAAAAAATTATGCACTAACCCCTTGCCCCCAATCTCAAATTCCCAAATTATTTGGTGTTTAATTACCTTGTTTAATTTCCCTCTAGCACCCACTATCTTCAAACCTACTACTGGTACATTCATCACTTCATTATGCTCCTTTATGTTATGAAATAAACTTTCAGAAATTGCACCAAATTCACTACCTGTATCCAAAAGAGTTTTGTCTTCCCTACCATACATTCCAATTCTCACAGAAGGTTGCTTAATCCTTTAACCATCATCACTACTTTCTTCGCATAACAAATCCTGTTCAATTTCATTATGAGCCCAGTTATCACAATTCGACTTTGAACTTTCCTTCCCTTCTTAACATTTCTGAAGAGCACAAACACCTACTTCCTCCTCATCATCAGCTGCTATTCCTACATCTCTGTGAATAATAAAAACATTGACATCTTCTTCATTACTTACTTTCTCTTTATGGTTCAAGGCACATGTATTCATCACCCCTCCATTGACCTCAGAAATTGACCTTTCTCTTAGCTTAGCATCTTTCTTTAAATCATCACATGCATGGAAAGCACCCCTTTCACTACTTTCTTTCTCTCCTCCCATACTGCAACCATTTCTCATACTCTCCCTTCCACTATTGCCACTTGCATTTTCAAATATTTTATTTTCATTTATCACTACCTTTGGCTGCCTTTCATATTATTTCACTCCCTCATACATCTGGGAAAATCTTTCCATACATGAGTCCCCTAATTCCTTACCACATTCACCATTAACCTCAGGCCCAATTTCTTCCATCACCAGACCATGATGACTACACAACCTATCACCATAATCATTACTAATACTATTACCCATCACTGTATCCCTTACATTACCATGGTGATTTGAAAATTCATTAGGCCCTAACCTTTGACCCACCCCAGCACGGGCCTTCACTGTAGTGGGGTTCTGTTTCCCTCTCGTGATTCCCCTACTGTCTGATAACCTTTGCTATTTCCTCTAAAACCTCCTTGGCCTCGGCCTCTTCCCCTACCTCTAACATTTACTTGGTTCATTCTCCCTACTCTATCCTGATTAACATAATGACTATCCACATGTCTATTTTCATCAAATGAACAGCCCACTTGGCAGCTATCCACATCCCTCACTCCGTTCAGAAAGTCTTTGATAGTACTAACATTTCCTATCAAAAAATATCTTCTATTAGGAGGCAACTTCCCTATCAATACTTCTATTGTATCCTTGTCACTCCATGGGCTGTCCAAATGTTTTAGTTTACTTATCCATTTCTCACAGAATTCTCTCATATTCTTCCTACTCTACCTATCACATCATGGGGCCTTCATAAAAGCTTCTATGACATCACTTTGTTTTTCTTTTGACCAGTATTCTTTCAAAAACAGTGACACAAAATCCTCAAATGTTTCATATTTTTCTGGTGCATCAGCTCCCCAATCTAAACCTCCCCTTTTTAAACAAGCACTTGCCCTCCTTAGTTTGTTCTTTTCTGTCCAATCTGTAGGAAACTGACTTCTCAAACTATTCAAAAAAGACACGAGATGTACATCTCCACTAGGATTGTAACACAATTTCTCTAATACTCCACTGACTTATTTTACCTTTTTGTTTTATTTAATGTTATAGCATTGAGTATCTGTAAATGTGTTTGAATTGAAAACTTAAAATTGTATACTCCTTTCTTTGTTAAAACTTTGATGTCGTGCTTTGATTCTATGCAATGTATGATATCTGTCATTTAAATTTCCAAACTAGAGACGAAACGGAAAATTGAAAACCGCCTGTTTTATGGGCAAGATTCACGCGGAGACCGGTTTTGGGCCCAAAGAAAAGATATCAAACAATAGATTCGAGAAGGAAAGATGTAAACTACAGGGCAGGAAGGTTAAGGACGCGCCTATGGAAGACGTGCGCAGAGTGAAACATAGTCGCGAGCCCAGAGCGAAGTCACGTGACTGTTTGTGCTCAGGGCAGCGCTTGCTGGAGCACTGTATATTGCACTTGGCAGCACACAGAAATGGCAGATGTCAGAACAAGATGGCTGCCGTAGAGAGAAACAGAAGAGGCGGGATCGGACACTTCTGTTGGCCGGTTTCAGTAATAGATGAATGTAAAAATGGAAATAAAGTTAATATGTCATACGATAAGGATAACTCAATATCGGAATCGTGCGAAAAGACATTATTAAAGAAAGAAAGGGAGACAGAAAAGGTGAGTCAAATGGGGAATATTTGTACTGTTAATGATGTGTATGAGTTAAAAGACGTAGATGTGGGGGAGGTTATGATGAATAAAGAGGAAAGGAAGGTAGAATACGCCACGCAAAAGACGCATCTACAATTAATAATAGGTGAAAGTGATGTAAAGGAGGACGTTAGTGAACATGACATAATAAGCAGTGCAGGTGAAGTTATTGTTGATGGAAAGGTGTTCTGTGGTTCTAATGTAGAAGAGTCTAGTAGGGATTTCGCACGATTACCTGAGAATGATAACACATTGGGAAATGAAATAAAGGTTATCGAAGTATATGACGATTGTACTAAGTATGAAGTTAAGGCTGAAATCGTTCAAAGTGATACAATTGAAGTGCTTGAGTGTCCAAAAGATATGCATTGTGTAGTAAATGAGTAGAAAAACGAAGTGGCTGAAACATATAGTGATAATCTGCTCCACTGTCTAAAAGTTGCCCTCCTGCTCGAATCTGATGACGAAAATGAAATCAGTGACAGTTCAGATGACAAGGGCATATGAATACAGGTAAGAACGAATATACTAACCTTCTCTATTGTTCAAAAGTCGCATACTTAAGTGAATCTGGTGGTGTGGAAGAGAGTAGTGACGACTTCATTGAAGATGAATTTTCAGGTGTAAACGAAAATGATATACTTTTACTGACAGAGGGCACGAAAAAATTAGTGACATTTTACCAAAGCAGGATACAGAAAGTGAAACTGGGCCAAAACCGAAGGAATTATTCTGTAATGTAACACAGGTGCAGAATTTGCAGGAACCTTCCGGTGACACTATACTGGGGCAAGCCTTAACAAATGTTTTGAAGGAGTGTGAATTACAGGAACAAAAAGAACCACATGATAAAATAGTAGCAGAACAGGAGATGTTGTGCCTTGCAAAAGACTTTGAAATTCCAGAACTTAAAAATCCACTGGATGAAACAAAACGTTGGCAAGATTTGAATAGCTTAGTGAAAGATGTAGAAAACAGGAGGCCTAAGAAGCCACTAGACTTCAGTGACTGTTTTATGAACCATAAAAGACTGCCTTGTTAATAAAGAGACTGGGGGCAGGATGTGTATACATATATTGTTAATATAATGCATGTCTTTATTATTATTGTATCTGAGTGTTACCTGAAAGTGAATTATTGTTTTGTTGATCTTGAGGCCTGTGGCAGGTTGTTGTCTATTTATTGTAGTCTATTGTATAACTCTGCTTAGAAACTGTTTAATTTCAATTGAATACTTATTTTTGCCAGTCTAATTATGAAGAGAGGGCCATGTAGTGTGAGAAACCTGAAAACTCTATGAATAATGATGCTTATGGCAACTTAATGAAAGTGCAAAGAACTCCACAAGATAATAATTAATTTCTAATACACTTAAGGGCCAGAAAGGGCTTATGTTTACACTATGTTGTTTATTTAAAGGTACATGTCCTCAGATGAGGGTTGTTAAGCCTCAGGGGACATGCACTCTATGCATTGTCAGGTGCCTGACGAGCACAAGGAACCCGAGTCGTTGCCAGCACTACTTCCATTTCTTTTCATGCTGCCAACCTTCCTCTTCATCATTCAGAACTTTTACTATCTTCTTTCCTTCTTCTCTATCAGAGTAAATTAAATAGTGTGGAAATAAGGTAAGATACTGTGTATTGTTTGTGGACAAGTAAACGGATAATTAAATTGGGTACACTAGAAAGTGACGAAGAATGAATGTATAGTGGGTATTGTAAAGGAAAAATGTAATGGAAAAGTAATTGGAAAGAGAAATATGGATGAGAATAGGTAAGAATACTGCAAACAACGTAAATGAATACTATAATACAACTGAATGTAATTTTTTTTAAGTAGGGATAAATATGATGTTGAAAAACTGTGTGTGTTTTAAAACTGAGGAGATAAACCTGACTAATGTGTGTAAAATAAATGAGAGGTATGTGTTTAGTACCACAAAAAATAGGCAGAAGTCACTTGCAGTAGGATGTAAAATTATTGTCCTGATCTTGACATATGTGATAAAGAAATATTACTGATTGAGAATGTGGGGAGAAAAACCACAAATCTGGGACTCTCAAATAACTCCTGAACATTGTCATTATACCAAAAATGTCATTTAAAATTTACTCAATGAATGATGTGTATATTACCTGATTTTGTCATGGTGAAAAGAAAAATTTAATGTTACCAGTGTCTAATCACTGTTTCAAAGTTACAGGTTTCATGTTTTATACTATTAATGCAATTGGTAACAAAGATGTGACATAATGATAAAAAACTTAAAGATGATGGCAATAAACTGCTCAAAAATATGATGTTGGGCAGCAAAACAAGACAAAACAATAAAAATGCTGTGGCCCTGAAGTTGGAGGCTACCAAATATGCTGTGTGAGCAGCAGCCAAAGGACTTGCCATTGTGGGGCAAGGAGTGGCTAAGTGATTATGAACTGACTAACCTAGAGGATGGGGCAGTGTATTAATTTCAAATGTGTCTTTTAGCGTTCTTAATCTAAACTGTGTTTTTGTGTCTAAATGTTTATACACAAAGACTGCCAAACCAATAATGGGCAGAATGTGTAACATGGACTGCTTATTCTGAGGTAAGCAGTGAAGTAAGTTAGGTTTTTTGACCAATGTGATATAGACTGACTATTCTTACTGAAGGTAGTGAAAAATTATTATAAAATGCATTTCGAATCTTGTTCAAATAGTTGTAGATGTTTGGAGACTAGGTTTTCTGCTGTAACTTAAAAACTGGACTGTTTTGCTTTAAAACACAGCAGTGATAGATAGGTTCTGAAAAAGTTAGTGTGTTTATGTGCAACAAACATTTTGGACTGCTATTAATGAAGAGCAGATTTAAAGTTAATAAGTTGCTTTTGTATTTAAAGAGTCACTTGGAAAAGGTTCTCATAGCTGTTTGTGTAGATATTTGTGCACATGTGAATGCAAACTGAAATTTTCAATATTTCATTAATTGCTGAACCTTGCAAAATGTACTATGATCATTAATATGCTTGTGTACCTGTGAATATTTACACTCTTTAAAAACATTGAAAGACAAATTTCTGCTTTGTTAAGTTAAAAAAGTTGTGTGCTGTTGTCTATGTGTTTATTATTATTATTATTATTACTTTTATTTGAGGGCTATACTTATTATACTAATATGTAGATTAGTTTATGTACTGTTTGTTTGTTATTAGAAAGGTATGTGAATGAAATGAACATGCTTAAAAATGTCTTGTGTAATAATGAAAATTAGTTTCCTTAAACCAGTCTTGGGATGGAAATTACTGTAAATGCTATATTTTGAAAATGTATTGGAAGTAATGTATAAAATTTCTTAATGTATATCCTGTATGTTTGTAATATATGTTTTTTTTTCTTTTTCCCAACTGAAGGTGGATGGAATATTTTTTTTTTTTTTTTTTGTAGCCAATACCACTTAGGTGTTATAGATGTTTCCTTGAAGTATCCCTTATGGGAAACTTCAACGAAACATGGGGCATGTGTAACACCATATCTCTAATACTCCACTGATTTATTTTACCTTTTTGTTTTATTTAATGTTATAGCATTGAGTATCTGTAAATGTGTTTGAATTGAAAACATAAAATTGTATACTCCTTTCTTTGTTAAAACTTTGATGTCGTTCTCTGATTCTATACAATGTGGTATATCTGTCATTTAAATTCTTTGCCCCATTTGGAGGGAACAAAACTTACTATATATGGTTGTAATTTCTGTGTGAATAATTTTTTGTAGAAATGTCAATATGTGCAAATGTTCTATTTTATTTAATGTGTTTTGTTGCTGTTATGTAAACTGCTGATCCTCACTTAGGGTTCTTAATTATGTCATGTGTAAGAGGTGTTGTAGTTCCCCTCAGGAACAGACCTGTGTAGCACGCGCAAATTGTGGTTGGCCTAGGTAGAAAAGATGCAACAAGAGTCAGTCGGGGACGAACTACCAAACTGTGCACTGCCATGTAAAAAAATTGCATATTGTGCCGGTTCCGAAAGAGGCTTTTTCTGCTACTTTCCAATGCCTCGGATGGATGGATAAATAGATGGAACGACTCTGTAGTTGGTATTCATCATCGCCACCAAGAAGGGCCAGAGTCCAGCAATTCCACCTGCGAATCCGCCTACCAACATGCAGTTGCCACCACATTGCGGAATCATTGTAAAGGAGTACTATAATAATGTACAGTGAAGGATCAGCTTATTGGGCGATTTAGTGTGCACAAATATAAGGTAACTTATAACTGAATTTATGTACCTACCTTGATTTTTTCCTATCACAACATCTCTCAGGTTCCTCTCCATTTGAATTATGATTACCAAGTGTCCTATTTTGTGGAAAAAAATGAAAGCCTCGAAGTTAGACAGTTAATTACATAATGTTATTTGATCTTTGATGAGAAGGGCATTTTCAGATTTACTGTGGATTTAGTGAAATTGTGGGAGGCAGTAAATGTAGTTTTGTGAAGTTTCAAAGTCACCTATTTAATCATTTACTTGAAAGTAGAAGATTGTGGCAATAAAAAAAATTTGCTGTTTCTTTTATAAATTAAAGTTCTTAAAATTGAGGCTTATAAAGTTTTGCTTAGTTAATGAACCTATGTCCAATTTATGATCCTGCAGTGAATGTTAATAGTAATGTTATAAAGACCATTCAGTTTGAACAAGCCCTGAAAGTAATTGTGTGTTTCGGTATCTGTTATATTTTTGCAAATAGTTTGTACTTCTCTAGCTGCTAGCTTCAATCTTACCGCAAACATATGTATGTGTCAGAGTTCATTGCACTCGCGTGTGGCCAAGTATAGGTTGTGTTTGTCTGTTAAAGTTACTCATATCTACTTTCTTAAACGAGAACGTTAATCTTTCTCTTGCCTAATTAGGCTGGCGACCGTTTTCCTTATTCTTTAAACAGTATAGCTAGGCAAAAATATTGTTTGACTTTCATTTTCGATAAGCCATTTCCGTTAGGTACAACACGGTCAACCTAGCAAAATTCCTCTCAGAGGGTAACACTGTTCTGTTGCGTTATACCATAATTGCTTTAATAAGATCGTTTTATTTCACAACCTGCCTCCAGCTTCAAGGTTATGGTGTAGCTGTAGCGGACAGGAGTGTTATAGGATCAAAAACTATATTATTGAAACTACTACCATCCCTTATCTGCACTATTAAAACTGCTTACCCTGTACTGTCTTTTCTAAACTCCCTACCCTATTCTCAATCTTAGCAGTGGTCTCGCTAATATCTTCCACTTCTGCCTTAGTCTTTTGTCTATATTCACAGAACATTCCTTTGCAATAATCTTTAATTTCATCCTTCCCATTCATTCATTCATTCAGTAGCTTGGGTTTTAATGTTTTTATCCAAGCATTCTACACTTTCCTTTATGATGTTTTCAAACTTCTCTTGCTTCTTATTTAACTCGAACTCTGTCTCTTTAAAAGTCTCTTTAACGTCATCTTTAAACTTCTCAAAATCTTTATCAACCTCTGACTGAAAGCCCAAGATTTTCTTTTCCAACCCGTCTTCCATTTCCTGTTTAAATCCCCTCAGACGTTTTTCAAACTTTTCATCTAACTTTTTTACTTCTTCACCCATTTTTTCCTGTGATTTGCTGACAGGTTCTAGCTTTCCACTCACTCCTGTTTTCATTCCTTCCATTTTCGGCAACAGCAATGCAAACATACTTTCCACTACTCCCTTCTCATCTGCTTCTCTTCTGACACCTGGTTCCACTTTAATGTCTAATCCTCTATCTACCTTTTCCATAACAAACTCTTCTTCTTGATTTTTTCCTTGCTCACTTTCCCACGCCTTGAAACTAGCTACACGCTCATCTTCTTTGATTGTCATTTTGTCTACAAAAGTTAACCCACACAAAACAAAACAATACAATTTTCACCCTTCCAAAATTCAAACATCGATACTAGGATTGACAGGTACGAAAAGAAAGTATTACTAAAACACTGTCCTGTCACAACACGGCGCCATATGTGATGACCTCAACCCACAGGAACAATAATTATCAAAATCTGAACTGTGAAGTCATCCAAAATTCTAATTGGAAAACCACACTCTTTGTTATACTTCTCAATTGGTCACGATCCCACTTTGTTTATCAACTGAAAACTAATATTCACGAGAAACTGCTCTGAAATTAACCTGAACCGACAAATTGTGTATATATTCTCTGAAACTTCAAAGACATCTAAGACAATATATGAAAGGAATTAGAAAAAGTGACAAAATTTCGCGAATCACACACAATACTGTTAATAATCGCATGAACACTGGGGGGTTTCACCATACATCTACCCACTTTTGAGTATAACCAGTGTCTCTTAATACTACGACTCGTAGCAATACAACATCAAAACTTTTATTACTGGGTAAACAGTCCCTACGTGATTTGACAGCTGACATTTATAATTCCCGCTCACGTCATGAAATGCACCAATACGGGAATAGCAGCTTTTATGTTATTGGTCAGAACGCAAGCAATTATGGCGGTCGCCGTAATTTTCGCGCGACGCCATATTTCGCGACAAACTTTTTGACTTTGGCTGCACGATCCGTTACAGCCGTGCGGATAAGATGCCTGTCATCTCCACTGCTAGTGATACGAGGCTGTTGGGATCCAGCACGGCGTTCTGTATTACCCTCCTGAACCCACCGATTCCATATTCTGCTAACAGTCATTGGATCTCGACCAACGCGAGCAGCAATGTCGCGATACGATAAACCGCAATCGCGATAGGCTACAATCCGACCATTATCAAAGTCGGAAACGTGAAGGTACGCATTTCTCCTCCGTACACGAGGCGTCACAACAACGTTTCACCAGGCAACGCCGGTCAACTGCTGTCTGTGTATGAGAAATCGGTTGGAAACTTTTTCCTCATGTCAGGACGTTGTAGGTGTCGCCACCGGCGCCAACCTTGTGTGAATGCTCTGAGAAGGTAATCATTTGCATATCACAGTATCTTCTTCCTGTCGGTTAAGTTACGCTTCTGTAGCACGTCATCTTCGTGGTGTAGCAATTTTAATGGCCAACAGTGTAAAACCACTGCTATTTCAAAGTTAAATGCATGTTCTACGTAATAAGTAGTGGAAGACGAACGAGTACGAAGAGGAGATAGAGAGTTGTTTTTAGCGGTTGTGCTAGTCCTGGTGGATGCCGTTTCTTGCACGATAAAGTACACAGTGAAGTCACATTAAATGTGACCACCGGCTATGTTGAACGTCAACGTTTAATAACCACTCTCAGATAACATGTGGCAGCACTAGCGGTGGAGGGTATTCAAAGCGGAAAACGATGTAGTCGTTGTGGTAATGCAGAAACGGAGCAATTTATCTGACGTCCAAAATTACATTATCATTGGCTTTCGAGCCAAGGCTGTAAGCATTTCCGTAAGGGCTAAGTCTGTAAACTGTTCGCGTGAGGCCGTGGTTCAAGTATACCGTGCGTGGCAAAATGGTGCCATCCAGAACCGGCGCCAAGCCAACTGTGTTGCATCAAAGGGCATACATGATGGGTGAACGACTGCTGCGGAGATATGTACTGGTGAACAGACGTCCAACTATTGAGCAAATTACCATCCAAATCAGTCAACGTCCTACCACACCAGCAGACTCTCCTCGACGGCCGTTCAGCGAACGTTGGTGCGTATGGGACGCGGCAGCAGGTGTCTGGTTCATTCACGCATGCTAACTGCCGTTCATTGGCGACGAAGAATAGAACTTGCACGCCAGCACCGTAACTGGAAGTCCACTCAGAGACGGCAGGTAGCTTTTTCAGTTGAATCACGTTTTATGCTCCATTGGACAGACGGCCGTTCGTGTGTTTGGTCTTGCGACAATAATTGTAGTAGTCCAGGCAGGAGGAGGGAGCGTTGTGGTGTGGGAATGTTTTGTGGTATTTCTCGATGTTCTCGTCGTTCCGGAAGGCGACACTGGATCAATACAAGTATGCGTATACCCTTGGGAGCCATGTCGTCAGCTTCTGCGTGCTGTTTGTTTCTTCTCTGCACGATGGGATCCACCAGCAGTGTACATGCGTGGTTCGGAGAGTATCTGGACGCACTTACGGTGCCCTCTGGCCACGAAACTCCACGGATTGAAACCCAGTCGAGAATCTGTGGGACCACTTCGATCGGGCTGTTCGCGCCGTGGATCGTCAGCTGAGAAACCAAGCGGTACTGGAGTGGACATGGCTCTGCATCCTGGTCAGTACCTTCCAGGGCCTTATAAGATCCCGCTGCTTCCCGGGATTTGCGAAATTACAAGTTAACAATGACCGTGAATTATGAATTTTGACCCGTGTCGGGATAAGGCATCCGAATCCAAAGTAAATAGTGATTATTCCGCGGGAAACACAAGACGTTATAACTTGATCGTTATTGAATGAGTAATGTCATTCAATAACGATCGGTTAATGAAATAATGGAAATAATTTGGAAATAAATTTTGCCAGTGCAAATTTTGCCGAAAGAAATGATTAAGTTGTAAAAGCAATTAAAAAATCGGTCGCCAGCTCAACTGACGAGCGACAGTAATGTTAAGTACGTGAATAATTGTGTCAAAAATAAAGTTTACCTGTTTGTACAGCAGCGGGTGGAACGGGAACTTTTACGTAAGTGCTGTGACAGGCTCAGTAGTCATGTAAAATGGTGTCATAACAATCTAACTACACTTAAATATTGATGGTTAACTTTCAATAAGTATTTTGATAATTATTTTGTTCATAATTTGTCAGCTAAGTGCAATGCTGACAACACAGATAATTATCTATCGAGATTTTAAATAATGGACTGTCATTCTGTGTTTAAAATTACGTACTTTGCACAGTGTAATCTACTGATAATGAAATATATTGCCAATAATTGATTAAATATGTTTTGAATGATAATAATTCATTAATTGGGCGATTGTCAGGTGGAATAAGCTTTATAGTTTCATGAAATATCCTTGAAATAACTTCAGCTGAATATGCATTGAAATAAATCTTAATAATCAAATTTATTACTTCAGTTTATTATTAAGTTACTACGGTTGGCGTAAGCTTATTAAGTGCAACAACTAACTACGACAAGCAATCGTTCAAAACAGTCTGAAATTCACTCCTCACCGTTTATGCAAATAATTTGATAATTAACATATTTTCTCTTGATGATGGCGTGACCCACTCGGTTCAATAAGGTAAGGATCGGAAGGAACCTACTTGGTGTTATTGTCGGGTGGAATGTAACTGCAACACTTCGATTATAAAGTGCTTGTTATTAATTGTTCAACTTCAGAGAAAAGCACAGTCACTGGCAAGCCTTCTACAATTTTATCCTACGAAAATTACGTAGATCTTACTTCCCTCGTTGTCGGTGGATCGACGGAAGTCCACGGCGGCGACACAAAGTGGCAGCGGGCTTTTGCTGTTGCGACTTGGGCCCCCAGTGCGCTTCACATTTAAGCCCTCGTTTCTTCAGCACCATGCCCATTAATCCATAATAACTTGCCCGGCCATGTTTCCAGATAAGCCGCCCATTATTTTCCCGTCGTACTTAGATCCACACACTAGCCGTTAGATGTAACACAGCTAGGACTAGCACCACTCGACTGTACGTCTTACTCCGAGCACGGCGTCACTGCTACTACTGCCCGCTGGCGCGCTCCCGCGCCCAGCGGCACGGCAAAACAATCTCTAAGACTTCAACGTTAACTAAATTTGCCCTGACTTGCGAGTGTTAAATATTACGTACTTTAAACATAGTATTTACACTACATATTTACACTAGACAATACATCATATACAAACAGTTTCATGTGTTAAGTAAGCGAAAAAATTCATAGCAAGGACTGCCTTGTAGCGTCATAACCTCACTGACTCACTTCCTGCACGCCTCGCAGCGGTCTGGGCCACAAAAGCCGGTTGTCCAGTTTTTTGACAGGCGGTCGCATTAATGTGCACGGCGGGTGTTACAGTGAAGTGAAGCTAGGGTATCGGGTGAGGGGTATCCGTAACTGAGAAACCAGGAATTTCTGTGTTGGATAAGGGCAGTGGTTTCGGTAAAGAAGACATGGAGTGGGCAGTGAAAATGATTCGGGTAAACAGGCATTGTTGACTTAAATGCGATGAAGCACATGTCTCAACAAAACTTGTTGTTCGTTGTTAGAACTGAATTCTCTAGAGCTGAAATCTCAGTTATGAACTGAAAGTTGACCCATCTTAAATCAGCACTTAAAAGTGAAGATCAAATTAAATGGAAACTGCTAAATAATAAGCTAAAACAAGATGTGAGCTGTTTGGAGGGAGGCTGTGATAAAAAAATAGAGTCTGTCAAAGAAAAACAGAGAAGAAACTGGACGAAGAGTATCGTAAGCAGGCCCTGTTTAAGCGAAGTAAGCCACCACTTGGGGTGCCAAGGGGAGAAGGACGTCAGAGACGTCTAAGTACATGGGTTAGTACGCAGTGCGTTCCGAAATTAGTATCGAAAACTGACACATATGAAAGCGTAGAAGGGAAAACGGGGGAAACGGTTAGGGAGAGGTCCAGCCGATAAGTCGCTTGTGTGAAAACATGTTGTTGACCCGGCGCTGGTCTTAATGTACGTACGTAAGGAAGTGGGAGTCCAACGTACAGAGACGAGAGCTCCGATTGGAGGGCAGTACCTCTGGTCACACTACCGGCCATTAAAATTGATACACCACGAAGATGACGTGCTACAGACGCGAAATTTAACCGGCAGGAAGAATATGCTGTGATATGCATTTCAGAGCATTCACGCAAGGTTGGCGCCTGTGGCGACACCTACAACGCGCTGACATGAGGAAAGTTTCCAACCGATTTCTCATACACAAACTGCAGTTGACCGGCGTTGCCTGGTGAAACGTTGTTGTGATGCCTCTTGTAAGGAGGAGAAATGCGTACCATCATGTTTCCGGCTTTGATAAAGGTCGGATTGTAGCCTATCGCGATTACGGTTTATCGTATCGCGACATTGGTGCTCACGTTGGTCGAAATCCAATGACTGTTAGCAGAATATGGAATCGGTGGGTTCAGGAGGGTAATACGGAACGCTGTGCTAGATCCCAACGGCCTCGTATCACTAGCGGTCGAAAAGACAGGTATCTCATCTGCATGGCTGCAACGGATCGTGCAGCCACGTCTCGATCCCTGAGACAACAGATGGGGACGTTTGCAAGACAACAACCATCCGCACGAACAGTTCGACGACGTTTTCAGCAGCATGGAGTATCAGCTCGGAGACCGTGGCTGCGGTTACCCTTGACGCTGCATCACAGACAGGACCGCCTGCGATGGTGTACTCAACGACGAACCTGGATGCACGAATGGCAAAACGTCATTTTTTCGGATGAATCCAGGTTCAGTTTACAGCATCATGATGATCGCATCCGTGTTTGGCGACATCGCGGTGAATGCTCATTGGAAGCGTGAAGCCATACTGGCGTATCACCCAGCGTGATGGTATGGGGTGCCATTGGTTACACGTCTCGGTCACCTCTTGTTCGCATTGACGGCACTTTGAACAGTGGACGTTATATTTCAGGTGTATTACGACCCGTGGCTATACCTTTCATTCGATCCCTGCGAAACCCTACATTTCAGCAGGATTATGCGCGACCGCATGTTGCAGGTCCTGTACGGGCCTTTCTGGATACAGAAAATGTTCGACTGCTGTCCTGGTCAGCACATTCTCTAGATCTCTCACCAACTGAAAACGTCTGGTCAATGGTGGCCGAGGAACTGGCTCGTCACAATACGCCAGTCACTTCTCTTGATGAACTGTGGTATCGTTTTGAAGCCGCATGGGCAGCTGTACCTGTAGACACCATCCAAGCTCTGTTTGACTCAATGCCCAGGCGTATCAAGGCTGTTATTACGGCCAGAGGTGGTTGTTCTGGGTACTGATTTCTCAGGATCTATGCACCCAAATTGCATGAAAACGTAATCACATGTCACTTCTAGTATATTTGTCCAATGAATACCCGTTTATCATCTGCATTTCTTCTTGGTGTAGCAATTTTAATGTCCAGTAGTGTTCTAACATTTTGCGTGGTGTCTGTTTGTTCAAAGTCGTCTCTCTCTACCACTTTCGCGCAACGACGCTCTGAGCGTGTTGTTAGGGAATTGACTAGTTTGAACCTGGGGCCTGTTGCTGGTAAGGAGACGCCAGACCACACATGACATGTAGAGTTCAGAAGAGTTCAGTGAGACTAGCGATGATATAATCAAATACTTAATGATTTCAGCGTCAGCTCCACTGCGCTCCCTGTAAAAGAATCTTAATACTAACTAAATTTAGTGGAAGGGGTTCAAGGCTTTCCTATTTTTAGTTATCTGGCAAAATAACGTCGACAGTGCAGTTAAGTTTACCATTGGAATTTTTATTCTACTCACAAAACGTTGTTTATAATTGCACTATTGATAAAAGGAAATATTTTAATACAGGATGATAAAAAGCAACTGCGTTCAACAAAAATGTGAACGAATATTCCCTGAATGTGTTTCCAAGTTCTACAATGGATCGAAGGATGACCTACGCCATATCACATCTATAATCTAGATTTAAGTTAAGTTTTATAAAAGAGAAAACTATCAAAATGGTCTACAGTGACCCTCAATTATCTTTAATTACTCATTTAACTTGTCGTAAATTACAGTGCCTGATGTGGCTTCCCAATAATTATATAACAGAAAAATCATCACGTTTCAGATTTTAACTTCTAGTAGCAAAAGTGAATACCACAAAGTTTAATTGACGATCGACCCTAGTATTACGTAAAAAGGGGATGTAACAGACGAGACTTCTGCAGTTCTGAGTGAAGCCTTATGGCGGCATCGCGTGCGTTCATTACCTTGTCGGTGTTTAGGCAGCGTCAGGGGGTGGTGGGCGGCACAGCTCCACACACCTCGCCATCTCGGAAGCAACTCTCTCCTAACTTCTCCTTACTACAATTTACCGAAGTTGGTTTAAAAAAAAGGCATCTGGCTGTGTTTTCAACCGACCAGTCAGGGTCTCAATGTTAACCTTAAGCTCCGACTACAAAAATTCTGTCTATCAAATGAGAAACGTTATACTTTTAGTGGTGGGGCAATGTTTTTAACGTTTGCAATGTAACAGAGACGCGTATAGTCTCATGCTAAAACTTTCAGCTGGTGTGGTCCTTTTAGAGTTATCGTAAGATCTATACTGTTCTGGAGGGATCTATACTTTAACATGGGCTGGGGGGTGGTCCTGGCGGTCGGCTGGCGACATGGGTGTCCGTCCCTTGTCGTAGGGCCTCCTAGCCTACATGTCTCTGCTCTTGGCTTCTGTTCTCGTTTCTTCCCTCGAACTGCATCTGTTTTATGGTGGGTAGGTATAGCATGCATTTAGGCGTTCTTGTGTTAGACTGTGTTATTCCATTTGCTCAATCATTGATCGTATTACTTTGGTTAATTTAATGTCAGGATTTATTCGGAGCTATGTGACATACTGTCGGATTTGCTATCATGTCAGGGTTTTCATGGAAGGTGTTGGATTTGCCTGACACCTTACAGTGTAAACAGCAGATTAGGACTGCAGGGAGTCTCGACAGTTTCATGGGGTCACTACCGTTCCAAGGAAGAATATACGTGAACACTGTTTTGGTTAATTTTAAGGAGTTTTGCCAATTTGACGCCCTTCTGTCAGTGCATCAAGTACAATTTTAAAGGATTTTAATGGGGATTTGCTGGAATACTGCAACAAAAGAGAGAAGATAGCATTTATAAAACGTCATCTCGGAGGAGACGCTTTCAGATGATGATTGGAGACTGTAGATGCGTGTGAGACAGTAGAGGAATTTTAACCTAAGTTTTTGAAGGAAATTCGCCCTAAGTAGAAACGCACAGCCATTGTTAGCGAATTCTGGGGACCACAAAAGGTGAAATGAGAGCTTTCTACCAACTGTGGGTGCACAAGCTGAATCATTTGGACAGACGGCTAGATAATCAAAGCGTAATCTGGCCCGCTGCTAATACACGTAAGGCAATTATGGGTAGCCGCTCTCAGAGACAATGTGAAAACGTTTTGAACATTCTAAGAAATACTGCAAGTACGAGTAATGGAGGAGAGTGTAACGGTGAGTTTCGACAGGGGAACAACAGTAGTGGATGTGAAGTGAACAGGAATAGCGCTGGTAACGAGTGCCAATGCTAGAGACTCTGTCGCTCTACGGCAGCCACATGCATGACGCGCATCGAATACCTCGAGCTGACTGCAGATCTTCTTAACCTGTTATACTGTGTCCGCCTCAACAGCTATTCTTTGCAATATCGGGGCTTACGTTACATGCGACAATATGTACATTTTGTGCGGTATTGGAAATAGAATAACAGTTGTTATTTATCGTTTGTGCTGTTTGTGTCTACATTTCTTTGATAGTCAAAACCAGGGAGGACCTGACGGGGGAGGGGGGGGGGGGAGGGGAGAATAAGTGTATCGTTGTTGAAATTTCTTCCCTAAGGTATCCAGTATTACGGCATAGATTTATGTGACGTTCACAGGGTTTCCTTTTGTTAACTGTAGATCTATTTCTCTCTTTACTTCACAGTATGTACTAACTGTACTATTATATACTACAATTTACTAAGTGTCGATGATGACTCTGAATGACAGAGAAATAATTGAGACTGGTATTTAGTTTACGAGCATATGGAATAATATTGTTTATGCGTGTTGTGGCTATCTTTTTATGCATGTTGTGGATATCTTCCAATTTTAGTGTAATATGCGGAGTTCGTCTGAATGTAATGTTGTGCTCATGATTACGACATGTGTCTCTATGATTATTGTTACAATGCGACGAGGAAAGATAGTTAGTGGTAAATATGGCTGGAATTGTGGTTGTGTGACAGTGTTAAGTCAGTTCAATCATCGTGCGAACTTCGAAATAACAGATACTGAGATAATCAAGATAAGATGAGATACCTATAAGAGTCTACAAAGTTTACGCGAAAGAATGGCTCCCCTTCTAGCAGCAGTTTATCGTAGATCGCTGGAGCTTGGTCGGATCCAACGGTATAACTGACGAATTACTTCTCTTGGACGTGAAAAAGTGCTACCTTGTCTCACGGTTTTAGCATTAAATGACGTTGGTCAGAGGACGTGCAGGGATTATCACATGTGAGGAGCGGTCAGACGAGGGATGCGGTGTTTCAGAAAAGGTTAAAGGGAGTAAGGGCACGGCAGCAATGGCTTGTTGTATTTACATTAGGTAAAAAAAATTGTGAATTGGTAAATGGAAATCATGTTGAGAAAAAGAACAGAGGGTTGATCGTTAGAGGTCTTTCTATGATCCAGATTGACCGATTGGATATTTTCGGTTTTTTCGGTCATATGAAACAGGAAAATTTTGAGCACCTTGATGCTGGAACCGGATCATCCGCGTTTCATGTTCTGATCAGTTGCAATGCAGATAACAAGGAATGGAAATCATGATAAGGCATGTATGTGCAGATAAGGAAGTATCAGGACGTTTGAAAATGAATATATTTTTGGTGTTAATTTCAATGTTTATTTTTGTGAATATTTTGTCTCTAACAAGTAACTCTGAAAGGACAGAGTTGGCCCTCTGTAAGAAGATGAAATAACATGTCTTACAGACAAACGTTGATAACTGGAGGCCAAGTTGCATGGTTCTGTGTATGACAAGTGTAAACTAATATTTTCTCTCAGAATTTCGGGTCTGAAGTACAAGAGAGAGTTACAATATTATCTATCTTACGACAATTAGGAGAGCTCTCCGACAAATAGGAGCAATTCGGTTTAGTTATTTAAATGAATAATTACTAGTTCTTTTGCAGATAACCAGATTCTGCAGGTTATGGCTTTCAACATTATCTTCATCAATTGACAATTGAACTGATTTGCACTAAGAAAAAAGGTTAACATTTCCAGAAAAACTGCATAACTTAATCAAGAGAAAGAGCTTCGAAAGTTGAGCAAATCAGTAATGCGTTGGTTCATCAGTGACCCTTATGCAAGCGGTTATTCGGCTGGCATTTGTTGATTGTGTTGTTGGGTGTCCCTGCAGGCTAGCCTATGGTGGCAGCAATTCTCTGTCTGCCATAGGATTAAAAAGTCGTAACCACCACACCCAAGAGGTGCCGCGTCTATCAATAGCGCAAGGAAATCTGAAATAATAGTGGCCGCTGTGTGGATCACCAAATGAGTTGACTAGCCTGACATAAAATTAATTCCTTCAAACCCACAACAGAATAAAAGGCATTGTACGGAATGAGAATGGGTGTCATTCAAAAAATTAATAATAAGGAGATACTTTATCACAAAGAGATTTATTAACTAATATCAAGGTCAAGAGAGAACAAACTATAAACAGGAACTTCAAGTGTATAACATTTTATTAAGTCAGGTTGGTTAGCAATAGACTGAAGTGGAAGGATTCCAGTCTAGGCAAGCAGACTATTCTGTACCATTTCACTGACTGGTCTGTCGCGTCAAAATATAAGTAAGCATACAATGGACACTGGAAGTGACTACTACAAGTACAAGGCTGCTATGACGAAGATGGCTGTGAAAATGATTAATAAGCTTGTGGGGCGGCGGGTGGAATAATTGTTAATGTTCCTATTATTTATTTAATGCTGTTGTTTGCCGTTCTCAACACTGGCTCTCCAATTACAATATTGGCAACCAGAAAGTGATTAGCAAAACGTGAAGCCTGTAATTAGAATTGCTAGTGCCCACTTCATCTGAGAAATACATTTATAGCTACAACATATAGTTCTGAGGAATTAGGAGATTGTCTGGGATTCATAATCAAAAACCATTCTCTCTAAAATGTTCACTATATTCTGAAACTCACAGACCAAAAAGAATCCACAGAATCCAACTACCAGAGCAGTTCAGAGCCTAATGCGCTGATGCAACTATAACTGTTGAAATTAAATGTTTAAGTGAATGCTCGCCATAATTTGATGATAATGTTCATCAAACGCCACACTAATAATGGTAGAATGTCTGTCCTGCGGCGGCACGTGAAAATACGACATACGCAAACTAAAGATAGATCATTAACGTCATCCCAAAATTAACACTTCACTCGAAAACTATTTCATGGTTTCATTACTGCATCCGTGGCTGTTTATATCAACGATACCGACGCGACGCGACTCCCGGCACAGGTGGTGCGCTAATCAGCGTCTGGAGAGAACTGGGGCCTTTTTCTCGCGCAGCGTTCTTAAATATAAAGCCGCGTGGCGGACGGCTAAGGGAACCCCTGATGAAATCTGCTCTCCTGACTAGCCGCTGGGCTAGTAAGCACCACTTTAAGTTATCGAATAAATCATTGCTTCCTTTGCTGATGGCTGATGAAGCTTTCAATTTAATTGTACAATCAGCATACAAGTAAGTAATCATAATAAAAGTCTGACGTGGCTAAGTCAAATATTTTGGACGAGATAATTAATTTAATTACACTACATGCAGTAGACGATCTCTGAACTTGCCATTTGGAGACACGCTATCGCTTTAGTTTTATAGTTATTCAGTAGAACCTTCTCACATCTTTATGATTACAGCGGATATCCCTTCTACTTAAATTTAAACATCCTAGCTTTATTTATTCGCCTACTTAATCTATCTTGCTTCCTTAATTTCTAAGACCAAAAACAGAAAATCATGAATTTCAACTAAAATTTTAATTTGTGAGATCCAGAATACTGTTTCTACTAAATTATTATGCAAAAGGACTCTAAATATAAATTTTTAAGTTTCTAGCTCTTTTCTGTTGCACCAGTGATTTTTACAAAAAAATCATCCAAATTTCGAAAATGGTTAAAGTTATTGAACTGATATCCAACACATATTGATTTTGTATTACTCCTGACATGCTAGAAACGTTTCAGATTATTTACTTCATTTTAAAGTATTGCGCAATATTTATGACGTCAGAGCTAGTTACAGCGGACTAAGCTGGCACACAATGGAAAGACTGATGTGATATTTATAAGGCGTGAGTATGCTGCTTCCCTACAAGCTCCTGAACTTTCCAAAGCTGCGCAACGTTACCGATATAGCCAGTGAAACACGAGATGCTGTCGTGTGTGTGGGGCGCTGCCAAAGCTGCTAGGTTCGGTGTCAGATTGAACTGTGAGAGATGACCCCACATCTGACGGTGATTGTTTCACGTTCGCGAAAATATACAGCTTCGCCCGGGTATCCGGACATCTTTACAACTAACTACTCTCAGTAGAAACAGAAGAACTCTACTGGCTGTACTCCACGACAGTCGAGAAGCAAGTCCTAACCTCTCCCGTTGCTCAAAACCTTCCAAAAAACAGCCGTCCTCCCCCCCCCCCCCCCGAAGTTCTTGTATAAACCTATCATGGCCCAGCAGTGGTTACTGTGCCAATCATGTTTTCTACCAAGGAGACGCGATCTTCGTCAACCAATCACTAAAGTGGAGTACGTATTCTGTTCTCAGAAAAAAAAACAGCACACAATGTCTGGAGGTCCTCCAGCCAAACCCCTGGAGCATTTCACAAGATGAGGGAAGCTTCCTAATGAAAACAAGCTCTATCTCGTCCATAAAATTATTTAGTAGGCGCCGTTTTGGCAGGACGTGGTGGCATCTAAGAAACGCGACATGCAGAGAAATTCGTCACCCCATCTCACGAGGTACGCTGTTCTTGTAATAAACACATTAGCTGGGCGCCAGCTTGACGCCGTTTTACCTGGACCCGCACACATGATAAGGAGACCAGACTCCCACACCACTTCCACTCGCTAATAAAGCAGGTAGGCCGGAGCCAGGATGCCTGGCGCCGCCAATATCTAAGGAAGTGTCATTTCTCATTGAGCCACATCATTCCCAACCTCTTGATCGGCTGCCAATGGAACAAGGCAAGCCGCCAGAATGGAGACCCATAACCCACTGACCTGCAGGGTCCAAGGCCAGTTTTGGTGACTACGAAGGTAAAGCTGGCAGTGGGACGGTGCCAAGAACTTGCCTGGTGCTCGGGGAAAGTTCTAAAGCTGCCACTAATACGATGGTCGCCTCCAGTGTCTAAAAGTCTGTCTCCATAGCCGAGGTTAATTCTACTACTGCTACTCCATTCATGCAAGTACAGTGAGATCAATCAGTGGTTTACCCTGACCCTAATGGTCCATCAGTTTAATATCGATCAGGGAAGATTTAGATACACCAAACGCGAATGAAATTGTACGATAATCACCAAAACAAAATTGTACGGGAAGTGGCTAGCGGGTATTACCAAGGCAGTTGCCTGTCCAGAAGGCACCATCATCTTTGCTCCTCCTGAGGGGTATCATGCCAAATTCTTTCCCGAGCTGGTTCGAGGGCCCTGCCCATAATTGTTCGAACTTTCTAAGTTGGGAAAAGATCCGGCGATTTTGCTGGCCAAGGCAGAATTTGGCAAGCACGAAGACAAATATAAGGAACTGTCGCCGTATGCTAGTGAGCATTACCTTACTGAAATGTAAGCCCAGGATAGCTTACCGTGAAGGGCAGCAAAAAAGGCGTAGAATATCATCGATGTACTGTTGTGCTGTAAGGATGCCGTGGATGATAACCAGAGGGGTCCTGGTTGTTGGTCATCGGGGCTCAATTCGAAATGGAACTACATCTACATCTACGTGATTACACTGCTATTCACAATAAAGTGCCTGGCAGAGGGTTCAATGAACCATCTTCAAGCTATCTTTCTACAGTTCCACTGTTGAACGGCTCGCGGGAAAAACGAGCACTTAAATTTTTCTGTGTGAGCCCTGATTTCTCTTATTTTATCGTAATGATCATTTCTCCCTATGTAGGTGGGTGGCAACAGAATGTTTTTGGAACCGGAAGAGAAAAGAAATTTAATGAGAAGATCCCGTCGCAACGAAAAACGCCTTTTTTTTAATGATTGTCACTACAATTCACCTATCATGTCCGTAACACTATCTCCCCTATTTCGCGATAATACAAAACGAGCTGCCCTTCTTTGTACTTTTTCGATGTCATCTGTCAGTCACACCTGATACTGATGCCACACCGCACAGCAATACTCCAGAATAGGGCGGACAAGCCTGGTGTAAGCAGTCTCTTTAGTAGACCTGTTGCACCTTCTAAGTGTTCTGCCAATGAATCGCAGTTTCTGGTTTGCTCTACCCACAATATTATCTATGTGATCGTTCCCATATAGGTTATTTGTAATTGTAATCAATAAGTATTTATCTGAATTTGCAGCCTTCATATTTGTGTGACTTAACGCGTAATCCAAATTCAGCTGATTTCTTTTAGTACTCATGAATGGATAAATTCCCATTTTTCTTTATTCAGTGTCAATTGCCACATTTCGCACCATACAGATATCGAATGTGAAATCTTATCGGACTTAACTGCTAAGGTCATCAGTCCCTAAGCTTACACACTACTTAACCTAAATTATCCTAAGGACAAACACACACACCCATGCCCGAGGGAGGACTCGAACCTCCGCCGGGACCAGCCATACAGCCATCTTATCTAAATCATTTTGCAAGTCGTTTTGATTATCTGATGACTTTACAAGACGGTAAATGACAGCATCACCTGCAAACAATCTAATACGGCTACAAAGATTTTCTCCTATGACGTTAATATACATCAGGAACAATAAAGGGCCTAAAACACTTCCTTTGGGAACGTCGGATATTACTTCTGTTTTACTCGATGACTTTCCGTCTATTACTACGAACTGTGACCTTTCTGACAGGAAATCACGAATCCAGTCGCACAACTGATGCGGTACTCCGTAGACACGCAGTTTGATTAGAAGACGCTTGTGAGGAACGGTGTCGAAAGCCTTCTGAAGATCAAAAAATATGGACTCAATTTGACATCCCGTGTCGATAGCACTCATTACTTCATGAGTATAAAGAGCTAGTTGTGTTCCACAAGAACGATGTTTTCTGAATCCGTGCTGACTATGTGTCAATATATCGTTTTCTTCGAGGTACTTCATAATGTTCGAATACAGTATATGTTCCAAAACCCCACTGCAAATCGATGTTAGTGATATACGCCCGTAATTGAGCGGATAACTCCTACTTCCCTTTTTGGGTATTGAGATGACTTGAGCAATTTTCCAGTCTTTAGGTATGGATCTTTCTGTGAGCGAGTGGTTGTATGTAATTGCTAAATATAGGGCTATTTTATCAGCATACTCTGACAGGAATCTGCCTGGTATATAATATGGACCGGAGGCCTTGCCTTTATTAAGTGATTTAAGCTATTTTGTTACACCGAGGATATCTACTTCTATGTCTCTCATCGTGGCAGTTGTTCTTGGTTGGAGTTCAGGAGTATTTACTACGTCTTCTTTGGTGAAGGAGTTTCGGAAAATGTTGCTTAATAACTCTGCTTTAGTGGCACTGTCATCAGTGACTTCACCGTTGTTATGGCGCAGTGAAGGTACTGATTTCGTCTTTCCAATGGTGTGCTTTATGTATGACCAGAATCTCTTTGGGTTTTCTGCCAGATTTCGAGACAGAATTTCGTTGTGTAAATTATTAAAAGCATCTCGCATTGAAGTAAGCGCTATATTTCGAACTTTTGTAAAACTTTGCCAATATTGGGGATTTTGCATTCTTTTAAATTTGGCAGGCTTTTTTCGTTGCTTCTGCAATAACGATCTGGCCCGTTTTGTGAACCATGGGGAATCAGTACCATCACTTATTAATTTATGTGGTATATATCTCTATATTGCTATCGATACTATCTCTTTGAAAACATTCCACAACTTATCTACACTTACATGATCAGATCGGATGGAGTGAAGACTGTCTCTTAAAAAGGCGTTGAGAGCATTTTTATCAGCTTTTTTTAAATAGATATACTTTGTGCTTCTTTTTGATGGTTCTAGATGTTACGGTATTCAGCCTAGCAGCAACTGAATTGTGGTCGCTAATTCCTGTATTCGTCACGATATTCACTATTTGTCCCGGATCATTTGTTGTTTAAAGATCAAGTATGCTTTCGCAACCATTTACGCTTCCAGTGGGCTCATGAACTAACTGTTGAAAATAATTTTCTGAGAAAGCCTTCAGTACAATTTCGGATGACGTTATATGCCTGCCGCTGGCTTTAAACGTATAATGTTTCCAGCATATCGAGGGTAGATTGAAGTCATCACCGACTATAATTGTATGAGCGGGGTACTTATTTGAAATGAGACACAAGTTTTCTTCGAACTCTTCAGCAACTATCGGGGGGTCGGTAAAACGATTCAATTAACAGTTAGTCCGATTAACCTCTACCCATGCTATTTCACACGAACTATCTACTTCAATTTCGACACAAGGCAAACTACTTCTGACAGCAGTAAATACTCCATCACCAACTGTATTTAATCTATCCTTTCTGAACACTGTTAGATCGTTTGAAAAAATTTCTGCTGAACTTATTTCCAGCTTTAGCCAGCTTTCTGTACCTACAACTATTTGAACTTCAGTGCTTTCTATTAGGGCTTGGAGCTCTGGTTCTTTCCAAACACAGCTACGACAATTTGCAACTACAGTACCAATCGTTTCTACAACTACCTTACTGTGCTTTACTGCCCACTTTTAGAGGGACGCCCATGAGACCCTCTAACCTAAAGAACCGCCCAGATCCTTCGACACAGCCCCCGCTACCCTTGTAGCCACCTCCTGTGTGTGGTGGACTCCTGACCTATTAAGCGGAACCCGGAAACCCACCACCCGATGGCGCAAGTCAAGGAATCTGCAGCCTACACGGTCACAGAACCGCCTGATCCTCTGATTCAGACCGTCCACTCGGCCCTGCACCAAAGAACCACAGTCGGTTCTATCGACGATGCTGCAGATGGTGAGCTCCGCGTTAATCTCGGAAGCAAGACTGGCAGTCTTCACCATTTCCGCTAGCCGCCCAAAACCAGACAGAAACTCCTCCGATCCAAAGCGACACGCGTCATTGCAACCGACGTGAGCCACCACCTGCAGTCGGCTGCACCCTGTACTCTTCATGGCATCCGGAAGCACCCTTTCCACATCTGGAATGACTCCCTCCGGAATGCACGCGGAGTGCACACTGGCTTCCTTCCCCACAATGGCAGCCATGTTCCTAAGGGGCCCCATTCCGCGCCCAACGTTGGAGCTCCCAACTAGCAGCAAGCCAACCCTCTGTGAATGCCCGGACCTTGTGGGCCGAGGAGCTTCCTCTGGAACAGGGTGGACGACTGCATCCGGCTCAGAGACATCGTCAGCAACAGGTAACGCGCGAAACCTGTTCGCCAAACGAACCGGGGAGGCCCTACGATCGGGCCCTCGGGAAGTTTTTCGCTGTCATCCATACTTTGGAATGATCTCCCACTCGACCATGGGTGAGGGGTCAACCTCAGTGCAGGCAGTACCCGGAGCGGTCACAGCAGTGGACCGATCGGAGGAAACGTGGAACGTGCTCGACGTCCCTCGCATCCCCAAGTTCGATCCCCCTCAGTGATGCCATTGGCAGCAGCTTCAAGCTGTGTGACAGAAGCCAACGCAGCCTGGAGCTGTGAACGAAGGGTCGCCAACTCAGCTCGCATCTGTACACAACAATCACAGTTCCTGTCCATTACTGCAGTCTCTCCTGTTTTAAGCTCGTAAAAATACGCAACAAAAGAATGGTACACCCACCTTATTAGCAGTGGGAAATCGAAGTGCTCTCTCACTGACAGTCTAACCGACACTGAGCTGTTCTAACCAAACAAACAAAAGCCTGGATGGTACGAGGGTCGATACAACAGTCGATAGCAACGGTGGTACTGTACACTACACTGTTATTGAGATGAAAGGTTGTGCATAGTAAGCACTCAAACAAGCAAGAAATTACAAAAATAAACTAGTAACTACACAGATAACTGAAAATATGTCGCTCCTGTTTGAAGCTCGTAAAAATATGTAACCAGTTAATAGTGTACTCCCCTTATTAGTAGCAGGAACTAGCAGTGCGCTCTCGCTGACGGTCTAACCGAACTCATGGCTGAAGACTGTTCTACTCCGGCCAATAGACTGCAGGCTGAAGACGTCTCTGTTGATGCTCCGGACAGTGGTATATAGATTTGTTTTTCGTTTCTCTTTCTTTCCTTAGAGTGTATTGACCGTAGCCAGCATTGCGACGGTTAGTCTGTCAGTGCTTTTGAATAGTCTCATTAGGTAATGTGGGAGTAGGATCTAATGCTATGATGGTGTAAATGCGTTGCTTGAGAACAGAGAGCAAAATTGTACACCGCCGACGGTCAGTGTAGTAACCACCGTAACTCGTATTTTATTTCAGTACGTGTGTGTCACTGTGGAAATAAGTAGGAGAATGAGGTACAATAACGGTCAAAATTAATACCCTTTTGTATGTATTAACAGTCAGACTTGGTGGTCTAGTGCTACAGGGAATGCCTGAAATGAAAAAATCGCAAAATCTAATCTCATTCGGGCTACAAAATGTTTGAGTCTTCCTTAAACCTAGCTTTCATCTCTCGAAAATGTGGAAGATCGCCAGGAATGACACATGGTTCGAATTTTACGTTAAACTGTAGGTCCCCTTTGTCTGATAGGTTAGTGAGGCAAGATAGGGACATGCAAGACACCCAAGTTGTGTGCAATTGAAAGACTTGAATGTGGGTATTGTTCCACAAGAAATAACTATGAATACACTAAATCGCCATGGATACCCATGAATTCATGAATTACAAGTTTTGACACTCATCTCTTTCATCTAATCCCTAATACTTATCGGTAATATCCTAAGTGTCACCTCTTGGAGCAATATCTGTAAAAACCAGAGTTTGGGAAGTCTAGCGTTCCTCATATCGCCTAAGCAGACACAGTCTGCTTTATTTTCCATAGCTAAAGCCACTCTCAGTAAACTGCGGTGCACACCAACATTTCTACGACATTTCTATGAATTTACTAATTAAAAAAATAACTGACGCACAACACATAGTAAAAAACAAGCAAGCTACAAACAGAAAATCGCAGTTGTTCGATCTCGGGAGCTAGCCACGTCCATTCACTTCAGTGGTCTCCATGCGAACTCCAGACGACCCATTAAGACAGGTTCACTGATTGCGAGCGAACTTCAGATACTATCGTTCATGCATTCATTTCATAAGGCCTTCATCGTTTAACAGCCTGATGACTGTATATGGAAGCTTAGGTGAAACATCGAGTTCAAGGAAACAGTTATGTATGATAGATATGACTCCCTTTAAAATAATTGTTGTTACTAATTCAACTCTAGTCGACCCCTATTTGCTTTTACTCCTCATAAAATTCCCTGTACTCCAGTGAGTAATTACCCCCAGGTCGGGGCCACTTGACTATGGGCTACGTAACTCACCATAATGTTCCACAATCGTTTCTCATTGCTCACATCTACGTCTGTCTACATCTACGCGGATACTCCGCAAATCATGCTTAACTGCCTGGCAGAAGGTTCGTCGAAACATCTTCACACTAATTCTCTATTATTCCGCTCTCGGACAGCACACGGAAAACTCTTCACGTGAGAGCTCCGATTTCCCTTATTTTATGACGATGATCGTTTCTCGCTATGTAGGTCGGTGCCAACAAAATATTTTCGCATTCGGAGCAGAAAGTTGGGGACTGAAATTTCGTGAGAAGATCTCGTCGCAACGAGAAACGCCTTTGTTTTAATGATGTCTGTTCCGGCGTAACGAAAGCGCCGGCACGAAGATGAAGCACGTAAGAGCAGAGAAGGCTATGAGACGACGTCGGACAGTAGTTCGCTGACTGGGACCACACCACGACAGGAGCGCCCTCTAGCCGAAGAGAATATAAACGCCGCTCCCGCCAGCTTCGGCTGGACAGTAGAAGACGTGCGCTAGTAGAGCTGTTACTTGTGATCCATATCCATTACTTGCATGGACATTCTATACAGCGAAAGACATTGATTATTTGCATGTCGCCAATCGCTTGCGACTCGATCTTGTAAACAAAAGTTCAGTAGCGTCAACCTAATTTATTGTAATAAAAATCAATAATGTGATTTACTTGAATTGTTGGATAGCTATCCGGGAAAGCAGCATTCCTTAGGTACCCTGCAAGAGACGAGTGGGCAGGGCCCCACAATATCCATCCCAAATCCTGTATCGTATCCGTGACACCCTCTCCCATATTACTCGATTGTTCAAAACGTGATGCTCTTTTTCGAAATTTCTCGATGTACTCCGTTACAACATTCCATTAGAACAACTGACAGCCTTGTGAGCGCCAGTCCTGACAAAACCCTACCATCTGGTCAGCAAGATCTATGAGACAGGCGAAATACCATCAGACTTCAAGAAGAATATAATAATTCCAATCCCAAAGAAAGCAGGTGTTGAAAGATGTGAAAATTACCGAACTATCAGTCTAATAAGCCATTGCTGCAAAATATTAACACGAATTCTTTACAGATGAATGGAAAAACTGCTAGAAGCCGACCTCGGCGAAGATCAGTTTGGATTCCGTAGAAATGTTGGAACACGTGAGGCAATACTGACCCTACGACTTATCTTAGAAGAAAGATTAAGGAAAGACAAACCTACGTTTCTAGCATTTGTAGACTTAGAGAAAGCTTTTGACAATGTTGATTGGAATACTCTCTTTCAAATTCTGAAGGTGGCGGGGGTAAAATACAATTTGTACAGAAACCAGATGGCAGTTATAAGAGTCGAGGGGCATGAAATGGAAGCAGTGGTTGGGAAGGGAGTGAGACAAGGTTGTAGTATCTCCCCGATGTTGTTCAATCTGTATATTGAGCAAGCGGTAAAGGAAACGAAAGAAAAATTCGGAGTAGGCATTAAAATTCATGAAGAAGAAATAAAAACTTTGAGGTTCGCCGATGACGTTGTAATTCTGTCAAAGACAGCAAAGGACCTGGAAGAGCAGCTGAACGGAATGGACAGTGTCTTAAAAGGAGGATATCAGACGAACATCAATAAAAGCAAAACTAGAATAATGGAATGTAGTCGAATTAAGTCGGGGGATGCTGAGGGAATTAGATTTGGAAATGAGGCATTTAATGTAGTAAAGCAGTTTGGGGAGCAAAATAACTGATGGTGGTCGAAGTAGAGAGGATATAAAATGTAAACTGGCAATGGCAAGGAAAGCTTTTCTGAAGAAGAGAAATTTGTTAACATCGGGTATAGATTTAAGTGTCAGGAAGTCGTTTCTGAGAGTATTTGTATGGAGTGGAGCCATGTATGGAAGTGAAACATGGACGATAAATAGATTAGACAGGAAGAGAATAGAAGCTTCAGAATTGTGGTGCTACAGAAGAATGCTGAAGATTAGATGGGTAGATCACATAAATAATGAGGAGGTATTGAACAGAATTGGAGAGAAGAGAAATTTGTGGCACAATTTGACTAGAAGAAAGGATCGGTTGGTAGGGAATATTCTGAGGCATCAAATGGCTCTGAGCACTATGGGACTTAACATCTGTGGTCATCAGTCCCCTAGAACTTAGAACTACTTAAACCTAACTAACCTAAGGACAGCACACAACACCCAGTCATCACGAGGCAGAGAAAATCCCTGACCCCGCCGGGAATCGAACCCGAGAACCCGGGCGCGGGAAGCGAGATTCTGAGGCATCAAGGGATCGCCTATTTAGTATTGGAGGGCGGCGTGAAAGGTAAAAATCGTAGAGGGAGACCAAAAGATGAATACACTAAGCAGATTCAGAAAGATGTAGTTTGAGTAGGTACTGGGAGATGAAGAACCTTGCACAGGATAGAGTAGCATGGAGAGCTGCATCAAACCAGTCTCTGGACTGAAGACCACAACAACAACAACAACAACTCCGTTATACTTTACTTTGTCCTTAGTTTCATCACATATTTTTTAAAATTAACCTGTGCTTAAAAGTGAACACTGATGGTCACACTAGAAACCATTTTTCCCTATCTCAGTGCAAAAGATTTGTTTTCCTAAGTTAAGATTGTATTTTCGGATCAAACTTTGACCCATTCCGATGTTTTGATTATAGTACAAACCTTTCTGTTGACCTTAAGCTTCGCCTTACCACCATGGCTAAACTTGATTTATTAATGTAATCAGTGAATGCTTGGTTATCGTCTGCATGTAGGGATGAGTGCGATGCTTTAGAAAGTACAGAGAATGGAATCTCTTTCCTTGCATTCCAGTTATTAGAGGAACTTGACAGGAAATTAAGAGTGCCACCAAATGTTATTACAGTCAAAACAAGACCGGAAATTTGTGGACCACACTGCGCAGAAACACTTACTTCCCTGAAACTTCCTGGCAGATTAAAACTTTGTGCCGGACCGAGGCTCGAAATCGAGACCTTTGCCTTTCGCTGCTAAGTGCTCTACCAACTGAGCTACCCAAGCACTGGAAACATCCCCCAGGCTGTGGCTAAGCCATGACTCCGCAGTATCCTTTCTTTCAGGAGTGCTAGTTCTGCAAGGTTCGCAGGAGAGCTTCTGTAAAGTTGGGAAGGTAGGAGACGAGATACTGGCAGAAGTAAAGCTGTGAGGACGGTTCGTGATTCGTGCTTGGGTAGCTCAGTTCGCCGGCACGGTAGCTCAGCGTGTTCGGTCAGAGGGTTAGTTGCCCTCTGTAATAAAAAAAACTGAGTGAATTGATCTATAACGAACTGCAACGGGCGTCAGGGGACGTCCGCCACGAACAATTGCAACGAACTATAACGAACAAAATGAGATTACAAAAAAAAAAAAAAAAAAAAAAAAAAAAAAAAAAGTTGGTAGAGCACTTGCCCGAGAAAGGCAATGGTCCCGAGTTCGAGTCTCGGTCCGGCACACAGTTTTAATCTTCCAGGAAGTTTCATATCAGCGCACACTGCGCTGCAGAGGGAAAATCTCATTCGGGACTTACTTCCCTCGTCACTATCAAGAAGGCCGCATCGGTGACTGGAGAGCGGTAAGCCAAATGAACGAAATGAAGAACTGACCGCATGTCTAAAGGTACCACACTGTGTACGAAAAGAAACAGGAATAAAGATTTTCCAGTCGTAGCGACAACGGAGTGAAGAAGGGATATGAAATTAATAAAAGTCGTGAATGTCCGAAAAGCAAACGGTAGAGACATTCTGCAATCACGGTACTGCGAAGCCAGCATGAGTTTCAGGAACGACGTCTTATTTCAAGAATACCTCTCAGTTGAGTTAAATACTATTTGTCTTCTACCTGTTTCCGGCTTAGCCGACCATCATGAAAAAGAAACATGATATCTATCCGGTATATATTTTCGTTGCGTAGTTCTGAAGCGTCCCACAAACCTCGCTCGTAACATAATAACACATACAATGCTGTCAGACTTTTGTTAATCATTAAAAACCATCTAGAAGGGGTCGTCAGATGATAATGACACAAACTGAAGAATGTAAGTAAACGTTTTATTATTTCAAAATTACGCGCCGTAAATGGAGGATGATTGACGGCTCACCAGCGAAACTTCAGCAGCGTACTTGAAACAACCTTGGCAATGTATGGGCGATCCTACATGTTGTTCTATGCTGCAAAAGGTTCGCTGGAAAGCCTTTACACATTGTCCATACAGTGCTCATCTCTCCTCATGTCAGTTACATGTATCTGGAGCCCTGAAGGAAAACTTTCGTTGCCGTCGATTTGCTTCGGACGAAGGGCTGCACGCCCGTGTAACAGTCGTTGTTCCGTGGGCTACCGCAAACATTTTTTCCATGAGCCTCGCCTTTTTCAATCTGTCTCGTTTTCAGTTGACTGTTCCCAATAAAATAAAATAAACTTTATTCCATAGTGGAAAACTGTACGTGATGGAGAAAAAGTAAGAATAGCTTTGAAATAGCTATTTCATTTAGTTAGTTAGTTATTTCATTAACAGTACAGAGTAACCCACCTCCTTGAAATGTAAGGTGGGTCTCATGCTTCTGAATCTAATAGTAAAGACTTCTCATTGTTACAATCTTAATGGTATACAGCTGTTAATGCTTTTTTAAAATATAAAGAACATAATATATAAAGATTTCTCTGAAGTTGCAGCGAATTGAATGCTTAACAGTTGTTGAAATGGTTTCTTATAATTTGTTACTACCTAGTTGATGAGAATATAATTTATACAACGCAAATGTCAAAGAAAAAAAAAAGAAAATGTAATACAATGAGCGTGGTTAAAAATAATTTGTAATGTATACAGGGAAGTGATATGCTGTATTTGGATGAATAATACAGTCTAAATAGCATGTTGGTTGACAATGGCCTATTTCTATCTATTTCAGATCAGAAGGTCTCGGTACAACCTCGAGCTATTCTCATCTGAAATGGTTTGTGCTAATGTACGCTTGCACAGATTATACAGATTAAATGCTGATTGAGCACTTCATACATTGAATACATGAATTTTAGCTTGACATGAGATATACACTTAAGTTTGCAACTTGTTAGTTAAAATAGAATACAGGGTGTTACAAAAAGGTACGGTCAAACTTTCAGGAAACATTCCTCACACACAAAGAAAGAAAATATGTTATGTGGACATGTGTCCGGAAACGCTAACTTTCCATGTTAGAGCTCATTTTATTACTTCTCTTCAAATCACATTAATCATGGAATGGAAACACACAGCAACAGAACGTACCAGCGTAACGTCAAACACTTTGTTACAGGAAATGTTCAAAATGTCCTCCGTTAGCTAGAATACGTGCATCCACCCTCCGTCGCATGGAATCCCTGATGCGCTGATGCAGCCCTGGAGAATGGCGTATTGTATCACAGCCGTCCACAATACGAGCACGAAGAGTCTCTACATTTGGTACCGGGGTTGCGTAGACAAGAGCTTTCAAATGCCCCCATAAATGAAAGTCAAGAGGGTTGAGGTCAGGAGAGCGTGGAGGCCTTGGAATTGGTCCTCCTCTACCAATCGATCGGTCACCGAATCTGTTGTTGACAAGCGTACGAACACTTCGACTGAAATGTGCAGGAGCTCCATCGTGCATGAACCACATGTTGTGTCGTACTATAAAGGCGCATGTTCTAGCAGCACAGGTAGAGCATCCCGTATGAAATCATGATAACGTGCTCCATTGAGCGTAGATGGAAGAACATGGGGCCCAATCAAGACATCACCAACAATGCCTGCCCAGACGTTCACAGAAAATCTGTGTTGATGACGTGATTGCACAATTGCGTACGGATTCTCGTCAGCCCACACATGTTGATTGTGGAAATTTACAATTTAGTCACGTTGGAATGAAGCCTCATCCGTAAAGAGAACATTTGCACTGAAATGAGGATTGACACATTGTTGGATGAACCATTCGCAGAAGTGTACCCGTGGAGGCCAATCAGCTGCTGATAGTGCCTGCACACACTGTACATGGTACGGAAACAAGTGGTTCTCCCGTAGCACTCTCCATACAGTGACGTGGTCAACGTTACCTTGTACAGCAGCAATTTCTCTGACGCTGACATTAGGGTTATCGTCAACTGCACGAAGAATTGCCTCGTCCATTGCAGGTGTCCTCGTCGTTCTACGTCTTCCCCGGTCGCGAGTCATAGGCTGGAATGTTCCGTGCTCGCTAAGACGCCGATCAATTGCTTCGAACGTCTTCCTGTCGGGACACCATCGTTCTGGAAACCTCTCTCGATACAAACGTACCACGCCACGGCTATTGCCCCGTGCTAATCCATACATCAAAGGGGCATCTGCCAACTCTGCATTTGTAAACATTGCACTGACTGCAAAATCACGTTCGTGATGAACACTAACCTGTTGATCCTACGTACTGATGTGCTTGATACTAGTAATGTAGAGCAATGTGTCGCATGTCAACACAAGCACCGAAGTCAACATTACCTTCCTTCAATTGGGCCAACTGGCGGTAAATCGGGGAAGTACAGTACATACTGACGAAACTAAAATGAGCTCTAACATGGAAATTAAGTGTTTCCGGACACATGTCCACATAACATCTTTTCTTTATTTGTGTATGAGGAATGTTTTCTGAAAGTTTGGCCATACCTTTTTGTAACACCCTGTATAGTTCATTGCTACTTGAATCCATTATTCCTCAAATAACTTAATACATTTCTGATATATGAAATTCATTGACTATAGCTTTGAATAGAGAAGAGAATATACTTCTGTCTGCACACAAAAAGACGAGCAATACATTACTGCTAGTGCGGAGTATACTTTAAACACTATGCAGGATGCCATTGGGGAGGAAGAGCCTCGCAATAAAAGTTCTTACAGCCTTCTCCTCCGAAGTGACATTACCTTATTACTACAGTCTCACTATGTGGTGTCGGTGTTTACTTGTTTAATGATTGTTGTGCTGCTTGTGACTGTGTTGTGGCATGCAGTGTCATACGTTGTTGCTTTTGATCACTTACGTGTTGATCCCTTCTGAGTCATGTTGACTTAGTGTTCCTTCCTCGGTTTCGGAATTTGTGGTCGTTTTTGTGTCCTCCCATGCGGTTTGTTGTGTTGTTTGTGCTTGCCTACGCCTCCTTCCATATTGGTTTTGGCGCTTGTATTCTTCGTGCTTGCCTACGCCTCCTTCCATATTGGTTTTGGCGCTTGTATTCTTCGTGCTGAGTGTTCGATACAATATCGGTTGCGCTATTTATTGTGTTCTAGTCATCGGGATTACGTATTATTCTGCGATCTCACAGTCATTCTGTATAGGTCTCACTTGTGCTAGCGTGTTGCACAGCAGTGTGACATGTTCTGGTGTCCCAGTTTCTCCGCATACGCATATTTCATCGTTAGTTAGTCCCATACGGTTTAAATGTACCGGATATGGCCCGTGACCTGTCAGGAAACGGACCATCCCCCGGCTTGGGTCGACATGTTTCAGTTGTAGTCTTTCGTGTGCGTCATGAAAGAAAGAGTGTACTCGGCGACCCTTATCGGATGCATCCCACTCTCTCTGCCATGTTTGAATCCGCCATTGTTTCGTTTGTGTTTTGTTCATAATGTTGGTTCCCGTAATTTCGGTGACTTTATCGACCCTGTCCCGCTTAAGCCAGTAAGGTGCAGATCTATAACGTATTGCTTTGACATAAGTATAATAAAGTAAGTTGCGCCGGCCGAGGTGGCCGAGCGGTTCTAGGAGCTACAGCCTGGAACCGCGCGCCCGCTACGGTCGCAGGTTCGATCCTGCCTCGGGCATGGATGTGTGTGATGTCCGTAGGTTAGTTAGGTTTAAGTAATTCTAAGTTCTAGGGGACTGATGACCAAAGAAGTTAAGTCCCATAGTGCTCAGAGCCATTTGAACCAATAAAGTAAGTTGAGAACAAATATTGATCTTCAGTCTTCTGATATCATGAAGAACGATATGATTGAGAAGAGCAATATAGCCGTATACACGAACATTCATTACAGAGATTCGAGCGCATGTGGAGACCTACTAACAGTCTGTTTCCTGCGAATCATTCGCAACTCTGACAGGGAGAGGAGAAAGCGACAGTGGTACAGGATTTACTCTCCGCCGCACACCGTAAGATGGGTTGAGGAGTGAAGATGTAGATTGTAATATTGATAATCACCGTGGGGCTCCGGATCTATAGAATAAAAAAAAAAGAAAGTAGGTTTTAGAGCTGCACCTGCTAAAAAAGTTTAATACGTCGATACATGGCTTACAGTGATACGAACGCCAGATTCGCTGTCCACGAAATCACCTGGATTGCCCCTCGGGCAACTTCGGCGAATGGGCTACTTACAGCTGCAAAGAGTTTTTGTTACTCGTGCCGCAACCTCCGTAGTCGGCGGAAGTGGGTACCACGGCAGACCAGCCGGTAGTGGTGCCTGGAGCCAAGTCCCCCCCCCCCCCCCACTGCCCTCCCCCCCCTCTCCCAAGCACCCATTTCCATTTAACAACACTCAGAGACGAGGCCAGTAGTAATGCCTCTATTACGCCGCGCCATTACCACCACTACTCTACCAAGGCCAGCGGAGACAGTGATTAGCCTATGAAAGCAGCCTTTAAGCTTTTTTATTTCCTCTTTCTGTACTGTACTGCGGTAATAACTAATGCACTGAATAATTGTTGTGAGTAGTAATTTTTTTCTCTTTTTTTGCTGTTGTTGTTATTTCTTGTTTCCTTGGTGGTCAGCTAACGTCACAGAATATGCAAAGTGTTAAATTACAGAGCCGTTAGAGGGACTACAGTTACAGAGAAGGCTGGCGATTCTGTCAGGCTGGCGCCGCTTACTGTGCGCCGCTGTGCGAGAGCAGTCGCAAATTACTCCGCAGGCCAGAGGTCACCTACTACCGACAGCCGAAGGCGGAGGAAACATCCGACACGCACATACCCGAAACTCATTTACAGAAACGCTTACGTCCCGTGTACCGCGGGAAAATCGTCGAGTGACCCTATCACAGCGCTCAAAGCGTACAGGAAACTCCTAAATTAACGCCGCGGAGGTACTGGTCACTTTTCTGTTTTTCAATTTTTTTATCACTTACCTTTAAAGGCAGAGCGTGCCTTTCGCGTAATGAACCACTGCAGGTTCAGTAACTTTTCATTAAAGTACTAGGCGATCTTTTAGAGAAGCAGAAAGGTCCAGCTGCAAATATTAGGGTGAGGATTTCCAACATTGCCTTTAAAAGGAAAGCCTCCAGAAAGCGTTGGTCAGAACAATTAGAAAATTAATGCTGTGACGATACGAACCACAGAAAAAATATGACAGCCTCGTGTCTATAAAAAGGAATTTGTTTATGTGTGTACAGAACGAACTCGAAGACTTGTTCGAGATATGCAGTAAACCAGCGTCCCACTGAATGGTCTCATTGCCAGCAGACAAGCTGTGCTGCAGATGATCATGTTACGGCTGAAGCTCTACCGGCCGTATTTACTTACAAATACACACATCCAAAAAAGTTTTGCATTACCTCGGTTCTGAGAGTACCGGAACCTGTACAGAAATTTGGAATAAAGATCAACATAAGCATCCGCTCTTTTTAATGCCCGTGAAAAACACACATTGCATGTTGTACCACCATACAGCGAGACCTTCAGAGGTGGTGGTCCAGATTGCCGTACACACTGGTACCTCTAATACCCAGTAGCACGTCCTCTTGCATTGAGCATGCCTGTGTTTGTCGTGGCATACTATCCGCAAGTCCATCAAGGCACTGTTGGTCCAAATTGTCCCACTCCTCATCGGCGATTCGGCGTAGATCCATCAGAATGGTTGGTGGGTCACGTCGTCCATGAACAGCCCTTTCAATCTATCCCAGGCATGCCAGGCAGGCCTTGCCAATACGCAGCCGATATGGTTGTCCATCGGTCGGAGGATGGCATTCACATATCGTATAGCCGTTACGGCGCCTTCTATGACTACTAGCGGCGTACGTCGGCCTGAGATAATGCCAGCCCAAAATAGCAAGGAACCTCCACCTTGCTGCACTCGTTGGGCCGGCCGCGGTGGCCGAGCGGTTCTAGCGCTTCAGTCCGGAACTGCGTGACTGCTACGGTCGCAGGTTCGAATCCTGCCTCGGGCATGATGGATTTATGTGATGTCCTTAGGTTAGTTAGGTTTAAGTAGTTCTAAGTTCTAGGGGACTGATGACCTCAGATGTTAAGTCCCATAGTGCTCAGAGCCATTTGAACCATTTTTTTGCACTCCTCGGACAATGTGTCTAAGGCGATTATCTGGTTGCGACAGTCATCGGTGAAGAGAACGTAATGCCAATCCTGAGCGGTCCATTCGGCACTTTGTTGGGCCCATCTGCATGGTAGATGGACCTCGCCATGGACGTCGGGAGTGAAGTTGCGCATCATGCAGCCTATTGCGCACCGTTTGAGTCGTAACACGACGTCGTGTGGCTGCACGATAAGCACTATTCGTTCCTCCGAGCCGTAATCCGTAGGTAGCGGTCATCCGCTGCAGTAGTAGCCCTTGGCCGGCCTGAACGAGGCTGTCATCGTCAGTTCCTGTCTCTCTGTATCTCTTCAATGTCTGAACAACATCGCTTTGGTCCACTCCGAGACGCCAGGACACTTCCGTCGTTGAGAGCCGTTCCTGGCACAGAGTAACATTGCAGACGCAATCGAACGGCGGTCTTGACCGTCTAGGCACTGTTGAACTACAGACAACACGAGCCGTGTACCTGCTTCCTGGTGGAATGACAGGAACAGATAGGCTGTCAGACTCTCTCTCGTCTAATAGGCGCTGCTCATACATGGTTGTTTGCATTTTTTGGTGGGTTTAGTAACATCTCTGAGCAGTCAAAGGTACTGTGTCTGTTATACAACATCCACAGTCAACGTCTATCTTCAGGAGTTCGGGGAACCGGGATGATGCAAAACGTATTTTGATGTGTGTAGATTTCTATTTACAGAAGATCCGTCTTGCATAAAACTAAGTTTTATCTTTTCTTTTACTTCCTAGCCATGTTTCGCTGAAGTTTCTGCATCAACACTGGGCCTTTGTTTTCTTTCTATTAACAGGATAAAATGGTATGTACTACTTGTACATATATAAATTTTAGTTTTTAAGACAATATTTACAAATTTGAAAAACAAATAGAGTTTTGTTTGTATACATTGTTTCCAGATGCTGCGGTTTTTCTCGGTTTTCATGCTTCTTATTGCACTTGTTTTCTTTCACAGTTTGTCATCGGCAACCAAATGTAGAGCACTTATTTACTTCGACATTTTACTGCTGGGAATGTTATCGTTAGGCCTAACATTAACTAATTCGTGTGGAATATTGTGTGTTTGTGTTTCTTTGTGTTTCTGCAGAAAAAATGTGTGAAACATACTGCAAACACACTCACACACACACACACACATACACACACACACACACACACACACACACACACACACACACACACACACACACACGCACGCAAGCACGCACGCACACATGCAAGGCAAACACACAGTCTTTTACATATAATTAGTTAATGTTGTAAGTAGGCTGTTTAGGCTTTCTTTATGTAAGTTTGCTGTTTATGTTTTTTATTGGCAACGTTACATAGCACTCTGTATGAAAATCACTGGCTGTGCTGTGTGCAGTATGTGGCTAGTTTGCATTGTTGTCTGCCATTATTGTCATGAACTGCTATAGCTGGATGCGAACAGCGCGTAGCGCTGGGCAGTTGGAGGTGAGCCGCCAGCAGTGGTGGATGTGGGGAGAGAGATGGCGGAGTTTTGAAAAATGTCATGAACTGCTGTATATATTATGAATCTTGAGGTAAATACATTGTTTGTTCTCTATTAGAATCTTTCATTTGCTAAGACTATCAGTAGTTAGTGCCTTCCGTAGTTTGTATCTTTTATTTAGCTGGCAGTAGTGGCGCTCGCCGTATTGCAGTAGTTCGAGCAACGAAGATTTTTGTGAGGTAAGTGATTTGTGAAAGGTATAGTTTAATGTTTGTCAGGGCCATTCTTTTGCAGGGATTTTTGATAGTCAGATTGCGTTGCGCTAAAAACATTGTGTGTCAGGTTAAGCACAGTCTTGTACAATTGTTCTAAGTGGACATTTCATATGCATAATTTGTTCTAAGGGGACGTTTCATATGTCGACCCTTAGCCTAGGATACCTCACTGGAATCTTCTGATTTTTTTTCTTGTAGTTTGTGTATTTAGTGTAGCTTTTGTTTATTGCTAGCGCGTAATTGTAGAGAGAATCTCCTTTGTAGTTGCAGTCTTTCATTGTTGTACAGTAAAACAGTTGTGGCATGCATGTAGCTTTGCGCCAAGTATTTCGCTGCTGCAATTAACTAGATATTATTTTCAGTGCTATGTTAATGTGTTCTCTTATTTTTGCTCTTCAAATTGTGTTTTCGTGTGTTATCGTGTGAAATATTGTCTCAATAATGGCGTGTGAAAAACGTAACACTAGGCTCCAAACTAAATTGAGAAATAATAGTGACGACGAGCGTAGCTTATCAGCACCACTGGGTAGTGAATTAACTAATATTCAAAGTAGTAATTTGGTAACTGTGCATAGGGAAATGGAGCGGGCGTCAGACAATGGCGTAGGCAGTGAAACAGGTAGTGAACAGGGAAGCATTGTCGATCGATCGGTCGGCAACAGCTCGCCTCAGGAATCCGAAATGATAGGACACAATTTTGCAAATACTGTAGATTCAGGTTTTGGGTCCTCACCTTTTTCTCAAATGAGTCAAGACACATTTTCTGCTTGTCAAAATGTGAATGTTGCCGGTCAAAATGCACTGCTAAAAAGCATAGAGAAACAGATTCCAGACACTAATACATTATTATTGCAATTAATGCAACAAATGGAACAAAATCAGAGACAGATGGGACAAAATCTTCAAAAGTTAGACACAATGGAACAAAATCTTAAAAAATTAGACACAGTGGAACAAAATCTTCAAAAGTTAGACACAATGGAACAAAATCTTAAAAAATTAGACACAGTGGAACAAAATCTTCAAAAGTTAGACACAATGGAACAACACCAGAGACAAACACAGCAAAAGTTAGACACAATGGAACAAAATCTTCGGAAGTTAGACACCACACTTGAACAAACACGTGAAGATTTAACTACTGAATTACATAACATTGAATCAAAATGTCAAAAAGTCTGTAATGACGTAAAAACACAAATTTGTGAGCATTTTCAGCCTATTTTTTCGCGGCATGAAAATGCATTACAGAATCACGAAGCAGCCATAAAAGAGCTGCAAACTATTGTTCATGAAAATCACCACACTTTGCAAGCTAAAATTGACTCAGTTGCATCTACCGATTCGGTTACGCAACTGGCAAAAACTCAGGAAAACTTAAAGAACACAGTAGATTCGATTTCAACACAAATGGACACTCTGAAACTTGGTTCAGAAAAACACACTGAGGAAATGTGTTCACTATCGGAGAAAGTAGCTGAACTTTCGGATCAGGTCACTAACTTATCTACAAAGGTAGATGCTGATCTGAATGACACAAGACCCGTAGCCTTCACTGACACAGAAGAGTATGAACAAATAAGAAAATTCAAACAAAATCAGAATCAAATTAATACGCAATACAAAAGAGAAATGCGGGAAGTACAAGATCAGCTGACACAGGTAATACAAGAATTACGTATTTCAGAGGACACTCGCGCCCCAATAAGGGAAGAGGGACATATAAATACGGAAAAGCCACAAAATAATAACACAGGGCATTTCGGTAATTATGAAAGGAACTGGCAAGGTGCACCGAATTTTGAGATGGAACCGCCGACACGACGTAACAATGAGCGATATGTGACTCGCCGACATGATGACTTTGACTATAAGCTGTTCATTACTACACGTAAATTCAAAACATTTAAGAATTCTGGCAACGACATTCATCCACAAGCATGGCTCCATCAATTCTCTCATTGTTTTCCTCCCAACTGGTCATTGGAGCACAGATTAGAATTTATGTGTGGCTACTTGGAGAATGAACCAGCTGTAAGAATGCGATCGGTCATTCACGATTGTCACAGTGAAGGAGATTTTTATCATGCCTTCCTCTCAGCATATTGGTCTCAAGCCACACAAGACCGCGTAAAACATAGCATCATGATGATGAAACACTTTGAACAATCTGAATTTTCCAGTCTTGTCAAATATTTTGAAGACATGTTGCACAAGAATCAATACCTGTCAAACCCATACAGCTCCTCAGAACTCATCCGCATTTGCTTAATCAAACTGCCTGAACATTTGAGACATATTATTTTAGCAGGACGTTGCAAAGACGACATTGAAGCTTTTCAGGGACTGTTACAAGAACTGGAAATTGACACAAACAGTCGCGGGATGCGAAAACAGGAAAACAATCATTACAGGTCACATCCGTCACAATTCCGTGACGACAGAAACAATAAATGGCCACGACAAACCTATTCTTACAACGTAAATCGTGACCAAAACAGACACCACCCATATGATAACCACTGGCAGAGTAATAGTTACAGGGAAAGATCACCTTTCCGCGGTAATGACTATCACAGAGACAATCAGAGAAACAGACAATATGGGAACCAAAATAACTATTATCAAGGGAGACAGAATAACTTTAGACGCAACGGTCCAGCGCGTAGTTACGATTCAAGGAGAAATTCTCCACCATGTGACCGACAAGAAAGAAACTATGGAAACTACCGACATGACGACAGACGATATGATCGTAACGACAGACCTGAATTGCATCAGAACTGGCGAGATTTAAACAGAGCAGAGCACTCTCGTCACGATGAATTTGTAGAAGTTAGGTCTCCAAATCCCAATAATGACGCGCGCCAACAAAGAGACAATTGGCGATGACTCACACCACTGGCAGCCACAAGACGTACTTATGAAACTGATGACGCAGCTGCCGTAGCTAGTAATTACGTAAAAATGGAAGACATTAGGGACATCTTACTCCAGGAACACGACGTAACACGTAACACCATTGCATATCCTGTGATTCACATTACTGTAAATGACGTAAAATTTACGGCAGTACTTGACTCTGGCAGTCCCATTTCAGTAATTAGCGAAACAGCTTTTAGCAAATGCAACAAAGCGAACGATTGCCCCACACTTCCGTTACGTAAGATTAAATTACAAGGTGCAATCTTTGGAAAAAGTGTAGATGTACGCCAACAAACCAATTTAGAATTCTTTTGTCAAAGCCACAGCTTCTCTATGAACTTCCTTATTGTTCCATTATTGTCGACGGAAATTATACTGGGAGTAGACTTTTTGAATGAATACAAAGCAATCTTAAGCTTTTACGATGCTGAAATAAGTTTAGAGAAAGAAGGTAAGTCAATAGCTTTGAAATTTGAAGACTGGCTCTCAAACCATGATGAGGAAATTAATCGGCTTTACGTTCTGTTAGACAACAGTTCGGAATTTTCTACGGAACTAGACACCAACAATCACTCTGCAAGTACTGACAGGGATGACATCGACGGCATATTTGAAATTAATGAGTTAATTCAGAATAAAATTCAGACAATTGAGAATTGTAATGACACTGATAGGCAGGACCTTTTTGAGATTTTACAAGCACATTCCACAGTTTTTACTCACAAAACAGGAACAATCAAGGGATTTCAATACCAATTTCGTGTTCGTGAGCATACTAAATTTTGTGTTAGACCTTACGTAATTCCGGCGCATTATAGGGACCGTGTTAGAACAGAAATACAATCTATGCTTGTCGAGGGCATTATTGAGCCTGCAGTAAGCTCATACAACAACCCATTACATGTTGTTGAGAAGAAGAATGGATCGATCAGGCTTGTTTTAGATTCGAGACAAATCAATACTATCATCATTCCTGAAACAGACAGGCCGCAGACGATGGAAGAACTTCTTCAAAATTTTAATGGTGTAAAAGTGTTATCTTCCATTGATCTCAGATCCAGCTTTTATCAGATCGAACTTCATCCAGAATGCAGAAAATACACAGCTTTCCTTTGTTTCGGCGTTTGTTATCAGTTTCGGAAACTTCCTTTTGGTTTGAACATTTCTTCAGCGGCATTCATTCGGGGGCTAAATTCCATATTACCTGAGTTCTTAAAACGTCACATCACTTTATATGTGGACGATATTCTAATAGCAGAAGCTTCATGGGAACAACATAACCGCATCCTCAACAGTTTGTTACGTATTTTTGCAGAATCTGGAATTACAGTTAACTTGGAAAAGTCAGAATTCGGTAGGTCAAAGGTGAAGTTTTTGGGACATATTATTTCTTATGAAGGCATTCAGCCGGATCCTGAAAAGTTAGAAGCAATTAGAGCCATTCCAGTTCCATCCACAAAAAAACAAGTCCGCAGTTTTCTAGGTCTCGTAAATTTTTACCGTCGTTTTCTGAATATGCAAATTCTAGTTACACCAAAACTTTGTTCTCTCACTGGAAAAAATACTATTTGGAACTGGGACGAACAAGCACAGTTGGAATTCAATTCTTTGAAAGAAGCGTTACTTCACGCGCCAATACTAGCTCATCCAGATCTGTCACAAGATTTCTGCCTTAGCACGGATTCTTCCAAAGTTGGTCTTGGTGCCCATTTATTTCAAGAAGCCATAGAAAATGACACTACCATACAGAAAACCATTGCTTTTGCTAGCCGAGTGCTAACAAAATCTGAAAAAAATTATTCCGTTACTGAATTAGAAGCTTTAGCTATCGTTTGGGCATTTAACAAATTTCGTTTCTTTCTTTCTGGTAAGCACGTAAAAGTATACAGTGATCATCGTGCATTACAATTTCTTATGTCTTCAAAATTAAATCATGATAGGTTAAAACGTTGGGCATTGTTTCTGCAAGAATTCCGCTTCACAATAGTCTACATTCCCGGCAAGGAGAACATTGTTGCGGACGCGCTGTCACGCGCACCGGCTGGGCTTGAGAAAAGTAACACAGAAGGCAACCTCGAGAAAAATTTCAGTATTCTTTACATTCAGAAAGTCGCCTTTGAAAACTTCATCACCACATCTTTAAAGGACATTGCTCATGAACAAGATAAAGATCCGATTTGGAAAGATATCAAAAGTAAATGGCATGAAAAGACACACACTCAGATTCGGCATTATTACCTGGTTAGAAACAACATACTCTTCAAACGCTGCACTGTTGATGACAAGCTATGGGTACTTTGCATTCCAGACGATTTTGTTAATAAGCTCATTTGGTACATTCATTTCAGCTACGCACATTTTGGCCCACGAAAATGTTATCATATTCTTCGAACGACTTGTTATTTTAACAATATGGAAAAGAGAATTCGAAGAGTCTTGTCTATTTGTAAACTTTGTCAAAAGGCGAAACCATCTACTATCTCACATCGTGCTCCATTATTTCCTATTATTCCTTCTAAATTAAAAGAATTTGCTGCTGTTGATCTCTTGGGACCCCTTGTCAGAACATCGAATGGATTTTCGTACGTTCTAGTCGCTGTTGAACTTACTTCAAAATTTGTTTCTTTCACTCCGTTACGTAAAGCCACTGGACGGTCTGTATCCAACGCCTTTGTTAAAAATTTCTTACGTGAAGTTGGACACGTTAGTAAAGTCATTTCAGATAACGGACCGCAATTCAGATCTGCTGTTTGGTCACGCATGCTTCGGAATCATAAAATCAAACCTGTTTTTATTTCATTGTATTCACCACATTGTAACCCGTCTGAACGGATTATGAAAGAAATCAATAAGCTTTGCAGACTTTATTGTCACAGAAAGCATCAGCATTGGGACAGATATTTACACTTATTTCAAAATGTGCTGAATGAAATGCCTCATGATTCCACTGCTTTACCACCTACTCTTGTACTGAAGAATGTAGAACCTTCGAACAGAATCAGAGAGCTTGTACCTTTCCCGAATACACGTAAACTGCGACACAAAGACATAATTGATTTGGCTCTTAAAAATATAAAATCTGCAGCAGAGAAAAGGAGAAAACTACACGGTAAAGCAAATGCAAACAAATTATATATTGGTCAGAAAGTTCTCATTAAAGCTCATTCATTGTCACATAAGAAGAAACACTTGAGTCACAAATTCTTTCTAGTTTACAATGGACCTTACAGAATCCGACGTATACCACATGATAATTGCGTTGAAGTTGAAACTCTGCGTACTAGGAAGAGTAAAGGTTTACACCACATTTCTCATGTCAAACCATTTATTGACAGATAATTTGCTTTTTAACTTAGTCTTTGCAATTTTCACTTCACGCTACTTGTACAATTTGTCAGAGTTAAGAAACTGTTAACATGCAACATTTTGGTTTGCTTACGAGTGGATTCTGGATTTGAGGTGCTTTATGTGAAATGCCAGATGACACAGTGGTTAGTTTATGTGACAGCTACACGATTATATCACGATGTTACTAATGAGTGACAATTTACAATGTCGCTTTTGCGGTGTATCTGTTTTATATCTGCACAGTTTTTTCTGAATTCTTCTGTAAAGTAAAACATGTTTTAGTGGTGACTTTTGTGCTATTGCTACAAGGAGACAGCCTTTTCCGTAGGACAACAATACGTTACAGCACAGTACTTTCCTCATCACGGCAATAAGCGTAATAAGTATGATATCTATACGCAAAGCATTTCACTTTTGTGTATCATGAGGTAAGTACATTGACTTCTGCAGAACTTAGCTTTCGGAGGACAATAACTATGACACTTCCCAGAGATTATCTTACAGCAAGACGCATATTTAGCGCTACAGGACACGTATTTGAGTGATTAATTTTGTACTTAAAACATTTATTTTTAAAGATTTTTGAATTACAAAGAAAGTTTTCCATGATACATTTCATTCCATTGCTGTAATCTGTAACACCTGAGGGTATAATTACATTAAACCTCAGGGGGGTACACGCCTACTGTGTGTACCATGTGTTTGGCAAGCACAAGGAGCCCTAGCTAATATGGTATTTGCTTATACAATTTAACACATCGGTACCATATTTCTCTAACACATAAATTACACAGCTATCTGATCATTTAACAGAGAAACAAACATCCTTTTACTACGTCAGTGACACATGTTTACGCCATTACAGAGTTGGATTACTTCACACTTAAGAAATTGTACTTTGTCTGTACTGTGTGAACTGTTCATATTTTTTTGGTACCATTGTGATACTATGAGAGCTTTGAATGATGTATTTGGTAAGGGAGTATAATTTTTAAAGTACGTTTGAGGTAGATGACACTACTGAAATGAGCATAGAATTTTCTTTAGGTTTTGAAATCATTGGAGGAAGCTACGACGTTTTTGACATTTGACTGAGGTGTTATGATGTTATTTTTACGACGACGATGTGTATTATGCTGTTGAGGTATGTTTATGTCAATAAAATTCTTGACCTATGAAATGTTTTTATATGAGACTGTCACTGTAGCGGAAACTGCTGTCGTAAATATTTCCGTAAGAAAGTTAAGTGACCACCTGCACATAATGCTACGTGGGCACCCAGGTGTGTCAGACACCTGGAGAACAAGCCTTTTCAGACGCTCAGGTAGAAAAGAAAGCCATTAGGATGTGCCTTTCATCGCTAATGCGACACGCTCGTTACTTGAAAACATATGATTTTTGTAATGCGTTGTGGGCACACAGCTGTGTCAAACACCTGGAGAATAAACCATTAGGATGTGCCTTTCATCGCTAATGCGACACCCTCGTTACTTAAAAATTTATGATATTTACTGAAATGCCTAACAAAATGACAAGAAATATTTTTACATCTGCACACCTGATTATGACAAGAGTCTTTGTACGAGAGTTGAGAGCAATTAACTTATGAAATGAAATGTCACATGACTACTGAATGACATTTTTTATGCTTTGGTTTGTGTAATTGCTTATTTCATTTGATGTCTGGTTTCCAGCTGTGTTGCAGCATTGCTTTTATAAAATGAGATGCATTTGCTAATGTGAACTCTTTCTGTCAACAGATCTATTAAATGATAATTTTGTAATCCACATTCTTTAAAAAAGGAGCACTTGGAAAGGAAAGAACAATAAGAAGTAACTCGTAACAGTAACACTTAATTTTCTTTTCAGGTACATGGTAATATTTTTTTTACAATAAGTTGTTATGGTGCACCACTTTAATTACATAGACATTAAGATGTGAATATGCATTTCCCTTGTCTGCATTGTTGTTTTTACTGTAATATTTTTTCTGCTTGCGCTATGTCATGTTTAGGTATAAGTTGCTGCTGTTTGCAAGGCATAGTGTTATTGAATTTGACTTTTGCTAATTTATGCTGCTAGCTTTGCCAATTTGCATTTCTTTGTCATTTCTGTTTGTGTTGATTTGTTGTGATGCTGCATTGCCTCGTCCTTGGGTATATATATCTGAGCTCAGTAGATTTAAGTTAGCTTAAGAGGGGGTAGACTATATAAGAAACTGACTATGGAGAATAGGTAAAGAATGCATTGCGAAGAAAGATTTGGGCCCCAATGAGTATTGTACAATCAGAAATAATTATTTTGAAAGAAATATGAATAGAATACAGGAACGAGGTATAGGTAGGATTTTCTTGGAAATAAATGATGAGGTAAGCAATGTGTGAACATATAAATACAGAAAGCATGCTTGGATAGGATTTTTTTGGTGGAAACAAATGTTGAAATAAGACGAAAGATCTATCGAATGAAGTTGTGGGGTGGACTGCAGTACCAAATGTTACACTGAAAACAAACCCTGTCCTTTCCTTTTGTGTTATCCCACTATGTGTTTGGGTACCCTTGTGTATTTGTGTTTTTCCTGTCTTTATGTGTTTAGCTGATGAGAGCTCTGTTGTAGACTTTTTCTAATAATATGTTATTTACTTTGTAAAGATGCTTAGACATTATTTATTCTGTGTTGTTTTAATGCTCATGTGTGAAGTTGAATTTTTAAAAGTGATTCTGATCTTTTATGTATGTACTCATGTCATCATTCCTGTAACACTGATGTATATGTTTATTTCTATTGTTTTGTAAAGCCTGCACTACAAATATTATCTGTATTGTTATGTTTTTAATGATGTATTTTGTATCTTTGTAATTGTATTCTTATGTTCTATAATTGTAATTGACACCAGTTCATCATGTTATTAACTTGTAAGCATTCATTTCACTGCACACATTTCTGTTGGTCATAGTATATGGACAATATGTGAGAAGTAGGGACTGTTAGTGTTTGCACGTGTGTTAATAATTCAGCAAGGGACTGGATAACAGCATTGCTGGTTCTAAGGACAATTCCCAAAAACTTTGTGAATGCACAAGTGGTGGTTATGGACTTGCTCTATTATCCGCACGACTCTTCAATGGTGATTGTGCACCTGCACAGTCGCAACAGATGGCTGCTGGCCATCTCTACAAGGACAACAGTGGGTCTGCTCCTCTGGTGGCCCACCAATACCATACTCTCTACCAGGACTACAGTGGGTCTGCTCTGTGATGACCTACCTACCAATATTCGTCAGAACTTCGAATGACTCTGCTGTGGGTTTGCTCTGTTGTGGCCCATTACCTGTTAGCATGTCAAGAGTCAGCACTCTCTTTCCGTTGGAAGGACAACACTACTTCTTCAAGACTGCATGGAAATCCACTACTTCTGTGTGCAATTTCTTTTACTAATGAGACTTTGTGAAAAAAACTGTAATTACTATTATGATGAATGATCAGGACTGTCTTTATGGACTGTGAGAAAATTTTAGCTTTTGACCAACATTGTATCAATAAGTGTGTGCATTGGATATCTTTGTTAGTGTAATTATGAAAAATTTTATCAAATCATTATTGGCCACCGGCCAAAAACATTTTGTAAAATTTTTTGTGGGGAGCATGGGGGCTATGTAAGTAGGCTGTTTAGGCTTTCTTTATGTAAGTTTGCTGTTTATGTTTTTTATTGGCAACGTTACATAGCACTCTGTATGAAAATCACTGGCTGTGCTGTGTGCAGTATGTGGCTAGTTTGCATTGTTGTCTGCCATTATTGTCATGAACTGCTATAGCTGGATGCGAACAGCGCGTAGCGCTGGGCAGTTGGAGGTGAGCCGCCAGCAGTGGTGGATGTGGGGAGAGAGATGGCGGAGTTTTGAAAAATGTCATGAACTGCTGTATATATTATGAATCTTGAGGTAAATACATTGTTTGTTCTCTATTAGAATCTTTCATTTGCTAAGACTATCAGTAGTTAGTGCCTTCCGTAGTTTGTATCTTTTATTTAGCTGGCAGTAGTGGCGCTCGCCGTATTGCAGTAGTTCGAGTAATGAAGATTTTTGTGAGGTAAGTGATTTGTGAAAGGTATAGTTTAATGTTTGTCAGGGCCATTCTTTTGCAGGGATTTTTGATAGTCAGATTGCGTTGCGCTAAAAACATTGTGTGTCAGGTTAAGCACAGTCTTGTACAATTGTTCTAAGTGGACATTTCATATGCATAATTTGTTCTAAGGGGACGTTTCATAATGTTAGGCCTAACCATAAGATTCCCATAGTAAAATTTCCAAGCAAATAACTCTTCTACGTTAAGTTCTGTGGTGTTGCAGATGACAAACTGTAAGAGAAAATAAATGGAAAAAAAAATCATAAAAACCCACGAAAACCGCAGCAAGTTTTAACAAGGTACATAAATGATACATTAACTGTTTTTCAAATTTGTAAATAATGTCTTAAAATTTCAAATTTGTATGTGTAAAAGTAGTCAAGAGTATTCTTTCTGTTAATATAAATAAAATAAAAGCCCACTGATGATGCTGTGGGAAATAAAACAAAAGCTACACCTGTGGTTTGCTCAAGGCGGATTCTCTCCAAATACAAATCTATGTTTCAGATGTTAGTCAAATTCCTTTTCGAGTCAGATTAGGCTAAGAGGAGATGAGCTTGCTGGCATTTATTGTCAAACGAAAACATATTTTAGAGGCGTAGGTGGTACCTCAGATTTAAGCAGCTGCAGCAGCCAGGACTGCTTTCACCAAATGATGATGATCTTTATGAGATAACAGGCACTTCAGAGAAATGATCAGTTTGATGGCCACCCGAAATTGCGGAAAAAATAATTTCGTGCAGTCGTCGATTAGTGGTCTATTAATTAGACTATTCCTGACATATTACCTGTTGGATATTGTTCCGGTATATACGGGGTACGTTTGTTTAACGCTTTTCCTGACGTTTCACCAGCACGCCAGGAAAATCAATTATCAATCGTCACCCGAAGATGCCGAGACGGAAGCCAACAGGAAATACGTCAACAAATGACCACGGAAGCCTTAACGACTTTAAGTTATTCCTGTTTGCCGCTGCTTCCACAATATACTTTATCTACAGTGACCGGATTATGTCAGAATTCAACAAATCTAAGAAATAAGGAAAGGGGAAGGATGAACTCGTAAACTGCGATTATGATTCGGCACCAGCTATAGAATATTCCAGAATAAATGAAAAACCGCATATCCCATTTGTCGCCAGCGGGTGCTTTAACCATTTTGGGTATCCGAGCACGCTTCCGGGAGCTGCCCAAATCCGGGTTGAGTTCCGGTCCGGCAGAAAGTTTCGTTTCTTCTGAAATATTCAACAGCTGAGGCGGATCCATAAGCGCAATTAAGGGAATTCGTAACTCAATGCTGCTGTTGATTATCAACGGAGTATTTCATACACTGCATTGCACTAAAAGGGAAAGGAATACTAGAATATAGGGGAGTGTCATAGGACCGTTGCTATTCAGAATATACATAAATGAACTTGTGGATGACATCGGAAGTTCACTGAGGCTTTTTGCAGATGATGATGTGGTGTACCGAGAGGTTGTAACAATGGAAAATTGTACTGAAATGCAGGAAGATCTACATCTACATCTATACTCCGCGAGCCACCTTACGGTGTGTGGCGGAGGGTACTTATTGTACCACTATCTGATCCCCCCTTCCTTGTTCCATTCACGAATTGTGCGTGGGAAGAACGACTGCTTGTAAGTCTCCGTATTTGCTCTAATTTCTCGGATCTTTTCGTTGTGATCATTACGCGAGATATATGTGGGCGGTAGTAATATGTTGCCCATCTCTTCCCGGAATGTGCTCTCTCGTAATTTCGATAATAAACCTCTCCGTATTGCGTAACGCCTTTCTTGAAGTGTCCGCCACTGGAGCTTGTTCAGCATCTCCGTAACGCTCTCGCGCTGACTAAATGTCCCCATGACGAATCGCGCTGCTTTTCGCTGGATCATGTCTATCTCTTCTATTAATCCAACCTGGTAAGGGTCCCATACTGATGAGCAATACTCAAGAATCGGACGAACAAGCGTTTTGTAAGCTACTTCTTTCGTCGATGAGTCACATTTTCTTAGAATTCTTCCTATGAATCTCAACCTGGCGCCTGCTTTTCCCACTATTTGTTTTATGTGATCATTCCACTTCAGATCGCTCCGGATAGTAACTCCTAAGTATATTACGGTCGTTACCGCTTCCAATGATTTACCACCTATGGCATAATCGTACTGGAATGGATTTCTGCCCCTATGTATGCGCATTATATTACATTTATCTACGTTTAGGGAAAGCTGCCAGCTGTCGCACCATGCATTAATCCTCTGCAGGTCTTCCTGGAGTACGTACGAGTCTTCTGATGTTGCTACTTTCTTGTAGACAACCGTGTCATCTGCAAATAGCCTCACGGAGCTACCGATGTTGTCAACTAAGTCATTTATGTATATTGTAAACAATAAAGGTCCTATCACGCTTCCTTGCGGTACTCCCGAAATTACCTCTACATCTGCAGATTTTGAACCGTTAAGAATGACATGTTGTGTTCTTTCTTCTAGGAAATCCTGAATCCAATCACAAACCTGGTCCGATATTCTGTAATCTCGTATTTTTTTCACTAAACGTAAGTGCGGAACCGTATCAAATGCCTTCCTGAAGTCCAGGAATACGGCATCAATCTGCTCGCCAGCGTCTACGGCACTGTGAATTTCTTGGGCAAATAGGGCGAGCTGAGTTTCACATGATCTCTGTTTGCGGAATCCATGTTGGTTATGATGAAGGAGATTTGTATTATCTAAGAACGTCATAATACGAGAACACAAAACATGTTCCATTATTCTACAACAGATTGACGTAAGCGAAATAGGCCTATAATTATTCGCATCTGATTTATGACCCTTCTTGAAAATGGGAACGACCTGCGCTTTCTTCCAGTCGCTAGGTACTTTACGTTCTTCCAGCGATCTACGATAAATTGCTGATAGAAAGGGGGCAAGTTCTTTAGCATAATCACTGTAGAATCTTAAGGGTATCTCGTCTGGTCCGGATGCTTTTCCGCTACTAAGTGATAGCAGTTGTTTTTCAATTCCGATATCGTTTATTTCAATATTTTCCATTTTGGCGTCCGTGCGACGGCTGAAGTCAGGGACCGTGTTACGATTTTCCGCAGTGAAACAGTTTCGGAACACTGAATTCAGTATTTCTGCCTTTCTTCGGTCGTCCTCTGTTTCGGTGCCATCGTGGTCAACGAGTGACTGAATAGGGGATTTAGATCCGCTTACCGATTTTACATATGACCAAAACTTTTTAGGGTTCTTGTTTAGATTGTTTGCCAATGTTTTATGTTCGAATTCGTTGAATGCTTTTCTCATTGCTCTCTTTACGCTCTTTTTCGCTTCGTTCAGCTTTTCCTTATCAGCTATGATTCGACTACTCTTAAACCTATGATGAAGCTTTCTTTGTTTCCGTAGTACCTTTCGTACATGATTGTTATACCACGGTGGATCTTTCCCCTCGCTTTGGACCTTAGTCGGTACGAACTTATCTAAGGAGTACTGGACGATGTTTCTGAATTTTTTCCATTTTTGTTCCACATCCTCTTCCTCAGAAATGAACGTTTGATGGTGGTCACTCAGATATTCTGCGATTTGTGCCCTATCACTCTTGTTAAGCAAATATATTTTCCTTCCTTTCTTGGCATTTCTTATTACACTTGTAGTCATTGATGCAACCACTGACTTATGATCACTGATACCCTCTTCTACATTCACGGAGTCGAAAAGTTCCGGTCTATTTGTTGCTATGAGGTCTAAAACGTTAGCTTCACGAGTTGGTTCTCTAACTATCTGCTCGAAGTAATTCTCGGACAAGGCAGTCAGAATAATGTCACAAGAGTTTCTGTCCCTGGCTCCAGTTCTGATTGTGTGACTATCCCATTCTATACCTGGTAGATTGAAGTCTCCCCCTATTACAATAGTATGATCACGAAACTTCTTCACGACGTTCTGCAGGTTCTCTCTGAGGCGCTCAACTACTACGGTTGCTGATGCAGGTGGTCTATAGAAGCATCCGACTATCATATCTGACCCACCTTTGATACTTAGCTTAACCCAGATTATTTCACATTCGCATTCGCTAATAACTTCACTGGATATTATTGAATTCTTTACTGCTATAAATACTCCTCCACCATTGGCGTTTATCCTATCCTTGCGGTATATATTCCATTCTGTGTCTAGGATTTCGTTACTGTTCACTTCCGGTTTTAACCAACTTTCCGTTCCTAATACTATATGCGCACTATTTCCTTCAATAAGAGATACTAATTCAGGAACCTTGCCCTGGATACTCCTGCAGTTTACCAATATTACGTTAACTTTTCCTGTTTTTGGTCTCTGAGGACGGACGTTCTTTATCAACGATGATAATGTCCTCTCTGGTAAGCCGTCAGGTATTTTATCGTAGATGCAGCGAATTGACGCATGGTGCAGGGAATGGCAATTGAATCTCAATGTAGACAAGTGTAATGTGCTGCGAATACACAGAAAGACAGATCCTTTATCATTTAGCTACAAAATAGCAGGTCAGCAACTGGAAGCAGTTAATACCATAAATTATCTGGGAGTACGCATTAGGAGTGATTTAAAATGGAATGATCATATAATGTTGATCATCGGTAAAGCAGATGCCAGACTGAGATTCATTGGAAGAATCCTAAGGAAATGCAATCCGAAAACAAAGGAAGTAGGTTACAGTACGCTTGTTCGCCCACTGCTTGAATACTGCTCAGCAGTGTGGGATCCGTACCAGATAGGGTTGATAGAAGATATAGAGAAGATCCAACGGAGAGCAGCGCGCTTCGTTACAGGATCATTTAGTAATCGCGAAAGCGTTACGGAGATGATAGATGAACTCCAGTGGAAGACTCTGCAGGAGAGACGCCCAGTAGCTCGGTACGGGCTTTTGTTGAAGTTTCGAGAACATACCTTCACCGAAGAGTCAAGCATTATATTGCTCCCTCCTACGTATATCTCGCGAAGAGACCATGAGTATAAAATCAGAGAGATTAGAGCCCACACAGAGGCGTACCGACAATCCTTCTTTCCACGAACAATACGAGACTGGAATAGAAGGGAGAACCGATAGAGGTACTCAAGGTACCCTCCGCCACACACCGTAAGGTGGCTTGCGGAGTATGGATGTAGATGTAGATGTAGAATTTTTCGAGCCGTCGAGTATCAGGTCTTTCAAGACAGAAAAGCCCTCAATCAGTGGGGAAGAGAATCTCAGCCGTATCCTATTGTAGGGACGATTCTGGAATTCTCCAAAAATCTTTCAGTGAATATCAGTGTTATCCGTACCCCAGGGAAGTGTGGTAGGTCCGCTGTTGTTTTCTATCTACATAAATGATCTTTTGGATAGGGTGGATAGCAATGTGCGGCTGTTTGCTGATGATGCTAAGGTGTACGGGAAGGTGTCGTCGTTGAGTGACTGTAGGAGGATACAAGATGACTTGGACAGGATTTGTGATTGGTGTAAAGAATGGCAGCTAACTCTAAATATAGATAAATGTAAATTAATGCAAATGAATAGGAAAAAGAATCCTGCAATGTTTGAATACTCCATTAGTAGTGAAGCGCTTGACACAGTCACGTGGATTAAATATTTGGGCGTAACACTGCAGAGCGATATGAAGTGGGACAAGCATGTAGTGGCAGTTGTGGGGAAGGCGGGTAGTCGTCTTCGATTCATTGGTAGAATTTTGGGAAGATGTGGTTCATCTGGAAAGGAGACCACTTATAAAACACTAATACGACCTATTCTTGAGTACTGCTCAGTGCTCGAGCGTTTGGGATCCCTATCAGGTCGGATTGAGGGAGGACATAGAAGCAATTCTGAGGCGGGCTGCTAGATTTGTTACTGGTAGGTTTGATCGTCATGCGAGTGTTACGGAAATGCTTCAGGAACTCGTGTGGGAGTCTCTAGAGGAAAGGAGGCGTTCTATTCGTGAATCGCTACTGAGGAAATTTAGAGAACCAGCATTTGAGGCTGACTGCAGTACAATTTTACTGCCGCCAACTTATATTTCGCGGATAAGATAAGAGAGATTAGGGCTCGTTCACAGGCATATAGGCGGTCGTTTTTCCCTCGTTCTGAGTGGAATAGGGAGAGAAGATGCTAGTTGTGGTACGAGGTACCCTCCGCCACGCATCGTATCGTGGATTTCAGAGTATGAATGTAGATGTAGATATATTGACCATGACGTTGTACATCGCGAGTAATTACTATTATAAACATTCATTCACAATGTTATTCATATTCTTGACGTTATGCAATCATGTTCCAGCTTATAGGTTGATGTATACGTCGCAGCTCGGAGCTCGTTTTGCTCTTGGTCAGGAAAATGTATATGTAGAAACAAATTTTCTCAAACAGCGTTTCGCGTAAGTAAGGAAAGGAACGTTTATGTTGTTGAACCTGTCCGTCTCTCTAGCTAAATGGTTAGCATGTCTGACTGCTATGCGGAGGATCCGGTTTCCCTTGCTGGTGCTGCTAGGGATGTGTCCTTGACGGAAGTACTGAAACGGGTGCACTCAGCCTCTTGAAGCCACCCGAGAACCTACTCGAGTGAAAAGTAGCAACGGCAGGGCCTGGGAGGCCGACAAAGACCGCGAGAGCCCTTTGCTGACGCCACGCCTCTAAATATCGCTTCGGAAAGACGCCTTTGGCCCAGGATGACACGACGGCCGGAAATTCCTGAACTGCCCGACAGGCCCCTAAGCAGAAGAAACCAACTAGAGGGAAAGATCGAAACACAAAGGCATTTACTTACGATGACAGTATCAGGCGACATAGCCCACATGGCCAGGAAGACCTATTGATTTGAACTAAGAGCGCACTTGGCACAAAATGTGGGACAAGGATAAACAAATAAAAGACGAATATGATAAACTGTAGAAGAATGCAGAATGTCGTCCTACTTAGCAACAAAACGGACAATCGTATTGTTGTGGAACAAGTGTTCCTATCTAGGAAGGAAGGTTACGCTGGATGACTGAAGCAAGGAAGCAATCAGATGTGCATTCCACGGACGAAGGAAGTTGTCCTCAACAGAAGAGCTCTCCTGTTATTGGTACACAACTGAGGAAGAAGGTATCGAAAGCGGACGCATGAAGTACAGCATGCTATGGAAACGAAACGCTGGAAACTCAGAGAAGAAGAAACTGGAAGCATTTCAGATTAGTGCTCTAGAAGTGGGCAAATGTTCTTCTTCTGCACTTTCTGTGGCCTCTTACGGTTGGCATATTTTTCTCCGTCTGTTGGGATCTGTTTTCTTTATCTGACGTTGCAGACTCTGTGGATCATTTCTTAGTAATTGATCATTTCATTTATGTTTTGTTTCGTCCAATTTTCCCTTCACGCTACAAACTTATAATTCCTAACGAATATCTTCATTTCGTATTTTATCTATTCTTTTACTTTCCTTCACCGTTCTGAGAACTCTTATTTCTGTTCCCTATATTTGTTTATGTTGTCTTTTATGCAACACCCACGATACACTTGATTTTAACAGGGTGGGCAATTCGACTGTTTTATGAAATATCATTCGTGTTTCTTTTCGAGTTTTACCCGCTTTGAAGTTCTATTTGCTTCACAGATACTTCCAAATCTATCAACTTAGTCTGGACACCGTCTTCGTAATCATAAGATACACTCCTGGAAATGGAAAAAAGAACACATTGACACCGGTGTGTGAGACCCACCATACTTGCTCCGGACACTGCGAGAGGGCTGTACAAGCAATGATCACACGCACGGCACAGCGGACACACCAGGAACTGCGGTGTTGGCCGTCGAATGGCGCTAGCTGCGCAGCATTTGTGCACCGCCGCCGTCAGTGTCAGCCAGTTTGCCGTGGCATACGGAGCTCCATCGCAGTCTTTAACACTGGTAGCATGCCGCGACAGCGTGGACGTGAACCGTATGTGCAGTTGACGGACTTTGAGCGAGGGCGTATAGTGGGCATGCGGGAGGCCGGGTGGACGTACCGCCGAATTGCTCAACACGTGGGGCGTGAGGTCTCCACAGTACATCGATGTTGTCGCCAGTGGTCGGCGGAAGGTGCACGTGCCCGTCGACCTGGGACCGGACCGCAGCGACGCACGGATGCACGCCAAGACCGTAGGATCCTACGCAGTGCCGTAGGGGACCGCACCGCCACTTCCCAGCAAATTAGGGACACTGTTGCTCCTGGGGTATCGGCGAGGACCATTCGCAACCGTCTCCATGAAGCTGGGCTACGGTCCCGCACACCGTTAGGCCGTCTTCCGCTCACGCCCCAACATCGTGCAGCCCGCCTCCAGTGGTGTCGCGACAGGCGTGAATGGAGGGACGAATGGAGACGTGTCGTCTTCAGCGATGAGAGTCGCTTCTGCCTTGGTGCCAATGATGGTCGTATGCGTGTTTGGCGCCGTGCAGGTGAGCGCCACAATCAGGACTGCATACGACCGAGGCACACAGGGCCAACACCCGGCATCATTGTGTGGGAAGCGATCTCCTACACTGGCCGTACACCACTGGTGATCGTCGAGGGGACACTGAATAGTGCACGGTACATCCAAACCGTCATCGAACCCATCGTTCTACCATTCCTAGACCGGCAAGGGAACTTGCTGTTCCAACAGGACAATGCACGTCCGCATGTATCCCGTGCCACCCAACGTGTTCTAGAAGGTGTAAGTCAACTACCCTGGCCAGCAAGATCTCCGGATCTGTCCTCCATTGAGCATGTTTGGGACTGGATGAAGCGTCGTCTCACGCGGTCTGCACGTCCAGCCCGAACGCTGGTCCAACTGAGGCGCCAGGTGGAAATGGCATGGCAAGCCGTTCCACAGGACTACATCCAGCATCTCTACGATCGTCTCCATGGGAGAATAGCAGCCTGCATTTCTGCGAAAGGTGGTTATACACTGTACTAGTGCCGACATTGTGCATGCTCTGTTGCCTGTGTCTATGTGCCTGTGGTTCTGTCAGTGTGATCATGTGATGTATCTGACCCCAGGAATGTGCCAATAAAGTTTCCCCTTCCTGGGACAATGAATTCACGGTGTTCTTATTTCAATTTCCAGGAGTGTATTTTACATTCAAGATGGTTAAAATATTTTACCTATTCAACTGTTTTTTCGTAAATTATTCTTAAATCTCACTGGATATTATCCACAAAATGCTACTGACTTAGATTTTCTAGAATGTATTCTTAAATTATACTGTATACATATTTTATTTAGTTCATAAACTCCTGTTTGTAAATCATCTTCTCTTGAAAAATAAGTGTAATGTCGTCAGCACGTAGGAGTGATTCTAGCTTTATTAGCTTTTTAACTTATACACCAATGGCTATTATAGAATTCCATCTGCGAATTATATCATCAATATTCATTTAATGAGAGATAGATCCTTGAATAGCTATCTCTAAGATGGTAGTTCCATCAACACTCTTTCCTGCTCTTGGTTCGAAACCCGTTCTGGGACTTTTAAAATATCACCAGTTCCCAAATTTGCCTCGAAAAACCAAGGGGCAAATAAAATAGAAAATGAAGACGTAGTACAAAGAAAAAACGAGGGATGAATTTAATGTAGGACCTTTACGACAAGTAGGAACAGGTTACTGGGTCATCTACTGCGACACATAGCAATAGATAACGGCGCAGGAAGGAGCGGCAGAGGGAAAACAGTAGGGAAAGATAAAAAATATAAACCGACTAAAGAGCATATTGAGAGACGTTGTTAGGTATAGATATAAAAAAATTTCTACAAGACACGCAAAGATGAGTGACTGCATGGGATCAGTCTAAAGCCTGATGACTTAGAAAAAATTAATCAATCATTTAAGTAAGAAGAATAATATAGTATTATTCCACATTCATGGATCCCTTGTGATATCTAGTACTTAAGATATCCTGCTGCCACAGTATCCGCACTGTCGAGAAATGGTGTGAAGAATGCCAATGAGGTGCGGAGTCGTAATTTAGTACTACTTAAAGCACGAAACGTCGTAAGTGGAAATTACTCGACTCCTCTGCACACCGTGATTAACGACGACTCGAACGAACGCGACAGGTTTTCCACTCTGTAAGGTACGGGAAACGTCTGCCATAAACAATCCGCTTTGCAAGGAAAAAGATTCGTTACTGCCTCATGAAACTGTCATGTTTGACTATTGTGTGTGTTATATCGTTTGATCCATTGTCCGCCAACTCAGACATTTTTAACGTTGTTTTCCACCAGGAGACAACAAGCTGTAACTTTCATGTTCAACTTTTCGAGTTAAATGCTTTTCATTTGTTTAAACACATGTAAACGTGACAAGCGTTCCCAAACGCCTGGGACACTAATTCGTTTTGTTCTGTATTTTAGTTCAACCAGAGAGAAAATAACATTATGCAGAGGTAATAAATAGATAATTAAAAATAGGAGTCCTTCAATTCATTATACAATTATTACTTTTTATAATTATACTGCATTTCATATTCACAAATATTACGCTCTTACTGAGAAGGAAACAGTCATGTATCCAATAGCCTTCACCCGTAGTTTGTATGTATCCGCATGATCTGCACCAATTTCAACCAGAGTTATTATGGAAACAAAGTTAATCTTCAGCTTTCTACAATTTCTTCTCAGTAACCAGCAGCAAGAAGGATCCTAAATTGAAATTTGTCTGGAATGAAATTTACTGTTTTTTTATTTGTCTATTAGCCTCACAACGAACAAAAATATGAGCACCATAATTAAAATTATTTAGTGGGATGAGAAGAACAGAATTCATGTTCTTGTTTCAAAACTAATATCGAATACAAAAAGTATTTCAGCCTGGCGAGTTAACCCTAACAGCAAGTGTAAATTCTTGGTCAACTGCTTGCTTCACATCAGCACTATTTGATCAAAAGTGTCCGGACACCTGTTAGTGGAAATTAATATCAGGCGAGTACACCCTTCGTTTTGTATGACAGCTTGAATGAAGCGTCTGAATATCAGTGGTGTAATGGAAGCACATTCCAAAGAAGTACGCTGAGGTATGGAGCGAAGTCGAAATTGTAACTTATTCCAAAGGTATTTCGTTGTGTTCAGGTCGGGATTCTGGGCCCCACAACCCATTTTAGGAACGCTGTTATCTACAAACCACTGATTAGATCAGATTAGATTAGTACCCGCTCCATAGATCATGAATACGACACTTCGTAATGATGTGGAACGTGTCAGGTTAATAAAAGATCTCTATTTAAGATATTACGTTACACAAAATATTACTTGACACTTAATATTTTTAACTTTTTTGTGTGGGGGGTGGGGAAATTACCCACTTACTATATCCAAAAATTCGTCTAATGAGTAGAAGGAGTTCACATTCAGAAATTCTTTAACTATCCTTTTAAATGCTATATGGCTATCTGTCAGACTTTTGATGCTATTAGGTAAGTGACCAAAGACTTTTGTGGCAGCATAATTTACCCCCTTCTGAGCCAAAGTTAGATTTAACCTTGAGTAGTGAAGATTATCTTTTCTCCTAGTGTTTTAGCCATGTACACTGATATTACTTTTGAATTCATTCGAATTGTTAATAGCAAATTTCATAAGGGAATATATATATTGTGTGGCTACAGTGAAGATCCCCAGCTCTTTAAATAAATGTCTGCAGGATGATCTTGGATGAGCTCCAGCAATTATTCTGATTACAGGCTTTTGTGAAATGAACACTGTTTCACTCAGTGATGAGTTACCCGAGAATATGATGCCATAACAAAGCAGAGCATGAAAACAGGCGTGGTAAGCTAATTTACTGAGGTGTATACCGCCAAAATTTGCAATGACCCTAATAGCATGAGTAGCTGAACTCAAACGTTTCAGTAGATCTTCAGTGTGTTTTTTCCAGTTCAACCTCTCATCAATGCATGCACCTAGAAATTTTGAATATTCTACCTTAGCTACCGATTTCAGATCGAAGTCTATATTTATTAATGGTCTCGTTCCATTTACTGTGTGGAACTATATATACTGTGATTTGTCAAAGTTTAATGAAAGCACATTTGCTGAGAACCACTCAATGATTTTCTGAAAAACATCATTTACAGTTTCATCAGTTAATTCTCGTCTGTTGGGTGTGACAGCTATACTTGTATCATCGGCAAAAAGTACCAGCTTCGCATTTTCGTGAATATAGAATGGCAAGTCGTTAATATATATTAAGAACAGCAAAGGGCCCAAGAGCGAACCTTGCGGGGTCCCATTCTTGATTGTTCCCCAGTTTGAGAAATCACTAGTTTTTTTGCATATTATGTGAACTGCTTATTTCAACTTTCTGCACTCTTCCAGTTAGGTATGATTTAAATTAGGTGTGATTTAAACCATTTGAGCGCTGTCCCATTCATACCATAGTACTTGAGCTTATCTAGAAGTATTCCATGATTTACACAATCAGAAGCCTTTGAGAGATCACAAGAAATCCCAACGGGTGACTTCCGGTTACTCGGAGCATTTAATATTTTCCGTTGAAAAACCTTTCTGGAAACCAAACTCACATTTTGTTAAAACTTTATTTTTACAGAGGTGTGAAGTTATTGTACAATAGATTACTTTTTCAAGAATTTTGGATAAGGCGGTCAGAAGAGAGATTGGGCGGTAGTTGTTGACATCAAACGTATCCCCTTTTTTATGCAGTGGTTTAACAATGCCATACTTCAGTCTATCTGGGAAAATACCCTGCTTCAAAGAGCTATTACATATGTGGCTAAGAATCCCACTTATCTCTTGGGAACAAGTTTTTATATTCCTGCTGGAAACGCCGTCAATTCCATGTGGGCTTTTATTCTTGAGAGAGTTTATTGTCTTACTAATTTCAGAAGGAGAGGTGGGTGGAATTTCAATTGTATCAAATTGTGTGGGTAAGGCCTCTTCCATTAACTGCCTTGCTTCTTCTAATGAACATTTAGATCCTATTTTCTCTACAACATTTAAAAAACGATTATTCAAAATGTTTTCGACTTTCGGCTTGTTGTTTGTCAAGTTTCCATTCGCTTTGATGGTAATGCCGTCATCCTGTACTCTTGGTTGCCCTTGTAACAATATTCCAAATTGTTTTGATTTTGTTATCAGAGGTATTAATCTCAGACGTGATGCACATGGTTCTGGACTTTTTAATAACGTTTCTTAATGTAGTACAGAAGTTTTTATCATATTTGGCTGTTTATGGGTCATAACTCTTTCTTGTTGTTAGATACAGTTCCCTTTTGTGGTCACAAGATATTTTTATTCCTTTAGTAAGGCAAAGTTTCTTGCAGAGTTTATTATAATGAGATTTAACTACTTTCTTGGGGAAACAGTTTTCAAATTCTCTTACAAGTGTATTATGAAATAAGTTATATTTTAACTTAGCATCGGGTTCCTTGTACACCTCATCCCGATCTAACTGCTGAAGATTTTCCCTGAAATTTCTTATTGTTGGGTCATTAATTGGACGCACAACTTTGGAGGGTAGTTGTGAATTACTGAATGGAGCTATGTCATCTACTGTAACTTGACTCGCAGATGGAGCTTCATGGCAGGTTACACTGTCCTGCTGATACAGTCATCTCCTCCGAAATGTTCCTGTACTCTACGCAGCAGACGATGATGTAATATGTGTTCATATCCTTCCGTGTTTACTGGACTCGCATTCGGGAGGACGACGGTTCAATCACGTCTCCAGCCATCCTGATTTAGGTTTTCTGTGATTTCCCTAAATCGTTTCAGGCAAATGCCGGGATGGTTCCTTCGAAAGGGCACGGCCGATTTCCTTCCCCATCCTTCCATAAACCGAGCTTGTGCTCCGTCTCTAATGACCTCGTTGTCGACGGGCCATTAAACACTAACCACCACCACCACCTTCCGTGTTTAGGTTTTTCTTAAGCACAATACGTAGACAACATCCTAATGACGAAAAACACCCCGATGCCGTAACACCATGTCCTCCGTACCTCAGTTTCGCCGTTACACAGCTAACGCCCTCCAGCCGTGCACCAAACTCAAATACTACCATAGGATTGCCACAGAGTGGAGCGTGATTGATCACTCCAAATGTCTCGTTTCCTGTCATCCGCTGTCCATAGGCTTCGCTCCTTCCACCACCTCAAGCGTCGCTTAGCATCGACTACACAAATGTGTGGCTTATGAAGAGCTGCTCGACCACTGCACACCATTGTTATTAGTTTCCAAGGCGCAGTCATTGTGCCAGCTCGATTTCTGGGAGCACTTGGGAACTCAGTAGTGACTCCTTCCCCTGATTTTATGTCATTTTTTTACAACCACCCCCCGCAACGCTCCGCGGTCCGTATTCGTTAATACACGGGGTATCCCTGGTTGTGGTTTAGCTGTGGTTGTTTCTTCGCGCTTTCACCTCACAGTCACGGCACCAGGAGTCGACTTGGGAACTGTAGACTGTATGAAATGTGTTCGATGGATGTGTCATCCAGGTGGCATTCAATGGCGAGTCCACGTACGAAGTCACTGAGGTCACTTGGCAGACCTGCGCCGATGTTACTATTTCTCTACTGACAACACGATACGTTTTTCCTTCTTTTATAATGGCGGTGCGCCTCTGACGTCTAGTGGTCAATTCCGCATCACATGAGGGTGTCTGGATGCTTTTGGTTAGATGATGTTCTGGTTTTTAGGAATGACTCAGGTGTGATCCATTGTACAATGAAGAGCCAAAGAAACTGGTACACCTGCCTAATATCATGCAGGGCCCCCGCGAGCACGCGGCCTGGCATGGACTCGACTAAAAGATGAAGTACTGCTGGAGGGAACTGACTCCCTGAATCATGCAGGGCTGTCTATAAATCCGTAAGAGTAAGAGCGGGTGGAGATCTCTTCTAAACAGCACGTTGCAAGGCATCCCAAATATGTTCCATAATGTTCATGTCTGGGGAGTTTCGTGGCCAACGGAAGTGTTTAAACTCAAGAGAGTCTTCCTGTAGTCACTCTGTAGCAATTATGGATGTGCGGGTGTCGCATTGTCCTTCTTGAATTGCCCAAGTCCGTCGGAATGCACGGTGGACACGAACGGATGCAGGTGATCAAACAGGATGCTTACGTACGTGTCACCTGTCAGAGTCGTATCTAGACGTATCGGGGGGTCCCATATCACTCCAACTTGCCACGCTCCATAGCACTGAAGAGCCTCCACTAGCATGGCCAGTCCCCTGCTTACATGCAGGGTCCATGGATTCATGAAGTTGTCTCCATACCCGTTCACGTCCATCCGCTCGATACAATTTGAAACGAGACTCGTCCGACCAGGCAACATGTTTCCAGTCATCAACAGTTTATTGTCAGAGTTGACGGGTCCAGGCCAGGCATAAAGCTTTGTGTCGTGCAGCCATCAAGGGTACACGAGAGGGCTTTCGGGTGCGAAAGCGCATATAGATGCTGTATCGTTGAATGGTTCGCCCACTGACACTTGTTGATGGCCCAACACTGAAATCTTAGCAATTTGCGGAGGGATTGCACTTCTGTCAGGCTGAACGATTCTCTTCAGTCGTTGTTGGTCCCGTTCTTGCATGAATTTTTTTCGGCCGCCGCGCTGTCGGAGATTTGATGTTTCACCGGATTCCTGGTATTCAAGGTACACTCGTAAAATGGTCGAACGAGAAAATCACCACCTCGGATATGCTGTGTTCCAAAGCTCATGCGCCGCCTGTAACACAACGTTCAAACTCACTTAAATCTTGGTAACCTACTGTTCTAGCAGCAGTAACCGATCTAACAACTGCGCCGTATACTTGTTGTCTTATATAGGCTTTCCCGACCGCAGTGCTGTAATCTGCCTGGTTACATATCTCTGTATTTGAATACGCATGCCTATACCACTTTCCATGGCGCTTCAGTGTAGTAGTAGGCTTAACAAAGACACACTCTTAAAGCCATCATATCAGTCTATAACTTTAGGTTTCTGTAAGATGTAGCTATTATTAGTGGACCTACCTGACACCAGTGTTCAACGAAAATTTCACGGGAAGTAATCCTTACTAAACGTGGGAGCAATGAGCTGCACATCTCAGTACCTTACAGAGCTGACGAAACCTACCTTTTCGACATTGTGAAAAAACCGTTAACTTCCTTCTTCAAATGAATACCAGTCGAAGTTTTATATTTTTTCCTAGATTTAACATAATATTCCGTCCATGTGACTAAACACAGAACCGCAAAGACCAGCGCACAGGTTTGTGTTCAGCTGTTAGGGATTTGTCTAAGGACTCTCTCGCAAACTGGAGCTGGTTTTAGCATAGCATGTCTTCTCGTTTCTTCGCATTTCTTGAGGGTACTTCTACACGCCGAGCAAGGTCGTGTGTGGCACTGCGTTTTATTATTGAAATTGCTGTTATAAATGCCAAGTTTAACGAATATGCCTTGCGATGTTTTATAAACGCTGTTAATCAGTGGAGTTAGCATGGTCGAGCGTAACGCGCAGCTTGTAGGATCGGTCGTTTTACGACCAGGAGCCAGCTGACCGCTGCCCGACGAAACCTGATCACACTTATAAATAAGCACAGTGGCGTTGCAGTGGCTACTGCAGTGAAATCGTGAGATCCTGTTTTGTGGAAAACTGTCATTCTGAGCCCTTGGCAGTGTACAAAATAGAGGTTGACTGTTACGTAGAAAATGACAGTAACCAGATGTTTCACCGGCACCGCCACCCCCAAGGAAATTTCATCAGTTGGGAAAACAAAATGTGAAAGCTAATGTGAAACGTATGTCAATGTGAACTAGCCGTCTGATGATGAACCTGTCGGTTCGAAACCGGTAACAGCGCTATTTAAATAAATAAATAGCACTGTAAACAGTGGCTGGTTGTTGTCATCTTTTATGTAAGAGAAATCGTGAGAACCTTATGGAATATCCCATTAGACATTTCACTCCTTAAAATTAACTGACGATGTGTTCAATACCGGAACTTACATTGCGACAAAGAACTTATTTTATTTGTGTACTTTAAGATGAATGGCTGTAAACAGTGGCTGGTTGTTGTCATCTTTTATGTAAGAGAAATCGTGAGAACCTTATGGAATATCCCATTAGACATTCCACTCCTTAAAATTAACTGACGATGTGTTCAATACCGGAACTTACATTGCGACAAAGAACTTATTTTATTTGTGTACTTTAAGGCGAATGGCTCAAAAAATTGTAGAAACTTCAGTGGAAGTAAGAACTAAAGCCCTTTCATGAGCTTCAGAAGGGTGTAATAATAAATATCGAGTTACCCCCAGCGATTCCCTGCAGTAGTTAACACAATGAGACTCGTATTTGGGTGGGGCGGGGTTCAAACTCCAGTTCAGCCATCAATATTTTCGCTTCCTATGGTTCAAAGCGGAACAAAGGTAAATTAAACCCTTACCGCATACTGTGCCAGATATGGCACATACCACTTTTCCCTTGTGAATCTAATATCTGAGAATATATTTCCAAACTGCATGTTGGGACAGATACAGCACACAGTCAAGAGCAGCTGTGCAAGTAGTGTATGCCATCTGTTCCGAGAGTAAGGAATTACGTGTTATGAATCTTTGCTTTGTGTTGCTAGCTGTTTACATCCAAGTTTGGTCACACAAACAGTTGCATGAGATACAGTAAACGATTGATTTCAGTGTTTACATTATTTTCAGAGGGAAAATGATATCTGTGGACAGTTATAAAGAGGTAAGTTTATATATTTGTTCATTAGGATACATATAATATTGAAAAATAGGTCTGTGATGGATATGGCACAACATGCAGCCTTGATAGCGTAGAGTAAAAATTGAACGTAACCTAACCTTGTCCACGCTCTGTGATGATCTACAATGAGTACAGTATTCGCTGCAGCTGCAGTTTCTCTTCATGTTACATAGAAAGAAGTTGACACAAAATGCAGTGCGGGAGGGGGAGCTGTGCAGCAATCAGCACAATAAAACTAATTTTTTATTTCTTTTGATGTGTAGTTAAAGACCTGTTTGCACTATTTTTGAAACAGTACATTTCACAATTGTAGCGTATTAAAAATACACGTTTTTAGCAAAGTTTTTTTTTTACGGATTTTACAAATCTGAGTAATAATAATGAATAAAAAAAGTTCAGCAAATTATAAATGTTAAATTAGTATACTTTGCTAGTACCACAGGAGACATTATGATCTTCCAATCACTTTTGAAATACGCACTGTCCAGCCACATTAATGTGCCCACATGTCAAAAGCCTGAATAATCACCTTTTGCACTCCACACCGGTGCGAGACTTGCATCAAGAAAGTGAGTAAGAATGTGGTAGGTGTTGACAGGGATGTGAAGCCATGCCGACTGCGTTAGGTTTCTCGGTTGAGAATACATGGCGCGTACAGCCAGCACCCGATAGAGCTAGTCTAACACATTGCCGATTCTGTTCCGCGGAATTTTTAAATGGTTCAAATGGCTCTGAGCACTATGGGACTTAACTGCTGAGGTCATCAGTCCCCTAGAACTTAGAACTAGTTAAACCTAACTAGCCTAAGGACATCACACAGATCCATGTCCGAGGCAGGATTCGAACCTGCGACCGTAGCGGTCGCGCGGCTCCAGACTGCAGCGCCTAGTACCACTCGGCCACTCCGGCCGGCTCTGTTCCGGGGAGTTCGGTAGCCAGGGGAGTACGATACACTCATACTAATGCTTTTCGTATCAGGTGCTGCACTACGAGCTGTGTGACCCGTTGCATTATCGTCCTAACAGATGCCATCGTGCCGAGGAAAAACATCAGGTAAGGTTGGACATGGCCCACAGGAGAGATGCATACTTGTGTTGATCCAATGTGCTTTGCGGGATGACGATATCCCACAGGAAACGCCACGAAAAAATTCCCCAGACCGTAACACTCCCTCCTTCAGCCCGGACCCTTCCGACGGCTTTTGCAGGGTGTTTTCTTTCAGACGTTTTATATCGTGCACGTCAACACTCATCTGTCTGAAGGAGCTTAAAACGTGATTCATCTGTCACCACTCTGTGGACGTCAAGTCGCGGTATTGGCGTGTAGATTCCAGTCTTCTCTGCCGATGACCAGCAGTCGGTATGAGTGTGGTGCATAAAGTAGGCACCAATAGTCGCTGAACGCTCGTTGAGCAAAAAATATTGCTAACCCCTTGGTTCATCTGGGTAGTCAGTTGCTCAACGGTTCTAAATCTACATCTACATCGATACTCTGCAAATCACATTGAAGTGCCTGGCAGAGGGCTCATAGAACCACCTTCTACATCTAGATCTACATCTACATCTACATCTACATGGATAGTCTGCAAATCTCATTTAAGTGTCTGGCAGAGGGTTCTTAGAACCACCTTCTACATCTACATCTACAGAGATACTCTGAAAATCACATTTAAGTGCCTGGCAGCGGCTTCATCGAACCACCTTCACAATTCGCTATTATTCCAATCTCGTATAGAGCACGGAAAGAACGAACACCTGTATCTTCCCGTACGAGCTCTGATTTTCCTTATTTTATCATTGTGATCGTTTCTCCATATGTAGGTCGGTATCAACAAAATATTTTCGCATTTGGAGAAGAAAGTTGGTGGTTGAAATTTCGTGAGAAGATTCCGCCTCAACGACAAACGCCTTTCTTTTAGTGCCGTTCATCCCAAACCCTGTACCATTTCAGTGACACTCTCTCCTCTATCACGCGATAATACAAAACGTGCTACCTTTCTTTGAACTTTTTCGATGTATTTCGTCAATCCTATCTGGTAAGGATCCCACTCCGCGCAGCAGTATTCGAAACAGGATGGACAAACGTAGTACAGGCAGTCTCCTTAGCAGATCTGTTACATTTTCTAAGTGTCCTGCTCTTACAATACAACCACTTGCAAAGTAGGTTAGAAATCAGATTAATAATGTTGCTCACGCAGCATATGTTCACTTTATCGGGCAACAACAAAGTTATTGACTGTGGATGGTATCGTCAGAATGGAAATAATGAAGTCACTGTAAAGAAATCATTAATTTTGGAACTTATCTTCAATGGATTCCCATGTAGATTTCGTCGAAGTTCTTATGGCTCATCTTGTTGATTCTAGGGTGATTCCACTTTGACTGCTAGAAGGTCCAGATCTGTATTTTAGCAATATTTGAAGACCTAACAAATGCGTTTTTCAGGAAATTCTTAATGATCAAACAATCCCAGATCAGAACAATGGTGTGATAGAAATAATTTTTGACTTGGTGTTCACGATCAACATTTTTATTAAACTTCTTGTAAATTCACATATATTTCTTCTTAATTGTCACATCATCAAGGAAAAACAGTTTTGTATCAATCTTTATATATTTAATTTCCACTTTAACCAAACACAAGACTTGACTGTTCTTTTACAAAGCGAAATAAGAACTTAACTTCTGCAAAGTGAAACAAAGACTGCTCTGTGGGCATTCGCGCCAAAACGGTTACACGTAAGTCAAAGATTATGACAGTTTCACAGAAATGAATACATACGAGAACCACATCACTGTAATATATCGATACATCGGAGTACCTATACATTAATAAAACCAAATGTCAATATTGTCACAAAAATATGTCTGTTACTTCGCAGAAAAGTAGTACCACACTACTGGTATCGAGAACTAGAGTTGGAGTGCCGTAATGGTCACGTAAATAGAGAACCATTACACTTCCAATAAAACGCAGTCTTTGGTTAGCCTTCCAAACAACATTTCTTTCAATTTAAGTTCTTCGTAATTGTAATACCTAGGTATTTAGATGAATTTACGGCCTTTAGAACAGACGGATTTATCGTGTAAACGAAGCTTAAAGGATACCTTTTAGCACTCATGTAGATGACCCCATACTTTTCGTTATTTTGGGTCAACTGCCAATTTTTGCACCATACAGATATCTTTTCTAAATCGTCTTGCAATTTTTTTGGTCTTCTGATGACTTTATTAGTCGATAAACGAGAGCGTCATCTGCAAACAACAGACGACGGCTGCTCAGATTGTCTACCAAATAGTTTATACAGAAAAGGAACAGCGAAGGGCCTATAACACTACTCTGTGGAACGCTGGAAATCGCTTCTGTTTTATTCGATGGCTTTCCGTCAGTTACTACGAACTGTGACCTCTCTATGAGGATATCACGAATCCAGTTACATAACTGAGACGATATTCCACAAGCACGCAATTTCACTAGAAGCTGCTTGTGTGGTACAGTGTCAAAAGACTCCCGGAAATACAGAAATACGGAATTAATCTGAAATCCCTTGTTGACAGCACTCAACACTTCATGCGAGTAAAGATCTAGTTACGTTTCACAGGAACGCTGTTTTCTAAACCCATGTTGACTGTGTGTCAATAGACCGTTTCTTCGAGGTAATTCATAATGTTCGAACACAATATATGTTCTAAAATCCTGCTGCATATCGACGTTAACGATATGGGCCTGTAATTTAGTGGATTACTCCTACTACCTTTCTTGAATATTGGTGTGACCTGTGCAACCTTCCAGTCTTCGGGTACAGATCTTTCGTCGAGCGAACGGTTGTATATTATTGTTCAGTATGGAGCTAATGCATCAGCATACTCCGAAAGGAACCTAATTGGTTTACAGTCTGGACCAGAAGACTCGCTTTTATTAAGTGATTTAAGTTGCTTCACTACTCCAAGGATATTTACTTATACGTTATGCATGTTGGCAGCTGTTCTTGATTCGAATTCTGGAATATTTACTTCGTCTTCTTTTGTGAAGGCGTTTCGGAAGGCTGTGTTTAGTAACTCTGCTTTGGCAGCACTGTCTTCGATAGTATTTCCGTTGCTATCGCCCAGAGAAGGCACTGATTGTTTCTTGCCGCTAACGTACTTCACATACGACCGGAATCTCTTTGGACATTCTGCCAGGTTTTGGGGAAAAGGTTTCGTTGTAGAAACTGTTATAAGCATCTGGCATTGAAATCATCGCTAAATTTCGAGCTTCTGTAAAAAATCTCCAATCTTGGGGATTTTGCGTATTTGGCATGTTTGTTTCGTTGTTTCTGCAACAGCGATTCTGACCAGTTTTGTGTACCAGGGAGGATCAGCTCCGTCGTTTATTAATTTATTTGGTATAAATCTCTCAACTGCTACCGATACTATTTCTTTGGATTCAAGCCACATCTAGTCTCTCCCTGGTTTTTAAAACTAATTCTTTTAATGTGTGATCTTATCCACCCTGATTCTCTTTTATCCAGTGATGTTTTATTCAGTTTTACATTTACAACGCTTTAAAATTTCATCGTGGTTTTTGGACTGAGTACTACTGAGATCGGTAAGACCACAACCTAATGTTGTTTTTGTGTCTTGAATGTAACGTCGTAAAAATAGGATCATGACTGCCACGGTGAACAGCTTTTATACGAAACATCTGCAACTGCGAAAATAGCATTTTCCACTTATTTTGCACCCATTGTTGGGATTTCGTACCTCAGCTGTTGTTGTGGTATTGCCTCATTTGATGTCCGCGTTTGCCTCGTCGTTTTTTAGGTTTATGAATAGAAAACGTTTGCGTAGTCGGTAAGTACAAGCAACTTGGAATGCAGACAAGGAATTAACTGAAATATCACTGATGACGATAGAGAGATTGATCTATTATTTCTGAAGGCAGTGAATCAGCTGAAGATTGTGATTACGGTGTTCGACATCGGAAATTATTGTTCCTGAAGAGGATGACATCTCAAATCAGAATGTTTTCTAAGACCTACGTTTCATCTATCATGTGTTTACAGCAGAAGCTATAATAATACACTATGGCCATTAAAATTACTACACCAAGAAGAAATGCAGATGATAAATGGGTATTCATTGGACAAATATATTATACTAGAACTCACATTTAGTTACATTTTCACGCAGTTTGAATGCATAGATCCTGAGAAATCAGTACCCAGAAAAACCACTCCTGGCCGTAATAACGGCCTTGATATGCCTGGGCATTGAGTCAAACAGAGCTTGGAGGCGTGTACAGGTACAGCTGCCCACGCAGTTTCAACACGATACCACAGTTCATCAAGAGTACTGACTGGCGTATTGTGACGAGCCAGTTGCTGGGCCACCATTGACCAGACGTTTTCAATTGGTGAGAGATCTGGAGAATGTGCTGGCCAGGGCAGCAGTCGAACATTTCCTATATCCAGAAAGGCCCGTACACGACCTGCAACATGTGGTCGTGCATTATCCTGCTGAAATGAAGGTTTTCGCAGGGATCGAATGAAGGGTAGAGCCACGGGTCGTAACACATCTGAAATGTAACGTCCATAATGCTGTGAACAGAACCTGGATTCACCCGAAAAAATTACACTTTGCCATTGGTGCACCCAGGTTCGTCGTTGAGTACACCATCGCAGACGCTGCTGTCTGTGATGCAGCGTCAAGGATAACCGCAGCCATGGTCTCCGAGCTGATAGTCCAAGCTGCTGCAAACGTCGTCGAACTGTTCGTGCAGATGGTTGTTGTCTTGCAAACGTCCCCATCTGTTGATTCAGGGATCGAGACGTGGCTGCACGAACCGTTACAGCCATGCGGATAAGATGCCTGTCATCTCGACTGCTAGTGATACGAGGCCGTTTGGATCCAGCACGGCGTTCCGTATTACCCTCCTGAAACCACCGATTCCATATTGTGCTAACAGACAGTGGATCTCGACCAACGCGAGCAGCAATGTCGCGATACGATAAACGGCAATGGCGATAGGCTACAGTCCGCACTTTATCAGAGTCGGAAACGTGATGGTACGCATTTCTCCTCCTTACACGAGGCATCACAACAACGTTTCACCAGACAACGCCGGTCAACTGATGTTTGTGTATGAGAAATCGGTTGGAAACTTTCCTCATGTCAGCACGTTGTAGGTGTCGCCACCGGCGCCAACCTTGTGTGAATGCTCTGAAAAGCTAATCATTTGCGTATCACAGAATCTTCTTGCTGTCGGTTAAATTTCGCGTCTGTAGCACGTCATCTTCGTAGTGTAGCAATTTTAATGGGCAGTAGTGTAATAGTAATAATAATATGTAATTAAATAAGCAAAATAGTAATCCGGTTCCTTTACTGGATAGAAATAGCGAAGAAACAGGGAGAAAAATTCTGTTATTTTACATGGAAGGCAGCCAGCATGAAACATACTGAAGTTGGCTCCAGGTCCAACGCAACGAAGGAATGCAAACATTGTGCAGTCAGCATCTGAATTATTTATGAAGCCAAGGATTTTCCAGAATATTTTGAAATGGACGAACAAAGACGGTAACATTACTCTCGGGAATAAATGGGTAGGTCTTGACACAGAAGAATCTGAGTGCTTTCTTTGGCTGCTTATACGTGCGGGAGTGTACAAAGGTCACAATGAGGGTAATAGAGAGTTTACGGAACGAAGGGCTGGCCGACCTATTCAGCAGTTCAATGAACAGGACCCACTTTACAGAAATATCACGCTGTATTCAGTTTCATGAAGCACAGAAACGACGACAGAATTGTAACTCTGATAAACTGAGTCGTAGAGGAGGGAGAGATCAGGGCTTAACGTTTCGTCGACAACGAGGTCATTCGAGACGGAGTACAAGCTCGGATTAAGGAAGGGTGGGGAAGGAAATCGTCCGGGCCCTTTCAAAGGAAGCATCTCGGCATTTGCCTGAAGTGTTTTAGGAAAATCGTGGAAACCTAAATTATGATAACTGGACACGTGTCTGAACTGTCGTTCTCCCGGATTTCGAGTCCAGCGTGCTGACCAATGCGCCACTTCGCTCGGTGAGTTGTCGAAGACATATATTTGAACAGCTGGTAATCGCATTGCATGATGCAGACAAACCACATGAGTCCGTTAAAGCTGATGAACTACTGGTAACTTCTACGTGCAGGTGTTCTTCTCGCCAGTTTAACCCCTCTGCCCCCCTCCCATACATAAAGAATAGAAAGTATCGTACCAAGATATCGGCTGCATGCGGCAGCAGTAATAACTATGTCTCAAACTTGTAGGTGCACACAAGAAAGGGAGAAAACCGGTCTAGAGAAATAATCAGGAAAAAAAACATTGGTGTTGGAATTGGCAGAAAATTTATGCAGAAATGGTAGAAATGTCACAAAAAATGTGTTTTTCATAAGCTGAAGTTGGCAAACAAACTAGAACGACAACGGTTGATTCTGCCTGGCACAATGTGAATAAATGTATTAACTACCCGCATCGTTTATCATAGCAAAGGGAAAGTCTTAACCTTGAGAGCTCCTCGTACTGCGGGAATCAGCTACAACAGTGTCATCTTGTCCAAAAAGGTGTACTATAGTGGCATGGTTGAGTACTACAGATTTCGAAGAGGAAATAGATGAAGCAGCAAAACCTGTTATTATTCTAGACTGTAACGTAACAAAGTCAGGAGCAGACCGAATGATCAAATTAAGTGGGACCTCACTACAAAATGTATAAATGGCCAAAGGCTGTTTTTATAATACTTTTCATGTTATTATCCCCTGTGATTTCCTAATTTGTTTGGACATAAATCCTGATTGGAAGAAAGAAACCAACTATAAAAGATGACAATTTTTTCTTGTACTAGGAACATCTTTAGTGTAGAAAAACGGAAGTCGTCACAGCCAAGTTCCTTTTCTACTTCTTCCTCCCTCTTCCGCAGAAGCGAAGAGGGGCACGGGGGGGGGGGGGGGGAGGGAGGGGGTAAATCGTGAACTATGCTTCCTACACGAACGTTTCATGTGGATGTAATTGTTTAAGATAATGGTTATAGGCCACATATAAAGTGCTTATGCACGTACTTTTCCTGTTTTCGTTTTGACGATCCAAGCCGGTCGGTGTGACCGAGCGGTTCTAGGCGCTTCAGTCTGGAACCGCGCGACTGCTACGCTCGAAGGTTCGAACCTTGCCTCGGGCATGGATATGTGTGATGTCCTTAGGTTAGTTAGGTTTAAGTAGTTCTAAGTTCTAGGGGACTGATGACCTCAGATATTAAGTGCCATAGTACTGAGATCCTTACTTTTTTTTTTTTTTTTACGCTCTGAAGTGCCTTAGAAGCACATTCAACAACTGTGTCAATCGATTCCAAGCCGGATAACTGCTTACATAAGTGCAAGAGATGCACCAGCGGGTTACTGACTTTCTCAGTTTGTAAAGTTCTTCCTCTTGAATAAATCATCCACTTTTTTTTTGAAATTGTAATCATTTGTTTGTCTGCACACGTACATCACGCCTACCGATTTCCGCCCCATTCGGGTAATTTCTTTGTGGTGTGTCGTTTTCTTTTCCTTGCTTTAGAGTGTATATTGCCAAGTTCTTGTCCCTCTTTCCTTAACGTTCCTGCCACAGTCTGCTGCGAATAATTAAGGGCTACGTCTGTTTTATGCATCGTCATAAGTTTGTTGTCGTAAGGTACCGCTATTAACATTGGATTGTGGTCGCTGGTTATTGTTCCATCGAACATCTACCAGCTCCTGATGGCTCATATGGCTCTATTATATGTCAATGTTATATCTATGGTGCTAAATGAGAGCCGGCCGAAGTGGCCGACCGGTTCTAGGTGCTACAATCTGGAACCGCGCGACCGCAACGGTCGCAGGTTCGAATCCTGCCTCGGGCATGGATGTGTGTGATCTCCTTAGGTTAGTTAGGTTTAAGTAGTTCTAAGTTCTAGGGGACCGATGACCTCAGAAGTTAAGTCCCTTAGTGCTCAGAGCCATTTGAATTTGCTAAATGAGAAGGACGCCCACTGTGAGTTACCAGCTGACGCTACTTGTTTGTAATAAAAGGAGCAACAGCTTTAACAGAGCACAAAGTTTAGCGTCATGGTAATATTTCATTTTATTCTGCCATATGCGTGAAGAATTTGATGCAGAACGTCGGTCATGCATCAATACCTAAGCTGTCCGGAGAAAATACCAATGACCCTCTTACAAAGTACCTCTGGTCGATCTGTACTGATGTAGGCGCTGTGTTGGTTCAAATGGCTCTGAGCACTATGGGACTTAACATCTTAGGTCACCAGTCCCCTAGAACTTAGAACTACTTAAACCTAACTAACCTAAGGACATCACACACATCCATGCCCGAGGCAGGATTCGAACCTGCGACCGTAGCAGTCCCGAGGTTCCGGAATGAAGCGCCTAGAACCGCACGGCCACCGCGGCCGGCTGTGTGACACGTACCAAAGCACAATGTGGCCCTCCACCACTAACCTCAGTCATGGCTGTGAAGTGGTGCGAGTGGCCACTATTCGGTTACATGGAATCAGCTCATTAAGGCCGAAGTGGACACGTGAGAGAGAGGTAGAAAGATGCATGATTAATAAAGAGGCCCTGTTTCTTCGTAAGTCAATGCTGCCCGTCCAACGTGTCTACAATAAATGATGTGTCATCCATAGCTATGTAACAAGGTGTCAGAACAGTAGCTGTAAAAGAAATGCTGACAGACGGGGACTGAAAATTGTCACGCCTTGTTAATGACAATCGGTTTTCGAGGAAGCATTGTATAGGACATTTGGAGTCCAGTGCCTCGCGAAAGGCCACTGAACGCAGTTGAACGAAAAGGCGGAGGTCACTAATGGAGCAAACAACACAGAAACATTGTGTGGCGGATGTCGCGTTGTGTAGTGCGCCTTCTTTCAAATGGTGGACGGCGTCGGGCGTCGTAATACCGAAGGTCCAGTGTGGCGTTTAAAGCAAAGTGTAATTCGGGAGTGGAGGGGGGCAGGGTGAGGGGGGAGGGGAGGAGAGGAGGATAGGAAGTTCTGTGATGTTTTGACGGATGTTTTACATGTAGTGCCTTGAGACCATTCGTTATAATTTCCGTAAACATGACACTCGGTGATATGAATCTTCCTGGCAGATTAAAACTGTGTGCCGGATCGAGACTCGAACTCGGGTCCTTCACACATTTTTAATCTGCCAGGAAGTTTCATATCAGCACACACTCCGCTGCAGAGTGAAAATCTCATTCTAGAAACATCCCCAAGGCTGTCACTAACCCATGTCTCCGCAATATCCTTTCTTTCAGGAGTGCTAGTTCTGCAAGGTTCGCAGAAGAACTTCTGTAAAGTTTGGAAGGTAGGAGACGAGGTACTGGCAGAAGTAAAGCTGTGAGGACGGGGCATGGGTCGTGCTGGGATAGCTCAGTTGGTAGAGCACTTGCCCGCGAAAGGCAAAGTTCCCGAGTTCGAGCCTCAGTCCGACACACAGTTCTAATCTGCCAGGAAGTTTCATATCAGCGCACACTCCGCTGCAGAGTGAAAATCTCATTCATGATACTAGGTGTTTATTTCAACATTCTTGGTTATAAAGCGTTGTTTCTCGTATAGCGTCGTTACAGGTACACCGTGCACAGTCCCGTCTTCCAACATGACAACAGCAGTGGTGAGAGGGCAGCACGCGTACGTTCACGATATGGCGAATATTAACCCATTCAGACCCGCAGACTACAATTTCGTATATTAACTTTTACTGTATCTTCGCTGCAACAGAAGTAATTTTTCCCAACTGAAACTTGAGACACACATTTGTGAATGTTCAACCCTATATGAGAGTGCATCTTTCTCTGCGAATCTCGATGATAAAACCTTCTTCAACCTTTTCATCATGCGCAAGTGCTGCCAACTGTTGGGTTTCACCATGAAAGCAAGCCAGTGCAGCAGTGTGCGGCAGCGCCTGACCGCCAGGATACACGGATGTCGTTAGTTCGCTACAGTCTACCGGATGCTGGAATACTACTACTGTCATATTGCATGATAATTATTAAATGATTATGTTACTATTTATTACAATATAGAATTTTTTGTTATTGGTTATTTTAGGCCATAAAATGAAGCCAAGTGTACAAAGTGTGTTTTTGAAGACGGATACTTATTTTTGTATAAATCATGCATTAAAAATCATTTAAAAATCACTTAAGGGGGGGGGGGGGGGTAGGACGTCAAATGGGCCGACTTCGAGCAGGAGAGGCACCACAGGACATTTTAATTTCCACTGTCTGTACTTTTACAATTCATAAAACTCTGTCAGGATGACCAGGAAGGATTCAGGATTCACACTCGTAGCAGCGGAAGTTCAAAAACATAACAATATGATTTTTTTAGATGTGAAATTTCATCATTTTTTCACTTACTGTTGGCTGCATTTGTTGCTATATGTACACTTTTCTTCATAAGTAAGAGAGGCTGTTCGATGAATTTTGCACAGCATACAAACCATACTTACAAGTGTCTGAAACTCTAGAATCTATTTAATTTATGAAAAAATGAATGAGCTGTTACGTTTTAAACTTTATTTTTAGAAAAAAATCAAATTTTGTACTTAATTATCTCAATTTTTACCACAGTTTTTAATAGATTTGGAAAATTCTAGAGTTTCATACACCTGTAAGTATGGTTTGCGTGCAAAAGTCATCAAAGAATCTCTCTTACTTGTGAAGAAAAATGTACCTATAGCAAGAAATGCAGCCATCACTAAGTGAAAAATGATGAAATTTCACATCTAAAAAAATTTATTTTGTTATGTTTTTGCACTTCCACTGCTATGAGTGTGAATCCTGAATCCTTTCTGGTCATGCTGACGAAGTCTTATGAATTTATTTGTAAAAGTATAGACAGTAGAAAATAAAATAATCTGTGTTGCCTGTCCTGCTCCAAGTTGGCCCGTTTGACGTCCTACCACCTTTAAGAGCTTTAACACATAAAGAACAATTTTCCTTCCTCTAGAAAAAAATCCAGGTTTGAAAGGGTTTGAAAGGATTAAAACGCCCTGTGCACCATGACTGGTCCGCTAAATAGGCATCCCCGCAATTTGGCAGATATAGTAGTCAGAGTCTTCAGCTGGATGGATTTGCCTGAAGAAACTTGTGGACTCTCCTCTTCGCTATACTGAGGTCATTATCAATTCCAGAGGCGGTGTTACACCGTATATGCGTGACGTCTCCTGGGAGTGACTAATTATGTGTGCAGTATGGACTCCAAATGTCTGTCACTGAGACTGGGTTCAGTCCCTACAGCATTCGGTACATCTTGGTGATCTGTTCGATCTTTGAACGCTGCTTCGGTAGACCTAACACTGACAATGCTCCCTCTCTCTCTCTCTCTCTCTTTGTGTTTTTGTACGTGTATTTGTGTGTGTGTGTATCCTGGACAATCTTCTACAGTTTTCTCTTCTGTTGTCCAACCGACGGGATTTAATGTTCGGCGAATGCCTTCTGGTTATGTTACAAGAATGCTGTCTGGAGCCAATAGGCTCGCCAATGCCCGCTTTCCCTCGTGTGTCGGGGCTGTAAAGTCCTGAGTGGCGAGGTCGCGAACCCAGCAGCAGAATACCGGATGCTACACGCGCCCTAACCTGCTGGCCGACTGCTGAGGACTGGTTTGCTGCTGTCCTGGGTTCGATTACCGCCATGCGAGTCTCGCCCACGCACCTCCTCTCGTCCCGGATACGTGCAGTCAGCCAGCCAGCCTTTTCGCTGCCAGGCCATTTGTAAGGGAGCGCCGTCGTGACCACGTACGTCATTAGTCAGGTCAACACCTGTAGAAATTCGTCGTGCGTGGGATAAAATGTCATGTGGCTTTGCAAAAAAAAACAAAAAAAAACGAAAAAGAGAGTGAATCATGGAAATGAAGCTATTTTTCAAGGCCTCATTTGCACGAGTAATGCAAGACAATCGAAACCAAAGGAAGATGGAATGTAGCTATGTTGTAATTGTACTTCTCAAACAGTGTAATTAATGGGTGCCATCTGTAGCAGCAAGAATGTAACTTGTTTATTGGTCTTAACATACACCATTGATCCCCAAGAAATCTCAAGTATTCCGGAGGAGGACAGTTCATTCTGTCCACTATCCTTTCTCTGGAAAAACGTAACAAATTCTACATACGAGGTGCATTCAAGTTCTAAGGCCTCCGATTTTTTTTCTAATTAACTACTCACCAGAAATAGATGAAACTGGCGTTACTTCTCGACGTAATCGCCCTGCAGACGTACACATTTTTCACAACGCTGACGCCACGATTCCATGGCAGCGGCGAAGGCTTCTTTAGGAGTCTGTTTTGACCACTGGAAAATCGCTGAGGCAATAGCAGCACGGCTGGTGAATGTGAGGCCACGGAGAGTGTCTTTCGTTGTTGGAAAAAGCCAAATGTCACTAGGAGCCAGGTCAGGTGAGTAGGGAGCATGAGGAATCACTTCAAAGTTTTTATCACGAAGAAACTGTTGCGTAACGTTAGCTCGATGTGCGGGTGCGTTGTCTTGGTGAAACAGCACACGCGCAGCCCTTCCCGTACGTTTTTGTTGCAGTGCAGGAAGGAATTTGTTCTTCAAAACATTTTCGTAGGATGCACCTGTTACCGTAGTGCCCTTTGGAACGCAATGGGTAAGGATTACGCCCTCGCTGACCCAGAACATGGACACCATCATTTTTTCAGCACTGGCGGTTACCCGAAATTTTTTTGGTGGCTGTGAATCTGTGTGCTTCCATTGAGCTGACTGGCGCTTTGTTTCTGGATTGAAAAATGGCATCCACGTCTCATCCATTGTCACAACCGACGAAAAGAAAGTCCCATTCATGCTGTCGTTGCGCGTCAACATTGCTTGGCAACATGACACAGGGGCAGCCATGTGGTCGTCCGTCAGCATTCGTGGCACCCACCTGGATTTTCAGGTCGTCATGCAGGATTGTGTGCACAGAACTCACAGAAATGCCAACTCTGGAGGCGATCTGTTCAACAGTCATTCGGCGATCCCCCAAAACAATTCTCTCCACTTTCTCGATCATGTCGTCAGACCGGCTTGTGCGAGCCCGAGGTTGTTTCGGTTTGTTGTCACACGATGTTCTGCCTACATTAAAAGTGTCGCACCCACGAACGCACTTTCGACACATCCGTAACTCCATCACCACACGTCTCCTTCAACTGTCGATGAATTTCAGTTGGTTTCACACCACACAAATTCAGAAAACGAATGATTGCACGTTGTTCAAGTAAGGGAAACGTCGCCATTTTAAGTATTTAAAACAGTTCTCATTCTCGCCGCTGGCGGTAAAATTCCATCTGCCGTACGCTGCTGCCATCTCTGGGACTTACTGACAATGAACGCGGCCTCATTTTAAAACAATGCGCATGTTTCTATCTCTTTCCAGTCCGGAGAAAAAAAATCGGAGGCCTTAGAACTTGAATGCACCTCGTACTATACTGAAAAAAAAAAGAAGAAAAGAAACCTGATATAGGGATGCGTGTTCAAATATAGGGATATGTAAACAAGCAGAATACGGCGCTGCGGTCGGTAATGCCTATTTTTAAGACAACAAGTGTCTGACGCAATTGTTAGATAGGTTACTGCTGCTACAATGGCAGGTTACCAAGATTTAAGTGAGTTTGGAGGTGGTCTTAAAGTCGCCGCACAAGCGATGGGACACTACATCTTCAACGTAGCGATGAAGTGGGGATTTTCCTGTACAACCAATTCACGAGTGTACCGTTTAGATAAGGAATCTAGTAAAATATAAAATCTTCGACAGCGCTGCGGCCGGAAAAAGATCCTGCAAGAACGGGACCAATGACGACTGAAGAGAATCGTTCAATGTGACACCAAGTGAAAACTTCCGCAAACTGCTGCAGATTTCAGTGCTGGGCCGTCAACAACTGCGAACTATTCAACGACGAAACATCATCGACATGGGCTTTCGGAGCCGAAGGCCCACTCGTGTGCCCTTGATGACTGCACGACACAAAGCTTTACGCCTCGCCTGGGCCCGTCAACACCTGCATTGGACTATTGATAACAGGAAATATGTTGCCAGGTCAGGCGAGTCTCGTTTCAAATTGTATCGAGCAGATTGACGTGCACGGATATGGAGACAATCTCATGAATCCATGGACCCTGCGTGTCAGCAGGGCTGTTCAAGGTGGTGAAGGCTCTGGAATGGTGTGGGGCGTGTAGAGTTAGAGTGATATAGGACCCCTGATACGTCTAGATACGACTCTGACAGGTGACACGTACGTAAGCATCCTGTGTGATCACCTGCACCGATTCATGTCCATTGTGCATTCCGACGGAATTGGGCAATTTCAGGAGGACAATGCGACACCCCACATGTACAGATCTGATACAGAGTGGGTCCAGGAACTCTCTTCTGAGTTTAAACACTTCCGCTGGCTACCGAACTCCCCAGACGTGAAATTTACTGAACATATCTGGGATGCCTTGCAGTGTGCTGTTCAGAAGAGATCTCCAACCTAATTTATAGACAACCCAGCAGGATTCATGTAATCAGTTCCCTCCAGCACTACTTCAGACATTAGTCGAGTCACTGCCACGTCGTGTTGCGGCACTTCTGCGTGCTCGCAGGGGCCCTACACGATATTAGACAGGTGTACCAGTTTCTTTGGTTCGTCAGTGTACTTATTTTTTCCATTTACGACTAGAATGTCTGAAGTTTTACTGTGAAAGAAAGCTGCGTCGCTTTGTCTACCTTCGTATCTGAAGAAATAAATCAGGGTTAGTAGGGATTAATGCCTTTTTATAAGCGGAAATATTCATATATGTTGAATTCTTTTTCACGAACTTAAAGATGAAAATTAATCAGAAATTTTACATAACTTACGGACTGACGTTTTAGAAATTTGTGAACACTGACATTTACCACCCACCGAACAAACTGAGACAATTCATTTTCTTAGTTTCACGTGATCAGTTTTATGACTGGGGCGATGCGGCACACCGCGATTTTCTCTCTTGTGCGTATCTCTTAATCTTAGAGTAAGACTTGCACCCTACATACTCAATTACTTATTAGATAAATTCCCATCTCTATATTCCTCATAGATTTTACCCTCTGCACCACCCGCTAGTATTCTATGGTACTTTCCGCATTTCCTGTTTACGTGTTCCCTCTTCTTGTCAGTTATTTCTGTATGTTATTCTCCTCTCCCATTCTTCCGGGAATCTCCTCATTTCCTACCTTATCAGTCCACCTAATATTCAACAACTTTCTGTAGAACCGAATCTCAAACGCTTCCATTCTCTTAATTTACGATTTTTCCACAGCATTTTTTTTTCTGGGTCGATTTAACCTATGAGCGTCTCTTGATTTCCCTTGAAACGTGCTTCCATTATCAAGCGCAACAACAGAACTGCTTCACTGGTGCCCAACCTGTTCATCATCTAAGAGCTCCTTAGTTTTTTCCATTTATCTGGATGTTTTACCTGTCTGCAACTCGGATGAGTGAGTTACCGTACTAGTGACGTAAAGTCGTATGGCATGAATGGCTGGGAGACCACGAAGGATAGGTTCAGCCGCATAACCGGAAAGGTTCCTCCTATCGTTTGCACCCGCAGGCAACTTTTCTTCGCGAAGTATGAGCGTGCTGTACGTGTATCTGTTAAGTGTAGGTGATTGTAAGGGTTTGTGTGTGAATGTGTGTGTGTGTGTGTGCGTGTGTGTGTGTGTGTGTGTGTGTGTGTAGTGTCATGTTCGTGTTGGAGATGATGAGAGAAGGAAGAGGGTGGGACCTGGTGAAGCACACAGCCGGCTGCTCTCGCGACGTCATGAAGGGCGCTGCCGACCTTAAAGTCTCCACCCGAATGACGCCTCACCGTCGACAGTATCGCAATGGAAAGATTTGGAATTTAATCCAGGCATCGGTGCTAAGGCGGTGATGAGGTACTTTACGCCACCACCCGTCCTGTTCCCTGTGGCATAAAGGCAAAGGGAAAATTGTCAACAGCATGCGGTGTACCCGTACGGTAACCCATCCAAGTACTGACCACTCACGACGGTTCTTAACTTAAAATGAAACACTTAGAGCCGTCGTTTTCTGCTTTGGTGTTTTGGTTTCGGTGATTCAGTAGTGACGCTTATGTTATGAACTCCAGTCGAGTACGCGATCCCATCAGTGGCCAACATCCATGAACTGAATTACGTAGAATACTGTAGAGGCGATGTTGTATCTAAGACGTGAAGATGGTGTACTGAGTCACCGAAACTGGTTGCGATATAAAAAAATAATATCAAAACGACGAAAGCAGGCGTTTTCTTTTATTAGGAATGTGACCCGTCAAAATCCACAGACCATCAGTCACAAGGACGGACATACGAAAACTGAGTTCTTAACTTTGAAACGTCCCCTTAGAACAATTTATACATGACTGTGCTTAAACTGACACACAATATTTTTAGCGCAACGCAATCTGACTTTCAAAAATCTCTACTAAAGAATGGCCCTGACTAACATTAACCTATACCTTTCACAAATCACTTACCTCACAAAAATCTTCATTACTCGAACTACTGCAATACAGCGAGCGCCACTACTGCCAGCTAAATAAAAGATTCAAACTACGGAAGGCACTAACTACTGATAGGCATAGTTAGCAAATGAAATATTTTAATAGAGAACAAACAATGTATTTACCTTAACAGTCATAATGTATACAGCAGTTCATGACATCCATTTTTACAAATATCAAACCTCCGCCATCTCTCTCCCCACATCCACCACTGCTGGCGGCTCACCTCCAACTGCCGCCTACTTACAACTTTGTTTACCCGACGGGGACCGACCTGTCCACCTCGACACTGCCTTTGACAACTGTCACTCTGATTGTACGACAGTTCTCACACTTATCTGCCATTGCTATCTTCACTATCGCGTGGATTATATTTTTTCCTACAGTCTGATAGTTTGTCTCGCATCGCATAGATCAGGGCCGGCCAAACGCTGCACAGTGTGCAGACGTGCGGAAGTGCTGCACATGTGCGCACATGTGCGACAGCGAGCGACAGCGACATCTGTTATTAGACATGTGTCCTAAATGCACGGTGGCGGCCCCACTTCCCTGTTTATGTGGTACAAGCAAGAGCGCAACATATCCAGTCTCCTTTACCCCTGGTGACCGTAATCTTAACAGAAAAGTACTGAGAAATGGCAAGTACTGTGAAAAAGCAAAGGACGGGAGATCTATGTTCTCAGTCGTTTAAAATGACTGGGAACTGCTATTCTTTTTTGTTGCCATTGGTGAAAGCTCACAGTGTTTGCTGTGCCGCCGAGTAATAAGCGTCCAGCGTAAGTTTTCAATTGAAAGGCATTACAATACATATCACAAAGACGAGTGTAGTGTACTCAACAGTGAATAACGGCAAGCAAAATTAAATGTCCTTCAGAAAATGGATGAGACACATCAACTCGATTTTACTGTACGTCAAAGTAACTGATACTTCTTGAACTCTCAGTTTCATGTGTTACATTTATGTCTGTTTTACTGTACGCTGCACAATGTACTGTTTTCAATTTTCCAGAATGACAACCACACTAAATCTTCAATGCGAGCAAGTTTTAAAATCGCATTAAGAATTGCACAATCTGGGAAACCCTTTTCCGAAGGGGAGTTTGTGAAACGGTGTCTGATTGATGCTGCAGAACTTGCGTGTCCCACGAACGTCAGCAGGTTTCAAGAAATCAGTCTATCCAATCAAACAGTGACGAGACGTATCAGTGCTATGGCCGGCGATCTGCACAGGCAGCTAATAAATACGGCTAAATACATTGTTGCTTTCTCTGTTGCACTCGATGAAGCAACAGATCTTACAGATACAGCCCAGGTTGTGATATACATACGAGGTGTCGATAACGCACTTTGTGTAACAGAGGAGCGACGTCTGTGCGTAGAAACATGCACTACATGAACGCTGACGGCTGCGGCGTGCACGCTGTGACCCGGAAGCTGCACATGTGCAGGAGCACCTCACGCGTGCAGAATTTCTGGCCAGCCCTGGCATAGATTCTACACATTAACCTGAATAATCGTTTGGTTCCCACATCCCCCAACGATTTTAGAAATTCCAGTGCAATGTTATACCTTCTGACTTTTTTATTCGCAAGTCCTCCTACGTTAACCTCTGACTCTAATACTGGACATCGCATTTATTCCACATAGACGCCCATTTCTTTCGCTTTCACATCGTCAGACAAGTCTCTCCGTTTCAGTGTACTCTTGCCACCAATCCACTCTCTCCTCTGCGCTCAACAATGGAATTCCTATTTCGTTCTTAATGTTACATTCCTTTCCCTTAATTTCACGGAATGGCCGAAGTACCGAAATTGCAATAGTGTTGTGAATAGTAAAACATTACAGTCAACGGTGAAACGATGTTGTCATTCAAAAAAATAATAAATAAATGAGTATCATGTCAGTGTCGTTTAATGATGAGAGATGGAAGAGGGTTAAAGTTACGTTGTGCAAGACGCGACAGTTGGCTGCGACTGCGACGCTGCCCCCTCCTCTTTTCCCAGCCTGGCAGACGGCGACACGGCCGCCGCACGACTGGAGTCGTCGCTGTTTCCCAAGCTCCGGTCGGCGGCGGCGGATTCAAATACATAAGAAAAATAAGAATTCCGATTTTCTTGCTGTAAAAAATACTGTATGTTAATGCAACAAAGTTACATCGGCTCCCAGAGTTAGTTTTTCGATACAGATTCTCCTTTTACTTTAAAAAATTGAAAAGTATCTCTTCCGGTTTTGCGTGTTTTTTTCGATGTATATTACTTCTCTATCAATTGTGAGGAAAGTAAAAGGCACAAAAAATTGATGTTTGCGTATCTTACAGTTTCACATCACAGCTTGATAATGAGGTGTCTATTTTTCCGATATTCATCACAGTTATTCCGATACTTAATTTACAAGTAAACTACTTCATAAAATTTGAATTGTGTACAGTGAAAAATGTGGTCGCTGGCTACTTTACGTATGGTTCACATTAGGTCATACATCGTTTCCGATGAAAAGAAGCTAACTTATCGAAATTATTTTTAAAGTTGAGATCAGAATGATATCGATCTCCGTTTCCGAGATTTGGGCTCATATATCTCCGGGAGCGTCGCGACTAGCCGCCAGTTCTGTCGACGCGCAACGAGAATCGTGTGGTCATCACACGATAGAGAATGCATTTGTTTTGTTTCGCTGACACATTTGGACCTAATGAAACCATTTTATGTCATATATTTCTCCGGTATGAGTTACTAATATTTCTCCATATGCTCTTGACAATTTCATTTAAAATGCCACGAAATGTAGGTTTCTTGAAGCCAAGTGATCAAGCAGAACCCATTTTCTTGGTTTTGCTGAGGCATCTGAACCTGTTCCAAGCTTTCTTTCTCGTTTATTTCTCTGATACGAGTCCGAATATTCCTCCATCTGTTTTTGCACATTTCACCTAAAATTCCAATGAAAGATAAGTTTATTAACAATAAGCGCACGCTAGCGTCATTGCATTGTTTCAAGTTCTTGACAACAAGATAGGGTTACACCTTAAACATCTCTAGAATTTTCATTCTGAACGTCTACAGTATACACTGGCAGAAATGTGGAAGAAATAATGTCCGTGCTTGTTCACAAAATTTCCCCAAATTATACTTGTCAGTTTCTCCCATGCAGAAACTTTTGGAACAAGCTAAGGCAACTTTCATGGCCGACTGACTCTTTATTCCCATCCAAATGAACTTCCATGTTCTTATATTCTGACAGCATACATCGTTATGGATGACATGAACATTTAATCCTGCCAAGATGCAGTCAAAAGATGACTCCAGGATTTACAAAAGACGAATTTCAATTGTGAACTGTGTCAGACCAGAAGGGCCTTGTAAAACAGTAGTGCACTTTTGGCACAAGTTTTTTGAGCACCATCTTCTACCAATGAATTGAAGTGAATGTGACAAATTACTTATTGCAGCATACTGTTTGCGCAATCTGTTGAGAAACGCCTTCCTCAAAAACGAACATCTATTGATTACAGAAAGCTATACAACAATCTGGTGGTGGTATTTTACAACTAGAAGGTATCATCAAGACACCAATCTACCATTTACTTTCAAACTGAAGGTATTGTAAAATGTAACTTTCTCGTTGTACTTTAGATTGTTCATTTTATAATGTACTTGCCGTTTTCAATTTTTATCCTCACAAAAAACAGTAATGCGAAAATTGACCTTCAAGTTCATTTTCATCATTCTAATTCTACATCTGCATGGATTATACTGATTTTCATAACAGGCCTGAAAAATTTGCATTAATGGGAAAATATTATATATTTCACTCACCTGCCAGTTTCAACTGTGCACCAATTTCTTCCCAAATTCTGTCTCTGAACATAGTGTCTCTATATTTAGGGTTCTTCAAATCATAAAGGCAAGGATGTTGCGAGACCAGCTCACAGATTTCCTTGAGTGGCTCGACATCTTTCTGGCAGCCGTACGTCTTTGTGTCGTCCGACTTCCGTCGCTACACTGCTCACTGGTGCAGTGCTGCGGCAGCTGCCGCAACAGTCGCGCATCGCATCCCAAACTCGAACTGCGCATGCGCCAGCAGGCAACTTCTGACGTCAAGTAGCGACCCGTCGCAGTCGCTAGTGTGCGTCGCGTCTTGGACAACGTACCTTAAGTCCGGTGCCAGCATGTAGCCTAGGCCACTCACTGTAACAGGACAAAGTGGTCTGCCGGACGTAGCGTTTCTATCCGACATACCGATCGCTATCAACAAAGCCATGCGCCCTCACTTTAGGAGACACTACGGAGAGGTTTGGAATTCAGTGCGGGACATCGGTGCAAAGTCTGGTGATTAGGTACTTCACCTCGCCACCTCATCTCTTCTTTGTGCTGGGGAAATAGTCCATCACAAATATTCCAATCGGCCACGTCCGAGTCGAGAGCCACCGCAGTGGCGCGCGTAAGATACCTCGGCCACTAAGGCATAAATGCGTTAATTATGTAGTTTTAACACAGTTACGAGACAGTGAAGTTATTGGCAACCTACTGAAAGACCGAAGTGTGATGTGTATCTCTTTGACATTATAAAACTAATGGATACGGAAATTATATAACTGTTCCATTCGCCAGGCAAATCCTTTTCAATAACGTTCACAAACACCTCGGACACTAAACAGATAAATATACAGGGTGGTCCATTGATAGTGACCAGGCCAAATATCTCACGCAATAAGCATCAAACGAAAAAACTACAAAGAACGAAACTCGTCTAGCTTGAAGGGGGAAACCAGATGGCGCTATGGTTGGCCCGCTAGATGGCGCTGCCATGGGTCAAACGGATATCAGCTCCGTGTTTTTAAATAGGAACCCCCATTTTTATTACAAATTCGTGTAGTACGTAAACAAATATGAATGTTTTAGTTGGACCACTTTATTCGCTTTGTGATAGATGGCGCTGTAATAGTCACAAACTTATAAGTACGTGGTATCACGTAACATTCCGCCAGTGCGGACGGTATTTGCTTCGTGATACATTACCCGTGTTAAAATGGACCGTTTACCAACTGTGTAAAAGGTCGATATCGTGTTGATGTATGGCTATTGTGATCAAAATTCCCAACGGACGTGTGCTATGTATGCTGCTCCGTATCCTGAACGACATCATCCAACTGTCCGGACCTGTTCTCCGGATAGTTACGTTATTTAAGGAAACAGGAAGTGTTCAGCATCATGTGAAACGTCAACCACGATCTGCAACAAATGATGATGCCCAAGTAGGTGTTTTAGCTGCTGTCGCGGCTAATCCGCACATCAGTAGCAGACAAATTGCGCGAGAATCGGGAATCTCAAAAACGTCGGTGTTGAGAATGCTACATCAACATCGATTGCACCCGTACCATATTTCTATGCACCAGGAATTGCATGGCGACGACTTTGAACGTCGTGTACGGTTCTGCCACTGGTCACAAGAGAAATTACGGGACGATGACAGATTTTTTGCACGCGTTCTATTTAGCGACGAAGCGTCATTCACCAACAGCAGTAACGTAAACCGGCATAATATGCATTATTGGGCAACGGAAAATCCATGATGACTGCGACAAGTGGAACATCAGCTAACTTTTTCGGGTTAATGTATGGTGCGGCATTATGAGAGGATGGATAATTGCCCCCATTTTATCGATGGCAATCTAAATGGTGCAGTGTATGCTGATTTCCTACGTAATGTTCTATCGATGTTACTACAAGACGTTTCACTGCATGACAGAATGGCGATGTACTTCCAACATGATGGATGTCCGGCACATAGCTCGCGTGCGGTTGACGCGGTATTGAATAGCATATTTCATGACAGGTGGATTGGTCGTCGAAGCACCATACCATGGCCCGCACGTTCACCGGATCTGACGTCCCCGGATTTCTTTCTGTGGGGAAAGTTGAAGAATATTTGCCATCGTGATTCACCGACAACGCCTGACAACATGTGTCAGCGCATTGTCAATGCATCTGCGAACATTACGGAAGGGGAACTACTCGCTGTTGAGAGGAATGTCGTTACACGTTTTGCCAAATGCATTGAGGTTGACATACATCATTTTGAGCATTTATTGCATTAATGTGGTATTTACAGGTAATCACGCTGTAACAGCATGCGTTCTCAGAAATGATAAGCTCACAAAGGTACATGTATCACATTGGAACAACCGGAATAAAATATTCAAACGTACTTACGTTCTGTATTTTAATTTAAAAAACCTACCTGTTGCTAACTGTTCGTCTAAAATTGTGAGCCATATGTTCGTGACTATTACAGCGCTACCTATCACAAAGCGAAAAATGTGGTCCAACTAAAACAGTCATATTTCTTTACGTACTACACGAATATGTAATAAAAAATGGGGGTTCCTATTTTAAAAAACGCAGTTGATATCCGTTTGACCTATGGCAGCGCCATCTAGCGGGCCAACGATAGCGCCATCTGGTTTCCCCCTTCAAGATAGACAAGTTTCGTTCTTTGTAGTTTCGTTTTTTGTAGCGTTTGACGCTTATTTCGTGAGATATTTGACCCGTTCACTATCAATGGACCACCCTGTGTACCACCAGCACAAAAATAATTTGTAGAAAATAAAGTTATTCGCCAACAGATCCTTGACATCAGATATTTAATAACGCATTCGCGAACAGTTTCTTAACATCAGTTATTTAAATGTAAAATATAGAGGGCTCGACTCTTCTTTAGTTTTATGTTTTTATTGGATGTGACATTGACTATGTGAAAGAAAAGTTAGAGCCACCGGTATTCCAGAACATCTCTCGCCTTTGTTTAAGAATATACGAGTATATACAGAACCTAACGCAGTGGGTAGAGTACAAAAGGCTCTGTCTTACATCATTCACCCTTTTAAAGGAGTTGTTTTCTGTCTGTGGAGTTATTCAACACAATAGATATCGCGGATGCAATATCAGAAGAATTCTTAGTGGATGGAATAGGGGTATAAGAGTTGGAGGCTTCTGAATTAACAGTCTGACACTTAATGTTGGCATCAAACTTGTGCGACTTCTCAAATGGAGGGCCGGCCGAAGTGGCCGTGCGGTTAAAGGCGCTGCAGTCTGGAAACGCAAGACCGCTACGGTCGCAGGTTCGAATCCTGCCTCCGGCATGGATGTTTGTGATGTCCTTAGGTTAGTTAGGTTTAACTAGTTCTAAGTTCTAGGGGACTAATGGCCTCAGCAGTTGAGTCCAATAGTGCTCAGAGCCATTTGATCCATATCTTAAATGGAAACAGGAACTGCTATATAAAGTGGGGCAAGATAGAAACTCGCTTAACACTGAAACAGAGCAAGACTAGAATTGTACACACAAGCAGAGGTTACCAAATATTTGGTTTCTAGTACATAGTGATATAGGCAGAAATGCTTTGCTACAAAGTAGTGTGGACTGTGGCTCCAGCACATCAGCAGCAACGAAACTACCACTTACATAGATTTCATTCTTCTGCGGAAACTTGTTTTTCTGACTATGACTAACAAGCACGTTGCTCCGCTTGACAATCTCGCACCTCAACACGAGCACTTCAAAGGTTTCAGTAGAAAAGGACGGAAGCAATGTAACAATAACAGATGTCCAGATAAGATCAAATGTTGGGAACTAGGACACCGGGTAACAACACGACAACAGGTGGATTGAATCGAGTGATGTTTACAGAATCCGGCCGGAGTGGCCAGGCTGTTCTAGACGCTACAGTCTGGAACCGGGCGACCGCTACGGTCGCAGGTTCGAATCCTGCCTCGGGCATGGATGTGTCTGATGTCCTTAGGTTAGTTAGGTTTAATTAGTTCTAAGCTCTAGGCGACTGATGACCTCAGCAGTTCAGTCGCATGGTGCTCAGAGCCATTTGAACCATTTTTTTTTGTTTACAGAAACGAGTCACTGGGTGCGAATCAGTATAGTATGTGCGCTTAATAAAGCTCATAAGTGAAATATGTGGTCTTGAGGCCAGCCGGGGTGGCCGAGTGGTTCTAAGCGCTTCAGTCTGGAACCGCGCGACCGCTACGGTCGCAGGTTCGAATCCTGCCTCGGGCATGGATGTTTGTGATGTCCTTAGATTAGTTAGGTTTAAGTAGTTCTAGGGGACTGATGAGCTCAGAAGTTAAGTCCCATAGTGCTCAGAGCCATTTGAACCATTTTGTGGCCTTGAAAAATGAGTATGCATTCAGTGGAAACTATCTCTCTGGAAATTACAGACATGTTACATCGAGGTTTCAGAGATAGTAATAAAGAGATAGAATTGTTATTAGCTCACAGCCATACGAAGAATTAATCTACAGTAAGCAGGTCACGTCACAGCAAGTACGTAAAATTTGGAGGCTGCTTGTAAATAACTGCAGGTACAATAAACAACACTGTTATTGGTTGTTAGAACCAACGAAAGTTTGCTGAACAATAGTGGAGTGTCACACCTTGTAACACAGATCTTTTCAATTGTTATCAGAAAGTCACTGACGAATTTAGATTACTGAAAAGTTGTATCATAAACAGCGAAAAAATGTAATAATGATTAGTTAACGGCCTTTCTTGCCTAAAATGTACAACAAGATGGACGCTGTGAATTGTTTAATATTAATTTTCCTTTGAAATGATGACGTAAATATATGCAGAGCGATAAGAGTGCTGCTGCAGGATCATCTGAGTTTGTTACCCGGAGTCCATATCTTTCCTCTGGCTATCACATAACATCTGAATTGTGCATTCGGAATCTACACATTGTGCACAAGTACAGTAAACGCGTAGTATGGAATTAACTACAGCGAGTAATTCACAGTCAGACTGTCATATCTGCCATTCTTGCTGCTGAATACTGGTAATAAATAACGCAACAATGCAAGACATTCAGTCATAAAAGGCGGGATGTTTACAGCGAAATTTGTTTAAAGGTAAATACAATAGGAGCCATTGACATTTATTAGTCTCTGAAAACGACATTCTGCTAAGCTACGTAAGCCTTGACGCTGGCATTAACTGCATTAAGTTAACCATAACTTAGAGTATTAGGTTCCAGTGAAAGAAAGCGGGACCTGTGTCAAAGATTATGGAGCAGTAAAATCCCCTCAGCAGTATCTCATTAAAACAATGCCCTCACCTGGTCAGCGACGTTTTCTGGTGAGCCGAGAATCTACAAGGGGCAGTGAAATGAAAACGAGACAGACTGAAAGATAGTACGCAAGCTGTTTACTATTTCAAAATTAATCAGTGTAACTTTTATGCATTTGCCGCCTGTGAGACAAGAGGACAGTACGTTCATGGAAAAATGCGTGCGATTGCCTAAGGAACCACGATTATACAGGTGAGCACCTCCTCGTCCGAAGCAAATCGACGGCCTTTCTTCAGGGCTCCAAAAATATGGAAATGGCACAGGGAAAGATCGGGACTGCGTGAAGGATGTACAACAGCGTCCTAGTGAAACTTCTGCAGCGTAGCCGAAACAATCTTGGCAACAAATGCCCCGTAGAACTGCTTCGGACGAAAGATACACGCCTGGCTACAATGATGGTTCCAAAGCCAACCGCAAATATTTCGGCGTGTAGGACCTGACAGTCTTGACTCACAGTGGGATAAATGTGTTGACAGTAGTAACGATTGATTTTGAAATAATAAACGGTTTCCTTACTTTTTTCGATCTGTCTCGTTTTCATTTGACTGTCTCTTATACATTTCCGGAATAGTACCCAATTGTTATGACAATTTTTGAGGGAAGTATTAAGTCAGCAACAACAAAAATTTTTTTGGAAATTTGTGGTAAGGTTCTTATGGGACCAAAATACTGAGGTCATCGTTCCCTAAGCTTACACAACACTTTATCTAACTTAAAGTAACTTAACGCTAACGACAACACAGACACGTACATGCCCGAGGGAGGACGCGAACTTCCGGCGGGGGGGGGGGGGGGGGGGGGGGGGAAGCCGCCCGGGCCGTGACAAGACGCCCAAGACCGCGCGGCTACGAAACAACAAGAATTATATACCAAATAATTAAAATGTGCTAAGTAAACTTTGGACTATCAAGATACACACAAATTTTCAGGTAATAATTCTTTTGCAATGCTGCTAAAGTAAATGCAACTGTTATCAAAACAATGAAGTACATACGATCACAGTTCGAGGTATTACAGCGTAATAGACACCGAGTGTTTCACCAAGATTGGGCTACAACCTATTTTCAAAAGAATTTTCAAAAGAATTTCAAATAATATAAGGGTATATTCTTAAATGCAGTACAATGCACGTACAATCTTGAGGTACTTACTACAATTACGTTTGGCATCAAAGATTTCATGTGCAGAACTTCCTTTTCTGATACGCCCGCAGCAGGCATTAAGTCAGTGAATCATGCAAGATGTAATTTTTTTCCAGTTTCTGTTGCACGCTCGTTTTATTAGCTCGTTATTTATGTACAACGAGTCTCGTTTCGGCTGATCCAATAGTTTCAAATTAACCTGCAATACTGATGACGATACCAGTTATTATATGAAGTTGTGTAAGTATAGCTTACGTATATGTGAGCAATTATTTGCTTTACGTTTAAAATAATAGCGTCAAAGAGTATTATGCTGAAAGTGTTTCTCAGTTTTGTGGTTAGGATTAGGTCATAATTTTACGTATGGTGCTCAAATTTTTATTTGCCCCTTCGTCTGAAACTATAAATGAAAACATGTAGTAATACGACCTTTGCAATATAACTCATTGTGAACATGAATGCGTCTTTGTAGTGCTACTCTTTTTCAGTATAAAAAGCCATACTTTCTGGTGGGAAACGCGGAATGAAGAATGAAACATGTGGTTCCCCACGGTTCTGCCGGACTCTTTTATAGAGAAGCATATTTGACTTTTTTGTGCTTCGACAGGAGCATTTTTCAGCTGGGCCCCTTCTTTTCCCTATTATAGCACGATGTGATCCCTGTATAAAACGAATTATATAAGTGATTAAAATACTAGCACTTTATTTATACACTTTAGCCAACGGCCTTGCCGCAGTGGTAACACCGGTTCCCGACACATCACCGAAGTCAAGCACTGTCGAGCTGGGCTAGCATTTGGATGGGTGACCGTCTGGTCTGTCGAACGCTGTTGGCAAGCGGAGTGCACTCAGCCCTTGTGGGGCAAATTGAGGAGCTACTCGACAGAGAAGCAGCGGCTCCGGTCACGAAAACTGACAACGGCAGGAAGAGCGGTGTGTCCCACCGTATCCGCATCCAGTGACGACCCTGAGCTGAGAGGATGACACGGCGGCCGGTCGGTATCGTTGGGCCTTCCAAGGCCTGTTCAGGAGGAGTTTTTTTTTATTTATACACTTTGCGCATTTACTTACAGCAAGTAAGTAGGTATTACACAGCGTTAAAACGAAACTGTCTCCCATCTAACAAAAGTTCGCTGTACACTACTTTTCATAAAAATGCACATCATTTTTAGGCTGAACCCACGGTATATGAAAGAATACTGTTTTGCAAAAACAGACATAATGTCTTACGGGATAACAGCAATCAGTGATTTTATAATGTTACTTAAAATCCGTCTTGATTGCAAAAAAAAAAAATTTTTTATTATTCATATGACCGGTTTCGGTTCATTCAGAACCATCTTCAGATCTGATATTTGCAGGTGCAAAGAACTTCCTTTGACGAAATAATTTATTGTAAGGTGTCTACGCCATCAGGTGGCTCCATGGAATAATTTCTAGGTCAAGACAGTTTGTATAGGCGTGAAGTGCCTATTACATAGAGACAGTTCGTCACAAAGTTTTAATTGTGAGAAAAAAAAAGCTGCTAAACCCAGAGTTTGGTGGCCGCAGAACTCTTAACTTGTGTTGACTAGGGCAGTTTAAATCACACTGGTGTCCAAAATAAAAACAATAAGCGGAGATTTTGAAGGCTGACTGTATTTCGTCACAAAAAAGCATAAACAGGTGATAGTAAACTAGAAACAAAGTAAAGAATACACAACGTAAACAGCTGCAACTTGGATAATGGTAGACAAAAAAGTTCTTCGTTTTTTCCAACTTACCGGATTTGCACACACATTTCGACAACTCGTTAATGTGCTAAGTAGGCGGAGTGACCGCCTCTGGCAGCAATACAGGCCTGGCAACGAGGGGGACATGTTGCGAAAGATGTCAACAATGTCGTGTTGAGGCAATAACTCCCATTCTTCCTGCAGAGCTGCTCGCAAGTCTTGGGGAGTGGTTGGTGGATGTTGTCGTGATGCAACCATTCACTTCAGTGCGTCCCAGGCATACTCTATGGGATTCAAATAGGGAGAGCGAGCTGGCCACACTATGGGTGCCATATCTTCTGTTTCCCAGAAAATGTCAATTACCCGTGCACTCTGAGGTCGAGCATTATCGTCGATCAGTACAAAGTGTGGTTCAACAGCACATCACAACAGCCACACGGAGTGCCAAGATCTCGTCGCGATACATGACAGCAATGTACAGTTTTCTGAAGAGGTGTTCGAATGGTCAACATAATCGCTGCCCACACCACTAGGGATCCTCCACGATATCGGCTCTTTCCACAGTGTGTGGGTCCCGAAATCGTGTTCCACGTTCCCTCCATATGCGAATATATCGAGAATCACTCTCCAGAGCAAAATGGGACTCATCTGTGAAAAGCTCATTGGCCGCCATTTCGACCGACCAGGTGTCGTGATGACAATTCCACTCTAGACGTTCCCTTGTGTGAAGGAGCGTCAGAGGCACACATAAAACAGGTCTGTGACAATAAAGGCCTCTCTGCCGAAGACTTCTGTACACCGTTTGCTTCGATACAATACACCCAGTCGATGTTGCGGGGTTAGATGCCAGTTGTCGTGCAGGTGGTGGTGGTTGTTGGGATGTTTAAGGGGGACTAAACAGCTAAGGTCATCAGTCCCCCATGCCGTGCAGTACTAACAAGGAAACCTCCCCATCGCACCCCCCTCTGGTTTAGTTACAAGTTGGCACGGTGGATAGGCCTTGAAAAACTGAACACAAATCAATCGAGAAAACAGGAAGAAGTTGTGTGGAACTATGAAAAAAATAAGCAAAATATACAAACTGAGTAGTCCATGCGCAAGATAGGCAACATCAAGGATAAAATGAGCTCCAGAGCGCCGTGGTCACGTGGTTAGCGTGAGCAGCTGCGGAACGAGAGGTCCTTGGTTCAAGTCTTCCCTCGAGTGAAAATTTAACTTTCTTTATTTTCGCAAAGTTATGATCTGTCCGTTCGTTCAATGACGTCTCTGTTCACTGTAATAAGTTTAGTGTCTGTGTTTTGCGGCCGCACCGCAAAACCGTGCGATTAGTAGACGAATAGACGTACCTCTCCAATGGGAACCGCAAACATTTGATCGCAAGGTCATAGGTCAACCGAATCCTCCACAGGAAACCACGTCTGATATATTCTATACGACACTGGTGACGACATGTGTGTCACATGACAGGAATATGTTGTCGACCCACCTAACTTGTACACTTGGCGAATGGGTAAAAAGATTCTTCTACCTTGCCCGATTTAGGTTTTCTTGTGGATGTGATAATCACTCCCAAAAAAAGTGATGAAAACATAAGAGTTTGTCACATAAACTGCAACAAATGAATGCAACAGTTTCACAGTCGCACAGTTTTCCCTGTGCTCTGTCGAAACATATGTTTTTAACGTTTCCAAATTTTTCCCTGTGCGGCCTGTCGGACAGACAATAATTGCCTGAAAATAAAAACTTAAACTTTTCACGCGAGGGAAGACTTGAAGCAGGGACCTCTCATTCCGCAGCTGCTCACGCTAACCACGGGACCATGGCGCTCCTGAACTCATTTTATCCTTGATGTTGCCTATCTTGCGCATGGACTACTCAGTTTGTATATTTTGCTTATTTTTTTCATTGTTCCACACAACTTCTTCCTGTTTTCTCGATTGATCTGTGTTCAGTTTTTCAAGGCATATCCACCGTGCCAACTTGTAACTAAATCTGAGGGGGGTGCGATGGGGAGGTTCCCTTGTAGGGCAGTAACTTCGTGGTCTTACAACCAAATAACGGTCCTCTCTTCCTGACGTCATACATAAACGGTCATATCCTGGTCTTCGGCATACAGTTTCGGTATCTATAAACAGTTGCCGCCTCCGGAAAACAACAGAACGACTCACATTAAGCCATCGAGCCACATCGGTTTGCGACTGTCCTACTTCCATTCTTCCAACGACCCTCCACAGCAGAGAGTGTGGTTGGCGTCTTCTCTGTGACATACTGCATTGTCTGTGACTCTGCACACAGTGATTGTGGATGCAGGGCTATTCGGCAAACACTACCCTGTTTCATATGTGCCCTGACGTGGTTGTCCGTTGACTGGAATGAAATCTTCCGTGTAGAACACGGTTGTACGGCCGTCTGTTGACAGCATGCGTGATTATACAATGAATTAGACAGAGGACAGGGAAAAACCATTTTGTTGCTTTAATATTGGACACCAGGGCATATTTACATCTCGGGCCATTCTGGATCTCAGTAACGGATAATGATATCGAAAAAAGTTTCATAGCTCTTCGAGAATATCATCTTGAGAACATACGGTAAAAATTTCGACGATCTGGAATGAACAGAAGCGGTGCATCCCCACAATTGGTACTTTTCGTACCCTAAAAATAATGGGTTTTCTGCTTTTTTTTTCAGAAACCGCCAATCCACAAATCTTATTTTTATAAGCCGCCTAAGGAGTACTCTAGACCACACCAGATGCTAAAGAACCAACGGATTTGCTCAATTTACCGTGGGCTGGAGGAAGCGGTTAGTGATTAAATTTTGATCCTGTACTGTACGATAGTTACAGTAGGCACGTTCTCCAGATTGCTGTACAAGTGGTCGCTAGGCCAAAGGCTATCCAAAACACTTTACCCCCCCCCCCTCCCTCCTCTGTGATCAACAGTACCTGAGATACGACAACCCTGAGAAATCACATTTTCGGGCTTGACTTTTGGAACATATTGCTACCGTGCACTGTCGTGCATGGACCGATAGATAGTGAAGGAAAATACGGCGTCGTAGTGCAATGATGTTTTCCAGAATGTAAGCAAGAATTCGTTACGACATTTATAATCTTGTGATTCGTAGCTCCAATGTTACTAACGTGATAGTATTTTGCCGCAATTATTGATTGAAGTTTACTGTTGAACAGTTTCATTTAATTCAGTGTGCGAAAATATAGTCACGAACAGTGAAAAAAATGCATATCCTTTGGATTTTATAGAAACTCTTAGAGAATTGAAACTTTTAGATCGTGTGGAGGGACGAGCTTTACTTTAATGAAGTCAGATACAGATTATTAGTCAGAACCACCAATATAATTAATTACTTCACATTCAATAGGGCTTTATGATAGGCCCCTATTGCAAGTGATCTTGCCTGGACCTGGATTAATATTTCCCGAGCGTCCAGAATCCGAGTGTGTACGTAGAGAGACAGTGAAAAATCATTCAATAATCACCTCCCGATAGGCAGACCTACACAGCGGGATCCAACCACATTTTGAAAGTGAATTTGAAGTAGGACAATATAAATTAATTACTTAACCATGTTATTGTTGTGGTATTCAGTCCAGAGACTGGTTTGATGCAGCTCTCCATGCTACTCCATCCTGTGCGAGCTTCTTCATCTCCCAGTACCTACTGCAACCTACATCCTTCTGTATCTGTTTAGTGTATTCATCTCTTGGTCTCCCTCCAAGATTTTTACCCTCCACGCTGCTCTCCAATACTAGACTGGTAATCCCTTGATGCCTCAGAATATGTCCTACCAACCGATCCCTTCTTCTAGTCAAGTTGTGCCACAAACTCCTCTTCTCCCTAATTCCATTCAATACCTCCTCATTAGTTATGTGATCTACCCATCTAATCTTTAGCATTCTTCTGTAGTATCACATTTCGAAAGCTTCTATTCTCTTCTTGTCTAAACTATTTCTCGTCCACTATTCACTTCCATACATGGCTACACTCCATACTTCTAAAAAATAACAATTGTTGTCTTCATTCTTACGTTTAAGGGATAGTCAAATTAATACGAGACAGATGGAAAAGAAGATAAATACACTGTTTATTATTTGAAAAGCAGTGGACATAGGATTAATACGTTTAACCACTGTGAGTGACGATGGTCAATGCCTTCACCGAAAAATGTTTGCGGATGCCGGCAGAATCATGACTGTACCCAGGCGTGCACATTTTCGTCCGAAGCAAATCGACGGCCACGATATTCTTTCTTCAAGGCACCAAAAATATGGAAATAGCATGGAGAGAAATCGGCACTGTATGGAGGATGTGTAATGGCATCCCAGCGAAACGTCTGCGACGTTGGAAATATGGGGGCGGACATTAGAATGATTTAGAATGGCACCACCCGTCCACATTTCTTGGCGTTTGAACTAGGACTGCTCCAGTTTTTGCAAAGTGTCCACGTAGTGCTGTGCGTTAATTGTAGCGCCGTGTTCCAGAAAGTGTATGAGCAGCGGAGCCTTGCAGTCAAAGAAAAAGATCGTTATGACTTTCCAAGAGCCCAAGAGCTGGTGTTCATGGTTTTGGATTATCTCGGTGTTGATGGTGGAGGGGAGGGGGGCGGAGAGGGTGAATCCATGTACTTCCATTGTTGGTGATGACGCTTGCTTTCTGGCTCAAAATTATGGCACCATGTTCTGTCTCCCGACAGGAATCTTCCAGGTGCTGCAGTCATATCGACGTTCTGTTCAACGTCAGCTCCTCCGTCAGGCTGTGGGCAAACCAGTATGCAGAGATTTTCTGGAGCTTCAGATGTTCTGTCATGATGGCGTCAGCGGTACCGTAACTTACGTCTAGCATGAGCCGAATCTCTTCCGCCGTCAGCCGTCTGTCATTTCCAACGGCAGCATGCGCTGGAGCAATGACAGTCCTGGCCAACTACTGTATTTCATTTCACGCGCATGCAAGCGCACTTGAACTACTGCGTTCGCCACACACAGGAGACACTCGGGCATGAAATGCTCTTTCTGACACTCCTGCCGCAGTATGAAACCTCGCTACACTTCGCTGGTTCTCTTTCCCTGTTTCCACTGTGAAACAGGACGCACACACGACACGCTGATATCAAGTCGAGAATGTACAGCAGACAAATGGCACAGCAATAAACATTCGCGCCGTTAGTTAATGATTCCCAATATAGCGCACTTCTGTACACAAAGCTACCTCAATTACCAACGTACCATGCTCACCATGCCTCGTTTTAATTTGACTGCGTCTTATAAAATACTGATTTAATCATACAGACAAAACTTGACATGATACAAAAATTCTTAATGATTTTTAAAATGTCAGTCTCATTGTGGTTTCTGGCACTGCATTTTATTTCACGCTACTTCCTACTTAGCAATCATCAGAATGAAACCTTTACTTTGATACACTCATATCCGTGAAAATTATTTTGTCTCGTGTGGTGCTTTTCGTTGGCTCTCTGCTTTGTTATTGCTCGCGTAACAACTAATATATGAGATAAAATATGTTGCTACGAAAAGAGCCATGAAATACTTTTTAGGGATGCTGTGCTGTGACTTTCTTTGGATCATTTTTCAACAAAAGAAAATATATTATGTTCTTATTATTCTGGATCTGGCTTTCTATTAAAGGAAAATTGTTTCGTTACTGTAACTCGCTATAAAGATCAATATATCTTCCTTACTTTACAGTTATTGAAAAGGATGCTGAAAATTATTTCGTTATCAGTACTGATGTTACAGTACACAATCTTTGTTCAACATCAAAATTTTGCAGTGGATTTTTGTTAACAGTAAAACACCAATAAGTACCACGACTAACACGAGGACATGAGGCTGTTATCAGAGAAAAAGATGTTTTTACTATAAGGTTTGCCAGACCAGAACTACGCACAGCAAGATTTCTTTTATGTTCTGAAGGTAAATTATCTTTTTGCACTGTTAATAATATATCATCCGCAGCCCGCGTCTACCTGTAAAACACATCATAAAATCTGCTGCTCTGCCCTGCAATTCCGAAAGCTGAAAGAAATAATTTTAGTTTAGTATTAACTGTCCGCTTCTTTGCGGTATGATTGGTTTCATTTAATGCAGTTTGAATGCGCCGCGGCAGCGGTTCGTTCGTTCGTAGCGCAGCTCTGCACCACGAATAATATTTCAATAGCTGAAAACGTCTTAAAAGGATGGGATAAAATACCAGGCAAACTTGTTACCAATAATAATGCAAGTTTTCACTTAGTAACTCTATTCAAAACATTTAGACAGATTAAATTATTACACACCTTTACAAATCAATGTCTAATGGCGTCCTTCTCTCAATCTTGAGAAAAGAATGCTGCACAAGCATACAATATAGCGTCACAGGCTCTTCCTACTCACGTAACTCCAAGAAGACGACAGAGAAATTATGCTCGGTCACGACTATTCAGTACTCGCCGACACAGATATTATCTTTTTAAAAAAATCGGTACATAATTCTACACGAGTATAAAACATGACACATAATGGTTTCTCTTTATTACATAAAGTTCCCAAAATAACCAAAATAATTGTCCACGCAATAACAATCATCCAGTTCAATTATTCTGTTCTCTTTTTTTACCACATATAATATGTATTTTGCCAAGAGACGATACATGCTTTTCTAGACAACGAAAATTTTTTTATGTGCACTATTTCGACAAATTCTCATATGATACTTTGGATTTTAAGACCAGGTCGTTCTGTAGATCCAAAATTACTAGCTCCGCTAGTTCTGACCTCACTTGAACAAATTGCGCAATGTGTGCAATTACACTGGTTACATTTACTTGGGAAGCAAACGGATTAATGAAAGAGGTGACCACTGGCAGAATCATATCCAACTACTGAATTCAGTTTTCAAGTTGATCTCGACGTAAATGAAGAGCTTTTTCTGCAGGTGTGATACCCTGATAATCCAGCTTAGTTTTGAATGAGTTTACAGTTCCTATCGTTATAGATACATGTTTGTCTTTTCCATGCAGCTTTTAGCTTAAATAATTCATTTTTTCTGTAGTGTCTGTGATAATACTTTAACTCATTAGCCATAGAGATTCAGTTGGTTCAAATGTTATTCTTCTTGTTGTGGCATACAGTAGCTGGTAGAAGTAAAACGGCAACTCCGGTTGCAATGGTGCCCTCCAGCACAGGATTCGGAATCCCTGTAGTATAGAGTCGGTAGGTGTCGAGAACAACATCTTATATGTAGGTGCTGACGAGAGTTTATATGACAACAGCTGAATGAGACAGCATATGCACACCAATAAGAAAGCGCTAAGCGTCAAGGAAATATAATTACTATTCATCATCAGCCATATTCTATCTGGAACATGGACAAACAGTGAACAAGTTATAAGCTGGGGCACTGAAAATAAATAACGCTATGCAGAATTTCGACAGTTTTTCAGTGTAGTATCAGGAGAGAACTGCAATTGAAAAATTAAATATTTCTAGGCTGACAAAAACAAGAAGACTTAGAAGATAATGAGAACGTTAATCTGAAAAAGTAATCCATCATTGCCTGCCGGAGTGGCCGAACGGTTCTAGGCGCTACAGTCTGGAACCGCGCGACTGCTACGGTCGCAGGTTCGAATCCTGCCTCGGGCATGGATGTTAGTGATGTCCTTAGGTTAGTTAGGTTTAAGTAGTTCTAAGTTCTAGGTGACTGATTACCTCAGAAGTTAAGTCCCATAGTGCTCAGAGCCATTTGAACCATTTTTTAATCCATTATTGAGCGGAAATTTGAACTACACTTGGCTGTCCTACTGTGACTGTTGCCGAAGTGAATGGACAATTCATAGACTATGAACGCAAAAGCCGAACAGAGGAAGGCAAAGCGGAAGTATCGATTATGCTACGGAAGTTTAGGATGTAACGAACATTAACTTATTACGATCAAAGGCAGACACCTTCTATAAATATCGATAAGGGGACCAACCCAGGAAACTGTTGAATCATATATCAGCAAATACAAATTAAAAGGTGTACGATTACGGTGATGTTATGAGCTGTCTGGCGGAAGAGACAAAATTCTATATTTAAACAGCATAGAAAGATGTTTCTGATTGTAATTAAACAAGAAAACAAAAAAACAAAACATTTACGAAATTGAATAAAATGTTCTCGGGTTTCCAACCGCGTCAATTGTTTAAAACTACACGAGCTTTCGGCCAAGCCCTCTTTGGCCATTGTCAAGTGCTATGACTGCCAGTGGGCTGTTGGTGCGCCCTTATATAGGCTACCTGCCGGCTGTGACATTGCCATATATGGGCATGTTTTGAGTCGGCGTTCGATGTGCCCCCTTCAACCGTGCGATGGCTGGATCCCACGCAGCGCTGAGCTGCAAGCCACCGTCTCAATTCAGGGGTTTTGCGGTAATTTTTATTTCAATAGCTTCCTTTATTAAACTGTCCCAGAAGCCATTAGAGCGAGCCACGACAGAGGTACTGTCAAATTTTATGTGGTGGGCGTTTTCTAACGCATGCTCAGCTAACGCAGATTTCTCCGGATAGCGTAGGCGATAATACCTCTCATGTTCTTTCCTTCGTTGTTCCACAGTACGCACTGTTTGTCCGATGTACTTCTGGCCACACTCACAAGGTATTTCGTAGACTCCAGGTGTTCTGAGACCTACTGCGTCTTTAACTGGTCATAGTAATTGACGGATTTTTGCTGGAGGAAGATTGATTTGATCTAGTGTCTTTTCAACAGGCGGTTTATCTTGCCCGACACGGAGCCACAGAATGGCAGCAAAGCAAGTTTCTTTTCCTGCTCTTCGTCGGTGGTCTTATTGTATGTTACTGGCAGTAGAATCGTTCGGCAGTGAGCTTCAGATGCCAGTTCTCTAAACTTTTTCAGCAGTGTTCTTCGAAATGAATGTCTTATTCCTTCCAGGGATCCGAAGGGTATCCGTAAGACTTGCGTGCCGATCGAACCTACCGGTAACAAATCTGGTACCTCGCCTTTAATCTGCTTCGATCTCTTCTTTGAATCTGACCTGATGCGGATCCCACACACTCTCGAGCAAAACTCAAGAACAGGTCGCATTAGGATCCTATATGCGGTCTCTTTTAAAGATGAACCACACTCTCCTAATGTTCTCCCAATGAACCGGAGTCGACCATTCGCCTTCCCTGTCATAGTTCTCACACGCTCGTTGCATTTCATATCGCTTTACAGGTAAGGCCCACAGACAACTTGACTGTGTCAATCAGGACACTACTAGTGACTGCGTAGGCTTTCCCGGCGTAATAATTCTTGAAAGTCTCTTCGCGTTTGCTGCCGGATCCTAAAATCAACTTGACTCGATATTTCGGCGATCCAACTGTTCGCCATCTTTAGGAAATGCTGCTTCTGCTGATGAGTCCCGCTGAGAACTGACGCAAGATTGCAATTCGACGTCTCCGGAAGTGTTCGAAGAGGAACATAGATCTGTGGCCTTTCTTCCTTATGCTGGAGGCTTATCGTTTAAGATTGGACGAATTTTAAGGAGTTTTAACATCAAGAGTGTGTTCCGTCCACCCTCTAAGATTAGGGCTCTGCTCGGCTCTGTGAAGGATGATTTGGGACTTAGGAAACCCAGGGTGTACAAAATCCCGTGTCAATGTGGGAAAGCTTACGTTGGCCGTTCTATTCGCACAGTGAATGACAGGTGTGTGGAACATCGCCGTCACACGACGCTACAACAGCCGGAAAAATCGGCCGTAGCAGAACACTGCCTAAATGAGGGACACAAAATGAAATTTGAGGAAACTGTTGTAATTGCCAACATTTCCGGTTTTTGGAATAGTGTGTATAAAGAGGCGATTGAAATTAGGTTGGCTGATAATTTAATCAACAGGGACAATGGGTTTCCTCTTAGCAAAACGTGGAATCCTGTATTATCTCGCATCAAAACTGAACGTTCTTCGGTGCGGCCTTGATTGCGATATACCGTTGCCAGCAGTGTTGCACTAAGGGCGGCGCCACCTCCCTGTTTTGGAAGCCAGAAACCGTGATGGGCGGCGCATGCGCCGTGTACTGAACGGTGGCGTATATAGGACGTCGGATTGCAATCTTGCGTCAGTTCTCAGCGGGACTCATCAGCAGAAGCAGCATTTCCTGAAGATGGCGAACAGTTGGATCGCCGAAATATCGAGCCAAGTTGATTTTAGGATCCGGCAGCAAACCCGAAGAGACTTTCAGGACACTACTAGTGCTTATCCGAACATTATGGGTTTGTTTTTCCTACTCATCTGCATTAACTTACACATTTCTACATTTAGAGCCAGCTGGCGTTCATCACACCAACTAGAAATTTTGTCTAGGTCGTCTTTTAACAACCTATAGTCATTGATCATCGACACCTCGCTGCACACCGCAGCAGCATCAGCGAACAGCCGCACATTGCTGCCCGCCGTCTCTGCCAGATCGCTTTTGAACATAGAAAATAGCAAATAGCGATTATCCTGTCACGCTTCCCTGGGCACACCTGATGTTACCCCTCCGATGGACACTCGTCGTCGGGGACAACATACTGGGTTCTGTTACTTAAGGGGTCTTCCAGCCACTCACGTATCTGGGAGACTATTCCGTATGCTCGAACCTTCGTCAACAGCCTGCAGTGGAGTACCATGTCGAATGCCTTTCGGAAATCTAGAAATATGGAATCTGGCTGTTGCCTTTCATCCACAGTTCGCAGCATATCATGTGAGAAAACAGCAACCTGGCTTTCGCAGGAGCGATGCTTTCTAAACCCGTTCTGATTCGTGGAATTGGGCTTTTCGGTCTCGGTAATGCGGCGCATTCGCTGCTTCCCCCTTCCTCACGCTCGGGCAGCGGGACGTGGCGACGGGGGAAACGTGCCAGCCAGACTGAGCGCTACAGCAAAATGGTTCAAATGGCTCTGAGCACTATGGGACTCAACTGCTGTGGTCATCAGTCCCCTAGAACTTAGAACTACTTAAACCTAACTAACCTAAGGACATCACACACATCCATGCCCGAGGCAGGATTCGAACCTGCGACCGTAGCGGTCGTGCGGTTCCAGACTGTAGCGCCTTCAACCGCTCGGCCACTCCGGCCGGCGCGCTACAGCACTCGTCACAGACCACGGTCCGCAAACCGGCCACCTCTTCTCTAAAAAGAAATAATGCTGATGAGCAGGGAAAACATAGCCATAATGTTCGGATAAGCATCAGTAGTGCGAGAATTATCGCAAAATCAGCTTAACAGCTCATGCATCGAAGCTGCTTACAAGAATAATATACAGAAGATGGGAAAAGAAAATTGAGAATGCGCTAGGTGATGATCAGTTTGGCTTTAGGAAAAGTAAAGGGACGAGAGAGGCAATTCTGACGTTACGGCTAATAATGGAAGCAAGGCTAAAGAAATATCAAGACACTTTCATAGGATTTGTCGACCTAGAAAAAGCGTTCGACAATAGAAAATGGTGCAAGCTGTTCGAGATTCTGAAAAAAGTAGGGGTAAGCTATAGGGAGAGACGGGTCATACACAATATGTACAACAACCAAGAGGGAATAATAAGAGTGGACGATCAAGAACGAAGTGCTCGTATTAAGAAGGGTGTAAGACAAGGCTATAGCCTTTCGCCCCTACTCTTCAATCTGTACATCGAGGAAGCAATGATGGAAATAAAAGAAAGGTTCAGGAGTGTAATTAAAATACAAGGCGAAAGGATATCAATGATACGATTCGCTGATGACATTGCTATCCTGAGTGAAAGTGAAGAAGAATTAAATGATCTGCTGAACGGAATGAACAGTCTAATGAGTACACAGTATGGTTTGAGAGTAAATCGGAGAAAGACGAAGGTAATGAGAAGTAGTAGAAATGAGAACAGCGAGAAACTTAACATCAGGACTGATGGTCACGAAGTCAATGAAGTTAAGGAATTCTGCTACCTAGACAGTAAAATAACCAATGACGGACGGAGCAAGGAGGACATCAAAAGCAGACTCGCTATGGCAAAAAAGGCATTTCTGGCCAAGAGAAGTCTACTAATATCAAATACTGGCCTTAATTTGAGGAAGAAATTTCTGAGGATGTACGTCTGGAGTACAGCATTGTATGGTAGTGAAACATGGACTGTGGGAAAACCGGAACAGAAGAGAATCGAAGCATTTGAGGTGTGGTGCTATAGACGAATGTTGAAAATTAGGTGGACTGATAAGGTAAGGAATGAGGAGGTTCTACGCAGAATCGGAGAGGAAAGGAATATGTGGAAAACACTGATAAGGAGAAGGGACAGGATGATAGGACATCTGCTAAGACATGAGGGAATGACTTCCATGGTATTAGAGGGAGCTGTAGAGGGCAAAAACTGTAGAGGAAGACAGAAATTGGAATACGTCAAGCAAATAATTGAGGGTGTAGGTTGCAAGTGTTACTCTGAGATGAAGCGGTTAGCACAGGAAAGGAATTCGTGGCTGGCCGCATCAAACCAGTCAGTAGACTGATGACCAAAAAAAAAAAAAAAAAAAAGTGTCCTGCTTGACACAGTCAAGTTCGTTGAATATCTGGGCCTTGTAAGCATGTATCTAGTCGCGCTCATATCGACTATGATGACAGCGCTATGGTCGCTCCTCCGATTTTTTTCGTGCCAGAACGAGCAAGGGAGTCAGGTGGTCGTTTTCTAACCGTGTGCTTGGTGTGAAGATGTTAGGGACTCAGGCTACGAGAAGAAGTAAATTTTGTAACTATAAGGGTGTCTGATGCTGTGTAATCATTCTTGTACCTCACGAGACGTAATACGCGGTTCGAGAAATCAAAAAAACCACGAGAATAATCGTGAGAACATGATTCGATGCCCACGAGCATCCCATCCGCGCCGGTAAATGAAACCTGGATTACCTATATTGCCACGAACGCCGCATCTGGATTGCACTGTGGGATAATGTATTGTGATATAGCGTTACTTTATGTACCAGAGTATCAATATATTTGTTTCTTTGTGAAGCGTTTAACAGTGCAGCCCTGTGTAGTGCAAGTGTTAAAAAATATATCAATGGATTATACTAGGCTGAAACTTAAATTTAGGTAATTGGCACTCCTTTTGCAAGGGAGGAAGCGAATGACGATTGGATTTACGAGGTGAGTGGATACAATTAGCAAACACAGACGAAACTATAACCTCACTCCCCCATTCGCTTACAGCTTTACTTGTAAAGCGATATGAAATGCAACGACTATGTGAAGTTTATGGTGGGGTAGGTGAATGGTCGACTTCATTTTGTTGGCAGAATTTTGAGACAGTGTGGTTCAGATGTAAAGGTGACCACATACTGGACATTAGTGTGACCTGTTCCTGAATTCTGCTCGACTGTTTGGCATTCGCACCAAATCGGATTAAACGAAGATATCGAAACAATTCGGAGGCGACTGCTAGACCTTTTACTGGTAGGTTCGAGTAACACGCAGATGTTAAGGAGATGCTTCCGAAAGTGGGACTCGCTGGAGAGAAAGTGCCGTTCTTTTCGAGGAATAGTATTGAGAAAATTTAGAGAATCAACATTTGAAACTGACAGCAGAACGAATTTGTTGGCACCAATATACATTTCGTGTAAGGGCCATGAAGAAGACAGGAGAAATTAGGGCTGATACGGAGGGTTTTAGACAGTCGTATTTCCCTTTCTCTGTTTGCGAGTGCGATAGGAAAGGGAATGACTAATATGGGTAAAGGGTAAAAATTTTCCGCTAATGGTAATTATTTTGTGGTGGCAAACATGTAACTCTTCTCAGATATGAGCAAATGTATCTGAAATATGTATTTGTGGAAGTAACGCTTGTGGCTAAGACCTAAGTTGCAATGGAAAAACTGGCAGCTTATGTGCAGTGTGATGTTTACTTGTTGCGAATTTTGTTAGTGCCTTTGCTAATACGCAGACTGCAGTGTCGGAAATAGTGTTGAGGTCATGTGGTGAGTATTACAAGTAATTACAGTCGTATACAGAGAGCCAACGTTTCAGACCTACGCAACGTTGTACTTCAGGTCTTTGAAAACTTTGTGGAATATTATTGCCTTCGATGCGTTGTCCAGAGTATTTTCGGTGTCGTAATGGCCGCTTTACGACACCTGTGTGGGCGGAGAGTACACCGAGGCTTCCAGTTTGCTGTCTATGAGTCAGCAGATTCATCTCCTGAGTTTCATCTCCGTGGAAAGTGGGCCCCACCGCGCAAGGAGACTCCTTCGTATCCCACGGTACGAAAGGGAAATATTTATAAGGTGGATGTGAGGATGTGCCTCTGAATTACTCAGTCATCGCGTATGCTGTTGAGATTAAGTGTAGGAGGAGAGAACGAGTTTGTGTGTTGCTTTCGTCTGGCCCCTCGGCCGAACCTGTCTGGCGTGGGAGACTTACCGGTAGCTGGACTGCGATGGGCGTGGAGGACGCCTGCGAGCACGAAAATCTCCGCATCTGCAAGAGCAGTGCTTCGGCAAGGCTGAGTTTTCTGCTCTGGTCTGTGGGAGCGATTACTGGATGGTAGCAAAAGGGAAACAGACAACAGTTCAGAAAGTAATGACGGTTTTAAGAAGACCTGCAGGGTCTACGGTAAGGCAAAAGAAGAAAAGTAGAAAGAAGAACAAAATTACTAATTACAAGTAGTCACCCGGTGGGGTGGCGCAGTGGTTAGCTCACTGGATCGCATTCGGGGGATCGATGGTTCATTCCCGCGTCCGGCCATCCTGATTTCGGTTTTCCGTGATTTCCCTTAATCGCTTCAGGCAAATGCCAGGATGGTTCCTTTGAAAGGCCGTGGCCGACTTCCTTCTCAACCTTCCCTAATCCGATGAGACCGTGTATAGTTTACAGACTTTCGGGAATGTTTGAACCTGTAACCTTCCTCTTACTAATCGGGGTATCCTGCTTGTGATCTAAAATATGACCGTGGATCGCGTGTATGCCTAATGGATGTTTCCCAATTGTATAAGGCTATCTTTCCCGAAGAAGTGATACCGATAAGTAGGAGGAAAGTGTACAACCGACCCTTCTGATGAAAAGTCAACTAAAAATAAAAGTAATTAAACCGAACACGGCTATAATCTGCAAAATGAAAGTTATATTGTACATTCACTCACCAACAACACTGCACACAAAGAGGTATCACTGATCATTAATCCAAAAGTTACACTAATGAACGAAAAGGAAGTAATTACCGGTCGCGAGCCCACTAGAGCAATTTACATCTAAAATCCTGTACAAGATGATGGGAAAGAAAAACAACCTTTAGTTGCCACGTTCCTTTTTTTTTTACACTAATTTTAAGTGTGCATGTAATGATTTAATGATAAAGAAAACTCAGAAGTTACTCTTACGTTATGTTTGGTATTAAATTTTGAAAAAGGCAATCGAGTAAAGATTTAAAAATATGCAATTAAACTCTATGTTGGTACTGAACTTCGTTACGCAAACAATGACTTTCAGTGACTTCAGCATAACGTCATCAAAGAAATTTAGAAAAGAAAGCACATTTTACTTTGCCGTTACTTATTTTTCAATTTGGATTTCATATTATTGTCTGAAAAACTGAGCCTTTTTTACTGACTTGAACAGAATTAAATACTAGACTACGCACCAAACCAAACAGCCATGTCCTCCAAGCTATATGTAAAATAAATAAAACTTCTGTACTCTTAATATGAGCATTTCTTTAGATTTGGGTTTTTCCAGTGATTCATTTTCAAAATCGAAAAATGAAATTGCTTTACTTTAGTCATATACTGAAGCCTGTTGTACAACAGTTAATAGGAAGTAGACTGAGGCTAAAATTCTTAAAAGAGAAATTATTCATTAGTAAACTGGCTGTAACTATTCAGTTTGTTTCTTATGTCACTCAGCATATCAGGAAAAAAAGGAGCAAGGATCCTGCTTGGTAACAATGTCTGGGGGCAATGAGGACACAATCGCCATGAGTTTAACTGATTATTATTTAAATAAATCTTGTCAATCGAATCAAATTCAGTTGTGCTGCTGGGTTAGCCGTTGATATTTTCTACCGATGAACAGTCTTACTTCAGTGCTGTGCATACAACGAAACTTGGAGCCGACGACGAAACTGTGTTGCCGGAACTGCTGCTGTTGTTGAAGACGGTAGCATATTGTCGGGCCACGGCTAATTACAGGAACGGGCAATCGTAATTAATACAGCCTCTTCCGCCCGTCAACTGTCCTTCCTCCTGCTACTAGACATCTGGCCGGCGCGCGTAATGATGCCGCCGAAATGGTTCTCTCTACTGCGAGAGCGTTAACACCACACTTCCGCACACTACAAGCGCTGCAACCCGTCTCCCCCTCTCTCCGCGCGCTCTGCGCTACAACCCCCAACCCAAAGATTTTACAGCGGACAAGCACTGCTATTATCGCTGCTAATCGATGCAAATAATAATTCTTTCGGCTTTTTCGCAGAGCTTATAAGTTTCACAATAAAACACAGATAAATACAATGGAAAGTTAACAGACTTCTACCTAAGTGTACACATACAGTGAAGCAATGTCCTTACTTATTAAAAGAAAGCATTTAAATTAAAAATATTTACATGCAATTTTAAAAAATTTATATATCGGTAGCAGGAGCCATGCATCCTGCAATTTCGGTGTTACAGCCGATGACCTCGCTGTTTGGTCTCTTCCACCAAATCAACCCAATCCCAAAAGTAGTCACATTATGGAGTATATTGAAGATAAAAACTGAACGGAACAGTTTTGCCGGTGCATGCATCATCCATACATAAGTGGACTAAGTTAACTGTGGTGGTCAAGAAACGATAAAAAGAACAATTCTTGAATGGAGGTAACGGAAGTTGTTGGAGGCTACGAGTGATGAAAGGAGAAGAAGATTTTGTTCCTTTTGTGACGACAGTATTGTATTTGCTAATGCAAATGTGTCGGATTTTAATGCAGCGCGAAATCAGGTAACAAGCTTAATTATCTGATAGAAAAGTTCAAACGTCTGCTTGGCTATGAAAACGAACCGCTTGGATTTTGTCCTTCACGATCTTTTTCGATCAAGGAAATGTAATATGACATTCTTACCTGATAGACCACAGGAGTTGGTTCAGACGCATAAGTGGAAAGGTTATCTTCCTTCTTACACAACGGCACTTTTCCTTCTCTCAGTGTGAAAATTGTGTCTTAATCGAGCTGTTGAGTGTGTGTGACTGTGATAAGTGCTTCTAGAGATCTGTTGTCGTGTTTGTGAGATTGATGACGGGGAGAAAGACAAGGGAGAGGGTAAAAAAAAAAAAAGGTTCAAATGGCTCTGAGCACTATGGGACTCAACTTCTCAGGTCATTAGTCCCCTAGAACTTAGAACTAATTAAACCTAACTAACCTAAGGACATCACACACATCCATGCCCGAGGCGGGATTCGAACCTGGGACCATAGCGGTCTCGCGGTTCCAGACTGCAGCGCCTAGAACCGCACGTTCACTTCGGCCGGCCGAGAGGGTAAACATGTTGGCATTGCCGAATAGTACGATGGGGACCACAGAGCTAGAAATCCCAGTCAACAGACAGGTCACCGTCAGTAGTGTTGTGTACCCTCACACCGTGACATAACCCAGAGAAGTTTGGAATTTAGCCCATACCACTGGCTCAGCGTAAGTCGATCCGGAACTTTACCCCAAAACCACTACACCACCTGACAGCCAAATATTCTATTCGCAGTACCACTGAGATCGCAATATATGGAAGGTGTTAAAGAGTAAAACACTTGGAGATTATTCTCATTTAAATTTCAGAATTGATGTGCTGCTCCTTGTGTCAATGTATTCGGAAACTTTCACAGTCGTTGCCTTAAGACATATGCCGTAGATCCAGCTGATTATATTACTTCACCTGGCCTGCCATGGATTCTCAGCAAAAAATTTCTAAAACAGAACTGCAACTTATTAATCATACTGAGCAAATACAGAGCGTCGAATGAGACAAGGGAGACATTCAGTCGCATAGACCTGCTCACACAGACACACATGTGCACACAATATCTACATGGTTGTTATGTTGAAAAGAACCTTATTTTATAAAAATAACCTTATTTTATAAATCTTTATGTTAACTTTATGTTAAAAGTCTGTATAGCTGGGCCATGACGCAAGACCTGCCACACTCTGATTTTGCGTGGGTCTTTGCCCACTGGTTTGATGTAATGACATACAAGGTGTGTGAAACAAGTAATGAGACTGATTTTTATCTACCGAAGTTTTTATTTTTTCAAACAAAAATACTGTCGTCTTCAAAAAAGTTCCCTTCGTCAGCTATTCACCGGCAGTCTTGGTAGCAACCCTGAAGGGCTTCAACTGACATGGCCTTTAACATGTCAAGCAAAATTTTTTGAACGTTCTCCAAAGTCCCAAAATGGCGTCCTTTTAAGACATTTTTCAGTTTCGGGGAAAGAAAAAAGTCGCAAGGACTCAGATCATATAAACAGGGGGTTATGGAACAACAGGAATGCCTTCTGAGGTAAAATGCCACGATGGAAAAGGCTGTGTGAGATGGGTCGTTGTCATGGTGCAGCATCCGCTTGATTGCAATGTCAGGTCTCACTCGATTCACCCATGCCCTGAGCCTTTCAAGGATGTCTTTGTAACACACCATACACCAACAGTCAAAAGAGCAGATTAGCATGGGTTTGATCTTTGATTCACTCATCAGAGCTTTTTCACTCAACAGGTCTCAACGTGCAACTCCAGATTTTGCCGCTTTGTCTCAGAGTTACACAAAAGAAATCCAGTTTGTGGTAATTGGCAATCCCCTCAAGTAGATCAACGCATACGTCTCTTCGATTGCCCTTCTTCTCATTTGTGAGGTTTTACGGTACCATTTAGACACAAACCTTTCGCACGTGCAAAACGTTGGCCAAAATTTGTTGTACGGCGAAAGTGTTTAAGTTTAACAGGTTACCCATCATCGTTATTGTTAAACATCGGTCTGATCTCAGAAGAGGACGCACACGTTCGACGTCTTCGTCGGTTGTTGAAGTTGAAAGCCTCTCTGAGCGAGGTCCCTCTTCAACATGTTCGAGGCCTTCCAGAAATGATTTGTGCCATCGAAAAACTTGTTACTGATTAGGAATGTTTGCCACAGGCCTGTTTCAAGTTATCGAAGGTCACAGTCGCGGCTTTCCGGAGTTTAATACAAAACATGATGGCATAACTTTGCTTTAAACTCCGCTGTTCCATTTTCGTTACTTACAACAAAAACACAAATTCACTAAAGGCGCTCTCAAAAATCACGTGATGGCTGTACAGAGCCAAAACGCGGACTGAATATCTGGAAGGGATGAACACACCAGTCTACACAAGTGGAACAACACAACATTGCCAGATCGCTCGCATTGCTGTCTGTCTCATTACTTGTCTCACACATCTCGTACCTGATGACTCAGCGATTGGCTACATTTTATAACTGCATCTTGAGTATCTAGAAAATTTGCATGAAACTCTCTCTGCTCTGTCATTACGTCAAGAGAAAATTTTACCACTACCTAACATCAACAAGCTGGGTGTTCAAAAGCGACTCATTTCCTCATTGTGCAAAAACAGAAACTATAAGATTCACTATCGAAATTTAAAGTCTTTGCTCTAAGACATATGCCTCCTGCTCATTACATTACTCAATGGCTTGAAGAACCATCTTATTGTAAAGAAATGTTGTAAGTGGATATTGTCTTTCCGTCAAGCTGCCTGTATGAAAGAGTATATAAAACTTCCTCGCAGATTAAAACTGTGTGCCGGACCGAGACTCGAACTCGGCACCTTTGGCTTTCGCGGGCAAGTGCTCTACCATCTGAACTACCCAAGCACGACTCACGCCCCCTCCTCACAGCTCTACTTCTGCCAGTATCTCGTCTCCTACCTTCCAAACTTTACAGAAGCTCTCCTGCTTCGCAGGTACTGGCAGAAGTGAGGCTGTGAGGAGGGGGCGTGAGTCGTGCTTGGGTAGCTCAGATGGTAGAGCACTTGCCCGCGAAAGCCAAAGGTCCCGAGTTCGAGTCTCGGTCTAGCACATAGTTTTAATCTACCAGGAAGTTTCATATCAGTGCACACTCCGCTGCAGAGTGAAAATCTCATTCTAGAAACATCCCCAAGGCTGTCACTAACCCATGTCTCCGCAATATCCTTTCTTTCTGGAGTGCTAGTTCTGCAGATTCGCAGGTGAGCTTCTGTAAAGTTTGGAAGGTAGGAGACGAGGTACTGGCGGAAGTGAGGCTGTGAGGACGGGGCGTGAGTCGTGCTTGGATAGCTCAGATGGTAGAGCACTTACCCGCAAAAGGCAAAGGTGCCGAGTTCGAGTCTCGGTCCGGCACACACTTTTAATCTGCCAGGAAGTTTCATATCAGCACACACACTCAGCTGCAGAGTGAAAAACTCATTGTGGAAAGAGTATATAGTTATTAATGATGAGAAACACGTGAATGCAAATAATGAATTCGAAAAATATTTTCTCAAACTCAGCAATAATAGACTTTTTGGAAAAACTATGCAGAATTTGAGAAAAAAAATGTAATGGGACGGCAATTATGGAGCTGCTGTTCTGATTGAAAACCAAGTTTTCAATGCATTGTCATATTTAATGAGAATGTGGTTTCGGCTGAACGTAACAATGTAGTATTTGTAAAGGACCTTTTAGTTATTTCCAAGAGATTGCTTGCAGATATTTATTATGACTACATCATGAAAAAAAATTGGATAAAAATGTAAATCACGTTACAAAGACACGAAGGGTCTAATATTGTAACCCCCTTAAATATTTATGGTGACACTAAAAGTGATGTACATATTTGGTCTGACATTTCAGCTTACCCTGCTTATGTCAGTAAAAGGAACATGAGTTTAATGATAGATGAACTGTCAGAAGCGATTGTTACAGATCCTTAGGACTGAGAGGAAAAATGTATGCTCCCGAAACTAATGCACAAAGCTTAATGTGTTGAGCAAAAAGTGTAAAATGCTCACCAGCGAAACAAGTTAGTACTGGCAATAATTATTGGGAATGTTTGTTAAATGATAATGAAAAGTTGACATAATTTGATCCACATCATCACTTTCATCCTGAAAGCATGTTACACTTAACGACAAAGTGAGCACTGTTGCATGGGGCCACAACTGCCTGATGAATGATCTTGATAGCAGTAATTATAAATACTTGAAGAATGTAAATAATGTAACGTTAACACCTGAAAAATGTGTGTACGTTTTATATATTGTGATCGCAACTCATGTGAATTCACATGGCATTCTAATTATCTCCAGTAAATTTTTTTTATGGTAATTAGTTTTGATTGCGACTGCTCAGATAATGAAAAAATATTGTACAAATTCTCTTATCGTAGCTAAAGTGTAATGCTGAAATGTAAAAATATTATATGCAAAACAATGAATGCAGGATTTTGTAATTGCTGAAATGCAATAACATTAAATACAAAAAACTTGTATGTAAAGCATTGTATGAAAAAACATTATAATAAATTTTACATCAATTTTTTTTGAACCTCTTTCCTTCCCATTCCCTCTGTAATACATTGTTTCCATGCGTAATATACTATTTGTGCTTCATGCAACATAGCATTAGCAACCTGACATACATCACCTCTCTCTTAGCAGAGCTGGTGGTAAGTCTTGTGGAGATAAATTCCACACTGGATGTTGTCTCTCTTGCAGCGATTGACCATTACACGATCTATACAGGGTGTACCTGAAATGAATGTAGAAAATGAGAGTACTGGTAGAGTGGGTCATAGCAAGTGTATTTCATACAGCAAGCCATGTCCCCACCACTCAGTGCACGGTGCTAGGCGTTCTTGAACAGCTCGCACGAAGCCAGGGGGGTAGGCGCATAACATGCCATCCGAGCCATCATCGTGGTAGGTTTGCAGTCCAAAAATTTTAAGGTATTTGTGACATCTTCGTAAAAGATACGTCGGGATGAAGTTTTAATACCTTTATTTGCAAACGCTGTAGTCTATGTAGCTGCGAATCTTCCAGGTGGAGACACCACTATGCGTTTTCCATCTCTTACTGAGATGTGAAGGCGTTGCTTTTGGCTGTGGGAATACCTGTTTGATAGCTGTTGCTGCGGGGTTTCAAATCGAATGAAAATGAGGTGGTGGCCCTCAACTACGTACCCACAGATTCAGAAATGAAATATTAAATGTTTTGTCTAGGGGCTGGGATAAGTAGTTGCCGCATTACAAGCCAAAAACTGCTGAGTCTACAGTACACAATACGAATGTACACATGAATCGAATGGTCGACGGTTCCTATCACTCGGCAGTTGCGAAGTTTGAACGTAATATAGACATTTGTAAATGAAAGACTGCAATTAAATAAAATCTGCAGGTATTATCTTAACGATTTTAAATGATGAGTACGATTGCAGAAGTACCTTTACAGCGAAACACTTGTTGGTGTCGATGGTCCAGCAATTAAATAAAATATAAATTGAATAACAGGGAAACAATAGATCCTACTTCACGAAATTAGCTATGAACAACACCGTAACTCACGAGATATTCACTTCCAAACACATACTACATTTTCACTGCTGAAGCCACAGAAATATCACAAGTGCACAAGTCAGCACTACGAAATACACTCCTGGAAATTGAAATAAGAACACCGTGAATTCATTGTCCCAGAAAGGGGAAACTTTATTGACACATTCCTGGGGTCAGATACATCACATGATCACACTAACAGAACCACAGGCACATAGACACAGGCAACAGAGCATGCACAATGTCGGCACTAGTACAGTGTATATCCACCTTTCGCAGCAATGCAGGCTGCTATTCTCCCATGGAGACGATCGTAGAGATGCTGGATGTAGTTCTGTGGAACGGCTTGCCATGCCATTTCCACCTGGCGCCTCAGTTGGACCAGCGTTCGTGCTGGACGTGCAGACCGCGTGAGACGACGCTTCATCCAGTCCCAAACATGCTCAATGGGGGACAGATCCGGAGATCTTGCTGGCCAGGGTAGTTGACTTACACCTTCTAGAGCACGTTGGGTGGCACGGGATACATGCGGACGTGCATTGTCCTGTTGGAACAGCAACTTCCCTTGCCGGTCTAGGAATGGTAGAACGATGGGTTCGATGACGGTTTGGATGTACCGTGCACTATTCAGTGTCCCCTCGACGATCACCAGTGGTGTACGGCCAGTGTAGGAGATCGCTCCCCACGCCATGATGCTGGGTGTTGGCCCTGTGTGCCTCGGTCGTATGCAGTGCTGATTGTGGCGCTCACCTGCACGGCGCCAAACACGCATACGACCATCATTGGCACCAAGGCAGAAGCGACTCTCATCGCTGAAGACGACACGTCTCCATTCGTCCCTCCATTCACGCCTGTCGCGACACCACTGGAGGCGGGCTGCACGATGTTGGGGCGTGAGCGGAAGACGGCCTAACGGTGTGCGGGACCGTAGCCCAGCGTCATGGAGACGGTTGCGAATGGTCCTCGCCGATACCCCAGGAGCAACAGTGTCACTAATTTGCTGGGAAGTGGCGGTGCGGTCCCTTACGGCACTGCGTAGGATCCTACGGTCTTCGTGTGCATCCGTGCGTCGCTGAGGTCCGGTCCCAGGTCGACGGGCACGTGCACCTTCCGCCGACCACTGGCGACAACATCGATGTACTGTGGAGACCTCACGCCCCACGTGTTGAGCAATTCGGCCGGCCTCCCGCATGCCCACTATACGCCCTCGCTCAAAGTCCGTCAACTGCACATACGGTTCACGTCCACGCTGTCGCGGCATGCTACCAGTGTTAAAGACTGCGATGGAGCTCCGTATGCCACGGCAAACTGGCTGACACTGACGGCGGCGGTGCACAAATGCTGCGCAGCTAGCGCCATTCGACGGCCAACACCGCGGTTCCTGCTGTGTCCGCTGTGCCGTGCGTGTGATCATTGCTTGTACAGCCCTCTCGCAGTGTCCGGAGCAAGTATGGTGGGTCTGACACACCGGTGTCAATGTGTTCTTTTTTCCATTTCCAGGAGTGTATTTCTATCTCCCGCTACCACGCGCAAACCACTCCTCACACTCCAAGTCTCTCCTGCGACCCTACGTCCATTGCGCTGTACTGTACAGGATCCCTCGTGTCCTCTCCCGTCTTCCAGAACTCCCCCACTTCCGTACAGTCTCTCCAGGTGTCCCTTTTGGAACGATCGCTGTGATTGGCTAGAGCGCTCCCGCCATGTCTCCAAGCCGACACACGCTCACAAACATAAAAAATGAAACACATTCGAAATACTGGATTTACATTTATATAACTTGAAATTAAATAAATATTCCTACAGCTAGACCATAAACACGCTCTAACACACATTATTAAATACATAAACAAATTAAATAAACGTATATCAAAGGAATAGAACAGCAGTAAGCCAGTAGCCTAATGTCTCTGCGCTTTCTTAAACACAGTAAATAACTGAAAAATTTCTTCGTGAGTAGTATGTATTGGGTATAAACAAAGACATAGATGAATAAATATGTTTATAAGCATGCTACTACCGTATTTTCGTGTAACTGTCGAGTAATTATGGCGTGACGCAATCGATAGTAATCGGCCACTTTGACCTCCAATAACTCACGTGCTACTCAAGTTACATGCCTGTATTTTATACCTTTTTAGGTTTACACTAAAAGATTTCTGAAGAAACGTCTGTAGACAAGATCGAATCAACCGTTTAGATTTTGGAAATTCGTTGCTGGGTGTTACTTGTATAATTTACCATCAGATAGTAAACTTTAAACTAATAAAGACATTGAAAATCTGATTACAGCATCAGAATCGTCGTGCAACTAATGGTAAGGTACATGTGTCTTTTTGAGGTAGCATGATTCATCTGGGTACTATTAATTTCCATACGGACTGTGAAATTTGTGCCATTAAAGTTTCACAAAGTCCGCCATCTTTGGCATTCCCAGCATGTCTCCTTCATCGACACAGCGTTACCATGGAATTCGAGCCATGCAGCCCATGGACCCCAGCTAACGTTTGGCAACACGGGGCCCCGGTCCGCCGAGAGGCCCCAGCGCAGCCACGCCAACTCCAGACTCCGAATATTTTAAGGGCGTCACACCTGGCCCGTTACCTCACACGTTGCATAGAGAGCAGCACCTGCGCGTACTGCGCAGTCTGATTCGCCCTGTGTCAGTCTGTCGTCAAACCGAACACCACCCATTGGGATTTTTTGTGATCTCTCAAAGGCTTTTGATTGTGTAAATCATGAAATTGTGCTAGACAAGCTCAAGTATTGTGGCATGAGTGGGACAGTGCACAAATGGTTTAATTTGTACCTAACTGGAAGAGTGCAGAAAGTTGAAATAAGTAGTTCTCATAATATGCAAAGATCAGCACATTCCTCAAACTGGGGAACTATCAAGAATGGGGTTCCACAAGGGTCAGTCTTGGGTCCTTTGTTGTTCTTAATATATATTAATGAACTACCATTCTATATTCATGAAGAGGCAAAGTTAGTTCTCTTTGCTGATGATACAAGTATAGTAATCACACCTGACAAACAAGAATTAACTGATGAAATTGTCAATACTGACTTTCAGAAAATTACTAAGTGGTTCCTTGTAAACGGACTCTCACTGAATTTTGATAAGACACAGTACATACAGTTCCGTACAGTGAATGGTATGATGCCATTAATAAATATAGACCTTAATCAGAAGCATATAGCTAAGGTAGAATATTCCAAATTTTTAGGTGTGTCCATTGAGGAGAGATTAAATTGGAAGAAACACATTGATGATCTGCTGAAACGTTTGAGTTCAGCTACTTATGCAATAAGGGTCATTGCAAATTTTGGTGATAAACATCTTAGTAAATTAGCTTACTACGCCTATTTTCACTCGTTGCTTTCATATGGCATCATATTTTGGGGTAATTCATCACTGAGGAATAAAGTATTTATTGCACAAAAGCGTGTAATCAGAATAATAGCTGGAGTCCACCCAAGATCATCCTGCAGACATTTATTTAAGGATCTAGGGATATTCACAGTAGCTTCTCAATATATATACTCTCTTACGAAATTTGTTATTAACAACCAAACCCAATTCAAAAGTAATAGCAGTGTGCATAACTACAATACTAGGAGAAAGGATGATCTTCACTATTCAAGATTAAATCTAACTTTGGCATAGAAAGGGGTGAATTATACTGGCACTAAAGTCTTTGGTCACTTACCAAATAGTATCAAAAGTCTGACAGATAACCAACAAGTATTTAAGAAGAAATTAAAAGAACTTCTGAATGACAACTCCTTCTACTCCATAGAGGAATTTTTAGATATAAATTAAAAAAAATTAAAAAAAATAAAAAAACACAAAAAATGAAAAAGTTGTTATATTAACTTAAGTATGTTGTTAAATTAACTTAATTATGTCATGTATTGGAAAATTTGACTCGTTCCACATCATTACGAAATATCGTATTCATGATCCATGGAACTAGTATTAATCTAATCCAATCTAATCTAAACGGGGACACTTGTGTTTGTTAAACTATATGGAGCGACAGGAAATGGAGCGCTATTTTTGGGAGGAAAGAGCAGACTTGCACTGCGCTTACGGAGCAGCGGATGTAAACGCTCACACTGCCCAACGTTTGTATGTTCGCCGGCTTCCGAATCGTCGAATGGCACACGTTTACTGCCATCCACAGGTTCCTGAGCGAGAGGTTAACTTGAGTTACGTTTTCCACTGGCGCGTTCTCGTAATGGCACATGTGCTCTAAAGGCCTACCTCAGATCAGGTTTATTCACTTTGTGTTGCAGCTACAAAGGCCTGACGGATACTGTGGTCAATGCACAGTGTGTACACCAGGGCTTGAAGAGAGGTATTAGCACCGCTGGAAAGCACACCTTTAACAAGCTCGTGGCGCGTTGCATGGGAAATGGGTGCAATAAATTCCACAATTTCGCGTGTGTGGCATGAAAATTACCTGCACCCCTACCACCTTCAGGAGTTTCACACCCTTTACCCAGACGATTTTCCACGTGGAATTGAATTCTGCCAGTGTTTTCTACAAAGGTGTGCCATTCCACCGGACTTTCCGAACCGTGCACTTTTTCTACATCTACATCTGGGTGATTACTCGGCTATTCAGAGGCCTGGCAGAGGGTTCAATGAACCACCTTCAAGCTGTCTATCTACCGTTCCGCTCTCGAACGGCACAGGGGAAAAACGAGCACTTAAAGTTTTCTTTGCGAGCCCTGATTTCTCTTATTTTATCGTGATGATCATTTCTCCCTATGTAGGTGGGTGGCAACAGAATGTTTTCGGAACCGGAGGAGAAAACTGTTGATTGAAATTTCACGAGAATATCCTGTCGCAACGAAAAACGCCTTTGTTTTTATGATTGCCTCTCCAATTCACGTATCATGTCTGTGACGCTATCTCACCTATTTCTCGATAGTACAAAACGAGCTCCCTTCTTTGTACTTTTTCGATGTCATCCGTCAGTCCCACCTGATGCGGATCCCACTCCGCACAGCAACACTCCAGAATAGGGCGGACAAGCGTAGTGTAAGGAGTCTCTTTAATAGACCTGTTGCACCTTCTAAGTGCTCTGCCAATGAATCGCTGTCTTTGGTTTGCTCTACCCACAATATTATCTATGTGATCGTTCCAATTTAGGTTATTTGTAATTGCAATCCCTAAGTATTTAGCTGAATTTACAGCCTTCAGATTTGTGTGACTTATCGCGTAATCGAAATTCAGCTGATTTCTTTTAGTACTCACGTGAATAACTTCACACTTTTCTTTATTCAGGGTCAATTGCCACTTTTCGCACCATACAGATACCTTAAATATTTTGCAAGTCGTTTTGATCATCTGACGACTTTACAAGAAGGTAAATGACAGCATCATCTGCAAACAATCTAAGACGGGGACTGAGATTGTCTCCTATGTCGTTAATTTAGATCAGGAACAACGGATGAACCATCCTTTACAAGAGAGGGTACGTTCAACAGACACAATCAACACGTGTGGGCACAGGAAAATCAGCACACGGCCTTTGTTCGTGGTTACCGATAGTGCTTCGCAGTCGACATATGTGTCGGCTTGGTAGGCAATGATCTGGTAGGTCCATACGTACTGAACTCAGACACCTACTTCATTTTTTTACTATAAACTCTGCCAGAGATGTTGGAAAACGTTCCATGCGAGTGTGGTACCAACACGATTGTGCACCTGCCCACTTCACAAATGCAGTGCGAATGCATGTGGTTCAAATGGTTCAAATGGCTCTGAGCACTATGGGACTCAACTGCTGTGGTCATAAGTCCCCTAGAACTTAGAACTACTTAAACCTAACTAACCTAAGGACATCACACACATCCATGCCCGAGGCAGGATTCGAACCTGCGACCGTAGCGGTCGTGCGGTTCCAGACTGTAGCAATGCATGTGGATGAAACCTTTTTGTGAGAACTAGGTAGGGCGCGGTGAGGTGGTGGCAACGCCTCCACGTTCCTTCGACTTGATGTCCACAGATTTTTTTCTTCTGGGGCCATCTGCAATCTGTTGTTTGCGAAACACCCATTGAAACTGATGAAGAGCTAAAACTTCCTGGCAGATTAAAACTGTGTGCCGGGTCGAGACTCGAACTCGAGACCTTCGCCTTTCGCGGGCAAGTGCTCTACCGAAGCACGACTCACGCCCCGTCCTCACAGCTTTACTTCTGCCAGTACCTCGTCGCCTACCTTCCAAAGTTTACAGAAGCTCTCCTGCGAACCTTGCTGAACTAGCACTCTTGAAAGAAAGGATATTGCGGAGTCATGGCTTAGCCACAGCCTGGGGGATGTTTCCAAAATGAGATTTTCACCCTGCAGCGGAGTGTACGCTGATATGAAACTTCCTGGCAGATTAAAACTGTGTGCCGGACCGACACTCGAACTCGGGACCTTTGCCTTTTGCGGGCAAGTGCTCTAGGTAGGAGACTAGGCACTGGCAGAAGTAAGGTTGTGAGGACGGGGCGTGAGTCGTGCTTGGGTAGCTCAGATGGCAGAGCACTTGCCCGTGAAAGGCAAAGGTTCCGAGTCTCAGTCCGTCACACAGTTTTAACCTGCCAGGAAGTTTCATATCAGCGCACACTCCGCTGCAGAGTGAAAATCTCATTCTGATGAAGAGCTGATAGCGCGCATTACGGCGGCCTCCGAAGCAATTTCGGCTTTGCCAAGAGTGTTCGAAATAGGGTGACAGACTTTCCAGCGTCTTTGTACGGCGTGCATTCCATCAGTAGGGCGCAATTTCGAACACCTTTGGTAACTTTTTTCAAACAAACGTTATAAAACTTCGTTTTGACTCCCCATTTACCTCGACGCCACAAAAACAATGAAAACGTTCCCCTGCAGACCTGCTACCACGACGGCTCGGATGACATGTTGGGTGCCTGCCCACTTGGCGCTGCGCGACATTGTTCAACGACGTCTAGCGCCGTACGCTAAAAGATGCGGACTTGGGTTGCTATCTGAAATACGCTTCTTATAACCCACTCTAACAGCCGTCTCACTTTCTACATTCGTATCAGGTACACTCTGCACATATACACTACTAGCCGAAACGTTTGGACCACTGACCACCGCGCCGTTGGATGCAACCTGGTCGTTTTGTGGGCGTGTGACGCGGTAACTAAAGCTTGTAAGCGGAACGGACGCAGACAGTCCATCACCCTAGCAGAGATATGGGCTGAAAGTGGGGAAATCCATTGAGATAATCGACCATGACAAGTGGCAGATTATTATTACGCAGAGCTTGTGAACGAGTACCTCGAAAACGGCGATGCAGGTGTAGTGTTCGTGTGCTTCTCTCTCGAGCTTGTACGGGAAAAGATAGAAGGACAGCAAAATTACTACTAGGTGATAAATGGTTGGACTCCACGACTCTTCACAGGACAGGGGATTCGGAGGCTTGTCTGCTTGTAAAATAGGATATCTGGCGATGTGTGGCATCTCTGCCCAAAGAGCAGAATGCTGGTGCACGCACAAGTGATTTGGCGCACATCGTTCATCGTAATTTGTTGAACATGGAGCTCGGGAGCAGACCACAATTATGTTTTCATACACTACTGGCCATTAAAATTGCTACACTAAGATGAAATGCAAATGAAAAACGGGTATTCATTGGACAAATATATTATACTAGAACCGACATGTGATTACATTATCACGCAGTTTGGGTGCATAGATCCTGAGTAATCAGTACCCAGAACAACCACCTCTGGCCGTGATGACGGCCTTGATACGCCTGGGCATTGAGTCAAACAGAGCTTGGATGGCGTGTACAGGTACAGCTGCCCGTGCAACTTCAACACGGCACCACAGTTCATCAAGAGTAGTGACTGGCGTATTCTGACGAGCCAGTTGCTCGGCCACCATTGACCAGACGTTTTCAATTGGTGAGAGATCTGGAGAATGTGCTGGCCAGGGCAGCAGTCGAAGATTTTCTGTATCTAAAAAGGCCCGTACTAGACCTGCAACATGCGGATGTGCATTACCCTGCTGAAATGTAGGGTTTCGCAGGGATCGTATGAAGGGGAAAGACACGGGTCGTAACACATCTGAAATGTAACGTCCACTGTTCAAAGTGCCGTCAATGCGAACAAGAGGTAACCGAGACGTGTAACCAGTGGCACCTCATACCATCACGCCGGGTGATACGCCAGTATGGCGATGACGAATAAACGCTTCCAATGTGCGTTCACCGCGATGTCGCCAAACACGGATGCGACCATCAAGATGCTGTGAACAGAACCTGGATTCATCCGAAAAAATGACGTTTTGCCATTCGTGCACCCAGGTTCGTCATTCAGTACACCATCGCAGGCGCTCCTGTCTGTGATGCAGCATCAAGGGTAACCGCAGCCATGGTTTCCGAGCTGATAGTCCATGCTGCTGCAAACGTCGTCGAACTGATAGTGCAGACTCTTGTTGTCTTGCAAACGTCCCCATCTGTTGACTCAGGGATCGAGACGTGGCTGCACGATCCGTTACAGCCATGCGGATAAGATGCCTGTCATCTCGACTGCTAGTGATAGGAAGCGTTGGGATCCACCACGGCGTTCCGTATTACCCTCCTGAACCCACCGATTCGATATTCTGCTAATAGTCATTGGACCTCGACCAACGCGAGGAGCAATGTCGTGATACGATAAACCGCAATCGCAATAGGCTACAATCAGACCTTTATCAAAGTCGGAAACGTCATGGTACCCATTTCTCCTCCTTACACGAGGCATCACAACAACGTTTCACCAGGCAACGCCGGTCAACTGCTGTTTGTGTATGAGAAATCGGCTGGAAACTTTCCTCATGTCAGCACGTTGTAGGTGTCGCCAGCGGCGCCATCCTTGTGTGAATGCTCTGAAAAGCTAATCATTTGCATATCACAGCATCTTCTTCCTGTCGGTTGAATTTCGCGTGTGGTACGTCCTCTTCGTGGTGTAGCTTTTAATGGTCAGTAGTGTAATATCACAACAGCTCCACGTTTAATTTTTACATTGCTCTCTATCTTGAATTTCTTATTTGCATACAGTCTGCTGTCTTGATGATGTCATTGCCCCTGCCACGTTGGAGAACTACCAACTCCGTATCTGATGGACAGAGCAACTGAGCTGCACTGCTGCATGGCCGTAGCAATCAACATGGGCCAGAGCATGGCTGTCGCTACTGAGTACTGGGTACTCTTCGCATTTTACTGTCCCTGTTAAAATATAAAGACAAAATGAATATTGTGCGACCGAACCGCCGAGTCTTTCCATCAGTAAATGGGGTATGTTCTCAACTGACTCGGTTGTAGCCGGCCGCGGTGGCCGTGCGGTTCTGGCGCTGCGGTCCGGAACCGCGGGACCGCTACGGTCGCAGGTTCGAATCCTGCCTCGGGCATGGGTGTGTGTGATGTCCTTAGGTTAGTTAGGTTTAAGTAGTTCTAAGTTCTAGGGGACTTATGACCTAAGATGTTGAGTCCCATAGTGCTCAGAGCCATTTTTTTGACTCGGTTGTTTTAACCCCCTCCACTGACGGAATGATCCGCTTCCTAATTCCGTATGTATAAAACCAATACGGACTTGTAGCTGTCACGCCTTTGCGCTTACTGCTACGTATTTTAACTGTAAATCGCTCAGTCCTAATGGTAAGAGGTAGTAGTGAATTCACGTTGTTAATATTTGAATACAGCACAGCTGCCACAAGCTCAGCTCACTTTTACTCCTCTCCTACCCTCGCCATTGCACCACATTAACTAGGTGCTACGTGGACCTTGCTAAATTCACTTGCGTATACATTTTTGACCGTTACTCGCCAGTATTTACCTAATGATTAGTACACTTCTAACCGGACTATTTCCCTAAGAGCTGTGATGATTGAACGGGTTCGATCCACGGCCTACAGTGCCCTACAGTTCACACGGTAACACTGCCTACCTGACCCACTTAACTTGGTAGTGAGCTTATGTATCCAATCACCACTGCTAGCAACAGTGGATAATCCTATCAGCACGACGAGAGCAGCAGACTTATCGTCGAATCCTCCTGAAAATACTTATAACTACGGTCGCCAGCTCTGAAGGAGCAAAAGAATAAATCAATTTTTGGCTCGTTTCAAAGTGAAATGGCTTGAGTTGAATTTAAACTTAATTCTGAATATTACTATTTCTGATCATTCTAGATGATTCTACAAAGCAAATACTCTCTCAATTTCTGTGAGTTGGCTTGGTAATTACTACCAAGACAGGTTATGCAACTTCGGTTAACAAAATTCTATCCTTCAACTTATTTAATGATTTTGGATATTACTCTTTGGACAATTGATACAGAATTAGTTAAGTGACTTTACTTGAAAGGTTACTTAGAAAAATTTAAGTAACTGTAAATAGGCAACTCATTCTGGTGTGACCATTGCTCTTTTCAACATTCTTATACACTAAAGTATTCTACAACCAAAAGAATTGTAAATGAAAGAGGCGATGGTGGCCTCAGTCTGATTTCACTATACTATGTTTGAGGTTACTACACTTTACAATGAACAACATGCGTCGTAATTTTACTCATTACTATATTCTGTCCTCTGCACTTGCATAAAGGAAAACTGGTATTCTCCTTTTACATGTATACAAAGTTCGACTTAACAATTGCAAGCAGTCTTGCCTTGGGTAGACGTGTCGGTGCTGGTGGTGAGATGCATGTGGCTAACGCAGCTCTTCACGCCTCATGCCCTTAATGGCGGCTGGAACTACGAGCTGTAGCACTCGTATAAGCTACTGCACGTCCGCCATAAAATCTGGGCACAGGAACTCTTACAATCAGCCCCAGTGGCATAGAGGCGGCTTCAACAACCATTCGTCGCGTTTTACTCCAAAAACGGCGACGATATTCGCCTCTTCACTGTTGCACAATCACTTTTGCGTGAGCACAGTTACGCACGTCCGATCACGTCAACACTCCTCAGGCCATTTCATTGTTCAGTCCCTGTGTCTCCAGCTACCCCTAGCTACGCTCGTATCACCAAGAGTGGGGGCGTTCCCCTACCACCTTTTTACCGAAATCATTTAGTATTTAAGAATATTTATATTTATTACCCTGGAGTTCATACCAGTCATAATGATTTACTACTAGCGCTTTACAACATTAAATTATACAGTAATAACTTATAATTACCAAGAAAAAGAATACATTTGACTCCGAGAGCTTAGTGCATTGTCTGACAGGTAGCGCTAATTCCCAGTTTCGCCAATAGATGGCATCAGGGTGCACTCCCTGGCAGTGTCACACAAGCGCGCCCGTTTCCGACGCGCGGGCTCAAAATTACTGTCAGCCCACCATCATTTCAGTTCCGTTACAATTGCACTAGACTAATTCGTGACCGCTCTATTGAATGACAAATCAAAATTTTGTTTCAAAAATTACGTTTTTTGCAGTGGGAAACAAATCGATGCTTTCCGTCGTGAATGGACGTTGTACGAACGACGTCATGACCAGTATTTGTTTGGGCGAACTTTAGCTGCACATAGCAGAAACGATTCTACAAATATCTGCCGAACCGCCAGAGGAAATGCACATGACAATACTTAGTAGCGACACACGATACATTCTTTCATGCGACTGCACACATTAAAAAAGTATTGCATCACTCCGATATGTCGTGGAGATGTGCTACTATTGTGACTGATCATGTAACAATGGGAAGGTCACCACAAACGTCATTTGTAAATATACACACAGTTACCATGAAGAGCGCCACACTCCTCTGCATTACAGCATTTCAGTTGAAAGTAAAGCAGCAATAAGGACGCATCAGAGATGTCAGTGAACATACATCATCCCACAAAGGACAATCGCGACCAATGATCTGGTCCGTATCATAGCGTTACGCGTAAAAGCTTGTCAACCAGGTAAGTTATTCAAGACGCGCACTGGAATGAAAGTTATGTGGTGCATACATGGAATGAGTTCCAGTTGACAGGTAACATTGAGGTCATACACCGCACAGGCAGTCCACGTTTCTACATGTGCACGCGATAATCGAGCTCTACCTCTTTTGAGTCAGTCGAACCGTGGGCTGAGTGCTCCAGAACTAAATACAGCTTTCGGAGATGCTGCAGGACGTTAGCCGGCGGGGTGACCGTGCGGTTCTAGGCGCTACAGTCTGGAACCGCGTGACCGCTACGGTTGCAGGTTTGAATCCTGCCTCGGGCATGGATGTGCGTGATGTCCTTAGGTTAGTTAGGTTTAAGTAGTTCTAAGTTCTAGGGGACTGATGACCTCAGATGTTAAGTCCCATAGTGCTCAGAGCCATATTTCTGCAGGACGTTATGCACCACATCACACTGTTAGGAGATGATTCCATGGTACAAATCTCCATTCCTGACAACCATGGAATAACCATGTCATACACAACAACACCATGGGCTCCATTGCACGTGGGCAACAAATCACTGCAGTATTGTCGTTTAGTGTTTTTTTTTTTCGACGAAACCCGGATCTGTTTGTATCCTTACAATCGCAGCCAACATGTTTATAGGTAGCTTGGTAATGTCGAATCAGCCATCATGTACGGTGGCTACATTCCTGCCACGTCTTTTTGTAATATCGCAGAAGTTGCATCCAGTGTCTCTTAGCCCTGTTCCACGACCTAGTTCCAGCTCGACGTCGTGTTGACACCGGCGTCTTTGTCGCCTTAAGGGCACTCTGGACTAACATCAACTCACCGCATCCAATCTCAAACGTAGCTAACATTCACGTCTCTTACTGCATGTCTCAAAATAAACCTGATTTGCATTTTCATGGTGGCGCTACTAGCGACAATCTTATGCGACTGGAGCGAAATTTACATGGAGATCATCTTTCAGATATAGAAACACACGTACCAAGAATTTTCATTAATGACGCACAGCTCCTTGGTACCACGATTTTTGTCTTCCATTATATCTGAATGCTTTGGAAATGAATATACAGGGTGAAGAAAAATTCGCGCACTCGTAATTTGCAGTGCTATTCCTCACAACCTACCCCCATGAACCAGGGAACCTTGCCGTTGGTGGGGAGGCTTGCGTGCCTCAACGATACAGATAGCCGTACTATAGGTGCAACCACAACTGACTGGTATCTGTTGAGAGGCCCGACAAACGTGTGGTTCCTGAAGAGGGGCAGCGGCCTTTTCAGTAGTTGCAGGGGCAACAGTCTGGATGATTGACTGATCTGGCCCTCTAAGACAAACCAAACCGGCCTTGCTGTGCTGGTACTGCGAACGGCTGAAAGAAAGCGGAAACTACAGCCGTAATTTTTCCCGAGGGCATTCAGCTTTACTGTATGATTAAATCATGATGGCGTCCTCTTGGGTAAAATATTCCGGAGATAAAATAGTCCCCCATTCGGATCTCCGGGCGGGGACTACTCAGGAGGACGTCGTTATCAGGAGAAAGAAAACTGGCGTTCTACGGATCGGAGCGTGGAATGTCAGATCCCTTAATTGGGCAGGTAGGTTAGAAAATTTCAAAAGAGAACTGGATAGGTTAAACTTAGATATAGTGGGAATTAGTGAAGTTCGATGGCAGGAGGAACAAGACTTTTGGTCAGGTGAATACAGGGTTATAAATACAAAATCAAATAGGGGTAATGCAGGAGTAGGTTTAATAATGAATAAAAAAATAGGAGTGCGGGTAAGCTACTACAAACAGCACAGCGAACGCCTTATTGTGGCCCGATAGACACGAAGCCCTCACCTACTACAGTAGTACAAGTTTATATGCCAACTAGCTCTGCAGATGATGAAGAAGTTGATGACATGTATGATGAGATAAAAGAAATTATTCTGGTAGTGAAGGGTGACGAAAATTTAATAGTCATCGGTGACTGGAATTCGGTAGTACGAAAAGGGAGAGAAGGAAACGTAGTAGGTGAATATGGATTGGGGCTAAGAAATGAAAGAGGATGCCGCCTGGTAGAATTTTGCAGAGAGCATAACTTAATCATAGCTAACACTTGGTTCAAGAATCATAAAAGAAGTGTGTATACATGGAAGAATCCTGGAGGTACTATAAGGTTTCAGATAGATTATATAATGGTAAGACAGAGATTTAGGAATCAGATTTTAAATTATAAGAAATTTCCAGGGGCAGATGTGGACTCTGAGCACAATCTACTGGTTATCAACTGGAGATTAAATTGAAGAAACTGCAAAAAAGTGGAAATTTAAGGAGATGGAACCTAGATAAACTGAAAGAACCAGAGGTTGCACAGAGTTTGAGAGAGAGCATAGGGAACAATTGACAGGAATGGGGGAAAGAAATACAGTAGAAGAAGAATGGATAGCTTTGAGGAATGAAATAGTGAAGGCAGCAGAACATCAAGTAGGTAAAAACACGAGGGCTAGTAGAAATCCTTGGGTAACAGAAGAGATACTGAATTTAATTGATGAAAGGTGAAAATACAAAAATGCAGTAAGTGAAGCAGGCAAACAGGAATACAAACGTGTCAAAAATGAGATCGACAGGAAGTGCAAAATGGCTAAGCAGGGATGGCTAGAGGACAAATGTAAGGACGTAGAGGCTTCTGTCACGAGGGGTAAGATAGATACTGCCTACAGGAAAATTAAAACACCTTTGGAGAAAAGAGAACCATTTGCATGAATATCAAGATCTCAGATGGAAACCCAGTTCTGAGCGAAGAAGGGAAAGCAGAAAGGTGGAAGGAGTATACAGAGGGTGTATACAGGGGCGATGTTGTTGAAGACAATGTTATAGAAATGGAAGAGGAGGTAGATGAAGATGAAATGGGAGATATGACACTGCGTGAAGAGTTTGACAGAGCACTGAAAGACTTAAGTCGAAACAAGACCCCAGGAGTAGACAAGACACCATTAGAACTACTGACAGCCTTGGGAGAGCCAGCCCTGACAAACCTCTACCATCTGGTGAGCAAGATGTATGAGACAGACATCAAGAAGAATATCATAATTCCAATCCCAAAGAAAGCAGGTGTTGACAGATGTGAAAATTACCGAACTATCAGTTTGATAAGTCACGGCTGCAAAATACTAACGCGAATTCTTTACAGACGACTAGAAAAACTGGTAGAAGCCGACCTTGGGGAAGATCAGTTTGGATTCCGTAGAAATGTTGGAGCACGTGAGGCAATAGTGACCCTACGACTTATCTTAGAAGAAAGATTAAGGAAAGGCAAACCTACGTTTCTAGCATTTGTAGACTTAGAGAAAGCTTTTGACAATGTTGACTGGAATAATCTCTTTCATTTTCTGAAGGTGTGAGGGGTAAAATACATGGAGCAAAAGGCTATTTACAATTTGTACAGAAACCAGATGGCAGTTATAAGAGTCGAGGGACATGAAAGGGAAGCAGTGGTTGGGAAGGGAGTAAGACAGGGTTGTAGCCCCTCCCTGATGCTATTCAATCTGTATATCGAGCAAGTAGTAAAGGAAACAAAAGAAAAGTTCGGAGGAGGTATTAAAATCCATGGAGAAGCAATAAAAACCTTGAGGTTCGCCGATGACATTGTAATTGTGTCAGAGACAGCAAAGGACTTGGAAGGCCAGTTGAACGGAATGGATAGTGTCTTGAAAGGAGGGTATAAGATGAACATCAACAAAAGGAAAACGCGGATATAGGAATGTAGTCGAATTAAGTCGGGTGATGTTGAGGGAATTAGATTAGGAAATGAGACACTTAAAGTAGTAAATGAGTTTAGCTGTTTGGGGAGCAGAATAACTGATTATGGTCGAAGTAGAGAGGGTATAAAATGTAGGTTGGCAATGGCAAGGAAAGCGTTTCTGAAGAAGAGAAATTTGTTAACGTCGAGTATTGATTTAAGTGTCAGGAAGTCGTTTCTGAAAGTATTTGTATGGAGTGTAGCCACGTATGGAAGTGAAACATGGACGATAAATAGTTTAGACAAGAAGAGAATAGAAGTTTTCGAAATGTGGTGCTACAGAAGAATGCTGAAGATTAGATGGGTAGTTCACGTAACTAATGAGGAGGTATTGAATAGAATTGGGGAGTAGAGGTGTTTGTGGGACAACTTGACTATAAGAAGGGATCGGTTGATAGGACATGTTCTGAGGCATCAAGGGATCAGCAATTTAGTATTGGAGGGAAGCGTGGAGGGTAAAAGTCGTAGAGGGAGACCAAGAGATGAATATACTAAGCAGATTCAGAATGATGTAGGCTGCAGTAGGTACTGGGAGATGAAGAAGCTTGCACAGGATGGAGTAGCATGGAGAGCTGCATCAAACAAGTCTCAGGACTGAAGACCACAACAACAACAACAACATTCCTCACAAACACCCTAGCAATACAAAAATGTCTCTCAAAATATTTCGTTCTGGTCATATTTCGGGCAGTAAATAGACGTTAAAGACTGGCAAGGTGGCAGCCCTGTAACCACGTGTACGGTAACTACATGGCAGTAGTGTGGAGTGGATTGCGTTTTGGTCCGGATGCAGGAGGTCGAGGGTTCGATTGCAGGTCGAGGCTCACTTGTTTATATTTGCTAAAAGTAGTCTGCGTGGTACGATATCTGGCGTCTTAATCGTTATACAGCGCATACAGTGTGTCTTCTAGTAACCATTTGCCCTCACGTACTACGAACACAGAAATGGAAATAGAATCGGTTTCATTGCTCAGCTAAAAAAAAAAAAGTACTGTTGCACGTCCAGGACACGGACTGTTTCACACCACTACATCTACTAGCTTCCAAACTTCTTTTGTGTACACCCTCTCCCAGAGGTCCACAGATTAGCAGCAACTACACTCCTGGAAATTGAAATAAGAACACCGTGAATTCATTGTCCCAGGAAGGGGAAACTTTATTGACACATTCCTGGGGTCAGATACATCACATGATCACACTGACAGAACCACAGGCACATAGACACAGGCAACAGAGCATGCACAATGTCGGCACTAGTACAGTGTATATCCACCTTTCGCAGCAATGCAGGCTGCTATTCTCCCATGGAGACGATCGTAGAGATGCTGGATGTAGTCCTGTGGAACGGCTTGCCATGCCATTTCCACCTGGCGCCTCAGTTGGACCAGCGTTCGTGCTGGACGTGCAGACCGCGTGAGACGACGCTTCATCCAGTCCCAAACATGCTCAATGGGGGACAGATCCGGAGATCTTGCTGGCCAGGGTAGTTGACTTACACCTTCTAGAGCACGTTGGGTGGCACGGGATACATGCGGACGTGCATTGTCCTGTTGGAACAGCAAGTTCCCTTGCCGGTCTAGGAATGGTAGAACGATGGGTTCGATGACGGTTTGGATGTACCGTGCACTATTCAGTGTCCCCTCGACGATCACCAGTGGTGTACGGCCAGTGTAGGAGATCGCTCCCCACACCATGATGCCGGGTGTTGGCCCTGTGTGCCTCGGTCGTATGCAGTCCTGATTGTGGCGCTCACCTGCACGGCGCCAAACACGCATACGACCATCATTGGCACCAAGGCAGAAGCGACTCTCATCGCTGAAGACGACACGTCTCCATTCGTCCCTCCATTCACGCCTGTCGCGACACCACTGGAGGCGGGCTGCACGATGTTGGGGCGTGAGCGGAAGACGGCCTAACGGTGTGCGGGACCGTAGCCCAGCTTCATGGAGACGGTTGCGAATGGTCCTCGCCGATACCCCAGGAGCAACAGTGTCCCTAATTTGCTGGGAAGTGGCGGTGCGGTCCCCTACGGCACTGCGTAGGATGCTACGGTCTTGGCGTGCATCCGTGCGTCGCTGCGGTCCGGTCCCAGGTCGACGGGCACGTGCACCTTCCGCCGACCACTGGCGACAACATCGATGTACTGTGGCGACCTCACGCCCCACGTGTTGAGCAATTCGGCGGTACGTCCACCCGGCCTCCCGCATGCCCACTATACGCCCTCGCTCAAAGTCCGTCAACTGCACATACGGTTCACGTCCACGCTGTCGCGGCATGCTACCAGTGTTAAAGACTGCGATGGAGCTCCGTATGCCACGGCAAACTGGCTGACACTGACGGCGGCGGTGCACAAATGCTGCGCAGCTAGCGCCATTCGACGTCCAACACCGCGGTTCCTGGTGTGTCCGCTGTGCCGTGCGTGTGATCATTGCTTGTACAGCCCTCTCGCAGTGTCCGGAGCAAGTATGGTGGGTCTGACACACCGGTGTCAATGTGTTCTTTTTGCCATTTCCAGGAGTGTATTATTCTTGTACTAAAATGTAGATTTTCACGGCCGGAAATGTCATGTCCATCTCATTTGTCTCAATTGAGACAAAATTCATCAACCAACCACGGCATAACAGCCCGGATAATCATAATGGACATGACTATTATTCTTGTCACGTTGAGGTCAATTAGATTTTGTTGGGGCCTTAGGTCACCAGTAGGGCTAGCAACGTGCTTTTCAGATAACTACCATGGGCCCATTCGGGGAGGGTACACAGAAAACAGGTCTGGAATCTAGTAGATCCAGTGGCGCAAAAGAATTAGCGTCCACGACGCGCGAAAGGCTTCATTGAAAGCTGACCACTGAAAACGGTTGTACTTCCATTTCTGTGTTTGTAGTAAGTAACTAGAAATATTTTGTAGGAGTCCCACTGTAATCACTGTACGACGATTAAGAAGCGAGATGTTGTACGCCACAAACTAATTTTAGCAAATAAAAACAAATTAGCCTCGACCCAGAATGGAACCCTCGACCTATTGCATGCTAACCCAAAACGCTATCTACTGCACGTAGTGGACAGCGGATCTTCATGTCTTGAAGAGGTAATTTCCGTAGATGTGACTATAGTACTTCCAGATTGCTAATCCTTATCGTCCAATTACGGCCCGAAATATGCGCAGCACGAAATTTTTGTATTGCCAATACGTGATGAATCGCGCTGCTAAGCGCGAATGCGTGAATTTTTCTTCACCCAGCATATGCATACTGAGAGCGAGTTCCGTTATTCTGCACAACGAATTTAAATTGGAGAAGTGATTCGAAAATTTTGTTGATGTGTGGACTGTTGTCTCTGGACCTGAGACGAGTTCCGTTATTCTGCGCCACGAATTTAAATTGGAGAAGTGATTCGAAAATTTTGTTAATGTGTGGACTGATGTCTCTGGACCAGAGGCGCCGCCTAGTGCAGGAATGGTAGTAAAGCCAGTGTTTTGTCGCCGGTCGCACAGTTGCAAAAGACGCCTGTAGCAGCTTATACGTGGCTGTTGATATACTTTCCGGGATGTGAGGTCGTGGTCCAAGAACTTTTCTGCTCCTCACGTTTCGTCCAGGACTGCGCTGGACTTCCTCAGAGGCGCTGCTCCGCTGAGTCTTGCCGACTGACTGGTCGGGTGTCTGAGAGCGACTTATATATTGTGAGGAAGGGGGGGGGGGGGGGCGTGGTTGAGGTGACACGTGATGATCCATAGCAAAGATAAGGTTGACTATCGATTACCACCTTGTCAAAGATAAAAATTATTAGCAATTTCGTAGAGCCACTGTCCATATATCGCTAAGTTTCATAGCCTCCTCTTTCCTATTAAAATTATCGTGATGTTTATAAATTTCAATAGCTTCTCTATATAGCCGTGGATAGTAATTTAACGTTGTAGATAAAACTTCGGTAACCGAAAACTTCGCTTGGTGGTTGCCTGGTTGAAGAGCATGTTCCGCTACAGCTGATTTTTCAATTTTTCCAAGTCGACAAAGACTTTTATGCTCTTTCAGTCGTGTGTTTACGCTTCTTTTGGTAGTACCAATGTAAACTTTACCACAGGTACATGGAATTTTATACAGACCACATGTCGACAGGGGAGGGCGTTTATCCTTCACAGATCGTAGTACTTGCCTTATTTTCTTTGTTGGCTTAAAAACCGGTTTTATGTCATGTTTTCGTAAAATCTTACCGATCCGATGTGTTACTTTTTTAATAAAAGGGAGAACTACTGTATTTTTCTGTCGTTGTGGTTCATTCTTATCTTTCGGTTTTCTGTTCCTTGGACGCAAAATTCTATCTATCTCTTTTTCTAGAGTAGCCTTGTTTTACAAAAGTCTACTTCAGATGTTTCACTTCAGCATCCAAATGTTCAGGTGTACATGTCCCTTCCCCTCGATCAACAAGACTGTTTCTGACACCCCCTTTTGTTGTGGATGTTGATTACAATTTAAATCCAAATATATGTCCGTATGGGGTGATGCCTAACATGGGAAGGTGAAGGTGTGGCGGTGGGACTTGTAGTCCCGTACCGTGGGGATGATGTCCGTATGTGTTGCCTTCCGCTTATATGTGGTCGACGCATCCAACTGCCTGCGAGAAGGTCACGGAGTGTGCCGATCGTCTGGTCTAGCCGGTTGCCGGCACTTTTCCGAGAGGCTCGGTGCTGCGGTGCTCCCGTGGCGGTGACGCAGCTGCCACTAAGCCGCTACCTGCGCTCGGCCGAGCCCTGCACAGCCTAACCTCGCCACGCATCCTCGCTTCGCGGCGGGCGGAGCGGCCGCCGGGTGCCGGTTTCCTCGCAGCCCACCGGCGCGGCGTGAAAAACCCGCTTCACCTCCGACCTGGCGCGCCGCCGGGCCCGCAGGGAAATAATTTAGCCGCTGACGGCGAAACGGGTCGCGGCGCATCCAGGGCGGCGCCACGACGGCTGATTGGCAGCCTCGGCGTCCTGTGGCCCTGGATGTGGGTCGGCAGCTGCCTCCGGCGCCTCTGCGAGCTCACCGACGGTGTTGGGTGCCCCGGAAAACATCGCGCAGAGGATGTACACTTACAGGGATGTCGAAGATTTTTTGGAAGACCCCTCTGCAAACCACTGCTGCCAAATATTCGGCAACTGTTGTTGTGGTCTTCAGTCCTGAGACTGGTTCGATGCAGCTCTCCATGCTACTCTATCCTGTGCAAGCTTCTTCATCTTCCAGTGACTACTGCAACCTACATCCTTCTGAATCTGCTTAGTGTATTGATCTCTTGGTCTCCCTCTACGATTTTTACCCTTCACGCTGCCCTCCAATACTCAATTGGTGATCCCTCGATGTCTCAAAACATGTCCTACCAACCGGTCCCTTCTTCTAGTCAAGTTGTGCCACAAACTTCTCTCCTCCCCAATACTATTCAATACCTCCTCATTAGTTATGTGATCTACCCATATAATCTTCAGCACTCTTCTGTAGCACCACATTTCGAAAGCTTCTATTCTCTTTTTGTCCAAACTATTTATCGTCCATGTTTCACTTCCATACATGACTACACTCCATATAAATACTTTCAGAAACGACTTCCTGACACTTAAATCTATACTCCATGTTAACAAATTTCTCTTCTTCAGAAACACTTTCCTTGCCATTGCCAGTCTACATTTTATATCCTCTCTACTTCGACCATCATCATTTATTTTGCTCCCCAAATAGCAAAACTCCTTTACTACTTTAAGTGTCTCATTTCCTAATCTAATTCCCTCGGCATCACCCGACTTAATTCTACTACATTCCATTATCCTCCTTTTGCTTTTGTTGATGTTCATCTTATATCCTCCATTCAAGAAACTATCCATTCCGTTCAACTGGCCTTCCAAGTCCTTTGCTGTCTCTGACAGAATTACAATGTCATCGGCGAACCTCAAAGTTTTTATTTCTTCTCCATGGATTTTAATACCTACTCCGAATTTTTCTTTTGTTTCCTTCACTGCTTGCTCAATATGCAGATTGAATAGCATCGGGGAGAGGCTACAACCCTGTCTCACTCCCTTCCCAACCACTGCTTCCCTTTTATGTTCCTCGACTCTTATAACTGCCATCTGGTTTCTGTACAAATTGTAAATAGCCTTTCGCTCCCTGTATTTGACCCCAACCACCTTCAGAACATCAAAGAGAGTATTCCAGTCAACATTGTCAAAAGCTTTTTCTAAGTCTACAAATGCTAGAAACGTAGGTTTGCCTTCCCTTTAATCTATCTTCTAAGATAAGTCGTAGGGTCAGTATTGCCTCACGTGTTCCAATATTTCTACGGAATCCAAACTGAGCTTCCCCGAGGTCGGCATCTACTAGTTTTTCCATTCGTCTCTAAAGAATTCGCGTTAGTATTTTGCAGCCGTGACTTATCAAACTGATAGTTCGGTAATTTTCACGTCTGTCAACACCTGCTTTCTTTGGGATTGGAATTATTATATTCTTCTTGAAGTCTGAGGGTATTTCGCCTGTCTCGTACATCTTGCTCAGCACATGGTAGAATTTTGTCAGGACTGGCTGTCCCAAGGCTGTCAGTAGTTCTAATGGAATGTTGTCTACTCCCGGGGCCTTGTTTCGACTCAGGTCTTTCAGTGCTCTGTCAAACTCTTTACGCAGTATCGTATCTCCCATTTCATCTTTATCTACCTCTTCTTCCATTTCCATAATATTGTCCTCAAATACATCGCCCTTGTATAGACCCTCTATATACTCCTTCCACTAAATGAAACAACAAGTTCACTGTTACCAGTCACCGTTTTATTTTATTTCCACGACGCGTTTCGAAGGTTTAAACCTCCATCATCGGGTGGATTTACATTAGTAAGTATTACATTTGTGTGTGTGTATTGTGTTACGATTTTTGGAGGAACTTGTGGCACTGCCTAGTGGAGAAACGAAACGCTATTTCAGAATATGGTTTAGGATTAATTTTGACAAAAAATTAAACTGATATCTAATGGTAAACATTAAATAAGTAAACTACAGTACCTTCAGTGATCACAAGTTCCTTTTGCTGTCGTAACACATCACATGTATACTGCCACATTTGTAAACAAATATGGCGTCTGGAATCAGCTGGGTGCAAGGTTCGTATAGCAGAAGTGAAGACATAATCGCAATGTGCAAAGAATATACATCATAACAATATTATTACAGAATAATTGCTTTAAGCATTTAGCGGTGTTTGTTTATGTGTGTGTACTTCAGGTGGTATATAAATCCAATTCTGACAAGTTAAAACAGCAAACATTCGTACTCGTTTGTACAATCACGTGAAATGTTAAAATGGCTTAAACTTCATACTTATTGATAACAATTAGGTGAAATGTTACAGACTATAATTACAATGATCATATTGGCTACAACAGTAAAATCATACATACATTACACTCTTTGATTGGGGTTAATAAACAGATGTGAAGTGAGGGGGTGGAGTCAGAAGGAGAGGTAGAGAGAGAGAGAAAGTGTGTGTGTGTGTGTGTGTGTGTGTGTGTGTGTGTGTGTGAGTGAAAGGGGGGAGAGGGGGAGAGGGGGAGAGGGGGAGAGGGAGAGGGAGAGAGAGAGAGAGAGAGAGAGAGAGAGAGAGAGAGAGGGAGAGAGGAAAGAGTGATTATATGGGAGGAAACAATTACATGGCAAGGAGTCTCAAGATTGCATGTTGCATATATCACCTGCCTAAAGGTTGGGATAATACATTGGTTAATGCTACAAACTATGCAGATAGATATCCATCTGTGCCAGTAGCTGATGAACATACAGTTTTAAGCTGACAAGGGGCACAAGCTGTTGGTGTGATGAATTATCTGTGAGTGAGGTCAATCTCTTGTAGTCTTGGCAGCTGTCAATATTTATGGTAAATATTAGGTGTGTGTGTGTGTGTGTGTGTGTGTGTGTGTGTGTGTGTGTGTGCATTTTATGAGTGTAGGCAGTTGCTGAAAACAGAGATGATACTATTGTAAATATTGTCATTTTTGTCATTTAAGATAGATTCTGGTTGTTCCATTTGATGTTTGTATATTTGGAGTGTTTCAAGGATGTCTAGTTTTCTGCCTTTTGGTTGGATGTGTAAGATGCTAATACTTGTGTTGTTAATATGGTGTTTTGTTTCATACAGGTGGGTAGCTATTGCTGATGTGTGATATTTTTTGTTTTTTAGTGCTGCCATGTGTTCCTTGAACCTAATCTCAAATGATCTGCCTGTCTGGCCTATGTAGAAGCAGTCACAGTCCAAACATTCAATTTTGTACACACCTGTGTGATGAAGTGGGTGTCGTGTGCCGATGTTGTGGGGTAACTTCTGTCCAATCTTGCTATCTGTTGTAAAGGATATGCTTATGCCTTTCCGTTTGAATACATTGGCAATCTGGTATGAAATGTTACCCAGAAAGGGGATTGTATGGAAGATGTTATTTTCATTTTGTTTTTTGTGTTGTGATTCCTTTGCCATTATTGAGTGTTTTAGGGTGTCTACTATGGAGCTGTTATAACCATTTTCAATAGCTGCTTGTTTTATTATTTCAATTTCTTGATCACATTTATCTTCTGAGAGTGGTAGTTGGATAGCTCTATTAATCATGTACCGGAATGCTGCAATTTTGTGTGCTGCGGGGTGGCAAGAGGAGTTGTGGATTGTGGTATGTGTTGTGGTAGGCTTCCGATAAATTTCAAACTGATGTCTGTTATTCTTTATTCTAATGGTAAGGTCTAGGAAATTTATACTGTCGTCTTTTCGTCTTTTTGGTGTTCAACTGTGAATTTTATGTTTTCATGGGAGTTGTTGAAAAACTGATTCAACTCACTGATGTCATCTTTAGTGCCTTTGATTAAAATGATGGTATCATCTACATATCTGTAGTAGTAGATGATATTTTTGAGGAGGTGGTGATTGGAATTCAGGATTTTGTCTTCTAGGTTGCTTATAAATATTTCTGCTAGCAATCCGGAAAGATTTGAGCGCATTGCCAGACCATCTGTTTGTTGGTAGATTTTATTGTTAAATTTAAAATAGTTGTGTGAAAGTGTGAATTCAAGCAGGTCCATTAGTTCATTGATGTGAGTTGAAGGGATATTTTTGTGTTTATGTAGGTTGGCATTAATTATCTGTAGTGTGGGATCTATTGGCACAGAGGAATATAGGTTTTGTATGTCAAATGAGGCAAGTGTGGCTCCATCAGGTACTTGTATGTTTTTGACATATTGTGTAAATTCTGTTGTGTTTTTAAGTGTTCTCTCATTATTGAATGTGTATGCTTGTTTGAGAATTCTGAAGAGTATTTTATTGAGCTTGAATGTTGGGCTGTTCCTACAGTTCACTATGGGCCTGATGAGGGTCCCGCTTTTGTGGATCTTAGGTTGTGACCTAAGGCAAGGTGCTTGTGGGCTCATTGTTACAATGTTTCTTGCTTCTTGGATGGTAAGTAGGAAGTTAATGTTGTTTGAAATGTGTTTAATCTCCTTTTGTATTCTGGCTGTTGGATCTTTATGTATTTCAGTTATGTTGCTGGTTTGGAAGAAGTCTAAAGTTTTTTCTATGTATGTTGTTCTGTCCATTACAACAGTTGTGTTGCCCTTGTCAGCTTTTACAATTATTGCATTATTAACGTTTAATTTAGTCTTAATGGTACGTGTAAGGGCTTCTTCTCTTTTCTTGTATGCTGGGAAAGGTTTTGCAATTTCCTTTTCAATGATTTCGTTAATTTTGTGGCAGGCTGATATTCTGTCAGTTTGCTTCTTAAAGGCGATGGTCGAGATCTGTGTTGCACAAGTGATGAGCTTTTCTTGGTTCTTTTGATCCAGCGGAGCTTGAACGTTGTGTTTTAAGCCTTTGCAGAGTAGTGCCTCTTCTTCTGCAGTGAATGTTATGTTCGTGTTGTTGAGGAAGGGTGTGTAGAATGTGTGTTTCTTTTGGCTGTTTTGGTTCGGTTTGGGAGGTAATTGTTGCTTTATAAGATTCGCTAGTTTTCTCTTCTGTGTAGTTTTCGTTTTCTGTACGATGAACTCGGTGTATTCTCTGACTTTTTTGGTTATGGAATCATATTCTAATCTATGAAGCAACTTTCCCAACTGTAATTCTGCATTATAAAGCTGTGTATTGAACATTTGTTTTTTAATATAAAGTTCTTTCAGTTCATTTTTCACCCAGAGTTTCCGAGCGATTTCCAGTGTTTTCTTCGCAGTAGTTGTGTTTGTTTTGATGTCAATCTTGACATAATTTGGGATGACGTTATTCTTGAGACAATTCCTATTGAAGTGTATGTGTTGTGTCGTCATTGCGACCTTTTGTGCACTGTTTTTATACTCGAAAATAGCCTTGATTGCCTGACTGGGCAGATTAACTTTAAATGCGAACATTTTTAGGTTAGGCTTTACCGTGACTGTTACTGACATTAAATGAAACAATAAGTTCACTGTTACCAGTCACCGTTTTATTTTATTTCCACGACGCGTTTCGAAGGTTTAAACCTCCATCATCGGGTGGATTTACATTAGTAAGTATTACATTTGTGTGTGTGTATTGTGTTACGATTTTTGGAGGAACTTGTGGCACTGCCTAGTGGAGAAACGAAACGCTATTTCAGAATATGGTTTAGGATTAATTTTGACAAAAAATTAAACTGATATCTAATGGTAAACATTAAATAAGTAAACTACAGTACCTTCAGTGATCACAAGTTCCTTTTGCTGTCGTAACACATCACATGTATACTGCCACATTTGTAAACAAATATGGCGTCTGGAATCAGCTGGGTGCAAGGTTCGTATAGCAGAAGTGAAGACATAATCGCAATGTGCAAAGAATATACATCATAACAATATTATTACAGAATAATTGCTTTAAGCATTTAGCGGTGTTTGTTTATGTGTGTGTACTTCAGGTGGTATATAAATCCAATTCTGACAAGTTAAAACAGCAAACATTCGTACTCGTTTGTACAATCACGTGAAATGTTAAAATGGCTTAAACTTCATACTTATTGATAACAATTAGGTGAAATGTTACAGACTATAATTACAATGATCATATTGGCTACAACAGTAAAATCATACATACATTACACTCTTTGATTGGGGTTAATAAACAGATGTGAAGTGAGGGGGTGGAGTCAGAAGGAGAGGTAGAGAGAGAGAGAAAGTGTGTGTGTGTGTGTGTGTGTGTGTGTGTGTGTGTGAGTGAAAGGGGGGAGAGGGGGAGAGGGGGAGAGGGGGAGAGGGGGAGAGGGAGAGAGAGAGAGAGAGAGAGAGAGAGAGAGAGGGAGAGAGGAAAGAGTGATTATATGGGAGGAAACATTTACATGGCAAGGAGTCTCAAGATTGCATGTTGCATATATCACCTGCCTAAAGGTTGGGATAATACATTGGTTAATGCTACAAACTATGCAGATAGATATCCATCTGTGTCACTCTTTCCTCTCTCCCTCTCTCTCTCTCTCTCTCTCTCTCTCTCTCTCCCTCTCCCCCTCTCCCCCTCTCCCCCTCTCCCCCCTTTCACTCACACACACACACACACACACACACACTTTCTCTCTCTCTCTACCTCTCCTTCTGACTCCACCCCCTCACTTCACATCTGTTTATTAACCCCAATCAAAGAGTGTAATGTATGTATGATTTTACTGTTGTAGCCAATATGATCATTGTAATTATAGTCTGTAACATTTCACCTAATTGTTATCAATAAGTATGAAGTTTAAGCCATTTTAACATTTCACGTGATTGTACAAACGAGTACGAATGTTTGCTGTTTTAACTTGTCAGAATTGGATTTATATACCACCTGAAGTACACACACATAAACAAACACCGCTAAATGCTTAAAGCAATTATTCTGTAATAATATTGTTATGATGTATATTCTTTGCACATTGCGATTATGTCTTCACTTCTGCTATACGAACCTTGCACCCAGCTGATTCCAGACGCCATATTTGTTTACAAATGTGGCAGTATACATGTGATGTGTTACGACAGCAAAAGGAACTTGTGATCACTGAAGGTACTGTAGTTTACTTATTTAATGTTTACCATTAGATATCAGTTTAATTTTTTGTCAAAATTAATCCTAAACCATATTCTGAAATAGCGTTTCGTTTCTCCACTAGGCAGTGCCACAAGTTCCTCCAAAAATCGTAACACAATACACACACACAAATGTAATACTTACTAATGTAAATCCACCCGATGATGGAGGTTTAAACCTTCGAAACGCGTCGTGGAAATAAAATAAAACGGTGACTGGTAACAGTGAACTTGTTGTTTCATTTAATGTCAGTAACAGTCACGGTAAAGCCTAACCTAAAAATGTTCGCATTTAAAGTACTCCTTCCACCTTTCTGCTTTCCCTTCTTTGCTTAGAACTGGGTTTCCATCTGAGCTCTTGATACTCGGCAACTATTAGGTTGTTAAATATCAGGTCAGCCTCCTCTCTACGCACGTTGAACACTGTGCACACCATATGAACAATACGGCGGACTCATCAATCGGGTTGAGGGGGTAGGACGTCAAATGGGTCGACTTGGAGCAGGAGAGGCACCACAGGACATTTTATTTTCTACGTTTGACGTCCTACCCTCCTTAAAGGTCTGCGACTTGCTGATGGGGATATTATGGTTAGCTTCGATGTGGTTTCTTCATTCACGTGTGTCCCCATCACAGACTCTACTGACTTGCTGTCCCAGCTCTTTGACGACACCTCTCTTCTGTAGTGGTCAATCCAAGGATTGATTTGCAACAGCTACAATGGCAGCTTGTCTCCATTCTGTGCGTCTTTCAGCTTTTCTCTTCATTTCTTTATAGGTGTTACATCCCACATCTTTCACGATTTGATCGATGTACCTCAGCCGTGGTCTTCCTCTTGGTCTTTTTCCCTCGACATATCCCTCTATGATTGTGTTCAGGAGTCCTTTATGTCTTAATAGATGGCCGGTAAATTGCACTCTTCTTTTAACAGTGAAACTCCAGAAGCTTCTCTTCTCACCTGCTCTTTCCAGAACCACTTCGTTTGTGACCTTGTCGATACATTTTATTTTGAGCATGCGTCTATAGCACCACATTTCAAAAGAATTTAGCTTCTGATCTTCCTCTGTCCCGAGAGTCCATGTTTCACACCCATAGCATGCCACACTCCACACATATGATTTCAAAAATCATTTCCTGATTTCAAGGCTGATGCTCTTAGATGTTAATATGTTTTTCTTCTTGTTAAAAGCAGCCTTTGCTTGAGCTATTCTACTTCTCACTTCTGCCTCGCTCCTTCCATCCCTGGTAATATTACTGCCCACATAAGTAAATTTATCAACTTGTTCAAGCAGTTCATTGCCTACATGAACTTGGACTTCTACTTGATCTTCTTTGTCGCATGCCATTACTTTTGTTTTTGCTTTATTAATTCTCATATTATATTCTTCACCCATAACTTTATCCATTCTATTCAGTGGGACACAAGATCTTCTTCACTTTCAGCCAGGACCGCTATATCATCGGCATATCTTATCATATCTATTCGTTGGCCATGAATTACTACACCTGTCTGTGAATTTTCCCTTACTTTTTTCAGCGCCTCTTCAATGTATACGTTAAAGATAACAGGGGATAGTGCGCAACCTTGTCGGACACCTTTCCGTATCTGCACCTCTTCTTGTTTTGTTCGTCCACGGATAACTGCTGTCTCGTTTTTGTACAGGTTCCGTATCATTTTTCTATCTTTATGGTCTATTCCTACTTTTTTGAGAACCTCAAACATCTTATCCCATTTAACATTATCAAAGGCTTTCTCTACATCTACGAAAGCTATGTATGTTTTCAGGTTCTTATCTAGTCGTTTCTCTATTATTAGTTTTAGAGCAAATATTGCTTCTCTGGTTCCTCTATCTTTCCGGAATCCAAACTGGTCTTCGGAGAGTGTAGCTTCGACTTTTTGTTCTATGCGTTTTAGGATAATTGAGGTTAATATTTTAGAGGCGTGAGTAACTAGGCTGACGACACCATTGTGGATTTATTTAAGCACACTGTAACGTCATCACATTTCTTACATGATGGAGAATATTTTAACCAAACTTACGGTGTGCTGATGGGAAGTCCATTGGCTCCAGTAGTAACCAACCTCTTTACGGAGCATTTCGAAGACATCGCCTGGGACACGGCTACTGCAAAGCCGAGTTGTTTTTATCGCTACGTCGACGATACCTTCGTCATTTGGCCACATGGACAAGAAAAGTTAGAAGAGTTCCCGGAGCACCTCAACAGCATCCACGACCACATCAGCTTCACAATGGAAGTAGAGAAGGAGGTTCCCTGCCGTTCTTGGACGTTCTTGTCCGCAGTAAACCCAATGGGTCTCTAGGTCATAGCGTTTACCACAAGCCCACCCACGCGGATCGGTATCTGCACGCCTCCAGCTTCCATCACCCTGCACAGAAACAGTCAGCTCTGAGGACCTTAGTACATCGAGCTGAAACCGTCTCAGACCCTAAAAACTTGCCGAGAAAATTGAGCCACTTTTGCAAAGTTTTTAAGGAAAACGGTTACAACAACAAACAGATCTCAAAAGCAGTGTCATCCAAGCCTCAAAGGAAGAACACCTCTGAAGAAGACACCAAGCAGGTTGTATTCTTACCGTTTTGTGGTTCGACAACAGGGAAGATTAGTCGGCTCCTGAAGAGGCATAAAATAGACACAATCTTCAGGCCTCCGGCAAAGATCCGGCAACTAATGAAATCTGTGAAAGACGACGTAGGCCTCAGAACGGCAGGAATTTACAAGATACTGTGTGGATGTGGGCAGTTCTATGTCGGCCAGACAGTCCGCACTATTGAACAGCGCCGCATAGAACACGAAAGGTGTGGCCGTCTGCGCTATCCCGAACAGTCATCTGTAGTACAACATGCTCTGGAAAACGGACACCGAACTGCATTCGATGAGACGTCTATTACTAAACAGACTAATGGCTTCTGGGATAAACGAGGCCATAGAGATTAGAATTTCTGACAACACCTCCAACAGAGACGGTGGACTGCAGATGAGTACAGCGTGGGATCCGGTGTTGAGGCAGTTGAAGCGGGCCCGGCAGTGGCGCGGCCATAGAATTACCACAAATGGTGCGGGACCGATCACCAGTGACGTCACGAGCGACGACGCGGTTATATGAGCACGGCAGTGACAACCACACGACTGTCATCCACTTGACAATGGCACAGGAGATCTCTGCCGAAAGCTCGTGGGCAGTAAACCACTTGACGCGGCTCGAAACCCGAGAATGTTTTATTAATAAATTTGTAGAATTTTTGTTTTGCATGTCGGTATTCCAGCTGCTATGGTTTTAGCGATCGATTGTCATTTTTTGTTTTTAGTTGACTGTTGCTACTTGAGCTTACATAATGTCAGTATGAGTTACTCACTGGAGGTGTGGGAGCTAGGAAACGAAGTACCAACTGGAGAAATCGGAGCATTTCCGACACATTTTACTGTCTGGGTTCAAAACAGGTGCAACAGTAGCAGAGACGGCCAAAAATATTTGTGCTGTGTGTGACAGTAGTGCCGTGGGAGTGAGCTCGGCAAGGAAAGGGTTTTCTCGTTTTAAGGAGGGTCATTTTGACATTAGCGGCTCTCCACGTCCAGAAAGACCTTCAGGGTTTGATGAAGACCTTTAAACGCTTTAATGCACAGCGATTCACGTCATTGTGCTCGAGAACTAGTAAATGTGATGAACTGTGATCATTTCACCGTCCTGCGACATTTGGATGCAATGGGGAAGGTTCAAAAATCTGGTGTATGGGTAACGCATGCTCTAAGCCAAAAATCACAAAAATCTACCCATATCTCAGCTTTCTCTTCATCAATTGGCTCATGAAGAACACCGACTATTCCTATGTTGTATCGGTACTGGTGACGAGAAATGGTGTCCTTCTGCCAACATAAGGAAAAGATAGTAATGTTTAAGACCAAACAAATCAGCAACTCCTCGCCCAAAGACTTGATCCAATCGACAAAGGTAAATGTTATGCATCTGGTGGAACAACGACGGTGTCCTGTATCACGAATTGCTTCCCCGAGGAGTAACCACTACTGCTGACATTTATTGTCAACAACTGGGCATCTTGCAGACGCAGTCCAAGAACAACGATCCGGAATCCTGCTCGAAGTGGTGCCGATCCACGGTAACGCCCGCCCGCATTCTATTACACTGTAAGACGTGTACATTGCCGGCGATGGGCGAGGCATGACAGAATCTCTGACCAGAGAGTAGTATGTAGTTAGTTGTTGCTTGTCGCTAGTCTGCGCTTGACTGCGCGAGTCTGTAGTAGTCGTCAGTCCGTGCTAGTCCGTGCTAGTCCGTGCTATAGTCGGAGGGAGTCGGCATGCGTCGGCTGTGTGCTCTGCTCGCGACTCTGGTCGGGACTCTGGACGATGAGTATTGTTGTACAAGGTAAAGAAGCAGCCTTGCGCATATTTAATAATGTATGTTAATTGTAATTTAATTTGTTCCAAAAAATGCCCAATAATAATTTTTATAATATAAAGCAACTTTTTAAAGAAAAGCAATCATTTCAATTTAAAGAATATTTCAAATGCATGATCATTCCATGCAATAATAAAAAAAAATATACGCCAGCATTGCATGAAGCTGTGTCGAAAAATTCCAACTTAAGAGCAGATATAATTGCGGTTTTTATTGAGGTAAGAATTTTTGCTTTTTTTAAATTCAGAATACAGGGCCGAAGGTCAGCGCTGCTGTCCTCATAAAATTTATCAGGTTACTAAACTTTTTTATTATTTTGGTGTTTAGGAATTTTTCTGTTTCGAACTTGCCATTAAAACAGAAAAGAATTTTGTGGGAACATTAAATGTGAATGCATTTCAGCATAGAGATCATAAATGGGAGCCAATTTCGTTCAGAGGTTACATTAAGATTAATTTTGTTCAGAGGTTACAATATTTAAAAATTCATTTAATTTAATAATTGTATGGGAAGATTACACTTGGCTCATTTTCATTACACACTTTACAATTTTGTGTGGGGAGGTTGCAACACTGACAGTATACAGGTGGTGGATGGGTATGTCCGACCCTCCTTATTCACCTGATCTTAAGCCCTGACAGTTTCACTTTTTCCGCTCTTTATCGAAGATGAATCGACCGACTTCTTCGCCTCAAAGCCATGTGATTTCTACTGGAAAGCTACTCCAGCTTTGGTAGACTATTGTAAATGGTGAAGAAGAATATGCGAGAGTGAGCAAACGAAAACCTTCAGTTTGTAATAACAAATCGAAATTTCGCGCCGTTATCCTTAAGCTGATAAGCGTGCTACAAACAGCGTGCAGAATTGCCTGTAGGTGGCATCATAGTGCAGATGGACACATACCGTCGCAGTATCAGCATAAAGATGGCCGCCCCACTTGCAACTTGCACCAGGGAACAACAGCGTTGTGTTATTCGGTTTTTGCGTAGTGAAGGTGTAAAACTTATTGAAAGTCATCGAAGAATGAAGGTTCAGTACGGTGATGCATGTTTGTCACGGCAGCAAGTCTACGAATGGAGTAGGAAGTTCGCAAATGGTGTGACTTCAGTAGAAGATGCTCCTCGTACAGGTCAGGCACAACGAGTTCTGACTCCACAGAACATTGCAGCAGTTGAAGCCATAGTGAAGGAAACCTGCCGAGTGACACTGAATGACATTACAGCATGTTTACAGATTAGTCATGGGTCAGCACACCACAATGTGCACGATGTACTCCAGTTTCACAAAGTGTCTGCAAGATGGGTGCCACGGCAGCTGACTCCTGAAATGAGAGAACGACGTGTTGATGCCTGTGAAGAACTTCTTCAGCGCTTTAAACGAGAAGGTGATGGCTTTCTTGCAAGAATCGTTACTGGGTGCGAAAACTGGGTTCACTTCCACCAACCGGAAACGAAGAGAGCGAGCAAGGAATGGCGTCATTCCTCATCGGCAAAACCAAAGACGTTTCGAACAGAACCATCAGCAGGGAAGGTTGTGCTGACTCTCTTTTGGGACGAAAAAGGCGTCATTTTGGAGCATTACATGCCTAGAGGGACCACTGTCACCAGTGCATCATACACAGATCTCCTAAAAAAACCATCTGCGGCCTGCAATCAAATCAAAGCGACGTGGATTACTGTCAGCAGGTGTCCTTTTGTGAGATGACAACGAAAGGCCCCACACTGCCCGTACAACACTTGCAACAATCAAAAACCTGCATTTTGAGTGTCTTCCTCATCCACCATACTCACCAGACCTTGCTCCAAGTGATAACGATATGCTTGGCCCACTCAAAGACGCAATGGGAGGAAAGAAGTTCCGTTCTGACGAAGAGGTACGCCACGCGGTGCATGAGTGGTTGCGCGGACTACCAAAAGAATTTTTTTCTGAAGGAATTTACGCACTTTGTAAGCGCTGGAGGACTTGCATTGAGCGTGGGGGAGATTATGTTGAAAACTGATACAGCTTTGTACCAGTTCTGCACAATAATTAATATTTAAAAATATTTAAGGTTTTCATTTGACTAACCCTCGTATTATTGACGACTAAAGCCTTTGCTTCGTGTACCTGTTGTGTTTATTACACTTACAGGAAAACGTTACGAATGTATACACCAAAACAACACTTGGCCTCGTGGCTTCGGATTGTACAGGCCGCGTTTCCCTTGATTGTTAGGGTAGTCATTTTTGATGTTCTTTTCATCAACATCACGCTGCAACACCGAACTATTGGTAACTTGCATAGCTGTTGGAACTGCCTACTGTTTGGTCACGATAATACCATATTCGCATGGTGACTGTCTGGAACGGAAGGAAGCACAGCTCTACCCCCCCCCCCCTTCCCAGTGCGCATTAGGACTGCCGTGAGGAGAGTAGCGGTGAGAGGAAGGAAGCGCCTATTCCTTCCCGCAGTACCCGTGTTTCGTCCTGTGTCCTATAAACTGCGCCCAGTGAAATATACGCCCAGTGAAATGTTATAGTCTACGGCAACAATAACGAGCCCCGACTAAGGAGCACATGAGTTGCAGTTGATACTATTGCTCGTCCTCAGCTAAAGCCACTTTTTGGTTTGCTTTTTGCACACATTTAATTATTTTACATGAGCCCAGTCAAAATAATTTCAACTAGCAGCAGAGTATTTATGAAAGCATACTGAAAGGAAACACCTTCCCGATGTTCTACGAATATTATTTATTTGATCACGAAGCGTTTTGTGTAGTTTGTATCTAATTTATTTATCGGTTCTGTCAAATAAATTTGTTAAAGTGTTTCGCTTGAAGTTTATAATAAATGGTGAACCGCTGTCTTCTAACTGTTGCATGATTCTCGTTGGCCTATTACTTGACGGTGACTGTCGCCAATCCTGAAATAAATGCAATAAAATGACCGAGTCTGCCACCATATTAACTGTCGAGACCTTGAAGGGATGTTAGAGGTTGAAATCTTGAGCTGAGCTAAAGGAACAAAAGCAAAAATTAAACCTTCCAACGAACTGTGTACAATCGCTACAAAGTTCATAGACTTATACCCTGAAATTGTTCTTGCGTGACTGTAGCTGTGATGGAGCTAGCTTGGGTGGACAGGTAACGTGCACAAAACAACTGCTGTGACGTTGTTCTGGCAAGTATAATCAAGTGATAATTTACGTTTCTCACTTCGGTTTCTGCAACCTTTCAATTTTTACCCCGCTTCCCAAACTTTAGTTCCAATATTAACACTATTTCCATTACAATAAACTATGCTGTTCAAGCAGCAACCACAATTTTTTCTTTGAACATCTTTGGCGCTATGTAGCCCTGCTGATGCGTCGTTAGGTCTTTTCTGACTGGGTAGTCATTGCTTACAAATGGTGAAATACACTGACGAACCAAGAGTTAATTGAGCGTAATAAGCCAGCGGCGGTGGCCGAGCGGTTCTAGGCGCTTCAGTCCGGAACCGCGCGACTGCTACGGTCGCAGGTTCGAATCCTGCCTCGGGCATGGATGTGTGTGTGTGACGTCCTTAGGTTAGTTAGGTTTAAGTAGTTCTAAGTTCTAAGGGCCTTATGACCTCCGATGTTAAGTCCCATAGTACTCAGAGCCATTTGAACCATTTTTTGAGCGACATGAACAAATGTTCGCAGGCGTGTTTCTACGTCTAAAACATGATATCTTTTCAAATTTCGCGCCAGTCGCATAGCAGTAGCACTATTTGCGTAACCATGGGGATGTAAATCAGGTTTGCCTTAAATACACGCTGTAACGGTCGTGAGTGTTGGACGTGCTGTGTTGATGTCAGCCGGCCAGAGTGGCCGAGCGGTTCTAGGCGCTACGGTCTGGAACCGCGCGACCGCTACGGCCGCAGGTTCGAATCCTGCCTCGGGCATGGATGTGTGTGACGTCCTTAGGTTAGTTAGGTTTAAGTAGTTCTAAGTTCTAGAGGACTGATGACCTCAGAAGTTAAGTCCCATAGTGCTCAGAGCCATTTGAACCATTTTGTGTTGATGTCAGTCATGAGTGCCTTTAAGGCGACAAATACTCCATTATCAACACCTCAGTGAGTCTGAACGAGGTCATGCAATAGGCCTACGAGGAGCTGGATGTTTCTTCTGCGATACTGCAGGAAGACTTGTAGCCCGGTACATGATTCCTGGCAGCGGTAGTCACGAGAATATACGGTCACAAGAAGAACGGCCTCTGGATGGCCGCCTGGTACCACCGAGAGGCAAGACCATCGTGTTCGGCGTATGGCTCTGGATCATCGTACTGAATCTGCAGCAGCAATCTGAACAGCAGTTCACACCACAGTGATACAATTAACTGTTGCAAATCGGTTACTTGAGAGACAGCTCCGAGCCAGAAGCCCTGCAGAAACTACCGTAACCTGATAGAGACGAACAACAAATGAAAATTAACAATAATAAAGAGAAAAGAGTACACAATTTGTTTTGGCATCGATCAAGTGCCTAAGGAAAAGGGCCACTTGTAATTCACTAGAAGTAGAATTAAATATTAATCAAAATGAAATAATAAAGGCAGGACAGAAAGTCGTAGGTAAAGCGAAAGTGGAGACGAAGAAGCCATGGATGATTCAGAAAATACAGAAGGTTGTAGGCGGAAGAACAAAATATATTCGTACGAGGGGCGTTTGAAAAGCCCGTGCAAAGTCCGAGAGATGGTACCACCAGCGCGTATCGAGGTGATGTCTAGTTAGTAGTATCTTTGGAAAGAACGCACACCAAGTTACAGTCATATTGGTCTATTTATTTGTGTCTGGCATTCGTGTGAATCAAGGAAGTCGAGTGATTGTCAAAAAATGGACGAAAAAGAATTTCGTGTGGTGATTAAACATTACTTTATGAAAGGCAAAATACCTCAGGAGACTAAAGAGAAGCTTGGTAAACATTACGGTGACACTGTACCTTCGATTACAGCAGTTTATAATTGGTTTACAAATTTTTGGAGTGGCCATATGGGCACAAGTGACGCTGAACATTCTGGACGCCCTGTGGCAGTTACGACTCCAGAAGTCATTCATAAAATCCATGATATGGTGATGGGTGACAGAAGAGTTAAAGTGCGTGAAATTGTTAGAGCTGTTGGCATCTCGAATGAACGGGTACATAATATTTTGCATAAACATTTGGACACGAGAAAGCTATTCGCAATATGGGTTCCGCAATTGCTCACGCTTGACCAAAAACGGAATCGTGTGAAGTGTTGCAAGGTTGGTTTGCAGCTGTTCAGGAAGAATCCGCAGGACTTTAAGCATCGTTTCGTCACTGTGGATGAAACATACACATTACTATACTCCTGAGACCAAACAACAATCCAAACAATGGGTTACCAAGGGAGAATCTGCATTAAAAAAAGGCGAAGACCATTCCTTCGGCCGGAAAGGTTATGGCGACTGTCTTTTGGGTTCAAAAATGGTTCAAATGGCTCTGAGCACTATGGGATTTAACAGGTCATCAGTCCCCTAGAACTTAGAACTACTTAAACCTAACTAACCTACGGACATCACACACATCCATGCCCAAGGCAGGATTTGAACCTGCCACCGCAGCGGTTGCGCGGTTCCAGACTGAAGCGCCTAGAACCGCTAGGCCACTCCGGCCGGCGTGTCTTTTGTGATTCGCAAGGGATAATCGTCATCGACTATCTGGAAAAGGGTAAAACTACTACAGGTGCATGTTATTCATCTTTATTGGACCGTTTGAAAACCGAGCTGCAAGAAAAACGCTGGCGATTGGACCGCAAAAAGTCCTTTTCCATCACGACAAAGCATCAGCACACACCTCAGCAGTCGTGGTCGCAAAATTATTGGAAATAGGATTCCAACTCGTTTCACATCCCCCCTATTCTCCAGACTTGGCTCCCTCGGACTACTATTTGTTCCCCAATTTGAAGAAATAGCTGGCAGGGCAAGGATTTTATTCAAACGTGGAGGTGATTGCAGCAACTAATAGCTATTTTGCAGACTTAGACAATTCCTATTATTCGGAAGGGATCAACAAATAAGAACAGCATTGGATGAAGTGTATGGAGACTATGGCGAAAAATAAAAAAGGTTTACCCCAAACACATAAGTAGTTTTTATTTTTGCACATAGTTTTCAAACACCCCTCGTAAAAATGAGACAGATAATTAGTAGCATAAATTGTTATGAATAAAACTAACACGAAGTACAAATAGAATGAGAAGGGTGTAAAGACTTTCAGAAAGATATGACTATTGGAAAATTGACAGTTTGTAGCAGATGACGGAACATAACTTTGAAGAAGTAAGATATCATGAGTGTATCTATAGGGTGCAGGTAGGAAACGTATATTAAATGCAGAAGAAAGAGCAGGCAGGTGGAAAGAGTGCATAAAAGGTCTGTACAGTGATGAGTTACTGTCCCAAAATGTGATACAACAGGTGGAAGTTAATGTTGAAGAAATAAGCGATACATTTAAAGAAATCCGGATTCGACTGAGCACGTAATGACTGGAGAAAAAATAAGTATACAGGGGGTGGACAAAAATATTGAAACACCAAAAACACAACACATTACCAAATATAATAGTTCCGAGTAGTCAGCGCGTACACAAGTTTCCCACTAGAGAGCGCCCCGCTAAGCACAACAGCGCAGGCGCAGCGCTCGTCCGTCTCCGCACTACGAGATGGCGCTGCCATAGAGACGGAGCAAATTCTGCTTTCGCCGATCCGCGTATTAATATGTAACGCAGCCAATGAGATTGCTGCTAACGTAGAACCTTTTTTCCTCGTGGATCACACTACCGCAGCGATACATGAACGCGCGAGGTATTATAACAAGTGTACATTTGCATTTGTCTGCACCAGTCTGTACCAGTCTGCATTAGTCTGTACCAGTCTGCATTAGTCTGTACCAGTCGGTACGAATTCTGCATTTGTCTGTACCAGTCTATAGTCAAGTTTCAGTCTGCACCTAGTAAGATTACCATATTCCTGTACATAGCCATGAAGATAAATGTATAGACACTTTTGTCAAGTATCAGAGATATATGTGAGAATAAGAATGACGTACCAATACCAAAGGGACTTCAGATTGTCAATTGTAAATAACATCCAGAACAAAGTTAAGTAATTTTTATGCTTGTTATTATTTTAATAAATGTGTGTGAAAATTAATCAAGTTCTGTTTAATGATGGTCACCGTCAATCTGCCACTCTAAGCGTGCAAGTGGCATTTCTATCGTCTGACCTAACGGCAGAAGATACACACGCCACGATAAGACCACGAGACATATTGGTGACACTCGCCTACTTCGTTAGAGCGACAAGGCAAATAATCTGATGGTGTGTGTACTGAAGGTCTTACAGTACGCACACCACAATAACACAGTGCAAGAAAACCGACGGCAGTCAAAACAGATTCCTGTCATCTGTGAATGGATAAATACAGGTACTACATGGTTTTCAGGGGAATATTATACGATTCTTTCTACAAATGTAGCAAGCTCAGGCAACAATGATGGGGGCGGATAGTGGTTAGGCACCATTGTCTCCAAAGTAAACTACAATGGTTCAGTAATATCGAGATTTGGTTATTGTGGTAGCCAGCGAGAGGCGAGAATTTGTCCTCGTGCTCATATAACAAGTCCTGGACGATGCGACGCGTGAACGAGGGTCCTGTGGTCTTGGAACACACAGAAGCGGGACTTTGAATTTCGCCGCGCTACAGTCGTTCCCTCAGACAAAAATTATACCGTCGCAGTGGTATGAGCGCTCGACGGCAGAGAGAAAATACTAAAATTGTAACTCTTTTTTGTTTTTCTATCCGTTTCTTGATTGTCTCTTGATAGCCGAAGCTTAAGGCAGACGTGATCTGATGAAGACGTTAAAAAAACTTATTATTAGCTAGTCTTGATCTGATTTTAATGTGTAGACATATTGTGGAAGTTGTTAAGAAAGTCGGAGGATGGAAGTAGCAAAGTAAATTAAATTGCATACAGTATCAAGATGATTTTAATTGGTATAAATTAGTGATTCCTGGACGATTGCAAGATTTCGGAGCAGACTTTTCACGCCGAAATGAAGGAGATTTTTGAACACCTGGACGCTGCACGAAAGAAGACAAGTTAACCTGGTAAAGGATGAACTCTTATCTACGCCACTACCCCTGTCAGTTACATTTTGTTATTCTCTATTTCTTTTCAGTAATTTTTGTAGTGAAAATTGGTTCAACTTTTGCTCAAAAACGCCACAAGGACCACCCCAACTATAGATTTTCTGTAATACGAAGTCCGATCTGCATTTCTTTCTTTCTTTCCCTTTATTCACGGTCATTAACGATTTAAAAAAAAAAATTTCACTTACGATTTCTGCCCACATTTTCAACCTTTTTTTCTTTTCTTCTCTCTTTTCTTTTTTTATTAACCACTACAACACTGTCCCCAAAAGAGAGCAAAGGTTGTACTGTTAGATGGAAGTGACCATCCAAAGAGGCCATGTAATTCTTGGCAGTCATGCAACCTGGTAGATAACCACGGAGCCCAGGGAATCATCACAGAAACGTCGTTCCCCCCCCCTCCCCCCCTCCCCCCCCAAGCCCCCCTCACAATTTCCTTGTTTCACTCGGCCAGAATCTGGAAACAGTAGGAGAGAAGATTCATCTAACCAAATGACTCTCTTCCATTGCCTGGGAGTTATGGCTTTGGCACCATAGGTTCCTCATACGGGGCAACACTGATGAGTGCTTTTGGAATTTCAAGTCGCCCTGCAGGTCCCTGCGTACAGAGCTACCTTCGTGTTGTTTTGGTGCCGAAGGGGTTCGCGAGTGCGACATTCAGTTCTGCGGTGAGTTTTGCAGCTGCCGTCCTCATATTTCGTCACCATCCTGTGAGGTACCGGGCGAGTTGGGGCTCCCTGGAAATATTCTGAGTTCGGAGATGGCGTGGCCGCACGGACCACTCGGCTAACCGGGGCCCGGCAGCAGCCACGTGGTGCCGAACGTTAGCTGGACAGGAGGGGGCGCCCCAGCGCGTGGTCCAGGCCGAGCACGTGGCTGGGAATTCCTTGGTGATGCTGTGTCGATGAAGGAGACTTGTATGCCGAGAGTGCCAAAGATGGCGGGCATTGTGAAACCATCATGGCAAACATTTCACAGTTATGAAATGATAATTAAATGGACACCCTAGCTGCAAACAGGCGTTGATGTACTTCATTGGGGACATGTTGAAAATGTGTGCCCCGACTGGGACTCGAACCCGGGATCTCCTGCTTACATGGCAGACGCTCTATCCATCTGAGCCACCGCGGGCACAGAGGGTACTGCGACGGCAGGGACTTATCCCTTGCACGCTCCCCGTGAGATCCACATTCCCAACATGTCCACACCACTACATTCGTAGTGCGCCTAATAGATGTTTGCCCATCATACTCATTACTCGTGGCAGATTAATCTACCAAGTCCCGTACGAGTTCGTGCATAGCGTGTGCGTTCGCACAAGAAGGTCAATGGCCGGGAAGCCATATTATAACAGCCTGTTTGCAGCTAGGGTGTCCATTTAATTATCGTTTCATTTCTAGCAAAGCTGCATGGTCATCCACGGTAACTGTTCTTTCGGGAACAGATACTACCGTCATATATAGTTAAAATATGGCTTCCCGGCCATTGACCTTCTTGTGCGAACGCACACGCTATGCCCGAACTCGTACGGGACTTGGTAGATTAATCTGCCACGAGTAATGAGTATGATGGGGAAACATCTATTGGCGCACTACGAATGTAGTGGTGTGGACTTGTTGGGAATGTGGATCTCACGGGGAGCGTGCAAGGGATAAGTCCCTGCAGACGCACTATCCTCTGTGCCCGCGGTGGCTCAGATGGATAGAGCGTCTGCCATGTAAGCAGGAGATCCCGGGTTCGAGTCCCGGTCGGGGCACACAATTTCAACATGTCCCCAATGAAATACATCAACGCCTGTTTGCAGCTAGGGTGTCCATTTAATTATCATTTCATTTCTAGCAAAGCTGCATGGTCATCCACGGTAACAGTTCTTTCGGGAACAGATACTACCGTCATATATAATTTCACAGTTAGTATACACTCCTGGAAATGGAAAAAAGAACACATTGACACCGGTGTGTCAGACCCACCATACTTGCTCCGGACACTGCGAGAGGGCTGTACAAGCAATGATCACACGCACGGCACAGCGGACACACCAGGAACCGCGGTGTTGGCCGTCGAATGGCGCTAGCTGCGCAGCATTTGTGCACCGCCGCCGTCAGTGTCAGCCAGTTTGCCGTGGCATACGCAGCTCCATCGCAGTCTTTAACACTGGTAGCATGCCGCGACAGCGTGGACGTGAACCGTATGTGCAGTTGACGGACTTTGAGCGAGGGCGTATAGTGGGCACGCGGGAGGCCGGGTGGACGTACCGCCGAATTGCTCAACATGTGGGGCGTGAGGTCTCCACAGTACATCGATGTTGTCGCCAGTGGTCGGCGGAAGGTGCACGTGCCCGTCGACCTGGGACCGGACCGCAGCGACGCACGGATGCACGCCAAGACCGTAGGATCCTACGCAGTGCCGTAGGGGACCGCACCGCCACTTCCCAGCAAATTAGGGACACTGTTGCTCCTGGGGTATCGGCGAGGACCATTCGCAACCGTCTCCATGAAGCTGGGCTACGGTCCCGCACACCGTTAGGCCGTCTTCCGCTCACGCCCCAACATCGTGCAGCCCGCCTCCAGTGGTGTCGCGACAGGCGTGAATGGAGGGACGAATGGAGACGTGTCGTCTTCAGCGATGAGAGTCGCTTCTGCCTTGGTGCCAAGGATGGTCGTATGCGTGTTTGGCGCCGTGCAGGTGAGCGCCACAATCAGGACTGCATACGACCGAGGCACACAGGGCCAACACCCGGCATCATGGTGTGGGGAGCGATCTCCTACACTGGCCGTACACCACTGGTGATCGTCGAGGGGACACTGAATAGTGCACGGTACATCCAAACCGTCATCGAACCCATCGTTCTACCATTCCTTGACCGGCAAGGGAACTTGCTGTTTCAACAGGACAATGCACGTCCGCATGTATCCCGTGCCACCCAACGTGCTCTAGAAGGTGTAAGTCAACTACCCTGGCCAGCAAGATCTCCGGATCTGTCCCCCATTGAGCATGTTTGGGACTGGATGAAGCGTCGTCTCACGCGGTCTGCACGTCCAGCCCGAACGCTGGTCCAACTGAGGCGCCAGGTGGAAATGGCATGGCAAGCCGTTCCACAGGACTACATCCAGCATCTCTACGATCGTCTCCATGGGAGAATAGCAGCCTGCATTGCTGCGAAAGGTGGATATACACTGTACTAGTGCCGACATTGTGCATGCTCTGTTGCCTGTGTCTATGTGCCTGTGGTTCTGTCAGTGTGATCATGTGATGTATCTGACCCCAGGAATGTGTCAATAAAGTTTCCCCTTCCTGGGACAATGAATTCACGGTGTCCTTTTTTCAATTTCCATGAGTGTAGAAATTAATAGTAGCCAGACGAATCATGACACCTTAAAAAGAAATATGTACATTATCATTATTTGCACGACTATTCTGATGGTGTAATCAGATTTTCAATATCTTTATTAGTTTGAAGTTTAGTATCTGACTGTAAATTATACGAGTAACACCCAGCAGCGAATTTTCAGAATCTAAACGGCTCATCCGATTTCGTCGGTCGAAGCGTCTTTAGAGAGCTATTAGTGTAAACATGAGTTGGTATGAATTACAGGCATATAACTTGAATAGTACATGAGTTATTGGAGGACAAAGTGGCCGATTACTATCGATCACGTCAGGCCGTAAGTACTCCACAGTTACACGAGAAACCGGTAGCAGCGGGCTTATAAATATATTCATTCATCTATGTCTTTGTTTATATCTGATATATACTATTGATGAAGAAATTGGTTAAATATTTACTGAGTTTTAGAAAGCACAGGGACATTAAACTTCTGGCCTGCTTTTGCTTACTATTCCTTTGAAATATGTTTATTTCATTTGTTTTTGTGTTTAATAATGTGTATTAGAGCGTGTTTATTGTACATCCATAGGAATATTTATTTAATTTCAAGTTACTTAAACGTAAATCCCGTATTTCGTACGTGTTTCAAAATGTTTGTGAGTGTGCGTTGGCTTGGAGACATGACGGAAGCGCTATCGCCAATCACAGCGCTCGTGACTAAGGGAGGTGACTACCGAAGTGAATGGAATGGGTTTTCGGAACAGTGCGGCGCGAGGGACGGTCGCACAGGACACGCACGGTCGTGAGTGAGACTTGGAGGGGGTGGAGCGGTTTGCGCGTGGTCGCGCCAGATATAAATACTTCGCAGTGCCGACTTGTGTACTTGTGATATTTCCGTGACTTGTACAGTGAAGACGTAGTGTGCGTTCAGAAGTGAATGTCTCGCGAGCTGTGTTGTTGTTCATAGCTAATTACATGCAGTAGGAATCTATTGTTTCCACGTTACTCAACTTATATTTTATTTAATTGCTAGACCACCGACACCAATAAGTGTTTTGCTGAAATATAGCGCATTCTCAAAAGTACTTCTACTATAGTACTCATCATTTAAAGTCGTTAAGATAGTACCTGCAGATTTTATTTAATTGCAGTCTTTCATTTATAAACTACTGTCTTACATTAAAAATTCACAATTGCCGAGTGATAGGATCCTTTGACCCTTCGTTTCATGTGTATATTCATATTGTATACTGTGGACTCAGCAGTAAGCCGGCCGTGGTGGCCGAGTGGTTCTAGGCACTACAGTCCGGAACTGCGCGACTGCTACGGTCGGAGGTTCGAATACTGCCTCGGGCGTGGATGTGTGTTATCTCCTTAGGTTAGTTAGGTGTAAGTAGTTCTAAGTTCAAAGGGACTGATGACCTCAGATGTTAAGTCCCATAGTGCTCAGAGCCATTTGAACCATTTGAACTCAGCAGTATTTACCTACTAATGCGGCAACTACGTATCCCAGCCCCTAGACAACGAAACCAGTGAAAACTTTCGATATTTAAACTCTGAGTCGGAGGGTAGTTGAGCGCCACAACACCACCACACCATTTCATTTTCATTTATGAATGCCCGCAATCCTCTTTCGTCGCCACCCGTTACTCCAACTGCGACTTCGTGTTATTTTTCCGATTTCCCTCTATACAGTATAAGTAACCTATACAATACACGGTAAACCTACGTTTCTAGCATTTGCAGACTTAAAGAAAAACTTTTGACAATGTTGATTGGAATACTCTCTTTCAGATTCTGAAGGTGGCAGGGGTAATGTACAGGGAGCGAAAGGCTATTTACAAATTGTACAGAAACCAGATGGCAGTTATAAGAATCGAGGGGAATGAAAGGGAAGCAGTGGTTGAGAAGGGAGAGACAGGGTTGTAGCTTCTCCCCGATGTTATTCAATCTGTATATTGAGGAAGCAGTAAAGTAAACAAAAGAATAATTCGGAGTTGAAATTCAAATCCATGGAGAAGAAATATAAACTTCGAGGTTCGCCGATGACATTGCAATTCTGTCAGAGACAGCAAAGGATCTGGAAGAGCAGCTGAACGGAATGGACAGTGTCTTGAAAGGATGATATAAGATGAACGTCAACAAAAGATAAACGAGGATAATGGAATGTAGTCGAATTAAAACGGGGATGCTGCGGGAATTAGATTAGGAAATGAGAAGCTGAAAGTAATAAACTAGTTTTGCAATTTGGGGAGCAAAATAACTGATGATGGTCGAAATAGAGAGGATATAAAAAGTAGACTGGCAATGGCAAGAAAAGCCTTTCTGAAGAAGAGTAGTTTGTTAACATCGAGTATAAATTTAAATGTCAGGAAGTCTGTCTGAAAGTATTTGTATGGAGTGTAGCCATGTATGGAAGTGAAACGTGGACGATAAATAGTTTAGACAAGAAGAGAATAGAAGCTTTCGAAATGTGGTGCTACAGAAGAATGCTTAGGATTATATGGGTAGATCACATAACTAATGAGGAGTTATTGAATAGAATTGGAAAGAAAAGAAATTTGTGGCTCAACTTGACCAGAAGAAGGGTTCGGTTCGTAGGGCATATTCTGAGGCGTCGAGGGATCACCAACTTAGTATTGGAGGGCAGCGTGGAGGGTAAAAATCGTAGAGGGAGACCAAGACATGAATACACTAAGCAGATAGAGAAGGATGTAGGTTGCTGTAGGTACTGGGAGATGAAGAGTCTTGCACAGGTTAGAGTAGCATGGAGAGCTGCATTATTCTCAGGACTGAAGTCCACAACGACAACATACAATACCTCAAGAAACACCAGGTATTTTCGCTTTCTTGGTTACGGAAGCACTCACCATACGAGCCCCAACAATGTGCCCACGCTCTAATTCACTTAGAACAGTGTTCTTTCCACGACTGAAGCTTGCAACGTATTGAGGGCATTTCATAGGAGCCGTTCCTGGTCTAACAGAACAGTGCAACCTGCAGGCTTGGCTATCACCTTCATTTATACTCACGCCTATATCTAACACTGTTTTTTCCACATCTTTGCCTACCCACTATTCCTTCGAAGCAACAGCAATATGTGAATGCTTAGATTATTTGCGCTGTGAACGAGTGACTTATCATCTGATTTACAGAAAAGACGTTACCATCTTATCACCGAAGACGATAAAAAAATGCGAAAACTATCAGAAGACTATTAAGACAAGTCCCACTGGTAAACTACTCACCAGAATTATATGCAGAGGAAAAGAAAAGACAAACTGAAGTTGAGTTTGGTTTTAGGGAAGGAATTCTGACATTGCACTTGGATACGGAAAGTAGATTGGAGAGAAATATAGATGTCTTCCTTGCATTTATGGAACTAGGAAAAGACATCGATATAGTAAGGAAGACGAGGCTCACAATCCATTTAAAAGTGGTGCTAAATTACCGAGAGACGACCAACTGATAACATCTACTGAACCCAAGTGCAAGTAATAAAGATGTAAAGTGGAAAATGTACTATATAATGCTAAGAAGTGTGTCATGCACGGTCAGAATTTATCAGTGCAAGGTTACAATTTATCAGTGATTTTGTTCAACTTCTGTGAAAAGAAGCAATTTAAAAAGTGAAAGAAAATTATGGGAGAGAAACGAAAGTAGCTGGTAGTGATGCAAAATTTCGCAGACAACAACCCTTCAGGCTGGATCTCAGGAATACTGGAACAGCTGTTAAAAGGAATTGAGAACGTACTTAGTGAGTATGTAACACCATAGCTTAGACACTACATAACTTTTGTTGATTCATTTAGCTTTCTATTTTGTTCAACACCCTATCGTTGAACTTCTGTAATTAGTGTACGATTAATTCAATACTGTAATGAAGTGTAATCTCTGTAATATGCACAATATGGGCAAATGATCTTTTGTCTTCCTCATATAATCCCTTTGGTTATCTTTAAAATTAAATAATTTTGTTTAAATAATTTTTTTAGAACTACCTATATGCGCAATGATATGTTTTGTTTAAAATGATTCTTTGCTGTTATGTAAACTGCTGACCTTATAGGATTCTTAGTTATATTGTACATATAAGGTGTTGTGGTTCCCCTCGGGACGGAACTGTGTAGTGCGCGCAAATTGTGGTTGGCCTAGGTAGAAAAGATGGAACCAAGAGTCAGTCGGGAACGAGCTACCAAACAGTGAACTGCCCATGTAAAAGTAGTATATTGTGCTGGTTCCGAGGGAGGGTTTTTCTGCCACTTTGCAGTGCCTCGGATGGATGGATGAAGAGCTGGAATTATTCTGAAATTGGTGTCTATCATCGCCACTAACAAATGACAGAGTCCAGCAATTCTACCTGCAAACCCACCTACCAACATGCAATCGCCACCACATTGCGCAATCACTGTAATGAAGCACTATAGTAATGTACAGTGAAGGATCAGCTCATTGGATGTGTTAGTGTGCCCAAATATAAGGTAATTTATAACTGCATTTATGTACCTATCTTGATTTTTTTCCTTATCATAACACCTCTCAGGTTCCTCACCGTTTGAACTAAATTGAGTACCGAGTGTCCTTACTGAAAGAACATTAAAGCCCAGTGTTTTGCTAATTAATGCCTCTTGAACATAGTAAAAAAGAATGTTAAAGTTAATGTGGCAAGAAAGTGAACCAAAGTAATTGATGCTTGCAGAAAATAATTTTTCTATTAAAACTGCTTATTAATATGTTGTTGTCAACTTCAAATTAAAAGTTCTTAAGACTGAGGTTTATAAAGTTTTGCTTAGTAAATGATCACATTGCTGCTTGTTGTAAATCGCAAAAGGTGAGTCAGTATCTTACAAATATGTTAATTTTGTGTCTCACTGTAGTAAAAGTGGAAAACTGCAATAGTGGAAAGTTATATACTCATGCTTGCTAAGCAGTTGTTTCTTTTGGGTATTGAAAGTGCGTGTTAATAGTGTAATAGCATCCACAGGTTATTCTGTATGCTCATGATAAATAACAGTTAACAGAAAGACCACTATTTATGAAAACAATAATTTCTGTGTTCAAAAGACAGTGAGAAGTAACCTGATAGTGAATTCCATTTAACTTTCATTCTAAATAGAAAAGTAGTCAATTGGAGAGAGGCTTAACCTGTGATCAACTCATAATTTTGCAGTGAAGTACATTTACAATTTTATGTCAGCTAGGAAAATGTGTGAAAAGTAATACTGAACCTATGTCCAATCTATGATCCTACAGTGAATATTAATAGTAATGTTATAAAGACGATTCAGTTTGAATAAGCCCTGAAAGTAACAGTGTGTATTGTTATCTGTTATATTTATGCAAATAGTTTGTTCTACTCTGTCAACTCCAAACGTAACGTCAACATATGCAGGTGTCAGAGTTCATTTCACTCGCGTGTAGCAAAATATAGGTTGTGTTTGTCCGTTAAAGTTACTCATACCTAATTTCTTAAACAAGAATGTTAATCATTCTCTTCCCTAATTAGGCTGGCGATCGTTTTATTTATTCTTTAAACAGTGTAACTAGGTAAAATAATATTTGTTACGCTACTGTTTGTATATTTACGTAATTCTGACTTTCACTTCCGATAAGCCACCTCCGTTAGGTACAACACGGTCAATATAACAAAATTCCTCTCAGAGGGTAACACTGCTCTGTTGCTTTATACCATAATTACTTTAACAAGATAGTTTTATTTCATGACCTGCCTCCAACTTGGTATTTGATTACATAAGTTACTTAAATACTGTTGCAGTGTTATAAGTAATATGATTTGAAATTAACCAGACATGAAGGTGATTACGAGTAGTAGAAAGGAGCCTAACGTCTTGCTCAGCATTATAATGAATGTGATAGAATAAAGAAATAATTCCGGTATCTAGGAAGGAAGATTACACAAGATGATCGAAGTAAGAAAAGTGTCAATAGTAGATTGGCATAGGACATGGAAATTTTCTTCAACGGAAGAGCTGCACTGAGTGTAATAGCTTTGCGGGTACGTAACCCTTAAATTCCAGACTGGCCTTCTCAGGATGAGGTATGCTGTACGGTAGGTTGCATGTAACCAGCCACTCGATGGTTGCGTAGTTAGAAGAGCTGAACTGACAATGAATTTCTTTATTCAGATGTGCAGACAGGGGTCGATGGTAGCGACTCGGTGGGACGTGTAGACCAATAGACACTAGAGGTCAGGAACGGAGCGAGTACGAGTGTAATGTAAAGGGTTGCATACCTGAGAAATGGTTTCCCCAAAATTCCGTCAGTGCTATGTTGGTTTCTATGTTGGCTTCGTCCACGAGTGTGACGAGTCTAAGAACAATCGACTCCTGCTGTCTTGCTGAAGAGTGCAGCAGTGTAAGCCAAGTTGTGATTTAATACGGAAGTTGCGCACATGATCTTGCTGTTCTAATGTGCCACTGGCAGGGCGAAATGATGATGGAATAACTGAAGCTTGAGAATGGGAAAACAAATATTTGAGGCAAAAATTAGTGACTCGTATAGCCCAACTATGACCACAATAGACAAGATAAATTCCTGTATATTTTTCCAATCATTTCGGTGGTCTTTTCCTCTGGGGTGGAATTTTCGTAGACTTATTTCCTCACCTTATCCTCTTCATAACACAAAAACGAAGACTGAAACGTGTATTTCGCTCAAATATAACACCTGCTTATCATGAACAAAGACGATGCTCTAGGGAACATGAACGATTTCCATTAAATCCGGCAGCCAGTTTTAAACAAACCAAAGATTCATATTCACGTTAACGTGTTTCTTGTCCCGTACAAAGGCTGTATGCTTTCATGAACGAGAAATGGTTTTCGACAGCGACTTCATTAGATAAAGTACGTAATTTGTATACGACGCTATCAAGATATACTACTCAAGTGCTGATTGGACATCCTACAGGGATGTCATCTTAGTTGCGTGCAGAGATCAGTTTTGTCATCGCAGGATATTCGGGTTAGCAGACGAAAGCTCCTCCATCGAACGATGCGATAAGCAAACTTCAATTACGGTAGACAAGCCATGTTATTTGTACGTGCAGACGTAGCAGGAGACTTACATAATGAAGGCAATTAAAACAGCGCAAGTATATTTTGAAAAGGGAAGATGACAGACACCACCAACAAGAAATACAGTCGGATCGAAAGAGGTCTGTGTGGCATTGACATATCTATTAAGTGGTGTAACATACTGAAAATCGAAAGACAGTACACGAGGAAGAGAAACAATAAAGAAGAAAGAAGCTTGACAGGCCAGGAGATACAAACAGCTAAGTCATGTCTATACCGCAAGAAATGCTTTCCACCACTAAGAACAAATTTGTAGCTGCAGTACACTCGCCACCAACTAATAGGTTCTCACAAGAACTTCTTAATCAAGCAATACAAACAACTTACAAAGGACAGCGCTCACAATGTCGTCATGAATTACGTCCAAATGAATGGCATGTTTAAGGGTTTTAGAGCTGGCCAGAAATGGAAGTGATAGAAGAGGGAGCTCCAGATGGCCAAAGGTTTAGAAAAAATAAAATCTTTGGCGCAAGTGGGGCGAGGTATGAGACATTTGTGTTGCCGCAGTTTCCATGTGCATCTACATCTACATCTACATCCATACTCCGCAAGCCACCTGACGGTGTGTGGCGGAGGGTACCTTCAGTACCTCTATCGGTTCTCCCTTCTATTCCAATCTCGTATTGTTCGTGGAAAGAAGGATTGTCGGTATGCCTCTGTGTGGGCTCTAATCTCTCTGATTTTATCCTCATGGTCTCTTCGCGAGATATACCTAGGAGGGAGCAATATACTGCTTGACTCTTCGGTGAAGGTATGTTCTCGAAACTTTGACAAAAGCCCGTACCGAGCTACTGAGCGTCTCTCCTGCAGAGTCTTCCACTGGAGTTTATCTATCATCTCCGTAACGCTTTCGCGATTACTAAATGATCCTGTAACGAAGCGCGCTGCTCTCCGTTGGATCTTCTCTATGTCTTGTATCAACCCTATCTGGTACGGATCCCACACTGCTGAGCAGTATTCAAGCAGTGGGCGAACAAGCGTACTGTAACCTACTTCCTTTGTTTTCGGATTGCATTTCCTTAGGATTCTTCCAATGAATCTCAGTCTGGCATCTGCTTTACCGACAATCAACATTATATGATCATTCCATTTTAAATCACTCCTAATGCGTACTCCCAGATAATTTATGGTATTAACTGCTTCCAGTTGCTGACCTGCTATTTTGTAGCTAAATGATAAAGGATCTATCTTTCTGTGTATCCGCAGCACATTACACTTGTCTACATTGAGATTCAATTGCCATTCCCTGCACCATGCGTCAATTCGCTGCAGATCCTCCTGCATTTCAGTACAATTTTCCATTGTTACAACCTCTCGATACACCACAGCATCATCTGCAAAAAGTCTCAGTGAACTTCCGATGTCATCCACCAGGTCATTTATGTATATTGTGAACAGCAACGGTCCTATGACACTCCCCTGCGGCACACCTGAAATTACTCTTACTTCGGAAGACTTCTCTCCATTGAGAATAACATGCTGCGTCCTGTTATCTAGGAACTCCTCAATCCAATCACACAATTGGTCTGATAGTCCATATGCTCTTACTTTGTTCAATAAACGACTGTGGGGAACTGTATCGAACGCCTTGCGGAAGTCAAGAAACACGGCATCTACCTGTGAACCCGTGTCTATGGGCCTCTGAGTCTCGTGGACGAATAGCGCGAGCTGGGTTTCACATGACCGTCTATTTCGAAACCCATGCTGATTCCTACAGAGTAGATTTCTAGTCTCCAGAAAAGTCATTATACTCGAACACAATACGTGTTCCAAAATTCTACAACTGATCGACGTTAGAGATATAGGTCTATAGTTCTGCACATCTGTTCGACGTCCCTTCTTGAAAACGGGGATGACCTGTGCCCTTTTCCAATCCTTTGGAACGCTACGCTCTCCTAGAGACCTACGGTACACCCCTGCAAGCAGGGGGGCAAGTTCCTTCGCGTACTCTGTGTAAAATTGAACTGGTATCCCATCAGGTCCAGAGGCCTTTCCTCTTTTGAGCGATTTTAATTGTTTCTCTATCCCTCTGTCGTCTATTTCGATATCTTCCATTTTGTCATCTGTGCGACAATCTAGAGAAGGAACTACAGTGCAATCTTCCTCTGTGAAACAACTTTGGAAAAAGACATTTAGTATCTCGGCCTTTAGTCTGTCATCGTCTGTTTCAGTATCATTTTGGTCACAGAGTGTCTGGACATTTTGTTTTGATCCACCTACCGCTTTGACATAAGACCAAAATTTCTTAGGATTTTCTGCCAAGTCAGTACATAGAACTTTACTTTCGAATTCATTGAACGCCTCTCGCATAGCTCTCTTCACACTACATTTCGCTTCGCGTAATTTTTGTTTGTCTGCAAGGCTTTGGCTATGTTTATGTTTGCTGTGAAGTTCCCTTTGCTTCCGCAGCAGTTTTCTAACTCGGTTGTTGAACCACGGTGGCTCTTTTCCATCTCTTACGATCTTGCTTGGCACATACTCATCTAACGCATATTGAACGATGGTTTTGAACTTTGTCCACTGATCCTCAACTCTATCAGTACTTGAGACAAAACTTTTGTGTTGAGCCAACAGGTACTCTGAAATCTGCTTTTTGTCACTTTTTCTAAACAGAAAAATCTTCCTACCCTTTTTAATATTCCTATTTACGACTGAAATCATCGATACCGTAACCGCTTTATGATCACTGATTCCCTGTTCTGCGTTAACTTTTTCAAATAGTTCGGGTCTGTTTGTCACCAGAAGGTCTAATATGTTATCGCCACGAGTCGGTTCTCTGTTTAACTGCTCAAGGTAGTTTTCAGATAAAGCACTTAAAAAAATTTCACTGGATTCTTTGTCCCTGCCACCCGTTATGAACGTTTGTGTCTCCCAGTCTATATCCGGCAAATTAAAATCTCCACCCAGAACTATAACATGGTGGGGAAATCTACTCGAAATATTTTCCAAATTATCCTTCAGGTGCTCAGCCACAACAGCTGCTGAGCCAGGGGGCCTATAGAGACATCCAATTACCATGTCTGAGCCTGCTTTAACCGCGACCTTCACCCAAATCATTTCACATTTCGGATCTCCGTCAATTTCCTTCGATACTATTGCACTTCTTACCGCTATAAACACGCCTCCCCCTTCACTGTTCAGCCTGTCTCTGCGGTGTACATTCCAATCTGAGTTTAGGATTTCGTTACTGTTTACGTCTGGTTTCAGCCAACTTTCTGTCCCTAGTACTATATGGGCGTTGTGATCGTTTATTAATGAGAGCAGTTCTGGGACCTTTCTATAGACGCTCCTGCAGTTTACTATTAGCACATTAATATTGTTATTCCCTGTTGCATTTTGCCTACTCCTATCTTGCCGCGTCTCAGGAGGCGTCTTGTCGGGCCTAGGGAGGGGATTCTCTAACCTAAAAAACCCCCATGTGCACTCCACACGTACTCCGCTACCCTTGTAGCCGCTTCCGGCGTGTAGTGCACGCCTGACCTATTCAGGGGGACGCTACATTTCTCCACCCGATAGCGGAGGTCGACAAATTTGCACCCCAGATCTCCGCAGAATCGTCTGAGCCTCTGGTTTAAGCCTTCCACTCGGCTCCAAACCAGAGGACCGCGATCGGTTCTGGGAACGATACTACAAATAGTTAGCTCTGATTCCACCCCGCGAGCGAGGCTTTCCGCCTTCACCAATTCCGCCAACCGCCTGTACGAACTGAGGATGACCTCTGAACCCAGACGGCAGGAGTCATTGGTGCCGACATGAGCAACAATTTGCAGTCGGGTGCACCCAGTGCTCTCTATCGCCGCCGGTAGGGCCTCCTCCACATCTCGGATGAGACCCCCCGGCAAGCAGACAGAGTGAACACTGGCCTTCTTCCCCGACCTTCTCGCTATTTCCCTAAGGGGCTCCATCACCCGCCTAACGTTGGAGCTCCCAATAACTAATAAACCCCTCCCCCCGTGTGCCTGCTCGGACCTTGCTGAAGGAGCAGCCACATGTCCACTCACAGGCAGAGCGGGGGATGCCACACGGCCAGCCTCCACATTGACCTTCCGCCTTGTGCGCCGCGAACGCCGCTGAACCCGCCACTCCCCTTGGGGAGAGGGTGGCCCAACCGCGCCCGGTACCCGCGAAGATGTCTCGACAGCAGGGACAGTGGGTGAAGCATGTAACACCTGGGGTGTACCTTGCGACGCACCAGACTCCCCACTGCCGCTACACTCCGAGGCAGCAGCCTGAAGACGGCTGACCGCGGCCATCAACACGCTCAGCTGTTCGCGAACAGTGGCCAGCTCCTCCTGCGTCCGTACACAGCAGTCACACATCCTATCCAACCTAAGGAAAAAATTTACTGAAGGGAGTTAACCAACCTTTAACTAGACTGCTAATTAACTAAAGGCGGCTGCTTATTCACTAAACTGTGGTTGCTAGCCACTTCTTGTAGAAAACAATGAAAATAGCACTACCTGTCTCTGGACTGTACTGAAAACAAACTCTAGCACTACTGGCACTATGGTTGACTACAGGGACTCTCTCTGACTGTATTCAAAACAAACACGAAATCTATGGAACACTATTAAGAGCACTCGAAAAATAAAGCTTCCTAAAAGCAAATACACACGGAAGAAGAAGTGACAAGTAAGAAAAATACAGTTAATACTTAAATTAAGGTAGCTCGCTGCACAGCAGACGTGAAGCAGGCGGCAGTTACGACGACACTGACACTACTGGCACTATGGCTGACTAAAGGGACTCTCTCTGACTGTATTCAAAACAAACACGAAATCTATGGAACACTATTAAGAGCACTCGAAAAATGAAGCTTCCTAAAAGCAAATACACACGGAAGAAGAAGTGACAAGTAAGAAAAATACAGTTAATACTTCAATTAAGGTAGCTCGCTGCACAGCAGACGTGAAGCAGTCGGCAGTTACGACGACACTGAGGGGGGGGGGGGGGAGGGGGGGTTGGTGCAGTGTAAAGAATGCAGAACAGTAATCCAAGGGTCGTGCGATAAAGTTCGTATGCGCGCACTTCTTTTTATTTTCAATAAACCGAAATAACGCTCACTGTATTGTATTTATTAATATTTTCATAAAAGGCATGAAGACGAAAGGTAAAGTAGAATTTGGGATAGCAAATAAATTTGCGGGTAAGGATTGCACTTCAGCTTCCACGGGAACTCTGGAAATATATTTCGAGGAAAAGATGGTATGGTGCACGAAAAAAGTTCGTATATGAAATTAGGTTCTCTTATTATTCGACAGTTGATGATTCACACGTCCTGGGCAACAGTCATCGTGAAATAGGCGAAGCAATAGGTTCCTCAGCACCGTGTAAATTTTCAATTACACGGTTGTTTTGAAGTTTCTATGGAAAAACTTAACAAATTTGGTTTACTTTCATCGAAGATTCTATCTCATCGCACAGGTTGCAGCAAACCAAGCGTAACGCTTCTCGAAGGTGAAACTGAAACTAATGGTATGCGGAGTCTTGTACGCTTTAATTGAAATGCATTCTTGGAAAGTTACTTGCAGAGTCCTCATGGACGCTGTGAAGTACAAGTTCTCGTTGGAAATTTATTTGCTATCCCAAATTTTCCTTCTGATGTCTTTCATGAAAATTCTAAGGAACACAATATATTGAGCATTTCGGTTTATTTGCAGTATCGTAAAAATTGAAAATAAAAAACTGTCCGTACAGGATTTCGACTCCACGACCCTCTGATTACCTTTCTGTAGTCCTTCCCCTGCCTGCAAACTATTCTAATTTTAATATTTCGTGCTTCACCTGAGCCGCAAGAAAAATGCGATTTTTTTTCTAAACTGTTGGCCGTCTTGACCTCTCATTCATCTCACTTTAATTTCTGGCCAAGCTCTGTATGAACAATTATTTTGGACGAAATCGGTGATGATGGGTAAACGCGGTGCCCTTGATAGTGTTTCGCTTATTTACCCTAACTTTTGATATTTCTCCACTAGTTAAATGAAGTAATTTTATCGGACGGTATCATACTAACTTTTATATTTGTTGCAAGAGTTTCATCAATTTTCAGATTATAACAAACTGTCAAACGACTTCAAATTAACAAGCACATAAAAGAAAATCAACGACAAAGATTGACGATTGATTATTATTTATAAACATGTGATGTACCAAATTCACCTGTGAGAGAAATTACACTATCATCCACAGCCGTCAACAGAGACACGTTTGTAGCAACGATCTAATTCATAACATTTTATTATCATAAGATTTATTATGTGAACGTGTTTGCTTACCTTTAAAATGTGTACTTTAATAACTGCTGTTCGTGCTTTATCTGGCTTCCGTAGTCTAGTCTTTAATCTGCTTTCCTTAGATGACAAACTGTTTGCTCGTATCACGAAATGAGGGATGGAACTACTTCCTTCTTTCAGAGATGATCTACTCCACTGATCTTCAGTTGCATCTCTGTTCTGATCCTACAGCACACTATTTATAAAAGGCGGTGCGTAATATCTTATTTCCAGTGAAATTCGTGGAAAATGTGGTTAATCATCGTTGCAACTTCCAGAAGAGTTCAAATCTGCCTCTATAATAATCAAATGTTTACAGACACACTTAAAATTAGTCAGGACAAGATAATCAGTTACATTAATTGCTAATTCACAATCAAATACAAGTTCTGGAATCTATGTGTAAATAACTGTTTACATCGTGCCACAGTGGAGTAATGAAAGTTGAGACGAACAATAAGACACTTAGGTCGTATGCAGCTGGGAAACAACCTCAAACTGGCCTACAAAAACTGTACATGCGCGTCGTCAGAGATTTTCTTATATTCTCTCGCTCTATTGAGCCACTGACTTTCGTTAACATTGGTAAATTAACCTTTCCTGTGAGGATATTGAAGGGAAATACTACTGAACATCTTATACCAAAACTAGTTACGTTTCCCATTAGATCTCAAATTAACGACAATTGCAAGCTCAGTTGTCTCGTAGTACGAAGGCTAGCGGATCGAAATTGCTGTAATTGTTAATTTTATGCAGTTGAAATTCACAAAACTGATGTAACTTTTACACAAACTTCAGTTTTACAATTTGTAAAGGCACGATTAAGGCAGTGGTGTTACAGGTAGAGAGATTTGAGCGAAAAAAAAGACGGGGCTTATGCCCATTAGCTTATGCGGCTTTTGTAGGCCAAATTGAATTTGTTTCCCGGCCTGATAGACCACATGTGTCTTACATGAAACTGTTCGTCTCGACTTTCTCTACGCAACTGCGGCACGTTACAAACAGTACTCGTTATACCCAGAGCCTGTTGAAATGCGTAACAATCACTGCGGCCGTCACGAAAGTACACACTTCAATGTCATCTCACCGTCCTAAAGCGTTGCCAGTTAGTGGCAATTCAAAATGCTAGCAATAATTCCGAAAAAATACTAGATGTCTACTTTCTAGTCTGCAATTGTTGGAGTAATTTACAAAATAAAAGTGTAGCTTTCTGCTATGAAAACAAATAAAAACTTACGTTACAAGACATTTTGAAGGAAAATATTTTTTTACTTCAATCTGCAGAAAAAATGAGCCTCTGACGTATTGGACTGAATTAATATATCAAAATTCTCAAAGTTCATAGATGCATATGATACATATTTTATCTTGAAAACATAAAATTATTCCGAAATAAAAAATTAAATACCGTAAGAAGTGTGACACTGTTCCACCTGTGTAGCGAAAACTATCGTCACTGATAAATTTGCGTTCTGTTGGACTTTGTAGAAATTTCCAGAGAGAAAGTTGTAAAGAAAACCATGAAATTAATTTTAATAGTATCTGAAACATCATTGTTGTATCGTGTCACGAATGGATGCGTTTTATTTACGAGAGAGACTGTGCACGACGGCACGCGAATATTTGTGTGCAGCCGCCAGGATTAAAGTTCCGACATCTCGTGTTAATACGATCGAGAATATTCCCTGCCTCCCGAGAATTTTTCATTTGCGGATCTTCCTGATCTTCCGTCACTGCACCTGTAATGTCGTGAGTCAATACGCGATAACTTGATTGCAGTAAGCTACTTTGTAGAACAGCCCGTTAACACTGGAGCCGTTGGCTGTGAAGGAGACAGCCAGTTGTGTCTTAGCAGTGACTCATTCGCAGCTGTTGCTATGCTAGCCGTGGGAAACATCTATGTCACTTCGAGGGACTGAATACTCAGACCCCTAAGAATCTAAATAAAGTATATTAAATATTATTTATATTGTTCAAAGTCGATTCACGGCTTTTTGTTATTCAAGAGAATATGGTATAAAATTTCAGCCTTACATCTGTCATAGTTTAGAGATAATTACCAAAAACACCCCAAACCGACACTTACAAGGGAATGGTCAGACTTGTCATGTCGAAACCTGTGTTGCGTTTTTTACCACTGTGAGTTAACATTGAAAGAAGTCTGTATGCAGAATTTTAGCTGCTGACGTGAACTGGAAGTCTGTAAACAATTTGATGAAGTAAGACATTATTGTCGCATTCTTTCCGCGCTTATAACTGCCTCTTGTACAACCCTGACCTCTCTCGCTACGTTATACCAACGCCATCTAGGGACAAGGTGGCGTTAGCTACGCGCCGCTCTCTTGCCACAGCAGTGAGAGAGCTGATTCCCCCAGTGAAAGCGATCGTATGATAATTAAACATTCGTTGACAAATATGGCTGATATTTTACCTACAACATTCTTTCCAAATAGCTATGAAATAGACACAAATAAATATACGGTTTAGAACACGTCCAAATTTTATTTCTTGTAATTACCTCAAAAATGCGAAATATTGATACAATGTTCAAAACATAGGTTTTTTGTCCACCAAGAACACACAAGCAAAGATGACATATGACAGCCCTGCGAATCACAGACGTTGTTAGATGTCCGTAGACAAAACTGGGCTGGCGTTAGGAATGAATCAGGCCTAGTATCAGTATATTTCGAGGAGTGCCACGCATATTTAATCAAATTCTGAAACCGTGGGGAGGAAAATTGATAATGTACTGCTGATTGCAGCTTGAGAATATTGTCACGGTGATACACAGAAAATTGCAGTGTTCTGCACACAATAATTTTCTCTGTTAGTTTTCTGTAAAATGCCTTCCACTGACGGAAAAATTCTCTGTCCAAAGGTTGAATTACGTTGGTCGTGCCGGGTGGAATCTGAAGTATCTCTACTTCTTTGTCAGGGTGGGCTCGAAATACAGCTTTTAATGAATCAGACCTTTTATGACCTGACCACGAATCTAGAAGGAGAAGAGATTTGTTCCCGCAGAACGGAAGAAAAGCATGACGCATGAAAAGTGTAACGTTTTCATTTCCCATTTTTCCAGACTTCGATGCGTCTACCACAAGATTGTTTGCGTAGAACATTGTTCTTTTGACACGTAGTCCAAAACGTCCAGTTGGTTCTTGAAGACACACATATAGGCTAGTTTAGGCAGCAATGAACCATCCAGACTAATTATGGGCATTATAGTGTATGAATGGGTGAGTGCAGTCGTGGACTGCGCAATCACCTCAATATGTTTTTCACCTTTGAATGTCAGTGTTCTTTTCGCACGCATTTCTTTTTGAAAACCTGACTGATCTGCATTGTACACGTACGATTCAGTAAAACTAGCGATCTTATTTTTTGCATTCGTAAGAAAAGCTTCTATCATTTCGATTTGTGTCATTTCATTTTCCGACCTGTTTCTCGATACATATTTTATTATTTTTATTGCCACAATTTTATGTGATCTTTTGAAGCGACTAATCCAACTTTGAGAAGCTGTAAATTCTTTAGCGCCTATCGCGTTGGCAATCTCTAACGCCCAATCACGCAAAGTTGTATCGCTGACATTAAATGACTGTTGTCTGGCATCGGTAAATAGCTCAAAAAGTCGCGCATTTATCTCCGTCGCTATTTCCAGTCGACTCTTAAGTCGTCCACCCACTTCATTTTTCCATCTATAGAATTGACGTTCAGAACGGACAAACCGATACTTATTTTGAACAGTACTTACACATAAGCCTTTCTTACCACTTTCGTTCGACCAATACGTCACCGCTTTTTCTTTGTCTGATAAGGTAATCGTAGTTTCTGGTGTTACTTTCGGATGGTACGCGGCACTATCACTCGAAGAGTCTTCATGAGTGCAATTTTCGTCGGTGTCTTCGCCGTCTGTAGATTCACAGTCTGCAATATCGAGTGTTTCAGTTTCTAGCCACATGTCTGCGCCATTTACATGCTCGTCTAGAAGTTTAACAACCATGTCGCACAACACATAGTCTTCACGCGTGTTTTCTGTTGATTGCTTCATTGGGCGTCTGTGGCATATCTCCATGGCAAGCAGCAAAACATTTACAGGGTTCGCCATCACCTGGGAGGGGAGATTGAATGCTGCGGAGTATAGATGAACATATAAGGAACATCTTTCACATCTCTAACCAGTTTCAGGACGGTATGTTTCGAAATACGTACCAGAAATTAAAAGGACGTGGATGCCACAGAAACGAATATTCGTTTCCCCTTTCCACCAAAACCGTGCAGCGATATTCTTTCTTTAGTGAACGCCTTGCCGCCCATGCGCACAACGCTCGCGACTCGCCGTTTCCAGGGGTGGCCAGCCGTCACTGCAAGCGCCAAGCAGGAAACACAGCCATGTTCGTGATTTTTTTTAGGTGACTTCCAGTCCATGTCAGCAGCTACAATTCTGCATACGGACCTTTTGCACAGTTAAATAACAGTGCTAAAAAAAGCAATACATGTTTCGGCATGACAAGTCTGACCATTCCCTTGTTAGACTAAAAAACTCAGGAAGAATAACAGTTAGTCTTTTAGTATCATTTTAAATCATTACTGGAGTTCACAAAATGTCAGGTCAATTTATTTGGATTTTCATATTAAAAACGTTAACTACTTTACATTTTCGTAATATAAAAATCAGACAAAATTATTATTTGTGTCTAATATTGCTGTTGGAGTGAATGAGAGTGAGCGAGAGTGTGTATGTGGGAGATACGTTAAATTTCAAGATTAAATTTATGTAATACATTACGTGATCATAGCGTGGGAAAGATGTTTGCACCCACATTGCTGACGACGTATTTCTAAGTGTACTTGCTTTTGTAAGGAGGCAGCCAGAATATCGGTATAAAGTGCAATAGTTTTCTAAATAAATTCCCAGATTAGTGTTCTTTTCGTTTGGTTATGTTAAACATTATAGTAATATTTGCATATTGAAATAACGTGAATGCAACTGGGAATAATGATTGGCGTAGGACAGTTTTGGTTCTAGAACCATGTTGAACGATTGTTCTGGTTGGCTGGTCGTTTAGATCAACGAATCAGAGTTTAGCAGTTCCCGCACACTGCCAGATAGTTATAAGCTGTGGAAGCAGGAGCAAGGAGGAGTCGCTGGGTAGCTATTGAACGAGCAGGTCATGTTGAAAGTGTGTCCATCTGCATAATGTGTAATATGAAGAATTTATTGGAATTTCGCGTCCAGATCGTGCTGCCGTAAAAGCAACTGCTTTTACGGACAGTTTTCTCAAATTTGGAAGTTTAGAATCGTTTTGTTGGAAAGATAAACGCGTGTGAACTTTGGGCCTTTGTAAAATTCCGCGTGGCATGTTTCGTATCCGCATGTGGAATATTTGGAGAGCAATTTCTTTAATAGAAATCCACTGAAAAGTACTGAATGTGAAACTCTGATATAGTAGCGGATTATTGACTGTGAAATCGCGTAATTCTTCGGGTTGGACTTAAGTACATTTCTGGCTGCCTTGCGTGTGTACTGGATTGCATGAACTGTGAACAGAGGACAGTGATGTTGTTTACTAATTACAAGTGGGCTGATGGCAGGTATTTTTTTTTTTTGAACTGAAATGGAATAAAAGACTCATTTCAGAATTTTGACATTTTATTGAGAGAACGAAGCAACCACTTTCCACCCAAAAAGTATTATAAGAATACTACCAGAGTTTACACGGACTTTGCCCCGAAATTATTGATGGTGTTTTCTTCAACGCTGCTTTTACGTCGTCAGCGCAGTACATATGTATCTACATCTACATCTACATACATACTCCGCAAGCCACCTGACGGTGTACGGCGGGGGGTACCTTGAGTAGCTCTATCGGTTCTCCCTTCTATTCCAGTCTCGTATTGTTCGTGGAAAGGACTGTCGGTATGCCTCTGTGTGGGCTCTAATCTCTCTGATTTTATCCTCATGGTCTCTTTGCGAGATGTACGTAGGAGGGAGCAATATACTGGTTGACTCCTCGGTGAAGGTATGTTCTCGAAACTTCAACAAAAGCCCGTACCGAGCTACTGAGCGTCTCTCTTGCAGAGTTTTCCACTGGAGTTTCGTTATCATCTCCATAACACTTTCGCGATTACTAAATGATCCTGTAACGAAACGCGCTGCTCTCCGTTGGATCTTCTCTATCTCTTCTATCAACCCTATCTGGTACGGATCCCACACCGGTGAGCAGTATTCAAGCAGTGGGCGAACAAGTGTACTGTAACCTACTTCCTTTGTTTTCGGACTGCATTTCCTCAAGATTCTTCCAATGAATCTCAGAGAAACGGGCTGGTGATCTGCCGCCGTACTGAGGTAGGTCGAACTTTTGCAGTAAACAATACGACGAAGGACAGTGACATTCAGTACAAAAACATAAAACCGCACGGCCGCACACCCATCACCCAAATCGCTGACACACACGTACAAAAGTAATGTACATACTTTGAAGCCAGTATTTCCATTTAAGTCGAACAAAATATGTTTTTGCGTTTGGTTTTGTGAAACCCAAGTTTTATCAAAGTATACCACAAGAATTTTGTCCTCAGCACGCAGAAAGTGCATTTGACGCAAAACTTCGTTCTTGGTGCTGCAGTGTGTCTATATTTCATTAAAAAGTTTTGTCCATCGCTACACGTGTGGGGTGTTTTTCGTGGTTAAGGCGTGGCGCCATAATTGCACTAAAGGAAACGTTAACGTTTTCCAGCACTGTGTGGTGCGTAGAGTAGAGGAACGGTTCAGAGATGTCGACCGTCATAACCAGTGTCTGCGAGACAGTGGTTTGTAGACTGTAACATTCCTGAAATGAACTCATGTGTTAATGAGTCCCGTTCTGAACCGAATGGAAGACTGAATATATCCGACATTGTCAGAGTAGGACAAAGCGATCTTAAGCAGATAATCAAATGTAAAATCATAAAAATTTTATAAGCTTTCTGTAAAACTTTTAAAAATTTTCAGAACTTTTGTGTCTACAGTTTCAGTCGCATTTAACATTTAAATTTGTTTAGAAAGTGATACTTTTCCGACTGCTTAACTACCATCTTCACATCTGCTAATAGGAAAAACCAAAAGAAAATTTCCTTACGTAACAAAGTTACATAAAAATTGCTATTGCCTTACTGTCAATAATTTACTGAAAATTAACATTCAACATGTAGTATTAACGTACTAGCGGCGTACAACACCGTTTGATCGTCCATAACATTATTTTAAATCAACGGGTAAAAGCTGTTTTGTACAGCCTGAAGCGAAAGTAAGGGCCAGTATATTATGTACTAGGAAGCAATTCAGACTAAGACATAATTATCTAGAAGAAAGACTCGTTCAATGAGCGTACCGTGCTACCTGTGACAGCAACTGAAACAAAAAGCCTGTACTGCGTCGTAAAAATTTTATGCATTGAAATGTCCATTCAATTATTCTCGTTACAGTCGGTAACTGCAAGCTGAGATTTGTCTACGAAAAAGAAGAAGCAAGTAACAAACGTTTGCTTTCGGTTAACAGCCCATAAAAGTAATATGGTTGCTCAAAATAGTAACATATGCGTGGTGAACCTTATCATGTAAACTGTACCTGAAGTCAAAAGTTAAACATACAATACATGTACTACATAGACACACTGGATAACTTGTCCAAACAGTAAAGATATATGTACACCGGTTGACACATGACTCCTATGTACTCATAGTTGGAGAGCAATACTGACAGTTGTGTTTACGTGAAAATGACAAGTTAAGAGTTACAGAAAGTGACGATAGTTGACTTTTTGGTACGTAAGTGATAAGTGTGAGAAGAGATTTTTCTTTCCCCTCTTCTTATCAAATTAAAATTATGTTAATTCATACTGCAAAGAATAAAGAGTGTGAAACAACTTCACAAAGGACACGATTTAAAAGGATTATAAACGTCGTATGACTAATCGGAGGAAGCAAACAAACGCTGTAATTTACTACACGGCGTAATTCATCGTCATTCATCAGGAAAACTACATAAATTAAGAAGTTTATTTGTCAGTACACAACATTGAACAATGAATAAGATGTATTTAAAATTAAATGTAACTATCGAGGATGATTCGCGCCACTCGTTCCGCAGGAAGAGCCGCAGCTGAGTTTGCAGGAGCCGCTAGATGGAGGTTGATGGCGCTGCAGCCCACGGCCTTCGAGTTGCCGCTCTTGCCTTCCGTCTCTTGCGGTGACTGCCTCCAGCTAAACTACCTCATAATAGATACTAAAGTAACAGTTCTGATGAAATTCGGTTTCTTAATTTAATATACCATCAGGCACGTGCTTCCTACTGCTACAAATTTCCAGTTCCTCTAACATCCCTAACTTTCTTCCCTTGGGCGCATTTTCATTCCGTGTGTGGTGTCTCGTACTGTACGCTTGGTAGTATTGACGTGCATACGAAAAGCTGTTTTATTTCGAGCGTACGAGTGTTCTCGAAATCAGATGTCAAATGAACGAACCGTTTGGCCGATATAACAGCGGTCACTGACATTAGAAGTTATTTTGTGTACCCTCGCAATTGCTAAATTTATCCCGTTCTTTCATCTATTAGTTGTTTGAAAATCGATCTTAATTTTCGTTTTCCTTACACGCTGCTCAGTCGTGTTAGAAACTGGGTGTACTACTTTCCGAACTGTATGATGTTATTGTCAATGTTCGTGGAGCACAAGAAATAATTAAGATGACTTATTCTCAGTATCAATGGTAAATGCAGTTGTAAATGCACAATACTCAGTTCAACTAACACGTAATGATGTTCTCTGATATGAAAGGTTGCAAATTAGAAAGTGCAACACCAATACAGCCACCTTAATGGACCTTTGCTATTTTCAATAAAAAGAAATGTAATTTTCTTGGGCTCCTTGGCCCCAGACACTTTAGTTTTCTCAGGGTCTGCCGTTATTAGAAAATTATGTTTCACGTACGTTTCGTCGTTTGCAGTCGCGCAGTGCTGCTCTGCAACACGAAGCTGAAATTCAGTGTTAAAGTGCACCAAAATCTTGACGGTTACGTGATAGGCTTTGATTGTTGCGCGATTAATGTTAATTTATTTTCAACTGCGAGTTTAAGCAGTCTAGCATGTTTGTGTTTAACGTACTAGACACGAAATGTAGCAAAGCTGTATGTCGCGCACATTGAAATCCGACCAGTTTCATTGTTCCGTTAATGAGAAGAGACTCTGGGCTTTCTGTGAGGTTCGCATTGAAATCTTATTATAGAACTGATTAAAATTCTTTGAATGTGAATTACAATTATTTTTTAAGTTGTGAATCGTGTGAGACCTGATCCGTGCTGACTGGTCCAGGCTAACACAAAATCTGTTTCTGCAATGAAATATAATTCACTTTCAAGTGAAACACTTAAGCAGATAATTCTCAGCGAGTGAGTTCCTATTTTTAAGCCATAGCGCGTAATGGAAAACTTAAAATTATGTTCTCGACGCTAATGGCGTCTTTGAAACAAAATCAGCTCAGTATACGAAAACTGCAAATTATTCAGTAATAATTATGGGATGCCTTACTGTACACTATTGAAAGGAAAACACAAGTTTACACATTTATAGGATTGATTATTATTATCATAAGAACGCTTTTTCTTCAGTATTAGTAAGGAAGACATACCATTCTCATCACGAATCGACAATGGCGCCCTTCTACTATCAAGAACAAAATGAAGAGTAGTTAGTTTTTTCTCTTTCTTCCTCGTTAGAGCACTGTCTATTCACTTTTATATTTGTTCACAGACTATCCTTGAAATACATAGTTTTCAGCCCATAACATTCATTGTTATTTTTCTATATTATTTTACAATATTTCACTGCAATAATCACAACACATCGTATTTATGGCTTTTATCAATATTTTCCTTATTACAACTGTTTTTATATCGTCGCACTAGTTTCGTAAACTTTCACAATAACGTCATGAGGATGGTACATGGGCCATTGTAGGTCATGGTTGTATAACTAGTTTTAGCTCTGTGACTGTTATTCTTGATTCCTATGCTGTCCACTGATGTCAGACGTTAATTTCTTGTTTCTTAGTTTATTGTACATTTTTGTTACCTCACAGGTCTGATAGTCGTTAGCAAACACCATCTGTTTCAAAATACTAACTGCCTGGTTTTCGTGTAATTCCATTTTGGTGTAAGGCAAACGTAATACTTTGTCTGATTAATCGCTGGGCCAAACAAAGCTTCTTATACCGTGGCGAATGAGAGGAATGAACATTTATGATTGCATTGGTACAAGTTGGCTCTCTGAAAATTCCGAGGACAAGCCCATTGCTTTGCCCTAGTGATGGTGAGTTAGAACGTCGACATCGTTCCACATACTAGCATCCAACGTCGCTGCCTTTTCTAAGACCGAGCGAGGTGGACTCACATTCGTGAGGACGACGGTTCAAACCCGCGTCCGGCCATCCTGATTCGTGTTTTCCGTGATTTTCCTAAATCGCTTCAGGCAAATTCCGGGATGGTTCCTTTGAAAGGGGACGGCAGAATTCCCTCTCCATCCTTTCCTAATCCGATGGGACCGATGAGCTCACCGTTTGGCTCAAAATGTTCAAATGTTCAAATGTGTGTGAATTCGTAAGAGACCAAACTGCTGAGGTCATCGGTCCCCAGTCTTACACACTACTTACACCAACTTAAGCTAAGAGCAATACATACACCTATGACCGAGGGAGGACTCGAACCTCCGGCGGGAGCGGCCGAGCAATCCGTATCATAGAACCTCTCAATGCGCGGCCATTCCGCGCGGCTCTCTGTTTGCTCCCCACCCATCCAAATCAACGAACCAAACTTCTCTTAAGGAAGAATAATGTGCCATTTTGCAAAGACTTTCATACACCTTGTTGAAAGTGTTCCCGGCAGTGTTGAAGCCTTCGTAAAGGTGAAGGGTGGATACACCCTTAACTAATGTTCAATAATCGGTGTCCGGATACTTTTGATCGGATAGTGTACATACTACCGTAGACTTCGAACCACTGTGGAACTTTGCATTTGACACATCGCCAAATCATTACTAACAATAGGAAGAGCCAAGGAAAGGGATAGGGGACGAGGCTATTGCTGAATGGCCTATCTTTGGATTAGTAATCGGACACTTACTCGCTCAGCCACTGTGTTGTTGTTGTGGTCTTCAGTCCTGAGACTGGTTTGATGCAGCTCTCCATGCTACTCTATCCTGTGCAAGCTTCTTCATCTCCCAGTACTTACTGCAACCTACATCCTTCTGAATCTGCTTAGTGTATTCATCTCTTGGTCTCCCTCTACGATTTTTACCCACCACGCTGCCCTCCAATACTAAATTGGTGATCCCTTGATGCCTCAGAACATGTCCTATCAACCGATCCCTTCTTCTGGTCAAGTTGTGCCACAAACTCCTCTTCTCCCCAGTTCTATTCAATACCTCCTCATTAGTTATGTGATCTACCCATCTAATCTTCAGCATTCTTCTGTAGCACCACATTACGAAAGCTTCTATTCTCTTCTTGTACAAACTATTTATCGTCCATGTTTCACTTCCATACAGGGCTACACTACATACAAATACTCTCAGAAACGACTTCCTAACACCCAAATCTACTCTCGATATTAAGAAATTTCTCCTCTTCAGAAACGCTTTCCATGCCATTGCCAGTCTACATTTTATATCCTCTCTACTTCGACCATCATCAGTTATTTTGTTCCCCAAATAGCAAAACTCCTTTACTACTTTAAGTGTCTCATTTCCTAATCTAATTCCCTCAGCATCACCCGACTTAATTCGACTACATTCCATTATCCTCGTTTTGCTTTTGTTGATGTTCGTCTTATATCATACTTTCAAGACAGTGTCCATTCCTTTCAACTGCTCTTCCAAGTCCTTTGCTGTCTCTTACAGAATTACAATGTCATCGGCGAATCTCAAAGTTTTTAATTCTTCTCCATGGATTTTAATACCTACTCCAAATTTTTCCTTTGTTTCCTTTACTGCTTGCTCAATACACAGATTGAATAACATGGGGTAGAAGCTACAACCCTGTCTCACTCCCTTCCAAACCACTGCTTCCCTTTCATGTCCCTTGACTCTTATAACTGCCATCTGGTTTCTTATAAACTGTAAATAGCCTTTCGCTCTGTATTTTACCCCTGCCAAGTTTAGAATTTTAAAGAGAGTATTCCAGTCAACAATGTCAAAAATTTTCTTTAAGTCTAAAAATGCTAGAAACGTAGGTTTGCCTTTCCTTAATCTTTCTTCTAAGATATGTCGTAAGGTCAGTATCGCCTCACGTGTTCCAACTTTTTTACGGAATCCAAACTGATCTTCCCCAAGGTCGGCTTCTACCAGTTTTTCCATTCGTCTGTGAAGAATTCGCGTAAGTATTTTGTAGCTGTGACTTATTAAACTGATAGTTCGGTAATTTTCACATCTGTCAACACCTGCTTTCTTTGGGATTGGAATTATTATATTCTTCTTGAAATCTGAGGGTATTTCGCATGTCTCATACATTTTGCTCACCAGATGGCAGAGTTTTGTCAGGACTGGCTCTCCCAAGGCCGTCAGTAAATCTACTCCCGGGGCCTTGTTTAGACTCAGGTCTTTCAGTGCCCTCTCAAACTCTTCACGCAGTATCGTATCTCCCATTTCATCTTCATCTACATCCTCTTTCATTTCCATAATATTGTCGTCAAGTACATCGCCTTTGTATAGAACCTCTATATACTCCTTCCACCTTTCTGCTTTCCCTTCTTTGCTTAGCCACTAGTCACTTGTAAATTCTTCATTTACCTGTGTTTCCTATCGGACGTTAACGAGGGACGATTTACGATAGACCGCGTCCGACATACAAAATAAACCGTGTACCTGATTGATTGCGACTTGTCTGTAATTAACTGCCACACAAAATTAATAACCAATAATGGCATGGATGCTCTGCAGTAAAAGACGACGTTTGCTTACACAGTTTTTTGAGCTTCAGACAACGGAACACTCATAAATATGTATTACTCATTCCCAATGGTATAATTCACATAATCAAACTCAATTTATTTCCAAGAAGCCACATCGTCTATAAATCATACCGCGTGCCTGTATTCATTCTGGCAGTAGACATTCACATAAATCGCGTACGTTGACGTCTTGTCCCGTAAATACAACTCTGATCTATCCTAAACACTCTCGAATTTACGTCATCTCAGTCATTTTTATGTATCAATTAAATGCACGCCTCGACACATTTGCTAAATACATTCCACGTTAACCACAAGTCGATTTTCCCAGACACTTTTCCCAGATGTTAACTGACCGACACTAAACCTCTGCTGATTCTGTGCGCTCGTTAGTGCAAGTACTGTATGCTAAGGATGGGCGATTAATCACAATTAATTGAAATTATTCTCGTAATAGAATACGGTCGTACGGAGATTTCTTTCAAGTCAATTAATTTTGCATAATTGATTATTCCTACGGTTCATTATTTCGAGTTTTCCTTTTTTTGCTCTGAAGCCCGTTGAGGGTTGACTTGCTGTATACAGGTTGGGTAAGGAAAGAAGTCCAACTTTTCCCTAGTATTCATCGTGTAACATCGGCACAAGTCTGAACATTTCGTGCTTACTGTGTTGTGATTGCTGCGATCTAGCTGTTGGCAAAGTCTTGCATTGTTCAAAAGATGCAGACACTGAAAGTAGCCGAAGCCTGAGAACCCCAACTACATTTAACGGCTTCTGCAGGAAAGTATTTCTGGAGAATTCATGAAAAATTAGTTTCAACACAGCAGGAGCCACAGCAACAACAAATAGACAGGATTTTATCTATGAAGTTCGTATCTATTTACATCAACCTGTAATCAACCTAAAATCATCTTCTCTGCATTTCTGGAAGGGCAGTGAGGTTGTTCAGCGTAGTGGCGCTCGTGAATACCCGAGAACAGTGGCTGCCTTTGCTCCTTCTGGAAGACTGTTCTAAGGCAGGGGACACAGCAGCAGCTTGCCGTCGAGGCTCAGTGGAAAAAGACTGCACAGATTAGTGTTCATTAGCTCACTTCCTGGTAACGTTTGGCGCTTGTAAGCACATTAACTACAGTAATTAGATTTACTAATGTTAAATAGGTATGCAGAGTGGTCCATTGATCGTTACCGGGCCAAATATCTCACGCAATAAGCGTCAAACGAAGAAACTACATACACTCCTGGAAATTGAAATAAGAACACCGTGAATTCATTGTCCCAGGAAGGGGAAACTTTATTGACACATTCCTGGGGTCAGATACATCACATGATCACACTGACAGAACCACAGGCACATAGACACAGGCAACAGAGCATGCACAATGTCGGCACTAGTACAGTGTATATCCACCTTTCGCAGCAATGCAGGCTGCTATTCTCCCATGGAGACGATCGTAGAGATGCTGGATGTAGTCCTGTGGAACGGCTTGCCATGCCATTTCCACCTGGCGCCTCAGTTGGACCAGCGTTAGTGCTGGACGTGCAGACCGCGTGAGACGACGCTTCATCCAGTCCCAAACATGCTCAATGGGGGACAGATCTGGAGATCTTGCTGGCCAGGGTAGTTGACTTACACCTTCTAGAGCACGTTGGGTGGCACGGGATACATGCGCACGTGCATTGTCCTGTTGGAACAGCAAGTTCCCTTGCCGGTCTAGGAATGGTAGAACGATGGGTTTGATGACGGTTTGGATGTACCGTGCACTATTCAGTGTCCCCTCGACGATCATCAGTGGTGTACGGCCAGTGTAGGAGATCGCTCCCCACACCATGATGCCGGGTGTTGGCCCTGTGTGCCTCGGTCGTATGCAGTCCTGATTGTGGCGCTCACCTGCACGGCGCCAAACACGCATACGACCATCATTGGCACCAAGGCAGAAGCGACTCTCATCGCTGAAGACGACACGTCTCCATTTGTCCCTCCATTCACGCCTGTCGCGACCCCACTGGAGGCGGGCTGCACGATGTTGGGGCGTGAGCGGAAGACGGCCTAACGGTGTGCGGGACCGTAGCCCAGCTTCATGGAGACGGTTGCGAATGGTCCTCGCCGATACCCCAGGAGCAACAGTGTCCCTAATTTGCTGGGAAGTGGCGGTGCGGTCCCCTACGGCACTGCGTAGGATCCTACGGTCTTGGCGTGCTTCCGTGCGTCGCTGCGGTCCGGTCCCAGGTCGACGGGCACGTGCACCTTCCGCCGACCACTGGCGACAACATCGATGTACTGTGGAGACCTCACGCTCCACGTGTTGAGCAATTCGGCGGTACGTCCACCCGGCCTCCCGCATGCCCACTATACGCCCTCGCTCAAAGTCCGTCAACTGCACATACGGTTCACGTCCACGCTGTCGCGGCATGCTACCAGTGTTAAAGACTGCGATGGAGCTCCGTATGCCACGGCAAACTGGCTGACACTGACGGCGGCGGTGCACAAATGCCGCGCAGCTAGCGCCATTCGACGGCCAACACCGCGGTTCCTGGTGTGTCCGCTGTGCCGTGCGTGTGATCATTGCTTGTACAGCCCTCTCGCAGTGTCCGGAGCAAGTATGGTGGGTCTGACACACCGGTGTCAATGTGTTCTTTTTTCCATTTCCAGGAGTGTAGAACGAAACTCGTCTAGCCTGAACGGGGAAACCAGATGGCGCTATGGTTGGCCCGCTACATGGCGCTGCCACTGGTCAAACGGATATGAACTGCGTTTTTTAAAATAGGAACCCCCATTTTTTATTACTTATTAGTGTAGTACGTAAAGAAATATGAATGTTTTAGTTGGACCACTTCTTTCGCTTTGTGATAGGTGGCGCTGTAATAGTCACAAACATATGGCTCACAGTTTTAGACGAATAGTTGGTAACGGGTAGGCTTTTTAAATTAAAATACAGAACATAGGTACGTTTGAACATTTCATTTCGGTTGTTACAATGTGATACATGTACCTTTGTGAACTTATCATTTCTGAGAACGCATGATTACCTGTAAATACCACATTAATGCAATAAATGCTGAAAATGAAGTCCGTCAACCTCAATGCATTTAGCAATACGTGTAAGGACATTCCTCTCAACAGCGAGTAGTTCGCCTTCCGTAATGTTCTCACATGCATTGACAATATGATGACGCATGTTTTCAGGCGTTGTCGGTGGGTCACGACAGCAAATATCCTTCAACTTCACCACAGAAAGAAATCCGGGGACGTTAGATCCGGTGAACGTGCGGGCCATGTGCTTCGACGACCAATCCACCTGTCATGAAATATGCTATTCAATACCGCTTCAACCGCACGCGAGCTATGTGCCGGACATCCAACATGTTGGAAGTACATCGCCATTCTGTCATGCAGTTAAACATCTAGTAGTAACATCGGTAGAACGTTACGTAGGAAATCAGCATACATTGCACCATTTAGATTGCCATCGATAAAATGGGGGACAATTATCCATCCTCTCATAATGCCTCACCATACATTAACCCGACAAAGTTAGCTGATGTTCCACTTGTCGCAGCCATCGTGGATTTTCCGTAGCCCAATAGTGCATATTATGCCGGTTTACGTTACCGCTGTTGGTGAATGACGCTTCGTCGATAAATAGAACGGTCCGGACACTTGGATGATGTCGTCCAGGATACGGAGCAGCATACATAGCACACGCCCGTTGGGCATTTCGATCACAATAGCCATAGATCAACACGATATCGATCTTTTCCGAAATTGGTAAACGGTCCATTTTAACATGGGTAATGTATCACGAAGCAAATACCGGCGGAATGTTACGTGATACCACCTTCTTATACGTTTGTGACTATTACAGCGCCATCTACCACAAAGCGAAAAAAGTGGTCCAACAAAAACATTCATATTGCTTTACGTACTATACGAATATGTAATAAAAATTGGGATTTAGAAAACGCAGTTGATATCCGTTTGACCTATGGCAGCGCCATCTAGCGGGACAACCATAGCGCCATCTGGTTTCCCCCTACAAGCCAGACGAGTTTCGTTCTTTTTAGTTTTTTCGTTTGATGCTTATTTCGTGAGATATTTGGCCCGGTCACTATCAATGGACCACCCTGTATATTTCAGCTAAAAATAAAAAAATGGTATTTTGAATTTTATAAAACTGAGTAACTTTTCTCAGTTAAAAACTATAAACATAATTGTGATAGCATAAACTTATTTTTTGTGTAGCGAACCCTTTTATCACAAAAAATAATTTTACTTGAATACTATGTAGACTTAAAAATAAAGACTAAAATAACAATCGAATAACCGATTATTACGACACACTTAATCGATGCAACCGATTCATTCAGGTAATTCGAAAGTCCATTTAATAGACTATCACGCATAATCGCCCATCCCTAGGGTTGGCTCAATACGACAATGAAAAAGGCGCATATCTCCAAAAGTACTGGAACGTAAGGCCCACTGGCTATTTCATGCTTCTCGGTAGATCGTTGGTAAAGGCATCGATGACGATACCCTCACACACTGCACTATACACACACAATAATCCGTTTTCTTTATTATTCCCACCTTTTGTGCAATACAGCACTTAGCAGTGCCAAAAACCGTTTCGCTAAGTACCCCGTCTTGTAAGAATGCTACATGGTTTTATTTTCGCCTGTGTTTGCAGAAGCACATCAATTAGTGCCTATCTTCCACTTACTTGGCAATGTGGCGCTGTGATTAACACTCAGGCTTCACATTCAAATGATGGCGCTCCAGTTTCCTGTTCGACCTTCGATAATTAATTATCCACTGTTTCTCTAAAGAGCTTAACGTATGGGATATTAATCGTTTCCTAAGATATCTAGTTTCTTAAGAAAAAAATTAATTTTTCAAAGAGAATAACGCCTAATTCTCCAAGACAACATTTTCGCCATTTGACTGTAATAATTCTTATTACGTCCTCTACTGGCATTTCGACTTTGGAACCGTTTTCAAGTGCAGTGCATAATCTCTCAGCACATATTTAACATGTTACGCAAAAATCTACAAGTACATGTCGTCGACAAGTCTCATATATAAAAAACGAGTTTAGTTTTATACGAGGCAATAACGGTTGTATATGAAATTTGTCTTTTATCCGTGGTTGCAGAATCATTCCAATCCCAAGACGTATGCTTCCCAGTCTCCGTTCAGTTCTCTCACTGATATTTCATTTTGTCCATACTGACATTTCAAGTTTCCTCAGCTGCAATTATTGAATCTGTGTGTAAACTGTAAAATATTATATTATATACATTGCGATTCTTTTGTTTTTATTATTTTATATGTGTGCGAATCTGTTGACAATATGGTTCGATGAACCCCAGATAGTCGGCAGGAGTGGCCGAGCGTTTCTAGGCGCTGCAGTCTGGAACCGCGCTTCCGCTACGGTCGCAGGTTCGAATCCTGCCTCGGGCATGGATGTGTGTGATGTCCTTAGGTTAGCTAGGTTCAAGTAGTTCTAAGTTCTACGGAACTGATGACTTCAGAAGTTATGTCCCATAGTGCTCAGAACCATTTGAACCATCCACACAAATACTTTGAGAAAGGACTTCCTGACACTTAAATCTGTACACGATGTTAACGAATTTCTCTTCTTCAGAAACACTTTCCTTGCCGTAGACAATCTATATTTTATATCCTCTCTAATTCGACCACCATCAGTTATTTTGCTCCCCAACAAGTAAAACTTATCAACTACCCTAAGTGTCTCATTTCCTAATCTAATGCCCTCAGCATCACATGATTTAATTCGACTACATTCCATTATCCTCGTTTTGCTGTTGTTGATGTTCATGGTTTATCTCCTTTTAAGACTCTGTCCATTACATTCAACTGCTCATCCAGGTCCTTTGCTGTCTGTGACAGAATTACAATGTCATCGGCAAACCTAATAGTTTTTATTTCTTCTCCATTGATTTTTAACTCCTACTCCAAATTCTTTTTTTTTTCTTTCCTTTACTACTTGCTCAATAGATAGATTGGATATCGTCGGGGATAGGCTACAACCCTGTCTCACTCCCTTCCCAACCACTGCTTCTCTTTCTTATTACTGCCATCTGGTTTCTTACAAACTGTAAATAGCCTTTCGCTCCCTCTATTTTACCCCTGCCAAGTTTAGAATTTTAAAGAGAGTATTCCAATCAACATTGTCAAAAGCTTTCTCTAAGTCTACAAATGCTACAAACGTATGTTTTCCTTTCCTTAATCTATTTTCTAAGATAAGTCGTAGGTTCAGTATTGCCTCACGTGTTCCAACATTTCTACGGAATCCAAACTGACCTTCCCCGAGGTCGGCTTCTACCAGTTTTTCCATTCTTCTGTAAAGAATTCGTGTTAGTATTTTGCAACTTGACTTATTAAACTAATAGTCCTGTAATTTTCACACCTGTGAACACCTGCTTTCTTTGAGATAGGAAACGTTATATTCTTCTTGACGTCTGACGGTATTTCACCTGTCTCATACATCTTACTCACCAGAAGAAATAGTTTTGTCATGGCTGGCTCTCCCTAGGTTATCAGTAGTTCTCATGGAATGTTGCCTACTCCTGGGGCCTGTTTTTGACTTATGTCTTCCAGAGCTCTGTCAAATTCTTCACGCTGTATCGAATCTCCCATTTCATCTTCATTTAAGTTATCTTCCAATTCCATAATACTGTCCGCAGATACATCTCACTTGCATAGAGCCTCTATATACTCTTTACACCTTTCTGCTTTCCCTTCTTTGCTTAAGCTTGGTTTTCCATCTGAGCTCCTGATATTCATACAGATGATTTGTTTTTCTCCAAAGGTCTCTTTAATTTTCCTGTAGACAGTATCTATCCTACCCCTAGTGATACATGTCTCTACATAATTACGTTTGTCCTCTAGCCATCCTTGCTTTAGCCACTTTGCACTTCCTGTAATCTCATTTTTGAGATGTTTGTATTCCTTTTCGCTTATTTCATTAACTGCACTTTTATATTTTCTCCTTGCATCAATTAAATTCAGTATCTCACCTTTTACCCAAAGAATCTACTAGCCCTTGTCTTTTTACCTAGTTGATCCTTTGCTGCCTTAACTGTTCCATTTCTCAAAGCTACTCATTTTTCTTAGAACTGTATTTCTTTCCCCTGTATTTGTCAGTCCTTCCCTAATGCTCTCCCTGAAACTCTCTACAACCTCTGGTTCTTTCAGTTTATCCAGGCCCTGTCTCCTTAAATTCGTACCTTTTTGCTGTTTCTTCAGTTTTAATATACAGTTCATAACCAATAAATTGTGGCCAGAGTCCACATCCATCCCTGGAAATCTCTTACAATTTAAAGCCTGGTTTAGAAATCTCTGTCTTACCATTATATAATCTACATGAAATCTTCCAGCGTCTATATGCCTCTTCCACGTATACAACCTTCTTTCATGTCTCTTGAACCATGTGTTAGCCATGATTAAGTTAAACTCTCCGCAAAATTGTACCAGATGGCTTCCTCTTTCATTCCTTACCCTCAATCCACATTCGAATGCTACTTTTCCTTCTCTTCCTTTCCTTACTATCAAAATCCAGTCCCACACGATTATTAAAATTTCGTCTCCCTTAACTATCTTAATAATTTATTTTGTCGCATCATACATTTCCTTAATCTCTATCTCTTCTTCATCTGCGGAGCTAGTTGGCATATAAACTCGTACTACAGTGGTAGGTGTGGACTTCGTGTCTATCTTGGCTACAATGATGCGTTCACTAAGCTGTTCGTACTAGCTTATCCGCTCTCCAATTTTGTTTATTCATTATTCATCGTACTCCTGCATTATCCCTATTTTGTATTGGATTTATAACCCGTTGTTCACCTGACCAGAAGTCTTGTTCCTCTTGCCACCGAACTTCACTAATTCCCTCTATATCTAACTTTAACCTATACATTTCCCCTTTTTAAATTTTCTAACCTACCTGTCCGATTAAGGGATCTGACATTCCACACTTCGATCCGTAGAACACCAGTTTTCTTTTTTCTGATAACGACGTCCTTCTGAGTAGTCCCCTTTCGGAGATCCGAATTTGGGTCTATTTTACCACCAGAATATTTTACCCAAGAGGACGCCATCATCATTTAATCATACAGTAAAGCTGCATGCCCTACTTACGACAGTAGTTTCCCCTTGCTTTCAGACGTTCGCAGTTCCAGCGCAGTAAGGCCGTTTTGGTTGATTTTACAAGGCTAGATCAGTCAATCACCCACACTGTTGCCCCTCCAACTGTTGAAAGAGCTGCTGCCCCTCTTCAGGAACCACACGTTTGTCTGGTCTCTCAACACATACCCCTCCGTTGTGGTTGCACCTACGGTACGGCTATCTGTAGCTATCGCTGAGGCACGCAAACCTCCACACCAACGGCGAAGTGCGGGAAAATACAAAAAGTATACTCAAGGCAAATGATTGCCTGATTGATCACATACCTGGACCAGCCTTTTAAATTATTCTCTTGTTTAAAATAAAATGATAACACAAGTATATTGAAAACAGAATAGAGAACAAAAATCATAGAAAAATGTCAGAAAATTTAAAAATATAATTTTTCAGCGCGTGTAGAACGCTTACATACACAAAAATGAAAGAAAGATTTGTTATAATAATAATGGCTCTGAGCACTATGGGACTTAACATCTGTGGTCATCAGTCCCCTAGAACTTAAGGTGCGTTTACACTGCGATTTGTATCGGCACATGTATGAGATACATGTATATGCGACTTTGCGACATGTATCGCGACTTGTATGAGTTGACAAGTATCAACTTCATACATGTATGAGCGTGCGTTTACACTGATTTGTATCACTGTGCGATGGCTTCCGACGACGATTTGGAAGATTTCACATTTTTATGTGCTGGTACACTTGCTCTTTTGGAAGATGATAGGAAGAAAAGGCGGAGGAAGCGTAGATGGTGGCAGAGAGAGTTTCTTCGCAAACGCGCTACTCACGGAGCTTACGCAATGCTCGTTCAGGAATTAACGCTAGAGGATGGCGCATATTTTAGAAATTATGTTAGGATGAGTATGGAGGATTTCCGCAGTTTGCTATCTCTTGTTGCTCCTCTTGTGTCCAAAACCAACACAAACTTTCGGGAAGCGATTCCACCAGAGGATCAGTTGGCAGTAACACTCCGTTTTTTGGCCACTGGGGATTCCTTTTCGACGTTAATGTATCTGCATAGAATATCAAAAAGTGCCATATGCAACATTATTCTTCGTGTTTGCGAGGCCATTGTGCAAGTTTTATCCCAAGAAGTGAAGGTAAAAGTTTTATATATATATATCAGAGTATATAATACATTATATAATTTTTTCATGCATCTGGCGCGTATATCAGTTTTTTGCTATTATTCCGGCGGCCTCGCGTGATAATGTTGGCAACGGATGCTAATGCCGACAATCGTGTGTGAGTCGTTGGCATTAGTAATCGCGCGACAATGCAAATGTTTTGTAATGAAATCTTCGTTTTACGAGGGCAATTACTTTTAACGAGCGGACGAGGGTACATACAAGTAACTGTCAACCAGGAACAGCAGCACAAATTTTCTACCGCGCCGTTGATGTTGCCAACATAACCACGTGAGGATGCTGGAATAGGAACTAAAATTTTAACGGCACATACCTTTTTCAGCATAAATTTCTCAAATTTTGCTGACATGGGTTAGCTTTTAGTTCTTTGGATCGACTGATATGCTTCACTCAGTAATACAATATCACAATTTCTGAGGACACTTTTTTCACAGTAAAGATATCCAACAACATTAATTTGTATTTAGTTTTATTAAATAGTACTTGACAGCACATTACATGCATATTTCAACGTTTATACATGTTTTTAACTATAGACTTTGCAGGGCAAGAAGAGTAATAGAAAATGTATTTGGGATTATAAGTGCTGTTTACAGAGTGCTGAGGAAGCAAATGCTTCTCAGTCCGGGGAAAGCTACAGTGGTGGCACTAGCCTGTGTTTATTTACATAATTTTCTTCAAAACAGAAAATCTCAAAGTTATTGTCCAGCAGGAACATACGACAGAGAGGGAGATGATGGCAACGTAATACCTGAGTCCTGGAGGGAAACCCCTACTGTGCTGGAGCCACTGCCCAGAACTGGCCGAAGAACTTCATTGCTGAATATGAAGAGAATATGCTGAATACTTCTGCAGTATTCAGGGCTCCATCCCATGGCAGTATGGAAAATAAGTTGCACATCATTGTTAAATGATGACATAAAGTAATATGCTCTATTCTTCTGCAGTATTCAGGACTTCAAACCATAGCAGTATGGAGAATCATGTTTTTCAATGAAATTGTAAATATTCACATTATGTAAAGCATTAGCACGAAAAAATGTTGCCAAATATATAATTAATAAAATAATATAACAAATTTACTTACTGGTACTACTTCATGTGTGCTCCTATGAGAGAGTGGTTTGTAATTGTCTCTTATGAACTGCATACTTTCAAAAGCATACCATGAAGTGTGGTACACATTGCTTGTAGCATTTCCACTTCCTTTGCTGCTCTTCCGTTTCGCTAACTCGCGACTATATTGGCTTTTTAAATTATGCCACTTGTCCTCACATTCCTTCCTTGACACGTTAAATGCCTTGGCAATTTCCTCCCACTCGTCGTACCTTTTGTGAGTGTTCTTATAGTCTCGTATTTTCACATCCCATATACAGGGATGCCTGCGCACTGCCTCTATAAAATACAGTGTATTTTGTTTGGACCAAGAAGTCATCGCAAATTTTAAAACACGCGGGCACAACACACGACAAAATACACAAATAACTACACAACAAACGACAGTCGGCAGCTCCAAAACTCAAAACAGCCGCCAAAGAGCCTGGTACTACGCATGCGCTAAACATCAAAATAAGCGGCAGTCGACAAGACGACAGGAAATGATAGTACTGCGCATGCGCGAGTTCTTAAAATGTCGCTCATACATGTCGCGTATATGGCCAAAAAGCGATATACAAAATGTATACGCGACATGTATGAGCTCGAGGGTCCGCATACAAGTTCCGTGAATTTTTGTATGAGGTGATGTCAAATTGACATGTCGCTCATACATGTCGCGATACATGTATCCCAGTGTAAACGTACCTTTAGAACTACTTAAACCTAACTAACCTAAGGACATCACACACATCCATGCCCCAGGCAGGATTCGAACCTGCGACCGTAGCAGTCGCGCGATTCCGGACTGCGCGCCTAGAACCGCTAGACCACCGCGGCCGGCAAAGATTTGTTCTTAAAGCAAAATAAATGTAGGTGCTATTTGTAACTGCTCAGTTCAAGCACCATTTATAATCTGGCCTGTCATGTCAAAGAAACAAAGAAAGGCGTGGGACGGCAGGAGAAATTACGAGAAGAAAATCACTCGCAGCAACTAATTTTTCCTTGTGGGGAAAAAAGTTAAACACATCTCGTTAGAATAATATTACAGTGGAGTTGCACGTTTTTGACGGTTAATCACGTGCAAAGAGAGAAACATGGAGATACATTAACATTGTTTATTTTCACATACACAAAACTCATTTTAACAAGACGAAAGGCTGGTTAAGTGGCGTAGTAACAGTGCAACACGAAAGCAACATGCACTGTGAGTTAGCAGTTTCCTCTTGAGCAAGGACATTAATGTTGCGAGTCAGATTTTGCACTGAAATAAGGTTGACGGACAGACAGACATCAACGGATACACACACACACACACACACACACACACACACACACGTACACATTTACAAAATTTTAATTTTTATCTTGCACTAAGGACAACGTTGTCACAGAAAGAAACCGAAATAGTTCGAGTCCCACGACTACGACTAGATTTAGATGTTCGTTTTTTACGTTCGCCGTTCGAGAGAGGGACGGCAGGCAAACAGTGTGAAAGTGGTTTGACGAACTCTCTGTCAGTCAAGACGTCCTATTGTGTTAACTATTAGTAAGTACTACACCTGTCAATATTAGGAGTTTTATTTTAATTCATGTAAATTATAACAGTACCTCCACTAACAGTTGATTAGTTCAAAAATTACCACGTCGCGCACTCAAAGTATGATCTTTTTATTGCGCAACTAAAAGGCCTTTAATGTGGCAGGTATTGCTACATAAATTGATCACAGTCACTGAAGAAAATTAACAATAATATCACTTATCTTCTATTTGCAATCCAACGGCGACCTCGCTCTGGATTTGCCTCGTAATTAAAAATGTTGTCTAGGTAGCAGACTATCGCTGTTGATGCGAAAGGCCCTCGGATATTAATTACGTTGGCTCGAATAACTTACGAAGTCAAATCTTTCAGGATTAATTTGATGATTTATGTTTTTCATTGCAATGTGCTTCATAATTTTTAAAACAATTGTTGTTGTTGTTGTTGTTGTTGTTGTGGTCTTCAGTCCTGAGAGTGGTTTGATGCAGCTCTCCATGCTTTAAAACAATGGTCACTTTAAAACAATGGTCACTTGAAAATAATTATTGACACTCACTTTTCACAAAAATTCACATTTATTAAAGTTTGTATACTTTCGCATGTTCAAAACATTACTTCATCAAACAATTTCGCAGCCGTTACTGCTCTTAATAAAACTCACAACATTTTTCATTGTCCACAACTCAGACTAATCTTTTCATTTCCAACACAAAGTCAAGACTGTTCATATTCAACACAAAAAGTTGACTACTCTGTACGCTTCCGCGCCAAAAGTCACAAACCACCATCAAAGGTGACAATAAGTACAAAGGTATTCACACTAGATATTATATCGATTTCAACATCTCAAAATATCGACGTACTAACATATAAAAATGAAACCAAATTTGAATAGAGTGAAAAATATGAGACATTACGTAGAAAAATATTCCTTAATCTACGGTATCGAAAAGTAGGGTTGGCGGATAGTAATGGTTTCGCAATAAAGAACCATTACAACATAATTTTACTGTTTATTGACTGAGGATCGTTAAAATTAATGAAACTCAAGTTTTTATAATTACATTTTTGTAATTTGTTTATCTGACATGTTCCACACCCAGGAAGATCCCCTCTTTTGTGGGCCTATGGAGTGAATAATTTATCTAATCTAATCTAGAGCATTGTCCCGGTCCATTAACGTATGGAGCAGAGGGAGACTGGTTGATTAAATGCCTCTTTGCTCGCTGTGATTTGTTTAATATGTCTTTGCGATCCCTATGGAAACCATATGTAGGGGGTTGTAGTATATTCGTACATTCATCGTTGAAAGTTGTTCCTAAAAATTCCCTAAGTAGGTTTCCAAGAGAGGGTCTCAACGGTCTGTCAGTTGAGTTTCAGCATCTTAGTGACACTTTCCCAAGGGTGAAACAAACCTGCGGCCATTCGATGCTGGTCTCATAAGCTTGAGTAATACAGGGTGTTTCAAAAAGAATAGCCTGACTTTGAACGCTAATAACTGAGAAACATGGACTGTACCGACAAGGAAATGCATGCTGTTCGAATGGGCGTGGCCTATAATTACCAGAAAATCGCTGCTAGATGTCAGTCAATGCGTCCTCTCATTTTGCAGGCAGTCAAAAGCAAGAAGGCGTTTTGCGTGCTTTTCGTCCGCGTTTTGGCACTGATCCGCCTGCATCCAAAAACGTTCGTCGTCGGTAGCGCCAATCTGAAGAGACAAGAAACAGGATGCTTGTGGAAATGTGAGAGTCCAGACCGCTCTCGCACTTCTGGTGACGTGGTGGAAAGAATTCCGCGAACAACTGAGCAGAGGCCACGAAAGTCTACTCGAAGCGTAAGCGGAGAACTGGTAATGCCTCATACGACTGTCTGGCGAGTGTTAAGCCGTCGTTTGGTCTATAAAACACACATTATACAATTAGTGCAAGCTCTTCGTATTGCTGGTAAAAGGAAACGGGTTGACTTCAGTGATGCTCAGCTAAAGGACACGGAAGATGATACATTTTTACTAAGGACAATTTTCAGTGATGAAGCAACATTTCATGTTTGTGGTAAAGTAAATCGACATAACGTGGGCATATGGGGAGTCCAGAACTTTCATGACGTTACTCAGCACGAAAGAGATTCACATAAAATGAACGTTTATTGTGCCATTCCTCGTGTAAAAGCCGGCCGCGGTGGTCTAGCGGTTCTAGGCGCTCAGTCCGGAACCGCGCGACTGCTACGGTCGCAGGTTCGAATCCTGCCTCGGGCATGGATGTGTGTGATGTCCTTAGGTTGGTTAGGTTTAAGTAGTTCTAAGTTCTAGGGAACTGATGACCACAGATGTTAAGTCCCATAGTGCTCAGTAGAGATGGGCAAAACTGTTCTTTTCAGAGATTGGATCAGAACTGTTCACTCCCTGAAATGAATTAGCTCTTTTTCATGACTCACCACTCATTTACAATAGAAAATAAATGGAAGGCACATTGCCCTTTAAACTTGGTTTATTCCAGTACTATACCTGTATTTTGATCTTATTTGATCCTATTTTGAAGTAACACAGATAATGAGTAAGAATTTTGTATTGTTTATTGAAATTTCCACGATATGACAAAGTTTTTGATTATTGATTTATTTTGCACTATCGTGGTTTTTTGGGTGATCGGAAAATGTTGTAACTTGTGATTTACATTAACAATATATTTGGCTATAATGTATTAAAATTTCATTAACCTCATACAAATACATCGCAAGCCATATATTTTTAAAGTGAACGTTTCCTTCCGAAGACGCCTAAAATCGCAAAATCCGTACCAGAATAAAAAAAAAATATAAATTTGACTGTAAAACGAAAGTGCTGCATATAGCCTTACGCAGAATAAAACAAGGAAAATATTGGTGTATCACATTTTGCGATACGTTTATCGGTTCGCTCGTAATTAAAGCGTAAATTCGAGTGTCCTTAATAAAAATCCTATAGTAAGAGGAGTCATCAGGAACCTAATCTGATCAGTTTAAAGAAATAAAAATAAAATAAAAACAAATGATGTATACATAACATAATAATGTAATATACATAGCGGTATTACTACGAAGAACAATATCCAGTAGAGACGGACTCTGATGCAGAGGCGCTGAGTCGAGCAGGTCGAGCCGCGAGCTGTATTACTGCGTGAGCCGAGACCGCAGAGACCAGCTGTGACACCAGAGTCGCTTTGTTCAACGCTCTGGCTAGAGTCGAGATGGTGGGGCGAGCGTTGAGCGGGCGAGTTCCGAGGGTGGGGGTAGCGGTGAACTCACCCGCTCTGACACAAATCGTTCGTTCCCTTGCGAGCAGGTTTTTGCAAGTAGTTCCTATGTTATCCGCTAGGTGGCTCTCTGTCCTGTTGCTCGCATGAACTGCCCAGAGGGCAGGACGTGCGACTGAAACGATCGCCGACAGAGAGCGATGCGAAGTTACGCTGCGCCAGACACTGCAGGCGGCAGACGACGCACAGAGACGGCACGGCATATGTGAAACACAAAATCCAATGGGGCACTGCACAATGCAGGCAGCCAAAGTAGAAGCAGGGCAGAGGCCGGCGCTGGCTGTGTTGTGTGGCGTGCACTGTGCTCTGACCAGAAGAGGCGCTGCTGATATGCTCCGTCTCTCTCTCTCTCTCTGCCGTGGGAAACGTTTGGAGCTACCGTTCTTTTTTTCTGAATCACTGATTGTTCACTCCTTTGAAAGATTGAACTCTATGAATTAGTTCAAGAGCGGATCCCCCATCTCTAGTGCTCAGAGCCATTTGAATCTCGTGTAAAAGTGTAGGGTCCCTTCTTTTTTGAGGAAAACACAGTTACTGGAGTGAGCTACCTTTAAATATTGCAGAATTGCTATCGTCTACACGTTGTTCATCCTGCTGGTGGTGGTGGTGGACATATAGAGCATGTGTAATAGAATACACTGTGATCGAAAGTATCCGGACACCTATCTGAAAATTAATTACAAGTTTGTATCACCCTCCATCGGTAATACTGGAATTCAATACGGTATTGCCCCCCTCCCCCCTCCCTTAGCCTTGATGACGCCTTACATTCTCGCAGGAATACATCCAGTCAGGCGCTGGAAGGATTCTTGGGGAATGGCAGCGCATTCTTCACGGACTGCTGCACTGAGGAGAGGTATCGATGTTGGTTGGTAAGGCTCGGCACGAAGTGGACGTTCCAAAATATCCCAAAGGTGTTCTATAGGATTCAGGTCAGGACTCTGTGCAGGCCAGTCCATTATAGCGATATTACTGTCGTGTAACCACTCCGCCACAGGCTTTGAATTATGAACAGGTGCTCGATCGTCTTGAAAGATGCAATCGCCATCCCGAATTGCTCTTCAACAGCGGGAAGCAACAAGGTGCTTAAGACATCAGTGTAGGCCTGTGATGTGATAGTGCCATGCAAAATAACAAGGGGTGCAAACTCCCTCCATGAAAAACACGATCACACCTGGTACACCGCACCTGGTACACGGGGCTCTCGGGGACCACAGCATAGCAACGACACCTGAAGATGGGCTTATAACAGTTCGAAACCGGTCATGTGAGAATAAAGAAATTTACAACTGAAGCGGTATTTTTAACATCTCCTAAAATGCTCAGTTGCGGATGTTCTTCCAACAAGATTGTTTGTAAACGCATTTCATTCAAATTCTCCATGTACAGCCTTATGCTTTTATACCTGTTGTGCAGTACTTTCTGTTTGAAACTTCCTGGCAAATTAAAAATGTGTGCCGGACCGAGACTCGAACTCGGGACCTTTGCCTTTCGCGGGCAAGTGCTCTACCAACTGAGCTACCCAAGCACGACTCACGCCCCGTCCTCACAGCTTTACTTCTTGCAGTACTTCGTCTCCTAGTAAAGTAAAGCTGTGAGGACGGGGCGTGAGTCGTGCTTGGGTAGCTCAGTTGGTAGAGCACTTGCCCGCGAAAGGCAAAGGTCCCGAGTTCGAGTCTCGGTCCGGCACACAGTTTTAATCTGCCAGGAAGTTTCATATCACTCCGCTGCAGAGTGAAAATCTCATTCTGGATACTTTCTGTTTCTTTGGCATGGAGGCTCATTCCCGTATCAAACGGTGCTACTGGGTACATATCTATCCAGTTCTTCGTCAGCCGGCCGTGGTGGCCGAGCGGTTCTAGGCACCCAGTCCGGAACCGCACGACTGCTACGGTCGCAGGTTCGAATCCTGCCTCGGGCATGGATGTTTGTGATGTCCTTAGGTTAGTTAGGTTTAAGTAGTTCTAAGTTCTAGGGGACTGATGACCAAAGCTGTTAAGTCCCATACTGCTCAGAGCAATTTGAACCATTTAGTTCTTGGTCAACCATTCTTTTAAACAGGAGCTATAGTCTCTCTAAATAATTCTGTCCTGAGCCTAAAGTTTTGAGTTTCTCCTTCAGATATGACACTACTGCTTCCTTATCTAGCTTACTGAATACTTAATATTGAATACATAAATCAAGCAGAAGGGTTGAAGGGGAAGGAAGAGGGGTGAAGGTAAAGAACTGGAGAGGTCTAGGAACCACGAGTCAGTTGAGACTTACCGCACGGGATGAGAAGGAAAGATTATCGGGAACTGGATCGGACGAGATTTGAAAACCTGAGAGCTTAAAGTTGGAGGACTCGGTAATGTGCAAGACAGAGATTACTGCTTAAACTTCACGTATGTTGTAGAGCTAGTTCTTGCCGGCCGCTGTGGCCGAGCGGTTCCAGGCACTTGAGTTCGGAACCCCGCGACTGCTACAGTCGCAGGTTCGAATCCTGCCTCGGGCATCGATGAGTGTGCTGTTAGGTTTAAGTAGTTCTAAGTTCTAGGGAACTGGTGACCTCAGGAGTTAAGTCCCATAGCGCTCAGAGCCATTTGAACCATTTAGCTAGTTCCCACCTGATGACTTCTGAGAAACTGGTGTCTGCGGGAAGAATCCAGATGACGGGCGTGTGGTGAAACATGCACCGAGGTCACGACTGTGATGTTGTAGAGCATGTTCTCCAGCAGGATACCTCGTGTTACCAGTATACACCCTCTGCCTAGGCCCATTCATCCAGAGGATGTATACCGGCCACACGCAATATCATGCTGGAGAACATGCTCTGCAACAGGAACTGAACCGTCGAACCTTGTGGATTGGGATATGGCCATGAAGAGAGGAACGTTGTCCTATGTAATGGAGCTGAGAGTGATGGTTCACAAGGTCAAATAGAACACCGAAAGCATCAGTAAGAATCCAGGTTGAATGAGAAACGAGCCCAAGAGAGAAAAGAGACCGCCAGATTGAGTAACGGGAAGCAATAAGAAACAACAGGGCGCAGAATCTAAAGGAAACAAGGAACAAAGTTGGGCAGCCAGTGGAGTGGAAGGAGTACCTGTGTGGCTTCAACGAGAAGATAAGATTTTAAAGATTAAGGTGCAACCCACAGATCTAATCAAAGGAATAACGGAGAAGCAGCAGTTATAAACGGGTATGTGTTCACCTGCAACGTTGTTGACCATATAGAAAGCCACTTCCGTCATGAGTATTTGAGTACCACGGAAGAAGCAGCTGTATTGGAATGCCCCAGGATGACTATAAGTGGAATACCTGTCGTAGGAGAAGGGGGCGGGTGACACCGCAAATGTAGGATAGTTTCAGTGAATCAAGAGACAAGGTTGAAATTTAAAGGAAGTAGTTCAAATGGATCGCTTAAGCAAAGAAGAAAAGACCGCTTACTGAACCACGTATTGTATCTATATTTCACCAGTCCAGGGACAGCTTAGCATACTCTGAGAGAGTGTAGCACGATATTAAATTGAAACCAGAGGCAAAAGGTAAAGTGATAAAATCTGGCTGTGTCAACTACCAGGAGTGCAAATGGAAGCTCTCTGAAACGAGATAGATGAAATGCAAAGGGAACATATCATTACACAAATGCGTGGAAGTTTCCATCATTGGAGATCCCAAGTAGAGGATAGTCGAGAACTGTTGACAGATAAATGACAACATCATTAGCACTGCATTTCTGCTACACCACATCGATGACATTTTGGATAGCATAAGGAAAGCCAAGTTCTTCACCACTTTAGGCTGTGCAAAAGATTACCATGTGATACTGTTGAACGAGGGTGATAGAGAGAAAACAGCATTTTCTAGTACAGCAGCATGTAATGAATAGAAGAGATACACATGGGACTAATAGACAGTAGACCCACTTTTAAGAGAGTGATGAACTCGGTACTAATCGGACTTCCAGGGATGATCACGAATTTAGATGACGTGGTCATGTTTGCAGCTATCTCACAGGACCATAATGTCAGTCTTAGCCGGCCGGGGTGGCCGAGCCGTTCTAGGCGCTACAGTCTGGAACCGCGCGACCGCTACGGTCGCAGGTTCGAATCCTGTCTCGGGCATGGATGTGTGTGATGTCCTTAGGTTAGTTAGGTTTAAGTAGTTCTAAGTTCTAGGGGACTGATGACCTCAGAAATTACGTCCCATAGTGCTCAGAGCCATTTGAAGCATTTGAGCCAGAACACTTACTGACAGCAAAACATTGTTGAGAAACCTTGCTGCTGAGTACTCTAAATCCAGAAACATGTACACGCCCCTCCATCAATTCCCACCCCTCCCCCCACACAAGCACACGCACACACACACACACACACACACACACACACACACGCACACGCACACGCACACACACATACAACGAAAAATCTATTTAGAACAGCAATGTTTCGTGATTATGATTAGGTGCACATGTCCAAGTGTATAAGTAGGTAGAGTGAAAACCTTCAGTTTAACAATGTAAACACCGGATGAACATCACACACATCATATGGAGATACTATGGATGTTTCCCAATTAGTTTACAGTGATAGTACTTTCTTTACAAACAGTTTTTCACTTGTGTATTGGTTTCAAACTACACGCATTGAGATTAAATGACGAGTATCCAGTCTCAGTGAGAGAAGGAAAGAGATGCAAGTGAGATATTTCGCATGTTGTATAAGTTAGTAGGCATTCTATGCTGACCTTGGATAAAAAATGTCCGAGAATCAAACCAATCAGAATCGGATCAAATCAGTTTCCTGGGCCTCACCCACCTTACCACTAACACCATCATACTTATCAGTTGGAAGCTACATCCCCTTTCAGCCTTCCCTCCAGTCCTTACCCTCTTCTCACCCATATCTCCAAACAAATACAGCAAAGTGCTAAAAAAATAAAACAGCTAATGAAAAATTCAAGACGGGTGAAGTATCTCAGTTGTGTCAGTGGAATATTAAAAACCCTCTCCTCATCCATTCCATCCCCTTAAGAGCAGACAGTCATACTTCAGTATTAAAAATGAAGCAGCCAGCCATAAAAATTGAAGATGGTGTAAATAGCCCAATTATGCAAATGGAAGTTTTAAAACTATCTGCTCCTACCCTCCCCTCCCATTATCATGAGCCACTGACAGCAAAGAACTGAAAATAAAAAAAATCATAAATTAAAGATAACTAGTTTAATTATGTGTCATACCCTACCCATCTTCTTCCTGTCCCCAACCGACCACAGTAAGGTACTGAAATTAGAACCCAATTATTGGTGGTGGTGGGGAGGAACTATCTCAATTGTGCTTTATACCGCAATTCCACCTCCCATTTCTTTCAACAACCAATCCGTGTAGTATTAAAACGAAGCATAAAAATGACACCAAGCTGCATTATTTCCGCGGTATTTACGCAACGTGTGTAATGCACCATCTCCCTTCTCTCTCCTCCGATCAGAGTCTATTAGTATAGCAACTATTAAAAGGAAAGAGCCAGTTACAGTGTAACCCCATCTTGGCTGTGTTCAAAAGTATTCAAACCACCTGAAGTATTCATCAAAATATGTAACACACACACACACACACACACACACACACACGCACACAAAAGAGTATCTGTATCGCATAAAATGACAAAAATGTTTTTAAGTAAGGTTTCATTACTGGCTTCAAAAAATTATTTATGGATTGGCTCACCAATCACACTGATAAATTTCTTAGAGAGCTATGTATCATTTGCTATACAATATTGGAACAAGTATGTAACGATGCTCTATAACTAATCAGAAAACAAATTTTTGTTTATAAAATGTAAGTAGCACATTAGCACTCAATAGTTGTTGAAGATTCTTAAAATCCTGATAAAGCGCAGTAAAATCAACTGGTGATTTATATCCCAGCTGCTTACTGTCACCAACAGATGTCTGCACTGCAAAATGCCTGAAGTTAAATTTATGTATTATATTTAGTGTAAGACGCAACAGAACCTTAAATTAATTACCTTCCACATATTTGATGTTCCTCAAATGTGAAAATGTTCTAAAATACTTAGAAATTACATCAGGAACGTAAAAGATCGCATTGTTTACATCATGTACCTTACACCCATATCGCAGGCGGGGGTGGCCGAGCGGTTCTAGGTGCTACAGTCTGGAATCTCGCAACCGCTACGGTCGCAGGTTCGAATTCTGCCTCGGGCACGGATGTGTGTGATGTCAAGGTTAGTTAGGTTCAAATAGTTCCAAGTTCTAGGGGACTGACGACCTCAGAAGTTAAGTCCCATAGTGCTCAGAGCCATTTGAACACCCATATCCATTAAAGTGATGTTTATAAAACGTGATTGTGATATCTTAAGTATATGCCAAGGGAGGGAGCGCTAATATAATGTATCACTAGAAAAATATAAGCAATGACCATTAGTGCAAATGACTAAGACTTATTGGAGTTTGTAGAACTGCAAGGTTCGCAGGAGAGCTTCTGTAAAGTTTGGAAGGTAGGAGACGAGATACTGGCAGAAGTAAAGCTGTGAGGACCAGGCGTGAGTCGTGTTTCGGTAGCTCAGATGGTAGAGCACTTGCCCGCGAAAGGCAAAGGTCCCGAGTTGGAGTCTCGGTCGGGCACACAGTTTTAATCTGCCAGGAAGTTTGTCACTGACTCTGTTCACTGGGAGGTCATTGACGACCTTCATTCCACGATCACTTCCCTATCCGCATTCATCTCCTGGACGGTGTATTGCTGGAGCAGCGGCCACCATCGTGGATGATTGGCAGGGCTAACTGGCCACTGTTCGCTCGGTTGTCTGTCTTTGACCGCCACAATAACGTACAGGAATGGGTGGATCACATCACGCTTGTGGTCCATCATGCTGCTGACCTGTCCATACCACAGTCTTCTGGCACTCTTAAGCGGCGCCTTGTGCCTTGGTGGACAGAAGAGTGCCGTTCAGCCATCCAGGACAGGCGAGCGGCTCTTCGCCGATTTAAATGCCGCCCAACAGCGGTCAATCTTACCGCCTTTCGAATCGCGAGAGCCAGGGCACGCCGTGTCATTAAAGAGAGCAAAAAAAGGTCATGGCAGGAGTTCCTGGACTCCATCAACCGTTCCACTTGTTCCACAAAAGTATGGGAAGCCATCCGGAGGATTTCCGGTAAACATAGCCGTTCACCAATAGCTGCTGTCCTGAACCAGGGATGCCTCCAAACGACACCCAGAGCCATTGCTCAGACGCTGGCAGAGCATTTTGCACGAAGTACTGCCACTGCAAATCAGGATCCAGCGTTTCGTCGCTACCGTGCGACTGTCGAAAGAGCGACCTTGGACTTTCGGTCGAACAGTTCTGCGGCCTACAATTCCCCTTTCTCCATGTGGGAACTTGAATCGGCACTTACTGAGACTTCTGACACTGCACCAGGTTACTACCGCATCCGGTACTCCATGCTTCGACATCTGCCAGCGGCGTCAAAGGAAATCCTCCTCGAATGTTTTAATCTCATATGGCAGACAGGAGTGTTCCCCACCTCGTGGAGGGAGGCAATCCTCATCCCTCTCCTCAAATCAGGAAAGGACCGCACATGTCCTGGTAGTTATCGTAGTATCGCCTTGACAAGCTGTGTCGGAAAGACCCTAGAACTGATGATTAACCGGCGTCTGGTCTGGCTGTTAGAGACCAGACAGCTCCTTAGCCGCTTTCAGTGTGGATTCCGAAAATTTCGGTCCACGGTCGACAACCTGACCCTCCTAGAGGCGGCTATTCAGCAGGCTTTTCTCCGTCAGCATCACTGTATCGGTATCTTCTTTGATATCAGTCAGGCGTATGATACTGCTTGGAGACACTGTATTCTTGCACAACTGCATCAATGGGGCTTTCGTGGCCGCCTCCCGATTTTCATTCGGTCTTTCCTGTCTCAGCGGTTTTTTCGGACCCGCGTTGGTAACACACTGTCTGATCGCTTTGAGCAAGAGAACGGTGTCCCCCAGGGCAGTGCCTTAAGCGTTACCCTCTTTGCCATAGCCATCAACAGTATAACGTCTACAGTGAGGAGTCCAGTAGAGCGCTCCTTATTTGTGGACGACTTTGCTGTTTCCTGTTCCTCCTCCAGTGTTGCAACGGTGAGCCGTCAGTTGCAGCTAACAGTGCGGCGGTTAAAGGAGTGGTCTGCAAAGACGGGTTTTCGGTTTTCTGCCGATAAGTGTGTTTGTGTTCATTTTAATCGTTCTCGTCGTCTTTTTACTTTGCCTGCCTTGCATATGGGGGATACTGTCCTACATTTTAGAGACACAGTGCGGTTTCTGGGTCTAATTTTTGACTCCAGGTTGTCATGGCTGCCACACCTACGTGACTTGAAAGCCAGAACGCTGAAGGCACTGAACATCCTCAAGTGCCTCAGCCACAGGTCTTGGGGTGCGGACAGGGCGCGTCTCCTTCAGTTTTATGGAGCTTTTGTGCGTTCACGGCTGGACTATGGGTGCACAGTATATGGGTCAGCGAGGCCATCTTATTTGCGGATCCTTGACGCTGTTCACCAAGCTGGGATCCGACTGGCCACGGGTGCTTATCGGACCAGTCCCGTACCCAGCCTCTGTGCTGAGTCAGGCGAACCGCCACTTACCATCCGGCGGCAGCTCCTGCTGGTGCGCCAGGCTTGTAAGTTTCTTGCAGCTCCCAGCTCGCCTGCCCACCGTCTTGTTGCCCATCCATCTCTGGACCGCCTTTTTTCCCGCCGTCCCCGGGCTACGTAGCCGTTTGGGATCCGTGTGCAACGTGTACTAGAGTCCCTCGGTGTGGAGTCTGTACAACCCCAAATCCAAGGTTTTAACCGCCTGCCACCCTGGTTACTGAAGAGGCCCGGAGTGATTTTAGATTTATTGCAGTACAAGAGAGATTGCACTCCTGCCACCGTTTTTAATGCAGCATTTTCTGCCATTTTATCTGAGAACCACGACTATGTAGCTGTTTTTACGGATGGGCCGAAACAAGGGGATTCTGTTGGTTGCTCAGTTGTTTTTCCGGATCGTGTCCTCAAGGTCCGACTGCCTCAGACTTTTACTGTCTTTGATGCAGAATTGTTTGCGATCTTGCGGGCACTGGAGCACATGAGACATTCTTCCTCTCCTAAATTTCTTGTCTGTTCCGATTCACTCAGTGCCCTTCACTCATTGCAACGTTTGTATCCGGCAGACAAAATTGTCCAGACCATCCAGGATGCCCTCCTCCGACTACAGCGACTGGAGAAGGTTGTAGCTTTTTGCTGGGTTCCGGGGCATGTCGGCATTGCTGGGAATGAAAGGGCAGATCTCGCAGCCAAGGAGGCGTGTCTCGATCCACAAGTATCTCAGTGTGCTATCCCCTTGCACGCACTCACCTCGCTGTTGAGCTCACGGGTCATGCGTCGGTGGGAGGAGGAGTGGCTGGAAGTGACTGACAATAAGCTCCGTATAGTCAAGCCCACAACGCGTGTGTGGTGTACTTCCTTTCAGCCCCATCGACGGGACGAGGTTCTCCTCACTCGGCTTCGAATAGGCCACAGCCCTATGACGCATGGCTTCCTGCTCCGGCGAGAGGACCCTCCAATGTGTGGTGCTTGCGGCGTCCAGGTCACTGTGCGCCACGTTTTATTGGATTGCGTTTTATTTTCTGACCAGCGGGTCGCGGCTGACTTGCCAGCGGACCTGCCATCTCTTTTAGGCAACACTCGGACGAATGTGGCTAAAGTTTTAAAGTTCTGTGCCCTGTGAAATGTTTTTACAAAGATTTTAGGGAGAGGATTTTAATTTTCTCACTGTGTGACAAGCTCGCCCATATTTTATGTAAGTGACCAGCCAATAACAATTTCCTGTGACTTTCTTGTTGCTATGTTTCCCCTTTTCTTAGGTTTTACTTTCTTATGTAGCATTTTCCTTCTTTTCCTGCTTTCTTTGAGTGTGTGCTTTAGTTTTATTAGGTCTGTCCACATTCGTTCCTTTTAATGTGTGTCAGGGTGCTGATGACCTCGATGTTGAGCGCCCATAAACCCCAACACACCACCACCACACCACCACCACCAAAAGTTACAGGCATCCGGCAGTTTACGCGAAGTATTATGGATCAATTGATGTTCTGAAAGTTCTAAATTTCACGTAATGTCTCCTCACTGTTCCTCCATAGTCAATGCAGGGCGCCGTTCCCACTCTTTTAAGGATCTAACAGAAAGCAAATGCATGCTATCACACTTCATGCACAGATTTATTAAACCGGTAATGACGTGGTATATTTGCACTTATTTATATAATCTTGAAGTGAAGTACTGCAGTGTTGAATATCAGTTTTACGTACGGTAGCAGAACTTTTTACAGCATTCGAGAGTTCTTCCTCAGTGCGTATTCTAAGCTACGAAAGCACATTATTCTGTCTGGTTTCTGGTGTTTTCAAAGACCTGGTTCTAACTTTTTCTAACGGAGATTAGCTATGAGAATTCTTGGATTAAGTTGTCTCCGAATGTGATGTCCATCTGAGTCTGCGTTCACACGCTCGGGAACTCACCTACATGGCTGTAAATTCACTTCCCATGTCTTCGTTTGATAGGCTTTTCTTGTAGTTTCTTCCTGTGTTTCCTGATAATTTCAATAAAAAGTGTTAGAAGCTGTCGCTTCCTTTATTCATATATACAGGGTGGTCCATTGTTAGTGACGGGCCAAATATCTCACGAAATAAGCATCAAACGAAAAATCTACAAAGAACGAAACTCGTCTAGCTTGAAGGGGGAAACCAGATGGCGCTATGGTTGGCCCGCTAGATAGCGCTGCCATAGGTCAAACGGATATCAACTGCGTTTTTTTAAAATAGGAACCCCCATTTTTTAATACATATTAGTGTAGTACGTAAAGAAATACGAATGTTTTAGTTGGACCACATCTTTCGCTTTGTGACAAATGGCGCTGTAATTGTCACAAACTTATAGGTACGTGGTATCACGTAACATTCCACCAGCGCAGACGGTATTTGCTTCATGATACATTACCCGTGTTAAAATGGACCGTTTACCAATTGCGGAAATGTCGATATCGTATTGATGCATGGCTACTGTGATCAAAATGTCCAACGGGTGTGTGCTATGTATGCTGCTCGGTATCCTGGACGACGTCATCTAAGTGTCCGGACCGTTCGCTGGATAGTCACGTTATTTAAGGAAACGGGAAGTGTTCAGCCACATGACAAACGTCAACCACGACCTGCAAAAAATGATGATGCCCAAGTAGGCGTTTTAGCTGCTGTCGCAGCTAATCCGCACATCTGTAGCAGAAAAACTGTGCGAGAATCTGGAATCTCAAAAACGTCGGTGTTGAGTATGCTACACCAACATCTATTGCACCCGTACCATATTTCCATGCACCAGGAATTGCATGGCAACGACTTTGAACGTCGTGTACAGTTCTGCCACTGGGCACAAGAGAAATTACGGGATGATGGCAGATTTTATGCAAGCGTTCTATTTAGCGGCGAAGCCTCATTCATCAACAGCGGTAACGTGAACCGGCATAATATGCACTATTGGGCAACGGAAAATCCACGATGGCTGCGACAAGTGGAACATCAGCGACCTTGGCGGGTTAATGTATGGTGCGGTTTTATGGAAGGAAGGATAATTGGCCCCCATTTTATCGATGGCAATCTAAATGCTGCAACGTATGCTGATTTCCTACGTAATGTTCTACCGATGTTATTAGAAGATGTTTCACTGCATGACAGAATGGCGATGTACTTCCAATATGATAGATGTCCGCACATAGATCGCGTGCGGTTGAAGCGGTATTGAATAGCATATTTCATGACAGGTGGATTGGTCGTCGAACCACCATACCATGGCCCGCACGTTCGCTGGATCTGACGTCTTCAGATTTATTTCTGTGGGGAAAGTTGAAGGATATTTGCTATCGTGATCCTTCGACAACGCCTGAAAACATGCGTCAGCGCATTGTCAATGCATGTGCGAACATTGCGGAAGGCGAATTACTCGCTTTGAGACGAATGTCGTTACACGTATTGCCAATTGCATTGAGGTTGACGGACATCATTTTGAGCATTTATTGCATTAATGTGATATTTAAAGGTAATCACGCTGCAACAACATGCGTTCTAAGAAGTGATAAGTTCACAAAGGTACATGTATCACATTGGACCACCCGAATTAAAATGTTCAAACGTACCTACATTCTGTATTTTAGTTTAAAAAACGTACCTGTTACCAACTTTTCGTCTAAAATTGGTAGCTATATGTTTGTGACTATTACAGCGCCATCTATCACAAATCGAAAAAAGTGTTCCAACTAAAACATTCATATTTCTTTACGTTCTACACGAATATGTAATAAAAATGGGGGTTCCCATTTTTAAAAAAACGCGGCTGATATCCTTTTGACCTATGGCAGCGCCATCTAGAGGGGCCAACAGTAGCGCCATCTGGTTTCCCCTTTCAAGCTAGACGAGTTTCGTTCTTTATAGTTTTTTCGTTTGATGCTTATTTCGTGAGATATTTGGCGCGGTCACGATCAATGGACCACCGTGTATATGTCTGAGTGAAACTAAATGTTGTTATCTTTCGACAAAGAAAAATGTAATCTTGGCAATAATCTTCAAATCCTGTGTGAATTTACACACGGAGCTTTTGATGCCCTATGCTTGTGATTACTTTCAGAACTCAATTTAATAATCAAATTAACCAATATAATAAGACTGAACCTGAAATTGTTCGTGTACCCATTCACCACGACAAAAAAATAAAATCAGGAATAGTAGAGTGTGTATGAATGAGAAAGTTAGCGTCTTTAATTTTAGAAAATAATGACAATGAATATGGAACTAAATAGGAATATAAAAATGTTTAGCAAGAGTAACAGGAGGCAGATTTCAGACTACCTAAGAGATCAAAACGAAAATTTCTGTTCCGACACTGACAATGTTGAGTGTTTATGGAAAAAGTTCAAGGCAATCATAAAATGTGTTTTAGACAGATATGTGCCGAGTAAAACTGTGAGGGACGGGAAAAACCCACCGTCGTTCAACGACAAAGTTAGGAAACTTGTGCGAAAGCAAAGGGAGCTTCACTGCAAGTTTAAACGCCAGTCAAAGCCTCTCAGACAAACAGAAGCTAAACGATCTCAAAGTTAGCGTAAGGAGGCCTATACGTGAAGCGTTCAGTGAATTCGAAAGTAAAATTCTATGTACCGACTTGACAGAAAATCCTAGGAAGTTCTGGTCTTGCGTTAAATCAGTAAGTGGATCGAAACAGCATATCCAGACACTCTGGGATGATGATGGCATTGAAACAGAGGATGAGACGCGTAAAGCTGAAATACTAAAAACTTTTTTCCAAAGCTGTTTCACAGAGGAAGACCGCACTGCAGTCCCTTCTCTAAATCCTCGCACGAACGAAAAAAATGGCTGACATAGAAATAAGTGTCCCAGGAAAAAAAATGTAGTCCATCACCAAAGGAGGTGGCTTATAAAACACTCGTTCGACCTATACTTGAGTATTGCTATTGCTATTGAAAGAGAAGATAGAGAAGATCCAAAGAAGAGCCCCGCGTTTCGTAACAGGGTTATTTGGTAAGCGTGATAGCGTTACGGAGATGTTTAGCAAACTCAAGTGGCAGAGTCTGCAAGAGAGGCGCTCTGCATCTCGGTGTAGCTTGCTCGCCAGGTTTCGAGAGGGTGCGTTTCTGGATGAGGTATCGAATATATTGCTTCCCTCTACTTATACCGCCCGAGGAGATCACGAATGCAAAACTAGAGACGTTCGAGCGCGCACGGAGGCTTTCCGGCAGTCGTTCTTCCCGCGAACCATACGCGACTGGAACAGGAAAGGGAGGTAATGACAGTGGCACGTAAAGTGCCCTCCGCCACACACCGTTGGGTGGCTTGCGGAGTATTAATGTAGATGTAGAAGTGCCGTGCGCGAGGAGAGGTTCGCTGCGGCAGCTGTACGTTCTGACGCGTGCACGAAAATATGCAAACTAGGCCGTCTGGCGTTCTAATTATTAGAAGCCGAGAAACTTCCCTAATAGGGCCCTGAAGTCCTGTCAAATTTCAGTGCGACGTGCACACGTTAGCTGGCCTGGCCAGACCAATTTGACTCAAAGGCACGGCGGAACGCGTTGCAATTGTCAAACGCAAGACGACCCACTCAGGACGAATAGGATCAGCCTTGTGAGACGCGGTATGCCCGACACGATACGCAGTGCCAGTATTAGTACAGTTGGAAACTACCGCTGGCTCTAGTCCACCACCCACCACAAGATGCAGCCCGCAAGTCTCACCCACTAGGGAAACACCTGCAGTTCTCCACCAGCGGAGGACCAGAAGACGAAGAAGGCAAGGAATCTCGACTTTCCACCAATCCAAGGTGCAGGAGCTGAATTAGCAAAAACGAAACCGCCTCCGGCATTGTACAAACCAATTTAACTATCCTCTATTCATTGTATCTCCCCTCTTGAACGTTCTGTTGGCCTGGTAGGCAATCCAGACACAGCAACGGGGTTCCCACACTGGGGCACCAATCTTCCACTAGCCGTATTCTGAGAGGAGCTAATCAATGACTCCAAATCTCTCTTGTCTGAAAAAAGAAGATTTTAGAATAGGGAGCTATCGTTCTCACGGTAAGCATGGACATGTTTTGGCGAAAAAATATCTACCTATATGGGACCTTAATCATTCATGTACAGAGATATACTCGTATAATCTTTCTTGGCCGAACATTTCCAATTTCTGAAATAAGGCTGTTAAGCTTCCCAGACAGTCCTACCCTATCGCTCTCTGAAAGAACCTGGCGACTTTCTGGCGTCCGAACGGATTCAAAAGTAATAGCAGTGTACATGGCTACTTACACTAGGATAAAGGATGATCTTCACTACTCAAGGTTAAATCTAACTTTGGCTCAGAAGGGGGTAAATTATGCTGCCACAAAAGTCTTTGGTCACTTACCTAATAGCATCAAAAGTCTGACAGATAGCCACATGACATTTAAAAGTAAATTAAAATAATTTCTTAATGGCAACTCCTTCTACTCATTAGATGAATTTTTGGATATACACTCCTGGAAATGGAAAAAAGAACACATTGACACCGGTGTGTCAGACCCACCATACTTGCTCCGGACACTGCGAGAGGGCTGTACAAGCAATGATCACACGCACGGCACAGCGGACACACCAGGAACCGCGGTGTTGGCCGTCGAATGGCGCTAGGTGCGCAGCATTTGTGCACCGCCGCCGTCAGTGTCAGCCAGTTTGCCGTTGCATACGGAGCTCCATCGCAGTCTTTAACACTGGTAGCATGCCGCGACAGCGTGGACGTGAACCGTATGTGCAGTTGACGGACTTTGAGCGAGGGCGTATAGTGGGCATGCGGGAGGCCGGGTGGACGTACCGCCGAATTGCTCAACACGTGGGGCGTGAGGTCTCCACAGTACATCGATGTTGTCGCCAGTGGTCGGAGGAAGGTGCACGTGCCCGTCGACCTGGGACCGGACCGCAGCGACGCACGGATGCACGCCAAGACCGTAGGATCCTACGCAGTGCCGTAGGGGACCGCACCGCCACTTCCCAGCAAATTAGGGACACTGTTGCTCCTGGGGTATCGGCGAGGACCATTCGCAACCGTCTCCATGAAGCTGGGCTACGGTCCCGCACACCGTTAGGCCGTCTTCCGCTCACGCCCCAACATCGTGCAGCCCGCCTCCAGTGGTGTCGCGACACGCGTGAATGGAGGGACGAATGGAGACGTGTCGTCTTCAGCGATGAGAGTCGCTTCTGCCTTGGTGCCAATGATGGTCGTATGCGTGTTTGGCGCCGTGCAGGTGAGCGCCACAATCAGGACTGCATACGACCGAGGCACACAGGGCCAACACCCGGCATCATGGTGTGGGGAGCGATCTCCTACACTGGCCGTACACCACTGGTGATCGTCGAGGGGACACTGAATAGTGCACGGTACATCCAAACCGTCATCGAACCCATCGTTCTACCATTCCTAGACCGGCAAGGGAACTTGCTGTTCCAACAGGACAATGCACGTCCGCATGTATCCCGTGCCACCGAACGTGCTCTAGAAGGTGTAAGTCAACTACCCTGGCCAGTAAGATCTCCGGATCTGTCCCCCATTGAGCATGTTTGGGACTGGATGAAGCGTCGTCTCACGCGGTCTGCACGTCCAGCACGAACGCTGGTCCAACTGAGGCGCCAGGTGGAAATGGCATGGCAAGCCGTTCCACAGGACTACATCCAGCATCTCTACGATCGTCTCCATGGGAGAATAGCAGCCTGCATTGCTGCGAAAGGTGGATATACACTGTACTAGTGCCGACATTGTGCATGCTCTGTTGCCTGTGTCTATGTGCCTGTGGTTCTGTCAGTGTGATCATGTGATGTATCTGACCCCAGGAATGTGTCAATAAAGTTTCCCCTTCCTGGGACAATGAATTCACGGTGTTCTTATTTCAATTTCCAGGAGTGTAATTAGTGGGTAATTTCCCCAACCCCCACAAAAAAATTAAAAATATTAAGTGTCATGTAATATTTTGTGTAATGTAATATCTTGTATAGACACCTTGTATTAACCTGACACGTTCCACATCATTACGAAGTGTCGTATTCATGATCTATGGAAGAAGTACTAATCTAATCTAATCAGAGAGGGAATTACAGTTCTGTTTCCAGTAAACACATACACCATCGGCTTTGTCTGTATCGTCCAGCTTCTATGATGAAGAAGAATGCACATAGTTTATGACTTTCCCATCATTTGCAGAAAAGCTCAGTGTACAACAGTCTCTCCTAAATGGCTTCCTTCACCCACTTTCTGCCATCCAGCTGCCTTCCCAATGGTCTGCTGCTGGGCCCAGATAACCTGTTTTGCGAACTGGCGCCCTTCTGCCCGGCTCTAAGTAGAAGGAGGAGGGAGGTTCGGCCAGAGGTCCCTGTCCCCCGTGGGCTGCTTCTCAGAATGAGTCACAGTCAGGTCACCGCACTCAGCATTTGCGGTCCCCCCATTCATCTCTCTCCCTGTCCTCCATTGCCTCCACTACGGCCTTTTGGGTGAAAGTTCTCTACGGGTTACACATGCAGCTATATGAACATTCTGCCAGCAATTTCCCAATATAAAAAAGTCATAAACCACACATATAGGATTTAGTACTGGGGAACACTGAGATCATGACCTAAAATATGAATTTTAATCTTACTGATAGTGTTATTAAAGTGAGCGGGCGTGTGCGACCTCTCTACCTTACAAGCTGAAAATATAATTTAAAAGAAACGATGTGCCATTAATTCCAAAGGTAATTTATTGTCTCTTTGCACAAATTTCGTATAAATATGTAGTAGATCTCTCTTTGAAGGCGAAACATAGTTCGTTAGAGAACGAAATTCTCAATTGAACACACGTAAAAATATGAATAAAGATCAGAGGAGTGAGAAACAGGTTCTCAAGAATCCCATAGGGTTTGTCGACCTGGAAAAAGCGTTCGACAATAGAAAATGGTGCAAGCTGTTCGAGATTCTGAAAAAAGTAGGGGTAAGCTATAGGGAGAGACGGGTCATACACAATATGTACAACAACCAAGAGGGAATAATAAGAGTGGACGATCAAGAACGAAGTGCTCCTATTAAGAAGGGGGTAAGACAAGGCTGTAGCCTTTCGCCCCTACTCTTCAATCTGTACATCGAGGAAGCAATGATGGAAATAAAAGAAAGGTTCAGGAGTGGAATTACAATACAAGGTGAAAGGATATCAATGATACGATTCGCTGATGACATTGCTATCCTGAGTGAAAGTGAAGAAGAATTAAATGATCTGCTGAACGGAATGAACAGTCTAATGAGTACACAGTATGATTTGAGAGTAAATCTGAGAAAGACGAAGGTAATGAGAAGTAGTAGAAATGAGAACAGCGAGGAACTTAACATCAGGATTGATGGTCACGAAGTCAATGAAGTTAAGGAATTCTGCTACCTAGGCAGTAAAATAACCAATGACGGACGGAGCAAGGAGGACATAAAAAGCAGACTCGCTATGGCAAAAAAGGCATATCTGCCCAAGAGAAGTCTACTGATATCAAATACCGGCCTTAATTTGGGGAAGAAATTTCTGAGGATGTACGTCTGCAGTACAGCATTGTATGGTAGTGAAACATGGACTGTGGGAAAACCGGAACAGAAGAGAATCGAAGCATTTGAGATGTGGTGCTATAGACGAATGTTGAAAATTAGGTGGACTGATAAGGTAAGGAATGAGGAGGTTCTACGCAGAATCGGAGAGGAAAGGAATATGTGGAAAACACTGACAAGGAGAAGGGGCAGGATGATAGGACATCTGCTAAGACATGAGGGAATCACTTCCATGGTACTAGAGGGAGCTGTAGAGGGCAAAAACTGTAGAGGAAGACAGAGATTGGAATACAAGCAAATAATTGAGGACGTAGGTTGAAAAAAAAAAAGAAAGAGAGAATCCCAAATTACACGAGAACTGAATATGCATATAATTCATATAATAATACCAGTATAATTTGGGATTCTACCAAAAGATAAGCTACTCTAGCGGATGGATAAATGACTATTAAGTTCTTTACGACAGATAAGTGCTAATGAACACAAAGCATGAAAAGTGTCAACAACAGACGATTTTAAGTGGTTTTGTACGCTAACACGATCCTCTTTATTATTTTTGGGACACCTGTTTTTCCAGTGATTTCAGTCTGTGTACATAAATTTTTTATTGCCTTAGATCCGCATGCCTTACTGCTTTTATCAAAAGTTTTCTCAAAGATCGGAACTGATTCAGATATGTTGCTTATAATCCAGACACGTTTTGTAACATAGATGTTTATCGCAGATTATTATCTCTTCCTGAAGCCATTTTCCTCTTCTCCCATTAGGAATTCAAAATTTAATTTATAATATGAATGTAAAAGCTAAACATTACTTCGAGATGACTTGTTCCTACATAGGTAACTCATTCAGCTGAATAAAATTAGCCTTTTGCTACTGAACGTTGATAATGTCTTCCGTATTTTTTATGAGACATGTAATCGAAGCTCCGACCTTACACTCACCTTCAACGTCTTAATTGCATGTATGTTAATGCGTAACGCTGAGTGATCACTTCAGCAGATCAAGTTTTACTTGCTCATAGTTCCGGAATCGTAGCCTAACGCCTTATATATACTTATCGTTTGCTTGTTTTCGACTTTTTTTGCTGCTGCGGCTGTGCTGAAACGGTGAGAGTATAAAGCAATAACAGTTTCATGACGCCAGTAATAAAGCTGCTCATCCGACTTGATTTATGAGCAAGTTAGAGTAGCGTGATTCCACAAAACAGGTTTTTATTGACTCATAGAGCTCAGTTTCTCTCACACTGAACACACTCTAAGGACGAAGATGTCAACGGTCAGAATTCCTTGGCGATGCTAGAGCTACTATTGGAGGCAGTTTACATCCGAACATGCATGCGAATGCCTGCAGATGTTTTGTACTCAGAGGAAAATCAGACAAACGAACTGTTCTGGTAGATGTTAAAAGATATTTCTTTACCTAACGTTAACATTATTATTCACTAATTTTGAGTAGTGTTTATTTTTTCTGTCCAAATGTAGGCACAATCAGAAAGGACAACCACCAATTAGCTATGGCTTTTGAAGCACTTTGTGTTAATTATGAGGCGCAATATAGGTTTTCTTTTCAGGAGATAAACCATGAGAATATAAGGAAACTTAAATGTATCTCCTATGTGTCATAAAACGTGGAAATAAATTTCTCTCTTAGCCATTTCGCTTATAACATAGGAACCGTGTTAAACACTGCATGCGAAACGTAGTAGAAAAACAGATACAGCCTTCCTAACGGAAAAACAAAGCAATATGACTATGTAGAAAGTCACTTGACTTTACATAATCATACAGGCAAAAGAAGAAATTAACTAATTCCCATGAAAACAAAAAATTGTAGAGGTTTTGAATAGCTTTTAGCAAGATTTTGAACGTTGTTCTTCCCCTATTGGCGTTGTAATTCTTCACATAAAGGCCGATTCCGTGATGATGTTACGAACTTTCAGGTATGATGCAGACGGCTAGCTGTAGCAATCTGAGATTTTGGACCTTGGACCGGTACCGACAGAATAGAGAGTTATAAACGAAAGTCGTTTTAATGCCTGTACTACCGCAAATTCTTTGCTTTCCGTACTTTGAGAGGAGATAGTATGGACCAAAAAACGAAAAAAAGTCTACTACTCGTAAACATGGACTCCGAAATATGTACCTTAAGAGTTATGAGAACTTTTCCATCTTTGCTACTGTGAAACACATCTCGTCTACTGAACAAGTGCTCATAGTTCTTAAGGTATGCATTTCAGAACCCAGGTTTATTAGACAAATTTTTCACGGTCTGCTCCGTACTAACTCCTCCCAAAACATGGTAAGCAAAGATCATGCAAAAGGAGAGGTATCAGATCGATTTTCGCTTGTAACTTCCGATTCGATCGTTTCCGCACCAGTAGTCCTTACCTGTCTTCTCCATTACCCATGAAAGTCTGTAGCCTTGTCATGGAATCATACTGTGAAATTCGATTCCTTCATTCATCATGCAATACATTAACAAAACAAAGCGCTTTTATAGGTAGCATACAGTATGTTACTGCTAAATGGAAATAAGGCTTAAGTAGGAATAAAGCAAACTGAAATATTTACTGAGCAGATAAGACAGAACACCTGTTTCCTTGTGTCAAACAAAATTTAAGATTCAGACTTCTGCGCATTGAATTGACAACTTGCTCGTTTAATTTCGGTAATTTCTATGAACGATAGCCTTAGAAGTGTGTACTTTTCCACTTTTAGATGTACAAATAACTTGCTAACCATGTAAGTAACACTGTACTCGAACCTTAAGTAAATATGTGTGAACAACTTTCTATGACTGGCATTATTAATAATTTATTATCAACACCTGCTGTCCTTTGTTTCAGTGGTTACAGTGTTAGTGAATTAACAAGTAATCACGAAAACAGTAACTAGTAAGATAGATACATTACATTCTATTATATACACTACTGACCATTAAAATTGCTACATCACGAAGATGACGAGCTACAGACGCGAAATTTAACCAACAGGAAGAAGATGCTGTGATAGGCAAATGATTAGCTTTTCAGAGCATTCACAGAAAGTTGGCGTCGGTGGCGACACCTACTACGTGCTGACATGAGGGAAGTTACCAATCGATTTCTCACACACAAACAGCAGTTGACCGGCGTTGCCTGGTGGAACGTTGTTGTGATGTCTCGTGTAAAGAAGGAGAAACGCGTACCATCACGTTTCCGACTTTGATAAAGGTCGTATTATAGCCTATCGCGATTGCGGTTTATCGTATCGCGACATTGCTGCTCGCGTTGGTCGAGTCCAATGACTGTTAGCAGAATATGGAATCGGTGGGTTCAGGAGGGTAATACGGAACGCCGTGCTGGATCCCAACGGCCTCGTATCACTACATCTACATCTAAATCTACATCCATACTCCGCAAGCCACCTGACGGTGTGTGGAGGAGGGTACCTTGAGTACCTCTATCGGTTCTCCCTTCTATTCCAGTCTCGTATTGTTCGTGGAAAGGATTGTCGGTATGCTTCTGTGTGGGCTCTAATCTCTCTGATTTTATCCTCATGGTCTCTTCGCGAGATATACGTAGGAGGGAGCAATATACTGCTTGACTCTTCGGTGAAGGTATGTTCTCGAAACTTCAACAAAAGCCCGTACCGAGCTACTGAGCGTCTCGCCTGCAGAGTCCTCCGCTGTTTATCGATCATCTCCGTAACGCTTTCGCGATTACTAAATGATCCTGTAACGAAGCGCGCTACTCTCCGTTGGATGTTCTCTACCTCTTCTATCAACCCTATCTGGTACGGATCCCACACTGCTGAGCAGTATTCAAGCAGTGGGCGAACAAGCGTACTGTAACCTATTTCCTTTGTTTTCGGATTTCAGTCGAGATGACAGGCATCTTATCCGTATGGCTGTAACGGATCGTGCAGCCACGTCACGATCCCTGAGTCAACAGATGGGGACAACGACCATCTGCACGAACAGTTTGACCGCGTTTGCAGCAGCATGGACTATCAGCTCGGAGACCATTTCTGCGGTTACCCTTGACGGTGCATCACAGACAGGAGCGCCTGTGATGGTTTACTCAACGACGAACCTGGGTGCACGAATGGCAAAACGACATTTTCTCGGATGAATACGGGTTCTGTTTACAGCATCATGATGGCCGCCTACGTGTTTGGCGACGTCGCGGTGAACGCAGATTGGAAGCGTGTATTCGTCATACTGGCGTGTCACGGGGTGCCGTTGGCTACACGGACGTTACGTACAAATCACGTCAGCTTCAAGTGTAGCACGAGTTTATACTATCACTGCAGAAACTACACGCTAACCCTGTACTGCTTGCTTTTGTATTAGAAGATGGCAGGAGCTTGCAATACCATCTCACCTACAGCCCAAATTTTACAATAACAATAGCTACGTGGTCTTTAGTTTTAGTTTGGCTTAAACCTCTAGATTTTATTTAGAGGCTTATTGCTCTCTGAAGAACACCCAATTCGGTTAAAGATTCGGAAAAAAACAGTATTCGATTAGAACAGTTCACGAACGAAAATTCAATCACCTCGTAACAAACTCTTTTGTTTATAACCAAAATCCTACGTGAAATACCACTAGGGCAATTACTTCTGTGAAACAAATGATGCAGCAAATTAAAAATATAGTGATTTATTTAAACAACTGTCCGTCTTCAGTACATAATACCTGTCATATGGAAATGACAGTGGATTTTATACACAATTCCAGTATCGGAATAAATATGATGCTGGCAACAATCAGAGCAAAATGCCTCGGACCTATGGAGATGACGGAGTCCCGCCTCTAACTGACAAACCAGGGACTCCTAAGATACGACTTGGCAAACAAATGGTAATGAGATGGGGAGCTATTAATATCAATGGGGGCTACTCTGGGAAAAAGGTAGAGCTGGCAGAGGCTGCAAGTAAGATGGGGCTGGACGTTTTAGCTGTAAGTGACATTCGGGTAAGGGGTGAGAAAGAAGAGGAAGTGGGAGAATACAAGGTCTACCTGTCAGGAGTCAAAGCAGGAATAACACAATGGGGTGTAGGGCTTTACATCAGGAAAGAAATGGAACCCAGCCTAGTTGCAATAATGCATGTAAACGAACGACTGATGTGGTTACATTTGACAGTGTCTAGCAAGAAAATTAGGATTGTGTCAGTATATTCGCATTGTGAAGGGACAGATCAAGATAAGATAGATAGTTTTTATGACGCACTCAGTGATGTAGTTGTTAGAGTAAAGGACAAGGACAGTGTTCTACTCATGGGTGATTTTAACGCCAGGATTGGAAATCGAACAGAAGGGTATGAAAAGGTTATGGGTAAATTTGGAGAGGATATGGAGGCCAACAGGAACGGGAAACAACTCTTGGATTTCTGTGCCAGTATGGGCTTAGTAATCATAAACTCCTTTTTTAAACATAAGAACATTCACCGGTATACTTGGGAAGGCAGGGGAACCAGATCTGTCATTGACTATATAATAACAGATCAGGAATTCAGGAAGGCTGTGAGGGACACACGTATATTCAGGGGATTCTTTGATGACACTGATCATTATTTAATCTGCAGTGAAATTGGGATAGTGAGGCCGAAAGTGCAGCAGGTCAGGTCCATATGTAGGAGGATAAGAGTGGAGAAACTTCAGGATAAGGAAATCAGGCACAAGTACATAACAGCGATCTCAGAAAGTTACCAGTTAGTTGAATGTAGTCAATTACAGTCATTGGAAAAGGAATGGACAAGGTACAGGGACACAGTACTAGAAGTGGATAAAGAATGTCTTGGAACAGTAGTGTGTAAAAGTAGGATGGAGCAAACAGCTTGGTGGAATGATACAGTCAAGGCAGCCTGTAAAAGGAAAAAGAAGGCGTATCAAAAATGGCTACATACCAGAACCCAGGTAGACAGTGAAAGTTATGTTGAAGAAAGAAACAAAGCCAAACAGATAATTGCAGCATCCAAGAAGAAATCGTGGGAAGACTTTGGAAATAGGTTGGAGACTATGGGTCAAGCTGCTGGAAAACCATTCTGGAGTGTAATTAGCAGTCTTCGAAAGGGAGGTAAGAAGGAAATGACAAGCATTTTGGACGGGTCAGGAAAACTGCTGGCGAATCCTGTGGATGCCTTGGGCAGATGGAGGGAATATTTTGAAGAGTTGCTCAATGTAGGTGAAAATACGATCAGTAATGTTTCAGATTTCGAGGTAGAATGGGATAGGAATGATGATGGAAATAGGATCACATTTGAGGAAGTGGAAAAAATGGTCAATAGATTGCAGTGCAATAAAGCGGCTGGGGTGGATGAAATTAAGTCGGAACTCATCAAATACAGTGGAATTTCAGGTCTTAAATGGCTACACAGGATAATTGAAATGGCCTGGGAGTTGGGACAGGTTCCATCAGACTGGACAAAAGCAGTAATCACACCAATCTTTAAACATGGAAACAGAAAAGATTGTAACAACTATAGAGGTATCTCTTTAATCAACGTTGTGGGTAAAATCTTCTCAGGTATTGTTGAAAGGAAAGTGCGAGTATTAGTTGAGGATCAATTGGATGAAAATCAGTGTGGGTTTAGGCCTCTTAGAGGTAGTCAGGACCAGATCTTTAGCTTACGGCAAATAATGGAGAAGTGTTATGAGTGGAACAGGGAATTGTATCTATGCTTTATAGATCTAGAAAAGGCATATGACCGGGTTCCTAGAAGGAAGTTATTGTCTGTTCTACAAGATTATGGAATAGGAGGCAAACTTTTGCAAGCAATTAAAGGTCTTTACATGGATAGTCTGGCAGCAGTTAGAGTTGACGGTAAATTGAGTTCATGGTTCAGAGTAGTTTCAGGGGTAAGACAAGACTGCAACCTGTCTCCACTGTTGTTCATATTATTTATGGATCATATGTTGAGAACAATAGACTGGCTGGGTGAGATTAAGATATGTGAACACAAAATATGCAGTCTTGCATATGCGGATGACTTAATTGTGATGGCTGATTCGATTGAAAGATTGCAAAGTAATGTTTCAGAGCTACACTCCTGGAAATTGAAATAAGAACACCGTGAATTCATTGTCCCAGGAAGGGGAAACTTTATTGACACATTCCTGGGGTCAGATACATCACATGATCACACTGACAGAACCACAGGCACATAGACACAGGCAACAGAGCATGCACAATGTCGGCACTAGTACAGTGTATATCCACCTTTCGCAGCAATGCAGGCTGCTATTCTCCCATGGAGACGATCGTAGAGATGCTGGATGTAGTCCTGTGGAACGGCTTGCCATGCCATTACCACCTGGCGCCTCAGTTGGACCAGCGTTCGTGCTGGACGTGCAGACCGCGTGAGACGACGCTTCATCCAGTCCCAAACATGCTCAATGGGGGACAGATCCGGAGATCTTGCTGGCCAGGGTAGTTGACTTACACCTTCTAGAGCACGTTCGGTGGCACGGGATACATGCGGACGTGCATTGTCCTGTTGGAACAGCAAGTTCCCTTGCCGGTCTAGGAATGGTAGAACGATGGGTTCGATGACGGTTTGGATGTACCGTGCACTATTCAGTGTCCCCTCGACGATCACCAGTGGTGTACGGCCAGTGTAGGAGATCGCTCCCCACACCATGATGCCGGGTGTTGGCCCTGTGTGCCTCGGTCGTATGCAGTCCTGATTGTGGCACTCACCTGCACGGCGCCAAACACGCATACGACCATCATTGGCACCAAGGCAGAAGCGACTCTCATCGCTGAAGACGACACGTCTCCATTCGTCCCTCCATTCACGCGTGTCGCGACACCACTGGAGGCGGGCTGCACGATGTTGGGGCGTGAGCGGAAGACGGCCTAACGGTGTGCGGGACCGTAGCCCAGCTTCATGGAGACGGTTGCGAATGGTCCTCGCCGATACCCCAGGAGCAACAGTGTCCCTAATTTGCTGGGAAGTGGCGGTGCGGTCCCCTACGGCACTGCGTAGGATCCTACGGTCTTGGCGTGCATCCGTACGGCGCTGCGGTCCGGTCCCAGGTCGACGGGCACGTGCACCTTCCGCCGACCACTGGCGACAACATCGATGTACTGTGGAGACCTCACGCCCCACGTGTTGAGCGATTCGGCGGTACGTCCACCCGGCCTCCCGCATGCCCACTATACGCCCTCGCTCAAAGTCCGTCAACTGCACATGCGGTTCAAGTCCACGCTGTCGCGGCATGCTACCAATGTTAAAGACTGCGATGGAGCTCCGTATGCCACGGCAAACTGGCTGACACTGACGGCGGCGGTGCACAAATGCTGCGCAGCTAGCGCCATTCGACGGCCAACACCGCGGTTCCTGGTGTGTCCGCTGTGCCGTGCGTGTGATCATTGCTTGTACAGCCCTCTCGCAGTGTCCGGAGCAAGTATGGTGGGTCTGACACACCGGTGTCAATGTGTTCTTTTTTCCATTTCCAAGAGTGTAGATCAGAAATGTAAGGACTATGGTATGAAGATTAGCATCTCCAAAACGAAAGTAATGTCAGTGGGAAAGAAATATAAACGGATTGAGTGCCAAATAGGAGGAACAAAGTTAGAACAGGTGGACGGTTTCAAGTACTTAGGATGCATATTCTCACAGGATGGCAACATAGTGAAAGAACTGGAAGCGAGGTGTAGCAAAGCTAATGCAGTGAGCGCTCAGCTACGATCTACTCTCTTCTGCAAGAAGGAAGTCAGTACCAAGACTAAGTTATCTGTGCACCGTTCGATCTTTCGACCAACTTTGTTGTATGGGAGCGAAAGCTGGGTGGATTCAGTTTACCTTATCAACAAGGTTGAGGTAACGGATATGAAAGTAGCTAGGATGATTGCAGGTACTAGTAGATGGGAACAATGGCAGGAGGGTGTCCACAATGAGGAAATCAAAGAAAAACTGGGAATGAACTCTATAGATGTAGCATTCAGGGCGAAGAGGCTTAGATGGTGGGGTCATGTTACACGCATGGGAGAAGCAAGGTTACCGAAGAGACTCATGGATTCAGCAGTAGTGGGTAGGAGGAGTCGGGGCAGACCGATGAGAAGGTACCTGGATTCGGTTAAGAATTATTTTGAAGTAATAGGTTTAACATCAGAAGAGGCACCAATGTTAGCACTGAATAGGGGATCATGGAGGAAATGTATAAGGGGGGCTATGCTCCAGACTGAACGCTGAAAGGCATATCAGTCTTAAATGATGATGATGATGATGATGATTCCAGTATCGGATCAAAATAATCAAAACAACGATTAAATTTTTTCGCTTTAGAATGTAATATTAGTTGCAATTAAATTTCGTTCCGCGTCGTAATTTTGTAAAGTCGCAGAATTACATCGCTTGCAGTTCAGTTCTTGAAACTTAGCAAAACACGAATTATATACTTACACTAGCGAACCCGACAGACGTTGTCCTGCATGATATTTCAAACGATTAGGTTATTAAAAAAAGTATGAAATGGAAGACAAATAAAATAATAATTTCATTATTCTTTATTTTGAAATAACATCAATTTTTCTAAAAACAATTCGTTATAATCAATAATGTTTGTTTAATTTTATCTTAATGCGAGTTGATGAACAATATTTTTAGTCAATTCCTGAGGAGTATAAATGAATAAACTTGACGGTTTTCCAACGCGAGAACACGCCACATATACTTGACCATGTGAAAAGACCGGATTTTCCAGATCCAACCAACCAACCAATCGACATTGTTTAACCTTGCATAAAAATAAAATATTAGGTAATGACATGTGTAGATTGTACCTGTTGCTGGATCTCTTTGTTTGATATTTAAACGATATCCAACTTCTCCTTCCCAAAATGTCAATGGATATTGCAAAGCATCGTAAGAGCGATGACTGTCTTCAGTCGTATGCACTGTGTTATCTCTGCGTTGGATTCGTATATCTCGACGTTCCAATGCGTCGCCAACCATAACAACTGCAACTTCATTAACGGTCGGTGCATCATATCGGCCCGTTTGCTGCCCAGATGGTACTTTGTCTGCTTTGATGACGATCGTATAGTTGTCGTTTGGCAGTCTGATTTTTGAAAAGGTATTGAACGACTGGACCAACTGGTTGTGAATCTGTAAAATCGGTTTTAAAATACTCACAATTTCTTGCTCCTCCATCTGCTCCATATGGTTGTACTGGCAGCGTGCGTTCATTTGCTGCTCCTCATCACCCGTGAAGTAGATTTGCAGAAGTTTTGAGTCGGTATCAGGCATCGGCATTAAAGAACCAATTTGATGATACACTTGTCCCTGAATCTTAAACGTTGACTGAAAATTGCGACCATCTTAATTCTGAACAATTTTTGTTGCTCCAAATGATTTCATTTGAAAGCACAAATTGAATTTGCGAATTTTACGCAAAAACAATTTAGACTGAAATATAGCTCCAGCCAATGGCGAATTCAATGGTGGCAACACAACTGTTCCAGACGCGAAGCAAAACCGGCCGATTCACCTTTGTATTAGAGTGCGTGACAGTGTTGGCATTGTTTGTTCATAGCACCGATTACAGTTTGTGAATGTTGACAAATAGTCGATGTCCGACTGATATTCAAACGCAAGGCGAAGAAGTGATGCTCGTGTCAATGCGCGATACACTTGCAATCGCAGTTGTTCACGTGTTCTGAATGTGTCGGTGACTCGTTGACGCGCCAGTCTTTGTCTCAATGCATTAGCTCGAAGGCGTTCGTTGCGTCGCTCTTGACTTTCATTAGCACATCTGATTGCAGCCTGGTTTCTTAAATTTTCATTGTCCGTCAGTTGATCTTCTGCCGATCTATTTAACCGACGGTTCTGAAGTAATTGTGACTTCCGAATCCGTCGACCAATATTTCCTCCTCGTTCAAGAAGACTTGGCATTGTTATATGTACGTAACTTATATGTGAATATAATATACTTAATATTCATTGAAATGCGACACCTGAAATGGCAAAAGACACCGTACAAAAAATTAAAGTGTCAAAACAACAGGACACACTTAATATAATACACTCAAATTAAAATGTCGAAAAATAATCGAAATCCTATGCACGCAACATGTGGTGTCACCGCCAGACACCACACTTGCTAGGTGGTAGCCTTTAAATCGGCCGCGGTCCGCTAGTATACGTCGGACCCGCGTGTCGCCACTGTCAGTGATTGCAGACCGAGCGTCGCCACACGGCAGGTCTAGAGAGACGTCCTAGCATTCGTCCCAGTTGTACAGCCGACTTTGCTACAGATGGAACTGACAAATTACGCTCTCATTTGCCGAGACGATAGTTAGCATAGCCTTCAGCTACGTCATTTGCTACGACCTAGCAAGGCGCCATTACCAGTTTATATTGAGATTGTACTTATGTATCATCAAGAGCGATGTACACCAATTATGGATTAAAGTTAAGTATTCCAGCAAATACGTTCTTTTCTTACTAGACTGAACTACTTTACATTGTAATATACTAGACCTCACGCCAGTCTGCGTGAGCTTAAACGCGTGCATTTCGGCCTCCTCTAGCAACACGGTGTTGGCTCTTCTGCCAACACACCACAACATATGTCTGAATATAATACGCGCAAATTTGCACACAAAAATGCAATGCCACCTAAGAATGTAAATTTTCCAGGCCCCCACTTACACAAAAATTCATTCAAGTCGATCCAGCCGTTCAGTTGCAGTATAGATAAATAACCTAAATACCGACTGCAGTGCCATCTGCCGGGCTGATTTGTGAATCTAAATCATCCAGGCCTCCACATGAATACATTTACAAAAATCCGTTCAAATAATCGATCCAGCCGTTTAGTTGCAGTATAGATAAATAACCTAGATACCGACTGCGGTGCCATCTGCCGGGCTGATTTGTGAATCTAAACCATCCAGGGCGCCACCCAAACGCATACAAAAAAATTCATTCAAATCGGTCCAGCCGTTTAGGAGGAGTTCAGTGACATACATACGTACAGTAGAATTATATATATAAAGATAATCGAGTTCACATACACCAACGCTCTTTCGAGTCAGCGAGATTGGCATTTTTATTGCAGTATTTATACGTCAATTCAATGTTAATTATTCTCGTCTAGACAGTATAAATCTTTTCTCTATCGACAGCGTTGAACGTAACACGTCAGCAGTACAACCTTTGACTCCCTGACAGTCAATAATCTCTTCCTTTGCTGCCAAAGAAAACGTCTCGTAATATTAAGTGTTCTAAATGTGATTCCCTTATAGTATAAATCAAAATACTCGTTTTTTCTGAACTTTTCCTTTACAAATTATATAATATCACATTTTAAACTCTCACGATCATTTTAATTATTTTTAAAATCAGTATTAAGTTTTAAATATTTTTGTCTGTTACCCTAACGTAAAAGACTTATCTAGCAAAGCTCTGTGGATTACTTTACGTAATTCTTCTTCTTAAAAATGTTTGTTTTTATTTAAACATTTTTCTTTCTTTCTTTCCTTTGGAAATCAATAGTTGTGCTTCTGTTTATTGATAAGTCGGGACACTTTCTTTATCGCTTTGAATAAATAATTCTTTATTTCTCTTTTACGGTACAGATATGTTAAGAAAGGAGGCAACTCCCTATTTAATAGATTTACTATTAATAAAAATAAATCAAACACGAACCAGTACGGTCCACCGCTACTTAAACTCTGACATTTAGACAAAGTAGGCTACAAAACTGCTTCATGTGTGACGGACATAACGCTTGAACTAAAGACGTTAAATTAGCCACTCGTAACTTCTTTTCCAGTAGATGAGACCGCATTATCTGCTTGGTTAAATACTTCCTTTCTTAAATGGTTCCTTACAAAGAGGACCAAAATTAAACTTGGGGATCTGAATCGTAAAATAAAAGCAATTGTTTACTGCTACTACCAAAGAAAGTACCGCCAACACGTATGGAGTGTCTGCCAAAAATCATCTAACCACATAATGGAGCTACTTTTTCGCGCATTGTCCACAAAATCACAACCATATACAAAAGCCACGACTCAATTAAACTTCAGCGAGCACGACAGTCACACTACTTCAATAAGCTGGAGAACAGTCGGATCTCCGACCAGAACCAAATATCTCCAAACAATGCAAATTAACCTCTTCTCAACCAAACAAGGCCGAGAACAACTGCAAAAGTTCGAGTATCACTAAATAAAACAAATCACACGAAATTGCTTTAATGTTAACTTTCGGTATGTTCACATCCCGACAGTCAAACACCCGACACACAGAACCCTGTAAACAGTCTCACGAAAAAAAAAAAGCCTTCATGTTATTCTATATTGATAGGCTGTAATTTGCACCAGTCATTGGCACGTTGACACAAATCCGACGTTCAACCCTCGACTGTCCGCTTCTACCGTATGCTTCCGATCTGATCACGTAAGCGTAGGAAATATGTGGGATGGCTGCAAAGAGATAGTATCGACGGCAATTGAGAGGTATGTATACCACATAAATTAATAAGTGATGGTACTGATCCCCCATGGTACACAAAACAGGGCCGATCGCTGATGCAGAAGCAATGAAAAAAGCAAGCCAAATTTAAAAGAACACAAAATACCCAATATTGGCAAAGTTTTGCAGAAGTTCTAAATATAGCGCGTGCTTCAATGCGAGATGCCTTTAATAATTTCCACAATGAAAACTCTGTCTCGGAATCTGGCAGAAAACCGAAAGAGATTCTGGTCATATATAAAGCACACCTGTGGCAAGACGCCATCAATACCTTCACTGCGCGGTAACAACGGTGAAGTCACTGATGACAGTGCCACTAAAGCAGAGTTATTGAACACGGTTTTCCGAAAATCCTTCACGAAAGAAGACGAAGTAAATATTCCTGCATTCCAATAAAGAACAACGGCCAAGATGAGAAACATAGAAGTAGATATCCTCGGTGTCGCAAAGCAGCTTAAATTACTTAATGAGAGCAAGGCCTCCGGTCCGGATTGTATAACAGTCAGGTTCTTCTCAGAGTATGCTGATAACATAGCACCATATTTAGCAACCGGCCGGTGTGGCCGTGCGGTTCTACGCGCTACAGTCTGGAACCGCGTGACCGCTACGGTCGCAGGTTCGAATCCTGCCTCGGGCATGGATGTGTGTGCTGCCCTTAGGTTAGTTAGGTTTAAGAAGTTCTCAGTTCTAGGGGACTGATGACCACGGATGTTAAGTCCCATAGTGCTCAGAGCCATTTGAATTATATTTAGCAGTTATATACAACCGCTCGCTCACAGAAAGATCCATACCTAAAGCCTGGAAAATTGGTCAAGTTTCACCAATACCCAATAAGGGAAGAAAGAGTTAGCCGTTGAACTACAGACCCATATCACTAACGTCGATTTGCAGTAGGGTTTTGGAAGATATAATGAACTCGAACATTATGAAGTACCTCGAATAAAACGATTTATTGACACATAGTCAGCACAGATTCAGAAAATATCGTTCTTGCGAAAAACCACTAGCTCTTTACACTGATGAAGTAATGAGTGCTATCGACATGGGATGTAAAATTGATTCCATATTTTTAGATTTACAGAAAGGCTTTCGACACCGTTCCTGAAAAGCGTCTCCTAACCAAACTGCGTGCCTATGGAATGTCACCTCAGTTGTGCGATTGGATTAGTGATTTTTTGTCAGGAATGTGACAGTTCGTAGTAACAGACGGAAAGTCATCGAGTAAAACAGAAGCAATATCCGACGTTCCCCAAGGAAGTGTTATAGGCCCTCTATTGTTCCTGATCTATATTAGCGACACAGAAGACAATCTGAGCAGCCCTCGTAGATTATTTGCAGATGATGCTGTCATTTACCGTCTTTTAAAGTCATCATATGAGAAAGAAGCATTGCAAAATGTTTTAGATAAGATATCTGTATGGCGCAAAAAGTGAAAGTTGACCATGAATAAAGAAAAGTTTGAAGTTATTCAAATGAGTACTAAAAGAAATCCGCTAAATTTCGATTACGTGATAAGCCACACAAATCTGAAGGCTGTAAATTCAACTAAATACTTAGGGATTACAATTACAAATAACCTAAATTGGAACGTTCAAATGGTTCTAATGGCCCTGAGCACTATGGGACTTAACTTCTGAGGTCATCAGTCCCTTAGAACTTAGAACTACTTAAACCTAACTAACCTAAGGACATCACAAACATCCATGCCCGAGGTAGGATTCGAACCTGCGACCGTAGCGGTCGCGCTAAATTGGAACTATCAAATAGGTAATGTTGTGAGTAGAGCAGACCAAAGACTGCGATTCTCTGGCAGAACACTTAGAAGGTGCAACAAATCTACTAGACTGCTTACACTACACTTGTCCGCCCTATTCTGGAGTATTGCTGTGCGGTGTGGGATCCGCATCAGGTGGGACTGATGGATGGCATCGAAAAAGTTCAAAGAAGGGCGGCTCGTTTTGTATTATCGTGAAATAGGGGAGAAAGTGCCACAGATATGAAACGTGAATTGGAGTGGTAGTCATTAAAACAAAGGCGTTTTTCGTTGCCACTGGATCTTCTCATCAAATTTCAATCACCAGTTTTCTCGTCTGATTCCGAAAACAGTCTGTTGGCACCCACCTACTTACTGAGAAATGATTATCACGATTAAGTAAGAGAAATCAGAACTCGCACAGAAATATTTAAGTACTCGTTTTTCCGCGCGCCGTTCAAGAGTGGAACGGTAGCGAGACAGCTTGAAGGTGGTCCATTGAACCCTCTGCCACTCGCTTAAATGTGAATAGCAGAGTAATCACGTAGATGTAGATGCAGATGCTCTTCGACCGCGAAAAGACTGAACTGACTTCAGCTCGAGTCTATACAATTCTAATCTTCATTCGTATCAAAACGATACTGCCAGCTGCCTCCTGTTAAATTTATTGGAAGCACTAATTTTTTCCAATCAATTGAACAGCGTTCCCCTCCACTGTGAACAAACTACGATCGTTTACTCGGTGCGCTCCTGGGTATCGCTTTGCGGCCAGCTGCCTTCTGGTTACTGTACTATTGAATTACATTTGCTTCTGGTACTGCAGCCGGCCGGGGTGGCCGAGCGGTTCTAGGCGCTACAGTCTGGATCCGCACGACCGCTACGGTCGCAGGTTCGAATCCTGCCTTGGGCGTGGATGTGTGTGCTGTCCTTAGGTTAATTAGGTTTAAGTAGTTCTAAGTTCTAGGCGACTGATGACCTCAGAAGTTAAGTCCCATAGTGCTCAGAGCCATTTGAACCATTTTTTTCTACTACTAAAAGATTACAAAAGAACAAACATAAGAAACACCCAAAATACCTCTTCACATATAACACGTTTATTAGACTTTATCTTACCTACAGTTGATTTCCAACATGGCTGAGATGGCAAAAATTAACCTAAAATTAGTCCTGGATCCATACAAGTGATGGCTTCTTCCCGCTAATAGCATGAAAATGGAATAACTGAGCCATTTAGTTATTACTGGGCTGAAGAAGTGAATCGCCAAACGTGAAAATATGTCTTCCAATTATAAATCTATAGTCTTCCATGGCCAACGTCTGTTGGTATATAATCCTCGTGGGTGTTAGGCAGCCTCATTACAAAACATTGCAATAACAATACAGTCGACGTTTCGACAGTCTTTGAAGCAGTCATGCACAGGGAATTAAGCTGTTGAATTGTGGGGATGGTCTTTTCCTTATATGTATCGTCTTATTTCAGTTAGTTAACTACCGAGGTCATATTTGTGATGTCATCCGAAGAACGAGGTGCAAAGGCACAGTTGGTACCTCGCGACGGAACTACAAGTAAGCACAATCGCTGCCAGAAGGAACGACGAATGAGATATGGTGGCGTAGCCACGGCCAGACGAGTTTCCGTGCGCCAGCGCATCGGTTCGCTTACTTACGTCTGAGCAGGATTCCGCTCATCGCAGTCAGCAACTGTCGCAATAGACGACAGCATCGTCTCTCTACCAGGCCATCAGTGTGACCATTGTATGAGACAGAACTCTGCAGGAAAGTGTACAGTCAACTGCACTTTGTGAGAAGAGACTAGTATCTTGTTCTGTATCAAGTGATACAGTAATGTATCGTTACAGAGACAAATACTCATGACATTCGTGTCACTCCTCTTGACATGCTTTGTAACGAAGTTGAGTATTTGATCTTGTTCGTGTTATAACAAAGCGATTTGATATTTTACGTGTTGTAGTACCGTCTCGGCCTACTCCTGGTTTAAAGCTAAGAGTCAACCTCTCTACCGACGAGAGTTATTTCGTCCGACGTAGCAACATTCTTGCATGTTATTGGCCAGACGAAGTGGACAACTTATGAAGGGATGGCTGCACGGTAGCCTGTTGCCTGTGCTACTCTAGAAGGTGATTGGCAGGCAACGACGAATCGGCGCTTTTACTCAGGGATAGTGCAGGGATAGTGTACTCGCGTAGCAACAACTCGGTGGCATTTCTCTTGTGGCCACTGTTGTGGATTGACAACACAGCCAACCCACTATGACAGGAAGCCGAAAGGCACGCGTTTAAGCTGTCGCAGGCTGGCGTGAGGTCTGGAGCTGGACAAGGAAGTTAGACTTTAGCAAAAAAGGTCGTAGCTGTTGGAATACTTAACTTTAATCCATAATAGGTGAACATCGCTCTTGACGATGCATGTTTTACAGCATCAATAGTAACTGGTAATGGCGCCTTTCTAGGTCGTAGCAAATGACGTAGCTGAAGGCTATGCTAACTATCGTCTCGGCAAATGAGTGCGTAATTTGTCAGTGAACCATCACTAGCAAAGTCGGCTGTACAACTGGGCGAGTGCTAGGAAGTCCCTCTAGACCCGCCGTGTGGCGGCGCACGGTCTGCAATCACTGATAGAGGCGACACGCGGGTCCGACGTATACTAACGGACCGCGGCCGATTTAAAGGCTACCACCTAGCAAGTGTGGTGTCTGGCGGTGACACCACAGCCACTAACTCAGATTGTTGGACCCAGGTCTTGGGGAACTTCTGACTGGCGGACACGCGTGACTTCTTGGACTGGGATTATTAGCAGCCAGGCTATCGGTAACTTGTATCTATCCTCACTCTTAGTGCTGTTGCGGCGTTTAGTTACACTGCTGACCATTAAAATTGCTACACCACGAAGATGACGTTCTACAGACGCGAAATTTAACCGACAGGAAGACGATGCTGTGATATGCAAATGATTAGCTTTTCAGAGCATTCACACAAGGTTGGCGGCGGTGGCGATACCTACAACGTGTTGACATGAGGAAACTTTCCAACCAATTACAAACAGCAGTTGACCGGCGTTGCCTTGAGAAACGTTGTTGTGATGCCTCGTGTAAGGAGGAGAAATGCGTACCATCACGTTTCCGACTTTGATGAAGGTCGGATTGTAACCTATCGCGATTGCGGTTTATCGTATCGCGACACTGCTGCTCGCGTTGGTCGAGATCCAATGACTGTTAGCAGAATATTAAATCGGTGGATTCAGGAGGATAATACGGAACTCCGTGCTGGATCCCAACGGTCTCGTATCACTAGCAGTCGAGATGACAGGCACCTTATCCGCATGGCTGTAACGGATCGTACAGCCACGTCTCGATCCATGAGTCAACAGATTTGCAAGACAACAACCATCTGCACGAACAGTTCGACGACGTTTGCAGCAGTAAGAACTATCAGCTCGGTGACCATGGCTGCGGTTACCCTTGACGCTGCATCACACACAGGAGCGCCTGCGATGGTGTACTCAACGGCGAACCTGGGTGCACGAATGGCAAAACGTCATTTATTCGGATGAATTCAGGTTCTGTTTACGGCATCATGATGGTCGCATCCGTGTTTGGTGACATCGAGGTGAACGCAGATTGGAAGGGTGTATTCGTCATCGCCATACTAGCGTATCACCCAGCGTGATGGTATGGGATGACATTGGTTACACGTCTCGGTCACCTGTTCTTCGCAATGACGGCACTTTGAAAAATGGACGTTACATTTCAGATATGTTACGACACATGGCTCTACCCTTCATTCGATCCCCGCGAAACCCAACATTTCGGCAGGATAGTGCACGACCGCATGTTGCAGGTCCTGTACGGGCCTTTCTGGATACAGAAAATGTTCGACTGCTGCCCTGGCCAGCACATTCTCCAGATCTCTCACCAATTGAAAACGTCTGATCAATGGTGGCCGAGCTTCTGGCTCGTCACATTACGCCAGTCACTATTCTTGATGAACTGTGGTATCGTGTTGAAGCTGCATCGGCAGCTGTACCTGTACACGCCATCCAAGCTCTGTTTGACTCAATGCCCAGGCGTGTGAAAGGCGTTATTACGGACAGAGGTGGTTGTTCTGGGTACTGATTTCTCAGGATCTATGCACCCAAATTACTTGAAAATGTCCGTCTAGTCAGTTCTAGTATAATATATTTGTCCAATGAATACCCATTTATCATCTGCATTTCTACTTGGTGTAGCAATTATAAAGGCCAGTAGTGTATTTCCCTAGTCTCTCACGTTTTCCACTGCCACATCAACGGCTGCTAAGCAAGGTTCTTGAAAACTGATAGGTCGGCCACAGCCCAAGTGGTGTTCAGCTGTAGCTGATGTGCTGCGTTCGACGCAGTACCAAGTAGTGTTAACGCTCCGACACGCGAGTGTTGATCTGTCTCTTAGTTTCCCTTTCGCAGGCTTCGCCACATTTACTTCGAATTTTGCAAATGCCTGCAGCGTGCAGAGCGTCTGCAAACTCCTTCTTCGGTCTCGTCGCTGACGTTCCTACGTAAGGTAAACGAGTGACGGGAAGAGGGTCTTCTGTTATATCTTCGCTGTACCTCACAGCTCGTTTATGTTATTGTTGTTACATTTATTCGCAAGGAAGGCTGTCCGGAACTCCTTTAGTTCATGCTCTAAAGTATTAATGTCATGTACCCATTTATCTCGGACAGCCAGCACAGAGTTTTTTTGTGCTACATGGTGGTGAAGATATCTGTGGGTGTTTATCTATTTCATGCGTGCCTTATATGCTGGTCTGCTACTAGATGTTCTGTATATTTATAAATCCAGGAAAGGCATCGCTCCTTTATATTCTGTTTATAGAGTAAATTCTAATTTTTATGTAAGTTGGTTAGGTCCAGATGAAGTAGTATAAGAGACAGTCAAATAGAAACAAGACAGATGAGAAAAATTGATTAAATTCTTTATTATTTCGAAAGTAATCGCTGTAATTGTTCGTTTGTTTCAAACAGACTCAGGAATAACAAATATTTTATAATTTTATAGCTAATGAAAGGGAACGACACTGTAATAATGGAAACTACACTTTCTGAGCTGTCCTACATACGACTTTCTGAAAAGCAGTCCCACAGCAAACAAAGTAGGGAAGACACAAGCCCTAATTAACTGTTCTAGAATGGATGCTGATGCAGGAAAGGGTCTCACATTGAAATTTCAAGTGCCACCAAGAATAAATGGGATTAAAAAGGTGCATAAGGATGACTGTAATATTGGCTGGACCGTCAATGAAATCGACTCGCCAACAAATCAAAATGGCGTGCCAAATTTGATATTATGTGTCACTGCCAGGTAACAAAGGCCGATGACGTAGGCGGCCTGTGGTCACTGGATGAGAGACACTGATGGACTCCAACATGAACATATTCAGTGTCCATTGATTTGACAATAAGAACGTGCAAGAGCCTCGTATGAGGTAATGCGAAGGTAATACTGTATGTTCCAGTTGCTACTGCCAATAAATTGGCCCCAAATTATGAACAAATTACTGAATACAGGCTGCCCAGTGAAGCAATCGCACACTATCGAAAAATTAGCTCCTCTAATGGTATAAACTAGAACCTGCAAATTTGAATAGGATCTGTACAAAAGAAAGAACTGGGGTTTTAATGTCAAATCGACGAGGAGCTTATTGGAGACGTACAACAAATTTGGATGGAAGAAGGGTGTGGGAAGGTAAACGACCTTGAGATTTTCGAAGGAATCATACCAGGATTTATTTTAATCGGTTTATGAAAATCACGGAAAATCTAATTTCATATGGCCGGACGTACCATCATCGAGAGTGCGAGTCCAGTATATTAACCACTGAGTCAACTCGCTTGGTGACATAATCTTATGGCAGTTCAGACAGTGAACAAAATTCGCCGCTGTGCCCAAGGAGTACGGATCGCACACTGTTCATGTAATTACTATGCCTGCAGCACTTCTTAGTGTTTTGTCATAAGTTTAACAAACAAAGCAGATACACATAACAGAAACTTTAGTCATTAATAATATGTTTTTCTTCATATTTACAACAGTCTCCTGACTCTGGGCTAACTTCTCTTTTTCCCGACTGTGCAAATCACGTGATTTCGAGGCGAAGGACTCGTCTTGCCATATTCAGAGCGCGTTTTCATTCGGGCAGAAAGCTCCATGAAGGTTGCTAAATAGAGTGTGGAAAAGGTGGAAATCAGAGGGCGCCTGGTGAGATGAAAAAGGTGGGTGCGGAATAACTTCTCAACTCAACTCATGTGTAGTACTTTTGTCAGTGAAGCAGAATGTGGGCGGGTATAACCGTGGAGTAGCATCACCTCTTGCTGTCTTCCTGGTCGTTGTTCTTCATGTATGTGAATGACCTCCCTTCCTATGTGAAACAAGATGCTGAACTGACACTGTCTGATGAAGATACAAGCATAATTATTAGTCCAGTAAAAGAAAGTCCGATAGAAAATGGTACAAATAAGGTCTTTGGAAAAGTTATTAATTGGTTTTCTGCGAATGGGCTTGCTCTGAACTTTGAAAAAACACAGTACATCCAATTTTCTGCTGCAGAAAGTATAATTCCTGCAATAAACATAACACATCAGAATAAGTCGGTAGCCAGGGTAGAGCATACTAAGTTTTTGAGTGTACATACAGATGAGAATCTTAATTGGAAAAGTCATATTTTGGATCTCCTAAAGCGACTAGCTTCAGCAACTTTTGCAATCAGAATAATTGGCAATTTTGAGGATGTAGAAATTAGTAAGCTAACATACTTTGCATACTTCCACTCTCTGATGTCATACGGAATAATATTCTGGGGCAACTCAACACTTAGGCAAAATGTATTCACTGCTCAAAAGAAAGTAGTTAGAATAATGTGCGGGGTTCATAGTCGCACATCCTGTAGGCGTCTCTTTAAAACGTTAAGAATTCTTACAAATGTTTCACTGTACATTTACTCAGTAATGAATTTTTTTCCCAAGGACATGGACCAGTTTAAAATCAATAGCGACATTCATGATTACAATACCAGAAAAAAGAAAGACCTGCACTATTCTTTACTTAACCTGACTTTGGCACAGAAATGGCTAAAGTATGTTGCTATAAAACTTTCTGATAAAATTACCAGATGAAATAAATGTCTGAAGACAGCAGTAATAGTTTCAAAAACAAACTGAAATCATACCTCCTTGACAACTCCTTCTATACCATAAATGTATTCTTGAATATGAGCAAATAAATCTGGACGTATAATATATGCATTTTGTGCCATTTAATGGAATGGGACAGGTAATAGAAATATTTAGATATAACACTATAACGTAAAACAGGAACGTTGTTTCCTGTGCGCATTTCTTGTGCATTTGACGCGTTCCACATCATAACGGTTTTTTCGTGCTTTTGATGAATGGATCATGTAACTAACTAACTAGCAACGGGTATTTTCAGTAGAGAAGCAGTAACGGTAGGACCGAGAATGGCAGCTACATCCCTGTGAAAGTGTAAATTACATGATCAAATCTGTGTTGCCAAGTACTCATTAGCAATTGGTGAGAAAAGCTTAGTGATTCGAAATGGACTTGTTATTGAATGTCACCTGAGTAACAAATGCATCAAGCGCATTTGAACCCTTCTGACGCTGCTCAGTCGACTATTGGTGACGAGACTGTGAAGTGGGAACTCGAAGGAAAACCCACACTACACCGAGACCAAGCAGATGTCATGTACTAACAGCTCCTAAACCCTTTGATGATGGGATAACGCAGTCCCGAAACGCGTTGGGCTGAAAAATCACACATTTGACAACTGGTGGCGTAAAATCTCAGTACCGATTTCAGGAGACAGCTTTACGATGGCTTCACCACAGATAGCATTTTGAGCGTATAGAAACTGGTTCTGGCTTCATTGCGTGTACTGTATAGATGTTACGCTAGTATTCTCATAATCGGAGGGTTGTACTGAAGTCTAACAGAATCTGTGGTCTTGTTGTCGTGGTCTTCCGGCCGAAACTGGTTTGACGCAGCTCTCCACGCTAGTCTGTCCCGTACCAGCCTCTTTATCTCTGCATAACTATTACATCCTCCATCCATTTCGCCCAGCTGACAATAGTCAAGCCTTGGTCCCCCTATTTTTTTTTTTTTTTTTTTTTTTTGCCGCCCGAAATTTCTCTCTCTTATAAGACTTACCATTGTTTTACGTCTCAGGATGTGTCCTCTCAACCAATTCCTTCATTCAGTCAAGTTGTGCCATACATTTCTCTTCTTCCCAAATCTGTCAAGCCAGTTCTGACAAGATGGAAGTAAGAGACTTTCTGCATTCACAAGCAGCGACATAATTTCGAATAAAACAGTCTTCGGGAAAGTGTAGAATAGATTTATTTTATTTCTGTCTATGATCAAAAAACGTTTTGGTCTTTAGATTACCGGCTTCGGTCGGCGACGATCGTCTTCACATCTGTTTTAAAACGAATCCTAATATAACGAAAACGTAGTAACACAGCCAGCAAAAAAATAAAAAAAAAAAAAAAAGTAAAATAAAAAAAAAAAAATCTGGCAACGTCGCACATATTTAAAGTATGGTGTAAAATAGGCCACAGCTCTGCTGTTCGTCACACACTTTTTAGATTAGTTAGGTGCACTTAACCTGTTTGCATGTTGATTTGTTGATTACAATGTACTTGACGAAAACGCAACATTCGTGAGTAGCAGTTTCGGTATCACTTGATTTTACGCTACACGGTAAAGCAGACACAGTATAAAATTCAAATGAGGCTTCGTCACTTTATAACCACCTCATAAATAGTGAAGTGAAATTTTATTGGTTTCACGATATGCGTTCGTGGCATTATTAGTGACTGATATAGCATATAGAGAATATGAACTGCACCAATAACGTTGTCCAAAAAAGTAAAGCAAACTTGCTTTATTGGGGATAGAAACCGGCAGCAGAAAGATTGCCCCCACGCTTGTCGAAGCCATTGCGCTACACGTGCGTGCATAAACTACGTTCCGTCGTAAATTAAAACTGTAAATTGCGTGTGCAGTGCCAAAGCAACGCAGCACTTTCGGTGGCGAAATAATACGATCAAGTTAGATGAATATCGAACGAGGCGATGTGAGAGAAACGCGCGTTTACAAGGACCCAGTAAACGTTATTGAGACAGGTGAATGAGAAACACGCAGCTAGTTTCAAAATGGTTTTTAATAATGCAAATCATGTTCATAATTCATCACAACAGACTTGGAGGATTCTAATGGGAGTCGATTATAACAAACGATAAACTCCTGAATAAAAAAGACACCCTATGACGATTGAACAGTTTTCAGTGGTCATAGCGTGGCAAGGCGTCGAAACCTTTTGGAACTGCCACTATTTTCTTAACCTTTCTTTCAATGACGAAGCGTTTGGTACACATTGATTTGTTCAATATAAGGGACTTCCCTTTCCTTGCCGTGTAGGGTCAACCTAGATATAGGGCGTGAGAACATTTCATGATTTTCATTTTTAAAATTGTCTGAATGAAGGAATATAGCACGTCAGAGTGTTTAATTATTGTAAGGTATATAGGAGATACTAAAAGGTATCAGATAGATTATATAATGGTAAGACAGAGATTTAGGAACCAGGTTTTAAATTGTAAGACATTTCCAGGGGCAGATGTGGACTCTGACCACAATCTATTGGTTATGACCTGTAGATTAAAACTGAAGAAACTGCAAAAAGGTGGGAATTTAAGGAGATGGGACCTGAATAAACTGAAAGAACCAGAGGTTGTACAGAGATTCAGGGAGAGCATAACGGAACAATTGACAGGAATGGGGGAAAGAAATACAGTAGAAGAAGAATGGGTAGCTTTGAGGGATGAAGTAGTGAAGGCAGCAGAGGATCAAGTAGGTAAAAAGACGAGGGCTAGTAGAAATCCTTGGGTAACAGAAGAAATATTGAATTTAATTGATGAAAGGAGAAAATATAAAAATGCAGTAAATGAAGCAGGCAAAAAGGAATACAAACGTCTCAAAAATGAGATCGACAGGAAGTGCAAAATGGCTAAGCAGGGATGGCTAGAGGACAAATGTAAGGATGTAGAGGCTTATCTCACTAGGGGTAACATAGATACTGCCTACAGGAAAATTAAAGAGACCTTTGGAGATAAGAGAACCACTTGTATGAACATCAAGAGCTCAGATGGAAACCCAGTTCTAAGCAAAGAGGGGAAAGCAGAAAGGTGGAAGGAGTATATAGAGGGTCTATACAAGGGCGATGTAGTTGAGGACAATATTATGAAATGGAAGAGAATGTAAATGAAGATGAAATGGGAGATACGATACTGCGTGAAGAGTTTTACAGAGCACTAAAAGACCTGAGTCGAAACAAGGCCTTCGGAGTAGACAACATTCCATTGGAACTACTGACGGCCTTGGGAGAGCCAGTCCTGACAAAACACTACCATCTGGTGAGCAAGATGTATGAGACAGGTGAAATGCCCTCAGACTTCAAGAAGAATATAATAATACCAACCCCAAAGAAAGCAGGTGTTGACAGATGTGAAAATTACCGAACAATCAGTTTAATAAGCCACAGCTGCAAAGTACTAACACGAATTCTTTACAGACGAATGGAAAAACTAGTAGAAGCCGACCTCGGGGAAGATCAGTTTGGATTCCGTAGAAATACTGGAACACGTGAGGCAATACTAACCTTACGACTTATCTTAGAAGAAAGATTAAGGAAAGGCAAACGTACGTTTCTAGCATATGTAGACTTAGAGAAAGCTTTTGACAATGTTGACTGGAATACTCTCTTTCAAATTCTAAAGGTGGCAGGCGTAAAATACAGGGAGCGAAAGGCTATTTACAATTTGTACGGAAACCAGATGGCAGTTATAAGAGTCGAGGGACATGAAAGGGAAGCAGCAGTTGGGAAGGGAGTAAGACAGGGTTGTAGCCTCTCCCCGATGTTATTCAATCTGTATATTGAGCAAGCAGTAAAGGAAACAAAAGAAAATTTCGGAGTAGGTATTAAAATCCATGGAGAAGAAATAAAAACTTTGAGGTTCGCCGATGACATTGTAATTCTGTCAGAGACAGCAAAGGACTTGGAAGAGCAGTTGAACGGAATGGATGGTATCTTGAAGGGAGGATATAAGATGAACATCAACAAAAGCAAAACGAGGATAGTGGAATGTAGTCGAATTAAGTCGGGTGATGCTGAGGGAATTAGATTAGGAAATGAGACACTTAAAGTAGTAAAGGAGTTTTGCTGTTTGGGGAGCAAAATAACTGATGATGGTCGAAGTAGAGAGGATATAAAATGTAGACTGGCAATGGCAAGGAAAGCGTTTCTGAAGAAGAGAAATTTGTTAACATCGAGTATAGTTTTAAGTGTCAGGAAGTCATTTCTGAAAGTATTTGTATGGAGTGTAGCCATGTATGGAAATGAAACATGGACGGTAAATAGTTTGGACAAGAAGAGAATAGAAGCTTTCGAATTGTGGTGCTACAGAAGAATGCTGAAGATTAGATGGGTAGATCACTTAACTAATGAGGAAGTATTGAATAGGATTGGGGAGAAGTGCATAAGTCACTCTACACCTAATAGGCTAAGAAATGGTTCAAATGGCTCTGAGCACTATGGGACTTAACGTCTGAGGTCATCAGTCCCCTAGAACTTAGAACTACTTAAACAGAAGAAGGGATCGGTTGGTAGGACATGTTCTGAGGCATCAAGGGATCACCAATTTGTTATTGGGGGCAGCGTGGAGGGTAAAAATCGTAGGGGGAGACCAAGAGATGAATACACTAAGCAGATTCAGAAGGATGTAGGTTGCAGTAGGTACTGGGAGATGAAGAAGCTTGCACAGGATAGAGTGGCATGGAGAGCTGCATCAAACCAGTCTCAGGACTGAAGACCACAACAACAACAACAACAATATCAAACAAAAATGCTGAAACTCTTTCGTTTACTCCTAACTACATGAAAACGTAAAAATGCAAAACTCAAATACTTTCAGCATCTTAAGAATAAAAGTGTCGTAGTTTTTTATAAATCTTACCTCGAATTCTGGAGGACGACGCTTCTGATTTCCATCTGAACATCCAGATTTAACTTTTCTGCGGTTTTACGAAATATTTTAATGAAAATATGCTGGAATGTTCTTTGGAAAGGACACAGCCAATAACCATTAGAATTCTTTTGAAACCCGAGATTGTGTTTCGTCTCTGATGACTTTGACATCGACGAGAAGTTAAACCATAATTTCCCTTCCTATTTAATTACATTACTGCGCTGGTAGGTACACTATTTTTGGCCGGTTTTCTGATTCTGTGTTGAGTTCTTCAATGTCAGGCTATTTAAAGACGTACACGGTCCAGTGAACCGTTACGCGAGATATACTGGATGGTTGTAATTAAAGTGACGGCGTTCCGAATACTGCAGTGCGGGCTGTATACATCGCAGGACGCTCAAATATCGTAGTTATTTTCAGTGATCGGGGCGCTCGTGGAGTACGATGAAAAAATTGATTGTTCCACTTTCTACTACCAGGTGAATATATGGTGCTGTAAGCAGTCAGAATGTGAAGTTTTCCTGTTTTGATTTCATTATGCAGTTTGTTACTTGGCGACATGTGTTGACTTCTTTTGTGAAGTGGCTGTTGATGTAAAGGATTAAAAAGTTTGAAGTTTTCCGTGTGAAACCACAATGGATATTGAGAAGAAAATTACTTGTAAAGTCTCAGATTCAGAACTGGCACCAAATGAAGCTGTAAGATAAGCTATAGCACCGTGACTTTGACCTTCATTTTTTGGTACGCATTTAAATGGACGACGCGTGGCCTGAGAATATTCTTTGGATGACTGAGGCACATTTTGCTCTCCACAGTGCCGCGAATACACAAGACTGTCGCAAGTGGGGCTCTACTCCGCCACATGTTGTGCAGGAAAAACCAGTGCACTCAGCTTATGTCACTGTGTGGTATGGTTTCACGAGCTCCTTCAATCGTGGTCCAATTTTCTTCAATAAGATGACAGCTCTTTGACCTGCTAAGTGCCGGCCTCATTGGCCGGGCCTTCTTAGGCGCTTCAGTCTGGAACCGCGCGACAGCTACGGTCGCAGGTTCGAGTCCTGCCTCGGGCATAGATGTGTGTGATATCCTTAGGTTAGTTGGTTTAAGTAGTTCTAAGTTCTAGGGGACTGATGACCTCAGGTGTTAAGTCCCAGCCGGCCGCGGTGGTCTAGCGGTTCTGGCGCTGCAGTCCGGAACCGCGGGACTGCTACGGTCACAGGTTCGAATCCTGCCTCGGGCATGGGTGTGTGTGATGTCCTTAGGTTAGTTAGGTTTAAGTAGTTCTAAGTTCTAGGGGACTTATGACCTAAGATGTTGAGTCCCATAGTGCTCAGAGCCATTGAACCATTGTTAAGTCCCATAGTGCTCAGAGCCATTTGAACCATTTTTTAGCCTATTAGGTGTAGAGTGACTTATGCACATTATAAGGACCGTCTTCCGCAACACTGCGCTTTGAGAGAACGGAACTGTCTCCACACCGCTATTTTCATGCAAGATGGGGCGACACCAAATGTCGCTTGCCAGGTGAAATATTTGCTTCGACCGCATCTTCTCTAGGCAGTTTCAACATGCGTGGCCTGTCAGATCTTCTGACCTAAGTCCATGTGAATTTGGCCGTAGGAATATCGGAAAGTTTGTATCTAATCACCGATGTACCTAGACTCCTTCTGATTTGAAGGACAGCATACGACCAAATATCGCTCTGATTGCATCGGATATCGGTGAGCAACTGTCCAAATGGTTCATATGGTTCTGAGCACTATGGGACTTAACTTCTGAGGTCATCAGTCCCCTAGAACGTAGAACTACTTAAACCTAACTAACCTAAGGACATCACACACATCCATGCCCGAGGCAGGATGCGACCGTAGAAGCCGCACAGTTCGAGACTGTAGCGCCTAGAACCGTTCGACCACCCCGGCCGGCTGAGCAACTGTCGACCAGGCTGTGTTACAGACGCAACATCTTGTTGAGTCGCGAGACCATACTGAACACGTGTTCTAACTTGTGACCATATCATCGAACTTACAAAATTCTGATAATTGTAATTATATGTCAGATCATAGCGAGACGACTGCACATAGTTCCACAGCCAAGCATACCTGCGTTTGTAAAAGGCTAATCAAATACTGCAGTAAGCATTACACTTAACCCCTCGGCAAAGGCGCCGATGTTCGAGGTTAATGGAATATGAGGAAACGTTCTGACCCACGTGTTGCAAGAATACCGAGCAGAAGTTAGAACGAGAATCAAACATTAAGGTGGTCATACGTCAAGGGAAGGTTCCAAGAGAGCTGTGTACACCCAGAATCAAAGATCAACCAGCAGCAGATTACGGACTCAGTAGTCAATTTGTGTTCCGAGCATCTACATTGCAGTGATGGTGCGCAACAGCACCTGATGAAACGATTGACACTTCAACTACGAGAAAACGGCGATAGACTCTGGACGGCGCACAGAAACTGCGGGTTAATTAGTACTGAACGGAGACTGGCCATCTGCATTTCAAATAATTTGAGTAGACGAATTTCAGTGAACAGCAGGAACACGTAACTGGTCCGTACTTGTCTCTTGTGTAGTAGGCCAAGTGGCCATGATTGCTTGTGAATTAGTTCAGACTGCTGATGAATGATTGATTGCTTGTGAATTAGTTCAGACTGCTGATGAATGATTGATTAGGCAAAATGACCAGTTGTTAACAGACCGAGTGACAGTGCAAGGACTCATCTCTAATAGAGATACTCACATAAAAAAAGTTTCGCATCAACTCGCTTCCGTGAGTTCCGGAACCTGTACAGAAAATTGGATTAGAGATCAACATAAACATCATTTCCGCCCTTTTCATTACTCATGAAAACCACACATTGCATGTTGTACTACCATACAGCGAGACCTTCAAACGTGGTGGTCCAGACTGCTGTACACACCAGCACCTGTAATACCCAGTAGCACGTCCTCTTGCATCGATGCATGCCTGTAATCGTCGTGGTATAGTATCCACAAGTTCACTCTTGGTCCAGATTGTCCCACTCCTCAACGGCGATTCGGTGTAGATCCCTCAGGTTGGTTGGTGGGTCACGTCGTCCATAAACAGCCCTTTTCAATCTATCCCACGCGTGTTCGATAGGGTTCATGTCTGGAGAAAATGCTGGCCACTCTACTCGAGCGATGTCATTGTCCCTAAGGATGTCATTCTCAAGATATGCTGCCGATAACGTTGCACTGTCGGTGGGAGCATGGTGGAATTCACGTATCGTACAGCCGTTGCGGCGCCTTCCATGACCTCCAGCGGCGTACGTCGGCCCAAGATAATGCCACCGCAAAAAGCAGGGATCCTCCACCTTGCTGCACTCCCTGGACAGTGTGCCTAAGGCGTTCAGGCTGACTGGGTTGCCTCTAAACACGTCTCCCACGATTGTCTGGTTGAAGGCAAATGCGACACTCATCGGTGAAGAGCACGTGATGCCAATCCTAAGCGGTCCATTCGGCATGTTGGTGGGCTCATCTGTACCGCGCTGTATGGGGTCATGGTTGCAAAGATGGACCTGGCCATGGACGATGGGAGTGAAGTTGCGCATCATGCAGCCTATTGTGCACAGTTTTATTCGTAATACGACGTCCTGTGGCTGCACGGAAAGCATTATTCAACATGGTGGCGTTGCTGTTAGAGGTCATCCACTGCAATAGTATCCCTTGGGTGGTCAAAGCGAGACATGTTATCGACAGTTCCTGTCTCTCTATGTCTCCTCCATGTGCGAACAACATCGCTTTGGGTCACTCCGAGACGCCTGGACACTTCCCTTGTTGAGAGCCCTTCCTGGCACAAAGTAACAATGCGGACGCGATCGAACAGCAGTATTGACCGTGTGGGCATGGTTGAAGTACAGAGAACACGGGCCGTGTACCTCCTTCCTGATGGAATGACTGGAACTAATAGGCGCTGCTCATGCATGGTTGTTTACATCTTTGGGCGGGTTTAGTGACATATCTGAAGAGTCAAAATGACTGTGTCTGTGATACAATATCTACAGACAAAGTTCGTCTTCAGTAACAATGGGAACCGGGGTGAAGCAAAACGTTTTTCGATGTGTGTAGTTATTACTGAGAGTATCTGACACTTTGATAAGCAGTTTTGGTCTGACACCCCAATGAACAAATATGTATCTTAGCAAAATGGTTTGACTGAAGAACAAGTAATAAGCTATTACTTTAGCAAAACATTCCTGACAATTGTACAGGATTTTCCAACCTTCTGTTACCTATTCCTCTCCAATCAATGAGAGCTACTCCCCTTCGCCTGTAAAAAAAAATCAGACGAAGCCCACATCTTGATTGCGCCGTACAGGTCACACTGAGTCCAGTTTGTTGTTGTGAACCTGTACCAGGATGTGACATAAAAATTTGGTGCCAGAGACACGTGTTTAGAAAATTGTTTCTGGTATTGAATTAGGTGGGAAATAAGGGTAATTAAACTGTACAGAGAAAGCAAGGAAATTCAAAAATTATTGTTACCATTATGATGGGGCAGGACATACGCACATGAAGTGTGACAAGATTATTATATATGAAAAACGCCAGCGGAGTGAGCACAGGGGGACTGTCGGTGTCGCAGGTATCATTGACGTACTAAATAAGGGCACACAGCGCCTCAATGTAGAGCAAAAATAAGAAGGACTCCAGGGAAAAAGACAGGATATGCAACAAGGGGTGTGGGCAGCAGTCACGCGTAGTTACCATTAAACAGCTCGAGGTGAGGTCAATAGGCTGAAAGGCTAAAAATGGAGTAATGACAAGTTATTACAGGGAATACGGCAAAGAATTGAATTTCTTAATTGGCGCAGGAGCTCATATCAGTGTACTCGTGGAAGAAGCGATAACCACCGAAACACCAGTTAATAAGCAAGAGGTGTGGAAGTTATAAGGGGTCACTCCTCATCCTCATCGGTAAACGTCAGTCTGATCTCAAGAGCAGACATACGGTCGACATTTTCGTCGGATTTTGAAATTGAACATCTCCCTAAGCGACGCTCTTACTGAACGTGTGTTTGGCCTTGCAGAAACGATTTGTGACAGCGAAACATCTGTGATCCCGAAACGAAATATTCCACATAGGCCTGTTTCAACTTTTCAGGTCACACTCGTGGATTCCACAAGTTAGCCGGCCGAAGTGGTCGTGCGGTTCTAGGCGCTGCAGTCTGGAACCGCGAGACCGCTACGGTCGCAGGTTCGAATCCTGCCTCGGGCATGGCTGTGTGTGACGTCCTTAGGTTAGTTAGGTTTAACTAGTTCTAAGTTCTAGGGGACTAATGACCTGAGAAGTTGAGTCCCATAGTACTCAGAGCCATTTGAACCATTTGATTCCACAAGTTGATGGACGGCTCTCTCAGAAATCAGGTAATCACTGTTCGGAGCTGAAACTTGGACTGAGCGTCTGTAAGGGATAAACACACCGGTCTGCACAAATAGAACGTCACAGCATTTGCCAGTTCGCTCGCAGTGCTGTCACTCACATTACCTTTCTCGCACACCTCGTGCCTCTCGTAGCCGTCGTGTTTTTAAAACTACATTAAAATTATACACAGCTTACCTTGACTGGTTCACTGCGGTAACCACTTGTGACGATTACTTTTTCATACATTATTGGAGTGTCAGTGATCAATGTCTTACAAATATTTACTATTAAAAACAGTCTTGATCACGATTTATTTATCGAGGTGACCGGTTTCGACCACTACTGTGGTCATCTTCAGACCTACAAGTTGTATACAAAGCTTTAATTAGAGGGCTACATACATGAAAGAAAATAGGTATAAAACGATGAATTACCATTGAGTAAGAAGCTCTTTCTGCTGGAGAATCACTACTGGAGAAACCAGTGCACGTCTTACTATATATAATTGAGGCTCCGCCCACTTCTGACGGAATGATGTCATTACTAACCAATGAGTTATAAGTCGAATAACAATTCAAAATTTCTTAGATAAGACTTTTAGGAAATATTTTATTTTTACATTGTAATTTTATTTCACCAAACGTTATTTTATGACTGACTATCTGTTTTAGAATTTTTGCTTATATGCTTTTAGACTGCATGTTGCTAATTCACATCCTTTTATTTTTGACACTATGGCTCATAGTATTATAATTTTAAATTCCTTCCATTTTCATTATTTTTATTTGTTTATGAGACTGGCATATAACTTAAGGAATAGTAATGCCTTTTAAAAATTGTCACATGTAATTTACATACGAACTTCATAGACAATATTTGATACATATGGATAACTACTTCGTATCGTATTTGTGCAGCATGTAGTAAACATGTCAGCTAAAGATTATTGCAGCCTACTCATTGAAAATCGTTTCAATAAAGACATGTTGCTGCTCAATAATACATCGTCTGACGTGACAGTCTTCGCCATTCCACTTTCGTAACAACTTCGTTAGAAAGAAGCCTGCTGCCACATCTTTGCACTCGCGTTTGTCCTCACCATGGCAACCACTAGTTCGCCTGTCGACTTTAAAACAACTTCAGGGAAAGAAGCCTGCTGCCTCATCTTTGGAGCGGCGTCCAACTTCACCATGGCAACCAGTGGTTCCAAATGGTTCACTAACAGGCCTTGAGAGGCCAACCCATGTACTGCCAAAACGAAGTTCATTTTTCCTACATATTTAAATATTTTTAACGCTATTAATTGATTCATGATTGTTTGGGGGAAGAGACCAAACAGCGAGGTCATCGGTCTGATCGGATTAGGGAAGAACGGTGAAGGAAGTCGGCCGTGCCCTTTCAAAGGAACCATCCCGGCATTTGCCTGGAGCGATTTAGGGAAATCACGGAAAACCTAAATCAGAATGGCCGGACGCGGGATTGAACCGTCGTCCTCCCGAATGCGAGTCCAGTGTGGTAACCATTGCGCCACCTCGCTCGGTTTCTTAATTGACAATAACTGTTTAATAAGCTAAGTTTAATGTGTATTTACTTTTATTCTTGACAATGTTCTTTTAACTAAGAAATTTTAAATTGTAATCATTGGTTAGTAATGACATCATGCCTTCAGAAGCGGGCGGAGCCTCCATTAAATATAGTAAGACGTGCACTGGTTTCTCCAGTAGTGATTATCCAACAGAAAGAGGTTCCTACTGAATGGTAATTCATCGTTTTATAGCTTTATAACTTTATGTATTTTCTTTCAGTATGTAGCCCTCTAATTAAAGCTTTGTATACAACTTGTAGGTCTGAAGATGACCACAGTAGTGGTCGAAACCGGTCACCTTGATAAATAAATCGTGATCAAGACTGTTTTTAATAGTAAATGCTTGTGACGATGTTTGTGAAGTACCATCTTGTTGACGCGTATGTCTTTGTAGGTTGCATATAAATTCAATTGTTGTGACATGTATGAAAAAATAAGCCGTGTAAGGTAAGTGGGCCACTTTTGTCTTGAGCGGAAATCTAGCGGTGAAACTGCGTGTTGGCAGGGCAGCAGGATAGAGCTGCTACCGTGTCGTACGTACACACAGAGGCACGGGGCCGGCGGGATTAATGGGACACGAGTCACCCGAGGCTGCGACCACTGAGGCGTGGCGAGAGCAGGCGAGGAAGGCTCTTGACGAATGTGCGCTCCCACACAAAGAGAGTAGGAGGGAGGGAGGGAGGGGGGAGCGGGACTACACTCGCCGTGTGTTAGGCGGCCGCAGCGTCATGTTCCGCTTTTATACTTGTTGTCTGGTCCCGCCGCAACGCGGTAGCAATAAGTGCTTAAAAGCAATGGGAGTGGATGCAACACCTCGTCCCCCAGTTAATGCGTTGTTTCAGAGAGGCCACTATTTAGAAATATTTTTCTACATAAGTTTATTTGTAACCTGCTCTCTTCAGTCATTATTAATTGCTCTTCTTGGACTCTAGTACTTATACACTACTGGTCATTAAAATTGGTACACGAAGAAGAAATGCAGATGATAAACATGTATTCAATGGACAAATATATTACACTAGAACTGACATATGATTAAATTTTCACGTAATTTCGGTGCATAGATCCTGAGAAATCAGTACCCAGAACAACCACATCTGTCCCTAACAACGGCCTTGATACGCCTGGGCATTGAGTCAAACAGAGCTGGGATGTAGTGTACAGGTACAGCTGCCCATGCAGCTTCAATACGATACCACAGTGCATCAAGAATAGTAACTGGCGTATTGTGACGAGCCAGCTGCTCGGCCACCATTGACCAGACGTTTTCAATAGGTGAGAGATCTGGAGAATATGCTGACCAGGGCAGCAGTCGAACATTTTCTGTATCCAGAAAGGCCCGTATAGGACCCGCAACATGCGGTCGTGCATTATACTACTGAAATGTAGGGTTTCGCAGGGATCGAATTAAGGGTAGAGACACGGGTCGTAACACATCTGAAATGTAACATCCACTGTTCAAAGTGCCGTCAATGCGAACAAGAGGTGACCGAGACGTGTAACCAATTGCACCCCATACCATCACGCCGGGTGATACGCCAGTATGGAGATGACGAATACACGCTTCCAATGTGCGTTCACCCCGATGTCGCCAAACACGGATGCGACCATCATGATGCTGTAAACAGAACCTGGATTCATCCGCAAAAATGACGTTTTGCCATTCGTGCACCCAGGTTCGTCGTCGAGTACACCATCGCAGGCGCTCCTGTCTGTGATGCAGCGTCAAGGGTAACCGTAGCCATGGTCTCCGAGCTGATAGTCCATGCTGCTGTAAACGTCGTCGAACTGTTCGTGCAGATGGTTGTTGTCTTGCAAACGTCACCATCTGTTGACTCAGGGATCGAGACGTGCCTGCACGATCCGTTACAGCCATGTGGATAAGATGCCTGTCACCTCGACTGCTAGTGATACGAGGCCGTTGGGATCCAGCACGGCGTTCCGTATTACCCTCCTGAACCCACCGGTTCCATATTCTGCTAACAGTTATTGGATCTCGACCATCGCGAGCACCAATGTCGCGATACGATAAACCGCAATCGCGATAGGCTTCAATCCGACCTTTATCAAAGTCGGAGACGTGATGGTACGCATTTCTCCTCCTTACACGAGGCACCACAACAAAGTGTCACCAGGCAACGCCGGTCAACTGCTGTCTGTGTATGAGGAATCGGTTGGAAACTTTCCTCATGTCAGCACGTTGAAGGTGTCGCCACCGGCGCCAGCCTTCTGCCAATGCTCTGAAAACCTAATCATTTGCACATCACGGCATCTTTTCCCTGTCGGTTAAATTTCGCGTCTGTAGCACGTTATCTTCATGGTGTAGCAATTTTAATGGACAGCAGTGTATAATGAAGCAGATAGGAGGAAAAAAACCTGTCGCTGAAATAAATGTTTTCGCTGTGTTCTGCAAAGGGTGTTCAATCAGTAACACTGAGAGGTTCCATGCCCTCTTTTGCTTGTCTCCTCTCATTTTCATCAATTTCATTAATGTTCTATGTCATTGCACGGTAGTAACAGAACGAATAAGGTTATTGTAATGTGAGTATCTGTACTGAGAGCTCAAAAAATACTTTTCACTTGATTGCTAAACATGTTGGGTGACTTCCCTGGGTGGGCTGTGCGAGACAAGCATCTTAAGACACGGCACACGACATTTCCAGTTGGGGGCTGCTCTTCCCTGAATTCTGAGGGGTTTGTACAATAGGCTTAAGCGCCTGGCGGAACGACTGACGTCGGTCGAGTTTCGCCTATTGTATGCAGGGCGAAACGACCTGCAAGACGCCTGAGTGTCGCCGCAGTTTACGTTTTTACCGTTCCGGCGCGTCCGGAACGAAGATTCCTGGCACCGACTGACTGCATTGTCCTCTTGATTCTGAGAATACTTGTGGACTGTGCCCTGCTAGGTTCGACTGCCTGGCGCCGGATGGCCGGTGGTCTAGGCAGGTTGTTTTCGTAGCCGGTCGAACGGCAAGTTCAGTGCCTTCAGCTGAATGGCAGAGGCGTGATTGGTCAACTTAAACTGAGGCTAGTTGACGTCTTGAAGCCCTGCTCAAAATCGGAGGGAACGGTCTCTATTGGCGCCAATGATGTTCTGAGACAGTGTGGGGGGATTTTGGAATCAGAACTGAATGCTGATTCGCAGGTTTTCGAGGAGAGTAGGGAGTAGAGCAATGTTTTGCTTCGCTCTTGCGTTGCGCGGACAGATCTCTGATCTTCCTCAGAGTCGGACGGTCTTGCGACTTGGACGCTCGTTTTCGGAAGAACGCAGAGTTGCTGCACGGCAGAAGTCGGCGCCTACATCATCAGGACGCTGCCTACCGACGACGTGCTGCAGGTTTCAGTACTGGTACAGTGTTTCGCCGCTCCGGCGTTGTAGGACCTTGTCAATTATATACTGAATCCCTCAGCAGCACGCGCGTTTGCTTTGCTACAAGTCCACCTTGCTTGTTTCTCCATGTGATCCCATTTGAGCTCTCACTACTAATTGCAATACTGTTATATAGTCGGGAAATTAATGTTTGATTCATTAGGACCACTAGTCATTATCATCAATCTGTTGCTTCACAGAGAGAAGGAGACCCTTGTTCTCGAGCCAACTCTTATTCTCATAATATTTCAGTATACCCTACCCTTAAGCCTATTGTGTGTGTCGACAATCATGTGCATTTGTGTTATGATATACAATAAATCTCGTTGTGATATTTAATCCGCATATCATTTCATAGGTATAGACAGAAACCCATTTCCTGTTGTTTATTATGATAAAGTTCTCCTTTTTGAGTAGATTACGGTTTTTATTTAATTATTGTGAGTGTGCACTCCTTATTTTACCATCTAGCAGGGTCCACCATCATTTCCATCCGTTATCGTTGTGTTGGTTTGAGATTCATGATAGAAGGTTGTATACATGGAAGAACCCTGGAGATACTAAAAGGTATCAGATAGATTATATAATGGTAAGACAGAGATTTAGGAACCAGGTTTTAAATTGTAAGACATTTCCAGGGGCAGATGTGGACTCTGACCACAATCTATTGGTTATGACCTGTAGATTAAAACTGAAGAAACTGCAAAAAGGTTGGAATTTAAGGAGATGGGATAAACTGAAAGAACCAGAGGTCGTACAGAGTTTCAGGGAGAGCATAAGAGAACAATTGACAGGAATGGGGGAAAGAAATACAGTAGAAGAAGAATGGGTAGCTTTGAGGGATGAAGTAGTGAAGGCAGCAGAGGATCAAGTAGGTAAAAATACGAGGGCTAGTAGAAATCCTTGGGTAACAGAAGAAATATTGAATTTAATTGATGAAAGGAGAAAATATAAAAATGCAGTAAATGAAGCAGGCAAAAAGGAATACAAACGTCTCAAAAATGAGATCGACAGGAAGTGCAAAATGGCTAAGCAGGGATGGCTAGAGGACAAATGTAAGGATGTAGAGGCTTATGTCACTAGGGGTAAGATAGATACTGCCTACAGGAAAATTAAAGAGACCTTTGGAGATAAGAGAACCACCTGTATGAACATAAAGAGCTCAGATGGAAACCCAGTTCCAAGCAAAGAAGGGAAAGCAGAAAGGTGGAAGGAGTATATAGAGGGTCTATACAAGGGCGATGTACTTGAGGACAATATTATGGAAATGGAAGAGGATGTAGATGAAGATGAAATGGGAGATATGATACTGCGTGAAGAGTTTGACAGAGCACTGAAAGACCTGAGTCGAAACAAGGCCCCCGGAGTAGACAACATTCCATTGGAACTACTGACAGCCTTGGGAGAGCCAGTCCTGACAAAACTCTACCATCTGGTGAGCAAGATGTATGAAACAGGCGAAATACCCTCAGACTTCAAGAATAATATAATAATTCCAATCCCAAAGAAAGCAGGTGTTGACAGATGTGAAAATTACCGAACAATCAGTTTAATAAGCCACAGCTGCAAAATACTAACACGAATTCTTTACAGACGAATGGAAAAACTAGTAGAAGCCGACCTCGGGGAAGATCAGTTTGGATTCCGTAGAAATACTGGAACACGTGAAGCAATACTGACCTCACGAATAAACTTAGAAGAAAGATTAAGGAAAGGCAAACCTACGTTTCTAGCATTTGTAGACTTAGAGAAAGCTTTTGACAATGTTGACTGGAATACTCTCTTTCAGATTCTAAAGATAGCAGGGGTAAAATACAGGGAGCGAAAGGCTATTTACAATTTGTACAGAAACCAGACGGCAGTTATAAGAGTCGAGGGACATGAAAGGGAAGCAGTGGTTGGGAAGGGAGTAAGACAGGGTTGTAGCCTCTCCCCGATGTTATTCAATCTGTATATTGAGCAAGCAGTAAAGAAAACAAAAGAAAAGTTCGGAGTAGGCATTAAAATCCATGGAGAAGAAATAAAAACTTTGAGGTTCGCTGATGACATTGTAATTCTGTCAGAGACAGCAAAGGACTTGGAAGAGCAGTTGAACGGAATGGATGGTGTCTTGAAGGGATGATATAAGATGAACATCAACAAAATCAAAACGAAGATAATGGAATGTAGTCAAATTAAGTCGGGTGATGTTGAGGGTATTAGATTAGGAAATAAGACACTTAAAGTAGTAAAGGAGTTTTGCTATTTGGGAGCAAAATAACTGATGATGGTCGAAGTAGAGGGGATATAAAATGTAGACTGGCAATGGCAAGGAAAGCGTTTCTGAAGAAGAGAAATTTGTTAACATGGAGTATAGATTTAAGTGTCAGGAAGTCATTTCTGAAAGTATTTGTATGGAGTGTAGCCATGTATGGAAGTGAAACATGGACGGTAAATAGTTTGGACAAGAAGAGAATAGAAACTTTCGAAATGTTGTGCTACAGAAGAATGCTGAAGATTAGATTGGTACATCACATAACTAATGAGGAAGTATTAAATAGGATTGGGGAGAAGGGAAGTTTGTGGCACAACTTGACTAGAAGAAGGGATCGGTTGGTAGGACATGTTCTGAGGCTTCAAGGGATCACCAATTTAGTATTGGAGGGCAGCGTGGAGGGTAAAAATCGTAGGGGGAGACCAAGAGATGAATACACTAAGCAGATTCGGAAAGATGTAGGTTGCAGTAGGTACTGGGAGATGAAGAAGCTTGTACAGGATAGAGTAGCATGGAGAGCTGCATCAAACCAGTCTCAGGACTGAAGACTACAACAACAACAACATCGTTGTGTGCATAATTAATTAGCTGGTAGATAAGGAGGGTGTCTAGTGCATGTGTCGTTCTCATGCACGATTCGTCTGAATTAAGGAGGTACAAACTCTTCTCCACCCCGGCACCTCGCAACACAACACAGTTTTCTTAAAAAAAAAAAAAAAAAAAAAAAATAAAAGCAGGTTGCTTTTATTCAGGATTCCAATAGACTCATTCTTTTTGCTATAAAACCCTATTTCTTCGTTGAATGGGACGGCCTTACACCACCTTACTGTGATGACCTGCATGTCCCCATGGTATCACTCTACTGGTCGATATTGGAGGCAACGTCTTGGTGCTCAATAACCTCCCCTTGATTAATGCACCACTTATGGAAGGGTGTATCATTCGCTGAGCCAATCACGTGGAAGTCTTGTGTTAGGTGAAGAGGACGCCATTGGTCACCTGCCTTTGAGTAGCCCAACTGGTGGGCGAATGTGTCAGCACTACCAACAGATATGTCCAGTTGAGCAGCGAAGTGTTTCATTGTGATCCATCACCACCTCGAATGAGAGTGTCTGAACGTTCCAACACTGTAGGAGTCACAGCTGTGCGCAGCCAGACGGCCGTTGTGGCCGAGCAGTTCTAGGCGCTTCAGTCCGGAATAGCGATGCTGCTATGGTCGCAGGTTCGAATCCTGCCTCGGGCATGAATGTGTGTGATGTTCTTAGGTTAGTTACGTTTAAGTAGATCTAAATTCTAGAGGACTGATGACCTTAGAAGTTAAGTCCCATAGTGCTCAGAGCCATTTGAACCAAACAGCTGAGCAAAAGTGAACGTACTCAGACATTTCGCTCTTTACTTACTCTGATCAACACTAAACTGACAAACAATACTTTTAGCGCAACGCAATCTGACTTTCAATAATCCCTACAAAAGAACGGCCCTGACTGACAATAACGTATACCTTTCATGAATCACTTACCTCACAAAAATCTTCGTTACTCGAACTACTGCAAAACAGTGAGCGCCAATACTGCCAGCTAAATAAAAGATTCAAACTACTGGAGGCAGTAATTACTGATAGGCATAGTTAGCAAAAGAAAGATTTTAATGGAGAACAAAGAATGTATTTACCTTAATAGTGTTCAAAAGTCATAATATATATATATATATCAGTTCATAACATCCAGTCTTACAAATTTCCTTTTTCTGACGGAAACACGTCCAGATCGTCCGCTCTCAAAACTGTGCCATCTCTCTCGCCAGATCCACCACTGCCGGCGGCTCACATCCAACTGCGCAACACTACGTGCTGTTCACATCCAACTGCCCAACACTACAATGGCAAATATTCCAACAATGCCAACCAGCCACATACTGCACATAGCACAGTCAGTGATTCAGATGCAGGGCGCTACGTGGCGTTACCAACATACACTCCTGGAAATTGAAATAAGAACACCGTGAATTCATTGTCCCAGGAAGGGGAAACTTTATTGACACATTCCTGGGGTCAGATACATCACATGATCACACTGACAGAACCACAGGCACATAGACACAGGCAACAGAGCATGCACAATGTCGGCACTAGTACAGTGTATATCCACCTTTCGCAGCAATGCAGGCTGCTATTCTCCCATGGAGACGATCGTAGAGATGCTGGATGTAGTCCTGTGGAACGACTTGCCATGCCATTTCCACCTGGCGCCTCAGTTGGACCAGCGTTAGTGCTGGACGTGCAGACCGCGTGAGACGACGCTTCATCCAGTCCCAAACATGCTCAATGGGGGACAGATCCGGAGATCTTGCTGGCCAGGTTAGTTGACGTACACCTTCTAGAGCACGTTGGGTGGCACGGGATACATGCGGACGTGCATTGTCCTGTTGGAACAGCAAGTTCCCTTGCCGGTCTAGGAATGGTAGAACGATGGGTTCGATGACGGTTTGGATGTACCGTGCACTATTCAGTGTCCCCTCGACGATCACCAGTGGTGTACGGCCAGTGTAGGAGATCGCTCCCCACACCATGATGCCGGGTGTTGGCCCTGTGTGCCTCGGTCGTATGCAGTCCAGATTGTGGCGCTCACCTGCACGGCGCCAAACACGCATACGACCATCATTGGCACTAAGGCAGAAGCGACTCTCATCGCTGAAGACGACACGACCCCATTCGTCCCTCCATTCACGCCTGTCGCGACACCACTGGAGGCGGGCTGCACGATGTTGGGGCGTGAGCGGAAGACGGCCTGACGGTGTGCGGGACTGTAGCCCAGCTTCATGGAGACGGTTGCGAATGGTCCTCGCCGATACCCCAGGAGCAACAGTGTCCCTAATTTGCTGGGAAGTGGCGGTGTGGTCCCCTACGGCACTGTGTAGGATCCTACGGTCTTGGCGTGCATCCGTGCGTCGCTGCGGGCCGGTTCCAGGTCGACGGGCTCGTGCACCTTCCGTCGACCACTGGCGACAACATCGATGTACTGTGGAGACCTCACGCCCCACGTGTTGAGCAATTCGGCGGTACGTCCACCCGGCCTCCCGCATGCCCACTATACGCCCTCGCTCAAAGTCCGTCAACTGCACATACGGTTCACGTCCACGCTGTCGCGGCATGCTACCAGTGTTAAAGACTGCGATGGAGCTCGGTATGCCACGGCAAAGTGGCTGACACTGACGGCGGCGGTGCACAAATGCTGCGCAGCTAGCGCCATTCGACGGCCAACACCGCGGTTCCTGGTGTGTCCGCTGTGCCGTGCGTGTGATCATTGCTTGTACAGCCCTCTCGCAGTGTCCGGAGCAAGTATGGTGGGTCTGACACACCCGTGTCAATGTGTTCTTTTTTCCATTTCCAGGAGTGTATAAACCCAAACAGCCTACTTACACACGTTTTTGCGTCTTGTGGCTGATACTGAATAGTTCTATGTGGCGTTTGAGTGGTTGGTTTTTGTATATACACGCATACTGATGAGAACTGATTGTCATTCCGCATTTGGTTGTTAACAGCAGCCCACTTCTGAGCAACATGGTTCAGGATCCATACCTGCAAAGAGCCATATTCATAATAGAAGGGAAGCATTTGAAAGTTTTACTTTTAGATATAAGGAGTTTTGTAAAGTTTGGTTAATTTATTGCTTTGACCATACTATGTTAATGACACTGGTTAAAAATAATAGCGACTCACGTAACGTCAACTAGTTCTTCAGCAGTGCAGTGCGCTGAAAAGCTCCACGTACTACCACTGGTTATTAACTGTCGCGAGTTAAGCTACAAAAAGTGTTTCTCCAACTCACAGGGCACCGAAACCTTTAGGGTCAAAATACACTGCCGGGAAAGGATATATCCTTTTACAGGTTTCCAGTTCACTCAAGATTTATTGTTGCAGCAGTGCGTTTGTAGTGCATGATATTACATTTAGAGATCAAACGAACATGCGGTTCTAACAGGTATCGATTGACCCATACTGAAACATCAATATTACACTACTGGCCATTAAAATAGCTACACCACGAAGATGATGTGCTACAGATTCGAAATTTAACCGACAGGAAGAAGATGCTGTGATAGGCAAATGATTAGCTTTCCAGAGCATTCACACAAGGTTCGCGCCGGGGGCGACACCTACAACGTGTTCACATGAGGAAAGTTTCCAACTGATTTCTCATACACAAACAGCAGTTGACGACTTTGGCTGGTGAAACGTTGTTGCGACGCCTCGTGTAAGGAGGAGAAATGCGTACCATCACGTTTCCGACTTTGATAAAAGGTCGGATTGCAGCCTGTCGCGGGCGACATTGCTGCTCGCGTTGGTCGAGATCCAATGACTGTTAGCAGAATATGGAATCGGTGGGTTCAGGAGGGTAATACGGAACGCCGTGCTGGATCCCAACGGCCTCGTATCACTAGCAGTCGATGTGACAGGCATCTTATCCACATGGCTGTAACGGATCGTGCAGCCACGTCTCAATCCCTGAGTCAACAGATGGGGACGTTTGCAAGACAACAACCATCTGCACGAACAGTTCGACGACGTTTGCAGCAGCATGGACTATCAGCTCGGAGACCATGGCCACGGTTACCCTTGACGCTGCATCACGGACAGGAGCGCCTGCGATGGTGTACTCAACGACGAACCTGGGTGCCCGAATGGCAAAACGTTATTTTTTTCGAATGAATCCAGTTTCTGTTTACAGTATCATGATGGTCGCATCCGTGTTTGGCGACATCGCGGTGAATGCACATAGGAAGCGTGTATTCGTCATCGCCATACTGGCGTATCACCCGGCGTGATGGTATGGGGTGCCATTGTTTACACGTCTCGGTCACCTCTTGTTCGGACTGACGGCACTTTGAACAGTGGACGTTACATTTCAGATGTGTTACGAGCCGTGGCTCTACCCTTCATTCGATCCCTGGGAAACCCTACATTTCAGCAGGATAATGCATGACCGCATGTTGCAAGTCCTGTACGGTCCTTTCTGGATATAGAAAATGCTCGACTGCTGCCCTGGCCAGCACATTCTCCAGATCTCTCACCAACTGAGCAATTTTAATGGCCAGTAGTGCAATCCGTGCTGTAGCCTCCACGGGGTGCAGTGCGGACGCTGACTCTGACATCCAGTTGATCGTACAGATGATGAATACTCTCTTGGGACGCGGTACCTCGCCATCCTATTGGAAAACGACGAAAGAACGGGTCCAACAACATTCTACATGTACTGAGCGCTTTTTAGCGTCTCCTCTAGAAACACCAAAGGTGGAAGTGAGTTGTAGCCAAAGAAATTAAGGCCTGAAGAGAGACCAGTCTGCCTTGGTCGAACGCTCTATCATACAGCGATCACCAAGTCTACATCGCACTCTTGAACACCTATCTCTTGCGTGCAGACAGAATCTCGTTCCATCCCTGAAGACCACGGCGTGCCATTCCATCTTCCAAGTGATCCTCTGATGGCACCAGTGGAGCCGTGTTCGTCGATGCTCTGGCGTGAGTGGTGTGAAAGCAGGCTGGAGGTGCACGCGCCTCTAATCCTACTGCCAATAACCAGTTCGCAGCTGTTCATATCGACATATCTGGCCTCCCTAGACCTGTTATCCGCCACTGCTACCCTTACAGTACAGTGAATTTGGCGGGGTACTGAGCTGTGTGGAAGTCCAGAATCTCTTCTAAGGGTGTGAGAATGTACAGATGACCACTGATACCAGCGTCACTCTACAGCTGACGCAGCATGTCCAGCTCGTGTCTCCGAAAGATCAGTCCTGTCACTCAGAGGGTCGCGGTTTGACCCCTTTCAGACTCGCTCAGTTGGCTGTGTAAGTAGGCTGTTTAGGTTTTCTTATTGGTAACGCCACGTAGTGCTCTGTATGAAAATCACTGGCTGTGCTGTGTGCAGTCTGTGACCGGTTTGCATTGTTGGAATATTCGCCATTGTAGTGTGGGGCAGTTGGCTGTTAACAGCGCGTAGCGTTGCGCAGTTGGAGGTGAGCCGCCAGCAGTGGTGGATGTGGGGAGAGAGATGGCGGAATTTTGAGAGCGGACGATCTGGACGTGTGTCCATCAGAAAGAGTAAATTTGTAAGACTGGATGTCATGAACTGATACACTCCTGGAAATTGAAATAAGAACACCGTGAATTCATTGTCCCAGGAAGGGGAAACTTTATTGACACATTCCTGGGGTCAGATACATCACATGATCACACTGACAGAACCACAGGCACATAGACACAGGTAACAGAGCATGCACAATGTCGGCACTAGTACAGTGTATATCCACCTTTCGCAGCAATGCAGGCTGCTATTCTCCCATGGAGACGATCGTAGAGATGCTGGATGTAGTCCTGTGGAACGGCTTGCCATGCCATTTCCACCTGGCGCCTCAGTTGGACCAGCGTTCGTGCTGGACGTGCAGACCGCGTGAGACGACGCTTCATCCAGTCCCAAACATGCTCAATGGGGGACACATCCGGAGATCTTGCTGGCCAGGGTAGTTGACTTACACCTTCTAGAGCACGTTGGGTGGCACGGGATACATGCGGACGTGCATTGTCCTGTTGGAACAGCAAGTTCCCTTGCCGGTCTAGGAATGGTAGAACGATGGGTTCGATGACGGTTTGGATGTACCGTGCACTATTCAGTGTCCCCTCGACGATCACCAGTGGTGTACGGCCAGTGTAGGAGATCGCTCCCCACACCATGATGCCGGCCGGGTGTTGGCCCTGTGTGCCTCGGTCGTATGCAGTCCTGATTGTGGCGCTCACCTGCACGGCACCAAACACGCATACGACCATCATTGGCACCAAGGCAGAAGCAGCCCAGCTTCATGGAGACGGTTGCGAATGGTCCTCGCCGATACCCCAGGAGCAACAGTGTCCCTAATTTGCTGGGAAGTGGCGGTGCGGTCCCCTACGGCACTGCGTAGGATCCTACGGTCTTTGCGTGCATCCGTGCGTCGCTGAGGTCCGGTCCCAGGTCGACGGGCACGTGGACCTTCCGCCGACCACTGGCGACAACATCGATGTACTGTGGAGACCTCACGCCCCCCGTGTTGAGCAATTCGGCGGTACGTCCACCCGGCCTCCCGCATGCCCACTATACGCCCTCGCTCAAAGTCCGTCAACTGCACATACGGTTCACGTCCACGCTGTCGCGGCATGCTACCAGTGTTAAAGACTGCGATGGAGCTCCGTATGCCACGGCAAATTGGCTGACACTGACGGCGGCGGTGCACAAATGCTGCGCAGCTAGCGCCATTCGACGGCCAACACCGCGGTTCCTGGTGTGTCCGCTGTGCCGTGCGTGTGATCATTGCTTGTACAGCCCTCTCGCAGTGTCCGGAGCAAGTATGGTGGGTCTGACACACCGGTGTCAATGTGTTCTTTTTTCCATTTCCAGGAGTGTACATTGTTTGTTCTCTATAAAAATCTTTCATTTGCTAACTATGCCTATCAGTAGTCAGTGCCTTCAGTAGTTTGAATCTTTTATTTAGCTGGCAGTAGTGGCGCTCGCTGTATTGCTGTAGCTTGAGTAGCGAAGATTTTTGTGAGGTAAGTGATTTGTGAAAGGTATAGTTTAATGTTAGTCAGGGCCGTTCTTTTGTAGGGATTATTGAAAGTCAGATTGCGTTGCGCTAAAAATATTGTGTGTCATTTTAGTGTTGATCAGAATAGGTAAAGAGCGAAATGCGAAATGTCTGAGTACGTTCAGTTCTGCTCAGCTGTTTGAAAATCAAATAATGTAAGAGCTTTATCAGCACAGTCATTCATAAATTTTTCTAAGGGGATGTTACAGCTGTAGGAAGCACGAGTGCGTCTCCGTGCCATACTTGCCTGCTTGCTTCACATGCACCACACGGAGCATTCTGGTTCACAGCATTTCCTACTAAAGGGTAGATACAAATTGCGCTCTGTTAACTATGCCACTACGCTATCTGTTGGCGGACGACGCTGAACAGTTACCAAGCCATCTACTCTCCCCTTAGTGGCATATGCCGTCATCGTCTTTCCGGGTGTACTAATTTTTTCCGGCGGTGTAATACGGATGATGTATTCCAAGCTGAGTGCTTCGGTAACACGAACTTATGTTTGGATGGTTCAAATGGGTCTGAGCACTATGGGACTTAACATCTGAGGTCATCAGTCCCCTAAAACTTAGAACTACTTAAACCTAACTAACCTAAGGACATCACACACATCCATGACCGATGCAGGATTCGAACCTGCGACCGCAGCAGTCGCGCGGTTCCAGACTGTAGCGCCTAGAACCGCTCGGCACTTATTTTTGGAAATGAATTTCAATTGACGTCTGCAAATGACACGTTGAACTATCAACTTAAGCTCATAGTAACTGCTCAAAGTCACTATCGCCTAGAACCGCTCGGCACTTATTTTTGGAAATGAATTTTAATTGACGTCTGCAAATGACACGTTGAACTATCAACTTAAGCTCATAGTAACTGCTCAAAGTCACTATCGCCTGTCTCAGTACACACATTGCAACGTAGTTCATTGCCAGAACAGATCAAAATCATTCGGTTTCACTGATTGTACTATACTACCTGCCTGGTCTCCTGATTTATGCCTATAGAGCCTATCTGAAATCCGATGGGAGCACATGGAGCTTTCAGCGAGCAATCATCACAAACTGACACAGTATGTGTGACTAAATAGATTTTTCTGGAGTATTAGCTGTTGATATTCTTGATCTGCAGCTGCATAATGCAGTCATCTAGACATAATGTTTCCGCGGTCCATCTGACCGGCGCCTTCGGGTAAGGAAGTTATTTGCTAATCTCGACGGAACTGATTCATACTGTCAAAGATGGATCTTTTATACAACAGCATACAATGGTATGCACGAAGCACTTACCGAATCCAGGAAAACAGTTCTCTCCGCTCTTCATACAAAACTGAACCTAATAAAAAACTTCGTTAAGGCCATGGATAAAACTGGGAACGCATTTCTCTATTTGCGCGAGAAATTTCCATTTGCAGGGCGAAAATAAAAGAGGGTACATTCGTGGGTTCCCACATACACAAACTATGTACACATGAGCATTTAAACACCATCCTGACAGGTCATGAAAAGTTAGCTTGGGATGCCTTCGTTCAACTGTCAAAAAACTTTCTAGCTATCAAGAGGGCAGAAAACTATAAGGACCTTGTGGAAAATCTTCTGTACTTCCACGAAAGACTGTGATGCAACATATCCTCAAGGTTACATTTCCTACATTTCCACTTGGACATCTATGCTCAAACTGATGTGCAGTAATGGACAAACACAATGAATGCTCTCACCAACAAATTACGAACATAGAAATAAGATACCAGGAAAGCGGAGTGCATCGATGTTAGCCGACACTGGTGGACACTAATGAGAGAATCATCAGTAGAAAACTACACACACCAGGAAAAGCGGTTGTAGCTTCAGTGACCTTCCAACAAGGGATAACACAAGGTAAATACACATAACATAAAGTTATCGTAGCTTCAAAACGAGAGATAATATTGCATATTTAATTAGCATTTTCGGTATCAGTACACCCAAAACATAAACATTAGCTATTTTCGTGCCGGTTACACAAAAAGGTAAAATTTTATTGGGTAGTGTAATATACTGTTCAAATTCGATGTCATTCCCTTTCTACAGCGTTTTGAAGCTGGAACTTTAATTACAGACTCCCTGTACTAATAGAACATTAATCATTTAATACCTGTTACATGATGAACTCCACAAAGTCTTATAAATATGGGACTGGTGATTCATGGCAGCATTTTTTCCATTTTCGACTGTGTCACAAGGTAAGTTGTAGGTTACTTTATGAGATGTGAGGACAGATTCTGACTGCGCCGTGCCCGCTTACGTGCCTCCGTTTCAGCAGAGAGATAAAAGTTATCGTTGAAACAACTGGTTTTCGGTTATGTCGGTATTTTTCCAAGCCAGTTTAACCAGACTGTTAAAACCGCTCAAAAGAACCGGTTCCTAAAATAACCCGTTTTCAATTTTCTGTTCCTTTATTTCCTGAAACAAACATAGAAACCGAACAAAGATAAGCGATAAATGATTGAATACTAGAAAAAATTCACCAGTATTCTGGCACTGATTCTAATTTATTGAAATTCTGCTCCAAATTCATGTTGTAATCAGGGATCATAACAGTATTTGGGCATTACAAGTAGTCAGTACCAAAAGGTGAGAACTGAAAATGACAAAGTCTGGTTTTAAGTTTAACATGTCCATTTTCAAGAGCTACGAGTAGATAAGGCAGTTTATGTAGACACCGGCAACAGATCAACTGCTGTCTATTCTTGCTGTGCATTCTCAGTGAATAGTTGTGAAGTTTTATATTTATCACTCGTACCATAATCTCTTTCCTCTTTTATTATTTCATAGAAATGGCAGGCAAATGTCTAACCTTTTATGACAAATGAAGCATTGTAATTCATTACTACCTAACTTCGTAAAAAATATTTCCAGATTAAGGCTGGTGGTGCCTTCCTGCAATACAACTGACGCCAGTCGATGGCTCCGAGAAATCGCCGTTCCGACCAAGGTGGGGCAACTCTCACACGCTGCACGCACACGCGTGCATTAAGCCACGACACACGGCAAACAGGGATACTATTGTCTCAGCAGCACTGTACAGGTTCTTATGCCATTTATCTGTTGCTCGTTTCTGTCGGCATTGTTACTGAAATAGCACTGATCGCTTTTCTGTAACAACATAATATTTCAAAATAACGCAAACTTTATGTACAAAAATTACTTCGTTTGTAAGAAAGGGGGAGTCGGGACAGGTTCCATCAGACTGGACAAAAGCAGTAATCACACCAATCTTTAAACATGGAAACAGAAAAGATTGTAACAACTACAGAGGTATCTTTTTAATCAGCGTTGTGGGTAAAATCTTCTCAGGTATTGTTGAAAGGAAAGTGCGAGTATTAGTTGAGGACCAACTGGATGAAAATCAGTGTGGGTTTAGGCCTCTTAGACGTTGTCAGGACCAGATCTTTAGCTTACGGCAAATAATGGAGAAGTGTTATGAGTGGAACAGGGAATTGTATCTATGCTTTATAGATCTAGAAAAGGCATATGACCGGGTTCCTAGGAGGAAGTTATTGTCTGTTCTATAAGATTATGGAATAGGAGGCAAACTTTTGCAAGCAATTAAATGTCTTTACATGGATAGTCAGGCAGCAGTTAGAGTTGACGGTAAATTGAGTTCATGGTTCAGAGGAGTTTCAGGGGTAAGACAAGGCTGCAACCTGTCTCCACTGTTGTTCATATTATTTATGGATCATATGTTGAAAACAATAGACTGGCTGGGTGAGATTAAGACATGTGAACACAAAATAAACAGTCTCGAATATGCGGATGACTTAGTTGTGATAGCAGATTCGATTGAAAGTTTGCAAAGTAATATTTAAGAGCTAGATCAGAAATGTAAGGAGTATGGTATGAAGATTAGCATCTCCAAAACGAAAGTAATGTCAGTGGGAAAGAAATATAAACGGATTGAGTGCCAAATAGGAGGAACAAAGTTAGAACAGGTGGACGGTTTCAAGTACTTAGGATGCATATTCTCACAGGATGGCAACATAGTGAAAGAACTGGAAGCGAGGTGTAGCAAAGCTAATGCAGTGAGCGCTCAGCTACGATCTACTCTCTTCTGCAAGAAGGAAGTCAGTACCAAGACTAAGTTATCTGTGCACCGTTCAATCTTTCGACCAATTTTGTTGCATGTGAGCGAAAGCTGGGTGGATTCAGGTTACCTTATCAACAAGGTTGGGGTTACGGATATGAAAGTAGCTAGGATGATTGCAGGTACTAGTAGATGGGAACAATGGCAGGACGGTGTCCACAACGAGGAAATCAAAGAAAACTGGGAATGAACTCTATAGATGTAGCAGTCAGGGCGAACAGGCTTAGATGGTGGGGTCATGTTACACGCATGGGAGAAGCAAGGTTACCCAAGAGACTCATGGATTCAGCAGTAGAGGGTAGGAGGAGTCGGGGCAGACCGAGGAGAAGGTACCAGGATTCGGTTAAGAATGATTTTGAAGTAATAGGTTTAACATCAGAAGAGGCACCAATGTTAGCACTGAATAGGGGATCATGGAGGAACTGTATAAGGGGGACTATGCGCCAGACTGAACGCTGAAAGGCATAATCAGTCTTAAATGATGATGATGATGATGGTAAGAAAGGGTTATTAAAAACAAAACAAAAATTACCACTGTTCCTATGGATAACTGATAATTTGCTTTTTTACTCGGTTGGTAGTAAAAAAATAAGAATGATCTGTTATAACGGAGAACAAAGTGTAAGGTTCCAATATGTTTTCTGCTACTGGAAATAATTCACCTTTAGTGTACTGCGACAAATATGATTTAGTGCACTGCATGAGTAGTGAACAAGATCTTTGACTCTGCGTTTAGTTTTATCTGTAGATGACTCACCAGTCAGTCACCCGTGTAACGCTGGGGCATTCTTATTTGAGGCATAGTAGTCGGCAGTTGAGTTTTTCAGAGAAAGAGATCTGTTATTTGTGAATCTAGGAGGAACTGTGCGGAATACTTAGTTATGGAGATGCAAACTCATTTACAGTAATTTATTGTACTTTATAGCGATGGATTATATTTTAGAGGAATTTTAAAGGTAGGTTTATCTTTTCTTTGTAAAGAGAAAATTTTGCAGTCTTTAGTGTCTTCTTACGAGGGCGTTTGAAAAGTCCGTACAAAGTCGGAGAGCCGGCAACACCGGTGCGTATCGAGGTCATGTTTAGTTGGAAAGAATGCACACCAATTTCCAGCCAAATTGGTCTATTTATTTGTGTTTGGCATTCGTGTGAATCAAGGATGTCGAGTGATTGCCAAAAAAATGGACGAAAAAAATTTCGTGTGGTGATCAAGCATTACTTTATGAAAGGCAAAACGCCTCTACTCTCCTGAGAAGCTTGATAAACATTACGGTGACTCTGCGCCTTCGATTAGAACAGTTTATAAGTGGTTTCAAAATTTTCGGAGTGGCCATATGGGCACAAGTGATGCTGAACGTTCTGGACGCCCTGTGAAGGTTACAACTGCAGAAATCATTGATGAAACCCATGATATGGTGATGGATGACAGAAGAGTTAAGATGCGTGAGATTGCTAGTGCTTGGGGCGTCTCGAATCAATGGGTACATAATATTTTGCATAAACATTTCGACATGGGAAGCTATCCGCAAGATGGGTTCCGCGATTGCTCGTGCTTGACCAAAAACGGAATCGTGTGAAGTGTTGCAAGGATGGTTTGCAGCTGTTCAGGAAGAATCCGCAGGACTTTCAGAGTCGTTTCGTCACTGTGGATGATACATGGATACATTACTATACTCCTGAGACCAAACAACAATCTAAAAAATGGGTTACCAAGGGAGAATCTGCACCAAAAATGGCGAAGACCATTCCTTCGGCCACAAAGGTTATGGCGACTGTCATTTGGGATTCGCAAGGGATAATCCCCATCGACTATCTGGAAAAGTATAAAACTATTACAGGTACATATTATTCATCGTTATTGGACCGTTTGAAAACCGAGCTGCAACATAAACGGCGGCGATTGGACCTCAAAAAAGTCTCACGACAATGCACCAGCACACACCTCAGCAGTTGTGGTCGCAAACTTAATGTAAATAGGATTCCAAATCGTTTCACATCCACCCTATTCTCCATAGTTGCCTGCCTCGGACTGCTATTTGTTCCCCAATTTGAAGAAATGGCTGGTGGGGCAAAGCTTTTATTCAAACGAGGAGGTGATTTCAGGAACTAATAGCTATTTTGCAGACTTGGACAATTCCTCTTATTCTGAAGGGGTCATCAAATTACAACAGCGTTGGACGAAGTGTGTAAGCCTAAAAGGAGACTATACTGGAAACAAAAAAGGTTTACCCCAAACACGTAAGTAGTTTTTATTTTTGTACTTGAGGACAATATTATCGAAATGGAAGAGGATGTAGATGAAGATGAAATGGGAGATACGATACTGCGTGAAGAGTTTGACAGAGCACTGAAAGACCTGAGACGAAACAAGGCCCCCGGAGTAGACAACATTCCATTGGAACTACTGACGGCCTTGCTAGATCCAGTCCTGACAAAACTCTACCATCTGGTGAGCAAGATGTGTGAAACAGGCGAAATACCCTCAGACTTCAAGAAGAATATAATAATTCCAGTCCAAAAGAAAGCGGGTGTCGACAGATGTGAAAATTACCGAACTATCAGTTTAATAAGTCACTGCTGCAAAATACTAACACGAATTCTTTACAGACGAATGGAAAAGCTAGTAGAAGCCGACCTCAGGGAAGATCAGTTTGGATTCCGTAAAAATACTGGAACACGTGAGGCAATACTGACCTTACGACTTATCTTAGAAGAAAGATTAAGGAAAGGCAAACCTACGTTTCTAGTATTTGTAGAGTTCGAGAAAGCTTTTGACAATATTGACTGGAATACTCTCTTTCAAATTCTAAAGGTGGCAGGGGTAAAATACAGGGAGCGAAAGGCTATTTACAATTTGTACAGAAACCAGATGGCAGTTATAAGAGTCGAGGGACATGAAAGGGAAGCAGTGGTTGGGAAGCGAGTAAGACAGGGTTGTAGCCTCTCCCCGATGTTATTCAATCTGTATATTGAGCAAGCAGTAAAGGAAACAAAAGAAAAATTGGGAGTAGGTATTAAAATCCATGGAGAGACAGCAAAGGACTTGGAAGAGCAGTTGAACGGAATGGACAGTGTCTTGAAAGGAGGATATAAGATGAACATCAACAAAAGCAAAACGAGGATAATGGAATGTAGTCGAATTAAGTCGGGTGATGCTGAGGGAATTAGATTAGGAAATGAGACACTTAAAGTAGTAAAGGAGTTTTGCTATTTGGGGAGCAAAATAACTGATGATGGTCGAAGTAGAGAGGATATAAAATATAGATTGGCAATGGCAAGGAAAGCGTTTCTGAAGAAGAGAAATTTGTTAACATCGAGTATAGATTTAAGTGTCAAGAAGTCATTTCTGAAAGTATTTGTATGGAATGTAGCCATGTATGGAAATGAAACATGGACGGTAAATAGTTTGGACAAGAAGAGAATAGAAGCTTTCGAAATGTGGTGCTACAGAAGAATGCTGAAGATTAGATGGGTAGATCACATAACTAATGAGGAAGTATTGAATAGGATTGGGGAGAAGAGACGATTGTGGCACAACTTGACCAAAAGATGGGATCGGTTGGTAGGACATGTGATGAGGCATCAAGGGATCACGAATTTAGTATTGGAGGGCAGCGTGGTGGGTAAAAATCGTAGAGGGAGACCAAGGGATGAATATACTAAGCAGATTCAGAAGGATGTAGGTTGCAGTAGGTACTGGGAGATGAAGAAGCTTGCACACGATAGAGTAGCATGGAGAGCTGCATCAAACCAGTCTCTGGACTGAAGACCACAACAACAACAACACGGACTCTTCAAACGCCCCTCGTATGTTATGCGCCGATTTTGTCAATAAACAGTCTGAACTCTTAAAAACGATTTTCTTTGAAGTAAAACCCACCTCCACAATTCGTAGTGAAATTTTAAATATTCCATTCTGTGTGCATCGCGCCTTATGCAACACAAAGCAGCAGACTGACAGCAAAAACAAAACAAAAAAAATTTGAGTAAATTATTTGCATTTGCTTCCGAGGTAGTCAGTACATCAGACACAAAATAGCATGCTGGGCAATAGATAAGTTGCTTTTACTTCAGGGCAGATCTCACGCATTCCTGACCAAATGGTGTGTAGTTCGGATTGTCAGGTGTCGAAGTAGAATAATGTTCAGTGAACAGTATTAGTAATATCAAACAGTTCCTTACTTCCTTAAGTCCCATAGTGCTCAGAGCCATTTGAACCATAGTTCCAGTAGAACAATAATTTATTTTTATTGATATTCTAAGTCCAATGTTGCAGCTCATATCATTCAATTGTCAGAATGCACTTCGGTAATGAGCTTTAGTTATGAAGTTTTCACTGAGCGCACACTTCGTTTCTATTGGCATTTAATTGTGTTCATTTCCTTTACTTCAAATTTTGCATTTCAAAAAAGGTTCAAGTTTCATTTGACGACACTATTCACATGTGAATCACAGGGCTAACCAACAGTCTATTTTTCTCAGTAATTAAACACGATATCCAAAGTACACGTGGTTGTTGTTGTGGTCTTTAGTTCTGAGACTGGTTTGATGCAGCTCTCCATGCTACTCTATCCTGTGCAAGCTTCTTCATATCCCAGTACCTACTGCAACCTACATCCTTCGGAATCTGCTTAGTGTATTCATCTCTTGGTCTCGCTCTACGATTTTTACCCTCCACGCTGCCCTCCAATACTAAACTGCTCATCGCTTGATGCCACAGAACATGTCGTACCAACCGATCCCTTTTTCTAGTCAAGTTATGCCACAAACTCCTCTTCTCCCCAATTCTATTCAATAACTCCTCATTAGTTATGTGATCTACCCATCTAATCTTCAGCATTCTTCTGTAGCACCACATTTCGAAAGCTTCTATTCTCTTCTTGTCCAAACTATTTATCGTCCACGTTTCACTTCCATACATGGCTACACTCCATACTAATACTTTCAGAGACGACTTCCTGACAGTTAAATCTATACTCCACGTTAACAAATTCCTCTTCTTCAGAAACGCTTTCCTTGGCATTGCCAGTCTACATTTTATGTCCTCTCTACTTCGACAATCATCAGTTATTTTGCTCCCCAAATAGCAAAACTCCTTTACTACCTTAAGTGTCTCATTTGCTAATCTAATTCCCTGAGTATCACGCGACTTAATTCGACTACATTTCATTATCCTTGTTTTGCTTTTGTTGATGTTCATCTTATATCCTCCTGTCAAGACACTGTCCACTCCGTTCAACTGCTCTTCCAAGTCCTTTGCTAGCTCTGACAGAATTACAATGTCATCGGCGAACCTCAAAGTGTTTATTTCTTCTCCATGGATTTTAATTCTACTCTGAAACTCTTTTACCACTTTAAGTGACTCATTTCCTGATCTAATTTACTCAGCATCACCCGACTTAATTCGACTACATTCCGTTATCCTCGATTTGCTTTTGTTGATGTTCAAATTACACGTTATGTGAAGATAAAATTTTCTTTGATATCGATATATTCAGTTTCTCACATACAGACAATTTTTTTTATAGAAAGATTACAAAACGAATGCCGAAAAATACCGGTTATTTGAAGCTCCTTTACTACTTTAAGTGACTCATTTCCTGATCTAATTTACTGAGCATCACTTGACTTAATTCGACTACATTCCATTATCCTCGATTTGCTTTTGTTGATGTTCAAATTACACGTTATATGAAGATAAAATTTTCTTTGATATCGATATATTCAGTTTCTCCCATACAGACAGTTTTTTTTATAGGAAGATTACAAAACGAATGCCGAAAAATACCGCTTATTCAGAACGTTGTCTCATAGTAAATACTAACAAACAAGACCACTTTTGAGGACTGACGTATTTTACTGATCGTCGTCGTGTCGTGTGACTAGGGCCTCCCGTCGGGTAGACTGTTCGCCGGGTGCAAGTCATTCGATTTGACACCACTTCGGCGACTTGCGCGTCAATGGGGAAGAAATGATGATGATGAGAACAACACAGCAACCAGTCCCTGAGCGGAGAAAATCTACGACCAAGCCGGGAATCGAACCCGCGCCCTTAGGATTGACATTCTGTCGCACTGACCACTCAGCTACCGGGAGCGGACATACGCTGATCTTCCAAAATCATATCACGCAGTTTGTCTAAGGTTTCCTGTGAGCTTCCACTTTTCGGACGTCATTCGCCTCGATCATCTCGAACGCATTCACGGTGACGAGTAAATTCGACCGCCCATTTCTTCACGAGAAACTGAAGGTGAAGAGCTACCATACACATTTACAAGCCGTGCATACTTTGGTCAATGTTGAACCTCCTCTTACGAATAATTTCATCACTACACCGTACCAGATTTTTTTCCCATTTTTAACACAAAACGCACCGCAAGTGCACCAGTCGACTGCCTACAGTCAGTTTGTAACGCCGGAAATGCATAGCCTCCTATTTCCATCTATTGTACTATTTTTTTTCCTTGCTTTGTTACCTCAAGATATGACATTTCTGTCTCTTTGTATATTGTAATTGTTTTACTGTTTGTATATATATATTTATACATTTATGTCGATGTATAATTGGTTTGTTTCGTAAATATTATTTGTATTTTTACGCTGGGTCTTGCCTAGGGAAGACTGCTATCGAACGATTACGTCGATAGGTCGTGTGAAGAATCAAAGTGTGTAGGATCTTTGGTAGTGTTAACTCTGCCGCGTGGAGCGCGGGCTGAGCAGAAGGGGTCTGGCTGGGGTAGCGAGTGGAGCAGGTGTGTCGTGTGACGCTCCCGCGAGTTGCCGCACTTTCGGGGTTTGGCAGCATGTAATTGCGCTCGACTTGCGATGATAGTTTCTGACATGGTGTCGCGGACGGGAAACATTAATTAGCGCACATCAAGAGCCCGTTTCGTCTGGTGACCGTGTCGAGAAGAAGGCGCGCCAACATCCAGCTTCTGCAACAGCGACGGCCGACAATGAGTGACTGTCGCCACCTCCTCGACCGACGGCTTCAAACCTTCAATCAACCGACAAGGAAGACTGGACGCAAGTAAAGTTTTAGAACTGTATGGCAGACCTCAGCTTTTCAAACTGTACCATTTTCGTAACTATAATTACAGCAACTTAGAATGAACCTTTGTTGCTCATTGTCCCAATTGCATTGCCAAGCAGGGTCCCTTCCTTTTCCGGAATGAACCCGAGTGTCGTTGAAATTCAGACGCCAGCATTAAAGTAACATCATTTCACTGCTTTAATTTCAAAGTTCAGTTAGCTGGATACAATATTCAGATTACACAAGCACAAATTAAGAGTGCGAGTTTTGTTACCATATTTTAGCTTACCTGTGACTGCAGCTCAGCTTGGTACGTACTAAATTTTACTATTGTTAATTGTTCAGAATCATTTAATTCAAGTTCAAAGTTAAATCTCTTATTTCTAAATTGCGTAGATTCAAGTAGCTTTTGAAATGATTGTTGAGGTAGTCCAAGACTAACCGTGTTTTACTGAATTTCGATGTGCTTCAGAAAGAAAGCTCACTATTAACTTCAGTCACTGAATTAACTTTCGATTTTCCGGTTTTAGTAATTCTTTTGCTAAATTAAGTCAGGGTGTAGCGAAATTTATTACTTCTGACAAACTTTCAGTTTTCACACTACACGTGTCAACCTTCAGTTGCCACGCTTCTAGTGCTAATTATATGTGTAACAACCTTTCTTTTTCAGTTACTATAGTAATTGTCCTTAGGACTGGCGACCGTGATTTCCCCCAAATCTCAAATACCTAATTACCGCTAGTTAATTGTTAACGTAACGGCTGCACATTTACTTTCTTTATTAACTTTACCCCTTTTCAAAATTAATTTCCACCAGTTTCATTAGCACATTTCCTTTCATTTAGATGTAACCCTTTCCTCCCTCTTTACCGACAGGTTAACTTCGGTGACGATTGCTTTTCCAAAACTCCCATTAGGTACACGCGGTTTCATTTTTCACTGTCATTAAGGTCGGTAAGTGAGGGGGAGGTTACACGTGGCGACCTGGTGACAGGACAATCTTCGGATTTGAGGTTGTTCTGGACACGAATTTTGCATTGTGCAAATCTCGTAACAAAGTACTGGTTACGTACAGGCCGTTACGTCAGCGAGAATAAGTAGTGGGAGTAATCCTAATTATATTTGAGGTTTGGCATTTATATTGAAAATTATTAAAATGAGTGAAGGCAACAATTGCCAAAATTTGGTAGACTTGGATACGGAACAATCGGTCGAACAGTGGGAAACGCGCACCGCGGTACCCATTGTTCAGGGGCAGGCGGCTAGCATGAAAGACGCGACCGCCGAAACGCAACAAAGAGCAGAAATGGAATTCCACATTTTAGAAAATGTTTCGGAATCGGAAGTGAAAATCAAATGTGAATCCCTAGATGACGAATACGGGGGGACAAGTAAAGAGGAAGCCGCTACGGAAGTAAAACCGGTAGTTTCCGGGAATTTAACTGATTTATTGAATGTTTTGATTAATGAAATCAAGAGTCAATCGGCAGAAATTAAAGCTCTGTCTGCCAAGCAAGAAGATCAGGCTGCCAAGCAAGAAGCTCAGGCTGCCAAGCAAGAAGCTCAGTCTGAAAAAATTGAACGGATGCTAGACAAGCAGAACAAAGCTATTAACGTTGTTAACAACAATGTTGGAGTTGTTAATACAAAAGTTGATAAAATCAAAGAAGATATTGTTGTAATTAATACCGAAATCGGTAATCTTAAACAGGAAATGATAGGCGTTCAGGCGGAAATTGCGAGCATAAATACTCGTTTTGATTCCGAAATTAGCAGAATCGAGAAAAGTGTAGGAGAAGCAGTTGCTCCGATCATCGAGAATAAGGTGACGGAACAAATTCAATTAGTGAAAAAAGAGGATCAACAGAAGGTGGAAACTTTAAAGGCTTTAGTGTCCGAAGTAGACACTAAAGTGAGGGAGCAGGCTAATACCTGCGAAGAGAAAAAGAGGGAAGTGGAAACGCTTGCGACAACCACTTGCCAAGTAATTACGAGAGTGTCGGAATTAGAAAAGAAACTTGACGAAAAAAAGAGCTATGTGCCAATCTGTGCACATAGTTCGGAATTGTTGACCCCTTGAAAAAAGGCGGTATACACGCGACGGATTTCATTAAAAATTGTGAAAGAGTTTTACCCAGATCATGGGCTAATGAGAGAAAAATTAATGCGGTTATTGATGTGCTGGCTGGTGATGCCAAGCGTTGGGGCTTAAACCTCAACATTACGAACCTGACTTTTGACGAGTTTAAAAATTTGTTTCTGGCTGAATACTGGTCAGAGCAAAAACAGCAAAGTGTCTGGCGCGAATTTGTCGTATCGAGGCCTTTCGATGCGAATTCGCGCAGCTCGATGAAGGAGTTTTGTGAGGGCTGGATCCGCAAGTTGGAATATTTGCGTGATCGCCGCACGGAATCCGAAATAGTCTGGGAACTCTACAGGAAGCTTCCAGATGACACAAAACGCTACGTAGGAAGCAATTACAGGACAATCAATGATTTCCTGGAAAGAGTTGAGGACGAGGACAATTGGCGCAATAATCGCGACAGTGGTAGAGGCCGTGGTAACAACAACGAGTACCACAGCAACCACAACAATGATAACCATGGGAATAATGCATACCGCAGCAATAACAATAATGGTTCGGACCGTAATAACAATCGGTACAATGCAAATAATAACAGGAATGACAGAAACCAGTATCATACTAACGTGATACGGGCTTCACAGAATAGTAATAACGCCAGAGGGTGTGATCAGCCGCCTCAGCAGCATCGGGGGAGCGTATCTGCTGGGACGAGACAGGGAAACCATTAGCCGCGCCGGTGAGGGGCCGAGCGGGCGTGGAGAAATTTTGGCGGCCCAATAACAAGAGAAAACCCAGGTGTCGCCGTTATGAAAATTCCGTATGGAATAATCAACGGCGGGAGAGTGTGCCAGTGTTAAGAGAAAAGAGTGCGCCCACAAGTAGTAGATCAGCTGTATACACGGCAGTAGAAAATACATTCGCTGTCAGTGAGAACAATTTAAGTAGTGTTCCGGAAATCGATCATAAAGTGGCAGCTGTAATACCCACAGCGGAACTGGAGATTGAGTTTAAGAATGATTCGCTATTGTTGAGAGAAGATCAGATGTCGGATAACACGTCCGTCATCGAGCGAGGGGATGCAGAGAGGGATGAGGTCTGGTTAAGGCAGTTCGGTCGCTTATACGACGAACTAAGAGATTATAGGGGTCTGTATGGGAGAAGTGTTTATGGGGAGCGCGTGCAGGATTTTCCGCGTCTCGTCCCGCAGGAAGATAGTGTTTGTGAAATGATAGAAAGTTCTGGCCCTAATCGGCAGACTTTACTAGAAATAGTTGAAGTTAAGGGGGAGCACGAGCAAGATTCGTCGTGTTTCGTCCCGCAGGAGTTAGATGTTGAAATAGTAACGGAAAGTTCTGGCCCTAACCGGCAGACCTTACCGAAAGTTTCAGTGGTAGAAGTAACCGACCCATCCGACGCAAACCTCCAGTTTAAACATTGCGAGAGTATTAAGGAGAAAGATTGCGAAAATTTTAGTGATAGCCGGACACGATTGGTAGAAAAGCACATAGATTACAACGTGTATGAGGTTAGAGCTGACATTATACGGTCAGACGATAGCAGTGTGGGTTGCGCAGATCTAGCGGAAGTAATTGCAGAAACTACTGGACACATTCCTCCAGGTAGATTGGCGGATGAGATTAATCTGACCAAAGTGGAATCAACGAAGGTGACGATTAATGAATTGATAGCAAAGCAACACTCACTAGTTGACGAGTTACAGGAAAAGGTTTCGGTATTGGAGGCGAAGCTACAGGCTAAGCCTCAGGACAAACGTGTTGAAATTAAAACTGTATGTGAACAGAGGCTGAAAAAGCCGCCAGATAAGCCGGATTTAGGGTCAAAGCCGGATGGTTTTTCTGGAATGACCTGGATATAGACGAGGATTTACTGTGGGAAAATAAAGAGACAGCCGAGGACAAGTGTAGACAGATAGTAGTGTCTGTTAATATGCATGACCTACAACTAAACGTGTTGATTGACACCGGTGCAGAATTGAGTGCTGTATCTGGGAAAATATTTGAGTTACTGAAAGACAGACCTGGCATCGTAGTTATGCCAGTAACAGGAGTGAAAATTATCGGTGCTACTGGGAAGGCCAGTAAACCGGTCACAAAACAGATTTTTGTCAACTTCGAGATATGTGGGGCACGATTTGAACAAGAGTTTGTCGTCGTGCCAGACTTAACTACGGAAGTAATTATTGGGTTAGATTGGCTATTAAAGTACCGTGCAGTGATTAACTGCGAAAGCAAAACTTTGACATGTACGTCACAAGATAAAACAATAGTAGTTAGTTTTGACGAGGCAGGAGACGGTGTGCATAGGCAATACCAGCCTATACACATTGTTAACTGGCCGGATGCTATTGACGTAGGTATGAATTTGAACTACTGTAATGTGAGGAATCTCGGAATTGACAATAGTGTAGAAAGTGAATTGGAAAGTATTGTAGACGGTGTGTCAAACGTAACACACGAACAAAGACGAGGTCTGTATGAAGTAATAATGAGGAATAAGAGTGTGTTTTCAGACAAACCGGGACTTGTGGAAGGATATAAATGCAAGTTGCATGTAATTCCGCACGAACCATTCTTCGTGAGACCGTATGCTATACCGCTGTCCAAAAAGGAAGCAGTGCAACGGGAGATAGATAAGATGATCAAATGGGGAGTGATTGAAAGAAGTACGAGTCCATACAATAACGGTTTGGTCATTGTACCAAAACGGGATGGTAGTGTGCGTATTGTGATTGACGCACCCACGTTGAATAGGGTCGTTCAACGCGAAACAGACAGACCAGAGAGTATGGAGGAGATTTTGCAACGTTTTCATGACGTTAAGTTCATGACTAGCCTCGATCTGACGGCTAGTTACTGGCAAATAGAACTCGAAGAAGAATCTAGGCCATACACCGCCTTCTTGTTTGCGGGCAGGTGTTATCAGTATAGAGTACTGCCGTTTGGACTTAATATATCTGTGTCCGTATTCATCAGGGCCCTAGATAAAGTGCTAGGACCGGCTTTGAGTTCAAGATTAACTGTATATGTTGACGACCTATTGTTGGCCAATGCCACTTGGCATGACCATTGTGACCTGTTAGATGAAGTTTTTAGAGCATTGCGCCGTGGCGGAATGACTCTAAAGCTAAAGAAATGCGAATTTGTGAAGCAGGAACTGAAATTTTTAGGGCATGTAATTACCACTGCTGGTATTACGAAGGACCCAGAGAAACTAGAGGCAATAAGGAATTGTCCTCCACCCAAGTCTAGGAAACAGTTAAAAAGTTTTCTAGGGTTAACAGGATTTTACCGCAAATTTGTAAAAGGACAAGTGTTTAATGATGAAAATTTGAATAACCTCTTACGCAAAAACGTTCCGTTTGTGTGGACTGACGGGTGTCAGGCCGCTTTCGAGAGATTAAAAGACGAGTTGTTGAGATCTAACATACTATTTCATCCTGATTTATCGCTACCCTTCCATCTGGGAACGGATTCGTCGAATTACGGGGTGGGGGTAGAACTGTTCCAAGAAGTTGGTGAAGGAGAGGACAAGGAACACCGGACGATAGCGTTCGCGAGTCGAACTTTATCAAAAAGTGAGCGAAACTACACGATTTCTGAGAAAGAGTGTCTCGCTATCGTGTGGGGATTCAAGAAGTTCAAAGGTTACCTATGGGACCGTAAGGTGATTATTCATACGGACCATAAGGCACTCACTTATCTGAAGGATTGTAAACTACTTCACGAAAGACTGACTAGGTGGTCGCTGTATTTACAGCAATTTAACTATGACATCTGTTACGTAAAAGGGACCGACAGTTGCGTAGCGGATGCGCTGTCGCGGTTGCCCGAGTCTAATCAAGATGTATTGAAAGATGAGTCAGATGGAGTGGTCAAATTATACTATTTTAAAGAAGTTGAGGGACGTAAATTAGTAGTGGACATCTGTAAGAATCTACGTCGTCATCAGAACGAGGACGGTTGTTTAAATATGGTGAAAACCCGATATGACGAAAGGAGTCCAGAAGGAGAGAAATTAAGAAAGTATTACAAGATATACGATCATATCTTGTACATACGTAAGGGTGAAGATAGTAATGTTTGGCGGGTATGCTGGCCCACCAAATACGTCACGGAAATAATAGACTACTACCATTTGGCGTATGGTCACTGTGGACCTAAGAAATGTACGGAAAAGCTGAGTGAAGTAGTGCATTTTAACAACATGTTAAAACGCGTTACTGACAGAGTGAAAACTTGCGATTTATGTCAGAAGGTGAAGGTTACCAACTGTACGAGTCGTGGTCCTATGCAAAGTATAAGGCCTAACGACACCTTTGAGTTACTGTGCGTGGACTTGTACGGACCTTTGCCCAAGTCATCAGGAAACTTTGCCTACATTTTAGTAGTGCTAGAAGCTTTTTCCAAGTTCATCAAGCTATACCCGATTAGGAAAGCTACAGCCAAAGCGGTCTATAGCAAGCTTGTGAACGATTATTTTGTTCATATTGGCAAGCCCAAGGCGATTCTATCAGATAATGGGGCACAATTTACTTCTAAGTTGTGGAATGAAGGCATGGAAAGTAATGGGGTCGAGGTGATCCATATTTCAGCTTACTGTCCGGCTGGGAATCCCGCTGAGAGGTATATGCGCGAGCTAGGCCGACTTTGCCGTACCTATTGCCATCACAATCATAGGGCATGGGGCAAATATGTAGCAGTATTTGAGAGAATTATGAACACCTTGAGACATGAATCGACGGGATTCTCTCCAGAGGAAATCCTGTTGGATGACAGAAGTAAAAGTTTAGTGGAAGAGATAATCAAATTCCCTCCACGGATTGACATTAGTATTGGTGTGAAAAAAGATCGTTTGCGAGAAGTAATGAAGCTAAAAGCCGATGCTCGCATACGTCGTCATGACGCTAAAACGCGTTTTGCTAAGTTTGCAATCGGAGACTTAGTACTTGTAAAAGCTCATGAGAAATCGAGCGAGATAGACAATGAAATCTCTAAATTTAAGTTTGTTTATGATGGACCATATAAAGTCATTGGTATACCTCACACAAATGTTTATTGCTTAGAGTATCCAAGCTCTGGAAAACGATTAGGTATACGGAATATTGTAGACTTGAAATTGTACCAACCTAGGATCGATTAATACCACACAATGGGTAATTTGTACAGTATGTAAATATAGAGTGTAAGATTTAAGGATGTGCCATGTTACGATGCTTTTGCCTGACCTAGAGGTCATTAAAGAAGTTGTAGTTAATAAATAATTAATTTTGACTAAATGATTTAAGAGTAACTGATTAGTAATCATCTGAAAAATCCAAGCTGCTAGTTTAAGTTTTCAGCTGAGTCACAGTAGATTAAGCAATGTAAATATGATTTTGTAACTTTCTGTAATATTTCATGAATGTGTGTTTTTATTAGTCATTTCCGATGTACTTAGACGCTGTTTTAAGTTTCAGGCTAGTACATGTGTGTGATGATGGACAGTGTTGAGTTCTCCACTGTGATAGTATTAAGGGACTCCTTGAGATTACTCGGGAGTGAGTTTTTCCTAAAGAATTCAGTGAAATGGACGTTCTGGAAATGCCGTCACGCAGGCGGGTGAGATCAAGCGTGCCGCACAGGCGGGCGCAACAATACTTGCGAGGCGAAGCCGCTGTCGGCTCTGTGCCGCTGTCGGCTCTTGTGCCGCTGTCGGCATTCTTTGTACTTGCGGGTACGGAAGGCGGAACTGTTTTTCTTCCTGGACAGCTGAAAGAATTCTACTGTCAATATTTATGTTTTTATCGATCTGCTGTATATTATTCTCTTGTTTAGCGTTAATTGGACATGACGAGAATATTAATTATGAAAAGGTTACATAAAAATGTGTATTCTATGTAATTAATCATTAGTTTGCGTATTTTGATATACCTGTTTTTTATGACCATGTACTCTGATTAATTTTGCAAATAGTATTCCATTTCTTATAGTGTTACGAATTTTAATGATTTTGGAATAGCTAAACCATTTTCTATGTTTTCTATGAATTTTGATATGTTGTCAACCGGTTTTATTTTGTGCAAGATGACAGAGTGGAATAAGATTAGGAGTGTCTCCACTCAATTATTATTGTCTAAAAATTGGTTTATGGTTAATTAGACGAATGCTATATTTTTTTGATGTTTTGAGCATATGCATTTCCGCTGTTTCTTTTTTGGGACATTTTCTGAGTCTGTTTACGTTACACGAACATCCTCAGACAATGTGGGGCACGTGTAACGCCGGAAATGCATAGCCTCCTATTTCCATCTATTGTACTATTTTTTTTCCTTGCTTTGTTACCTCAAGATATGACATTTCTGTCTCTTTGTATATTGTAATTGTTTTACTGTTTGTATATATATATTTATACATTTATGTCGATGTATAATTGGTTTGTTTCGTAAATATTATTTGTATTTTTACGCTGGGTCTTGCCTAGGGAAGACTGCTATCGAACGATTACGTCGATAGGTCGTGTGAAGAATCAAAGTGTGTAGGATCTTTGGTAGTGTCAACTCTGCCGCGTGGAGCGCGGGCTGAGCAGAAGGGGTCTGGCTGGGGTAGCGAGTGGAGCAGGTGTGTCGTGTGACGCTCCCGCGAGTTGCCGCACTTTCGGGGTTTGGCAGCATGTAATTGCGCTCGACTTGCGATGATAGTTTCTGACATGGTGTCGCGGACGGGAAACATTAATTAGCGCACATCAAGAGCCCGTTTCGTCTGGTGACCGTGTCGAGAAGAAGGCGCGCCAACATCCAGCTTCTGCAACAGCGACGGCCGACAATGAGTGACTGTTGCCACCACCTCGACCGACGGCTTCAAACCTTCAATCAACCGACAAGGAAGACTGGACGCAAGTAAGGTTTTAGAACTGTATGGCAGACCTCAGCTTTTCAAACTGTACCATTTTCGTAACTATAATTACAGCAACTTAGAATGAACCTTTGTTGCTCATTGTCCCAATTGCATTGCCAAGCAGGGTCCCTTCCTTTTCCGGAATGAACCCGAGTGTCGTTGAAATTCAGACGCCAGCATTAAAGTAACATCATTTCACTGCTTTAATTTCAAAGTTCAGTTAGCTGGATACAATATTCAGATTACACAAGCACAAATTAAGAGTGCGAGTTTTGTTACCATATTTTAGCTTACCTGTGACTGCAGCTCAGCTTGGTACGTACTAAATTTTACTATTGTTAATTGTTCAGAATCATTTAATTCAAGTTCAAAGTTAAATCTCTTATTTCTAAATTGCGTAGATTCAAGTAGCTTTTGAAATGATTGTTGAGGTAGTCCAAGACTAACCGTGTTTTACTGAATTTCGATGTGCTTCAGAAAGAAAGCTCACTATTAACTTCAGTCACTGAATTAACTTTCGATTTTCCGGTTTTATTAATTCTTTTGCTAAATTAAGTCAGGGTGTAGCGAAATTTATTACTTCTGACAAACTTTCAGTTTTCACACTACACGTGTCAACCTTCAGTTGCCACGCTTCTAGTGCTAATTATATGTGTAACAACCTTTCTTTTTCAGTTACTATAGTAATTGTCCTTAGGACTGGCGACCGTGATTTCCCCCAAATCTCAAATACCTAATTACCGCTAGTTAATTGTTAACGTAACGGCTGCACATTTACTTTCTTTATTAACTTTACCCCTTTTCAAAATTAATTTCCACCAGTTTCATTAGCACATTTCCTTTCATTTAGATGTAACCCTTTCCTCCCTCTTTACCGACAGGTTAACTTCGGTGACGATTGCTTTTCCAAAACTCCCATTAGGTACACGCGGTTTCATTTTTCACTGTCATTAAGGTCGGTAAGTGAGGGGGAGGTTACAAGTTGAAGGAATGACTTGCAATTTTACGTGGCGGAATGCCGAAAAATACCGCTTATTCGGAAGTAAAATACCGGTATTGGTTTTAAGCGTTCTGTTTTTCCCACCCCTACTCCGGTAGGTGCCGCAGGAGTGCAGAAGAGTGCGCGAGAGGCCGTCGCCGCGAGCGCGGCTCGGCACGCCGTCGCGAACGTGAAGTGGCCGCCAGGTCAGTCCAGTCCGCCGGCCGCTCTCACGACGCACATAAATCACGGCCGGGTAATTACACTTCCGTTCACCTGCCCGCATTCAGTCCGCAATCGCGCGCGGCCATTAGTCCCCCGCGCATTAACGCCCCCATGTCGCAGGCCGTCCATTGTTTTTCGCGCTCTCTGACGTATGAAATATGGACCTCTCAGCGGCATTAAAATTGTGGCTGGCTGTGTAAAGCCAATCCGCTTCGCGGTCGTCCCGGGCTCTTGCGAGGAGACTGCAGCCGCCGCTGTCACGTCGGCCCGCCACTCGTCGCGGCCTGCCCTTAAAGGGAAAGTTGCCGGTGCGCAACATCCCCGTCCGTCGCCGTCTCCCACGTTATTCGCGGGGGGGTTCATTAAGACGGCAAACGTCGAATGCGTCCGGCGGCCACGTTCTGGGCTCCGGCGTGGTTCGTTACCAGTCGGAATAAAGAGCAGTCGGCGTCGGGCACGCGCGACCATAAAGCCTGCTTTAAAGACTCTGAGGGCTTCGGCTTCCTGGTCTCCCGCTGCTCGCTCACACGAGCACGAATCCACGGCGGCGGCGAAGACGGTAGCGCAACCTGTTACCTCAGCCCCGCGCATTCCCACAGTGGCCGGCGCAGCAGACGGGGAAATTCAAATGGTTTGTAACATCGCGTCTCCTTTTATAGTACTTCGAATGGCTGGCTGACCGCGTCCGTAGTCGAATGCTTCGATGCGGAACGACCTGGTTTCCATCCTCGGTACCTCTTCGCACTTTTCTGATCTAGGGATGTCGCGAAGGGGGCCCATTCTGTCTCGTGAGGCCAAATGAGGATCTATGTGAATGGATGAGGAGCGTCATCATCAGGATTCGCTTACTGGCGGTAACGGCTGGAAGCATTGCCGACGGGCTACTTACATATCGCACGATCACAGGTCGCTTCTCGTACTGCCTTGAAGCCTGCAGTCGGAGCAGGCCTAAGGCCGTCGGCACGCGGGATGATTTAGCCAACGTCGACGAGGTGGTCTGCGAGTTTTGTGACAACACTTCCTGCTTTAATCTTCATTGATCCATTATGGATCGTGGGACGACGGCTGGCATGAACTTCTTGATGCAATAATTTACCAACAGTCGTATGCACTGTAGAAATTTATTTTATTTTATGAAATTCTATGTGCTTCCAGTTTCGGCATTACATTGATGCCATCTTCAGGCCCCTTTCGTCATCCTTGGCCACCAAGAGCTCTAGCAGGACGATTTGATTCACGGATTCAGTTATATGGCTCCTTCCGTGTATAGCGATTTTACGACTATGACGAGTGGGGCCTGAAGATACCATCAATGATGTAATGCCGAAACTGGCAGCACATAGAAGTTCATAAAATAAAATAAATTTCTACAATACATACGGCTGTTGGTAAACTATTGCATCAAGAAACACTTCCTGCTGTTTGACAAAAAAAAAAAAAAAAAAAAAAGGATCAAATTGTTCTAAGCGCTATGGGACTCAACATCTGAGGTCATCAGTCCCCTAGAACTTAGGACTACTCAAACCTAACTAACCTAAGGACATCACACACATCCGTGCCCGAGGCAGGATTCGAACCTGCGACCGTAGCAGCAGCGCGGTTCCGGACTGATGAGCCTACAAACGATCGGCCACAGCGGCCGGCTACTGTTTCACGTAGGGCAGCCATTTCGTCAGGTGAAATACGAAATAAGGTCTACGATATTTCGGCAACGTGCTGCGGAATGTAGAATCAACAGGAAGCAAGAACACTCCCTGCGTCACAAGCAGAAAGTGCGCTGAAGAGCCAAAGAAGCTGGTACACCTGCCTAATATCACGTAGGGTCCCCGCGAGCACGCAGAAGTGCCGCAACATGACGTGGCGTGGACTGGGATAATGTCTGAAGTAGTGCTGGAGATAATTGTAACCACGAATCCTGCCATACATCCATAAGAGTACGAGGGGGTGGAGATCTCTTCTGAACAGCACGTTCCAATACATCTCCAGAGATGTTCAATAACCTTAATATTTGGGGAGTTTGGTGGGCAGCGGAAGAGTTTGAACTCAGAAGAGTGTTCCTAAAGCCACTCTGTAGCAATTATGTACGTGTGCGGTGTCGCATTATCCTTCTGGAATTGCCGAAGTGCGTCGGAATGCACATGAATGGATGCAGGTCATAATACAGGATGCTTATGTACGTATCACCTGTCAGAGTCGTATCTAGACGTATGAGGGGCCCTACATCGCACCAACTGCAAACGTCCCACACCAGTGCAGAGCCTCCACGAGCTTGAACAGTCCCCTGCTGACATGCAGGGTCAAAGGATTCATGAGGTTGTCTCCATACACGTACACGTCCATCCGATCGGTACAATTTGGCACGAGACTTGTCCGACCTGAAAACATGATCCAGTCATCAAAAGTAAAATGCTGTTGTTGACGAGCCCAGGCGAGGGGTAAAGCTTCGTGTCGTGCTGTCATAAAGGGTACACGAGCTGGCCTTCGGCTCCCTAAGCCCATATCGGTGATGATTCCTTGAATAGTTCACACGCTGACGCTTCTTGATGGCTCATCATTGAAATCTGTGGTAATTTGTGGAAAGGTTGCATTTCTGTCAAAATGGTTCAAATGGCTCTAACCACTATGGGACTTGACATCTGAGGTCATCAGTCCCCTAGACTTAGAACTACTTAAACCTAACTAACCTAAGGACATCACACACAGCCATGCTCGAGGCAGGATTCGAACCTGCGACCGTAGCAGCAGCGTGGTTCCGGACTGAAACGCCTATAACCACTCTGTCACAGCGGCCGGCCATTTCTGTTACGTTGAACGATTCTCTCCAGTCATCGTTGGTCCCGTTCTTGCAGGATCCTTTTCCGGCCGCATCGATGTCGGAGATTCGATGTTTTATCGAATTTTGGTCGTACGGGAAAATACCCCCTTCATCGCTCCCTCGGAGCTGCTGTGTCCCATCGTTCGTGCGCCGGCTGTAAGACCACGTTCAAACTCACTTAAACCTCGATAACCAGCCATTGTAGCAGCAGTAACCGATCAATAAACTGCGCCACTCACATATTGTCTTATATAGGCGTAGCCGACCGCAGCACCCTATTCTGCCTGTTTCCATATCTCTGTATTTGAATACTCATGCCTATACAAGTTTCCTTGGCGCTCCAGTGTAAAACGCTATACTGAATTTCTCGTGTTCAGTAGTAGCCCATATTCTATGGGGCTTATGTTATACTTTGCACCCTATGAATATAAGCTGTTTCTAAGCTCCAGCACATAGAATGCTCCGAGAAAGTATCGTTATTGGTGCTATTTGATGTAATAAAATGACGGGAAACATCATTTGGTCGTTGTTGTTTTCGTTCTCAGTTATTCTCGCATTATAGAAACATGAAAAAACGTTTTGCGTCACCTCGCTTCCGAGAGTTCCGAAACCTGTACAGAAAATTGGAATAGAGATCAACATAAACACCATTTCCGCCCTTTTTTTTGCTCATGAAAATCACACATTGCATGTTGTACCATCATACAGGGAGACCTTCAGAGGTGGTGGTCCAGATTTCTGTACACACCGGTACCTCTAATATCCAGCAGCACGTCCTCTTGCATTGATGCAGGCCTGTATTCGCGGTGGCATATTATCCACAAGTTCATCAAGGCACTGTTGGTCTAGATTGTCCCACTCCTCAACGGCGATTCGGAGTAGGTCCTTCAAAGTGGTTGTTGTGCCACCTCCTCCATAAACAGCCCTTTTCAATCTATCCCATGCATGTTCGGTAGGGTTCATGCCTGGAAAACATGCTGGCCACTCTAATCGAGCGATATCGTTATCCTGAAGGAAGTCATTCACAAGATGTGCACGATGTGGGCGCGAATTGTCGTCCATGAAGACGAATGCCTCGCCAATATGCGGCCGATATGGTTGCACTATCGGTCGGACGATGCCATTCACGTATCGTACAGCCGTTACGGCGCCTTCCATGACCACCAGCAGAGTACTTCAGCCCCACATAAAGCCACCCCAAAACAGCAGGGTATCTCCACGTGGCTGCACTTGATGGACAGCCTGAAAGGTTTGCCTGCAAATACGTCTCCAACGATTGTCTGATGGCTACACTCATCGGTGAAGAGAACGTGATGCCAATCCTGATAGGTGCATTCGGCACGTTGCTGGGCCCATCTGTACCGCGCTGCAAGGGGTCGTGGATGCAAAGATGGACCTCGCCATGGACGTCGGGAGTGAAGCTGCGCATCATGCAGCCTATTGCGCACAGTTTGAGTCGTAACACGACGTCCTGTGGCTGCACAAAATGCATTGTTCAACGTGGTGGCGTTGCTGTCAGGGTTCCTACGACCCATAATCCATAGGTACCGCTTACCCACTGCAATTGAAGCCCTTGTGTGGTCTGAGCGAGGCATGTTATTGACAGTTCCTGTCTCTCTATATCTCTTCCATGTCCGAACAGCATCACTCTGGTTCAAACCGAGACGCCTGGACACTTCCCTTGTTGAGAGCCCTTCCTGGCTCAAAGCAACAAAGCGGACGCGATCGAACCGCGGTATTGACCGTCTAGGCAGTTGAAGAAGAGACAATACGAGCCATGTACCTGCTTCCGGTGGAATGACTTGAAATGATCGGCTCTCGGACCCAATGCATGGTTGTTTACATGTTTTGGGCGGCTTTAGTGGCATCTCTGAACCGTCAAAGGGACTGTGTCTGTGATACAATATCCACAGTCAACGTCTATCTTCAGGAGTTCTGGGAACCGGGGCGAAGCAAGACTTTTTTTGATGTGTGTACGTCGCGTGTTATGATAGTATACTGTTTTGAGGCAATGATCCACTGAAGATTCATGAAAACGTGTTGTTCTCAATTAAATGTCAATTAATGGCATTTCGGCTGTTACTGCATTTTGAAGAGTGTAATATAAAATGCGAGACCCGTAGTAGCGAAATTTCAACTTAGCGTAGTTGGTTGAGGCGCCATGTCAAGAAGTTTACGAATGATCGGTAGATACTTCGTATCCTGCAGCCTTTTTTTTTAGTTTGGTCCCCTTCGCGTTTTCAAAAACGTTGTCGGAATTTCCTATGACATTAATGGAAATAATTTCTGTAATATTTGATGTTATGGAAATACGAATGTTGACGTCCTTATTGAGCGAACGTGTATCTTTGGTTTTTGTCTTATTTCACGTTCACAGATACTGAAGTTTTTGTTTGTGCACACTACAGAGAGAACATGACTAGCATATGATCAAGAAAGGAATTTTTTCTTGAATACAGCTAATTTAGAAATTCTAGTGGCGCCCTTTTCCGTAAACATGCTGTATTGTTTGCGAGCCAAATAAAGCCGACAAATGCCTCTGGAGGGAGGTGGGGGCGCGCAGTATCACGTTAACAAGCCCGTTCCGTGGGACGCCGTGAGGCGCTGTGTGTCGTGGCGTTGGATATCCCGACTGCGTTCACGTCCGTGTTAGTTGCCTCGTCCCGTGTGAGGACGGCTTAAGGCCCAACCCGTGAGTCGCGATGAGCAGCTGGTTCTCTTCAAATGAGTTCACCGTAGGACTACGACGCACAAGTATCCTCTTCCTTTTTATAACGGGATTTGCTATGCAATAAAACGAATTTTAATACAAGACTTAGGACTAAATTCCTGGAAATCTGTTCGTTGATGACTAACTCCTAGAACTGAACGAAACTTGGCTTGAACTGAAGGAGTAGGTGAATCTACTCGATTCCAACTTTCACTCTCCTTCAAAAAGAAGTGCTCTCGTGTGTAAAAGTATTACCGTACTGCGCACAAAGAAAAAGTGCCAGAATGTATAGAAAAGCTACCCTCCTGTTCGTTATCTATACAACGCAATAATAGTTCTCAAAAGTTGGGCCACCAAGAAGGCAAATATCATAATTTGAAATACAGGGTTATTACAAATGATTGAAGCGATTTCACAGCTCTACAATAACTTTATTATTTGAGATATTTTCACAATGCTTTGCACACACATACAAAAGCTCAAAAAGTTTTTTTAGGCATTCACAAATGTTCAATATGTGCCCCTTTAGTGATTCGGCAGACATCAAGCCGATAATCAAGTTCCTCCCACACTCGGCGCAGCATGTCCCCATCAATGAGTTCGAAAGCATCGTTCATGCGAGCTCGCAGTTCTGGCACGTTTCTTGGTAGAGGAGCTTTAAACACTGAATCTTTCACATAACCCCACAGAAAGAAATCGCATGGGGTTAAGTCGGGAGAGCGTGGAGGCCATGACATGAATTGCTGATCTGATCTCCACCACGACCGATCCATCGGTTTTCCAATCTCCTGTTAAGAAATGCCGAACATCATGATGGAAGTGCGGTGGAGCACCATCCTGTTGAAAGATGAAGTCGGCACTGTCGGTCTCCAGTTGTGGCATGAGCCAATTTTCCAGCATGTCCAGATACACGTGTCCTGTAACGTTTTTTTCGCAGAAGAAAAAGGGGCCGTAAACTTTAAACCGTGAGATTGCACAAAACACGTTAACTTTTGGTGAATAGCGAATTTGCTGCACGAATGCGTGAGGATTCTCTACCGCCCAGATTCGCACATTGTGTCTGTTCACTTCACCATTAAGAAAAAATGTTGCTTCATCACTGAAAACAAGTTTCGCACTGAACGCATCCTCTTCCATGAGCTGTTGCAACCGCGCCGAAAATTCAAAGCGTTTGACTTTGTCATCGGGTGTCAGGGCTTGTAGCAATTGTAAACGGTAAGGCTTCTGCTTTAGCCTTTTCCGTAAGATTTTCCAAACCGTCGGCTGTGGTACGTTTAGCTCCCTGCTTGCTTTATTCGTCGACTTCCGCGGGCTACGCGTGAAACTTGCCCGCACGCGTTCAATCGTTTCTTCGCTCACTGCAGGCCGACCCGTTGATTTCCCCTTACAGAGGCATCCATAAGCTTTAAACCGCGCATACCATCGCCGAATGGAGTTAGCAGTTGGTGGATCTTTGTTGAACTTCGTCCTGAAGTGTCGTTGCACTGTTATGACTGACTGATGTGAGTGCATTTCAAGCACGACATACGCTTTCTCGGCTCCTGTCGCCATTTTGTGTCACTGCGCTCTCGAGCGCTCTGGCGGCAGAAACCTGAAATGCGGCTTCAGCCGAACGAAACTTTATGAGTTTTTCTACGTATCTGTAGTGTGTCGTGACCATATGTCAATGAATGGAGCTACAGTGAATTTATGAAATCGCTTCAATCATTTGTAGTGGCCCTGTATTAATAATGGCAGCCCATTATCTTAAAACACTATCGGACGTGTTTTCACTGCGACAATTTAGGTATTTGCAGTGAGTAATTTCTGCTTAAATTTGCAAGCTTAATTTAATGCTCTAAACTACGAGGGCTATTCGGAATGTAAGGTCCGATTGGTTGCGAAATGGAAACCACAGTGAAAATCAAAAATTTTTATTTGCAACAATTAGCTACACCTTCCAGCTACTTCTACACTCAGTCGCCGCTACGACAACGACATTCGTCTTAACGCTGTACCAACTTTCCAATACCTCGTTATAGAAGGCCAGCACTTGTGCTTTCTGCCAATTCAGTAGGCTGATCTTCTGCATGTTTTTGTGACAAAATGTTGCCTTCTTAGCCAGCGGTTCATGTGAGCGCATGGAAACATCAGAGGGAGCCAAGTCCGGGCTGTATTGCTGATGATAAAGCACTTACCATCGAAAACGCTGTATTAACTTCCTCATTCCCCCTGCAGTGTACAGCCGACAATAGTTGTCGAGAAGAAGGAAATGTATGGCAGCTACGTTGCGTGTTCTCCATGAAAGCAGGCGAAATCTCGCACTTGGCAGAAGACACTGTTTTCTAGGCCTCTACACGTGCTCACTGTGACCTCATAAAAGAGTCATGTGACGCGATCGACGCGCATCCTGGAAGGACTGTCCAACGCATCTACGCAAGGACTCGTCTGATTTTCACTGTGGTTTCCATCTCGCAATCGATCGGAACTTTCTTTCAGAATAGTTCTCCTACTTTCCCTTTCGACGCTCATTTACGAACAGCGGACATTAATTCCACCCTGCTTAAAGCTAATAAGACCTTTGATGTTTGCTCTTATTTTTGTAGATACTCCAGTCTTCATGTTTCTGCAACTACGAAATTCTAGTCAGAATACCTAATATACACAGAAAATATGAAAAATTAGGGAAAACATAACGTTCCCTATTTGCTTTGAGCTGTGAAACTATATGTGAACTTCCTGTATACAGGGTGAGTCACCTAACATTACCGCTGGATATATTTCGTAAACCACATCAAATACTAACGAATCGATTCCACAGACCGAACCTGAGGAGAGGAGCTAGTGTAACTGGTTAATGCAAACCATAAAAAAATGCACGGAAGTATGTTTTTTAACACAAACCTACGTTTTTTAAATGGAACCCCGTTAGTTTTGTTAGCACATCTGAACATATAAACAAATACGTAATCAGTGCCGTTTGTTGCATTGTAAAATGTTAATTACATCCGGAGATCTTGTAACCTAAAGTTGACGCTTGAGTACCACTCCTCCGCTGTTCGATAGCGTGTATCGGAGAGCACCGAATTACGTAGAGATCCAAAGGGAACGGTGATGGACCTTAGGTACAGAAGAGACTGGAACAGCACATTACGTCCACAGAAAGAAGTCCAGAGGTGTAAGATCAGGAGAACGGGCTGGCCAATTTATGCGTCCTCCACGTCCTATGAAACGCCCGTCGAACATCCTGTCAAGGGTGAGCCTAGTGTTAATTGCGGAATGTGCAGGAGCACCATCATGCTGATACCACATACGTCGACGCGTTTCCAGTGGGACACACTCTATTCGACTTCGTCATTGAAAACGGAAACCACGTGTGTACGTTTACCTCACCCCTCATGGTAATGTACATGTGCGTCAGTGAGCATGTGGACGTAATGTGCTGTTCCAGTCTCTTCTGTACCTAAGGTCCATCACCGTTCCCTTTGGATCCCTACGTAATTCGGTGCTCTCCGATACACACGATCGAACAGCGGAGGAGTGGTACTCAAGCGTCAACTTTAGGTTACAATATCTCCGGATGTAATTAACATTTTACAATGCAACAAACGGCACTGATTACGTATTTGTTTATATGTTCAGATGTGCCAACAAAACTAACGGGGTTCCATTAAAAAAAACGTAGGTTTGTGTTAAAAAACATACTTCCGTGCATTTTTTTATGGTTTGTATTAACCAGTTACACTAGCCCCTCTCTTCACGTTCGGTCTGTGGAATCGATTCGTCAGTATTTGATGTGGTTTACAAAATATATCCAGCGGTAACGTTAGGTGACTCACCCTGTATATGGCCACAATTGAGACTATTGAAGAGTTCAAAAAAGTAAGATTATGTTTTAGCGTCCCATTAAAAGCCAAGATATTAGTTGGATGAATATCGCAAGACCACTTTGGACAAAGCTAGGGAACGAAATGGTTTGTATGTTTTTTAAACACCAGCGTCCCGGCAATCGCCTTAAGAGACTAAAGGAATTATAATTACACTGCCTATTCATTCCACCTAAGAATGTTAATTTCATATTGTTACCAGTGTCAGCTAAATGATCACTCTACGACTGTTCTATTCCTTAATGCCAATCGACTTAGTCCATAGATTCATCGGTGATGAACATAGGTGTCTGAAGGTTAATATATATCTGCAAGCGGTAACAGCATAAAATATAGGTTGTGTGGCGCACTGGATGAATGAATGAAGTTTGTATTACAGTAATTTTTATGAATCTTTTCTGATCCAAGGACGCTGATCCAATGCCTTTCCCACTCTGTCAACCCATTCGTCCAAACTATAAGATATCAATAGTTGAGTCTGTTCGGTGCCAATCCTTCCTAAGAAATAGGTGTCACCGTTATGATGTCTATCAATAGCTTACAAAAAATTATGTTGTTTAGTGATAAATAGATGTACTACAATGATGGCAGAGTCATATATATTTCAATTAAGAGTATCGCATTGTTCAATTTATTCACTGCCTTACAAGTTGGCGATCAATTCAAAAATTAGAAGATAAACGAAAACAAAGGTTAAGGGTGAGATTTTCACTCTGCAGCGGAGTGTGCGCTGATGTGAAACTTCCTGGCAGATTAAAATTCTGTGCCGGACCGAGACTCGAACTCGGGACCTTTGCCTTTCGCGGGCAAGTGCTCTACCAACTTTTTTTTTTTAATCTCATTTCGTTCGTTTTTGCTGCTCTGGGCGGACGTCGAAAGACACCCGTTTCAGTTTGTTGTTGATCCATTAACTCAGTTTTTTTATTACAGAGGGCAGCTAGCCCTCTGACCGAACACGTTTTTTTTCCCATTTTGTTCGGTATTGTTCATTGCGTTTGTTCTGGGCGGACGTCACAAGACATCCATTCAAGTTGATCGTTCATTCCTTGACTCAGTTTTTTATTACAGAGAACACGCTGCCCTCTGACCGAACACGCTGAGCTACAGTGCCGGCACCAACTGAGCTACCCAAGCACGACTCACGCCCCGTCCTCACAGCTTTACTTCTGCCAGTACCGCGTCTCCCACCTTCCAAACTGGCAGAAAATCCTAAGAAATTTTGGTCCTATGTCAAAGCGGTAGGTGGATCAAAACAAAATGTCCCGACACTCTGTGACCAAAATAGTAATGAAACAGAGGATGACAGACTAAAGGTCGAAATACTACATGTCTTTTTTCCAAAGCTGTTTGACAGAGGAAGACTGCGCTGTAGTTCATTCTCTAGATGACGAAATGGTAGATATCGAAATAGACGACAGAGGGATAGAGAAACAATTAAAATCTCACAAAAGACGAAAGGCCGCTGGACCTGATGGAATACCAGATCGATTTTACACAGGAACTTGCCCCCCTTCTTGCAGCGGTGTACCGTAGGTCTCTAGAAGAGCGTAGCGTTCCGAATGGATTGGAAAGGGTCACAGGTAATCCCCGTTTTCAAGAAGGGACGTCGAACAGATGTGCAGAACTATAGACCTGTATCTCTAACGTCGATCAGTTGTAGAATTTTGGAACACGTATTATGTTCGAGTATAATGACTTTTCTGGAAACTAGAAATCTACTCTGTAAGAATCAGCATGGGTTTCGGAAAAGACGATCGTGTGAAACCCAGCTCGCGCTATTCGTCCACGAGACTCAGAGGGCCATAGACACGGGTTTCCAAGTAGATGCCGTGTTTCTTGACTTCCGCAAGGCATTTTATACAGTTCCCCACAGTCGTTTAATGAACAAAGTAAGAGCATATGGACTATCAGACCAATTATGTGATTGAATTGAAGAGTTCCTAGATAAAAGAACGCAGCATGTCATTCGCAATGGAGAGTAGTCTTCCGATGTAAGAGTGATTTCAGGTGTGCCCTAGAGGAGTGTCGTAGGACCCTTGCTATTCACAGTATACATAAATGACCTTGTGGATGACATCGGAAGTTCACTGAGGCTTTTTGCGGATGATGCTGTGGTACATTGAGAGGTTGTAACAATGGAAAATTGTACTGGAATGCACGAGGATCTGCAGCGAATTGACACATGGTGCAGAGAATGGCAATTGAAACTCAATGTAGACAAGTGTAATGTGCTGCGAATACATAGAAAGAAAGATGCCATATCATTTAGCTACAATATAGCAGGTCAGCAACTGGAAGCAGTTAATTCCATAAATTATCTCGGAGTATGCATTAGGAGTGATTTAAAATGGAATGATCATATAAAGTTGATCGTCGGTAAATCAGATGCCAGACTGAGATTCATTGGAAGAATCCTAAGGAAATGCAAACCGAAGACAAAGGAAGTAGGTTACAGAACGCTTGTTCGCCCACTGCTTGAATACTGCTCAGCAGTGTGGGATCCGTACCAGATAGGGTTGATAGAAGAGATAGATAAGATCCAACGGAGAGCAAATACGCTTCGTTACAGGATCATTTAGTAATCGCGAAAGCGTTACGGAGATGAGAGATAAACTCCAGTGGAAGACCCTGCAAGAGAGACACTCAGTAGCTCGTACGGGCTTTTGTTGAAGTTTCGAGAACATACCTTCACCGAGGAGTCAAGCGGTATATTTCTCCCTACTACGTATATATCGCGAAGAGACCATGAGGATAAAACCAGAGAGATTAGAGCCCACACAGAGGCATACCGACAATCCTTCTTTCCACGAACAATACGAGACTGGAATAGAAGGGAGAACCGGTAGAGGTAGTCAAGGTACCCTCTGACACACACCGTCAGGTGGCTTGCGAGTATGGATGTAGATGTAGAAGTAGATGTAGATGTACTGTTTATGTGGTACCTCAATATGCACACACATGAGTCTGTTGGTCGTTTCTTCTCTGCGTCGAACAGTCTTCCCACAAACACGTCACATAATTTACTACTTAATTTCTTCTGCACTGTCGTAACTGCACCACTAAGTGGAATATACCTGTCAGTATTATAGGTCAGCCATTTTGCGTCTACATGTCCATACTTTAACACGTGGCATACTACCCAGAGGAAGATAAGCATTAATGACTTGCTCTTACCACATATTCTTCGAGGTACTAATCAACCTACAAACATATTACTCCTAACAGCTCTAATTATTTGTCTGCAAATGATGTAGATAATTATATAATATTGTTCAGTACACTGTTCTCTGTCACCACTAATAAAATCTGCATCTATACCAGTTATAAACTATATTTGTTCTCAAATAAATCTGACATGACTGCATTTTGAAAGAACGTTTGTGGAGTCACATCGAGCTTTACAATCGACTAGGAAATGTTTGGTGTCCTTCCCTTCACTATATGCTAGAAGTGGAGGTGTTTGAAACTGTGGCGTGGAATTGTTCTTTACCTCGATCCTTCAATGTCAGTCACTGTCGACCAGTGACGCAAGCATAGTGAAGGAAGTATTTGTAATTAAACTTTTTACCTCTGGCCCTAGACGACTCCTCGCATCTTTTGTTCCACAGTTCCCATATGAAGTTCTAGCTCTTTGTAGGATATCGGTAGCTGCGATTAATTCACGATTACTTTCACCACGTCGTTTCTGTTGGTATCGTAATATATTTGGTGCTTTTGAAACTACGTGCATCTACGTCACAGTGAGAAATGAGAATGACCCACAAAGGTTCAATAACAGTATTATGAAGGTACTAAATAACGAGAGTGCGCTGCATCGCCAATCTAAATGAAGCCTAAATGAGGTCAACAAAGAAAGGTTGAATTGAAAACAAGAGTAAAGACTGTTACGGGATAAGCGTTCAGTGAAAGCAAGGTCTTCAAAGTAAGATCTTAACTGCTGAGTTGTCAAATCACCAAAAAAGTTTTGATATTACGTAAAATCAATCAATGTGTAGCCAAATGCTGATTGACCGTTATGGTATAGAAATAGAAAGGCCAAATTCCCTCTTCCTGAACTTTTTCACTGAAAGAGATTAAATCGTCTTTCCAATGTTCGACAGTCACACGGATGCGAAACTGACGAATACAGCAAAAAATAGAGAGATGAATTCAAAAACCTGAAACCGCTCAATAGCAGAAAGTCCACAGAAGCTGCCGAAGTGCTTGTTAGATTCTGTACTGACTATGTCTCTTTCCTGTCATGAGTTTACAGAAGGTCGACTAGACAACGGTGGGTGCCACATAACTGCCAGTCTGTTTTGCGATTTCAACAAAACCGAATTGCAAAACTATAAACGCGTCTCCCAGACTTGGATTTCTCGCGGAATTGTGGGTTGTGTTAGTTAATAACATAGTTACTTGCATGTTTGAATGATTCTTTTGTTTAGATGATGTGGAACTAGTCAGTTTATGGTACAGGTATAATTGCTACAGAACTAGTGTTAACATAAATCAAAACATAGTTTTTGTAGCCTTACTCGCACCACTATACTTAAAAACTGATATTTTTTTGCAGGTTACCAATTTTTGAATAAAAATGGAATAGATGAAGTTGTCCAGGAGATATGAACTTAGGTGCGATTATAACTTTTTGATATCTGTCTGACATTTTATTGCATTGGATAAATAATAAAGAAAAGTTATTGCTGCATATTGAATTCCTTTCTGAGCCACTGATAGGTTTAATGTTGTGTAATAATGGTCGTTTTTATCCTCTAGTGTTTTACTTATTGACATTATAATTCTTCTCAAATTGTGATATATCATTTACGACTAATGTCATAAGACTTAGAGAAAGCTTTTGACAACATTGACTGGAACACTCTCTTTCAAATTATAAAGGTGGCAAGGGTGAAATACAGGGAACCAAAGACTATTTACAATTTGTACAGAAATCAGATGGCAGTTATAAGATTCGAGGGACATGAAAGGTAAGCAGTGGTTGGGAAGGGAGTGAGACAGGGTTGTCGCCTCTACCCGATGTTATTGAATGTGTATATTGAGCAAACAGTAAACGAAACAAAAGAAATATTCGGAGTAGGTATTAAAATCCATGGAGAAGAAATAAACACTTTGATGTTCGCCGATGGCATTGTAATTCTGTCAGAGACAGCAAAAGACTTGGAAGAGCAGTTGAACGGAATGGACAGTGTCTTGATAGGAGGATATAAGATGAACATCAACAAAAGCAAAACGAGGATAATGGAATGTAGTCGAATTAAGTCGGGTGATGCTGAGGGAATTAGATTAGGAAATGAGACACTTAAAGTAGTAAAGGAGTTTTGCTATTTGGGGAGCAAAATAACTGATGATGGTCGAAGTAGAGAGGATATAAAATATAGACTGGCAATGGCAAGAAAAGCGTTTCTGAAGAAGAGAAATTTGTCAAGATCGAGTATGGATTTAACTGTCAGGAAGTCGTTTCAGAAAGTATTTGTATGGAGTGTAGCCATGTATGGAAGTGAAACATGGACGATAAATAGTTTGGACAAGAAGAGAATAGAAGCTTTCGAAATGTGGTGCTACAGAAGAATGCTGAAGATTAGATGGGTAGATCACATAACTATTGAGGAGGTACTGAATAGAACTGGGGAGGAGTTTGTGTCACAACTTGACTAGAAGAAGGGATCGGTTGGTAGGACATGTTCTGAGGCATCAAGGGATCACCAATTTAGTAATGGAGGGCAGCGTGGAGGGTAAAAATCGTAGATGGAGACCAAGAGATGAATACACTAAGCAAATTCAGAAGGATGTACGAGGGCAGTTCAATAAGTAATGCAACACATTTGTTTTCTGAAACCGGGGTTGTTTTATTCAGCATTGAAATACACCAGGTTATTCCCCAATCTTTTAGCTACACAACACTATTTTTCAACGTAATCTCCATTCAATGCTACGGCCTTACGCCACCTTGAAATGAGGGCCTGTATGCCTGCACGGTACCATTCCACTGGTCGATGTCGGAGCCAACGTCGTACTGCATCAATAACTTCTTCATCATCCGCGTAGTGCCTCCCACGGATTGCGTCCTTCATTGGGCCAAACATATGGAAATCCGACGGTGCGAGATCGGGGCTGTAGGGTGCATGAGGAAGAACAGTCCACTGAAGTTTTGTGAGCTCCTCTCGGGTGCGAAGACTTGTGTGAGGTCTTGCGTTGTCATGAAGAAGGAGAAGTTCGTTCAGATTTTGTGCCTACGAACACGATGAAGTCGTTTCTTCAATTTCTGAAGAGTAGCACAATACACTTCAGAGTTGATCGTTTGACCATGGGGAAGGACATCGAACAGAATAACCCCTTCAGAGTCCCAGAAGACTGTAACCATGACTTTACCGGCTGAGGGTATGGCTTTAACTTTTTCTTGGTAGGGGAGTGGGTGTGGCGCCACTCCATTGATTGCCGTTTTGTTTCAGGTTCGAAGTGATGAACCCATGTTTCATCGCCTGTAACAATCTTTGACAAGAAATTGTCACCCTCAGCCACATGACAAGCAAGCAATTCCGCACAGATGGTTCTCCTTTGCTCTTTATGGTGTTCAGTTAGACAACGAGGGACCCAGCGGGAACAAACCTTTGAATATCCCAACTGGTGAACAATTGTGACAGCACTACCAACAGAGATGTCAAGTTGAGCACTGAGTTGTTTGATGGTGATCCGTCGATCATCTCGAACGAGTGTGTTCGCACGCTCCGCCATTGCAGGAGTCACAGCTGTGCACGGCCGGCCCGCACGCGGGAGATCAGACAGTCTTGCTTGACCTTGCGGCGATGATGACACACGCTTTGCCCAACGACTCACCGTGCTTTTGTCCACTGCCAGATCACCGTAGACATTCTGCAAGCGCCTATGAATATCTGAGATGCCCTGGTTTTCCGCCAAAAGAAACTCGATCACTGCCCGTTGTTTGCAACGCACATCCGTTACAGACGCCATTTTAACAGCTCTGTACAGCGCTGCCACCTGTTGGAAGTCAATGAAACTATACGAGACGAAGCGGGAATGTTTGAAAATATTCCACAAGAAATTTCCGGTTTTTTCAACCAAAATTGGCCGAGAAAAAAAATGTGTTGCATTACTTATTGAACTGCCCTCGTAGATTGCAGTAGGGACTGGGAGATGAAGAAGCTTGCACAGGATAGAGTAGCATGGAGAGCTGCATCAAACCAGTCTCAGGACTGAAGACCACAACAACAATAACAATTTCGTAAGTGAATATATGCACTGTGATGTGCAGTTATAATACTCAACTTCTTGGAGAGGTACGTGCAAGACAACCACGGCTGAACAACACATATTATTCTACTGGATCATTTATGTGCAATCACTACTTTCTTTCAGATATGTTACCCAATAAAATTATTGCTTAAGACATTACTGAGTCAAAATATGCCAAATTTCTCAGGAGGTTGACACGTTTGTATTCAAGACTAGCAATTGTACTAAGAGCAAAGGTAGTTGAACCTAATTTAGAGAGATCCACTTCATTTGTACAACTGAAGCAGACCTCTCTAAATTAATTATCATACTTCTCAATTGCACCTGTCCTAGCACCAAATCTTGTAGCTGAATTTAATTGTTTGATAAAGTCAGTAATTTGCTTCTTCCAGTTCAACTTTTCTTCAGTATGTACACCCAAAAATTTGGAACAATGTACCTCATTTACTGAAAGCTCTTCTTGAGTTACTTCAATTGTTGGTACGAGTGTACTTTTTGTACTGAGCATTATGTAGTGTATTTTCTCGAAATATGTGGATAGTTCATTTTGAAAGATTAACTTGGTAATTCTTTATGAAACATAATTAACAATCTCTTCCACTGCTTTCTCTCTGACGGAATTTATTAAGACACTAACGTCGTCTGCATATAGTACCGGTTCTCTCGATTCGTATACACAGTGCGTCCCTCCTAAGAATCGTCACGCGAATTCTTCTGATGTTTGGTAGATATTTGCAATTTAGTTTTTGCAATGTGTACCTGGAGCCAGCACAAACAAATACCGCTCACTACGTCCTTCATGCGATTCCCAGTGTCGATGAAAAGCAACGGTTTGTTGCCTCATACAAACAAAATGAATTTTAAAGAGACATCTTACGAGTCCATTCGATGAAGGTACTCCACATTAGTGTATTACCATATTCGTTTTATTGTTATGTACCAAAAAGGACAGCAAAACAGAAAGAATAGACAGTACTCAAGTAGCGACTGAGCATTGCTGCTGCATGGTGGTACCAGTAATCGAGACCCACAGTGCTGCTTTCACTAACGGAGAATGTCCGCCGCTCGTGGTCTCGCGGTAGCGTTCTCGCTTCCCGACACGGGGTCCCGGGTTCGATCCCCGGCGGGGTTAGGGATTTTCACCTGCCTCGAGATGACTGGGTGTTTGTGTTGTCCTCATCATTTCATCATCATCCAGGAAAGTGGCGAAATTGGACTGAGCAAAGGTTGGGAAATTGTACGGGCGCTGATAACCACGCAGTTGAGCGCCCCACAAACCAAACATCATCATCATCACTAACGGAGAACAGGTTACTGCTCGTATTCTACTGTCCCTATTAATACATATCGACGTAACGAATATCACTCCAGTCTAATTTTGGTCCTCTTTATCGGACGGGTACGTAAAATTCAGCTTTAAAAATAATTTTTCTGTAATGGTAGACAGACTAATGCTTTCCGTGGACTCTCGGCGTCGCATGAAACACATGACAAGCAATATTGTTTAGGTTGATTCCTGCCACACATTGCAAAAACGAAATTACAAAGATGTGACGAAACACCAGAGAAAATGCGCCTGGCGCCTCGCAGTGGAGACAACCGGTGTAAGGAACACGAGGTGGACCCAAAACTGAACCCTATGGAACTCTGTTTGTGATTTCTCTCCAGTCACTAAAATTTTGTACCTAATTCCAACGTTGTCCGAATTACTTCGAAATTAATTCCCTGACTGCAAATTCCTTGACATTAACTGTATTAGGTATAGATTTACTACCCAGTAGCGGAGTACGAAAATTTGTGCTCTACCGGGCCTCGAAGCAGGATTTCCAGCTTGTCGCGAGCGGTCACCTTATCCACTTTGGCTATCTGAGCACGCTTCTCAGATCTATCCAAACTTCCATATATTACACTGTCTACATCCTCATATCGTAATATACTAAATTTATCACCTAATGTTCGCAACGTTTACTGGATTCCCGCCACAGGCAGAATGAGACCTCGGAATCAAGACCAAAAATATTATCGCAGTGTGCCTGCCTTGATTTGTAATACTTATATCTATGTCTGAAAGAACAAACATTGTTGACGATCCACAGCCGTACGAAATACTTCGAACTTTATTCGCTTCTTGCGAATTCCTTGACTTTGTTCAACAGGGTAGCAGATCTGTACCTAATACAGCTGATTTCAAGGAATTAAGAGTCAAGGAATAAATTTCGAAGTATTTCGTTCAGCTGCGGATCGGCAACAATGTCTGTTCTTTCAGATGTGCGTATTAAGTATTGGTTGAATTATTCAGCATAACTTTGAAATCTTGACTGTTACGATCACTCATGAAATAAAGATGACAATACATACAATTCTGCACCGCCATATCCAAGTTAAAATACACTACTGGTCATTAAAATTGCGACACCAAGAAGAAATGCAGATGATAAACGGGTATTCATTGCACAAATATATTATACTAGAACATACATGTCATTACATTTTCGCGCAATTTGGCTGCATAGATCCTGAGAAATCAGTACCCAGAACAACCACCTCTGGCCGTAATAACGGCCTTGATACGCCTGGGCATTGAGTCAAACAGTGCTTGGATGGGGTGTACAGGTACAGCTGCCCATGCAGCTTCAACACGATACCACAGTTCATCAAGAGTAGTGACTGGCGTATTGTGACGAGTCATTTGCTCGGCCACCATTGACCAGACGTTTTCAATTGCAGATATGATGACTAGGGCAGCAGTCGAACATTTTCTGCATCGAGAAAGGCCCGTACAGGACCTGCAACATGCAGTCGTGCATTATCCTGCTGAAATGTAGGGTTTCGCAGGGATCGAATGAAGGATAGAGCCACTTGTCGTAACACATCTGAAATGTAACGTCCACTGTTCAAAGTGCCGTCAGTGCGAACAAGAGGTGACCGAGGTGTGTAACCAATGGAACCCCATAACTTCACGCCGGGTGATACGCCAGTATGGCGATGACGAATACAAACTTCCAATTTGCGTTCACCGCGATGTCGCCAAACACGGATGCGACCATTATGATGCTGTAAACAGAACCTGGATTCATCCGAAAAAATGACGTTTTGCCATTCGTGCACCCAGGTTTGTCGATGAGTACACCATCGCACGCGCTCCTGTCTGTGATGTAGCGTCAAGGGTAACCGCAGCCATGGTCTCCGAGCTGATAGTCCGTGCTGCTGCAAACGTCGCCGAACTGTTCGTGCAGATGGTTGTTGTCTTGCAAACGTCCCCATATGCTGACTCAGAGATCGAGACGTGACTGCACGATGCGTTACAGCCATGCGGACAAGATGCCTGTCATCTCGACTGCTAGTGGTCAGAGGCCGTTGGGATCCAGCACCCTTATTACCCTCCTGAACCCACCGATTCCATATTCCGCTAACAGTCTTTGGATCTCCATCAACGCGAGCAGCAATGTCGCGATACGATAAACCGCAATCACGATAGGCTAGAATTCGACCGTTATCAAAGTCGGAAACGTGATGGTACGCATTTCTCCTCCTTACACGAAGCATCACAACAACGTTTCACAAGGCAACGCTGGTCAGCTGCTGTTTGCGTATGAGAAATCGGTTGGAAACTTTCCTCATGTCAGCACGTCGTAGGTGTCGCCACCGGCGCCAACCTTGTGTGAATGCTCTGAAAAGCTAATCATTTGCATATCACAGCATCTTCTTCCTGTCGGTTAAATTTCGAGTCTGTAGCACGTCATCTTCGTGGAGTAGCAGTTTTAATGGGCAGTAATGTAGATATGGCGTCTCAGATTATACGTGAAACAAACATTCGCAGACTAACAGGTGAAACTGATCGAGATTATCGATCGCCTTAATTGATGAACTGTCTGTATACATAACTAAACTTGTATAGAATGCTCAGTTAGCGAGTCCTACCCACACCTGGCCAACTTTAAGTGTGGGATCTGCACCAATATTCTTCATACGATCTTCATCATCCATTTCAATGCTATACCACAGATATTCAGAAGCGTGTTATCTCGAATAGAAGGGTTTGGCGCCAGATGGTTACACTGTTGTCCAGGAACGCACTCCCGAAATTTACACGATCTGAGACGGTACGTACGGATTCCTGCGCGCCACCCGTCAACGTAAAGCCAGGTATTTGAGAGCAGGTCTTTGGCCTCGTGGACGCCTGACATTCACATAAACATTTGAGCCAGGGCGAATGCTTGCCGCGTGACGACGGCCGAGCAACGTCTACATGCCGAGAGTCGGGAGCGCAATTAACTGTGGCAGTCTGTCGGCCGTTTTTGCAGCGTCTGCATTCCGGCGCGGTTTTCTCGCTTAGAAATCGGAGCCATAGAACAGGACGGTAGCTGCTCACAAGCGCTTCACGTTTCACCGAGGACGCGAAAATGCCAGGCCTCTTAAGCGAAGAGTTACGTCTTCTTGTGATCCACTGCGAGCTTCTAGCGTCTGCAGATGACTTTGTTAACGGGTCTGCCTTAACGCCGAGAGCTCCCGACCTGCTTTACTGAGAACGAACCTTGTTACGTCCTCCTGATGTGCTTCAGTTTACGAATTCTGAATATAAACGTTTTTAAGATATCATTCTTTAAAACTGTGTCTATGAAAATAACAATACACTTCTGCTGAAAATCAGTACGTTCTCTGGTACCTTGCAGACACATGAGAACACACGAAAGCATCATAAAATTCTCTCTATCTCACTGTGTGTACATAGGTATGTATATGTGTGTGTGTGTGTGTGTGTGTGTGTGTGTGTTCCAATCCACTTCCTCCCTCCCTCCCCCCCCCCCCCCTCCTTTCTCTCTCTCTCTCTCTCTCTCTCTCTCTCTCTCTCTCTCACACACACTGAGAGAGAGAGAGAGAGAGAGAGAGAGAAACAGAATTTCATGATGCTTTCATGTTTTTTAGACATATCTTAGCAGTCTAGCATAATATGAACCGTTTCAAGATCTTAAATATTATTTTCCAATACTTATAGCTGTTCGAGATAATTCTCATTCATTGTTCTTACTCAACTGCGCATTTTAATTAGGTTACATGTTTCCATCATTCGGGTTCATCTTGAAACCTAAGGCGCGGCCTCAGCCACCAGTCTTGCCCACGCAGAACAACGTATCAGAGTACTGTAATCTGATATGTGTGTCCGAGTAGACAAGACTGGTTGTTGACGCAACTACTTCAATCTCAAGACGATCCTGAGTGATAGCAACATCTACTTTAATTATAATGTGCAACTGAGACGGAACAGTAAATGAGAATTATCTCAAATATCAACGTATTGGCTTCAAATGGTTCTAATGGCTCTGAGCACTATGCGACTTAACTTCTGAGGTCATCAGTCGCCTAGAACTTAGAACTAATTAAACCTAACTAACCTAAGGACATCACACACATCCATGCCCGAGGCAGGATTCGAACCTGCGACAGTAGCGGTCGCTCGGTTCCGGACTGTAGCGCCTAGAACCGCACGGCCACTCCGACCGGCTATCAACGTATTTCCTGAATCTCTCAAGACGTATATTTCGGCTATAGTTACCTATCAGTTCCCTGATTTGGTCCGGTTGTTGCCTGCTAGTTACTGATACGATATTTTGAAAACAAACACGAAAATTCGAACATGTAAGACACAGATCGAGAATATTATAACATCAACTTTACTTAAAATTTGCTTTAACAACTGCTTTTCATCGCCAGTAAGACATACATACAGAGTAACTTTTTGCTGACTTTTACTTTATAACATTATTGAACAAAATTAAGTTTTCGCTGATAAGACGCAATTTTGCGCTAAGTGTAGTACGACAGATACACAGGGTGGTCCACTGATAGTGACCGGACCAAATATCTCACGAAATAAGCGTCAAACGAAAACACTACAAAGAACGAAACTCGTCTAGCTTGAAGGGGGAAACCAGATGGCGCTATGGTTGGCCCGCTAGATGGCGCTGCCATAGGTCAAACGGATATCAACACCGTTTTTTAAAAATAGGAACCCCCATTTTTATTACATATTCGTGTAGTACGTAAAGAAATATGAATGTTTTAGTTGAACCACTTTTTCCGCTTTGTGATACATGGAGCTATAATAGTCACAAACGTATAAGTACGTGGTATCACGTAACATTCCGCCAGTGCGGACGGTATTTGCCTCGTGATACATTAACCCTTGTTAACATGGACAGTTTACCAATTGCGGAAAAGGTCCATATCGTGTTGATGTATACCTGTTGTGATCAAAATGCCCAACGGGCGTGTGCTATGCATGCTGCTCGGTATCCTGGACGACATCATCCAAGTATCCGGACTGTTCATCGGATAGTTACGTTATTTAAGGAAACAGGAAGTGTTCAGCCACATGTGAAACGTCAGCCACGGCCTGCAACAAATGATGATGCGAAAGTATGTATTTTAGCTGCTGTCTCGGCTAATCCGCTCCCGTTTTACCGATGGAAATCTAAATGGTACAATGTATGCGGATTTCCTACGTAATGTTCTACCGATCTTACTACAAGATGTTTCACTGCATGACAGAATGGCGATGTACTTCCAACATAATGGATGTCCGGTACATAGTTCGCGTGCGGTTGAAGCGGTATTGAATAGCATATTTCATGACAGGTGGATTGGTCGTCGAAGCACCATACCATGGCCCGCAACTTCACCGGATCTGACGTCCCCGGATTTCTTTCTGTGGGGAAAGTTCAAGAATATTTGCTATCGTGATCCACCGCCAACGCCTGACAACATGCGTCAGCGCATTGTCAATGCATGCGCGAACGTTACGGAAGGCGAACTACTCGCTGTTGAGAGGAATGTCGTTACACGTATCGCCAAATGCATTCAGGTTGACGGACATCATTATGAGCATTTATTGCATTAATGTGGTATTTACAGGTAATCACGCTGTAACAGCATGCGTTCTCAGAAATGGTAAGTTCACAAAGGTACATGTATCATATTGGAACAACCGAAATAAAATATTCAAACGTACGTACGTTCTGTATTTTAAATTAAACAAACCTACCTGTTACCAACTGTTCGTCTAAAATTGTGAGCCATATGTTTGTGACTATTACAGCACCATCTATCGCAAAGCGAAAAAAGTGGTACAACTAAAACATTCATGTTTCTTTACGTACTACACGAATATATAATGAAAATGGGGGTTCCTATTTAAAAACACGCAGTTCATATCCGTTCGACCTATCGCAGCGCCATCTAGCGGGCCAACCATAGCGCCATCTCGTTTGCCCCTTCAAGCTAGACTATTTTCGTTCTTTGTAGTTTTTTCGTTTGACGCTTATTTCGTGAGATATTTGGCCCGGTCACGATCAATGGACCACCCTGTATATAGATAGTGAAATGTATTGTGAGATCAAAAAGTGTAATTGTTGATAGTCTAGTAACTTACGAAGGTATTTCTACACCTAATTTTCTTCTCAGACGTATCCCTCCATCATTATTGTGTTCCGTAGACCTAGTTTCCTACGTTTTCCTTCCCTTAGTTCTCTTACCTTCCGTACCTCCTCTTCGATGTCTGATTCTTCTTTCATCTCTTTTTCTTCTTAGGGAAAACACAGGCATCCACTCTTCACCACTCGTGAAGACTATTATAACATTCGATATCTGGAGAGATCAATGCGCTGGATCCCGTAAGAACTGGAAGTTTGTACGATCACGTGAGGAGTGAATCTATGTTTCTGAAATCCTTGAGGACGAGACATAGAGACAACTGCACGTTCGTGACCTCGCTGTGGCAACTGTAAGGTAACAGCATAAAAATGAAAGCGTTTCACCGCAGGGGAACTCCAGTGGCGTTTCCACAATGCACGACCTCGTGCACACAGCACCTGCACTAGCGAATGAAGACAGCCAGATTTGATAAGAAGTAACATTTGGAACACGGTAAAGTGAGTAAATTTGCTTAATACACTCCATTTTCGAATTTTGTTACTATGTTTCAGATTACGAAAAAGTTTTTACTTACTCCACTTAAAAACTGAAAACGGTTAGAAAATAGAACCCAGGAATCGTCCAAACAGTGATGTCAGCAAACCTGATTGTTCTGTTGACAAAAATTTTTTAAACTGTTTCAGTAGTATGTATTATTTTCTATTTAGTTTTTTGGACAGATTGAATTAAAATCAGGAGAAATGTCTATTACACGGTAAAAATTGGTTAAAAAGCCCGACTGAAGTCAACAAGAAAATTAAATACAATACTGCATACACTAAAGGAATCTCAGACTTATCAGTAAGACTTGAACGATGACCAGCAGTCTGAGAAAGGGGCAGAAGAACTTCCAAGCAAGATGCAGATATTGGTAGATGACTATTTATGTCACTAAAAAATGATAATACTGGACTTCAGTTAAAAAAAAGGTCAACATTAAATAAAAAACGCTATGCTGGAGACTTTATGTTTGATACCAGAAGTGATGGAGTTCATACAGTATTAAAATCTCTTTCCTGATAGGCAGATCAAGTAGTCCACTTGTCCAGTCGTGAATTTTCTGCCTGTCTGGTACATCAAGCTGTGTTATTTCTACTATCTTCAGGCCATCTTTTACTGTACTGACCAATCTCTTGATTCAGTCTTAGCTTTACTTTTGTAGCCTTTTAGAAACTGTCTAGTTACACTGGTTAGTTTTTTTAATACGCCCATAGAACATTTAGCTTGCATTTCTTCATGTCCTAATAAATGTTGTTATACTTTTTCATTTATTTTTTGGCGTTAGTATGTACATTATTTGTGCAATACAATTTTAACTTCAAATTTTATTAGTTAATTTTCGTTCTCTCTCCCTTGGATTTCTCAGGTGTATGTCTTTCTGTTTAAAATGAGCGTTTCAGCCCAGCAAAGGCACTCTGGTATAATGGCTGTGTTGTACTGCCTCTGGTCTGTATATTCGGAGAGGCAGTTTTCGTTATAGACGTCTGTTGCAAGCCTGACAGCTGTTCCCATTTGGTGACAACAAATTTCGTAACCACCTTTTCAGAACAGTTCCCTCTGTCGCATACCCTAAACATTTGAACAGAAAAGTTCCTGAATTTCCCGTATTTTGTTTTCAAAATTTTGGTTGACAGGCTGTTGCTAGAATGATACTTAGAGACGTTGTCTGTCAGCTGTTCCTTTAATAATTTACCTTTGCTTTTCAACTGTTTGTGTGCTCTCTACCAGGTACTTAAGTATGACAGCAGAGTAATCATGTAGGTGTAGAAGTAGAATCAGCAGGTCGTCAGCAAAAGCTAAGCAGTTTATCCTCGTACTGAGTTTTGCTACTCTGATTGATTCGTCAGTATTAACCTCCGATATTAGCTCTAGACAGTCTTGGATTGCTTTTTCTAAGACACTGATGAAAAGTAATGGAGATTTCCGACACCTTGTCTCATTTCAAAATCTTCCTAAATCTTTCTTATAAATTTTACGTCAGTTTTTGCATCATCAGATGTGTCACTAATAACTGTGTAGGCTTTGAGGTCAGACCTTGTCCTTCAGAAAGAGAGACTTCGATCCACTGAATAGTACTGTTTTTTTTAACAATTACGTAGGTACAAAATACATTTCTATTATAAATTTTTTCATCTGAGAATTAGTAACAGAACTAAAATTTGTTCTGAGAAAGCTTTAATTGCCTGAAGCCTGCTTAATATTCGCAGTTTTTACATTCAACTTGTAGTCTGTGGTCCAGAGGACACTGAGATAGAGTTTAATTTATTTTAATCGATTATATTTTATTGAAACATCAGGGAAATTGTGCAAGATGTGTCGGTCTTAATATTATGTTATATTATCAAGACTGATATTATGCAAAGTAAATATAGAAACAAAGTAGGAAAAGGAACCGATCGGTTAAGATACTCCAGATATTAAAAGCACGAAGGCAGTTGTTATGGGAAAGATGAGAGTTTCATGTAGACGATAATAGGAAAGACTGATAAAACTGTTTACAGTCGTCTTCGAGAGTATGTGAAAATATACAATAACAGTTTAGTAAGCGGAAGATTCGAAAACAGTAAGTGCAAGGCTGTAAAAACCGCAGAAATTACCGGTAAGACAGGAAATATACACTCCTGGAAATGGAAAAAAGAACACATTGACACCGGTGTGTCAGACCCACCATACTTGCTCCGGACACTGCGAGAGGGCTGTACAAGCAATGATCACACGCACGGCACAGCGGACACACCAGGAACCGCGGTGTTGGCCGTCGAATGGCGCTAGCTGCGCAGCATTTGTGCACCGCCGCCGTCAGTGTCAGCCAGTTTGCCGTGGCATACGGAGCTCCATCGCAGTCTTTAACACTGGTAGCATGCCGCGACAGCGTGGACGTGAACCGTATGTGCAGTTGACGGACTTTGAGCGAGGGCGTATAGTGGGCATGCGGGAGGCCGGGTGGACGTACCGCCGAATTGCTCAACACGTGGGGCGTGAGGTCTCCACAGTACATCGATGTTGTCGCCAGTGGTCGGCGGAAGGTGCACGTGCCCGTCGACCTGGGACCGGACCGCAGCGACGCACGGATGCACGCCAAGACCGTAGGATCCTACGCAGTGCCGTAGGGGACCGCACCGCCACTTCCCAGCAAATTAGGGACACTGTTGCACCTGGGGTATCGGCGAGGACCATTCGCAACCGTCTCCATGAAGCTGGGCTACGGTCCCGCACACCGTTAGGCCGTCTTCCGCTCACGCCCCAACATCGTGCAGCCCGCCTCCAGTGGTGTCGCGACAGGCGTGAATGGAGGGACGAATGGAGACGTGTCGTCTTCAGCGATGAGAGTCGCTTCTGCCTTGGTGCCAATGATGGTCGTATGCGTGTTTGGCGCCGTGCAGGTGAGCGCCACAATCAGGACTGCATACGACCGAGGCACACAGGGCCAACACCCGGCATCATGGTGTGGGGAGCGATCTCCTACACTGGCCGTACACCACTGGTGATCGTCGAGGGGACACTGAATAGTGCACGGTACATCCAAACCGTCATCGAACCCATCGTTCTACCATTCCTAGACCGGCAAGGGAACTTGCTGTTCCAACAGGACAATGCACGTCCGCATGTATCCCGTGCCACCCAACGTGCTCTAGAAGGTGTAAGTCAACTACCCTGGCCAGCAAGATCTCCGGATCTGTCCCCCATTGAGCATGTTTGGGACTGGATGAAGCGTCGTCTCACGCGGTCTGCACGTCCAGCACGAACGCTGGTCCAACTGAGGCGCCAGGTGGAAATGGCATGGCAAGCCGTTCCACAGGACTACATCCAGCATCTCTACGATCGTCTCCATGGGAGAAAAGCAGCCTGCATTGCTGCGAAAGGTGGATATACACTGTACTAGTGCCGACATTGTGCATGCTCTGTTGCCTGTGTCTATGTGCCTGTGGTTCTGTCAGTGTGATCATGTGATGTATCTGACCCTGTGTCAATAAAGTTTCCCCTTCCTGGGACAATGAATTCACGGTGTTCTTATTTCAATTTCCAGGAGTGTACAAAGAATGGTTTTGTTTAGGGCTTTAATGACTACAAAACGGGTGTGAGTGGGGTATGTATCCTTGCGAATGGATGGAAGATGGAAGACCTAAATCATCTGCTCTATTGTAAATCATGAAAAAAGCATGACGCCGATCCAGTCAAAGGTGGATATCGGATACTCAGGTACGTACCGGAGATATTTGGGTACTCCTGGCTGAAGCTGATTATCCATGTGATGTCTGGAGTATGACCCTGTCCAGTCTTGCATGTCGATTTGCTAATGATGACCGCGAGAAAGTATGTGTTTGAACAGAGGAACAGTGACCTGTCATAGTTACGATCCAAGAAACCGCATTAGAGACACGCCCTTAAGAGACTGTAGGAACTCATTGCCCTGAAGATGTCTTAGGTATCTGGTATGGACTCCAGAAACGTTATGGAACGTTGACCGCTAACTGTCCCATTGTTCAAGTCGTTGTATGTACTTAAAAACGAAAATACGGTCGTGCAGTTTATTAAATTTATTGGCAAAGAGGATGCAGCGTTGTATCTTGGATAGTGTCACCGACAGATGTAGAGCAAACTTGGCGGGCATGACCCCGGGTAGTGTTTTAGTAAACTTAATTTTTGTAGTGTAAACGATGTGCATTCAAGTTCTAAGGCCTACGACTTTTTTCTGACTAACTACTCACCCAAAATCGATGAAACTGGCGTTACTTCTCGACGTAATCGCCCTGCAGACGTACACATTTTTCACAACGCTGACACCATGATTCCATGGCAGCGGCAAAGGCTTCTTTAGGAGTCTGTTTTGACCACTGGAAAATCGCTGAGGCAATAGCAGCACGGCTGGTGAATGTGCGGCCACGGAGAGTGTATTTCATTGTTGGAGAAAGGCAAAAGTCACTAGGAGCCAGGTCAGGTGAGTAGGGAGCATGAGGAATCACTTCAAAGTTGATATCACGAATAAACTGTTGCGTAACATTAGCTCGATGTGCGGGTTCGTTGTCTTGGTGAAACAGCACACGCGCAGCCCTTCCCGGACGTTTTTGTTGCCGTGCAGGAAGGAATTTGTTCTTGAAAACATTTTCGTAGGATGCACCTGTTACCGTAGTGCCCTTTCACACGCAATGGGTAAGGATTACGCCCTCGCTGTCCCAGAATATGGACACCATCATTTTCTCAGCACTGGCGGTTACCCGAAATTTTTTTGGTGGCGGTGAATCTGTGTGCTTCCATTGAGCTGACTGGCGCTTTGTTTCTGGATTGAAAAATGGCATCCACGTCTCATCCGTTGTCACAACCGACGAAAAGAAAGTCCCATTCATGCTGTCGTTGCGCGTCAACATTGCTTGGCAACATGCCACACGGGCAGCCATGTGGTCGTCTGTCAGCATTGGTGGCACCCACCTGGATGACACTTTTCGCATTTTCAGGTCGTCATGCAGGATTGTGTGCACAGAACCCACAGAAATGCCAACTCTGGAGGCGATCTGTTCAACAGTCATTCGGCGATCCCCCAAAACAATTCTCTCCACTTTCTCGATCATGTCGTCAGACCGGCTTGTGCGAGCCCGAGGTTGTTTCGGTTTGTTGTCACACGATGTTCTGCCTTCATTAAACTGTCACACCCACGAACGCACTTTCGATACATCCATAACTGCATCACCACATGTCTCCTTCAACTGTCGATGAATTTCAGTTGGTTTCACACCACGCAAATTCAGAAAACGAATGATTGCACGCTGTTCAAGTAAGGAAAACGTCGCCATTTTAAGTATTTAAGACAGTTCTCATTCTCGTCGCTGGTGGTAAAATTCCATCTGCCGTACGGTGCTGCCATCTCTGGGACTTACTGACAATGAACGCGGCCTCATTTTAAAACAATGCGCATGTTTCTATCTCTTTCCAGTCCGGAGAAAAAAAAACGGAGGCCTTAGAACTTGAATGCACCTCGTACTAATGACCTTCAGACGATATTAATAGTGACCACAGACTTTTTGTGGGTGACGCAGTTGTCCATAATGAGGTTGCACAATTATCCATTTATATATTGCGTTGGTCCATAAGTTCGTAGCGTTTTTCCATACGTTTAATAAACGCAATATATACATTAGTCATTAATAATATATTCCTCTTCACTATTTACAACAGTCTGACAACGCTGGGGGTAGCGTCTCGATTCCGCGACTGTACAAACCACATGGGTTTTGAGGTGAGGAATTCATCGAGCAATGTTCGGGGCGCATTTTCGTCCAGAAAGGAAATTCCTTGAATATCGTTCAATAGAGAGCGAAGAAGGTGAAAATCTGAAGGCGTAAGATCAGGTGAATAAGGTGTACTTCTGACTCAATTTTGTGTATTGTTTTTTTGTCTGTCTAGCAGAATGCGGGCTACCGTTATCATGGAGTAGCATCACTTCACGCAGTCTTGCTGGTCTTGGACTGCATCTGCAAGACGTCTCAGTTGTTGACAAGAAATGTCAGCAGTGATGGTCACACCTCAGGTAAACAATTCGTAGTACGCCACACCGTCGCTGTTCCACCACATGCACAACATTATTCTTTGTCAATGTGGTCAGGTCTGTATAGGGAGAGTTGTTGCCTTGTTTGGGCTCAACTGTTCCTTTTTTTTCCTTATGTTAACATAAAGACACTGTTTATCGCCATCAGTAACGGTACAGGATAGGAATGGTCGGTGTTGTTCACGAGCCAGTTGCTGATGAGTAAGGAGAGATGGACATATGGCCATCTGCTAGTTTATGTAATTCTGTCTTTGAGCATGCCGTACCCATACGTGCGATTTTTTAACTTTCCCCCTCACATGCAAATGTCTCACGATGCTGGAGCGATCACAGTTCATCGTATCTGCCTCTTACCGAGAATACTGAAGTGGATCATTGTAGATTAATACGTCTAAACGATCTTCATCAAACCCCGAAGGTCTGCCCAAACGTGGAGGGTCTTTAATGTCAAAACGAACCTCCTTAAAACGAGAAAACCATTTTCTTGGCGTGTTCTGTCCAATGGCGTTATCTTCACACATGCCGAAAATGTTTCTCGTTAGCTGCGATGCTGTCAGCCCTCTACTGAACTCAAACAGATGGGTATGTCGGAAATGTTTCGACCTCTCCACTTGGCACTCCGTTGAAGAGTCCGCAGCTCCACTCACTTCTCCAAATGACAAACTGACGATAGGTAAACTCAAATAACAACAGCGGAGTGACTACAAATGAAAGATGACAATCGATAAACGAACATATAGCAACCGGAATATCAACATGCAAAACAAAAACGCTAGTAACTGAGGTACAAATCTAATATATTGACAAGATTCCAAAGTGGTGGTGTAAAGTTAGATGAGTAAAACTGTGCCAGTCACAAAAATCAGAACTGTAATATCTTTGGAGTACAGTATCAGGTAGTCACAAATGGAACCAGTCAACTAATACACAGCGAAGCGCAAGGGAAACCGGTGCAGGAATGCGTATTCAAATACAGATATGCAACGGGCAGAATACGGCGCTGCGGTCGGAAATGCCTATATAAAACAAAAAGTGTCTGGCACAGTTGATAGATCGGTTACTGCTGCTACAATGACAGGTTATCAAGGTTCAAGTGAGTCTGAACGTGGTGTTGCAGCCGGAGCCCATCGATGGGACGCGGCATCTCCGAGGTAGCGATGAAGTGGGGATTTTCCCGTACGACCATTTCACGAGTGTAACGTGAATATCAGGAATCCGGTAAAATATCGAATCTCCGACATCGCTGTGGCCGGAGGAACGGCACCAAGGACGACTGAAGTGAATCGTTCAACGTGACAGAAATGGTCGGCCGCTGTGACCGATCGGTTCTAGGCGTTTCAGTCCGGAACCCCGCTGCTGCTACGGTCGCAGGTTCGAATCCTGCCTCAGGCATGGCTGTGTGTTAGGTTAGTCACGTTTAAGTAGTTCGAAGTCTAGGGGACAGAAATGCAAACCTTCCACAAATTACTACAGATTTCAATGCTGGGCCATCAGCAAGTGTCAGCGTGCGAACCATTCAACAAATCATCACCGATATGCGTTTTCGGAGCTGAAGGCCCACTCGTGTACCGTTGGCGACTGCACGACACAAAGCCTTACGCCTTGCCAGGGCCCGTCAGTACCGACATTAGACTTTTGATGAATAGAAATATGTTGCCTGTTCGGACAAGACTCATTTCAGATCGTATCGAGCGGATGAACGTGTACGGATATGGGGACAACCTCATGAACCCATGAACCTTGCATGTCAGCAGGGGACTGTTCAAGCTGGTGGCAGCTCTGTGATGGTGTGTGACGTGTACATTTGGAGTGATACGGGGCCCCTGATACGTCTAGATACGATTCTGACAAATGATACGTACGTAAGCATCCTGTCTGATCACCTGCATCCATTCGTGTCCATTGCGCATTTCGACAGACTTGTGTGGTAATTCCAGCAGGACAATGCGACACCCCACACGTCCAGAATTGCTACAGATTGGCTCCAGGAACACTCTCATGAGTTTAAACACTTCCCACTTCCGCTGGCAACCAAATTCCCCAGACATGAACATTATTGAGTGTATTACGATGCCTTGCAACGTCCTGTTCAGAAGAGATCTACACCCCCCTCGCAATCAAACGGATTTATGTACAGCCCTGCAGGATTCATGGTGTCAGTTGCCTCCAGCACTACTTCAGACATTAGTCGAGTCCATACCACGTCGTGTTGCTACACTTAGGCCTGCCCGCCGGGGTCCTACGCGATATTAGGAGAGTGTACCAGTTTCCTTGACTCTTCATTGTAAATATGTGAGGGAATGAAATGGTATGATCCCATCGTAGGTGCAGTGGGCCAGAGAATTCGATCCACTGGTAGGATACTACACTACTGAGCATTAAAATTGCTACACCAAGAAAAAATGCAGATGATGCAATTTGGGTGCATAGATCCTGAGATATCCGTACCCAGAACAACCAACTCTGGCAGCAATAACGGCCTTGAAACGCCTGGGCATTGAGTCAAACAGAGCTTGGATGGCGTGTACCGGTACAGCTACCCATGCAGCTTCAACACGATACCAAAGTTCATCAAGAGTAGTCACTGGCGTGTTGTGACGAGCCAATTGCTCGGCCACCATTGACCAGACGTTTCCAGTTGGTGAGAGATCTGGAGAATGTGCTGGCCATGGCAGCAGTCGAACATTTTCTGTATCGAGAAAGGCCCGTACAGGACCTGCAACATGCGGTCGTGCATTATCCTGCTGAAATGTAGCGTTTCGCAGGGATCGAATGAAGGATAGAGGCACGGGTCGTAACACATCTGAAATGTAACGTCCACTGTCCAAAGTGCCATCAATGCGAACATGAGGTGACCGAGACGTGTAACCAATGGCACCCCATACCATCATGCAGGGTGATACGCCAGTATGGCGATGACGAATACACGCTTCCAATGTGCGTTCAGTGCTATGTCGCCAAACACGGATGCGACCATCATGATGCTGTAAACAGAACCTGGATTCATCCGAAAAAATGACGTTTTGCCTTTCGTACACCCAGGTTCGTCGTTGAGAATACCATCGCAGGCGCTCCTGTCTGTGATGCAGTGTCAAGGGTAACCGTGGCCATGGTCTCCGAGCTGATAGTCCATGCTGCTGCAAACACCGACGAACTGTTCGTGCAGATGGTTGGTGTGTTGCAAACGTCCCCATTTGTTGACTCAGGAATCGAGACATGGCTGCACGATCAGTTACAGCCATGCGGATAAGATTCCTGTCATCTCGACTGCTAGTGATACGAGGCCGTTGGGATCCAGCACTGCGTTCCTCGTGAACCCACCGATTCCATATTCTGCTAAGAGTCGTTGTATCCCGACCAACGCGAGCAGCAATGTCGCGATACGATAAACCGCAACCGCGATAGGCTACAATCCGCCCTTTATCAAAGTCGGAAACGTGATGGTACGCATTTCTCCTCCTTACAAGAGGCATCACAACAACGTTTGACCAGGCAACGCCGGTCAACTGCTGTTTGTGTATGAGAAATCGGTTGGAAACTTTCCTCATGTCAACCCGTTGTAGGTGTCGCCACCGGCGCCAAGCTTGTGTGAATGCTCTGAAAAGCTAATCATTACATGTCACAGCGTCTTGTTCCTGTCGGTGAAATTTCGCGTCTGTAGCACGACATCCTCATGGTGTAGGAATTGTAATGGCCAGTAGTGTAGTAATGTTCAGTCTGTTTCAAAGGAAACTGCCTACGAGACACTCTACTATTGCTAGAGACTGCTCAAGTGTGTGTGTGTGTGTGTGTGTGTGTGTGTGTGTGTGTGTGTGTGTGTGTGTGTGTGTGTGAGTGTGTGTGCGCGATACTTGCCAGGTGGAAGTAATAGGTTTATTTAACTATAAAATCAAGAGCAGCACGAATTATCAGAGATTTGTTTGACTTATGCAAGAGCGTCACGAAATGAAGAAAACCCTGGAAGGGTAAAAGCTTGAAGGTAGATGATAACATTCCAACCAAAGCATATTCAAAAAGATTCATAATTTTAAATGAGGAATCTAGCGATGTATTGTAGGCCCAAGTTATCGCTCCCATAGCACCCGTTAAGAGAAGATTAGACTGACCACGTTGCTCAAGGAGGCGTCTAGGCAATCGTTCTTTCCGTGTTCCATACGCGAATGTAACGGGAAGAAACACTGATATGTGATACTGTGTGAAATACCCTCTACCATTCACTTCACAGTGGTTTGGAGGGTATGTATGTAAATTTAGGTATGGAAGGTGGGCGCTACGACGTATCACCTGATTCGCCGACGAACAGGATCACTGTATGAGTTTTTTGGTTACTGCTTCTAATTCAGATGACTTACGCAGTTTCAATCTGTTTTTGTTTCTTAAGAGAAAACTCTCATCCTAGCAAACTACTACAAATATTACTCTGCTCAGAATCTACCAGCACCGATTAGGGATAGACGAAACGTTTTACTCGACGTACGTTATGCAAACTGCTAAATGAAAGGACTATCGCCAACTCCACTTCTTTAGACGTAATACCCCAGAACTCGGCCATAGGCCTGGACCAGTTGTTACTACAACCATATATCAGAACAGGAAAGCAAAATGCTCCAGCCCCCTTACAGCAAAGTACTTCATTGTAACATTTTTCATCTTGTACTGGAGATCCTGAGTTTTTACGAGGGTTAGAACTTAATTAGTGGAAACTATTTATTCACAACCGATACAAAAGAGTTACATGTTTGCACTTGTTACTGCCCTTCAAAATAGGCACCAGCGTTGTGTAGAACCCGTTGCCAGCGATGTGGAAGGCGTAGTGTGTCGTTAGCAGAGCCTGTTCTGAAACTTCCTGGCAGATTAAAACTGTGTGCCGGACCGAGACTCGAACTCGGGACCTTTGCTTTTCGCGTGCGAGTGCACTACCAACTGACCTACCCAAGCACGACTCACGCCCCTTCCTCATAGCTTTAATTCCGCCAGTACCTCGTCTTCTACCTTCTAGAGCCTGTTCTGTTGATGGTGCGAATGGAGCGGTCTACTACCTGTCGAATCTGTGGAATAATTCTGAAGCGAATGCCACGAAGTGGTTCCTTCACTTTAGGAATCAAATCAAAGTCACAAGGACTTTGGTCCGGGTAGTATAGTGGATGGTACAGTACTTCCCAGTTCCATCGACCGAACAGAGGAGCCACAGCTTGCGCTGTATGCGCCCGTGCATTGCCGTGCAAAATGATCGGTGGGTTGCGCAGAAAGTGTCGCCCTTTCTTTCGATAAGCTGGTCGCAGGTGATGCTCCAGAAACGCACAGTAATACTGTGCACTGACGGTCTGCCGAGGAGGAACCTAATACGGCAGCCGCCGAACCGAGAACACGCGCAGCAGAGCAGCAGCAGCACTTGTGTGATAAACTGTAAATTAATTAAGTCTTTGTTTCTTGTTGAGGCAACGGTCTTGCCGCTGTGGATACACAGGTTCCCGTGAGATCACCGAAGTTAAGCGCTGTCGGGCGTGGTTGGCACTTGGATGGGTGACCATCCAGCCGTCATGCGCTCTTGTCATTTTTCGGGGTGGACTCAGCCTCGTGATGCCAATTGAGGAGCTACTCGACCGAACAGTAGCGGCTCTGGTCAAAGAAAACCATCATAACGACCAGGAGAGCGGTGTGCTGACCACACGCCCCTCCTATCCGCATCCTCAACTGAGTATGACACGGCGGTCGGATGGCCCCAATGAGCCACTTGTTGCCTGAAGAGGGAATGCTTTTTGTTTCTTGTTCACGTGCTTCTGCAAAGAAGTGAACTGTACGTGTGTATTTTACTGTGTAGACTAATGGTTAGAAAATTAATCGTAGTACTTGTTTTTTGCTTAAGTCTTGTGAATATCCTTGTGTAGGGCGGTTTCCTAGTGTAAATTTTCCGAATAGATACATTTATTTCCGTTTAATCGTTTGTTGCCGCGCGGGATTAGCCGAGCGGTCTAGGGCGCTGCAGTGATGGAGTATGCGGCTGGTCTCGGCGGAGGATCGAGTCCTCCCTCGGACATGGGTGTGTGTGTTTGTCCTTAGGATAATTTAGGTTAAGTAGTGTCTAGGCTTTGGGACTGATGACCTTAGCAGTTAAGTCCATAAGATTTGACACATATTTGAACATTTTTTTAATCGTTTGCGGTCTCAGAGTTCAGTGAGAAATCTGCACACCAACTTCTAGTGTTACTTTATTCTCCCCTGGTATATTTTCAAACTCAGTAGCGCCATTTGAGACCTTATTTCTATCTTGTACACAGTACAATATGGCTAAGGACTGTGCTTTTTGTGACGGGTCACAAGGAGAGATGCCTGCTGTACGTAAACAGCTAGAAGCTGCTTTGGCAACCGTCGACAAGCTTCTAGCTAATGCCCGAAGTTCCGAAGTTGCGGTGACGTGCCGGCCGTTGTGGCCGAGCGGTTCTAGGCGCTTCAGTCTGGAACCGTGCGACCGCTGCCTCGGGCGTGGATGTGTGTAATGTCCTTAGGTTAGTCAGGTTCAAGTAGTTCTAAGTTCTAGAGGACTGATGACCTCAGATATTAAGTCCCATGGTGCTCAGAGCCATTTGAACCATTTTGCGGTGAGGTCGGGGCGCCAGTGACGAGAACTGCGATATGTTTGGTGTCACTGGAATCCCCTGGTGGCCCGGACGTCACAGCGGCTTCTGATATGCGGCATCTGACCGGTCCTTCCTCACGCTAGAGCGGGTGGCAGATAGTGGTGGGTTGGCGTGTCACTGGGCGGGAGGCGAAAGAGGGGGCAGGCCGTGGGGCTGGCTCACTAAGTCATAGCAACAGGTACGAGGTGCTCCCCAGTGTTGGTGATAACTCTGAGCCAGCGCGGGATGGCTCTCCTGTTGGGCCAATGGTCGATTTTCCTGCCCAGTCCAGACAATTGCAGAGGGTGGGTTTGCTAGTCATTCGGTGCTCCAATGTCAGGCGGGTGATGGAGTCCCTCAGGGAGGTAGCAGGGAAAGCGAGAAAGAATTCCAGTGCGCATTCGGTCTGTTTGCCGGGAGATCTCATCCGTGATGTGAACGACGCCCTGCCGGGGGCTATCGAGCGCACTATGTGCAACCGGCTGCATGTAGTGGCACATGTGAGCACGAATAACGCCTGCCGCTTGGGTTCTGACGCCATCCTCTGCTCCTTTCGGCGGCTGGCTGATTTGATCAAGGCAACTAGCAACGCACGCTGGGTGCAGGTTAAGCTATCTACACTCCTGGAAATGGAAAAAAGAACACATTGACACCGGTGTGTCAGACCCACCATACTTGCTCCGGACACTGCGAGAGGGCTGTACAAGCAATGATCACACGCACGGCACAGTGGACACACCAGGAACCGCGGTGTTGGCCGTCGAATGGCGCTAGCTGCGCAGCATTTGTGCACCGCCGCCGTCAGTGTCAGCCAGTTTGCCGTGGCATACGGAGCTCCATCGCAGTCTTTAACACTGGTAGCATGCCGCGACAGCGTGGACGTGAACCGTATGTGCAGTTGACGGACTTTGAGCGAGGGCGTATAGTGGGCATGCGGGAGGCCGGGTGGACGTACCGCCGAATTGCTCAACACGTGGGGCGTGAGGTCTCCACAGTACATCGATGTTGTCGCCAGTGGTCGGCGGAAGGTGCACGTGCCCGTCGACCTGAGACCGGACCGCAGCGACGCACGGATGCACGCCAAGACCGTAGGATGCTACGCAGTGCCGTAGGGAACCGCACCGCCACTTCCCAGCAAATTAGGGACACTGTTGCTCCTGGGGTATCGGCGAGGACCAGTCGCAACCGTCTCCATGAAGCTGGGCTACGGTCCCGCACACCGTTAGGCCGTCTTCCGCTCACGCCCCAACACCGTGCAGCCCGCCTCCAGTGGTGTCGCGACAGGCGTGAATGCAGGGACGAATGGAGACGTGTCGTCTTCAGCGATGAGAGTCGCTTCTGCCTTGGTGCCAATGATGGTCGTATGCGTGTTTGGCGCCGTGCAGGTGAGCGCCACAATCAGGACTGCATACGACCGAGGCACACAGGGCCAACACCCGGCATCATGGTGTGGGGAGCGATCTCCTACGCTGGCCGTACACCACTGGTGATCGTCGAGGGTACACTGAATAGTGCACGGTACATTTAAACCGTCATCGAACCCATCGTTCTACCATTCCTAGACCGGCAAGGGAACTTGCTTTTCCAACAGGACAATGCACGTCCGCATGTATCCCGTGCCACCCAACGTGCTCTAGAAGGTGTAAGTCAACTACCCTGGCCAGCAAGATCTCCGGATCTGTCCCCCATTGAGCATGTTTGGGACTGGATGAAGCGTCATCTCACGCGGTCTGCACGTACAGCACGAACGCTGGTCCAACTGAGGCGCCAGGTGGAAATGGCATGGCAAGCCGTTCCACAGGACTACATCCAGCATCTCTACGATCGTCTCCATGGGAGAATAGCAGCCTGCATTGCTGCGAAAGGTGGATATACACTGTACTAGTGCCGACATTGTGCATGCTCTGTTGCCTGTGTCTATGTGCCTGTGGTTCTGTCAGTGTGATCATGTGATGTATCTGACCCCAGGAATGTGTCAATAAAGTTTCCCCTTCCTGGGACAATGAATTTACGGTGTTCTTATTTCAATTTCCAGGAGTGTATTTGTAGCATCGTTCCGAGGGATGATCGCGGTCCTCTGGTTTGGAGCAGAGTGGAAGGTCTAAACCAGAGGCTCAGACGACTCTGCGACGGTATCTGATACGAATTTCTCGACCTCGGTTACCGGACGAAGAATTGTAGGATTCCCCTTAATAGGTCTGACGTACACTACACTCAGGAAGCGGCTACTAGGGTAGCGGAGTGCGTGTGGCTTGCACATGGGGCTTTTTTTTTCGTTCTTTTTGGGTCTTTGGTACTTTGGTTCACACCTGTCATACGTGACCTGGAAGACTTTGAACAGACTGCGTGTTGGGTTGTCAAGGTGCAAAGCCGACCTCAGGAAGTGAGGCTTCAGTAACGAGAAGGAAACTTGTCAGTGTGGTGATGTACAGGACGAACAACATCTGCTAGTCTGCAGGAACCTACCGGCTGCATGCACTATCTGTTATCTTGCTGCAGCCAGCGAAACTACTGTGGTAACTGCCGAATACTGGGCCCGTCAAAAAAACATAATCACCTTGCTGCTTGTTTATCTGCTGCATGTTTGTATATATTATTGAGTCTGTGTCATAAATACTACTTTACACACTTGTTTTGCAAATCAAACTGCCAACCCAATGACGTATATGTTCGTTACTATATACTTCGTTGGGTTGGTAACAAATGGGTAAACATACCAAAGACGATGAAACACGTAATGGAGTCGCAATATTTACACTGTGAAAGGAAGTGTACGACGAAATAGTTGTATAGAGTGTCAGAAGAACGGTAGTCCATCACAATAAAGAGTGAGAAACATGGTGAACAGTGTGTGGGTGGCGAAAATACAAAGAGGTGAATACAGAACAGCGATGAAAGTGATAGTTGTACCTCCAGACCATATGTGAGGAAACGCAGATCAGCAAATCGTAAGTAATTACATTTTTACAAAAAATTGCGAAGTGAACTGACTGATAATCTATAACTAAACAAAACTGTTATCATTATAGATCCCACTGATGATACCTTAGAACAGGAGAAGGCGAAACGCGTATGGGATAAATAAAATAAAAAGCAGCAGGAAAAGGCAGTTTTATTTGCAAAACAAGTATTTATATGCTTGCTGCGGAGGATGGCCACACAAACAAACTACTGTACATATTTAATTTTGAAAATTTGTTATGTGAATCAATAATTATTAGTTTTTGTAATTATTTTATGTACTGGACTCGAAAAATAAAATAAAATAGAATGGGGCTTTTTTTAGGTTAGAGGACCCCTCCGTTGGGAGCAAAGACGATTTGCCTATTGAATCAGCCACAGCGACCTTAGAGAATCTAGGTCCTCGCAAATCAGAGACAGAAAAGATTAATATGATTTTAGTAAACTGCAGAAGCATCCAAGGAAAGGTCCCAGAATTAGTATCGCTTACTGAATGTTATAATGCACAGACAGTATTGGGAACAGAAAGCTGGTTGAAGCCAGACGTCAATGATAACGAAATCCTAAGGTCAGACTGGAATACTTATCGTATGGATAGGTGAGTCGCCAGTGGTGGCGGCGTGTTTATTGCAGTAAAAAATTCGATAAAATCTAGCGAGTTTATCACGGTTTCCGAATGTGAATTAATCTGGGTGAAAATGAGTATCGAAGAACGGTAAAAAATGGTGACCGGGTGCTTTTATAGATCACCTGTGTCAGGATCTGTAGTTGTAGAACGCTTCAGACAGAGCTTGCAAAATATCATTAGTAATTTTCCTGATCATGTCGCTGTAATAGGGGGTGTCTTCAGCTTGCCAAGTATAGAATGGGAGTGTAATGCCGTCAAAACTGGTGCCGGAGACAGGGAACCGCGTGGCATCGTTCTGGATGTTTTGTCCGAAAATTACCTTGAGCAGATAGTTAGAGAAACAACTTGTGAGAGTAGCGTCTTAGATCTCCTGGCAACACACAGACCTGAACTTATTGAATCAGTTAACGCAAGGAAGGTATCAGAGATCATAAAGCTGTGACAGGATCTATGACGGCGGGTCCTACAAGGAATATTAAGGAAGGTAGGAAGATGTATTTGCTCAGCAAGGGTGACAGGATATAAATTACAGAATATCTCAGCAGCAAATAATCTGTGACGAGGACGAAGATGTAGAGAACAAATGGAAGAAAAATTCAAAGGCATGTGCTGTTTGAGGCTTTCCCGGCGCTGCATCTGCTTGATAGGTTCCCGGGATTTACGCCGGATCATATTGTAGAAACCGCACAATATTTCAGCGAGACAACTGCCCGCCATCTTCAGGTGCTACTGTCGCGTCGCTGAGAAGCGCGCCAATTTATATGCTGGCTTTCTAGAACAGCGCAGGCGCCAGCGGGGCATAACGTCATCGAAGACCAATCGTAGACAGCGTCGAATACCAGAGTCCTCTGCTGAAGAAACGGGTCGCGGTCTGCGGAAGCGCGCCGCGGCGCGGGAAAATGCGGCCGGGAGCGACGGACCCCGTTCGCGCGCGCGATTTAAGCATCTGCGCTAAGGCTTCCCATCTGCGTTGACTCGGCGCGGTTACTAATCTGTGGCTGACGGTTCCTTAGTGCCGCCAAGGCTGGTTCCCAGGCTTTGCTCAGGTGAAACCCCGTGTCTCTGTTTAATAGGTCACTACTTATTTCGACCGCCTCCTTGATGATGGAGTCCCAGTATGTGGAAGCATGCGAGAGGATCTTAGTTTTTTCATAATTCATGCCGTGTCCCGTGTCAAGGCAATGCTCAGCAACCGCAGATTTCTCTGGCTGGCCCAACCTCGTGTGAGAAATCTGCGGCGCGCGCGAACGGGGTCCGTCGCTCCCGGCCGCATTTTCCCGCGCCGCGGCGCGCTTCCGCAGACCGCGACCCGTTTCTTCAGCAGAGGACTCTGGTATTCGACGCTGTCTACGATTGGTCTTCGATGACGTTATGCCCCGCTGGCGCCTGCGCTGTTCTAGAAAGCCAGCATATAAATTGGCGCGCTTCTCAGCGACGCGACAGTAGCACCTGAAGATGGCGGGCAGTTGTCTCGCTGAAATATTGTGCGGTTTCTACAATATGATCCGGCGTAAATCCCGGGAACCTATCAAGCATTCAAAGGCATCGTTCAATGTGTCCTAGGGAAGTACGTTCCGAGTAATGTTGTAAGGGATGGGAAAGATCCACCATGGCTTAACAGCCGTGTTAGAAAAGCGCTACATAAACAAAGAGCATTTCATCTCAGATTCAAGACAAGTAAAAACCTGGCTGACAAACAAAAGCTGAACGAAGCGAAAATGAGCGTAAGGGGAGCAATGAGATAAGCGTTCAGTGATTTCAAAAGTGAGACATTGTCAACCGACCTGAGTAAAAACCCTAAGAGATTTTGGTCGTATGTAAAATCAGTAAGTGGGTCAAAATCATCTATTCATTCTCTCAGCGATCACATCGGCACAGAAACGGAAGATAAACAGAGAGAAGGCCGAAATACTGAATTCGGTCTTCCGAATTTGTTTCTCCGCGGATGATCGTAACACTGTCCCTAATTTCAATCGTCGTGGGAACGTAGAAATGGCAGATATTAAGATAACCGATCATGGAACTGAAAAGCAGCTACAATCGCTTAGTAGTGGAAAGAAATCGGGACCAGTTGAGATACCTACAAGATTCTATAAAGATTATGCGAAAGAACTTGGTCCCCTTCTAGCAGTAATTTATCGTACGTCGCTTGAACAATGAAAGGTACCTAACGACTGGAAAAAAGCGCGGGTCATTCCCGTTTTTAAGGAAGGCCGTAGGACAAATCCACAGAATTATAGACCTATGTCGTTGACGTGAGTCTGTTGTAGAAATATGGAACATGTTTTATGCTCAAGAATTATGACGTTATTGAAAAATGAACAGCTGCTCTATAAAAATCAACATGGATTCCGCAAACACAGATCCTGCAAAGCTCTGCTGGCTCTGTTCCTCCATGAGACCCACAGCGCAGTGGACAACGGCGCTCAGGCTGATGCCGTGTTCATTGATTTCAGTGAGGCATTTTGACACCGTCCCGCATTGCCGTTTAATGAAAAAAAAAAAAAAGAGCTTACGGAGTATCGGTGCAGACCTGAGTGTCGTAGGACCGTTGCTATTCACAGTATACATAAATGACCTGGTGGATGACATCGGAAGTTCACTGAGGCTTTTTGCAGATGATGCTGTGGTGTATCGAGAGGTTGTAACAATGGAAAATTGTACTGAAATGCAGGAGGACCTGCAGCGAATTGACGCATGGTGCAGGGAATGGCAGTTGAATCTCAATGTAGACAAGTGTAATGTGCTGCGAATACACAGAAAGATAGATCCTTTATCATTTAGCTACAAAATAGCAGGTCAGCAACTGGAAGCAGTTAATACCATAAATTATCTGGGAGTACGCATTAGAAGTGATTTAAAATGGAATGATCATATAATGATGATCATTGGTAAAGCAGATGCCAGACTGAGATTCATTGGAAGAATCCTAAGGAAATGCAATCCGAAAACAAAGGAAGTAGGTTACAGTACGCTTGTTCGCCCACTGCTTGAATACTGCTCGCCAGTGTGGGATCCGTACCAAACTGGGTTGATACAAAACATAGAGAATTCCAACGGAGAGCAGCGCGCTTCGTTACAGGATCATTTAGTAATCGCGAAAGCGTTACGGAGATGATAGATAAACTCCAGTGAAAGACTCTGCAGGAGAGACGCTCAGTAGCTCGGTACGGGCTTTTGTCAAAGTTTCGAGAACATACCTTCACCGAAGAGTCAAGCAGTATATTGCTCCCTCCTACGTATATCTCGCGAAGAGACCATGAGGATAAAATCAGAGAGATTAGAGCCCACACAGAAGCATACCGACAATCCTTCTTTCCACGAACAATACGAGACTGGAATAGAAGGGAGAACCGATAGAGGTACTGAAGGTACCCTCCGCCACACACCGTCAGGTGGCTTGCGGAGTATGGATGTAGATGTAGATGTAGATGTAGATTGGATTCAAGACTTTCTTGCAGATAAAACTCAACACTTCGCTCTTAATGGAACTAAATCGACAGATGTAAAGGTAATATCCGGAGTACCACAGGAAAGTGTGATAGGACCGTTGCAGCTCACAACACATATAAATGATCTAGTAGAAAGCGTCGGATGCTCTTTAAGGCTATTCGGAGATAATGCAACTGTTTATACCAAAGTAGCAATGCCAGAAGATCCACTACTGTACAGCTACACTACTGATCACAAACAGCTGGAGACAGAGTCTGCCGTAAAATATCTAGGCGTAGCCATCCAGAGCGACATTAAGTGGAAGGGCCATATAAAACAGATAGTTGCAGAAGCAGACACAAGACTCAGATTCATCGGAAGAATCTTAAGGAAATGTAACACATCCACGAAAGAAGTGCCTTATAAGGCGCTTGTTCGTCCTATTCTTGAGTATTGTTCATCTATCTGGGATCCCTATCAGGTAGAGATTCGTCACACCAATATTCAAGAAAGGTAGTAGGAGTAATCCACTAAATTACAGGCCCATATCGTTAACGTCGATATACAGCAGGATTTTAGAACATATTGTGTTCGAACATTATGAATTACCTCGAAGGAAACGGTCTATTACCACACTGTCAACATGGGTTTAGAAAACATCGTTCCTGTGAAACACAACTAGCTCTTCCTTCACATGAAGTGCTGAGTGCTATTGAAAAGGGATTTCAGATCGATTCCGTACTCCTGGATTTCCGGAAAGCTTTTGACACTGTACCACACAAACGGCTCGTAGTGAAATTGCGTACTTATGGAATATCGTCTCAGTTATGTCTCAGAATTGCGATTTCCTGTCAGAGAGGTCACAGTTCATAGTAATTGACCGAAAGTCATCGAGTAAAACAGAAGTAATTTCAGGCGTTCGCCAAGGTAGTGTTATAGGCCCTTTGCTGTTCCTTATGCATATAAACGATTTGGGAGACAATCTGAGCAGCCTTCTTCGGTTGTTTGCAGATGACGCTGTCGTTTATCGACTAATAACATCAGAAGATCAAAACAAACTGCAAGTCGATTTAGAAAAAATATCTGAATGGTGCGAAAAGTGGCAGTTGGCCCTAAATAACGAAAAGTGTGAGGTCATCCACATGAGTTCTAGAAGGAATTCGTTAAACTTCGGTTACATGATAAATCAGTCTAATTTAAAAGCCGTAAATTCAACTAAATACCTAGGTATTACAATTACGAACAAATTGGAAAGGTTCAAATGGCTCTGAGCACTATGGGACTCAACAGCTGAGGTCATCAATCCCCTAGAACTTAGAACTTCTTAAACCTAACTAACCTAAGGACATCACACACATCCTTGCCCGAGGCAGGATTCGAACCTGCGACCGTAGCGGTCGCGCGGTTCGAGACTGAAGCTCCTAGAACTGCTCGGCCACCCCGGCCAGCTAAATTGGAAAGAACACATAAAAAATGTTGTGGGGAAGACTAACCGAAGGCTGTGTTTTATTGGCGGGACACTTAGAATACTGCTACGCGGTGTGGGATCCTTAGCAGGTGGGACTGACGGAGTACATCGAAAAAGAACAAAGAAAGGCAGCACGTTTTGTATTATCGCGAAATATGAGAGAGACTGCCACAGAAGTGATACAGGATTTGAGCTGGAAATCACTAAAAGAAAGGCGTTTTTCGTTGCGACGTAATCTTCTCACAAAATTCCTATCACCAACTTTCTTCTCCGAATGCGAAGATATTTTTTTGACACCGTGCTACATAGGGCGGAAGGTTCACCACGATAAAATAAGGGAAATCAGAGCTCGTACGGAAAGATATAGGTGTTCATTCTTTCCGCGCGCTGTACGAGATTGGAATAATAGAGAATTCGGAAGGTGGTTCGATGAATCCCGTGCCAGGCACTTAAATGTGATTTGCAGAGTATCCATGTAGATGTAGATGTAGATGAAGAGCTGATGCAGGAGATAGAGAAGCTACAACGAAGAGCGGCGCGTTTCGTCACGGAATCGTTTAGCTGGCGAGAGAGCGTTAGGGAGATGCTAAACAAACTCCACTATCAGACGTTACAAGAGAGACGCTATTACTTCCCTCGACATACATCTCGCGTATTGACCACGAGGAGAATATTCGAGAAATTAGAGCCAGTACAGAGACATACCGACAATCATTCTTCCCACGCTGTATTCCCGAGTGGAACAGGGTTGGAGGGATCAGATAGTGGTACCAAAGTACCCTCCGCCATACACCATTAGGTGGCTTGCGGAGTATGACGTTGATATAGATGTTAGGATAACATCATCACAGTCATACACGAGAATCACCATAACTTTCACCATACTGGGGCTGTGACGCACTTTCGCGGCGACCCATAATGACGCCATTCGTTGGACTGATGTTTCAGTTTTGGCTCGTAAGATGTGGCCCATGTCTCATCCTGCGTTACGATACGGCGTAAGGAAGCCTCTCCTTCGCGCACATAGCGCTCCAAGTGCGTCTGAGCAGCTTCGTAACGCATCCATTTCTGCACTTCCGTCAACTCGTGCGGATCCCATAGTGATGCAATTTTTCGCATACCCCGGCGTTCCTTCAGGATGCGAAGCACAGTCGTGCGCGCTAATCCAGTTTTGTGGGCGAGCTCACGAGTCGTATGGCGTCGATCACTGTCCGCTAACGCGGCAACAGCATGGACTTAATCTTCAGAGACGGTAGGACGACCTGCCCGGTGCATGTCTGCCACAGTTTACCGACCTTCGTTGAAGGCTTTTACCCAACGTGCCGCTGTTCTGTGCGGCAATGCCGATTCCCCGCACGCCTCTTGAAGACCTTGATGACACTGTCGTGCTGTACGACCTCTGGCACATTCAATCTTGATCCAACTCCGTTGTTCCTCTTTCGAAAACAGTGACACCATTACGTTAGACCACTCGCTCACAAGTGACTGCGTTTCCCTCGATTGTGCACTAGAGATGGGCAAAACTGTTCTTTTCAGAGATCGGATCAGAACTGTTCACTCCCTGAAATGAATTAGCTCTTTTTCATGACTCACCACTCATTTACAATAGAAAATAAATGGAAGGCACATTGCCCTTTAAACTTGGTTTATTCCAGTACTATACCTGTATTTTGATCTTATTTGATCCTATTTTGAAGCAACACAGAAAATGAGTAAGAATTTTGTATTGTTTATTGAAATTTCCACGATATGACAAAGTTTTTGATTATTGATTTATTTTGCACTATCGTGGTTTTTTGGGTGATCGGAAAATGTTGTAACTTGAGATTTACATTAACAATATATTTGGCTATAATGTATTAAAATTTGATTAATCTCATACAAATACATCGCAAGCCATATATTTTTAAAGTGAACGTTTCCTTCCGAAGACGCCTAAAATCGCAAAATCCGTACCAGAATAAGAAAAAAAATATAAATTTGACTGTAAAACGAAAGTGCTGCATATAGCCTTACGCAGAATAAAACAAGGAAAATATTGGTGTATCACATTTTGCGATACGTTTATCGGTTCGCTCGTAATTAAAACGTAAATTCGAGTGTCCATAATAAAAATCCTATAGTAAGAGGAGTCGTCAGGAACCTAATCTGATCAGTTTAAACAAATAAAAATAAAATAAAAACAAATGATGTATACATAACATAATAATGTAATATACATAGCGGTATTACTACGAAGAACAATATCCAGTAGAGACGAACTCCGATGCAGAAGCACTGAGTCGAGCATGTCGAGCCGCGAACTGTATTACTGCGTGAGCTAGGACCGCAGAGACCAGAGTGACACCTGAGTTGCTTTGCTCAACGCTCTGGCTAGAGTCGAGAACGGTGGGGTGAGCATTGAGCGGGCGAGTTCCGAGGGTGGGGGGAGCGGTGAACGGCCACCACTCACCCGCTCCGAGACAAATCGTCCATTCCCTTGTGAGCAGGTTGTTGCAAGTAGCTCCTATGTTATCTGCTAGGTGGCTCTCTGTCCTGTTGCTCACATCAACTGCCCAGAGGGCAGGACGTGCGACTGAAATGATCGCTGACAGAGTGCGATGCGAAGTTAAGCTGCGCCAGACACTGCACGCGGCAGACGACGCACAGAGATGGCACGGCATATGTGAAACACAAAATCCAATGGGGCACTGCACAATGCAGGCAGCCAAGGTAGAAGCAGGGCAGAGGCCGGCGCTGGCTGTGTTGTGTAGCGTGCACTGTGCTGTGACCAGCAGAGGCGCTGCTGATATGCTCCGTCTCTCTCTCTCTCTCTCTCTCTCTCTCTCTCTCTCTCTGCCGTGGGAAACGTTTGGAGCTACCGTTCTTTTTTTCTGAATCACTGATTGTTCACTCCTTTGAAAGATTCAACTCTATGAATCAGTTCAAGAGCGGATCCCCCATCTCTATTGTGCACACGTCGGTGACGTGGGACGGGCGAGTCCATTTGCTCGGAGGTAAGGTAGGTATGTCAACAACGTGTGCTATCAGCGACAATAGTAGATTCCATTGCATAGTGTCTCCACAGTTGTGTTGCCATTACTTAAGTTCTAACCTACGTATATACACAGAGGTTACAGAAGTCTTGGGATACATCCCAACATCATTTCGGATGTCCTTTAGCCCGGCGTAACGCATCAACTCGACGTGGCGTGGGCTCAGCAAGTCGTTAGAAGTCCTCTGCAGCAACACTGAGCCATGCTGCCTGTGTAGCCGTCCATACTTGGCGAAGTGTGCCGGCGCAGGACTTTTGCACGAACTGACCTCTCGATTATGCCTCATAAATGTTGGATAGGATTCACAACAGACGATCTCGTTGGTCAGATCAGTTGCTCCAGTTGTCCCGAATGTTCTTCCCACCAGTCACAAGCAGTTGTTACTGGGTCACAACGGTGCATTGTCATCCATGAAAGTTCCATCGTTGTTTGGGAACATGAAGTCCGAGAATGGCTGCAAATGGTCTCTAAGTAGCTGAATATAACCATTTCCAGCAAATGATCGGTTCAATTGGACCTGGGGACCCAATCCATCCCACATATGCACAGCCCACACGATTACGGAGCTACCATCAACTAGACAATGCCTTATTGACAACTTTGGTCTGTGGCGTCGTGGGGTCTACGCCAAACTCGAACTCTGCCATCAGTTATTACCAACTGCAGTCGGGGCTGATCTGACTAGATCACGGTTTGCCCGACGTCTAGGGTCCAACCAGTATGGTCACGAACTCAGGAAAGAACCTGCAGGCGATGTCGTGCTGGTAGCAAAGGTACTCAGGTCGATCGGGTGCTGCTATAGCCCACTAACGCCTGATTTCGCTGCACTGTCTTAATGGATACGTCTCACGTTGATATCTGCTGCCATTCCGCGCGGTAGTGCTTGTCTGTTAGCACTGACAATTGTACCCAAACGCCGCTGCCCTCAGTCGTTAAGTGGAGGCCGTCGGCCACTGCGTCGTCCAAGGTGAGAGACAATGCCTGAAGTGTGGTGTTCTCGACACTCTCTTGACACTGTGTATTTCGAACTATTAAATTCCCTAACGATTTGTGAATTGAAATGTGCCATGGTTCTAGCTCCAAGTACCATTCAGCGCTGAAAGTCCGTTAATTCCCGTTGTGTGGTCATAATCACGTCGAAAACTTTCACTGCCCTTTCTCAGTTTGTGTAGGCGATACTGTGGCCATCTATATAAACTACTGGCCATTAAAATTGCTACACCATGAAGATGATGTGCTACAGACGCGAAATTTAACCGACAGGAAGAAGATGCCGTGATATGTAAATGATTAGCTTTTCAGAGCATTCACACAAGGTTGGCGCCGGTGGCGACACCTACAAAGTGCTGACATGAGGAAAGTTTCCAACCCATTTCTCATACACAAACAGCAGTTGGCCGGCGTTGCCTGGCGAAACGTAGTTGTGATGCCTCGTGTGAGGAGGAGAAATGCATACCATCACGTTTCCGATTTTGATAAAGGACAGATTGTAGCCTATCGCGATTGCGGTTTATCGTAATGCGACATTGCTGCTCGCGTTGGTCGAGATCCAATGGCTGTTAGCAGAATATCGAATCGGTGGGTTCAGGAGGGTAATACGGAACGCCGTGCTGGATCCCAACAGCCTCGAATCACTAGCAGTCGGGATGACAGGCATCTTAACCGAATGGCTGTAACGGAACGTGCAGCCACGTCTGGATCCCTAACAGATGGGGTCGTTTGCACGACAACAACCATCTGCACGAACAGTTCGACGACGTTTGCAGCAGCATGGACTATCAGCTAGGAGACCATGGCTGCGGTTACCCTTGACGCTGCATCACAGACGGGAGCGCCTGCGATGGTGTACTCAACGACGAACCTGGGTGCGTGAATGGCAAGACGTCATTTTTTCGGATGAATCCAGGTTCTGTTTACAGCATCATGATGGTCGCATCCGTGTTTGGAGACATCGCGGTGAACGCACATTAGAAGCGTGTATTCGACATCGCCATACTGGCGTATCATCCGGCGGGATGGTATGGGTCGCCATTGGTTGCACGTCTCGGTCACCTCTTGTTTGCATTGATGGCACTTTGAACAGTGGACGTTACATTTCAGATGTGTTACGACCCGTGGCTCTACCCTTCATTCGATCCTTGCAAAACCTTACATTTCAGCAGGATAATGCACGACCGCATGTTGCAGGTCCTGTACCGGCCTTTCTGGATACAGAAAATGTTCGACTGCTGCCCTGGCCAGCACATTCTCCAGATCTCTCACCAATTGAAAACGTCTGGTCAATGTTGGCCGAGCAACTGGCTCGATACAATACGCCCGTCACTATTCTTGATGAACTGTTGTTTAGTGTTGAAGTTGCATGGGCAGCTGTACCTATACACGCTATCCAAGCTCTGTCTGACTCTATGCCCAGGCGTATCAAGGCCGTTAGTACGGCCAGAGATGGTTGTTCTGGGTACTGATTTCTCAGGATCTACGCACCCAAATTGGGTGAAAATGTAAGCACATGTCAGTTCTAGTATAATATATTTGTCCAATGAATACCCGTTTAACATCTGCATTTCTTCTTGGTGTAGCAGTTTTAATGGCCAGTAGTGTATATACATATCTGTATCCCATGACTTTTGTCGCATCAGTATACATCGTCTTGACTCAGGTGTGTTTCTCTTAGGCGTCAGGCGACTGGGTATTATAGTGTCCCCCATTTACCACCAAGTCAGCAGGCAACCAGACTGTGATTTTCGTAAGGGCCACGAAACTTCTCTGCATATATTCATATTAACAACATGTATGTTACACATTTATTATTTCCATAACTACATGCACTCTCACCAACTCCTGACACCAGCAAATTACAACATAGGATTTTCTCCCAATAAAAAGCTCCGTTCACAATTAAGGTGTTAACATTGATAAAACCATTTCTGGCAGTACTAAGAATTTAATTCACTTAGTAAAGGCAACAGTATGACTGTACAGTGACTTCACAAACGGAGCGTAGTTAGTTCCTTGTGCACTCCTGCAGCTGAGACAGTTTCCCAGGAAGCGCGGTAATCGAAAATCTGATCAGTTTTCATTTGAGTCGTTTGGCAGCGTGGTGAAAACATGTTCCTGCAAAGAACAGACTTTTTCATTACTTTGAGCTTAAGAGACTGGTTCAGTAAGCTCGAGAGATGGTTCGTCGGTAACAAAAGACGGCGCTAATAAGTCAGCCGGCCGTGCTGAGGTAGTTATTCCGCTCCATAGGCCGCCGGTGTGTCAGGAGGGAGCAAAAACGGGACTTCGCAGGCGGCACAACGCAAGTCGTTTAATTTCACGCCATAGCGGCTCGCGAGGCGCCGTTACGCTCTTGTCCACGGCACCGAGTGACCTAGCGGCATTCCGCTTCTTGCAGGCGTGGGTCCCGGCATCAGTCTAGAAGGAAACAAGGTTGCAACTCTTGTACACAATAAATCCTACCGTTAGATAACTGCCGCGTAATTATCCTATAATATTTTTGTTCGTAAGCAGCACGCCACTGCTCGTACATTTTTAAAAATAATAACCTTTTGAGCTGCCTAAAAGCTAATACACGAATAATGATAGTGATTGTCGGACTGGTTTCATAAATTGGTTGACATAGTGTGAACAGAATAGTCGCTTGAACAGTAATGCCGTTATTACACAAAAGATAATACTTCATTGCACGCAGAGTTGCTAACTGCGTCCTACTTCTCAAGTTAGGTATCCCAGAAGAACGTACTTTCTTTTGAGGGTATCGAGATAATTTTAAATCAAAAGGCCTGCGGAGAAACAGAAAAAAATCAATCAACTTGGCTACCTCTGTCTGAGGTTCTGGAACCATCGTGTGTGAAGAGAACGATTCTGGTTCCGGATAAAATATATTGTCGGAGAACTCTCTTCTGACTGCCTTATCCAAAATTCTTGAAAAAGTATGTATTGTAGAGTAGCTTCACACCTTTGTAAAAATAAAGTTTTAACAAAATGTCAGTTTGGTTTCCAGAAGGGTTTTTCAACGAAAAATGCTGTATATCCTTTCACTAACGAAATATTAAATGCTCTGAGTAATCGTAAGTCACCCGTTGGGATTCTATGTGATCTGTCAAAGGCTTTTGACTATGTAAATCATGGAATACTTCTACATAAGCTCAAGTACTGTGATATGAATGGGACAGCGCTCAAATGGTTTAAATCATAACTAACAGAAAGAGTGCAGAAAGTTGAAATAAGCAGTTCACATAATATGCAAAAAAATTGGTGATTTCTCAAACTGGGGTACAATCAAGAACGGGGTGCCGCAAGGTTCGGTCTTGGGTCCTCTGCTGTTCTTAATATACATTAATGACTCGCCATTCTATATTCACGAAGACGCAAAGTTGATACTTTTTGCCGATAATACAAGTATAGCTATCACACCCGACAGACAAGAATTAACTGGTGAAATTGTAAACGATGGTTTTCAGAAAATCATTAAGTGGTTATCTGCAAATGGTCTCTCATTAAACTTTGACAAAACACAGTACATACAGTTCCACACAGTAAATGAAATGACGCCATTAATAAATATAGACTTCGATCAGAACTCGGTAGCTAAGGTAGAATATTCAAAATTTCTAGGTGTATGCATTGATGAGGGGGTGAACTGGAAAAAACACACTGGAGATTTGCTGAAACGTTTGAGTTCAGTTACTTATGCTATTAGGGTCATTGCAAATTTTGACGATATACATCTCAGTAAATTGGCTTACCACGCCTATTTTCATTTTCTGCTTTCGTATGGCATCATATTCTGGGGTAACTCATCACTGAGTAAAAGAGTGTTCACTGCACAAAAGCGTATAATCAGAATAATTGCTGGAGCACATCCAAGATCATCCTGCAGACACTTATTTAAAGAGCTAGGGATCTTCACTGTAGCCTCACAATATATATATTCACTTATGAAATTTGGTATTAACAATCCAAACCAATTCAAAAGTAATACCAGTGTACATGGCTACAAAACTAGGAGAAAGGTTAAATACCTAATAGCATCAAAAGTCTGACAGATAGCCATATAGCATTTAAAAGGAAATGAAAAGAATTTCTTAATGGCAACTCCTTCTACTCATTAGATGAATTTTTGGATATAGTAAGTGGGTAATTTCCCCAACCCCCAACAAAAAAACCAATTAAAAATATTAAGTGTCTTGTAATATTTTGTGTATTGTAATATCTTGTATAGACACCTTTTATTAACCTGACACGTTCCACATCATTACGAAGTGTCGTATTCATAATCTATGGAACAAGTACTGATCTAATCTAATTGCAGGTAGGTTATTAAGTTTAATCTCTGAAATTCTGCCCCCAAAACCAAATAGAAGTGAGTACTACACGAGGGCTTGCTCAAAAGTAGTGCCCCCGAATTTTTTATGTGAAAGGTTTAAAGTTTTTTGTATAAAACAAAAATTATTGACATTCTACTTCCGTATTCTTCATATCTATTTAACTGCAACCCTGTGCCGCAAAAGGGCTCCGAATTGTAGCGTATAACATAGAGGCTTGTAACGGAATATGTCGGTGCGTGAGGTGAGAAACAGAGTGCTCTAAGCGACTTTCCAATCTGGGGAGATCGTCCATAAGTGGAGTCGAGCACCCTATCCTTTAGCGTGAAAATGCCAGACCACACATGAGCGCTGACATCTGCAACAATCGGATGCAATGTGATTACTGCCTTAGGTCAGTCTTCATGCAGTCCCAACTTGGCGTTATCCGATTTTCATCTATTTGCAAGACTTAAAGAAAACCTTCGAAGACTTCAATTTGATAGTACGTAATAAAGCGGTGTAAGCAGAGGTTAAGTTGTGGCTCCGTCAACAAACATTTTACAGTGGCGGTATCAAAAAACTGCGTAGAATGCTTGGCTACACGGTCCCTAGGGCTTATTCAGTTTCAGCAATGTAAGCTGCTTTTCAGCGGTACTTATACTGATTTTCCTTTGTAAAGCTGAGCTTTAGACAACATAGAGCATGTTCTTTTTTCTCAGCAGTTTTCTGTTTCGGATTCTATCTTGTCTATAAATATCTGAACTATGTTTTTATTTGTGCTATGGGCTGTCTTAAACTAGACATGAATTAGATTTTCACTCTGCAGCAGAGGCCTCTGCTCACGAAAGGCGCAAAGGTCCCGAGTTTCAGTCTCGGTCCGGCACACAATTTTAGTCTGCCAGGAAGTTTCATATCAGCGAACACTCCGCTGCAGAGTGAAAATATCATTCTGGAAACATCCCCCAGGCTGTGGCTAAGCCATGTCTCCGCAATATCCTTTCTTCCAGGAGTGCTAGTTCTGCAAGGTTCGCAGAAGAGCTTCTGTGAAGTTTGAAAGGTAGGAGACGAGATACTGGGAGAAGTAAAGCTGTGAGGACCGGGCGTGAGTCGTGCTTGGGTACCTTGGTTGGTAGAGCACTTGCCTGCGAATGGCGAAGTTCTCGAGTTCGAGTCTCGGAGTGGCACACAGTTTTAATGTGCCAGAAAGTATCAGTCTTAACATATTTTCGAATTTATTTTTTAAAATGGGTCCTAAAGAAAAGCTATTGTCATTTCTATGAAAGGCTATTGCTTAAAAATTGAAATTAATCAAAGAATTAAAGATGTAATTGTAAATTCACCAGTTATCAGCCATCAAATCGAATCGATAACTTCTTCGTCCTATCTACGACCGAAATATGAGCAAAATTTCTTTGGTTTTTCGGACACATCATGCCTTTATTTTTTGCTTCATGGTTATTAATGGGTTGACACATCGTTGCTGTGGAGGCAGCGCAGGTTTCGACTAACATCTACATACTGGCAGAATCGAGCTTTTGCTCCTCACTTGTTTTGCAGTACGTTTTGTATTTTAAGAAGCTTCCTGTCTAAGAACCGAGGTAGCCTCAGCCGTACCAATTTTACTAAACATGTAGACTTCTCTACTTCTTAGTCCTGTCTTTTATGCGTTGCCCCTAAAAATGTATCGCGATCACTGATTCCATTTACAAGGCGGACATTCTCAAAGAAGTAATGTCCTTTTGTTGCCAAGGATCTAAAATGTTCAAATGTGTGTGAAATCTTATGGGACTTAACTGCTAAGGTCATCAGTCCCTAAGCTTACACACTACTTAACCTAAATTATCCTAAGGACAAACACACACACCCATGCCCGAGGGAGGGCTCGAACCTCCGTCGGGACAAGCCGTGTCAAGGATCAACTGCTCTCTAAAAAATCAGAGAAAGTTTTCGTAATTGTTTTCCTGCAATATTTGCCTCGTTCATCAGTTATGAAATTACAGTTAATTGAGTCATTTTTGCTGTGATTAATATCGCACGGCTTTCCGGAGTGGGAAGGAGCGCCTGCTCCCTGGCACGAATCCGCCGGCGGACTTGTGTCGAGGTCCGGTGAGCCGGCCAGTCTGTGGATGGTTTTTAGGCGGTTTTCCATCTGCCTCGGCGAATGCCGGCCGCTTCCCCTTTTTCCGCCTCAGCTACATTATGTCGGCGATTGCTGCGGAAACAAGTTCTCCACCTACGCGTACACCACCATTACTCTACCACGCAAACATGGGTCTTACACTCGTCTGGCGTGAGACGTTCCCTGGGGGGGGGGGGGGGGGGGTCCACCGGGGGCCGAACCGCACAATAACCATGAATGAGTGGTTCGGTGTGGGGCGGGGGAGGGGTGAAGTAGACTGCGGTAGTCTTTGTGGGGTTGTGGAGCACTGCGGCTGCGGCGGGGACGGAGCCTCTCCGTTGCTCCTAGGTCCCCGTTAACATACAATACAATACCACAGTAGTCGAGAGAAACGTTCACCTACAACTTTTATCCAGACCGCGACCCGTTTCTCCAGCAGAGGGCTCTGGTATTCGAAGCCGTCTACGATTGGCCTTCGATGACGTTATGCCCTCGATAACGCCTGCTCTGTTCTAGAAAGCCAACATATAAATTTGCGATCTTCTCAGCGACGCGACAGTAGCACCTGAAGATGGCGGGCTGTTGTCTCGCTGAAATGTTGAGCGGTTTTTACAATATTATCCGGCGTAATTCCCGGGAACCTATAAGCAACTTTTATCCTGTTTGTAAGAGTAATTCTTGCTATCAGACTCAGTTTTTACCGCAATTTGTAGTGTCACTCCCAACGCGCCGATTGGTATCATATGCGTACAAAAGCAAATATTGTACATGAGATGATTTATTCAGCCTAGTTCATAGGTTTATTATAAACTGGTAGTCAAAATTACGTAAACTATTTACATACTCTCAAGGAAACAAAATCCCAACACCAGGAAATAATTATTCTAGAGTAATGAACTTTCCGTAACGCATTTGTCTAGGTAACGTATGTAAATCATTAATGTCGCAGGATCACAGGTTAATACAGGGTGATTCAAAAAGAATACCACAACTTTAAAAATGTGTATTTAATGAAAGAAACATAATATAACCTTCTGTTATACATCATTACAAAGAGTATTTAAAAAGTTTTTTTTTCACTCAAAAACAAGTTCAGAGATGTTCAATATGGCCCCCTCCAGACACTCGAGCAATATCAACCCGATACTCCAACTCGTTCCACACTCTCTGTAGCATATCAGGCATAACAGTTTGGATAGCTGCTGTTATTTCTCGTTTCAAATCATCAATGGTGGCTGGGAGAGGTGGCCAAAACACCATATCCTTCTCATACCCCCATAAGAAAAAATCGCAAGATCAGGGCTTCTTGGAGGCCAGTGATGAAGTGCTCTGTCACGGGCTGCCTGGCGGCCGATCCATCGCCTCAGGTAGTTGACGTTCAGGTTTCATAACTAACCTTTTTCGTAGGACTCTCCATACAGTTATTGTGGAATTTGCAGCTCTCTGCTAGCTCTGCGAGTCGATTTCCCTGGGCTGCGAACAAATGCTTGCTGGATGCGTGCTACATTTTCATCACTCGTTCTCGGCCGTCCAGAACTTTTCCCTTTGCACAAACACCCATTCTCTGTAAACTGTTTATACCAACGTTTAATACACCACCTATCAGGAGGTTTAATACCATACTTCGTTCGAAATGCACGCTGAACAACTGTCGTCGATTCACTTCTGCCGTACTCAATAACACAAAAAGCTTTCTGTTGAGCGGTCGCCATCTTAGCATCAACTGACGCTGACGCCTAGTCAACAGTGCCTCAAGTGAACAAATGTACAACTAAATGAAACTTTATAGCTCCCTTAATTCGCCGACAGATAGTGCTTAGCTCTGCCTTTGGTCGTTGCAGAGTTTTAAATTCCTAAAGTTGTGGTATTCTTTTTGAATCACCCCGTATAATGGCGAGAAAAAAGCCATTGAAAATGTGAAATGGTGGCATATAATAACCAGTGTAGCCGCCACAATATTGAACTGAAGCATGGAGACGTGCATGCACAGTACCACACAGATCTGCATGTCAGTTTGTGGGATGGAGTTCCATGCCTGTTGCACTTTGTAAGTAGGCTGTTTAGGTTTTTATGTTGGTAACGCCATGTATATGAAAATCACTGACTGTGCTGTGTGCAGTCTGTGGCTGGTTTACATTGTTGGAATTTGCTATTGTGGTGTTGGGCAGTTGGCTGTTAACAGCGCATAGCGTTGCGCAGTTGGAGGTGAGAAATAGCGGAGTTTTGAGAGCGGATGATCTGGACGTGTGTCCATCAGAGACAGTAAATTTGTAAGACAGGATGTCATGAACTGCTATATATATTGTGACTTTTGAACACTATTAACGTAAATACATTGTTCGTTCTCTATCAAAATCTTTCATTTGTTAACTATGCCTATCAGTAGTTAGTGCCTTCAGTAGTTAGAATCTTTTATTTAGCTGGCAGTAGTGGTGCTCGCTGTATTGCAGTAGTTCGAGTAATGAAGATTTTTGTGAGGTAAGTGATTTGTGAAAGGTATAGGTTATTGTTAGTCAGGGCCATTCTTTTGTAGGGATTTTTCAAAGTCAGATTGCATTGCGCTAAAAATATTGTGTGTCAGTTTAGTGTTGATCAGAATAGGTAAAGAGTGAAATGTCTGAGTACGTTCAGTTCTGCTCAGCTGTTTGAAAATCAAATAATGTAAGAGGTTTATCAGCACAGCAGTTCATTAATTTTTCAAAGGGGACGTTTCAACTTGGTCGGTCAATACAGGGACGGTTAATGCCGTTTGTGGATGACGCTAGAATTCTCGTCCAATGATGTCCCATACGCGGTTGCCTGGAGACAGATCTGGTGACCGAGCAGACCAAGGCAACATATCGACATTGTGTAGAGCGTGTCGTTTTACAACAGCGGTATATGGACGAGAGTTATCCTGTTGGAAAACACACTGTTAAAAAGCTGTTCACGAATGGCGTCAAAACAGCCAGAATCATCAAATTTGCAGATCTGCAGTCAGGTTCCCTGGGATAACCACGAGAGTTTTCCTGCTGCCATAAGAAGTCCCACCCCAGACCATAACTCTAGGTGTAGGCCCAGCGTGTCTAGTGCACAGACAGGCTGGTCACAGTCCCCAACAGACCTCCTTGTAACCAACACGCTGCCATCACCGGCACCGACGCAGAACTAGCTTTCATCAGAAAACACAACAAACCGCCAGCCAGCCTCCCACTGAACTCTTGCTTGACACTCGGAAATCGCAAAGGCCGTGGTTTGAGGTCGATGGAATGCACGCTACAGAGCATCTGGCTCGGAGCTGTCCTTGAAGATCCCATTTGTAACAGCTCGTTGTGCCACTGTGCTCTCAACTGCTGCTCGAATTACTGCTGCAGAAGCAATACGATGCGCCAGAGCCGTAGGCTGAACACGATGATGGTCTTCCCTCTCGGTGGTGCCACATGGCCGTCAGCAGCCCGGCCACCTTGCGATCGTACCTTCCCCGTGACCACGGCTACCAGCAAACGTATACTGTGGCTATATTCCTGGCAAGTCTTCTGCAGTATCGCAGAAGGAACTGAGCCGTGGTAAAAAATTGCTCTTTCGAAGAGCGCGCCGCAGCGCATAGTGTGAAGCAGTCGCCATCCGTTTCTGGCGGTGGCGCCGCTGTGGCAATCGCAGCTTTGGTGTCTCCCTCTGGTGGGAAAGGGGAAAGGTTGCCTGTTCACGTGCATTTAAGGGCCGCTATGAGCTCGCCAGTCCGTCTCCCCTCCCCCACGCGGATCCTCTACGATCTCATCCCCTTCCCCCACCTTCTCCTCTTCCTTGAAAGGATGCGGATCCTCTACACCTCCCGCAAACTCGATCCTCCTCACCCGCTCGTCTCCCCGCTCATCTCCCACCCCGCCCGCTGCCGCGCCTGTATTCCCACGTCCCACCCGGTCTCCATCTCTCCACCCTCCTTACCCTCTCCCGAGGTGGCTTCTGCCAGGTCCCCCTCCCTGATCATGTCCTCCTCCCCTCCATCTACCCCCCCTACCAAATTTGATCCTCCCTCCCTCTTCCTGTATATGTTCCTTTGGGCACCCTCCGTCCCTCCCCCCCACCTCCCCACTTCTGCCCCGGGCCTCCCCTCCCCTGTCCTTCTACTCCTCCTCCCCTCTCCTCAGCCATTGGCATCTCTGTTCTCCCCTCTCCTCCCTCTCCACCCACCCTCACCCTGCTTCCCCTCTTGGCAGGTCCCCGGACTCGCACACGCTACGTGGACTTTCGCGCGCCGGAGATCATCGCCATCTGTGGCTCGTGTGTGTGACGTCGTTACGTGTTTTTAGTGTCCGCCGTCACGCTTCTCCGTTCACTTGTGCCATCGGATTCGTCAGTGTTCTGTGCGCCGTGTCAACGTGTTTTCAGTGCCTTTCTCGTAGAGTGTGAACGGCTCCGTGTTTTTTGTGTGACTGTGACCACTATTTTTTGCCTGTCACTATGTTCATTTTGATTCTCCATTTTTTGTACTGTGATTGTCAACTCTCTGGCTGAAGAGCGGTGTAGCATGCCTGTTTTGTTCAGGTGTTAAAATAACAATAAAGTAAAAAAAAAAAACTCGCCAGTCTGGAGTCAGTCTGGGTCAGTCTGGGTCAGTCTGGGTGGGTCTGGAGTCAGTGTGGGGTCAGTCTGTCGTCCGAATTTGTGGTGCAGTGAGAAAACTCAACGAGTGGTCGCCCGGTCGGGGCTTAGTTCCTGCATCTGAGTCTGCGCGTTAGGCCGCCAGTCTACTCTAGTTGCTCAGGCAACGGTCATTGGCGGTTGGATCGGTCGGTTGGTCGGTCGCGCGCTGAGACACGAGATGACTTGTCCGCCTTGAGCGTCGGCGCATGTGAGGTCGCCACGTGAATCCAGTGGGCCGCGCCGTATAGCGAGGGGTAGTGGCTTCGCGGCCGACACGAGAGCAACAGGAGTCAACCCACGACATCAGTCTGGGCTGCGAGCTGCGAGCTGCGACGCCGTGAGACGGGAGATCGGCGCGCCTTCCTGCGCTCGTTGAAGCGACTGGCAGCGGACGGTTCGGGAGAGCGTTTTGGGGGTGCTGCGGCAGGTCTTCGCCAGAAATCGCAGTTTATTAGAAGTTAAGTGATTGGTGATATGTTGTTTCATTTACTTGTTAATAAATTTTACTTGTTTTCTTGGTAAGATCACAGGCCGCTTTGTTTTGGGGTCGTTCCACCATACTGCTCCGTTTGCCCACCAGCGGGAAGGTGGAGTAGGGGCGGGTTAGAGCAACCTGCGGTTCGGGTTGTTCGGCAATCTCCCTATCAATCTGCTGTATGTTAATAGCTGCCTCTGTCATGTTCTTCGGATTCGGTGTGTTAACGAATTTATTGCTTGAAGTGTAACGGCCTAATTCCTGAAGTATGTTTTTATCTTGCCTATCATCTTGAGAGGCGGTATATGTGTACTGGCCAACCTTGTGTAATTTTTTGTAAGATTGCATTTCATGGGCTTTTATTTAAATGGTCATTTTAGTGTATAAAGTTGCCACCCTTTCACCTTAAGTCTTTTCTTAGAAGTTGAAATCAAGTTGCACATTCGGTAGCAAGTTAGTCTTTTAATTTTAGTGTTTTGTACCATTTCCATCCCTCCTACGGGGTGCATAGTTTGTGTGCTTGTGTGAATTGTTGAAACTTTTACTTTAAGGTAACTTGGTGTGTTGCAGATTTGCACCTGTGTAGTCTTTCAGAGGTTGTTGTGAGCGGTCGTAACTACGGCCGTGTCAAAAGAGAGCGGCAAGGTTCTCAGCCCGAAAACTCATACAGTCAAAAATTAGTTTCTTTCTGCCTCTAAATAAATTGTAATTTGATATTTATAGGGTGCTTTCTGATTATAATTTTAAATCTGTTTCTTTTAATAAATGCTTTTAGTGAATAAAATTCCCATTTGTTAAAAGCAATTTTATTTTGATTTCATCAGTTACTCCCCGGCAACTACTTCCACGCTCACATAGTGTGATTAAATGTGTTTATGTTCTTGATGAATCGCTAGTAAATAAAATAAATTCTTAAGAATATTCTTTGAAATTAAATTCACGGTTCAGGAACGTCCGTCTATCGTCTCGTAGCCCTACTATACGACATCGTCCGAACTCAATCAAGTGTTGATAATGGTGTCATCGTCATCTTAAAAGCATTCTTGACTAACATCAACTCATTGAGTCCAGTCCCCAAGGTAACTAAAGCGCATGACCGTTAAAGCGCGTATTTAAGGGAAACCAGATTTTCATCCTAATAGTAGCACTACCAGCGCAACTTATAAGCGACTCGACGAAAGTTGAATACATATCTTTCAGATGTAGAAATACGCCTACCATGTTTCATCTCACACAGCTCCTTCCGCTTGTAACACCATAGCTCTAACACGCTACTGATTTATTTTCCTTTTTGTTTTATTCAATGTTACATCGTTGACCTTCTGTAAATGTGTTTGAGAATAGATAACACAAAATTGTATACTCCTTTCTTTGTAAAAACTTTGATGTCATGATTTGATTCTATGCAATGTAGTGTATCTGTCATTTAAATTCTTTGTCCCAACTGGAGGGAGACAAAACTTACTGTATATATTTGGAATTTGTTTAAATAATTTTGTGTAGAACTACCAATATATGCAAATGTTCTGTTTTATTTAAAATGTTCGTTTGCTGTTATGTAATCTGCTGACCTTCACTTAGGGTTCTTAGTTATTTTGTAAGTAAAAGGTGTTGTGGTTCCCCTCCGGAACGGAGCTGTGTAGCGCGCACATTGTGGTTGGCCTAGTTAGAGAAGTTGGAACAAGAGTCAGTCGGGGACGAACTACCGAACTGTGAACTGCCCATGTAAAAGTTGTATATTGTGCTGGTTCCGAGGGAGTGTTTTTCTGCCACTTTCCAATGCCTCGGATGGATGGACAAAGAGCTGGAATTATTCTGAAATTGGTATCTATCATCGCCACCAAGAAATGACAGAGTCCAGCAATTCTACCTGCAAATCCACCTACCAACATGCAATCGCCACCACATTGCGCAATCACTGTAATGGAGCACTATAGTAATGTACAGTGAAGGATCATCTTGTTGGATGTGATAGTGTGCTCAAATATAAGGTAATTTATAACTGAATTTATGTACCTACCCTGATTTTTTTATCATAATACCTCTCCCTTTGAACTAAAGTGATTACCGGGTGTCCTTACTGAAAGAACATTAAAGCCCAGTCTTTTACTAATTAATGTCTCTTGAACATAGTAAAAAGAAAGTTAAAGTTAATGTGGCGAGAGAGTGAGTTAAAGTAAATGATGCTTGCTGAAAATAATTTTCCTATTAAAACTGCTTATTAGTATGTTGTATCCAACTTCAAAATTAAAAGTTCTTAAGACTGAGGCTTATAAAATTTTGCTTAGTAAATGATCACATTGCTGCCTGTTGCAAATCGCAAAAGGTGAATCAGTAACTTACAAATATGTTAATTTTGTGCCTCACTGTAGTAAAAGTGGAAAACTGCAATCGTGGATAGTTATATAGTCATGCTTGCAAAGCACTTGTTTCTTTTGTGTATTGAAATTGCATATTAATAGTGTAATAGGATCCACAGGTTATCCTTTACGCTCATGATAAATAACAATTAATAGAAAGACCACTATCTATGAAAACAGTAACTTCTTTATTCAAAAGACAGTGTGAAGGTAATTTGTTAATGAAATACATTTAACATTCATTCTAAATAGAAAAGTAATTAGCTGAGGGAAACTTAACCTATGACCAGTTCATAAATTTGCAGTAAACTACATTTACAATTTTTTGTCAGATTAGAAAATGTTTGAAAGGTAATACTGTACCGATGTCCAATTTATGATTCTACAGTGAATATTAATAGTAATGTTATAAAGACCATTCAGTTTGAATAATCCATTAAAGTAATAGTGTGTATTGTTATCTGTTATATTTATGCCAGTAGTTTGTTCTGATCTGTTAACTCCAACCTTAACCTGAACACATTGGATTCAGGCACCAGAGTTCATTGCACTCGCGTGTGGCGAAGTATAGGTTGTCTTTGTCCATTAAAGTTACTCATACCTATTTTCTTAAACAAGAATGCCAATCATTCTCTTGCCTAATGAGGCTGGCGTCCGTTTTCTTTATTCTTTAAACAGTGTAGCTAGGTAAAATATTATTTGTTACTGTTTGAATATTTACGTAATTCTGACTTTCACTTCCGATAAGCCGCTTCCGTTAGGTACAACTCGGTCATTATAACAAAATTCCTCTCAGAGAGTAACACTGCTCTGCTTCTTCATACTATAATTACTTGAATAAGAATAATTTCACTATACGAACTGCCTTCGGCTTTGAGGTTATGGTATAGCAGTAGCAGACGGTAGTGTTAGGTAGTGTTATACGCTGTTGGGATCTTGTTCCCGTCAGTATCTGTTCTTGAGGAGAGAGAAAGAGAAGAGACATTAGCCTGTTTAATTCTTCAAAAAAAGATGTGTTTCCTTCGAAATTTACTTAACAAGATTAGTATCTGTTTAATGGGAATGATTAATTAAGACTGCAGGAAGATCGCTGGGAGCGTTTTGTGAATGGATAACGTTTGTCGCTTAGCGTACAAGACCACGAAGAAACTAACAGTTAACAAGTAGATATGAAAAATATAAAGGATCCCATAGCGTTTCACGTTTTACTAGATACCTTCCTCCTGCAATTGAAAGCTCATTTCATTACTTACATGCATGTCTGGAAGTCTGACGATCCGATCTGTACGAAGTAGTTCGAACTTTATTCGTTGACTGCGAATTCCTTGGCAACAGCTGTATTAGGCACAGATCTACTGCCCGATAGTTTCATATGTAAAACTGTGCTGGACCGAGACTCGAACCCGAATTTCTCACTTATCGCCGAAGGTCACCTTAACCACTTCGGCTATCCGTGCACACTCCCCGGACTGACCCGAACTTCTCAATCTCACACTGTTTTCATCCTCACGTCATAGTCCACAAAAGTCATCAATTAATGTAACAACTCAACCATATAAGATACTTCGTGACACTGTGTCGTGTCCTGACATAGGTCGGAGAGGAAAAAAGGGGTTGGCGGTGAATCCGCGCTCCGGAGCGGTGGAGAGCAGAAGGCAGAAGGACAAGTCACAGTGAAGGCATTTAATTGTTTTCTTCCATCTGAGACAACACTGGTACAGGCATTTACTAGAAATGCAGGTGATGAGACTCGGTAGGGAACTCGTTGTGGAGACTCTTGGACAAACAGGATTTTGAAATAGTCGTTTCTTCCAGACGGGACCAACTAATACACTGGAGGCTAGTTCTAGGGTTACAAAAGGCATGAATAACTCTGTTACAACAGAAGCCAGTGCAGAAGTCCCAGGAGTTGATGCTAACCACAGTAGCAAACACTGGCAGCATCTTAAGGCAACAACGTAGTTGCAAAACAAAACATACTGAATGTGACACTGTTCACTGAGGCAGTCCAGGTGAGAGAGAGCAGACTTACGCGGAGCTGGACCGAGGCTGGAGTCGACGGACGCGGATTCGGCGCCCAGATCGTCTGACTGAGAACTCCGCCAAAATGCGGAATCTGGGGGTTTTAAAGAGTTGCGTGGGGGCACTGTTTTCCCGTTTAAAGCCATCCAGCCAATCCCGTAGGTCTCTTGCAGGTGCCTACCAATCATGGTTTAGTTAGGTCCCCTCTACTGCTCCTAAGGCGGGGATGTTAATGCAGTTGCAGTAACTAAGTCCGTATTTCGTATCAACACTGTTCAGCTCAAAGCTAAACGTAACTGCTCTGCCAAATAAGGCTTGCAGCATTATTGTTGTATGTCATTTAGCCCCGCCCCTCGGGCTCTCCGGAGTAGGGACTGCTCGGTCAACAGTTTTTGGCGTCTTCGCTCTCTTTCTGACCCTTGTGAGTCTACTGACGTTGCTGTTCTCAGGGCTGGCATCAAGCTGGCTTTGTACACTAGTACGTGCCTGCTGGTTACAAAGATCTACGCTGACAACCTACCACAGCGTCTAGACGACGTATGAAGTTACATGTTAATTCCTTGAAGAGTAACTAACGGCCTGGGACCGCGTCTGGGGGCGTCTGCATTTTCGCAAGGCTCTCCCCTTACTGTTTACTTCAGGTAACAATACCTCTCCTAGTTTCGTCTGCTCTCAGCATCGTCTCTGCTTCCGCGCCTTGGAACGCCTGTCCTCCTTTCTCACAGCTTCAAGATAACACTACAGTAGCAAGGAGTAATCAATATATTACAACTGTGGTTTCGTATAGGGCCCAGCGTTGACAAGCGACCACAACCAAACCGTGTTTGTGGCCAATGCCAGCATGCAGTTTCGCTGTCCTTCCAGTCGGGGAATGCCTGCATATGGACCTGGTGCTCAACATACCCTTGACTTGAATCAGACTGCATCAAGAATTCCTCAGCACTAATTTTCGGGAACTCGGTATAATGAGATACCGTATTATTTTCAAAGGAATACGAGCGACACCTGATTGAGATTACCGCTGTTGACTAAAAATGTATTGAACTATGCGGCCACATACGTCGCCAACTATCGTGGAAATGCCACTGCTACGTAAGACACAACCATCGATGGCAACCACTTTTCGCTCTCTCGCTCGATTTTTTTTAGTGATTAGAATAGAGAAACCACATTCAACTATGCTGGTTTCCATATACACTACTGGTCACTAAAATTGCTACACCACGAAGATGACGTCCTATAGACGCGAAATTTAACCGACAGGTAAAAGATTCTGTGATATGCAAATGATTAATTTTTCGGAGCATTCACACAAGGTTGTCGCCGGTGGTGACACCTACAACGTGCTGACATGAGGGAGTTTCCGACCGATTTCTCATACACAAACAGCAGTTGACCGGCGTTGCCTGGTGAAACATTGTTGTGATGCCTCGAGTAAGGACCAGAAATGCGTACCATCACGTTTCCGACTTTAATAAAAGTCGGATTGTAGCCTATCGCGTTTGTGGTTTATCGTATCGCGACATTGCTGCTCCCGTTGGTCGAGATCCAATGACTGTTAGCAGAATATGGAATCGGTGCGTTCAGGAGGCCTCGTATCACTGGGAGTCGAGATGACAGGCATCTTATCCGCATGGCTGTAACGGATCGTGCAGCCACGTCTCGATCCCTGAGTCAACAGATGGGGACGTTTGCAAGACAACAACCATCTGCACGAACCCTTCGACGACGTTTACAGCAGCATAGACTATCAGCTCGGAGACCATGGCTGCGGTTACCCTTGACACTGCATCACAGACAGGAGCGCCTGCAATGGTGTACTCAACGACGAACCTGGGTGCACGAATGCCAAACGTCATTTCTTTCGGATGAATCCAGGTTCTGTTTACAGCATCATGGTGGTCGCATCCGTGTTTGGCGACATCGCGGTGAACGCACATTGGAAGCGTGTATTCGTCATCGCCATACTGGCGTATCACCAAGCGTGATGGTATGGGGTGCCATTGGTTACACGTCTCGGTCACCTCTTGTTCGCATTGACGGCACTTTGAACAGTGGACGTTACATTTCAGATGTGTTGCGACCCGTGGCACTACCCTTATTCGATCCCTGCGAAACCCTACTTTTCAGCAGGATAATGCACGACCGCATGTTGCAGGTTCTGTACAGGCCTTTCTGGATAAAGAAAATATTCGACTGCTGCCCTTGCCAACACATTCTCCAGATCTCTCACCAACTGAAAACGTCTGGTCAATGTTGGCCCATCAACTCGCTCTTCACAATATGCCAATCACTACTTGTAACGCCGGAAATGCATATCCTTCTATTTCCATCTATTGTACTATAGATTTTTCCTTATTTTGTCACCTGAAGATATGACATTTCTGTCTCTTTATATATTGTAATTGTTTACCTGTATATATATATATATATATATATATATATATATATATATATATATATATATATATTAATGCATTTATGTTGGTTTGTTTTGTGAATATTATTTGTATTTATACGCTGGGTCTGGCCTAGGGAAAACTATGCTATCGAACGAATACATCGATAGGTCTTGTGGAGAACCAAAGTGTTTATGATCTTTGGTAGTGTTAAATTTGTCGTGTGGAGCGCGGCCAGGGGGAGTTTGGCTGGGGTGGTGCAGTGGAGCAGGTGTGTTGTGTGTCGCTCCCGCGAGTTGCCGCGCTTTCGGGGTTGGGCAGCATGTAATTGCGCTCGACCTGCTATGATAGTTTCTGACACGGTGTCGCGGACAGCAAGCATTAGCTGGCGCACATCAAGAGCCCGTTTCGCCTGGTGACCGTGTCGAGAACAAGGCGCGCCAACATCCAGCTTCTGCTACAGCGACGGCCGACAATGAGTGACTGTCGCCACCTCCTCGATCGACGGCTTGAAACTTTCAATCAACCAACAAGGAAGACTGGAAGCACGTAAAGTTTTAGAACTGTATGGCAGACCTCAGCTTTTCAAACTGATCGATTTTCATAACTAAATTACAGCAACGTAGCATGAACCTTTGTTGCTCATTGTCCCAATTGCATTACCAAGCAGGGTCCCTTCCTTTTCTGGAATGAACCCGAGTGTCGTTGAAATTCAAACGCCAGCATCATTCGATTTCACTGCTTTAATTTCAAAGTTCAGTTAAGGTATTCATAGGTGGCTACAATATTTAGATTACACAACCACAAATTAAGAGTGCGAGTTTTGTTACCGTATTTTAGCTTACCTGTGACTGCAGCTCAGCTTGGTATGTACTAAATTTTACTATTCTTAATTGTTCAGAATCATTTAATTCAAGATCAAAGTTAAATCTCTTATTTCTAAATTGCGTAGATTCAAGTAGCTTTTGAAATGATTGTTGAGGTAGTCCGAGGCTAGCTGTATTTTACTGAATTTCGATGTGCTTCAGAAAGAAAGCTCACTATTAATTTCAGTCACTAAATTAACTTTCAATTTTCCGGTTTTATTAATTCTTTTGCTAAATTAAGTCAGAGTGTAGCGAAATTTATTACTTCTGACAAACATTCAGTTTTCACACAACACGTGTCAACCATCAGTTGCCACGCTCTAAGTGCTAATTGTGTGTGCAATAATCTTTCTTTTTCAGTTACTATAGTAATTGTCCTTAGGACTGGCGACCGTAATTTTCCCAAAATCTCAAATATCTAATTACCGCTAGTTAATTGTTAATGTAACGGCCGCACATTTACTTTCTTGTTTAACTTTACCCTTTTTCAAAATTTATTTCCACCAGTTTCATTTGCACTTTTCCTTTCATTTAGATGTAACCCTTTCCTCCCTCTTTACCGACAGATTAACTTCGGTGACGATTGCTTTTCCCAAATTTCCATTAGGTACACGCAGTTTAATTTTTCACTGTCATTAAGGTCAATAAGTGAGGGGGAGGTTACACGTGGCGACCTGGTGACAGGCCAATCTTCGGATTTGAGGTTGTTCTGGAAACGAATTTTGCATTGTGCAAATCTCGTAGCAAAGTACTGGTTACGAAATGATCGATACGTCAGCGAGAATATTAGTGTGAGGAATCCTAATTATATTTGAGATTTGGCATTTATATTGAAAATTATTAAAATGAGTGAAGGCAAAAATTGCCAAAATTTGGTAGACTTGGATACGGAACAATCGGTCGAACAGTGGGAAACGCGCACCGCAGTACCCATTGTTCATGGGCAGGCGGCTAGCATGAAAGACGCGACAGCCGAAACGCAACAAAGAGCAGAAATGGAATTCCAAACTTTAGAAAACGTGTCGGAATCGGGAGTGAAAATCAAATCTGAATCCCTTGATGACGAATACGGGGGGACAATTAAAGAGGAAGCCGCTACGGAAGTAAAACCGGTAGTTTCCGGGAATTTAACAGATTTATTGAATGTTTTGATTAACGAAATCACGAGTCAGTCTGAAAAAATTGAACGGAAGCTAGACAATCAGAACAAAGCTATTAATGTTGTTAACAACAATGTTGGAGATGTTAACTCAAAAGTTAATAAAATCAAAGAAGATATTGTTGTGATTAATACCGAAATCGGTAATCTTAAACAGGAAATGATAGGCGTTCAGGCGGAAGTTGCGAGCATAAATATTCGTTTTTATTCCGAAATTAGCAGAATCGAGAAAAGTGTAGGAGAGGCAGTTGCTCCGATCATCGAGAATAAGGTGACGGAACAAATTCAATTAGTGAAAAAAGAGGATCAAAAGAAGGTGGAAACTTTAAAGGCTTTAGTATTCGAAGTAAATACCAAAGTGACGAAGCAGGCTAATACCTGAGAAGAAAAAAAAAAGGGAAGTAGAAACGCTTGCGACAACCACTTGTCAAGTAATTACGAGAGTGTCGAAATTAGAAAAGAAACTTGACGAAAAACAGAGCTATGTGCCAATCTGTGCACATAGTTCGGAATTGTTGACGAAAGAGGAGCGGTTCGACCCCTTGAAAAAAGGCGGTATACACCCGACGGATTTCATTAAAAATTGTGAAAGAGTTTTACCCAGATCATGGACTAACGAGAGAAAAATTAATGCAGTTATTGATGTGTTGGCTGGTGATGCCAAGCGTTGGAGCTTAAACCTCAACATTACCAACCTGGCTTTTGACGAGTTTAAAAATTTGTTTCTGGCTGAATACTGGTCAGAGCAAAAACAGCAAAGTGTCTGGCGCGAATTCGTCGTATCGAGGCCTTTCGATGCGAATTCGCGCGGCTCGATGAAGGAGTTTTGTGAGGGTTGGATCCGCAAGTTGGAATATTTGCGTGATCGCCGCACGGAATCCGAAATAGTCTGGGAACTCTACAAGAAGCTTCCAGATGATACAAAACGCTACATAGGAAGCAATTACAGGACAATCAATGATTTCCTGGTAAGAGTTGAGGACGAGGACAATTGACGCAATAATCGCGATAGTGGTAGAGGTCGTGGTAACAACAACGGGTACCACAGCAACCACAACAACGATAGCCATAGGAATAATGCATACCGCAACCATGGCAGCAATAACAATAATGGTTCGGACCGTAATAACAATCGGTACAATGCAAATAATAACAGGAATGACGGAAACCAGTATCATACTAACGTGATACGGGCTTCACAGAATAGTAATAACGCCAGAGGGTGTGATCAGCCGCCTCAGCAGCATCCGGGGAGCATATCAGCTGGGACGAGACAGGCAAACCATTAGCCGCACCGGTGAGGGGCCGAGCGGGCGTGGAGAAATTTTGGCTGCCCAATAACAGGAGAAAACCCAGGTGTCGTCGTTATGAAAATTCCGTGTGGAATAATCAACGGCGGGAGCCTGTGCCAGTGTTAGGAGAAACGAGTGCGCCCACAAGTAGTAGATCAGCTGTAGACACGGCTGTAGAAAATACATTCACTGTCAGTGAGAACAATTTAAGTAGTGTTCCGGAAAACGATTATAAAGTGGCAGCTATAACACCCACAGCGGAAATGAAGATTGAGTTTAAGAATGATTCGCAATTGTTGAGAGAAGATCAGATGTCGGATAACACGTCCGTCATCGAGCGAGGGGATGCAGAGAGGGATGAGGTCTGGTTAAGGCAGTTCGGTCGCTTATACGACGAACTAAGAGATTATAGGGGCCTGTACGGGAGAAGTGTTAATGGGGAGCGCGGGCAGGATTTGCCGCGTCTCGTCCCACAGGAAGATAGTATTTGTGAATTGATAGAAAGTTCTGGCCCTAACCGGCAGACTTTACTAGAAATAGTTGATGTTAATGGGGAACACGAGCAAGATTCGTCGTGTTTCGTCCCGCAGGAGTTGGATGTTAAAGTAGTAACGGAAAGTTCTGGCCCTAACCGGCAGACATTACCGAAAGTTATAGTGGTAGAAGTAGCCGACCCATCCGACGCGAACCTCCAGTTTAGACATTGCGAGAGTATTAAGGAGAAAGATTACGAAAATTTTAGTGATAGCCGGACACGATTGGTAGAAAAGCACGTAGATTACAGCGTGTATGAGGTTAGAGCTGACGTTATACGGTCAGACGGTAGCAGTGTGGGTTGCGCAGATCCAGAATAAGTAATTGCAGATACTACTGGGCACATTCCTCCAGGTAGATTGGCAGATGAGATCTACCTGACCAAAGAGGAATCAACGAAGGTGACAATTAATGAATTGATAGCAAAGCAACACTCACTAGTTGACGAGGTACAGGAAAAGGTTTCGGTATTGGAGGCGAAGCTACAGACTAAGCCTCAGGACAAACGTGTTGAAATTAAAACTGTAAGTGAACAGAGGCTGAAAAGGCCGCCAGATAAGCCGGATTTAGTATCAAAGTCGGATGGTTTTTTCTGGAATGACGTGAATATAGACGAGGATTTACTGTGGGAAAATAAAGACCTACAACTAAACGTGTTGATTGACACCGGTGCAGAATTGAGTGCTGTATCTGAGAAAATATTTTAGTTACTGAAAGACCTGGCATCGTAGTTATGCCAGTAACAGGAGTGAAAATTATCGGTGCTACTGGGAAGGCCAGTAAACCGGTCACAAAACAGATTTTTGTCAACTTCGAGATTTGTGGGGCACGATTTGAACAAGAGTTTGTCGTCGTGCCAGACTTAACTATGGAAGTAATTATCGGGTTAGATTGGCTATTAAAGTACCGTGCAGTGATTAGTTGCGAAAGCAAAACTTTGACATGTACGTCACAAGATAAAACAATAGTAATTAGTTTTGATGAGGCAGGAGACGGTGTGCATAGGCTATACCAGGCTTGTTAACTGGCCGGTAGGTATGAATTTGAACTACTGTAATGTGAGGAATCTCGGCGTTGACAATAGTGTAGAAAGTGAATTGGAAAGTATTGTAGACGGTGTGTGAAACGTAACACACGAACAAAGTCGAGGCCTGTATGAAGTAATAATGAGGAATAAGAGTGTGTTTCCAGACAAACCGAGTATTGGTGTGAAAAAAGATCGTTTGCCAGAAATAATGAAGCTAAGAACCGATGGTCGCATACGTCGTCATGACGCTAAAGCGCGTTTTGCGAAGTTTGCAATCAGAGACTTAGAACTTGTAAAAGCTCATGAGAAATCGAGCGAGATAGACAATGAGATCTCTAAATTTAAGTTTGTTTATAATGGACCATATAAAGTCATTGGTATACCTCACACAAATGCTTATTGCTCAGAGTATCCAAGCTCTGGAGAACTATTAGGTATACGGAACATTGTAGACTTGAAATTGTACCAACCTAGGATTGATTAATACCACAAAAGGGTAATTTGTACAGTATGTAAATACAGAGTGTAAGATTTAAACGATTTGCTAGATTGCCATGCTTTTGCCTGACAAAGAGGACATTAAAGAAGTTGTAGTTAATAAGTAATTAATTTTACTAAATGATTGAAGAGAGAGTGATTATTTGTCAGTTGAAAAATCCAAGCTGGTAGTTTAAGTTTTCAGCTGAGTCACAGTAGATGAAGCAATGTAAATATGATTTTGTAACTAGCTGTAAGATTTCATGAATGTGTGTTTTACTAGTCATTGCCGACGCTGTTTTAAGTTTCAGGCTAGTGCATGCGTGTGATGATGGACAGTGTTGAGTTATCCACTGTGATAGTGTTAATGGACTCCTTGAGATTACTCGGGAGTGAGTTTTTCCGAAAGAATTCAGTGAAACGGACGTTCTGGAAATACCGTTACACAGGCGAGTGAGATCAAGCGTGCCGAACAGGCGGGCGCAACAATAGTGGCGAGGCGGAGCCGCTGTCGGCTCTTGTGCCGCTGTCGGCATTCTTTGCACTTGCGGGTACGGAAGGCGGAGTTGTTTTTCTTCCCGGACAGCTAATGTGAAAGAATTCTGTTGTCAATATTTATGTTTTTGTCGATCTGCTGTATATTATTTTCTTGTTTAGCTTTAAGTGGACTCTCACGACGAGAATATTAATTATGAAAAGGTTATATAAAATACGTATTTAATGTAATTAATTATTAATTTGCGTATTTTTATATACCTGTTTTCTATGACCTTGTACTCTGATTAATTTTGTAAATAGTATTCCATTTCTTGATAGTGTTACGAATTTTAATGATTTTGGAATAGCTAAACCATTTTCTATGTTATCTATGAATTTTAATATGTTGTCAAACTGTTTTATTTTGTGCAAGATGACAGAGTGGAATAAGATTAGGAGTGTCTCCACTAAATTATTATGGTCTAACAATTGATTTATGTTTAATTACACGAATGCTACATTTTGTTGATGTTTTGAGCATATGCATTTCCACTGTATTTTTTTTTGGGGACATTTTCTGAGTCTGTTTACGTTACAGGAACATCCTCAGACAATGTGGGGCATGTGTAACGCCGGAAATGCATATCCTTCTATTTCCATCTATTGTACCATAGATTTTTCCTTATTTTGTCACCTGAAGATATGACATTTCTGTCTCTTTATACACTCCTGGAAATGGAAAAAAGAACACATTAACACCGGTGTGTCAGACCCACCATACTTGCTCCGGACACTGCGAGAGGGCTGTACAAGCAATGATCACACGCACGGCACAGCGGACACACGAGGAACCGCGGTGCTGGCCGTCGAATGGCGCTAGCTGCGCAGCATTTGTGCACCGCCGCCGTCAGTGTCAGCCAGTTTGCCGTGGCATACGGAGCTCCATCGCAGTCTTTAACACTGGTAGCATGCCGCGACAGCATGGAAGTGAACCGTATGTGCAGTTGATGGACTTTGAGCGAGGGTGTATAGGGGGCATGCGGGAGGCCGGGTGGACGTACCACCGAATTGCTCAACACGTGGGGCGTGAGGTCTCCACAGTACATCGATGTTGTCGCCAGTGGTCGGCGGAAGGTGCACGTGCCCGTCGACCTGGGACCGGACCGCAGCGACGCACGGATGCACGCCAAGACCGTAGGATGTAGGATCCTACGCAGTGCCGTAGGGGACCGCACCTTCACTTCCCAGCAAATTAGGGACACTGTTGCTCCTGGGGTATCGGCGAGGACCATTCGCAACCGTCTCCATGAAGCTGGGCTACAGTCCCGCACACTGTTAGGCCGTCTTCCGCTCACGCCCCAACATCGTGCAGCCCGCCTCCAGTGGTGTCATGACAGGCGTGAATGGAGGGACGAATGGAGACGTGTCGTCTTCAGCGATGAGAGTCGCTTCTGCCTTGGTGCCAGTGATGGTCGTATGCGTGTTTGGCGCCGTGCAGGTGAGCGCCACAATCAGGACTGCATACGACCGAGGCACACAGGGCCAACACCCGGCATCATGGTGTGGGGAGCGATCTCCTACACTGGCCGTACACCACTGGTGATCGTCGAGGGGACACTGAATAGTGCACGGTACATCCAAACCATCATCGAACCCATCGTTCTACCATTCCTAGACCGGCAAGGGAACTTGCTGTTCCAACAGGACAATGCACGTCCGCATGTATCCCATGCCACCCAACGTGCTCTAGAAGGTGTAAGTCAACTACCCTGGCCAGCAAGATCTCCGGATCTGTCCCCCATTAAGCATGTTTGGGACTGGATGAAGCGTCGTCTCACGCGGTCTGCACGTCCAGCACGAACGCTGGTCCAACTGAGGCGCCAGGTGGAAATGGCATGGCAAGCTGTTCCACAGGACTACATCCAGCATCTCTACGATCGTCTCCATGGGAGAATAGCAGCCTGCATTGCAGCGAAAGGTGGATATACACTGTACTAGTGCCGACATTGTGCATGCTCTGTTGTCTGTGTCTATGTGCCTGTGGTTCTGTCAGTGTGATCATGTGATGTATCTGACCCCAGGAATGTGTCAATAAAGTTTCCCCTTCCTGGGACAATGAATTCACGGTGTTCTTAATTCAATTTCCAGGAGTGTATATTGTAATTGTTTTACTGTTTATATATATATATATATATATATATATATATATATATATATATATATATATATATATATATATATATTAATGCATTTATGTTGGTTTGTTTTGTGAATATTATTTGTATTTATACGCTATGTCTGGCCTAGGGAAAACTATGGTATCGAACGAATACATCGATAGGTCGTGTGGAGAACCAAAGTGTTTATGAGCTTTGGTAGCGTTAACTCTGTCGCGTGGATCGCAGGCAGGGGGAGTTTGGCTGGGGTGGTGCAGTGGAGCAGGTGTGTTGTGTGACGCTCCTGCGAGTTGCCGCACCTTCGGGGTTGGGCAGCATGTAATTGCGCTCAACTTGCTATGATAGTTTCTGACACGGTGTCGCGGACGGGAAGCATTAGCTGTTATTACATGCGGTTTAATTTTTCACTGTCATTAAGATCGATAAGTGAGGAGGAGGTTACATACTCTTGATGAACTCTGGTATTGTGTTGAAGCTGCATGGGCAGCTGTACCTGTACACACCATTCAAGCTCTGTTTGACTCAATGCCCAGGCGTATCAAGGCCATTATTACGGCCAGAGGTGGTTGTTCTGGATCTATGCACCAAAATTGCGTGAAAATGTAATCACATGTCAGTTCTAGTATAATATATTTGTCCAATGAATACTCGTTTATCATCTGCATTTCTTCTTGGTGTAGCAATTTTAATGGCCAGTAGTGTATTCTCTTTAACGATTGCTCGTTTCTGTTTGTCTATCACACCAATGAGCTTTCTTCAGACACAGGGTGATTCAGTGGAGACAAGCCATCGTAAATGTATCGAGGACTAATGAGCATATTGCGATACGCTTTTCACTAAATTGTAACGGACAGTGGAACTGTATAAGTTTTGCTGCGGCGCTGAAAAGTCTTCTAGGAGAACCTTCACATATATCTGTGGAGATTGATCAAATAATAGCAAGACAACAGCGCCACTGTACAGACGTCAGGAGCAGATGTCGAACGAACGCCAACTCTACTGCACCAAATATAACCCAACTCGTAACTCAGCTACGGTTCGTGTGACTACGTGAGCACTTGAAGCCCAGTAGTCTTGTAGAGATCAAACAAATTGTTTATGATGCTATTCAGACTTTCACAAAGTGTATAACGCTTTAAAGAGTGGATGTGGTTTTCGATTATTTTCTCGACAAACATGACACGGACTACCAAAATAAGTTCCAGTTTTGTAAGTGGTGTCTTCGAAATTGGGAAAATGATGCTGCACATTGATGCAACTTTTTTTTTATTTTTTTTTATTTTTATTTGTTTATTTTTTTTTTTTTTTTTACGGATGAAGCATCGTTTACGTAACACGTAAACAAAATATTCGAAATATTCACTACTGGTCAGTTGAAAAGCCACGCTGGTTGATAGAAGTGGACAAACAATGACGTTGGACTGGCAGCTTGTGTAGTGAGCTTTTCAATAATTGCCACACCAACAAGAAATGTAGATTATAAACGTATATTATTTGCACAAATATATTATACTAGAACTGATACGTGATTACATTTTCACGCAATTTGGGTGCATAGATCCTGAGAAATCAGTACCCAGAACAACAATCTCTGGTCGTAGTGACGGCCTTGATAAGCCTTGGCATTGACTCAAACAGAGCTTGGATGGCGTGTACAGGTACAGCTGCCCATGCAACTTCAACACGATACCACAGTTCATCAAGAGTAGTGATTGGCGTACTGTGACGAGTCAGTTGTTCGGCCACCATTGACCAGACGTTTTCAGTTGGTGAGAGATCTGGAGAATGTGCTGGCAAGGGCAGCAGTCGAATATTTTCTGTATCCAGAAAGACCCGTACAGGACCTGCTACATGCGGTCGTGCATTATTCTGCTGAAATGTAGGGTTTCGCAGTGATCGAATGAAGGGTAGAGCCACGGGCCGTAACACATCTGTAATGTAACGTCCACTGTTAAAAGTGCCGTCAATGCGAACAAGAGGTGACCGAGACGTGTAACCAATGACACCCCATACCATCACGCTGGGTGATACGCCAGTATGGCGATGACAGATACACGCTTCCAATATGCGTTCACCACGATGTCGCCAAACACGGATGCGACCATCATGATGCTGTAAACAGAACCTGGATTCATCCGAAAAAATGACTTTTTGCCATTTGCGCACCCAGGTTTGTCGTTGAGTACACCATCGCAGGCGCTCCTGTCTGTGATGCAGCGTCAAGGGTAACCGCAGCCATGGTCTCCGAACTGAGAGTCCATGCTGCTGGAAACGTCGTCGAATTATTCGTGCAGATAGTTGTTGTCTTGCAAACGTCCACATCTGTTGACTCAGGGATCGAGACGTGGCTGCACGATCTGTTATAGACATGCGGATAAGATGCCTGTCATCTCGACTGCTAGTGACACGAGGCCGTCGGGAACCAGCACGGCGTTCCGTATTACCCTCCTGAACCCACCGATTCCATATTCTGCTAACAGTCATTGGATCTCGACCAACGCGAGCAGCAATGTCGCGATACGATAAACCGCAATCGCGGTAGGCTACAATCCGACCTTTATCAAAGTCGGAAACGTGATGGTACGCATTTCTGCTCCTTACACGAGGCATCACGACAACGTTTCACCGGGCCACGCCGGTCAACTGCTCTTTGTATATGAGAAATCGGTTGGAAAGTTTCCTGATGTCAGCACGTTGTAGGTGTCGCCACCGGTGCCAACCTTGTGTGAATGCTGTGAAAGGCTAATCATATGCATATCACAGCATCTTCTTCCAGTAGGTTAGATTTCGCGTCTATAGCATGTCATCTTCGTGGTGCAGCAATTTTATTGTCCAGTATTCTAGTGATGTCTTCCTTTTTCTGATGAGACTCACATGTATCTATCTGTTCCTGACAGATAATCCCCCGCTGTTACTGTAAGACATCGAATTAGACGTAAGGATGTGCCTCCCAAACTACAAAGGAAATTACAGTGCCTCTTAGCAGAACGTTTATAAATTGCTGGATCACTCGTAGGGCAAACACAAAATGACCTGTACACTCACCAGACACAGGACGAGACTCCATCCTAAAGCTTAATTTTTTTAAAAACAAAATTTTAGCTGGCAGTTCACATATTTGCAGCGTTTAGTCTTAGATCCCAAAATGATTTCTCTGTATTAAGATGTCTAAGAAATATTTGTAATATGAACTGCGCGAGGGGACATGGCACACTTGTAGCTGGCAAAGAAGTCAAGATAATTCCTGTCTATTAGAGACTTTCATCTGCTGCACTAGTGGGAAGATGCACTGTTGGTTAGACTGAAGAAAGCAGCTATCCCAGCACTCCTTTATAATTCCCCCAGAAGAATATCTGCTTATCTAGTGAACAACGACGGATCGAGCAGTCCAGAAGGAAATATTCAGGGAGAGGTCGACCATAGATTTGGAATTACTCGTACATGAAGGAGAAACCTTACAGGAGCAGGAAGGGGAAATGTATGGTGCTGGTGAACTTAAATTGCTATATATCTTGCACAAGCCTTAATTATTAAAAAAATGTAATATCCATTTTCCAATAATTTTGTTTTTCTAAGATCAGTTCAAAATGGTTCAAATGGCTCTGAGCACCATGGGACTTAACATCTGTGGTTATCAATCCCCTAGAACTTAGAACTACTTAAACCTAACTAACCTAAGGACATCACACACATCCATGCCCGAGGCAGGATTCGAACCTCCGACCGTAGCGGTCACGCGGTTCCAGACTGAAGCGCCTAGAACCGCACGGCCACACCGGCCGGCCTCTAAGATCTGTGCCAACATTTTTATCCCAAATATTATCCAATATCAATGAAATTTTTTCAGTAAGTACTCTCGACTTATTTCCACACTTCTATGCATTGATATTATCGAAAACGTCGTTTACCTATTTTGCTGTCACATTATTGTACTGACAATTAAAGATGCTTTAAATTTGAAACTTGAGAATAGTAGTGAAAATAAATTAATAACATTTCTCATAAAATGGATGCATGAGACAGTTGGACAATGGCTTGTGAACGTACCTAAAAAGTCTGAAATGTAAAGCTTGAATTCTGTGTACCAAAAGTTGATTTTCAAAACTGCCATTAAAATAATATGAAAAATGCAAAATTAAGAAACCAACGAAGTTCTGGGCTTCAAATATGAAGTACTGCTAAACCTTTACATGATAGAGTCTGTTTGTAAAATTAGGTTGAAATTGACAAAGCAGAAGAAAAGTTAAATTTTTGGGTGAAGTTTCCCCTTAAAACTCACGATCTTTTTCTTAAAACAAGAGTTTTGTAAGGAAACACTGACGACTCTCGAAGATATCTGTCATATAACCCGCATCTGTGCTACCGTTAAGTCCAGATGAAATTCAGCGTTCAGTATTGACTCAGCGGAATCGCTTTGTATCACGTATCAGTGCTGAGGTTCAAAATGTTGAGCACTGGCTATGACAGCGATAAAACAGCATATACGCAAATCGAAGCTGAGTTACGTGTTTGCTCACAGTTAGCATATTAGGGTAGGCGGTTGAGGGACATGTGGAATGTTGCTACTGTGTGATTTGATCAAGTTCCAGACATCCTATATCGAATGTGTCTTTGAATGTCTTTTCAATGCCACAGAAAAAAGTCTGACGTAATTCAGCAGCTATAAACATTAAAAATTACTAACGTCAGAAAACTCCCCACATTGTAATTTACAACCTAGAGAAAACCGTTCCTAAAAGTATTAACTAGCTATCAGTGTATTCGGAGAGACTTAGTTGCCTCACTTTTTTTATAACTGTTAATTACGATCCAATCGGTCTTATCGACATTACGTAATAAAATCCAGATTGCTGCTATAGTAGTTTACTAATGTATGTATTGTGATGAATTCATTTCGGCTAAATTGCAATGTTCAGACCACTGCGAAAGGTACAAAACATTTTTATTCTATTATAGTGTTGGATAATCATATTTTCTAATATTCCGATCTGGTACTTGTATCTATGAATCATCAGCGGTTGTCGTCACTCTATATTGTATTAGAACGTGTTGGACGCTCAGGAATTCTTTGCTATAAGCTGTTTTGTGGTTTATTTCTGTTGTTAACGGTAATTGCTTGTAATTTTTATAAGTTCAGACGTTTTGTGATGGACGTAGACACGATCGCTAACAACAATCACAAATAACAATAATTCACGTATTTTCGAAATTTATAGAAAGTACACAACAACTGACAACATTATGCATGTTGATTCATGCCACCGAAAAGCGCACAAACACGCATACTTCAAAGTAATGTTCAACAGAATACACCTACCTCTACACTAAGCTGCCATACAAAAAAAAAAAAAAACTCAGTACATTATGCGATATGCACAACAAAATGATTTAAACTCAGACGTAGTGATGCAGATATACAAAAGAAAAACTGCTTATATCCAACAAAAAAGTCGCAAGGACATAAAATTGTCCAGAGAAACACCAAAACGCAACATACATACCTGTACCATGTTTCGGTACAATAGCAAACTTGCCCCCCCTTCTTGCAGCAGTGTACCGTAGGTCTCTAGAAGAGCGTAGCGTTCCAAAGGATTGGAAAAGGGCACAGGTCACCCCCGTTTTCAAGAAGGGACGTCGAAAAGATGTGCAGAACTATAGACCTACATCTCTAACGTCGATCAGTTGTAGAATTTTGGAACACGTATTATGTTCGAGTATAATGACTTTTCTGGAAACTAGAAATCTACTCTGTAGGAATCGGCATGGGTTTCGGAAAAGACGATCGTGTGAAACCCAGCTCGCGCTATTCGTCCACGAGACTCAGAAGGCCACAGACACGGGTTCCCAAGTAGATGCCGTGTTTCTTGACTTCCGCAAGGCATTTTATACAGTTCCCCACAGTCGTTTAATGAACAAAGTAAGAGCATATGGACTATCAGACCAATTATGTGATTGGATTGAAGAGTTTCTAGATAACAGAACGCAGCATGTCATTCTCAATGGAGAGAAGTCTTCCGAAGTAAGAGTGATTTCTGGTGTGCCGCAGGGGAGTGACGTAGGACCGTTGATATTCACAATGCATATAAATAACCTTGTGGATAACATCGGAAGCTGACTGAGTCTTTTTGCGGAAGATGCTGTAGTATATCGAGAGGTTGTAACAAAGGAAAATTGTACCGAAATGCAGGAGGATCTGCAACGAACTGACGCATGGTGCAGGGAATGGCAGTTGAATCTCAATGTTGATAAGTGTAATGTGCTGCGAATACATAGAAAGAAAGATTCCTTATGATTTAGCTACAATACAGGGTGAGTCAGCTAACGTTACCGCTGGATATATTTCGTAAACCACATCAAATACTGAGGAACCGATTCCACAGACCGAACGTGAGGAGAGCGGCTAGTGTAATTGTTTAATACACACCATACAAAAATGCACGGAAGTATGTTTTTTAATACAAACCTACGTTTTATTAAATGGAACCACGTTAGTTTTGTTAGCACATCTGAACATATAAACAAATACGTAATCAGTGCAGTTTGTTGCATTGTCAAATGTTAATTACATCCGGAGATATTGTAACCAAAGTTGACGCTTGACAGGATGTTCGACGGGCGTTTCATAGGACGTGGAGGGCGCATAAATTGGCCAGCCCGTTCTCCTGATCTTACACCTGTGGACTTCTTTCTGTGGGGTACGTTAAAGGAGAATGTGTACCGTGATGTGCCTACAACCCCAGAGGATATGAAACAACGTATTGTGGCAGCCTGCGGCGACATTACACCAGATGCACTGCGGCGTGTACGACATTCATTACGCCAGAGATTGCAATTGTGTGCAGCAAATGATGGCCACCACATTGAACATCTATTGGCCCGACATGTCGGGACACACTCTATTCCACTCCGTAATTGAAAACGGAAACCACGTGTGTACGTGTACATCACCCCTCATGGTAATGTACGAGGGCTGTTCAGAAAGTAAGCTCCGATTGATCGCGCAATGGAAACGACTATGATAATCCGATAAAGCTTTGCACAGATGTGTTGGGCAGTGCCTCTAGTATGACCCTAGACAGCATCACGTCACTCCTCTCATTTCTGAGCTCACAGTGATCGCGTAAAGTTGTCTAGAGAATAGTGTCTCCCGCCAAGTACGAGGACCTGGTGAGAAATTTCGCCTGAAGCTATACAGCCAACATTACATAACTGTCGTGCAGTTTCTTCTACAAGGCAATATTCTCAGCCGCATTCTGAAGGGGCAATGAAGATGCTCCTGCATCGTTTTCAATTGGAAATGTTTGACTACCCACAATACAGCCCGTAATTGACTCCCCCTGCGTTTCATCTCTGCTCACATGAACCGCTGGCTATGAATACAACATTTTGGCACAGAAAACGAGCTGTAGGCCAGCGTAGAGAATTGGCGGAAAGCACTGGCGGCTGTCTTTTATGATGAGGGTATTGGAAAGTTGGTACAACGCTACGACAAATGTCTTAGTCAGAACGGCAACTACGTAGAGAAGTAGCTGGATGGTGTAGCTAACTGTTAAAAATAAAACATTTCTAATTTTCACTGTGGTTCCCATTTCGCGATCAATCGGAGCTTACTTTCTGAACAGCCCTCGTACATGCGCGTCAGTGAAAAAGACCAATAAAAAGGTGTTAGTATGTGGACGTAATGTGCTGTTCCAGTCTCTTCTGTACCTAATGTCCATCACCGTTCCCCTTGGATCCCTACGCAATTCGGTGCTCTCCGATACACACGATCGAACAGCGGAGGAGTGGTACTCAAGCGTCAACTTTAGGTTACAATATCTCCGGATGTAATTAACATTTTACAATGCAACAAACGGCACTGATTACGTATTTGTTTATATGTTCAGATGTGCTAAGAAAACTAACGGGGTTCCATTTAAAAAAAACGTAGGTTTGTGTTAAAAAACATACTTCCGTGCATTTTTGTATGGTTTGTATTAACCAGTTACACTAGTCCCTCTCCTCACGTTCGGTTTGTGGAATCGATTCGTCAGTATTTGATGTGGTTTACGAGATATATCCAGCGGTAATGTTAGGTGACTCACCCTGTATAGCAGGTGAGCAACTGGAAGAAGTTAATTTCATAAATTATATGGGAGTAGGCATTAGGAGTGATTTAAAATGGAATGACCATATCAAATTAATCATCGGTAAAGCAGATGCCAGACTGAGATTCATTGGAAGAATACTTAGGAAATGCAATCTGAAAACAAAGGAAGTAGGTTACAAAAAATGGGTCAAATGGCTCTGAGCAATATGGGACTCAACTGCTGTGGTCATAAGTCCCCTAGAACTTAGAACTACTTAAACCTAACTAACCTAAGGACAGCACACAACACCCAGCCATCACGAGGCAGAGAAAATCCCTGACTCCGCCGGGAATCGAACCCGGGAACCCGGGCGTGTGAAGCGAGAACGCTACCGCACGACCACGAGATGCGGGCGAAGTAGGTTACAGTACACTTGTTCGCCCACTGCTTGAATACTGCTCACCAGTGTGGGATCTGCACCAGACAGGTTGATAGAAGAGATAGAGAAGATCCAACGGAGAGCAGCGCGCTTCGTTACAGGATCATTTAGCAATCGCGAAAGCGTTACGGAGATGATGGATATACTCCAGTGGAAGACTCTGCAGGAGAGACGCTCAGTAGCTCGGTACGGGCTTTTGTTGAAGTTTCGAGAACATATCTTCACCAAGGAGTTAAGCAGTATATTGTTCCCTCCTACGTATATCTCGCGAAGAGACCATGAGGATAAAATCAGAGAGATTATAGCCAACACAGAGGCGTACCGACAATCATTCTTTGCGCGAAAAATACGAGACTGGAACAGAAGGGAGAACTGATAGAGGTACTCAAGGTACCCTCCGCCACACACAGTCAGGTGGCTTGCGATGTATGGATGTAGATGTAGATGTAGATATAGAATACGAAAAGTGCTAGACGACACGCGAAGATAATCACCATGAAAAGGTGAAGTCCCTGTGGTGACGTAAACTCATTTTGTCGAAAGAGCGAAGACGCTTTCATTAATGACTGTATCAAGCATTTAAATCACGATATTTGTTTTTAAACGCCAGGTATAATCATGGATCACATAATTTTTACTTTAGTGTCTTCCATTACTTTTGTCCCTGGCAGTAAGGGTCATTTCGCACTTGTGCCGCTGCTGTGTAAACGGCGCCCGCACACGGTTTCCGGGAGCTAGACGATACGACACATATCATATTTGCCAGACGCCGCTGAACGTCATACGGCTGCTGTGGGAAGCCCCGTGTTCCACAGGAGGTGACGATGGCGGCAGACCAAACATCCCCGTGGACTGGTTGAAATGGCTCTGAGCACTATGTTACTTAACATTTGAGGTTATCACTCCCCTTGACTTAGAACTACTTAAGACCAACTAACATAAGGACATCACACGAATCCATGAATGAGGCAGGATGCGAACCTGCGACTGTAGTGGTCGCGCGGTTCCGGACTGAAGCGCCTAGAACCGCTCGGTCACAGCGGCCGGCCAGCCCAGTGGAGTAGGGATTGTGAGATATTGTCGCCATTCATGTCTGGCGATATCTGACGTTGTTCGCAGTAGTATTCAATGCTTTTGTGTTCCTTCGTATGAAATTATACTTCTGTATTTATCATGATGTCAATGTTGAAACATTTTAGAAGGCAACATCATTTGAAACGAAAGGAAGCAAACTGTACCCAATTGAACTTAAACTAATCGGTGCCTTAAAGCAAAACCCATACCTACATCCGTCGTTTTTCAAGAGGGTAACTCTCTATTCAGACTGTTTTCACGGCGATGGAATAGTGTAGTTGCACGGGAAATTGCTACAAATCGTTTCAAAAATAAAAATAAAATTTCCGAAATGATAGTAAATGCACATCCCGCGGACAATATTCAGCACAGAGTAGGCAGCACCATATTTTACAGCTTTGTTACCAACAATACACAGGGACATATTGCAATCCCTTGCTATCTCAGACCACTCCCAAACTTCTCCACTTCACCACTTAAATATTTAAAGTTTTTAGAATGAGATCTCATTCTGGAAACATCCCCCAGGCTGTGGCTAAGCCATGTCTCCGCGATATCCTTTCTTTCAGGAGTGCTAGTTCTGCAAGGTTCCCAGGAGAGCTTCTGTAAAGTTTGGACGCTAGGAGACGAGGTACTGGCGGAATTAGAGCTGTGAGGTCGGGGCGTCAGTAGTGCTCGGGTAGCTCAGTTGGTGGAGCACTTGCCTGCGAAAGGTAAAGGTCCCGATTTCAAGTCTCGGCCTGGCACACAGTTTTAATCTACCAGGAAGTTTCATTTAAAGTTTTTCTGAAACATCGTTCTGAATTTAAGATTTTTGTGTAATACACTACTATATTTTAATATATGTGTCGTTGTTTCTTAAATAACTTTTAAATACATAATGCTGTATAATATATTGCTGTGTTGTCGAGTATCGAGACCGGAGCAAGAAGTATCGACCACCGCAGACATACTGCTGGGGTGTCACGAGGCACCAGTGAGACGCCAGGGCAAAGCCGCGTCTGCCGCAGTTCCGAGGCTCCACCGCCGGACCTCTGCCACCGGACAGCATCGCCAGGGGCCACGTGGGCAGTTCTGTCGGAGGTCGGAACCTGCCCATTTCCACAATGTTCCTGTGGGCGTGCAAGCAGTCAGATAGTGGAGATGCTCCCCTCTCCTGCGAAGTGTGCCTACCCTGCAACGCTGTCACAACTTTGTCAACAAGTTTCTGCGGACTTATGTTTGCTAGTGACTGTTGTCAAGCCACAGTAAGGCATTCTGAACTCGTAACAGTTCTCCACTCAGTAATCGTGTCCAGGTCCACGTCTGGAGTCTCATAGCTGCAGCCGAGCCTGGCGAGCAAAGACGTGTTTTGTTGTAAGTAGTAAAGTATCACTTATGCGGAGTCTTCTGACTAACTGAATTGTTACTAGTCATTATTACTAGTTACCTCAGTGTCAAAGACGTCGGACACAACAAATATTAAAGTCAACTGAAACAGAAATAGAAATTACGATAAAACTTAAAATGTTTCATTTCCCCTGATTATGGCTTCCAGCATGTGCATAAGGTGCATACGTTCACTGGAGGATGTGTTACGGCTTGGGATTTAATCATTTATTCTTACATGCACATCGTGAAAAACTGGCATCCCAAAATAGCAAACAAAGTCTCTTGCTGACATAATTGCTATTATAAGGTGCACAAAGTTTTATTATTTTATCACAGTGACATCATTATTTACCACTTCAAAGAATTTATATGTTGTCACGCTGTCATTGACTTAATGGTATGCCACATTACATTAATAGTGTACTGTTTCAGATCCTGTTAGCAGACCTGAATTCCCCGTTTCTCTAATACTATTTCTTATGAACTCACAGTAATTAGTACAGTGAGAATTTGTATTGTATACATCTTGCTCGTTGCTATGTTCAAGCGTATGGAATAAAGTGGAAATACTATACGAAGCTTCTACTTTCAAACCCTCATCCCAAAAAATTTGTTTCTATCCCCAAATTACTTTCGACAGAAGCTCATCGTCAGCAGTGTGGTTTCTATTGTAAAATATATGAAACGTATTTTGTTACTTAATAAAATTACTTTAATTATAATGTGTACTACGTTAAAATAACAAACGAAGTGAAATGAAACGGAATATCTATTAAGCTGAACAAAGAAGTTGTAGGGAGAGAATAACGACATTAAAATTAACGAAAAATAAATCAGTTAAGGAATTCGTGTTCCAGAATATTTTCTGATGTTATAATTTTGTAAGTGAAATACAAAATTATGGGGTTAAGGGAAAGTCATGAGGAATAATTCCCGCATTGTATTATAGACTTGAATAAAATCTTCAGCTTCAGAAAACAGTTCATAAAGTACCTATTGAACAGCAATAATGGTTACGATTTTCCCCATACGCACTCCTTACCCCCATACACTCCTCTTTCTAAGGAGATCTTTCACACTTCAATTCTTAGCTAGTGCAGTCGCCTTAAATTTCCTTTCCCAGAACTCGCTATATCGGATATAACTTATTTTGTACATCTACAAAGTCTTTGCATATCTTCCGCTATCATTATTGCTATTGTTGATATTATTGTTATTATAATCATAATTTGTGGCAACAGCAGTAGTAAAGGACTGCCGGTATTAACGTTATTAGTTCATAGTAAGTGTTATTTACTCAAGTTGTCTCTAGAGATACACATATCATTCTAATACTCTTTGTCATATTGAAGCTGTTGTTTCTTAGTTGTTGTTGTTGTGGTCTTCAGTCCTGAGACTGGTTTGACGCAGCTCTCCATGCTACTCTATCCTGTGCATGCTTCTTCATCTCCTAGTACCAACTGCAACCTACATATTTTTGAATCTGCTTAGTGTATTCATCTCTTGGTCTCCCTCTACGATTTTTACCCTCCACGCTGCCCTCCAGTACTAAACTGGTGATCCCTTGATGCCTCAGCACATGTCCTACCAACCGGTCCCTTCTTCTAGTTAAGCTGTGCCACAAACTTCTCTTCTCCCCAATCCTATTCAATACCTCCTCATTAGTTATGTGATCTACCCATCTAATCTTCAGCATTCTCCTGTAGCACCATATTTCGAAAGCTTCTATTCTCTTCTTGTCCAAACTATTTATCGTCCATGTTTCACTTCCATACATGGCTACACTCCATACAAATACTTTCAGAAATGACTTCCTGACACTTAAATCTATATTCGAAGTTAACAAATTGCTAAAACCCTGTCTCACTCCATTCCCAACCACGGCTTCCCTTTCATGTCCCTCGACTCTTATAACTGCCATCTGGTTTCTGTACAAATTGTAAATAGCCTTTCCCTCCCTGTATTTTACCCCTGCCACCTTCAGAATTTGAAAGAGAGGATTCCAGTCAACATTGTCAAAAGCTTTCTCTAAGTCTACAAATGCTAGAAACGTAGCTTTGTCTTTCCTTAATCTAGCTTCTAAGATGAGTCGTAGCGTCAGTATTGCCTCACATGTTCCAATATTTCTACGCAATCCAAACTGATCTTCCCCGAGGTCGGCTTCTACTAGTTTTTCCATTCGTCTGTAAAGAATTCGTGTTAGAATTTTGCAGCTGTGGCTTATTAAACTGATTGTTCGGTAATTTTCACATCTGTCAACACCTGCTTTCTTTGGGATTGGAATTATTATATTCTTCTTGAAGTCTGAGGGTATTTCGCCTGTTTCATACATCTTGCTCACCAGATGGTAGAGTTTTGTCAGGACTGGCTCTCCCAAGGCTATCAATAGTTCTAATGGAATGTTGTCTACTCCGGGGGCCTTGTTTCGACTCAGGTCTTTCAGTGCTCTGTCAAACCGTTCACGCAGTATCATATCTCCCATTTCATCTTCATCTACCTCCTCTTCCATTTCCATAATATTGTCCTCAAGTACATCGCCCTTGTATAGACCCACTATATACTCCTTCCACCTTTCTGCTTTCCCTTCTTTGCTTAGAACTGGGTTTCCGTCTGAGCTCTTGATATTCATACAAGTGGTTCTCTCTTTAATTTTCCTGTAGGCAGTATCTATCTTACCCCTAGTGAGATAAGCCTCTACATCCTTACATTTGTCCTCTAGCCATCCCTGCTTAGCCATTTTGCACTTCCTGTCAATCTCATTTTTGAGACGTTTGTATTCCTTTTTGCCTGCTTCATTTACTGCATTTTTATATTTTCTCCTTTTATCAATTAAATTCAATATTTCTTCTGTTACCCAAGGAGTTCTACTAGCCCATGTCTTTTTACCTACTTGATCCTCTGCTGCCTTCACTACTTCATCCCTCAAAGCTACCCATTCTTCTTTTACTGTATTTCTTTCCCCCATTCTTGTCAATCGTTCCCTTATGCCCTTCCTGAAACTCTGTACAACCTCTGGTTTAGTCAGTTTATCCAGGTCCCTTCTCCTTAAATTCTCACCTTTTTGCAGTTTCTTCAGTTTTAATCTACAGTTCATAACCAATAGATTGTGGTCAGAGTCCGCATCTGCCCCTGTAAGTGTCTTACAATTTAAAACCTGGTTATATAAGCTATCTGATACCTTCTAGTATCTCCAGGATTCTTCCATGTATACAACCTCTTTTATGGTTCTTGAACCAAGTGTTATCAATGATTAAGTTGTGCTCTGTGCAAAATTCTACCAGGCGGCTTCCTCTTTCATTTCTTAGCCCCAATCCATATTCACCTACTACGTTTACTTCTCTCCATTTTCCTACTACCGAATTCCAGTCACCCATCACTATTAAATTTTCGTCTCCCTTCACTATCTGAATAATTTCTTTGATTTCATCGTACATTTCTTCAATTATTTCATCATCTGCAGAACTAGTTGTCATATAAACTTGTACTACTGTAGTAGGCGTGGGCTTCGTGTCTATCTTGGCCACAATAATGCGTTCACTATGCTGTTTGTAGTAGCTTACCTGCACACCTATTCTTTTATTCATTATTAAACCTACTCCTGCATTACCCCTATTTGATTTTGTATTTATAATCCTGTATTCGCCTGACCAAAAGTCTTGTTCCTCCTGCCAGCGAACTTCACTAATTCCCACTATATCTAACTTTAACCTATCCATTTCCCTTTTTAAATTTTCTAACCTACCTGCCCGATTAAGGAATCTGACATTCCACGCTCCGATCCGTAGAACGCCAGTTTTCTTTTTCCTGATAACGACGTCCTCCTGAGTAGTCCCCGCCCGGAGATCCGAATGGGGGACTATTTTACCTCCGGAATATTTTACCCAAGAGGACGCCATCATCATTTAACCATACAGTAAAGCTGCATGCCCTCGAGAAAAAATACGGCTGTAGTTTCCCCTTGCTTTCAGCCGTTCGCAGTACCAGCACAGCAAGGCCGTTTTGGTTAGTGTTACTAGGCCAGAGCAGTCAATCATCCAGACTGTTGCCCCTGCAGCTACTGAAAAGGCTGCTGCCCCTCTTGAGGAACCACACGTTTGTCTGGCCTCTCAACAGATACCCCTCCGTTGTGGTTGCACCTACGGTACGGCCATCTTTATCACTGAGGCACGCAAGCCTCCCCACCAACGGCAAGGTCCACGGTTCACGGAGGGGGGGGGGGGGGAGGAGGTGTTTCTTAGTGACTATGATATAAATAAGGTACTGTATGTTTGAATTCCTGGTCTGGTGTCTGGTGTCCTGGTCATGTGCCTGCTGTCTGATGTTTTCTAATCAGATCAGGTTAAGTAAATAAAGTTTGTTCAAATTATTAGTTTTGGTCGTAAGCATGAATTTACTTTGTAAAGTCACACATTACGAAGTGGGACGTTAAAACTTGGGAATGTTTCACAGAGCTCGAAATTGGACCACCATTTTCCTGAAATGATATAACCAGTTAATCGTAACAATCTATTATTGTTTGTTTTGAAAATTATTTTCTAGCACAATCACAACAATTTCAACACGAAATTAATTATTTAGGCGTCGTCGACTATATTCAGGTCATACCACACATTTCACGGTTCACTCTAACCGCTGGCGAAACCAGAGTCACACTTTCCTATTGAAATTCCGGCGATTGAGACGGAAAATAAGTTATTTTGGAAACAACTGTTCCAGGAATCGCCGGCGTCTCTAGTACAATTGTACTTTCATTCTTCCCAAAACTATGATTGCCTCTGCAGACTACCTAAAGTACGTTTTACTGTTATTTTAATACTGACTGACTGTAGTTAACATAATTTAGAAAATGTTCTTCTTGTATAAGGTCTCGTGAAAGTTATCTTGTCCTGACATGTTGATTTAGATTATATCTTATTATTCCGCTTGAATCGCGCGATGGTTCTTAGAAATGCCCAATGTCTATTACTTCAGTCGTTTCCTGCTCACTGACAGTAATTTGTTAATTACATTTTCACACTGCGGGGAATATAATTAGTGGCCAAAACATCCAAGGAATTCGACCCAAATGACTGTATGGTTTAAGAAAATATTAACAGGAAGTGGAACACACACACAAAAGCATTACGACTTGTACAGATAACATGCTGTTGTACAAAACTTCTGACGATTTGACAACGGAGTTCTGGATGAGTATCGTAAGAATTATTGTGAGATGACTCTCAAAGAGGTTTTATAGAAGGCATTAATGAAAGACCGCTTTATTCGTTATAGTGATCCTGAGGATTCCAACATTACCTACCTTCCACCGAACCTCAGAGACAGGTATCTGTATTTTTAGATTTTCTCACAGTATGTACTTTGCAGGTTTCTGTTAAACAGAACAGCTATATCAATGACGTATGCACTGGTGAGGAAGGATTGTAATTCGACACCCGCTTATTGTTACTGGTGGAAATTTTGCCAGCTGTCACAGTAATATAATGTGCTCTGATTGGGAAATGACTAAAGTAGCCTAATGTTTAAGTAGAATATCTGAGACTCGTTTAGTCGTTTGATTTCTCCACGAGCATTATTTATAATCATATAACCTGAAGTTAAGTGAGCTTTAGCATTTGGATTGATTTGGAGGAAGAGACCAAACAGCGAGGTCATCGGTCTCATTGGATTAGGGCAGGATGGGGAAAGAAGTCGGCCGTGCCCTGTCGAAGGAACCATCGCGGAATTTGCCTGCAGTGATTTAGGGAAATCACGGATAACCTAAATCAGGTTGGCCGGACGCGGGACTTAACCTCGTCCTCCCGAATGCGAGTCCAGTGTGCTAACCACTGCGCCACCTCGCTCGGTCTGAATTTTAGGAGTGTATTATTTGTTGCAGTTAATATTTTTCGTATTTATTAAGCATGCGCAGCGCATTTCAGCATTGTAAAATATATGATTAAATTTCTCCAAATTTTGTTACTGTTTCTAAAGTTATGGTTGTTGTGATAAATATATTGTACATCCAGGAGCTAGGGACTGATATTTCTTTTGGAATACATATTTAATTTGAATTACGCTAAGCCGTATCCCAAAGATAGAAGGTGTAGTGTTCACCAAACAAACATAACCCTCTAGGTATCTTAGAATAGTTCACTTTTTCAATTTTTTTGCTGGTATTTATACTCACCCTTTTTTTAATATAAAAACATCTGATACAGGTAATACAAACTTCCGTACCGTGCCTAGTGTACACTACTGGCCATTAATATTGCTACACCACGAAGATGACTTGCTACAGACGCGAAATTTAACCGACAGGAAGAAGATGCTGTGATATGCAAGTGATTAGTTTTTCAGAGCGTTCACACAAGGTGGACGCCGGTGGCGACACCTGCAACGTGCTGACACGAGGAAAGTTTCCAATCGATTTTTCACACACAAACAGCAGCTGACCGGCGTTGCCTGGTGAAACGTTGTTGTGATGCCTCGTGTAAGGAGGAGAAACGCGTACCATCACGTTTCCGACTTTGATAAAGGTCGGATTGTAGCCTGTCGCGACTGCAGTTTATCGTATCGCGACATTGCTGCTCGCATTGGTCGAGATACAATGACTGTTAGCAGAATATGGAATCGGTCGGTTCAGGAGGGTAATACGGAAAGCCGTGCTGGACCCCAACGGCCTCGTATCACTAGCAGTCGAGTCGACAAGCATCTTATCCGCAAGGCTGTAACGGATCGTGCAGCCACGTCTCGATCCCTGAGTCAACAGATGGGGACGTTTGCAAGACAACAACCATCTGCACGAACAGTTCGACGACGTTTGCAGCAGCATGGACTATCAGCTCGGAGACCATGGCTGCGGTTACCCTTGACGCTGCATCACAGACTGGAGTGCCTGCGATAGTGTACTCGACGACGAACCTGGGTGCACGAATGGAAAAACGTCATTTTTTCGGCTGAATCCTAGTTCTGTTCACAGCATTATGATGGTCGCATCCGTGTTTGGCGACATAGCGGTGAACGCACCTTGGAAACGCGTATTCGTCATCACCATACCGGCGTATCACCTGGCGTGATGGTATAGGGTGCCATTAGTTACCCGTCTCGGTCACCTCTTGTTCGCATTGACGGCACTTTGAACAGTGGACGTTACATTTCAGATGAGTTACGACTCGTGACTCTACCCTTCATTCGATCCCTGCGAAACCCTACATTTCAGCAGGATAATGCACGACTGCATGTTGCAGGTCCTGTACGGGCGTTTCTGGATACAGAAAATGTTCGACTGCTGCCCCGGCCAGCACATTCCCCAGATCTCTCACCAATTGAAAAGGTCTGGTCCTGATTTCTCAGGATCTATGCACCCAAATGTCGTGAAAATGTAATGACACGTCTGTTCTAGTATAAAATATTTGTCCAATGAATACCCGTTTATCATATGCGTTTCTTGTTGGTGTAGCAATATTGATGGCCAGTAGTGTACAACAATGACGGATGTCGTTGTTGCAGTGATCACACCTAACAGAAAATTAATGTGCTACATTAAAAAGAATAAGAAGGAAAGGATGGTAGTTTAGGTTTAGAAAGTGCTTAGGGCAAGAGAAGGATGTTCATGTTTGGTGTCAGCAAGAAAAAATTAAAATATAAAGCAGGTGCAACGTCCCGTCATTAGAGAGGTCATTGTGGATGGGGTAGAAGCTCATTTGGAATGGGACGGGACACATCCGTTACCGCACTAAAGAAATCAGCTTAAGAAAAAGAAAAACAGAAAACAGAAAACAGAAAATTGGGAAGACACCGCTCGGAAGTAACTTTGAAGCCGATGGTTCCTAAATATGAGTTCATTATCTCAAGCATTATACTGCATTATCAGCCTGCCTTCTACAAAGGCTCAGTGTAGTTATTTAAGGTTAAGATTAATACTGCTGAGTATGACAACCAGTGCTGTTACTGGGATCCGTGAATTCACTTTACGGAGAAGTAATCTTTAGGTGTCACATTATCGAATCAAACACTAACGGCCTTTGTAGGAGAGTACGGTAAATACGTCACTGTACATTAGTTACGGACAGTGTGAAGTCTGAATGGGGCTGGGCTTTTATGTACCTTAACGCCTTGCCTATATTACTCGTGTAAATCAGAGGGTCGTTAACGCTTCGACGTGTGTTTATCTTTCCGCGGTGGCATTAGAGTAGAAACTCGGTCTCTGTATGTGCACAGGTAGCTGGAACTCCTTCTTTGGTTGTGCAGCTCACCAAGGAGGCCGCCATTTCGATAGCAGGCAGGCCGATGTTATCTGCCGCGACACAATAGGCTGTATCTTAGCTATCTTATTCCCTATCACCTCTGCCACTGTTGCTACATTAAGCGGTAGGCTTTAGAGCTCAGATGCACACTGAAAACAGGGTCACAGAAAGTGTAATTAACTGTAGTGAAATATATGTGTTGTGAAAATAGTTGGCATTAAAGCCTAGGCACTGCTGTTCATGTTCTGAAAGTAGTGCCAAAAAGTTTATAACCGGGTGAAAGTATCCTAGAACATAACGCCAGCTGTGTATATCATTCTTATTAACGGTCAGTATGTGCGTACGAACGGTTTTCCTTTTGTTCCCTCCAGCCACAGTAAAAACTTTTGATAACGTGGCGACTATTAGTATCTCCGGATCAAACCACAAAACACGGACTCCATCTTAACCTTACACGGATTACTACGAGTAATAGTCTGAGGAAAGTGAGTAAACACTGAGCATTCCAACGATCTGAGGCGCTGTAGTCATGGACTGTGTGGCTGGTCCCGGCGGAGGTTCGAGTCCTCCCTCGGGCATGGGTGTGTTTGTTTGTCCTTAGGATAATTTAGGTTAACTAGTTGGTTGGTTGGTTGGTTTGGGGAAGTAGACCAGACAGCGTGGTAATCGGTCTCATCGGATTAGGGAAGGACTGGGAAGGAAGTCGGCCGTGCCCTTTCAGAGGAACCATCCCGGCATTTGCCTGGAGTGATTTAGGGAAATCACGGAAAACCTAAATCAGGATGGCCGGACGTGGGATTGAACCGTCGTCCTCCCGAATGCGAGTCCAGTGTCTAACCACTGCGCCACCCCGCTCGGTAGTTAACTAGTGTGTAAGCTTAGGGACTGATGACCTTAGCAGTTAAGTCCCATAAGATTTCACAAACATTTTTTTTGAGCATTCCAAAAATATGTGCTGTTCGATGAGTGGAAATATCTCTTACCATAATGTTGCCTTTTTTCCCTTTTTTAAAAATCGTTATGCCCAAAATCGTTTCATTTCTCGCTGCAGTTTCTCTTCCGTTCTTCTCTCCATGTTTTGTCTACGAGGTGGTGATTCCGACAAGTTTTGTGAATGCATTGTATACCGTATCCTGTTACCTATGATGACAATTTCCTGATGATATCTTTCAGTTTCAAGCAGAAAATTATCGTTGCCTTTGAATGAGACGAGAAGGAGAATTCTTTCGGACAGTCAATCAGAACTCGTGCTGACAAATTTTAGTTGTTTCTTCCTGAAGATTTCTCAAATAACCTCGATAACACGATGAAATTCCTAAGATTTCCGTTTCATTCAAATTAAACTTGATCAGAATGGATCAAAACATTTTCCTTAGATAATTTCTTTCTTCCTTTCCTGACTTAAATTAATCATTTACCACAAAGTATAAATGTTTTTGATAAGTGTAATTCATATGACAAAATCATTTTAGGTGTTTGATCGTGTCATTATCTCTATATACACTCCTGGAAATTGAAATAAGAACACCGTGAATTCATTGTCCCAGGAAGGGGAAACTTTATTGACACAATCCTGGGGTCAGATACATCGCATGATCACACTGACAGAACCACAGGCACATAGACACAGCAACAGAGCATGCACAATGTCGGCACTAGTACAGTGTATATCCACCTTTCGCAGCAATGCAGGCTGCTATTCTCCCATGGAGACGATCGTAGAGATGCTGGATGTAGTCCTGTGGAACGCCTTGCCATGCCATTTCCACCTGGCGCCTCAGTTGGACCAGCGTTCGTGCTGGACGTGCAGACCGCGTGAGACGACGCTTCATCCAGTCCCAAACATGCTCAATGGGGGACAGATCCGGAGATCTTGCTGGCCAGGGTAGCTCACTTACACCTTCTAGAGCACGTTGGGTGGCACGGGATACATGCGGACGTGCATTGTACTGTTGGAACAGCAAGTTCCCTTGCCGGTCTAGGAATGGTAGAACGATGGGTTCGATGACGGTTTGGATGTACCGTGCACTATTCAGTGTCCCCTCGACGATCACCAGTGGTGTACGGCCAGTGTAGGAGATCGCTCCCCACACCATGATGCCGGGTGTTGGCCCTGTGTGCCTCGGTCGTATGCAGTCCTGATTGTGGCGCTCACTTGCACGGCGCCAAACACGCATACGACCATCATTGGCACCAAGGCAGAAGCGACTCTCATCGCTGAAGACGACACGTCTCCATTCGTCCCTCCATTCACGCCTGTCGCGACACCACTGGAGGCGGGGTGCACGATGTTGGGGCGTGAGCGGAAGACGGCCTAACGGCGTGCGGGACCGTAGCCCAGCTTCATGGAGACGGTTGCGAATGGTCCTCGCCGATACCCCAGGAGCAACAGTGTCCCTAATTTGCTGGGAAGTGGCGGTGCGGTCCCCTACGGCACTGCGTAGGATCCTACGGTCTTGGCGTGCATCCGTGCGTCGCTGCGGTCCGGTCCCAGGTCGACGGGCACGTGCACCTTCCGCCGACCACTGGCGACAACATCGATGTACTGTGGAGACCTCACGCCCCACGTGTTGAGCAATTCGGCGGTACGTCCACCCGGCCTCCCGCATGCCCACTATACGCCCTCGCTCAAAGTCCGTCAACTGCACATACGGTTCACGTCCACGCTGTCGCGGCATGCTACCAGTGTTAAAGACTGCGATGGAGCTCCGTATGCCACGGCAAACTGGCTGACACTGACGGCGGCGGTGCACAAATGCTGCGCAGCTAGGGCCATTCGACGGCCAACACCGCGGTTCCTGGTGTGTCCGCTGTGCCGTGCGTGTGATCATTGCTTGTACAGCCCTCTCGCAGTGTTCGGAGCAAGTATGGTGGGTCTGACACACCGGTGTCAATGTGTTCTTTTTTCCATTTCCAGGAGTGTATAAAAGGCAATATCCCGACTGAGTGACTCACTCACCGACTAATCGTTACTCAACGCAAACCACTAAGGACAGAAACTGGAAATTTGCAGAGGGTGTTGTTCTTGTACTGTAGGCGTCGATTAAGAAGGGGATGGAAGGGGTATTGAAAAGTGGCGCTATTCATGCACTTTTCAAGCCAGATCTGCCAAAATTGGTATTTGGTTTATTTTTAAAGTTAAATCTATGAAAATTTGAATTTGGCTTCTTTGTTAGAAATAAAAAAAATGCATGTTTCAATGTTTTCGGAATTCAACCTCTATGAGGGAGAAACAGGGGCCGAAATGTTTTCTGAAACTGTTTCATTGTGAAAGCATTTTTAAAGATAACCTCAGAAAATTAGCATCTCTGTGAGAAACAAATAGATACAAGTTTCGCTGTTTTTAGAAATACAGCCAGCTACAGACTGATAGGGCGTGAAATGTTTTGCGAAAATATTTCACTGTGAAACATTTTTAAACCTAAATCTATGAAAATTAGTATGTGGCTTCTCAGTTAAAAGCGAAAAAATACGTATCACATTTTTTGGGGAAATTCAACCTCTAAGGGATGTTAAATAGGGCCAGAGTGATACACTGACTCATCACCGTCCCGCCTAAACACTTGAGGATAGAAACTTGAAGTTCGGGGAGTGTGTGTATAGTATACTGTGGAAATCGTTTAAGATGGGATTGTCCGGAATTTCACTCCTAAGGTGATGAAATAAGGGATGAAAAGCTTTTTGAAAATATGTCGCTGTTAAGACATTTTTTAAGCTAGAAGTACGACACTGGTACTTGGTTTCTCAGTCAGAAATGAAAGAATACGCGTTTCAGCACTTTTGGAAATTTAACCACAAAGATGGTTAAATAGCCAGTGAAAAGTTTTTGAAAATAAATGATTATTTAAGAAATACTAAAGCATTTTTAAAGTTACACTTATGGAAACTGGTATTTGATTTCTCAGTTAGAAATTAAAAACGAAATCCTTCACTGTTTTTAGAAACTCAGGCCTCTGAGCGAATGAAATAGAGGATGAAAAGTTTTTTTGAAATTATTTCATTGTGAAAGCATTTTCCAAGGTAACAGTAGCTACACGAGGCTGAGTGAGTGGTGTAGATGACAGCTGTATTGGAAACTCGAAGACTGGGAACAGTCCCGAGTACTACTCCAATACATGAGAGAGCCTGCCTGCAGAACCATGTATTGCTGCACTTGATTGAAACTCAAAGTCTAGAAACAGTTCCACATGTTATTATCGTGTAGGAGTCTGCCACAGGGAGTACATAGTTGATTTCTGTTGCTGCTCAGTTTGGTACAGAGACCAGACACTAGAAAAATTCTTCAGAATCGATAGCACAGTTGATTTATGTAAATTGCGTTAACGTGCATAAATCACTCGTTTCTTCCTAACCGTGTGTTATGTCACAACAGAGCCCTCGTATCTACTATACACCGGTAACAGAAGCTAAGCCTCTCGACATGCATGCATCTGGAGAGAGATACAGTGGACTTGGATGGGTGCCGTGAGTTAAGACTAATGTGGAATAGTCTTCACTGAACAGTAGATGCGGACTCAGCACAGTCTGCTCCTTCACGAGATTCAAATGGTTCAAATGGCTCTAAATACTATAGAACATCTGAGGTCATCAGTCCCCTAGAACTTAAAACTACTTAAACCTATCCAACCTAAGGACACCACACTCATCTATGCCCGAGGCAGGATTCGAACCTGCGACCATAGCACCAGTGCAGTTCCGGACTGAAATGCCTGGAACCGCTTGGCCACAGCTGCCGGCCCTTCATGAGACATGGATCCTCCTGCTTCTGGTCAATTACAAATTACACTGGGGATAGTACTGCAGAGAGGGTTGCTGGAAAACGTTGTGGAGAGACCTTTCAATATCCAACTTTATAATACCGATGCGAGAACACCCGCGACTCTCATCCACATAGTTAAAGCTGTCCTACCGTAATCGAAAATTCCTTATTATGACAGAAGTGCTACAAGGAGGTAGATAACCTAACTGCATCGGTATACGACGCTGTCTGGTATACTCTGGTCTGAGAATAAACGATAAATGGATGGTAGTGCATAGTCACCCATCTACGCTACTGGCCATTAAAACTGCTACACCATGACGATGACGTGCTACAGACGCGAAATTTAACCGACAAGAAGAAGATGCAGTCATACGCAGATGATTAGCTTTTTAGAGCATTCACACAAGGCTGGCGCCAGTGGTGACACCTACAACGTACTGACATGAGGAAAGTTTCCAACCGATTTCTGATACACAAACAGAAGTTGACAGGCGTTGCCTGGTAAAATGTTGTTTTGATGTTTCGTCTAAGGAGGAGAAATGCGTACCATAACGTTTCCGACTTTGATACAGGTCGGACTGTAGCCTATCGCGATTGCGGTTTATCGATTCGCGACATTGCTGCTCGCATTGGTCGAGATCCAATGACTGTTAAAGCAGAATATGGAATCGGTGGGTTCAGGAGGATAATACGGAACGCCGTGCTGGATCCCAACGGTCTCGTATCACTAGCAGTCGAGATGACAGGCATCTTATCCGCATGACTGTAACGGATCGTGCAGCCACGTCTCGATTCCTGAGTCAACAGACGGGGACGTTTGCAAGACAACAACTATCTGCACGAACAGTTCGACGACGATTCCAGCAGCATGGACTCTCAGTTCGGCGACCATGGCTGCGGTTACCCTTGACCCTGCATCACAGACAGGAGCGCCTGCGATGGTGTACTCAACGGCAAACCTGGGTGCACGAAGGGCAAAAAGTCATTTTTTCGGATGAATCCAGGTTCTGTTTACAACATCATGATGGTCGCATCCGTGTTTGCCGACATGGCGGTCAATGCACGTTGGAAGCGTGTATTCGTCATCGCCATACTGGCGTTTCACCCAGCGTAATGGTATGGGGTGTCATTGGTTACACGTCTTGGTCACCTCTTGTTAGCATTGATGGCACTTTGAACAATGCACGTCACAATTAAGACGTCTTACGATCCGTGGCTCTACCCTTCATTCGATCCCTGCGAAACCCTACATTTCAGCAGAATAATGCACGACCGCATGTAGCAGGTCCTGTACGGGACTTTCTGGATACAGAAAATGTTCGACTGCTGCAGTGACCAGCACATTCTCCTGATCTCTCACCAATTGAAAACGTCTGGTCAATGGTGGCCGAGCAACTGGCTTGTCACAAGACGACAGTCACTACTCTTAATAAACTGTGGTATCGTGTTGAAGCTGCATGCGCAGCTGTACCTGCACACGCCATCCAAGCTCTATTTGACTCAGTGCCCAGGCGTATCAAGGTCGTTATTACGGCCAGAGGTGGTTGTTCTGGGTACTGATTTCTCAGAATCTATCCACCCAAATTGCGTGAAAATGTAATCACATGTCAGTTCCAGTATACTATATTTGTTCAATGAATACCCGTTTATCATCTGCATTTCTTCTTGGAGTAGCATTTTTAATGGACAGTAGTGTACATTTGCAGACTAATGCATTGTACTTGAAAAGTAGTGAAGCTGTGCTTTAGCGATGACACAGAAATTGGCAAGCATGCTACCACGTCATTGGTTGGCGTTGAAAGGACGGAACAACTCGTAAAATTTGATTGTACTTTCAGCTGTGGTGCTTACTACAGGACATCGACAGTGTCTTGAGTGACGCCACTTGTCTGAGATGGAGAGCGTCTTGTTGGAAGCAACATCTGGGAATGACCAGCACCAAAACAGTGATCGCGTACGTGGCTGCAGTATTACAGAATCATGGCTTTAGTCTCTTCAAATGGAACACTGAGACATCTGACACCCGGTCACTGTGGAAGATGAGATTAAATATAGAGGTCAGCTGTTTGGTAACTCTCCACAGTGCCGTGAACTCTTCCAGTTTCCATATGGTGCGATGTTTTCCACATTACTGTCGATAAGAAACACCGCCTTTGTCTTTTATTTCAACCATCTTGCGTGTCATGGGAGCAGCGTAGGTTATACAATGTGATATAGAGTTTTCCGTGACAGACAATCAGTCGAAACGTGTAAATGTTGGCTTAGCTCCTGACACAGACCTCGCTAGAAAAACAAAATGTATGGCTGTGTTCAAAGCTGTCGTCATTCACTGCTTCGATGCGTTACAGCAAAAAAGAGTGCATCAAAGTGGTTAAGAAACAACATCACAAGAACTCTCTCCTTGTGACTGATAATCGATATGGTCTTCCTCCACTATTGGTGAAAAAACATTACATAGGTCCATGCAAGCTACTTCGACCACTTTTCGCCTGCTCCAGTGGACCAATACATGCATATTTAATGCGATCACCACATATGGTCGATGTCAACACACAGGAGGTGTTTGTTTCCCAGTATATCGGAAGAGAGAGCTGCGGTAAAATCTGATTGAGTTTTCTACCAGGTGACGTTAGCGAAGCTTTTATAGTTCGTAGTTTTACTCTGTAGGATGTTACAGAAATAACGAGGAGAGGCAGAGGGAGAGAACGTGCTGTCAACGAAGACTCAGACATCATTGCACTGTCGTATTTCTAACGTGGTAATCATAGGAAGCCGATAAAGGAGCTTAGGACATGTAGAGAGTTATATTTATAGACCGCCATTCGGTATTGAGGACTTGTAGGGTTTCTGAAAGGGTTTGTGCAGTCCGCGTGTACTCTGTGTGGTTGTGAATTTGCTGCTATTCGTTAGTGTGCTATTTTTCTCATTGTGATAGCTCTCGACCTGTTAGCCTTCTAATGGAACATTGCTGTTGGAACGTGATTGGATTTCGAGAGAGTTAGATGAGTTCTGTAACTGTTCAGGGAACACACACACACACACACACACACACACACACACGCACGCACGCACGCACACACACACACACTTACACAGACCCATGCCCAAGGGAGGACTGGAACCTCCAGCGGAAGGGCCGCACAATTCTTGATATGGCGCCTCTAACCGAGCGGCCATCCACGCGCCATGAAACGGGACTTGAGAGGTGAGCTCTACACCGTTTCTTCTAAGGATCGTAGACAAACGTATTAACACCTCTAACATACATCTCGCAATGTGACTGCATTGAAAAAAAATAGGGGCTAATACGATCGTTTCTGCAGTGAGGCAATCAACAGCAGAAGATCTGTCTCTTGTTTTCTCGGTAATTAATGGACAACATACTTCCTAGAGTTTTGTCTGGTGGTAAACAGATGGACCAGCATCTTAATAGTGAGGGTAAATTTACACATTAAATCTTTCACTTTGCTAGCCACCAGACAGTGTGTGATGGTACCCTGTTCCACTATCAGTAATTACCTGCCTTATTCCACTCGCAAATAGAGCAAGAGAAAAAGACTGCCTATATGCTCTCCTAGAGCACTAACGTATCGTGCCGGCCGGAGTGGCCGAGCGGTTCTAGGCGCTTCAGTCTAGAACCGCGCGACCGCTACGGTCGCAGGTTCGAATCCTGCCTCGGGCATGGATGTGTGTGACGTCCTTAGGTTAGTTAGGTTTAAGTAGTTCTAAGTTCTAGGGAACTGATGACCTCAGCTGTTAAGTTCCATAGTGCTCAGAGCCCAACTAACTTATCGTATCTTGTCTTTGTGGTTCCTATGCAAAATGTACTTTGAGAGCGGTAGAATCCTTCTGTGGTAAGCTTCAAATGTCTGTCCTCAATAGCGGTCCTCGAAACGAACATTGTCTTCCCTCCTGGGATTCCCATTTCAGCTACCTGGCTGGTGAAATCCGACTGCCATGCAAAGTGACTTTCATGATCACTTTAAGGGGAGTAGGACGTCAAACGGGCTGACTTGGAGCAGCAGAGGCACCATAGGACATTTTAATTTCTACTGTCTATACTTTTACAAATAAATTCATAAATGTTTGTCACTAAGACCAGGAAGGATTCAGGATTCACAATCAGAGCAGTGGAAGTTCAAAGACAAAACAAAACTAATTTTTGCACATGTGGAATTTGATCAATTTTTCACTTAGTATTAGTTGCATTTTTTTCTATAGGTACACTTTTCTTCATAAGTAAGAAAGGTTCTTCGATGGATTTTACACAGCATACTAAACATACTTACAGGTGTATGAAACTCTAGAATTCATTTAATTTATGAAAAAATGAATGAGCTGTTACATTTTAAACTTCATGTTTAGAAAAATAAAACTTTATAGTTAATTACTCAGTTTTACCACATGTTTTAATAGATTTGGAAAATTCTAGAGTTTCATACACCTGTAAATATGGTTTGTATGCTGTGCAAAATTCATCGAATAATCTCTCTTACTTATGAAGAAAAGCGTACCTGTAGCAACAAATGCAGCGTAGAGTAAGTGAAAAAATGACGACATTTTGCACGTAAAGAAATTTATTTTGTTGTGGTTTTGAACTTACACTGCTATGTGTGTGAATCCTGAATCCTTCCTGGTCATGCTGACAAAGTTATATGAATTTATTTGTAAAAGTATAGACAGTGGAAATTAAATTAAAATGTCGTGTGGTGCCCCTCCTGCTCCAAGTCGGCCTGTTAGATGTCCTACACCCCCCCCCCCCCCTACCCCTTAGCCTTGTCCACGCCAACTCACGTACTTGGCGAGCTCTGGCCATGACTGGAAAAAGCACCTGTGCTCGGCTGTAGCGCTGGTAAGGTGAGGGAGGCAGACAGAGCACTGATGTGGTAGTGGTAGGAGAGGAATGTGTTACGGTGGTGCTTAGCGAGGCAACAGTTGTGCTATTGTTTGGTTAAAGGGTCTGGTCAAATCAGAGCATGTCAGGCGGTGTACTGGTATGAAAATGAATAATGATAATAATAATGGCAACTTTATGTACAAATAGAAAGAATAGTTTTCTTGATGTCCTTATTTTGCGCTAATTTACAACATTCTTTTTTATCTTTGCCATCACTTTGAAGCCAACAAGCGTTTTCACACTTACTATTAGAAGTACAGCATTTTGCAGAATGAGATTTTCACTCTGCAGCGGAGTGTGCGCTGATATGAAACTTCCTGGCAGATTCAAACTGTGTGCCGGAACGAGTTTCGTCAGCATTTTGTTTACTTAATTCTCATAAGTGACGACATTTGTTCACAAAAGAACGTTGTTCCGAATACAGCAACACATTTCAGGGCATGGGCATGAACCCTCGTGAATTCCTGTTGATCAACAACTTGATAAAATGGAATCAAATTACCAATGTAATGGTAATAGAGGTCTGTCAAAGCTGAATAGCGCTGCAGTTTTATCAGCTGAACTTGGAGGCTTCGTTTTCCATGCCATGGGCGCATCGAGAAGGCATCATTAAAACTTTGAGTTCAGGTTTTACTTATTTGTTTCTTCAAACCTATCCTCAAATTCTTTATGCAATGACTGTAAAGCATTTATGTACTCACTGATGTGTCCATGCATACCTCAATTCAAGGATTTTAGAGAGGGAAAATTAGCCATATTTCGTCCTTGAAGTTGACTTTTAGAAAGCAAAAGCTGCAATTCGAAACTTTCAATGCGATCACACATAGTACCGATTAATTTATTTTTACCATGCAACGAGATATTCAAATCATGTAAATGCCCCATTATGTCTTTCATGAAAGCGAGGTCAGCGATCCGTTGTTCATCATCTAAGTCTGACGGTGGAGAAGCTTTCAAATCAGTGAATAGAGCTACTTCTTGTCTCAAAAACAAAACAAGATTGAGAGCACTTTTGAGCGTTTAACCATCATGAGGCGCAATAAAAAGGAATGTCTTTGTGAACTGATCCTCCAAAAATCCTTTAAATTCCCAATGACTGAAGCCTTGATTTCTATAAAAATTCACAATTCTTGCTATGTAATCCACGATGGACCTAAACTTGTGTAAAACTGGTGCACATCGCAATTCTTGCTATGTTATCCGCGATGGAACTAAACTTGTCTAAAACTATTGTGCATAGCTGTTATTGATGTAAAAGTCAGTGTATTGTCAAAATTGGGGGAAGTCCAGCTTCACGCACTTTTCTTTTCATACGCCCTACAAAACCTACCTCTTCTGACATCACTATGGGGACCCCATCAGTTGCAATGCTGTACAGGTGCTTGAATAACAAGTGCATATCGTTCAAAACCAACCATCTCTATAGCCAGGAGCATATCTTCCCCGGTTGTGGTACTTTCGAAAGAAATGACATCCAACAGTTCCTCGGTAGGAGTTATATCTTTTTCGAGAACGCTTGCGAAAATTGGAAGTTGAAGTATGCTGTAGTTGTCAGTACTCTCATCGACGGCAATAGGGTACTCTATGATGTTACGACATTTATTACGCAAGTTTTCCTTTAATTGTGCACCTGTTTCCTGTACTCGTCGATAAACTGAATGTTTAGACAAATGTAACGCCTCAAGCTGGGCCACTACAGATGGGCATATTATCTCCAAACACTGTACAAAACACACTTTTACAAATTGGCCATCCGTAATATGTCTTTAACTTTTTGCAATTTTTAGTGCAACAATGCAGCTTGCTTTAACTGCGCTTTCCGATGTGCAATTCAGCTCGGACTTTAAATTCTTACCACGCGAAACAGTCTCATAATGTAACTGAACAACAGTATCTAAAGAGTAGTAGCTCAAGTTTCTATACATCTACATCTACATTTATACTCCGCAAGCCACCCAACGGTGTGTGGCGGAGGGCACTTTACGTGCCACTGTCATTACCTCCCTTTCTTGTTCCAGTCGCGTATGGTTCGCGGGAAAAACGACTGTCTGAAAGCCTCCGTGCGCGCTCTAATCTCTCTAATTTTACATTCGTGATCTCCTCGGGAGGTATAAGTAGGGGGAAGCAATAAATTCGATACCTTATCCAGAAACGCCCCCTCTCGAAACCTGGCGAGCAAGCTACACCGCGATGCAGAGCGCCTCTCTTGCAGAGTCTGCCACTTAAGTTTGTTAAACATCTCCGTAACGCTATCACGGTTACCAAATAACCCTATGACGAAACGCGCCGCTCTTCTTTGGATCTTCTCTATCTCCTCCGTCAACCCGATCTGGTACGGATCCCACACTGATGAGCAATACTCAAGTATAGGTCGAACGAGTGTTTTGTAATCCACCTCCTTTGTTGATGGACTACATTTTCTAAGGACTCTCCCAATGAATCTCAACCTGGTACCCGCCTTACCAACAATTAATTTTATATGATCATTCCACTTCAAATCGTTCCGCACGCATACTCCCAGATATTTTACAGAAGTAACTGCTACCAGTGTTTGTTCCGCTATCATATAATCATACAATAAAGGATCCTTCTTTCTATGTGTTCGCAATACATTACATTTGTCTATGTTAAGGGTCAGTTGCCACTCCCTGCACCAAGTGCCTATCCGCTGCAGATCTTCCTGCATTTCGCTACAATTTTCTAATGCTGCAACTTCTCTGTATATTGCAGCATCATCCGCAAAAAACCGTATGGATTTCCGACACTATCTACTAGGTCATTTATGTATATTGTGAAAAGCAATGGTCCCATAACACTCCCCTGTGGCACGCCAGAGGTTACTTTAACGTCTGTAGACGTCTCTCCATTGATAACAACATGCTGTGTTCTGTTTGCTAAAAACTCTTCAATCCAGCCACACAGCTGGTCTGATATTCCGTAGGCTCTTACTTTGTTTATCAGGCGACGGTGCGGAACTGTATCGAAAGCCTTCCGGAAGTCAAGAAAAATAGCATCTACCTGGGAGCCTGTATCTAATATTTTCTGGGTCTCATGAACAAATAAAGCGAATTGGGTCTCACACGGTCGCTGTTTCCGGAATCCATGTTGATTCCTACAGAGTAGATTCTGGGTTCCCAAAAACGACATGATACTCGAGCAAAAAACATGTTCTAAAATTCTACAACAGATCGACGTCAGAGATATAGGTCTATAGTTTTGCGCATCTGCTCGACGACCCTTCTTGAAGACTGGGACTACCTGTGCTCTTTTCCAATCATTTGGAACCTTCCGTTCCTCTAGAGACTTGCGGTACACGGCTGTTAGAAGGGGGCAAGTTCTTTCGCGTACTCTGTGTAGAATCGAATTGGTATCCCGTCAGGTCCAGTGGACTTTCCTCTGTTGAGTGATTCCAGTTGCTTTTCTATTCCTTGGACACTTATTTCGATGTCAGCCATTTTTTAGTTTGTGTGAGGATTTGGCGAAGGAACTGCAGTGCGGCCCCCCTCTGTGAAACAGCTTTGGAAAAAGGTGTTTAGTATTTCAGCTTTACGCGAGTCATCCTCTGTTTCAATGCCTTCATCATCCCGGAGTGTCTGGATATGCTGTTTCGAGCCACTTACTGATTTAGGCGTAAGATCTGAGTACAATTAGAAAATGATATATTTCTGTTTTTCTTTTATGATGAACAGTATAAACAAGGTTGCGGCTATTAGGATTTTAATTTAGTAATAAGTCCGGTTCTGTCTCGTCCAACAATCCCCTTACGTGGCGAGCAAAGTTTATTTTCGTAGGATGGCGCACTGTTGATGCATTGATAGTTACGGTAAATGGCATTTTAAGCACAAAGTTTCCCCATCAGATTGTACAAACAAAAACAGACCTTGTCATTCAGCATTAAAAAACTATACAACTAAAACCGAACCTTTTCTGCATATACTGAACTCTCGCAAGACAGATTAACATTGTCCTATTTGCTAAGATTCCAAACGGACCCTTCAGTGCACTGAAGACGACAAGAGTGTTGCTTCAGCCGCCACGTAGAAGGAAAGAGGGGAGGGAGGGGAAGAGCACCGGTGCTGCTTGGTACAGCACGGGAGGACGCAAGCACTAAGTACTTGAGTTTGTGTAACCTGAATTAGCCTATCAATTTTATATCAAAGACCTGCCGCCCGGCAGGTGGAAGCTACGGCAGGTCTCCCACCTACACAGAGAGACATGACCATCATAATGAAATCAAATACACTCCTGGAAATTGAAATAAGAACACCGTGAATTCATTGTCCCAGGAAGGGGAAACTTTATTGACACATTCCTGGGGTCAGATACATCACATGATCACACTGACAGAACCACAGGCACATAGACACAGGCAACAGAGCATGCACAATGTCGGCACTAGTACAGTGTATATTCACCTTTAACGAGTTTTCAGTCTCCCACCTACACAGAGAGACATGACCATCATAATGAAATCAAATACACTCCTGGAAATTGAAATAAGAACACCGTGAATTCATTGTCCCAGGAAGGGGAAACTTTATTGACACATTCCTGGGGTCAGATACATCACATGATCACACTGACAGAACCACAGGCACATAGACACAGGCAACAGAGCATGCACAATGTCGGCACTAGTACAGTGTATATTCACCTTTCGAAGCAATGCAGGCTGCTATTCTCCCATGGAGACGATCGTAGAGATGCTGGATGTAGTCCTGTGGAACGGCTTGCCATGCCATTTCCACCTGGCGCCTCAGTTGGACCAGCGTTCGTGCTGGACGTGCAGACCGCGTGAGACGACGCTTCATCCAGTCCCAAACATGCTCAATGGGGGACAGATCCGGAGATCTTGCTGGCCAGGGTAGTTGACTTACACCTTCTAGAGCACGTTGGGTGGCACGGGATACATGCGGACGTGCATTGTCCTGTTGGAACAGCAAGTTCCCTTGCCGGTCTAGGAATGGTAGAACGATGGGTTCGATGACGGTTTGGATGTACCGTGCACTATTCCGTGTCCCCTCAACGATCACCAGTGGTGTACGGCCAGTGTAGGAGATCGCTCCCCACACCATGATGCCGGGTGTTGGCCCTGTGTGCCTCGGTCGTATGCAGTCCTGATTGTGGCGCTCACCTGCACGGCGCCAAACATGCATACGACCATCATTGGCACCAAGGCAGAAGCGACTCTCATCGCTGAAGACGACACGTCTCCATTCGTCCCTCCATTCGCGCCTGTCGCGACACCACTGGAGGCGGGCTGCACGATGTTGGGGCGTGAGCGGAAGACGGCCTAACGGTGTGCGGGACCGTAGCCCAGCTTCATGGAGACGGTTGCGAATGGTCCTCGCCGATACCCCAGGAGCAACAGTGTTCCTAATTTGCTGGGAAGTGGCGGTGCGGTCCCCTACGGCACTGCGTAGGATCCTACGGTCTTGGCGTGCATCCGTGCGTCGCTGCGGTCCGGTCCCAGGTCGACGGGCACGTGCACCTTCCGCCGACCACTGGCGACAACATCGATGCACTGTGGAGACCTCACGCCCCACGTGTTGAGCAATTCGGCGGTACGTCCACCCGGCCTCCCGCATGCCCACTATACGCCCTCGCTCGAAGTCCGTCAACTGCACATACGGTTCACGTCCACGCTGTCGCGGCATGCTACCAGTGTTAAAGACTGCGATGGAGCTCCGTATGCCACGGCAAACTGGCTGACACTGACGGCGGCGGTGCACAAATGCTGCGCAGCTAGCGCCATTCGACGGCCAACACCGCGGTTCCTGGTGTGTCCGCTGTGCCGTGCGTGTGATCATTGCTTGTACAGCCCTCTCGCGGTGTCCGGAGCAAGTATGGTGGGTCTGACACACCGGTGTCAATGTGTTCTTTTTTCCATTTCCAGGAGTGTATATTACCGTTAATAAAACTTTTTGGGGTTTCAAGCCACGTCAAGTGGTTTACTGCCCACGAGCTTGCGGCAGAGATCTCCTCTGCCATTGTCAAGTGGATGGCTGTCATGTGGTTGTCAATGCCGTGCTTATATAGCCGCGCCGTCACTCGTGACGTCACTGGTGCTCGGTGGTAATTCTTTGGCCGCGCGACCGCCGGGCCCGCTTCAACTCCATCAACGCTGCATCCCACGCTGTACTCAGCTGCAATCCACCGTCTCTGTTGAAGGTGTTGTCAGAAATTCTAATCTCTATGGCCCTCGTGTATCACGCTATCCCAGAAGCCATTAGTCCGTTTAGTAATAGACGTCTCATGTTCTGCTACAGCTGAGTTTTCGGGTCACCGCAGACGGTAACACCTTTCATGTTCTATGCGGCGCTGTTCGATAGTGCGAACAGTTTACGAGGAAATTCATAGATAAACGAGCTTTTAAAATCCAAACCACCAACTTCAAACATGACGAGAGCTGAACGCAGCGGCCACCGTGCTCTCCGGAATGATCCTCTCAAGGTCGTCCTACCAGCTGACAAGGGTAATGCTGCCGTCTTAATGGAACGAGCCGACTATGACGCAAAAATCAGACGGATGTTGGAGGAAGACACATAACAAAAATTACCTCGGCACCCAACATCCAGAATAGTGAGGAAGACTTCAGAGCTTCTCAAACGGTCATCGCTGGAAGAGAATACTATTAAGATCCTCCTCCCCAAGGCACCAAGACCGCCCACGTTCTATGGTCTACCGAAGGTGCATAAGAAGGACACACCGTTGAGACCGATAGTGATTACCAACGGATTGCCGACCTATAAAGTTGCTAAACATCTGGCCAGCCTCCTCTCTACGCACGTTGGACACTGTGGACACCATATAAAGAATACGGCGGACTTCATCAATGGGATTAAAGGACTGCGACTTGCCTAAGGGTATATTATGGTTAGCTTCGATATGGTTTCTCTATTCACATGTGTCCCTATCACAGACTCTATTGACTTGCTGTCCCAGCTCTTTGACGACAACATCGTGGATTTATTTAAGCACACTGTGACGTCATCATATTTCTTACATGATGGAGAATATTTTAACCAAACTCACGACATCGAAGTCCATTAGCTCCAGTAGTACTCAACCTCTTTATGGATCATTTCGAAAACATCGCCTTGGACAAGGCTTCTGCAAAGCCAAGCTGATTTTATCGCTACGTCGACGATACCTTCGTCATTTGGCCACATGGAGAAGAAAAGTTAGAAGAGTTCCCGCAGCACCTCAACAGCATCCACGACCACATCAGCTTCACAATGGAAGTAGAGAAGGAGGGTTCCCTGCCGTTCTTGGACGTTCTTGTCAGCCGTAAACCCAATGGGTCTCTAGGTCATAGCGTTTACCGCAAGCCCACCCACACGGATCGGTATCTGCACGCCACCAGCTTCCATCACCCAGCATAGAAACAGTCAGTTCTGGGGACCTTAGTACATCGAGTTGAAACCATCTTAGACACTGAAAACTTGCCGGGAGAACTGAGCCACTTACGCAAAGTTTTTAAGGTAAACGGTCACAACAACTATCAGATCTCACAAGCAGTCTCATCCAAGCCTCAAGGGAAGAAGACATCTGAAGAAGACACCAAGCAGGTTGCATTCTTACCGTTTTGTGGTTCGACAACAGGCAGATTAGTCATCTCCTGAAGACGCATAAAATAAATACAATCTTCAGGCCTCCGGCAAAGATCCGGCAACTAATGAAATCTATGAAAGACGATGTAGGCCTCAGAACGCCAGGTTTGAGGTTAGTTCTATGTTGGACACACAGTTCGCACTAAAGAACTGCGCCGCACAGAACATGAAAGGTGTTACCGACTGCGCTATCCCGAAAAGTCAGCTGTAGCCGAGCATGAGACGTCTATTACCAAACGGACTAATGGCTTCTGGGATAGCGCGATAAACAAGGGCCATAGAGATTAGAATTTCTGACAACACCTCCAATAGAGACGGTGGATTACAGCTGAGTACAGCGTGGGATGCGGCGTTGATGGAGTTGACGCGGGCCCGGCGGTCGCGCCGCCAAAGAATTACCACAAATGGTGCGGGACCGATCACCAGTGACATCACGAATGACGGCGCGGCTGTATAAGCACGGCAGTTCAGAATGGTTCAAATGGCTCTGAGCACTATGGGACATAACTTCTGAGGTCATCAGTCCCCTAGAACTTAGAGCTACGTAAACCTAACTAACCTAAGGACATCACACACATCCATGCCCGAGGCAGGATTCGAACCTGCGACTGTAGCGGTCGCGAGGTTCCAGACTGAAGCGCCTAGAACCGCTCGGCCACTCCGGCCAGAAGCACGGCAGTGACAGCCACACGACAGTCATCTACTTGACAATGGCAGAGGAGATCTCTGCCGAAATCTCGTGGGCAGTAAACCGCTTGACGCAGCTTCAAACCCGATAATGCTTTATTAAAGTACATCGCCGCGAAAGCATGCATTCGTACAAAATGTATCACCAGTTTTATAAAGTGATACATGGTGTTCACTTGATATTTGAAACTTCTCTGATTTCTTCTGTCTCCGAAAATAACTCGTATAAAAAGGAAAAATCTACGTTTCACGTGAGAAATTCGAGATGTATGGTCAACAGCATCCCTGTCGCGCATTGAGTAAAGTGGATTTCTTGAACTGTGGTGCTCTATGTTTGCGTGGAATTAGTTAGAACTATTGCACACATCAAAGCCGCTGCTGCTTGCGTCACAGCGTGCTACGGCTGGTAGTAGGAGTGGTCACGAGGAGCTGTAGACCAGAAGTCATGGGTTATCTCGGTCTGTGACAAGTGGCTAGGTACAAAGAACGCGCCTTCGTGTCTGGTCTTGCTGCGATAGCGGCGGCCAGTAAAGAGACCATTGTGCTGGGTGAGCAGTGGCAGAAGCGGACGTGTGTGTTGTGTGGGAAGGTTCAAAATGACTCATGTTTGGACTGGACGATTATTCCCCACATGTAAATTGATCGGTCGGCTGCTTGGTGACAGTCTCTCAAACCTCTTGAGTGTTTAGTAGGGCAGGTGTGTGGATGCTGAGGAATGGGTGTGCAGCTGCTGGCATAGGTGAAATGTATGCTGGTCTCTCCTAAATGGCGCCCGTGCTACAATGCATAGGCGGTGCTGGAGGTGGACAACGCAACTGTGGCTCCCGGAAGTCGGCGCACAGCGCGATTTTTGTTATTGCAAGTGTCTGTGATCGGTTGGATTTTTTTGCGTGATATGTTCAGTAGAAACACTGTAGTGCAGGAGGGTGTTTTTGTTCTCAAATGTGCGTGCATACAAGACCTCAGATATATTTAGCGATATGATCTGTTTGTGACGGAAATTTAATTATGGAGAAGTTGGTGGTGAGTGTTTTAAGTGATCTATTTGACTTCTCTAAATTGTTAAAGTTTAATTTGACAAGGTAGTGAAAATGGGCTTTTACCTCCATTTCTCATATCGAAATTGCGTCAGCTCACCATTTTTCCCCATCATTAGCCAGTACGAAATAGTAATATCAAGAGTGATGGAAACGTCCGTCTGCCTACTTGGAGACACTTGTTCATGCACACACAGGAAGTAGCCTCTCGAGAAAGACAATCTGAGTCTGGAATTCCCTGATCAACGGAATGCCACCACTTCATGCTTTGTTAGGGGCCAAGATGTCAAAGGAGGCCGACATCCAGTCCATGGTCGATGGTATTTGGTATTCTGATGTGTAATTAGGGCCGGCCGGAGTGGGCGAGCGGTTCTATGCGCTACAGTCTGGAACCGCGTGACCGCTATGGTGGCAGGTTCGAATCCTACCTCGGCATCGCTGTGTGTGATGTCCTTAGGTTAGTTAGGTTTAAGTAATTCTAAGTTCTAGGGGACTGATGACTTCAAAAGTTAAGTCCTATAGTGCTCAGAGCCATTTGAACCATCTGTAATTAGGACAGTGTGCGGTTTTCAACCTCCGTGGCGGCGCCCGGACGTCAGACACACATGCGGGATACACAAAATGGCAACTACTATACCGGGCTTACAGTTATTACACCACGGGAAGCAGGAATGGTGCTTGCAGACATGCACTCTACCCAAGTGGGAGAGCACTGTCTCCCACAAAATTATTCCATAAAAGATTTGTATCAATATATTATTGACTCCGATTTGAATTTCGTGTTGTAAGATCCTTCCTCTCCGGCAAAGATTAAGTAATTTTTCCACCAGCTTTTTCTGTAAGCAGTAGGCAGGAAGGGGTCGAGGTGTTAGAGGTTAGACTTCATCCAGTGGTGGCATAGAGCACTAGTTCAGTCAATCCCTCCATGTCAAGGTGACCACACTCATGAAAATTTCCCGACAAGTCAAAACCTTCAATCTGCAGCAGTGTAACTACCTAATTAGGTTGGTTCAAATGGCTCTGAGCATTATGCGACTTAACTTCTGAGGTCATCAGTCGCTTAGAACTTAGAACTAATTAAACCTAACTAACCTAAGGACATCAGACACATCCATGCCCGAGGCAGGATTCGAACCTGCGACCGTAGCGGTCGCTCGGTTCCAGACTGTAGCACCTAGAACCGCACGGCCACTCCGGCCGGCACATAATTAGGACATGTAGTTGCTGGATGTGAGCTTTTCCTACCAAATAATGAGATCCAACCCCTGATAATTCAATTTTATAAATAGTGTAACCTCCGTTATGCAATCGACATTGAATTCAATTTCTTATCATGATATCCTTCCTCCCTAACACAGAGTGAGTCCTTTTCCTGCCAGTTTCCAGATGGGGGTTAGGAGGGCAGAGTTGGGAGGTTTTTTCAGAAGGGGAGGGGTTATTTAATTCATCGATTTAATTACTTAATCAATTATTTTGATATGAAAAGTGTGCTTGTATATGCGAGGGGTAGACGGGAGTGTTTGATGATTTCCCAGTGTGTATGTGTGGGGGGTGGGGGGTGACGAGGAGGGGGAGAGGGAGTGGTGGACGGTTTCTCAGAAGGATGGGTTAACCTCAGGGGTCATAAATCAGCTCTCAGGGGGCTATAAAACACTTAGCAGGTTAAGGGGAGGGGTCATAACTCAATCAAGTTTGCCTCTGAATATATGCTTACCCGAGAATGTCTGGTGCCCACATTAACAAAAGGTGTCATAATGAGTTTTGCCCTATTACTGAGGTTTCCTGGGTTCCTCCGCTCACTACAACACTGTTGTCTAATTATAGGAAAATCTTTAGCAGAAGGAGTTTATTTAACCTTATTTACAAGGTTACTACTGAACAGAACTCACAGTGTTTGCCACTGTTAACCATCGAGATTCTCACTCTGGCAGAAACAGCCAAATTTCAGAGGAGTAAGATACAGAACACTTGACTCTGGCATACCAAAGAGCAAACACTAGCAACCAGCTGAGACTTGGTGTTATATAGGAGCATGTCTCCATTTTAGTACTGAGTAAAGAGGCCAAGAAAGACTCAGAATCTCCAGCCATTACTGCTGCGGACTTCCACATTCCAGTTGTTTAAGTGTGGTAAGAATCGGTTGGCATTGCAATCACTGATTTGGTAGGGATGTGTTGATAGGAGCCCATTTTTCTATGTTCTTTCTTTAATACACTAATCGTTGTTAGAGTCATTTGCTGTATCCACGGATTATTCTCATAATTACGCTTCTGTCATGCTCACGCACATGTGCCTAGCTTATATTTTCAAATCACAATACCTTCTCCGTTTATTAAATTTTCATTTACTTATCTCGAGGTGCTGATGCTCTGTAGCAATAAACCTGCTTATTACAGGGACCAGATGTTTCTGTTACAGATAATGATCTAACCTCTCATTAACACATCCTTGTGTGGTGTGGTACCCTAATTTCCATGCTTGACTGGGCCTCTCTTCTGAACAGGTAGAACTTCATGTACCTCATACACATCTCTAGGACTACCACAAGGAGCATGAAATTATTATGGGACTTAGGTAGGGGACCAAGTAAATCGACGTCCAGAATGCCCTTCACGTCTTCTCGTATTATTCGAAAACTGTTCGGAAAGTAAGGTCCACTGGGCCACGAAATGGAAATCGCAGTGAAAAGAAAGGTTTACAAATGAAGTGACACAGGTTTGGAGGCTTTACTGGTCTCATACATATATGATTGTATGTATGCAGGGTGAAGAAAAATTTTTACTCGCAGCTTCAGTCTGTGTAGACAAAAAAAAGTTTTATTTGCAACTTTTTGCTACACCTTCCAACTACTTCTCCACATAGTCACCGCTCCTACTAAGACATCTGTGGCCGTGTTGCACAAACTTTCCAATACCCTCGTCATAGAAGGCAGCCGCCTGTGATTTGTGCCAGTTCTCCACACTGGTTAGCTGTTCGTTGTCTCCGCCAAAATAGTGTTTTCGTAGCCAGCGATTCATGTGAGCAGAGATGAACGTCAGAGGGAGCCGTGTCCGGGCTCTACGGTGGGTGATCAAACACTTCCCATCGAAAATGCTGCATGGGTGTCCACATCGCCCCTGCACTGTGCAGCAGAAAATTGTCATGAAGAAGGAAATGCACGACAGGTCCTTACTGTGTGCTCAGAACTGAAAAGAGCGATGTGATGCGATCGACAGGAGTACTAGAGACACTGACCAACATATCTGTCCAGAGTTTTATCGGATTTTCGCTGTCGTTTCCATTTCGCGACCTGTCAGACCTTAATTTCTGAATACAGAATTGATCATTTGGCATTTATGGCCTGGGGAAGTTCGGTCGCCGAGTTGCAAGCCTTTTAGTTGACGCCACATTGGGCGGCCTGCATGGCGATGATCATAAATCAACACAACACAACACCCAGTCCCTGACTGGGGAAAATTTCTGAACTAGTTGGGAATCGAATATTTCTTAACATTATGATAACACTTTGTTTCTTATAACGATGTACAAAGTTAACAATGGGGTATAAAATTATGAATTTCGTTTTTTATTCAGTTTTTTCCAGCCATTAAATTTTGCTTTCACATTTTCCTTTTGATTTTTGGCTTCATGTTAAGAGATCATCGCATAGTTCTTCAGAAGTATTTGCTTGCATACTGGTCTAGGTGCACAGTTTGCTACAATCAAGGCAATTTTGTTAATTTACAGGCGTGGTAGTAACTACCGGGTGATCAAAAAGTCAGTATAAATTTAAAAACTTTATAACCCACGGAATAATGTAGATAGAGAGGTAAAAATTGACACACATGCTTGGAATGACATCGGGTTTTATTAGAACCACTCCATGTTGCTAGACGCGTGAAAGATCTCTTGCGCGCGTCGTTTAGTGATGATCGTGTGCTCAGCCGCCACTTTCGTCATGCTTGGCCTCCCAGGTCCCCAGACCTCAGTCCGTGCGATTATTGGCTTTGGGGTTACCTGAAGTCGCAACTGTATTGTGATCGACCGACAAATCTACGGATGCTGAAACACAGCATCCGACGCTAATGCCTCACCATAACTCCGGACATGCTTTACAGTGCTGTTCACAACATTATCCCTCGACTACAGCTATTGTTGAGGAATGATGGTGGACATATTGAGCATTTGCTGTAAAGAACATCATCTTCGCTTTGTCTTATTTTGTTGTGCTAATTATTGCTATTCTGATCAAATGAAGTGCCATCTGTCGGACGTTTCTTGAACTTTTGTATTTGTTGTTGTTGTTGTTGTTGTTGTTTTAATAAAACCCCATGTCATTCCAAGCATGTGTGTCAATTTGTACTTCTCTATCTACATTATTCCGTGATTTATTCAGTTTTAAAATTTATACTGACTTTTTGATCACCCGGTACAATAACAATAGTGGCAAATATACAGTGCAAATTAGTACAAAGGAAGGTATTTGAAGTGACCTGCCCTCGGCAGGAAAGAACTAACAATCAAGTTTGAACACACTTTATTTAATTAAAACGCCTTCTTGGCGTGCACTAATTTTCAAAGTCGAGAACAACAAGAAACACAATAACTCTTGTGGCGGCAAAAGCCAGATAAAAGTTACAAGACAATGAAATGAAATAATGACAACCAAAAACAACGCCCAACGAGATACAAATTTCCACAAAAGACTACGGCGTAGGTATTGGCCGGAGCTGTCGTAGCTGTAGGTACACACTGCTGGTCTGACTGTGCTCGTGTGCTTATAAAAACGATTCTGCGGAGTGCTACACTTAGTCACATTAGTTCCAATTCGCATGGCCTTTCACGAAGTACTGCCGTGTTTATGCGAATGGTCTGCTGATGTTTACACTCACTGGCGATGTTTCGATATGAGCTCTTGTAGGGAGGTCGGCAGCCCACCTTGCTTGTGTGTTGTGCGGGCTCACAACGGTATTAGCTTTGGTGAAGGTTACACGAGGCTTGGAACTAAAGCGCAACACATAATAATATTGCAAAAACGAAGGAACTTAAAAACGAAAGCACAAATATCACAAAAAGGGATGACATTAAATAGGAAAGAATACATGAATAGGTAAGTTCATTACGATTTGAGTTTGGTGGAACAAGTTTAATAGAAGAGAGAGGAACAAATTTGAATTGAAGACTGATGTGAGCAGAAATCACCTTGTAAAAATTTTGTTTGCACAATCACTGGGGCACATAAATTATTTTTGCACGCTTTACTAGGGCCCTGGTGCTGCGATGCGAGCGGAGAGTTGATGACGGTTGGCCCCCCTCAGCTGTGTCTCCGTCTGCGGGAGGAGGGGCGGCGCCAGGGCAACATCCTTGCGCGGGCGGGATGGCTTTTCTGAAGGCCGCCTCCAGGGCTATCTGTAGAAAATTCATGAATTCTGTTCTGTAGCTTTTGGACACGATGGCTTTTCTGTTTTCTTCTCTTAGATATGTGAGACATTCAATTTTGTCTTTGTGTTTGGGATCTACAATCGAAATGTCTGTTTGGCATAAGATCAATGAAGCTGTTGTTTTCTTTTGTCTCCGGAATTGTTTTATATCCGGTATGGTCAGCAGCTCGCGCATTATATTGGCTGGCACTGTTCTTTTTACTAGCGCTAGCATATTTTTTTACAGGTATCCCATATTGTTTCCACGCTGCCACATTAAGATCGGTGCTATAGTGTGTCCCTTTGGTCGCAATTGTGACATTTCTCCGACGGCTTTAACTTTATTGCAACCAGTTTCGCGTTGGTCGGTATCATCTCATTTATCACTTTGTTCAAAAAATGTTCAAATGTGTGTGAAATCTTATGGGACTTAACTGCAAAGGTCATCAGTCCCTAAGCCTACACACTACTTTACCTAAATTATCCCAAGGACAAACACACACACCCATACCCGAGGTAGGACTCGAACCTCCGCCGGGACCAGCCGCACAGTCCATGACTGCAGCGCAAAAGCCCGCTTGGCTAATCCCGCCCGGCTATCACATTGTACCAGGTAGATTTTATCTTCGTGTGAAGCGCGCTTTCGTTTATGTTCTGCCACAATTGATTACAATTTTTGTCTGTTTTTTTGGCCTCTATCCTATTTCTTCGTGCTTCCCCTCGTAGTCCTATGCATAACTTGTTTGTCGTCCTCGTTCGACGCTTGACGACCGTTTCTAGGAAACACCCTCTATGTAAGTAAAAACCCTTCACACATTTTAGTTTGTACGGAATATGTGCGACGTTAACTGGCACTTCCTGAGATCCTGGCCTGTACGCATTTACCATGCCAGCTGTGATGGCGTCTGGGTGGTTTTCTGAAAATACCAGGTGTACCAGTATGAAATGAGCGTTAAGATACAAATGTGTCGATAGGGAGCATTTGTTGTGAACGAGCCTTAATTTTTTTTGTTTGGTTCGTATGACATCTGTCAAAGATATTTAGTACACATCAAGTCATCCAACAAAGAACATCATATGTTTTCATCGTGTTAACAATGTAGAATTTTGTACCAGAAAGTGAAGATTTGCGGAAAGCATTAATTTTTTGTTTTCATTTGAAAAAAAGCGCTGCAGAATCGCATCGAATGCTTGTCGAGGCGTATGGTTGTCATGCTCTATCAGAAGCAACATGCAAAAGAAAATTTCAACGCTTCAGAAATAATGATATTGATGTAAGAAATGAAGATCGTGGAAGACCACCAAAAAAGTTCGAAGACGCCTGTGGTATGTGTACTGTAAGACCTTCGGTACACACATCATCAGATAATTTGACTTGTCACTCTAACGAAGTAGGCGAGTGTCAGCAATATGTCTCGTGGCCTTATCGTGGCGTGTTTATCTTCAGCCGTTAGGTCAGACGATAGAAATGCCACTTGCACGCTTAGAGTAGCAGATTGACGGTGACCAACTTTAAACAGAACTTGATTAATTTTCACACACATTTATTAAAATAATAACAAGCATAAAAATAACTTAACTTGGTTCTGGATGCTATTTACAATTGACAATCTGAAGTTCCTTTGGTCTTGGTACGTTAATCTTATTCTCACATATCTCTGATACTTGACAAAGTGTCTATACATTTATCTACATGGCTATGTACAGGAATATAATAATCTTATTAGGCGCAGACTGAAACTTGACTACAGACTAATGCAGACTGACTAATCGAAGATCTGTACACTAGTTATACTACCTCGCGCGTTCATGTATCACTGCGCGAGTGTGATCCGTGAGGAGAAAAGGCTCTACGTTAGCAGCAATCTCATTGGCTGCGTTACATATTAATACGCCGATCGGCGGAAACAGAATTTGGTCCGTCTCTAAGACAGCGCCATCTCGTAGTGCGGAGACGGACGAGCGCTGCGCCTGTGCTGTTGTGCTTAGCCGGGCGCGCTCTATTGGGAAAGTTGTGTACGCGCTGACTACGCGAAACTACACTTCTGGAAATGGAAAAAAGAACACATTGACACTGGTGTGTCAGACCCATCATACTTGCTCCGGACACTGCGAGAGGGCTGTACAAGCAATGATCACACGCACGGCACAGCGGACACACCAGGAACCGCGGTGTTGGCCATCGAATGGCGCTAGCTGCGCAGCATTTGTGCACCGCCGCCGTCAGTGTCAGCCAGTTTGCCGTGGCATACGGAGCTCCATCGCAGTCTTTAACACTGGTAGCATGCCGCGACAGCGTGGACGTGAACCGTATGTGCAGCTGACGGACTTTGAGAGAGGGCGTATAGTGGGCATGCGGGAGGCCGGGTGGACGTACCGCCGAATTGCTCAACACGTGGGGCGTGAGGTCTCCACAGTACATCGATGTTGTCGCCAGTGGTCGGCGGAAGGTGCACGTGCCCGTCGACCTGGGACCGGACCGCAGCGACGCACGGATGCACGCCAAGACCGTAGGATCCTACGCAGTGCCGTAGGGGACCGCACTGCCACTTCCCAGCAAATTAGGGACACTGTTGCTCCTGGGGTATCGGCGAGGACCATTCGCAACCGTCTCCATGAAGCTGGGCTACGGTTCCGCACACCGTTAGGCCGTCTTCCGCTCACGCCCCAACATCGTGCAGCCCGCCTCCAGTGGTGTCGCGACAGGCGTGAATGGAGGGACGAATGGAGACGTGTCGTCTTCAGCGATGAGAGTCGCTTCTGCCTTGGTGCCAATGATGGTCGTATGCGTGTTTGGCGCCGTGCAGGTGAGCGCCACAATCAGGACTGCATACGACCGAGGCACACAGGGCCAACACCCGGCATCATGGTGTGGGGAGCGATCTCCTACACTGGCCGTACACCACTGGTGATCGTCGAGGGGACACTGAATAGTGCACGGTACATCCAAACCGTCATCGAACCCATCGTTCTACCATTCCTAGACCGGCAATGGAACTTGCTGTTCCAACAGGACAATGCACGTCCGCATGTATCCCGTGCCACCCAACGTGCTCTAGAAGGTGTAAGTCAACTACCCTGGCCAGCAAGATCTCCGGATCTGTCCCCCATTGAGCATGTTTGGGACTGGATGAAGCGTCGTCTCACGCGGTCTGCACGTCCATCACGAACGCTGGTCCAACTGAGGCGCCAGGTGGAAATGGCATGGCAAGCCGTTCCACAGGACTACATCCAGCATCTCTACGATCGTCTCCATGGGAGAATAACAGCCTGCATTGCTGCGAAAGGTGGATATACACTGTACTAGTGCCGACATTGTGCATGCTCTGTTGCCTGTGTCTATGTGCCTGTGGTTCTGTCAGTGTGATCATGTGATGTATCTGACCCCAGGAATGTGTCAATAAAGTTTCCCCTTCCTGGGACAATGAATTCACGGTGTTCTTATTTCAATTTCCAGGAGTGTATGTACACAACAACACCGAATTGCAGACAGTATTCGATGAAGATGATACTTTGAGTCAGAAGCAAATGGCAGCAATGCTAAATGTTGCACAACAAACAATTTCTGACCGTTTGAAAACTATGGGAAAGATCCAAAAGTGTGGAAAATGGGTGCCACATGCATTGAATGAAACACAGATGGAAAACAGAAAAACCATTTGTCAAATTTTTCTTCAAACACATGAAAGAAAATCAATTTTGCATCAATTGTTACTGGCAATGAAAAATGGATTTATTTTAAGTATCCTAAACGGGAAAAAGCATGGGTCAATGCGGGACAATCGTCAACATCGACTGCAAAACAAGATCGATTCGGCAAGAAGACAATGCTCTGTGTTTGGTGGGATCAGAAAGGTGTGGTGGATCATCAGCTTCTAAAACCCGGTGGATCTATGAATACTAATCTCTACAGACAACAAATGATCAATTTGAACTATGCATTGATCGAAAAAAGACCACAATGTGCCAGAAGACGTGGCAAATTAATTTTTTTACACGACAATGCACCTGCACACAAAGCAAAACTGGTTCAGGATACAATCAAAACACTTGGCTGGGAGGTGCTACCCCACCCGCCGTATTCACCAGACTTGGCCCCTTCCGACTACCATATGTTTTCATCAATGCGACACGCATTGGCTGAGGAACACTTCGATTCCCACGAAGAAGTCGAAAATTGGGTGTCTCATTGGTTTGCTTCAAAAAGACGAACATTTCTATTGGTGTGGTGTCCACAAGTTGGCTGAAAGGTGGTCAAAATGTATAGAAAGCAATGGTCAGTACTTTGAATAAAATGTGTTTGCTTTTCAATTCAAAATTAGTGTTTCATTTTCACAAAAAATCGCTCATTTCATACCGGTACACCTGGTACACTCGTGCGCGGGTCCGCAGCGTGGCAATGAGATGCGCTGACCACTCAGCTAGGCGGATAGGTACTTCCTGAGTGAGTAGCGCTCGTAGGATGCACAGTTCTTCGATGTCTGCCGTACGTCTCACGTGCGGAGAACCCCGCGTATTTTTCTATTTGTTGCAAAAGATTTGTAGGACCGTTCTAAACAATTGGTACGACTTCTACGAGGGCAGTTCAATAAGTAATGCAACACATTTTTTTTTCTGAAACAGGGGTTGTTTTATTCAGCATTGAAATACACCAGGTTATTCCCCAATCTTTTAGCTACACAACACTATTTTTCAACGTAATCTCCATTCAATGCTACGGCCTTACGCCACCTTGAAATGAGGGCCTGTATGCCTGCACGGTACCATTCCACTGGTCGATGTCGGAGCCAACGTCGTACTGCATCAATAACTTCTTCATCATCCGCGTAGTGCCTCCCACGGATTGCGTCCTTCATTGGGCCAAACATATGGAAATCCGACGGTGCGAGATCAGGGCTGTAGGGTGCATGAGGAAGAACAGTCCACTGAAGTTTTGTGAGCTCCTCTCGGGTGCGAAGACTTGTGTGAGGTCTTGCGTTGTCATGAAGAAGGAGAAGTTCGTTCAGATTTTTGTGCCTACGAACACGCTGAAGTCGTTTCTTCAATTTCTGAAGAGTAGCACAATACACTTCAGAGTTGATCGTTTGACCATGGGGAAGGACATCGAACAGAATAACCCCTTCATCGTCCCAGAAGACTGTAATCGTGACTTTACCGGCTGAGGGTATGGCTTTAAACTTTTTCTTGGTAGGGGAGTGGGTGTGGCGCCACTCCATTGATTGCCGTTTTGTTTCAGGTTCGAAGTGATGAACCCATGTTTCATCGCCTGTAACAATCTTTGACAAGAAATTGTCACCCTCAGCCACATGACGAGCAAGCAATTCCGCACAGATGGTTCTCCTTTGCTCTTTATGGTGTTCGTTTAGACAACGAGGGACCCAGCGGGAACAAACCTTCGAATATCCCAACTGGTGAACAATTGTGACAGCACTACCAACAGAGATGTCAAGTTGAGCACTGAGTTGTTTGATGGTGATCGGTCGATCATCTCGAACGAGTGTGTTCGCTCGCTCCGCCATTGCAGGAGTCACAGCTGTGCATGGCCGGCCCGCACGCGGGAGATCAGACAGTCTCGCTTGACCTTGCGGCGATGATGACACACGCTTTGCCCAACGACTCAGTGTGCTTTTGTCCACTGCCATATCACCGTAGACATTCTGCAAGCGCCTATGAATATCTGAGATGCCCCGGTTTTCCGCCAAAAGAAACTCGATCACTGCCCGTTGTTTGCAACGCACATCCGTTACAGACGCCATTTTAACAGCTCCGTACAGCGCTGCCACCTGTCGGAAGTCAATGAAACTATACGAGACGAAGCGGAAATGTTTGAAAATATTCCACAAGAAATTTCCGGTTTTTTCAACCCAAAATTGGCCGAGAAAAAAAATGTGTTGCATTACTTATTGAACTGCCCTCGTATAATTTTCTAGCGGTTGAACCGATCCAATGTTTCAGTATCCGGCGATGAATAGCTGGTAGACAAACCGTTTCGGCCGCGGAAGCGGTACAGAGCGAAGCAACTGGCCCGCGAGGTTTGGCGACCGGTGGGGCAGGGCTGCGGCCGGACCGCCCCCACGGGTCAGAGGTCAGCGCGGCGCGGCGCGGAGACAAAGCGCCAGCCACCTGCTCGCGGCGACCTCAAAGCGCCGCCTGACGGATGGCCGGGCCGCGCACGCCGCCGCCTAATGAAGTTTTCCCGCGGCCGCGTTCCGCGAGTCGTGAGCCGCCGTAACGAGCGACATTGTCCCGCCGCCGCGGCTGCCGGGGGAAAGCCGGCGCTCGCTATCTCCGCCCATCTTAATCGATCCGCGGTCTCGATGCCGGCCCGCCACTGCGGCCGCGCTGCCGGTTCCCGCTGGCGGAAATTGATGGCCGTTCATATCTGCTTAGCGCGCCTCCCCCCCCCCCCCCCCCCCCCCCGCGGGGCCGCTCTTGTTCCAGCGCCGCCGGTGGCCACCTGCTGCAGCCTCCAGGGCGTCGGAGGATGGCGAAACCGAGAGTGGTCGCTCTCGCTTCCGAAGCGAACCGCAGTAATCACTTACACTTCTAAATTTCTCACTTACGTCAAAGCGTTGCAGGTAGAGTATTTGTTTCTGTGTTACGGTATCTTATAAACGGTACAAAATGGAGGTTACGACTACAGAAGACAAATAGGAAGAACAAGAAAAAAACGTAACAGGCACTCTTTTCCAGTGAACAGTAATATTTTACAAGCTGCTACATTGTCGCGAATAAAACAGTGACCCGTATATACAATAAGTTTCCTTTAATTTACGTCTATGGTCACAAACGTTTTGTTAACAGATTACCGGTTTCGGTCTATAATGACCATCATCAGATCTGCAGCAAAAAATGGGAAAAAAGACATAAATACACTCTCAGATTGTCTACAGCTTAGAAACAATTCATAGATCATAATGAAAAGTACTACTGACAAATATACGAGGTGTGGCTAGAAAAAAACCGGACTAGTACTAGTGAAACAATAAAACGAATGCAATAAGGCTGAAAGTCGCGTGGCCTGTCACGTGACTCTCGCTCCGCCTACTGCTCGAGTTTCATCTGCCTCCTGCACTCAGTCTGCCCGTGGCGTCTGTTTTAAGTAGTTGACGTTTTGTCTGTGCGTCGGAAAATGTTGAGTGTACAAAAAGAACAACGTGTTAACATCAAATTTTGTTTCAAACTAGGAAAATCTGCAAGTGAAACGTTTGTAATGTTACAACAAGTGTACGGCGATGATTGTTTATCGCGAACACAAGTGTTTGAGTGGTTTAAACGATTTAAAGATGGCCGCGAAGACACCAGTGATGACACTCGCACTGGCAGACCATTGTCAGCAAAAACTGATGCAAACATTGAAAAAATCGGTAAACTTGTTCGACAAGATCGCCGTTTAACAATCAGAGCAGTGTCTGAGTTAACAGGAGTTGACAAGTATCTTGTCGAACAAGTTTACCGATTTTTTCAATGTTTGCATCAGTTTCTGCTGACAATGGTCTGCCAGTGCGAGTTTCATCACTGGTGTCTTTGTGGCCATCTTTAAATCGTTTAAACCACTCAAACACTTGTGTTCGCGATAAACAATCATCGCCGTACACTTGTTGTAGCATTACAAACGTTTCACTTGCAGATTTTCCTAGTTTGAAACAAAATTTGATGTTAACACGCTGTTCTTTCTGTACACTCAACATTTTCCGACGCACAGACAAAACGTCAACTACTTAAAACAGACGCCACGGGCAGACTGAGTGCAGGAGGCAGATGAAACTCGAGCAGTAGGCGGACCGAGAGTCACGTGACAGGCAACGCGACTTTCAGCCTTATTGCATTCGTTTTATTGTTTCACTAGTACTAGTCCGGTTTTTTTCTAGCCACACCTCGTATGCATTTGTGTTCTTTAAGTATGAAGAGGCATACCTGTTTCATAAAAACAAACTCCTAATATACTACAGCCATAGTGGCATCGTCAAATGTTAATGCAGAGTCAGCACCAGCGTCGTCAAATATATATAAATAACATCATATGCACGAGTGATGTTGTCAGTAGCATTACTGTTCAAAACGAGCTGCCGTACAGAAGCCGCAAGATGTTTGTGTTGTAAGTTCACCAGATGTCGCTAATGTCGGCATACACTAGTTTTCAATAATTAATTGAAACAGCGAAAATAAAGGGGGATTCAATTGTTGAAGTCTGTAATGAGCTTATAATGTATAAAATGCATTACAGTAATAAAAGCCAATAAAAAGAACACGACAAAAGTAAGATTGTTAAAAAGAGGAAGAGTTGAGAAACAGTAGTTGACATATACTCTAGTGTCAATGTTGTAGATAATGACATAAATATTAAACACCTGCGGCTGGGATGACGAAATTAGAAATTGCGGACACAGCTGTTAAGGTCAATAAGGTGTTGTCTTTTCAAAATAGTTCTAATAATGTGGTTAATCACGAGATTCGTATTTTAAAAGGTCTCAATACCAAGTTAGAGAAGGATAAAGCAACGGCCATTCGTGCTGACAAGGGGAACACGGCAGTTCTTGTATATGAAGATTATTATTCCATAGGGAGCATTGAGAATTGTATGCGTATTTTTTACAGAGTAGAAAAAGGCCGTGCTCTCAATTTGTTAAAGAAGCTTGAAATTTATGAAGGAAAAATTAGAAAGCCAACTCAACGGCTTAACTAGCAGAGTGACTTTACGCCTAATGCCTATTTTGCCTTCTTTGACAATATTTTACTTTAATCACTGCACGCATCTATTATATACGAGATGCATTCAAGTTCTAAGGCCTCTGATTTTTTTTCTCTAGACTGAAAAGAGATAGAAACATGTGCATTGTTTTAAAATGAGGCCGTGTTCATTGTCAATACGTCCCAGAGATGGCAGCACCATGCGGCAGATGGAATTTTACCGCCAGTGGCGAGAATGAGAACTGTTTTAAATACTTAAAATGGCGACGTTTTCCTTACTTGAACAGCGTGCAATCATTCGTTTTCTGAATTTGCGTGGAGTGAAACCAATTGAAAATCATCGACAGTTGAAGGAGACATGTGGTGATGGAGTTATGGATGTGTCGAAAGTGCGTTCGTGGGTGCGACAGTTTAATGAAGGCAGAACATCGTGTGTCAACAAAGTGAAACAACCTCGGCCTTGCACAAGCCGGTCTGACAACATGATCGAGAAAGTGGAGAGAATTGTTTTGGGGGATCGCCGAATGACTGTTGAACGGATCGCCTCCAGAGTTGGCATTTCTGTGGGTTCTGTGCACACAATCCTGCATGACGACCTGAAAATGCGAAATGTGTCATCCAGGTGGGTGCCACGAATACTGACAGGCGACCACATGGCTGCCCGTGTGGCATTTTGCCAAGCAATGTTGACGCACAACGACAAGATTAATGGGACTTTCTTTTCGTCGGTTGTGACAATGGATGAGACGTGGATGCCATTTTTCAATCCAGAAACAAAGCGCCAGTCAGCTCAATGGAAGCACACAGATTCACCGCAAACAAAAAAATTTCGGGTAACCGCCAGTGCTGAAAAAATGATGGTGTCCATGTTCTAGGACAGCGAGAGCGTAATCCTTACCCATTGCATTCGAAAGGGCACTACGGTAACCGGTTCATCCCACGAAAGTGTTTTGAAGAACAAATTCTTTCCTGCACTGCAACAAAAACGTCCGGGAAGGGCTGCGCGTGTGCTGTTTCACCAAGACAAAGCACCCGCACATCGCGCTAACGTTACGCAACAGTTTCTTCGTGATAACAACTTTGAAGAGATTCCTCATGCTCCCTACTCACCCGATCTGGCTCCTAGTGACTTTTGGCTTTTTCCAACAATGAAAGACACTCTCCGTGGCCGCACATTCACCAGCCGTGCTGCTATTGCCTCAGTGATTTTTCAGTGGTCAAAACAGACTCCTAAAGAAGCCTTCGCCGCTGCCATGGAATCATGGCGTCAGCGTTGGGAAAAATGTGTACGCCTGCAGGGCGATTACGTCGAGAAGTAACGCCAGTTTCATCGATTTCGGGTGAGTAGTTAATTAGAAAGAAAATCGGAGGCCTTAGAACTTGAATGCACCTCGTATATGAAGATTATTATTCCATAGGGAGCATTGAGACTTGTGTGCTTATTTTCCACAGAGTAGAAAAAGGCCGTGCTCTCAATTTGTTAAAGAAGGTTGAAATTTATGAAGGAAAAAATAGAAATCCAACTCAACGGCTTAACTAGCAGAGTGACTTTACGCCTAGTGCCTATTTTGCCTTCTTTGACAATGTTTTACTCTAATCACTGCACGCCTCTATTATATATAGTGAGTTGATAATTTCACCTAGTACGCTTATAAGAGTCGAGGTGTATGAAAGGGAAGCAGTGGTTGGGAAGGTAGTGAGATAGGGTTGTAGCGTATCCCCGATGTTATTCAATCTGTATATTGAGCAAGCAGTAAAGGAAATAAAAGTTCGGAGTAGGTATTAAAATCCACGGAGAAGAAATAAAACTTTGAGGTTCGCCGATGACATTGTAATTCTGTCAGAGACAGCAAAGAACTTGGAAGAGCAGTTGAACGGAATGGACAGTGTCTTGAAAGGAGGGTATAAGATAAACATCAACAAAAGCAAAACGAGGATAATGGAATGTAGTCGAATTAAGTCGGGTGATGCTGAGGGAATTATATTAGGAAATGAGACACTTAAAGTAGTAAAGGAGTTTTGATATTTGGGGAGCAAAATAACTGATGATGGTCGAAGTAGAGAGGATATAAAATGTAGACTGGCAATGGCAAGAAAAGCGTTTCTGAAGACGAGAAATTTGTTAACATCGAATATAGATTTAAGTGTCAGGAAGTCGTTTCTGAAGGTATTTGTATGGAGTGTAGCCATGTGGAAGTGAAACGTGGACGATAAATAGTTTAGACAAGAAGAGAATAGAAGCTTTCGAAATGTGGTGCTACAGAAGAATGCTGAAGATTATATGGGTAGGTCACATAACTGATGAGGAGGTATTGAATAGAATTGGGGAGAAGAGGAGCTTGTGGCACAACTTGACTAGAAGAAGGGATCGGTTGGTAGGACATGTTCTGAGACATCGAGGGATCACCAATTTAGGATTGGAGGGCAGTGTGTAGGGTAAAAATCGTAGAGGGAGACCAACAGATGAATACACTAAGTAGATTCAGAAGGATGTAGGCTGCAGTAGGTACTGGGAGATGAAGAAGCTTGCACAGGATAGAGTAGCATGGAGAGCTGCAACAAACCAGTCTCAGGACTGAGGGCCACAACTACAACAACTGAGTGCCTCACATATTTACTTCGTTTTCGTACGTTTTACGCATGACTCTAATATGTTCTTGTCCCTTCTCTGTTCATTTGATAGACTGCATTAACCAGATATTGTGGGTCATGCACTGTTACGGAATTTTATCATTCTTTTCTTGCAACGGAGTGCCGCAGGGTACGAGGGGGCCTCCGGCGGTCACGTTCCTCCAACCACTTCCCGCCTGTGCAGAATTATGGCGTTAACGCTAACAGAGGGCGCTGATTATGTGCAGCACTATGTTTTCTTTCATTTGTGACTTCTTTAGCGATTTCTTTTATGGTTGTTTAATATTATCCGGTGCACTATCAAAGGTGATTAATATTTATGTCATTATCTAGAATATTGGCACTAGAGTATATGTCAACTACTGTTTCGTAACTCTTCCTCTTTTTGACTATCTTACTTTTGTCGTGTTCTTTTTATTGCTTTTTTATTACTGTAATGCCTTTCATACGTTATAAGCTCATTACAGACTTCAACTATTGTATTCCCCTTTATTTTCGCTGTTCAATTAATTATTGAAAACTAGTGTATGCTGACATTAGCGACATCTGGTGAACTTACAACACACACATCTTGTGGATACTGTACGGCAGCTTGTTTTGAACAGTAGTGCTACTGACCACATGATTCGTGCATATGATGTTATTTATATATATTTGACGATGCTGGTGCTGATTTTGCATTTAACATTTGACGATGCCACTATGGCTGCAGTACATCAGGAGTTTGTTTTTATGAAACAGGTATGCCTATTCATCCATAAAGCGCATAAATGCATATTCTGTAAGTAGGCTGTTAATGTTTTCTTATTGGCAACGTTACGTAGCGCTCTGTATGAAAATCACTGGCTGTGCTGTGTGTAGTCTGTGGCCACTTTGCATTGTTGTCAGCCCTTGTAGTGTTGGGCAACGGCAGCTGGATGTGAACAGCGCGTAGCGTTGCGCAGTTGGAGGTGAGCCGCCAGCAGTGGTGGATGTGGGGAGAGAAATGGCGGAGTTTTGAAATTTGTTATACTGCATATTATGAACTGCTATATATATTGACTAGTAAGGTAAATACATTATTTGTTCTTTATTAAAATCTTTCATTTGCTAACTATCCCTATCTGTAGTTAGTGCCTTCAGTAGTTTGAATCTTTTATTCAGCTGACTAACATTAACCTGTACCTTTCACAAATCACTTACGTCACAAAAATCTTCGTTACTCGAACTACTGCAATACAGCGAGCGCCACTACTGCCAGCTAAATAAAAGATTCAAACCACTGAAAGCACTAACTACTGATAGGCATAGTTAGCAAATGAAAGATTTTAATAGAGAACAAACAATGTATTTACCTTAATGGTCATAATATATACATAGCAGTTCATAATATCCAGTATTAAAAGTTTCAAAACTCCGCTATCTCTCTCCCCACATCCACCACTGCTGGCGCCTCACCTCCGACTGCGCAACGCTACGCGCTGTTCACATCCAGCTGCCGCTGCCAAACACTACAATGGCAGACAACAATGCAAACTAGCCACAGACTGCACACAGCACAGCCAGTGATTTTCATACAGAGCGCTACGTAACGTTGCCAATAAGAAAACATAAACAGCCTACTTACATAGCCCCCATGCACCCCACAAAAAATTTTACAAATTGTTTTGGGCAGTGGCCAATAATGATTTGATAAAATTTTTCATAATTACAATAACAAAGATATCAAATGCACACACTTATTGATACAATGTTGGTCAAAAGCTAAAATTTTCTCACAGTCGATAAAGACAGTCCCTATCATTCATCATAGTAGTAATTACAGTTTTTTTTTTTACAAAGTCTCATTACTAAAAGAAATTGCACACAGAAGTAGTGGATTTCCATGCAGTCTTGAAGAAGTAGTGTTGCCCTTCCAACAGAAAGACAGTGCTGACTCTTGACATACAGACAGGTAATGGGCCACAACAGAGTAAATCCACAGCAGAGTCATTCGAAGTTTTGAAGAATATTGGTGGTAGGTCATCACAGAGCAGACCATTGTAGTCCTGGTAGAGATTACGGTAATGGTGGGCCACCAGAGGTGCAGATCCACTGCAGTCCTTGTAGAAATAATGGTACTGGTGAGTCAGCAAAGGTGTAGACCCACTGTAGTCCTTGTAGAAATAATGGTATTGGTGGGTCATCAAAGATGCAGACCCACAGTAGTCCTTGTAGAGATGGCCAGCAGCCATCTGTTGCGACTGTGCAGGTGCACAATCACCATCGAAGAGTCCATAAACCACCACTTGTGCATGCACAAAGTTTTTGGAATTGTCCTTAGAACCAGCAATGCTGTTAGCCAGTCCCTTGCTGAATTATTAACACACGTGCAAACACTAACAGTCCCTACTTCTCACATATTGTCCATATACTATGACCAACAGAAATGTGTGCAGTGAAATGTAACTTACAAGTTACTTAATTTGATGAACTGGTGTCAATTACAATTTTATAACATAAGAATACAATAACAAAGGTATGAAACACATCATTAAAAATATAATAATATGGATAACATTTGTAGTAATACAGGCTTTACAAAATAATAGAAATAAACATATACATCAGTGTTACAGGAAATATGAGATAAGTAAATACATAAAATATCAGAATAACTTTTGAAACATCGACTTTACACATAAGCAATAAAACAAAACACATAAATAATGTATAAACATCTTTACAAGGTAAATAACATATTATTAATGCCAATTATATTTGAGGATAACAGTATTCCTCATCATAGTGAATGTAGCTTAGTATTAGAAGAAGAAAAAATTCTATGAAACTACACAGAGACAGGAAGAAAACAAATACACAAGGGTACACAAACACATAGTGGGATAACACAAAAGGAAAGGACAGGATTCGTTTTCAGTGTAACATTTGGTACTGCAGTCCAACCCAAAGCTTCATTCCATAGATCTTTCGTCTTATTTCAACATTTGTTTCCACCAAAACATCCTATCCAAGCATGCTTTCTGTATTTATATGGTCACATATTTCTTACCTCATTATTTATTTTCCATTATCTTACCTCATCATTTATTTCCAGGAAAATCCTACCTATACTTGCTTTCTGTACTTTTTTCGTATAACTTCTCAATGCATTTCTTCCAATTCATCGCAACTCATTCTCTTATATAGTCTACCCCCTCTTAAGCTAACTTAAATCTACTGAGCTCAGATGCTAAACTAAGGGACGAGGCAATGCAGCAGCACAAAACAATTAACACAAACAACAATGAGAAAAAAATTCACATTGGCAAAGCAAGTGCAATATTACAACTAATATAAGGCAATGAGCAGCAAACAAGAAAAATAAATCAGTAATAAACTGGCTTAGCAGAGTAACACAAAGTCCAATTCAGTAACACTATGCCTGGCAAACAGCAGTAACTTATACCTAAACATGACAAAGCTCAAGCAGAAAAAATATTACAGTAAAAACAACAATGCATAAAAGGGAAATGTCTATTCACATCTTAATGTCTATGTAATTAAAGTAGTGCACCACAAAAACTAATTCTACAAAAAATTACCAAGTACTTGAAAAGAAAATTATGTATGCAGTTCCTGTGAAGGGAAATGTCTTTGTGCTCCCCCATTTTTGGGAAATGTATTACAAATTAGAATTTACTGGATCTGTAGACAGAAAATATTTATATTAGTACATCTATAAAATTCTATTTTAACCAATGCTGCAGTGCAGCTAGAAACTAGTTATTAAAAAAATGAAAATATGTACAAAGGACAGCATGAGACATCATTCATTAGCCATATGGCATTTCATAAGGCAGTAAAAATTCTCTCAATTCTCGAGAAAGACACTTGTCATAATCAGGTGTGCAGATGTAAGAATGTTTCCAAGTAATGATTGTGTCGTATTTGCAGTGCTTTCTACAAAGGAATGTCAATAGCGAGGATAATGGCCTCCCTTTTTTTTCTACCTGTGCCTCTGAAAAGGCACACCCTAATGGCTTTTTCTCCAGGCGTCTGACACAGCTGGGTGCCCACGACACATTACGTGCAGGTGGTCACTTAACTTTCTTACGGAAATATTTATGACACCAGTTTCCGCTACAGTGACAGTCTCACATAAAAATATTTCACAGGTCAAGAATTTGCGTTGCAAATGTGTAGAAACAAAATCTTATGAATATAACAGTGTTCAAAACGTTTTCGCCGGCATTGTGATACATTCACGCATATACACACACATTTCATAACTCTTAAAGTACGATTCTTGGTTTCCAACATCCTTTATCACAAGTCAGAGTCCCTAACCACTATTCATTACTCCTTACCTTATTACACATATACATATTCGTCGACACTTCTTCAATATTTCATCATAACAGATACGTAGCATAATCAAATAACTCATATAGCATCAGCTTATTAATCATAAACATACCTCAGTAGCATAATACACATCGTCGTTGTAACAATAACATCATAACACCTCAGTCAAATCTCAAAAACGTCGCAGCTTTCTGCAATAATTTCAAAACCTAAAGAAAATTTTCTGCTCATTTCAGTAGTGTCATCTACCTCAAACGTACTTTAAAAATCGCGATCCCATACCAAATATATCATTCAAAGCTCTCATAATATCACAATGGGTCCAAAAAAATGTGAACAGTTCACAAAGTACAGACAAAATGCAATTTCATAAGTGTGAAGTTATCCAACTGTGTAATTACGTAAACATCTGTCACTGCTGTAAAAAAAAGTTTACCTCTCAGTTAAATGATCAGATAGCTGTGTAATTTATGTGTTAGAGGAATATGGTAGCAATGTGTAAAGTTGTATAAGCAAATACCATATTAGCTAGGGCTCCTTGTGCTTGCCAAACACATGGTACACAAAGTAAGCGTGTACCCCCCTGAGGATTAATGTAATTATACTCTCAGGTGTTACAGATTACAGCAATGGAATGAAATGTATAACGGAAAACCTTTGTACCATTGTACTTCAAATATCTTCAAAAATAAATGTTTTAAGTACAACATTAATCACTCAAATACGTGTACTGTAGCGCTAAACTGTGCGTCTTATTGTAAGATAATCTCTGTGGAAGTGTCGTAGTTATCGTCCTCCGAAAGCTAAGTTCTGCAGAAGTCAATGTACTTACGTCATGATAAACAAAAGTGAAATGCTTTGCGTAGAGATATCTTAGTTATTACACTTATTGTTGTGATGAAGAACGTACTGTGCTGTAACGTATTGTTGTGCTACGAAAGAGGCTGTCTCATTGTAGCTATACCACAAAAGTTACTACTAAAACATGTTTTACTTTCCAGAACAATACAGAAAAACTGTGCAGATATGAGACAGAAACACCACAAAAACAACATTGTAAATTGTCACTCATTAGTAATGTCGTGATATAATCGTGTATCTGTCACATAAACTAACCACTGTCTCATCTGGTATCTCTCAGAAAGTACTTTAATTCAGAATGTATTTTCAAGTACACCAAAATGTTGCATTAAAATCTCATTAGCAGTACTGGCAAATGTTCTAAGTATGTGAGCCTTATATTCGTTACGTAATCGTGCAACTAACAAGCAAGAATGTACACACACAATAACACTGTGTCGTCTGTTCGCAATAACAAAGCATTCACAATTTCTGTTTAAATAAGTTCTCTTGGTCTTGACTGGATATTTAACTTCAAAACATTGTTGCATGTTAACAGTTTCTCAGTGTGACAAATTGTACAAGTAGCGTGAAGTGAAAATTGCAAAGACTAAGTTAAAAAGCAGATTATCTGTCAATAAACGGTTTTACATGTGAAATGTGGTGTAAACCTTTACTCTTCCTAGTACGCACAGTTTCAACTCTAACGCAATTATCATGTGGTATACGTTGGTAAGGAATGCTAAAATTTTTCTCAAGGTTAGCGTCTATGTTATTTTTCTCTGAGCCAGCTGGCGCACGTGGCTGCCTGCGGTGCAAGTCATTGTCTGTCTCTTTGTTGGCGCGCGCCGTTATTGGGATTAGGAGACCTAACTTCTACAAATTAACCTTGACGAGAAGGCCCTGCCCTGTTTAAAGCTGGCCAGTTCTGATGGAATTCAGATCTGTCGTTTTGTCGGTAGTTTACATAGTTTCTTGTTTGTCGGTCATGTGGTGGAGAATTTCTCCCGGAATCGTAACTGCGTGGTGGACTGTTGCATCTGAAGTTATTCTGTCTCCCTTGATAATAATTATTTTGGTTCCCTTATTGTCTGTTTCTATGGTTGTCTCTGTCACGTTCATTACTATGGAAAAGCGATCTTTCTCTGTAACTATTATTCTGCCAACGGTTGTTATATGGGTGGTGTCTGTTTTGGTCGCGATTTACGTTGTAAGAATAGACTTGTCGTGTCCAGTTATTGTTTCTGTCGTCACGGAATTGTGACGGATGTGACCTGTAGTGATTGTTTTCCTGTTTTCGCATCCCGCGACTGTCTGTGTCAATTTCTAATTCTCGTAAGAGTCCTTGAAAAGCTTCAATGTCGTCTTTGCAACGTCCTGCCAAAATAATATTTCTTAAATGTTCAGACAATTTCAGTAAGCAAATGCGGATGAGTACTGAAGGGGTGTATGGGTTTGAAAGATATTGATTCTTATGCAACATGTCTTCAAAATATTTGACAAGACTGGGAAATTCATATTGTTCAAAGTGTTTCATCATCATGATGCTATGTTTTACTCGGTCTTGTGTAGCTTGACACCAATATGCTGAGAGGAAGGCATGGTAAAATTCTCCTTCACTGTGACAATTGTGAATGACCGATCGCATTCTTACAGCTGGTTCATTCTCTAAGTAGCCGCACATAAATTCTAATCTGTGCTCTAATGACCAGTTGGGAGGAAAACAATGAGAGAATTGCTTGGGGATGAATGTCGTTGTCAGAATTCTTAAACGTTTTGAATTTACGTGTAGTAATGAACAGCTTATAGTCAAAATCATCGTGTCGGCGAGTAGCATATCGGTCATTGGTACGTCGTGTCGGTGGTTCCAACTCAAAATTCGGTGCACCTTGCCAATTTCTTTCATAATTTCCGAAATGCCCTGTGTTATTATTTTGTAGCTTTTCCGTATTTTTAAGTTCCTCTTCTCGTGTTGGAGCGCGAGTGTCCTCTGAAATATGTAATTTTTGTGTTACTTGTGCCAACTGTTCTTGTACTTCCCGGATTTCTCTTTCGTGTTGCGTATTAATTTGATTCTGATTTTGTTTGAATTTCTTAATTTGTTCATACTCTTCTGTGTCAGTGATGGCTACAGGTCTTGTGTCATTCAGATCATCATCTACCTTTGTAGATAAGTTAGTGAACTGATCCGAAAGTTCGGCTACTTTCTCCGATAGTGTACTTATTTCCTCAGTGTGTTTTTCTGAACCAAGTTTCAGAGTATCCATTTCTGTTGAAATCGTATCTACTGTGTCCTTTAAGTTTTCTTGAGTTTTTGCAAGTTGCGTAACCGAATCGGTAGATGCAACTGAGTCAATTTTAGCTTGCAAGGTGTCGTGATTTCCATGCCGCGAAAAAATAGGTTGAAAATGCTCACAAATTTGTGTTTTTGCGTCATTACAGACTTTTTGACATTTCAATTCAATGTTATGTAACTCAGTAGTTAAATCTTCACGTCTTTGTTCAAGTGTGGTGTCTAACTTTTGAAGATTTTGTTCCATTGTGTCTAACTTTTTAAGATTTTGTTCCATTGTGTCTAACTGTTGCTGTGTTTGTCTCTGATGTTGTTCCATTGTGTCTAACTTTTGAAGATTTCGTCCCATTTGTCTCTGATTTTGTTCCATTTGTTGCATTAATTGCAATAATAATGTATTAGTGTCTGGAATCTGTTTCTCTATGCTTTTTGGCAGTGCATTTTCACCGGCAACATTCACATTTTGACAAGCAGAAAATGTGTCTTGACTCGTTTGAGAAAACGGTGAGGACCCAAAACCTAAGTCTACAGTATTTGCAGTATTGTGTTCTGTCATTTCGGATTCCTGAGGCGAGCTGTTGCCGACCGATCGATCGATAATGCTTCCCTGTTCACTACCTGTTTCAATGTCTACACCATTATTTGCCGCCCGCTCCAATTCCCTATGCACAATTACCAAATTACTACTTCGAATGTCTGTTAATTCACTACACAGTGGTGCTGATAAGCTACGCTCTTCGTCACTATTATTTATCAGTTTACTTTGGAGCCTAGTGCTACGTTTTTCACACGCCATTATTGTCACAATATTTCACACGACAACACAGAATTTATACATGACTGAGCTTAACCTGACACACAATATTTTTAGCGCAACGCAATCTGACTTCCAATAATCCCTACAAAAGAATGGCCATGACTAACATTAACCTGTACCTTTCACAAATCACTTATCTCACCAAAAATCTTCGTTACTCGAACTACTGCAATACAGCGAGCGCCACTACCGCCAGCTAAATAAAAGATTCAAACTACGGAAGGCACTAACTACTAGTAGGCATAGTTAGCAAATGAAAGATTTTAATAGAGAACAAACAATGTATTTACCTTAATAGTCATAATATATATAGCAGTTCATGACATTCAGTCTAACAAATTTCAAAACTCCGCCATCTCTCTCCCCACATCCACCACTGCTGGCGGCTCACCTCCAACTGCGCAACGCTACGCGCTGTTCACGTCCAGCTGCCCAACGCTACAATGGCAGACAACAATGCAAACCAGCCACAGACTGCACACAGCACAGCCAGTGATTTTCGTACAGAGCGCTACATAACATTGCCAATAAGAAAACATAAACAGCCTACTTACAGCCTATAATGCCAAGAATGGCAATTATTAAAAAACAATTTAACAAACATATAGTCAAACAGCAAGGCAATAGCAAAATTAATTTAAAAGACAGGCAACTGATCACCAAACAGGCGAGACAAATGATAGTAAAATTGGTAGCACAACCGTTTAAACTTGCTGTAACGTCAAGAATGGCAATTTTATTAAAAAAATGGGAAACATACTATAAATCAGCAAATATAATAACAAGGTTAATTCAAAAGAACAAGCAACTGATCACCAAACAGGTGGGACATTGATGGTAACTTGGTAATACAAGAATAAAATAATAACACAGTAATAAAACACAAGGGCTAGTCACAGACAGTGCTCCCGGAATCGACCTCTGAGTAGGTTACGCCAAAAACACCTTCGCGAGCGACGAGAAAGGCAGCCAAGAGTTGCATTCACTTCAAAAGATGGTAACTCAGACTATTGGTAGTCAAACGAATGACTAATGATAATCTGCTGAAGCTACCTAACGTCCAATATCCAATGCAACGATGGAACACCACGCCAAAGCCGGAACCGGCGGTCGGCACTACGTCCTCAGGATGCTGTGTTTAGAGCGTCCAAAAGGAGAAAGGATCCACTATACCAGAGTAGAAGAAACACCAACCGACCTACAGGTCAAGGAAACTGCCAAAACTACACGCCTTACCGGACAGCAGCGGCTGGGCGAGGAAACGTACACTGCCGTCAGATACACTAACCTACAGGGCAGGTCACTGGAGCGTTAAGCGGCCACCAGGCAGGAAAAATACCGATGGTTGAACTTAACAAACAGTAATTGAGGAGTTCTTAGATAACAGGACGCAGCATGTCATTCTCAATGGAGAGAAGCCTTCCGAAGTAAGAGTGATTTCAGGTGTGCCGCAGGGGAGTGTCATAGGACCGTTGCTATTCACAATATACATAAATGACCTGGTGGATGACATCGGAAGTTCACTGAGGCTTTTTGCAGATGATGCTGTGGTGTATCGAGAGGTTGTAACAATGGAAAATTGCGCTGAAATGCAGGAGGGTCTGCAGCGAATTGACGCATGGTGCAGGGAATGGCAATTGAATCTGAATGTAGACAAGTGTAACGTGCTGCGAATACACAGAAAGATAGATCCTTTATCATTTAGCTACAAAATAGCAGGTCAGCAACTGGAAGCAGTTAATACCATAAATTATCTCTGCGTACGCATTAGGAGTGATTTAAAATGGAATGATCATATAATGTTGATCGTCGGTAAAGCAGATGCCAGACTGAGATTCATTGGAAGAATCCTAAGGAAATGCAATCCGAAAAGAAAGGAAGTAGGTTACAGTACGCTTGTTCGCCCACTGCTTGAATACTGCTCAGCAGTGTGGGATCCGTACCAGATAGGGTTGATAGAAGATATAGAGAAGATCCAACGGAGAGCAGCGCGCTTCGTTACAGGATCATTTAGTAATCGCGAAAGCGTTACGGAGATGATAGATAAACTCCAGTGGAAGACTCTGCAGGAGAGACGCTCAGTAGCTCGGTACGGGCTTTTGTCAAAGTTTCGAGAACATACCTTCACCGAAGAGTCAAGCAGTATATTCCTCCCTCCTACGTATATCTCGCGAAGAGACCATGAGGATAAAATCAGAGAGATTAGAGCCCACACAGAGGCATAGCGACAATCCTTCTTTCCACGAACAATACGAGACTAGAATAGAAGGGAGAACCGATAGAGGTACTCAAGGTACCCTCCGCCACACACCGTCAGGTGGCTTGCGGAGTATGGATGTAGATGTAGATGTAGATGTAGAACACATAAAATGCAGCAAATTACTAACAAGAGGTCAAGGAAAGCTAATTAGATACGCCTTCCCCAAGCACTCCACTCGCTGCTCTTCGTCTCGGTGACACTGCGAGCAGCAACACGATCCCAAGTCACTGGACAATCTGCGAGATCTCGCAGTGGTGGAGGTTTCATTGCCAGGATTAAACTCCTCTCATCTTAAAGTTTGTTGTATCCGGTTTACGACTACGTCGTGTACCCTCGCGACCACAGACCTTCCATTTGGCGGTGCACGCGTGCCGCCAGCGGTCCTGGCGTGTTCACGCACTGCCCTCTCGGCTCCTCCGAACTCCCCAACCGAACTCCTCACTCACACGACCCGGAAGAACAACGACGTCACCCCAAAGATAGGGCCACAGTTGCTACATATCGATGATGCCGCTGCTGCCACTACCGGACAGGCAACGCTTGCGAAACCAAGTGGCGCCAGTCAACCGCAACCATGTCAACTAAACGATACAGTCTGGCCACCCACAGAGGACGGAAACCTGCAACAGCACCAATGCGAGCTGCAGCACGTCTCACTATGCTTCCGCACCACACCTGACGTTTCTTTTCTGGAGTCTGTAACGCCGGAAATGCATGTCCTCCTATTTCCATTTATTGTACTATAAATTTGTTGTCCTTATTTTTGTCACCTGAATATATGACATTTCTGTGTCTTACATATTGTAATTGTTTTCTATTTGTATATATATATATATATATATATATATATATATATATATATATATATATATTATTATTATTCACGTTTGGGCCCTACTGGACCACGCGAAGTACAATCACGGGGCATTCAGTTATTTTCTTTTAGACTTTCTCTCTGCCCAAATTGTTTTCATTCTCTCGGAATGAGCTCTTTTCCTTTCATCAGACCATGTGGTTCCAGTTTTCTTTGGTTTTTCAGCTTGACCAACTACCGAGTCATGAATTTTTTGCCTAAATAATTTTCTGTCTTGAATTTCATCTTGTTTTATATCTGCCTCTTTCATGTCCTCTATTATAGCAGCAATCCATTTTATTGTCTCAAATTTAGCTTTACTTCGATTTTCGTAGAATTCCACTACTTGTTTAGTTAGTCTGGTAGCATCCATTCTTTTAATATGCCCATAAAATTTTAATCTGCGTTTTTTCATATCCGAATATATGCTGGTGTATTGTTGAATTTCACTATTTGCTCTTAGCCTGTATGTTCCTTCTTCAGTATATTTTGGACCTAGAATTTTTCTGATTACTTTTCTTTCTCTTTTTTGGATTTCTTGAATGTCCTTTTTTCTGTTTAAAATTAGCGTTTCAGCCCCATAAAGGCACTCTGGTTTTATGACCGTGTTGTAATGTCTCAATTTAGAGTACCTCGAGAGACATTTTTTGTTGTAGATGTCTTTTGTAAGTCTAAAAGCTGTCTCCATCTTTTGACAACGAATTTCATTTCCAATTTTTTCTAGACCAGTCTCTGAGATTGTTTCACCTAAATATTTGAATTGCGAAACTCTTTTGATTTTTCCATACTTAGTTTCCAAAAGTTTGGGTGCCAGTTTGTTGCTAGTCATATACTGTGTTTTTTCAAATGAGATTTGGAGACCTACTCTTTCTGCTGTTTCTTTAAGAATTTCTATTTGTTTCTGAGCAATTTGGATGTCCTGCGTTAGAATAACCAAGTCGTCTGCAAAGGCCAAACAGTCTATTCGAATATTTGTTCGTCCTAATTTCACTGGTTGGTCAATTTTGAACTCCAGTTTTCGTTCTCGCCACTCTTGTATTACTTTTTCTAGAACGCAGTTAAATAGCAACGGAGAGAGTCCATCACCTTGCCTCACGCCTGTTTTTATTTCAAAGGGTTCTGAAATTTCTCCTCTGAACTTTACTTTTGATTTTGTACCAGTTAGCGTGTCTCTGATAATTGCCGTGGTTTTAGGATCCAGGCCTTGTTCTTTCACAATTTGGAAAAGAGATTCACGATCCACTGAGTCATAAGCCTTTCTAAAATCTACAAAGGTACAAACTAGTTTTTTATTGTAAATTTTTTGATGTCTGAGAATTAGTTTGAGGACTAAAATCTGTTCTGCGCAAGATCTATTTGGCCTGAAACCTGCTTGATATTCGCCAATTTTCCATTCAAGTTGTTGTTGTGCTCGGTTCAGAAGACATTGAGAGAGGATTTTGTATGTGACTGGAAGAAGAGAAATTCCTCTGTAATTATTAACATCAGTTTTGTCTCCCTTCTTATGAAGTGGGTGAATCAAGGCGGTTTTCCATTCATCAGGAATTTTTTCAGTTTGCCAAATGTTTTGCATGATTGAAGTAATTTCTTTAACGGTTTTTGGACCAGCTGCCTTTAAAAGTTCTGCAACAATTCCATCTTTACCAGATGCTTTGTTGTTTTTCAACCTATGAATTTCTTTAATGATTTCCTCTTCATTTGGTGCAAGTGAAACTGGATTGCATTGTTGGGGAATTTTTGGTGGAAATCTTTCTGTGGGCTCGGGGCAATTTAGAAGATTCTTAAAATATTTAGAAAGTTCTTTGCAATTTTCTTGGTTGTTAAGAGCCAACTGTCCATTTTCCTTCTTGAAGCAAAGATTCTGGGGTTGGTACCCCTTTATTTTGGTTTTAAAAAGTTTTATAAAAATTTCTGGTATTGTATTTCTGCAAATCTTCTTCAATTTCTAAGAGTTGACTATTCTCATATTGTCTTTTTGTTTGTCTAATTAGTTTTGAAGTGTCTTTTCTAGTTGTCAGGAATGTATCATATGTGTCTCCTGTCTTGTTGCTATTCCATGCTTTAAATGTCTCTTGTCTGGCTTTGATTGCATGATCACAGTTTTCATTCCACCAAGCATGTTTCTTGTGTTTTCGTAAAGGAATTTGATCTTGAGCTGTTTTGATAATCTTGTGTTTGAGTTGATCCCAATTTTGTGCACCTGTTTTTTTAAATTCGTCTGCTAATAATGATGGTTGGATTTTACTGGTGTCAAATTTGGGGATTAATGGTGTCCTTTTGTTGAAATTTTGGGGTTTTAGCTTTAGTTTCACACGGGTTAAGTAATGGTCTGAGTCAATATTGGCGCCTTTACGAACTTGAACATTTAAAATTTCTTTGTGACATGGATACGAGATTGCAATATGGTCAATTTGGAATTCACCTATGTCCTTGTTAGGTGATCGCCATGTCTTTTGTTTTGAAGGTTTTTTCTTAAAATGACTTGACATAATTTTGAGATTGAAATTTCTGCAAAATTCTACCAGCCTCTTTCCATTTTGATTGGTCCATTTATGCGCAGGGAATTCACCGACCGTTTTTCTAAATTTTCTCTCTTTCCCTAACTGTGCATTAAAATCACCCATTAAAATTTTTACATAATTTTGAGGAATTTTGGAGACTTATTTACTTTTTCTGGATTTGTTTTATTCTCCTGGTTGATAGGCATGTGTGCGTTAATTAAACAGTACATTTTATTTGCACATTTCATGGAAATTGTCATTAGTCTGTTGTTTACTGGATTTACTTCGATTGCGGAGCCAAGAATGTCTTGCGAAATTGCGAATGCAACACCCAGATGCGGAGTGTTTTTAAGAATATATATATTTATGCATTTATGTCGATGTATAATTGGTTTGTTTCGTAAATATTATTTGTATTTTTACGGTGGCTCTGCTATCAAACGATTACATCGATAGGTCGTGTGAAGAATCAAAGTGTGTAGGATCTTTGCTGGTGTTAACTCTGCCTCGTGGAGCGCGGGCAGAGAGAGTCTGCCGGGAGTAGGAAGTGGAGCAGGTGTGTTGTGTGAAGCTCCCGCGAGTTGCCACGCTTTCGGGGTTTGGCAGTATGTAACTGCGCTAGACTTGCGATGATAGTTTCTGACACGGTGTCGCGGACGGGAAGCATTAGCTGGCGCACATCAAGAGCCCGTTTCGCCTGGTGACCGTGTCGAGAAGAAGGCGCGAAAACATCCAGCTTCTGCAACAGCGACGGCCGACAATGAGTGACTGTCGCCACCTCCTCGATCGACGGTTTCAAACCTTCAATCAACCAACAAGGAAGACTGGAAGCAAGTAAAGTTTTATAACTGTATGGCAGACCTCAGCTTTTCAAACTGTTCAAATCACAAAATTACAGCAACTTAACATGAACGTTTGTTGCTCATTGTCCCAATTGCATTACCAAGCAGGGTCCCTTCCTTTTCCGGAATGAACCCGAGTGTCATTGAAATTCAAATGCCAGCATCATTTGATTTCACTTCTTTAATTTCAAAGTTCAGTTAAGGTATTCATAGCTGGCTACAATATTTAGATTACACAAGCACAAATTAAGAGTGCGAGTTTTGTTACCGTATTTTAGCTTACCTGTGACTGCAGCTCAGCTTGGTACGTACTAAATTTTACTATTGTCAATTGTTCAGAATCATTTAATTCAAGTTCAAAGTTAGATCTCTTATTTCTAAATTGCGTAGATTCAAGTAGCTTTTGAAATGATTGTTGAGGTAGTCCAAGACTAACCGTATTTTACTGAATTTCGATGTGCTTCAGAAAGAATGCTCACTATTAACTTCAGTCACTAAATTAACTTTCGATTTTCCGGTTTTATTAATTCTTTTGCTAAATTAAGTCGGAGTGTAGCTAAATTTATTACTTCTGACAAACTTTCAGTTTTCATACTACAAGTGTCAACCTTCAGTTGCCACGCTTCTAGTGCTAATTATATGTGGAATAACCTTTCTTTTTCAGTTACTATAGTAATTGTCCTTAGGACTGGCGACCGTAATTTCCCCCAAATCTCAAATATCTAATTAGCGCCAATTAATTGGTAACGTGACGACCGCACATTTACTTTCTTTATTAACTTTACCCCTTTTCAAAATTAATTTCCACCAGTTACATTTGCATTTTTCCTTTCATTTAGATGTAACCCTTTCCTCCCTCTTTACCGACAAATCAACTTCGGTGACGTTTGCTTTTCCCAAATTTCCATTAGGTACACGCGGTTTAATTTTTCACTGTCATTAAGGTCGATAAGTGAGGGGGAGGTTATAAGCACCAATGCGAGCTGCAGCACGTCTCACTATGCTTCCGCACCATAGCTGCTGTTTATTTTCTGGAGTCGCGTGGAAATCAGTGGCTCGTCGACCGTTACCGGATGCTCAGAGAACTCCGCCGGATCTGCACTGTACTGTTGCATCAACTTTTGTGGTAACTCCTCGCACTTATGTGCAATGCTGAGGGAAAGAGACACCCATTGTGGACATACCTTCTTCATTTTCAAATCCTTATTTACGATGTTGTGGAGGGTTACCCGTGATAGAGCTATTGTCTTCTCTGGTTCATCAAACGTGATTCGTCTGTGCGCGTTACAAGCCACTGACGCGCTGAGCATTGGATAGGCTGCGTGCAGCTGTTGGAAGCCAAGTGCTTTTGCGTTTATCAACATAACCCCTGCCGTCTCTGAACGCTGATACCCAATCAAACACGGCTGCTACTTGGTGCTGCTTCCCCGCGAACGGCTGCAGACCTCCTCTGGATGACTGAAGCAGTCATCCGTTGTCCATCCTTGGCTACTTCCGTGTTGTCTTACCAATATCCCCCAGCCGAACAGGTGTTGGTTGTGATACCCCGCCTGTGAGAAGCAGCAACATCATCTGGTGGTGGTAGACAGTAGTATAGTGTATCTTCAAGCAGACATCGACACACATTTCGGACTGCTACTTTTCTGCAGTTATAGGTGTAGGACAAGTACGAATCGATATTGAAAAAACTAAATAACATTTATTTTGTAAATAAAAGCCGCCTTTTCTTGCTGCACTGCATTTGATTTCTGCCAGGCGCGTTCTGCCTTTTTCACTTTAAGGTATAATCAGTGGGACAGTTCTTCGCGTTTTTGGTAGGCACCAACGTTTCCTCTCGGCTGATCACATGGTGGAGTCTACAATACAGATCTATTTACGAAACGTAAGCATGTTTGTATGTTCGGAATTCTTTTCTTCTCATTTTTCCTCTTTTCTTCCCTTGCTGTTGTGGCACACTATCGGTCTTCTCTCAGTAATTACAGACATCTGCTCGAAAACTCAGATTTCAAGACGTAACTGCTGTAAGTTCGCTATGTGTCTCATCCTGTCTGGATGAAGATGCGTTGGTGGAAGGAGCGATAAAAGAGTGCAATAGTTAGAACGGCCAAGAATACTTTCATTTGCCAATATAGACGAAGATACGTCTATGAACTGTGGAAAGGTACAACGACTGTATTTTGATGCGACAAATTAGGTTTTACGCAGACTGTTGTGACTGACGTGCTAGTTAGAGGTGTTCCATCATGTGTGGCGCAGGTAGCATTTTGTTATGGAAAATTTTCGTGTTTTATCAAGATACTTCATCGAAATACATTGTACGTTTTTCCTAGATTGTCCAAAACGTTCGGTGTTCATCACATTGTCACCTAGAGCAGATTTTTGAATGTATTAATTTTCAGCTTAATTTTGGTAATTTGAGCTGTTGATGCCGCCATTTTATAGCCATCTCAGGTCAGGGACGGCAGAGCGATCCAGCGATACACCACTCAGCAACAGTCAACTGTCGTCATCCACAGGCAGGAATTTCTCAGAAATGAATCTCTGACAGCAGCCAGAAAACATTCGCAGAAGCATATTTAATACAGCTTTGAACGCCGCGATCATCACGAAAAATTAATTGAACCTCAGAAATATTTATAATCAGTAGAAAACGAAATAATAAAAATAAATTAGTACAAAACTTTAACAAAAAGGCTCGTGTTAACTGTAGCTAGTTAGACTTTAGTAGAAAACACACACACATGCATCGTCTGTATGAGTTCATCCAGTTAAATGCGCGTTAGTTGTGAGAAAGTTTGAAGATAGATTGTGCATTTTCCACAAATCATTTATCTTAGAGGGCAAATAGTAACGCTAACGTTTTGCAATTTAACTTTGATGTTGTGTTAACTTAAACTGGCTATAGAGTGTATGAAATAATAACAAATTTACATATAACAAAATTCTTACTTGATAGCAATGCATTGCATTCAGTTAGTGACTAGTAAATAACACTTAGTCACATAAATTACTTCCGATAATATATTTTTATTATTATTCTACAGCAACGATATATTGTTGGGTGCAATTGAGTCCTGATGTATATATTATTTATGTAAAAGTTGGACTGAGTACAGCAGCAGTTTGCTTATCAGTAAACGCAGTTATCGATTTTTGGACGTGAACAGAATGGTAACAATGTTTTACGGGCGTTCAGACGAGTTCTAAAGATACAATAAACCACTTAAGTTTAGTTAAAACACAGTGTGGTGGTATCTGGGTACCGGACAGACCAGCGTCTGTATCAGGCATAAGAAAGAGTACAGCAAAACAAATTGAGTGAAGTGGATTGTAGCTTGATACAAAAACGGTCAACAAAGTCTGTGAAGATAATATCAATGTAATACAACAGTAGTTCCCAACATCTTCGATGGGTAAAATGAAACATTTGTTTCACAACCTGTAACTCTGTAACTTCGACCCCACTGCATAACATGTTAATGTTACTATTTGAAAAAAAAAGACGCTTTTGGTAACTTACGTAATCAGTATTAGTCACATGAAATAGTAATAGTAGCACTGATCTTTTAATAATGATTTAGTTTCATGTCCAAAATACAACTGGACACCTATGTCACATAGTCCAATAGACGTTTAGTTAGTTTGTTTCCAGGTAATCTGTGTAGGTGTCCGTAGAACTTCATTTGTCTCTTTCTGATGTCAATTCCGATATTTCTGTTGCCTCAATAGTTTGCGTCTGTATCCATCTTGTGTGTATTGTAATCCTAGAATTTTTCTAATTATATTTCTCTCTACTTTCTTAAGTTCTTGTAATTATAGTTTTCTATTCAATGAATGTGTTTCACTTGGATATGCGACTGTCGGTTTGATTACTGTGTTGTAGTGTCTGATTTTAGTGCCTTTTGACAGGCATTTTTTGTTATACAAATTTGAAACAATTTCTAACGCTTTCTTGATTTTCTGGAATCTGTTTTTGGTGCTGTTTTTTTTTCAAGTCCTATTGGTTCAATAATCTCACCTAGGTACATAAAGTGTTCGACTCTGTTGATTTCACCATAATTTGTTTCAAGTTGCAGATTATCTGACTTGGAACATATTAATTCAGTCTTCTCAAAGAAGATTTTCACATCAACCTTCCCTGAACTCTCTTTGGTGGGCTCGATTTATGTTACTGCTGTTTCTTCACTATCGGTTAGTCGCCAAGTCGTGTGCAAAAGCTGAGTATGGAACGTACAAGTTCTCTTGACCTATTCCTATTTCGATTGGGTACCAAAAGTGTTGTTTTCTTAGTTTCAATTATTATTATTATTATTATTATTATTATTATTATTATTATCTTCCCTTTCTCAGACGTTATGTCTGGTTAAAAATGGAAAGTGACGCAGACCTTGATCAAGTGTGACTTCCTTTTAACTGTACGGTATATATTACACTGCATTTAGAAACTTTCAGGTAATTGAACATGTATAAATAATTACAGATTTCTGTAGTTGTATATATAACTTTAGATGTAGCTGTATTGCGTTGATGTACTGGTGGATATTGCGTGGTATGACTCCTGTAGTTGATAGTATACTTGGTATAATGTCAACTTTATCCTGATGCCACATGTCCTTGACTTCCTCAGCCAGTTGGATGTATTTTTCAATTTTTTCTCCTGTTTTCTTTTGTATATTTGTAGTATTGGATGTGGATATTTCGATTAGTTGTCTTAATTTCTTCTTTTTATTGGTGAGTATGATGTCAGGTTTGTTATGTGGTGTTGTTTTATCTGTTATAATGGTTCTGTTCCAGTATAATTTGTATTCATCATTCTCCAGTACATTTTGTGGCGCATAATCGTATGTGGGAATGTGTTGTTTTATTAGTTTATGTTGTATGGCAAGTTGTTGATGTATTATTTTTGCTACATTGTCATGTCTTCTGGGGTATTCTGTATTTGCTAGTATTGTACATCCGCTTGTGATGTGATCTACTGTTTCTAATTTTTGTTGGCAAAGTCTGCATTTATCTGTTGTATTGGGATCTTTAATAATATGCTTGCTGTAATATCTGGTGTTTACTGTTTGATCCTGTATTGCAATCATGAATCCTTCTGTCTCACTGTATATATTGCCTTTTCTTAGCCATGTGTTGGAAGCGTCTTGATCGATGTGTGGCTGTGTTAGATGATATGGGTGCTTGCCATGTAGTGTTTTCTTTTTCCAATTTACTTTCTTCGTATCTGTTGATGTTATGTGATCTAAAGGTTTGTAGAAGTGGTTATGAAATTGCAGTGGCGCAGCCAATGTATTTATATGAATGATTGCTTTGTGTATATTGTTAGTTTCTGCTCGTTCTATAAAGAATTTTCTTAAATTGTCTACCTGTCCATAATGTAGGGTTTTTATGTCGATAAATCCCCTTCCTCCTTCCTTTCTGCTTAATGTGAATCTTTCTGTTGCTGAATGTATGTGATGTGTTCTGTATTTTTGGCATTGTGATCGTGTAAGTGTATTGAGTGCTTCTAGGTCTGTGTTACTCCATTTCACTACTCCAAATGAGCAGGTCAATATTGGTATAGCATAAGTATTTATAGCTTTTGTCTTGTTTCTTGCTGTCAATTCTGTTTTCAGTATTTTTGTTAGTCTTTATCTATGTTTTTCTTTTAGTTCTTCTTTAATATTTGTATTATCTATTCCTATTTTTTGTCTGTATTCTAGATATTTATAGGCATCTGCTTTTTCCATAGCTTCTATGCAGTCGCTGTGGTTATGCAATATGTAATCTTCTTGTTTATTGTGTTTTCCCTTGACTATGCTATTTTTCTTACATTTCTCTGTTCCAAAAGCCATATTTACATCATTGCTGAATACTTCTGTTATCTTTAGTAATTGGTTGAATGGTTGATTTGTTGCTGCCAGTAGTTTTAGATCATCCACATATAGCAAATGTGTGATTTTGTGTGGGTATGTTCAAGTAATATTGTATCCATAATTTGTATTATTTAGCATGTTGGATAATGTGTTCAGAGCAAGGCAGAACCAGAAAGGACTTAATGAGTCTCCTTGGTATATTCCACGCTTAATCTGTATTGGCTGTGATGTGATATTATTTGAATTTGTTTGGATATTAAGTGTGGTTCTCAAATTTTTCATTACTACGTCTAGGAACTGTTTCAATTTAGGATCTACTCTGTATATTTCCAATATTTGTAGTAACCATGAGTGGGGTACTCTATCAAAAGCATTTTGGTAATCAATGTATGCGTAGTGTAGCAACCTTTGTTTGGTTTTAGCTTGATATGTCACCTCTGCATCTATTATCAGTTGCTTTTTACATCCTCGTGCTCCTTTGCAACAGCCTTTTTGTTTTTCATTTATAATTTTGTTCTGTGTTGTATGTGTCATTAATTTCTGTGTAATGACTGAAGTTAATATTTTGTATATTGTTGGTAGGCATGTTATGGGGCGACATTTAGATGGGTTTGCTGTGTCTGCTTGATCTTTAGGTTTCAGATAAGTTAATCCATGTGTAAGTGTATCATGGAATGTGTATGGGTCTGCAATGTAACTGTTAAATAATTTAGTTAGATGTGAATGTGTTGAGGTGAACTTCTTTAGCCAAAAATTTGCTATTTTATCATTTCCAGGGGCTTTCCAATTGTGAGTAGAATTAATTGCTTGGGTGACTTCATGTTGCAAAATTATCACTTCAGGCATTTTTGGTATCATCTTGTATGTGTCTGTTTCTGCTTGTATCCACCGTGCACGCCTGTTATGCTGTACCGGGTTTGACCATATGTTGCTCCAGAAGTGTTCCATGTCTGTTATGTTTTGGTGGATTGTCATCCGCTGACCCTTCACTCAATTTCTTTTTTTTTTTTATCACACAGACCAGGCAGCTCTCTGACCGAACACACTGAGCTACCGTGTCGGCACCAATAGTCTACAGTGCTATGTCATACCCGTGCTACACCCTTTTTAATCCAAGCACTTCGTTCCTAGTCTTTCACACTTAATGTTCCCTCTTGGTTCTTGTACATAGTGTGTATTACGCGTCTTTCCCTAGAGAATTTCGAATATCTCAAGTCATACTGACAAGCTCCTTTTCCAGGTCAACAACTCTACGAACATGTCTTGCATTTTCTTCAGTCCTGTATCCATTATCAACCACAACGACACACCTGCCTCTTTAGTGCCATTACCTTCCCTAAATCCAAACTGAAATCATCTAACAGATCCTCAGTTTTCTTTTCCATTTTTCTGTATATTATTCCTGTCAACAAAGTGGATGTATGAACTGTTAAGCTGATTGTGGTGTAATTCCCGCTGTTGTCGGCTCTTACCACCTTCGAAATTTTTTGGATTTGTTTTTTCAATGGCTTATGGGCAATCACCAGTCTCATGCAATCTGCACATCTGCGTGAACAGCTGTTTTCTTTCCTCTTCCTCCAACGATTTTAAATATTCCAGTGGTATTTTACCCATCCCTTCTGTCTCATGTTATCTAAGTCCGTATTCTAATACACTCCTGGAAATGGAAAAAAGAACACATTGACACCGGTGTGTCAGACCCACCATACTTGCTCCGGACACTGCGAGAGGGCTGTATAAGCAATGATCACACGCACGGCACAGCGGACACACCAGGAACCGCGGTGTTGGCCGTCGAATGGCGATAGCTGCGCAGCATTTCTGCACCGCCGCCGTCAGTGTCAGCCAGTTTGCCGTGGCATACGGAGCTCCATCGCAGTCTTTAACACTGGTAGCATGCCGCGACAGCGTGGACGTGAACCGTATGTGCAGTTGACGGACTTTGAGCGAGGGCGTATAGTGGGCATGCGGGAGGCCGGGTGGACGTACCGCCGAATTGCTCAACACGTGGGGCGTGAGGTCTCCACAGTACATCGATGTTGTCGCCAGTGGTCGGCGGAAGGTGCACGTGCCCGTCGACCTGGAACCGGACCGCAGCGACGCACGGATGCACGCCAAGACCGTAGGATCCTACGCAGTGCCGTAGGGGACCGCACTGCCACTTCCCAGCAAATTAGGGACACTGTTGCTCCTGGGGTATCGGCGAGGACCATTCGCAACCGTCTCCATGAAGCTGGGCTACGGTTCCGCACACCGTTAGGCCGTCTTCCGCTCACGCCCCAACATCGTGCAGCCCGCCTCCAGTGGTGTCGCGACAGGCGTGAATGGAGGGACGAATGGAGACGTGTCGTCTTCAGCGATGAGAGTCGCTTCTGCCTTGGTGCCAATGATGGTCGTATGCGTGTTTGGCGCCGTGCAGGTGAGCGCCACAATCAGGACTGCATACGACCGAGGCACACAGGGCCAACACCCGGCATCATGGTGTGGGGAGCGATCTCCTACACTGGCCGTACACCACTGGTGATCGTCGAGGGGACACTGAATAGTGCACGGTACATCCAAACCGTCATCGAACCCATCGTTCTACCATTCCTAGACCGGCAAGGGAACTTGCTGTTCCAACAGGACAATGCACGTCCGCATGTATCCCGTGCCACCCAACGTGCTCTAGAAGGTGTAAGTCAACTACCCTGGCCAGCAAGATCTCCGGATCTGTCCCCCATTGAGCATGTTTGGGACTGGATGAAGCGTCGTCTCACGCGGTCTGCACGTCCAGCACGAACGCTGGTCCAACTGAGGCGCCAGGTGGAAATGGCATGGCAAGCCGTTCCACAGACTACATCCAGCATCTCTACGATCGTCTCCATGGGAGAATAGCAGCCTGCATTGCTGCGAAAGGTGGATATACACTGTACTAGTGCCGACATTGTGCATGCTCTGTTGCCTGTGTCTATGTGCCTGTGGTTCTGTCAGTGTGATCATGTGATGTATCTGACCCCAGGAATGTGTCAATAAAGTTTCCCCTTCCTGGGACAATGAATTCACGGTGTTCTTATTTCAATTTCCAGGAGTGTACTTCCTCGTCGATTCCTGGTTCTCCTTCTATCACGTCATAAGACAAGTTCTTCCATTCACAGAGGCCTTGAGCGTACTCCTTCCACCTATCCGCTCACTTCTCCACACTGCACAGTGGAAGTCCGTACACTCTTAATATTACCGTCCTTGCTTGTAATTTCACCGAATTTTGTTTCTATATGCTGAGTCAGTCCTTCCGACAGTCATCTCTTTTCCGAATTCTTAGCGTTTTTAATGCAGCCGTTTCACTTGCACTTCCCTCCACTTCCTGTTTATTTCATTACTGAGTGGCTTGTATTTCTGTAGTCATGAATTTCCATGAGCATTTTTATACTTTCTTCTCCCGTCGATCAGTTGAAGTATGTCCTACGTTATCCATGGTTCCTTCGCAGTGCCTATGTTTTCCTTTTCAACTTCTTGGAGCGATCTTTTTAGAGATGCCCACTCTTCTTCAATTGAACTGCCTACTGAGCTGTTCTTTATCGTATTAACTATAAGTTCAGAGAACTTAAAGCGTAGTTCTTCGTTGCTTTGTACTATCGTGTCCTACTTCTTTGAGTACTGATACTTCCAGAATAGTCTCTTAAACGTCAGGTTACTCTTCATTATTAAATTGCGATGTGCGTCTATATCTGCTCCTGGGGTACGCCTTACAATCTAGTATGTGATTTCGGAATGTCTGTTTGATCATGATGTAATGTAACTGCAGATGTTCGAAATATAGCGCGTACTTCAATGCGAGATGCTTTATATAATTTCCACAACGAAACTCTGTCTCGAAATCTAGCAGAAAACCCAAAGAGACTCTAATACATAAAGCACACCAGTGGAAAGACGCAACGAATACCTTCACTGCACGATAACGGTAAAGTCTCTGATGACAGTGCCACTAAAGCAGAGTTACTAAACATGATTTTCCGAAACTCCTTCACAAAAGAAGACGATGTAAATATTCCTGAATTCCAACCAAGAACAACTCCCAATATGAGAAACATAGAAATAAATATCCTCGGTCCCGTAAAGCAGCTTAAATCACTTAATAAAAGCAAGACTTTCGGTCCAGATTGTATACCAGACAGGTTCCTCTCAGAGTATGCCGATGCAATAGCTCCATATTTAGCAATTATATACGACTGGAAAATTGCTCAAGTCACACCAATACCTAAAAAGGGTAGTGGGAATAATTCGTTGAATTACAGACTCATATCACTAACGTCGAATTGCAGTAGGGTTTTGGAACATATATTCGAACATTATGAAGTACCTCGAAAACGATTAATTGAGACGTAGTCAGCACGGCTTCAGAAAATATCGATATTGCGAAACACAACTATCTTTTTATACTCATGAAGGAATGAGTGCTATCGACAGGGGATGTCAAATTGATTCCATATTTTGGATTCCCAAAAGTCTTTCGTCACCGTCCCTCACAAGCGTCATCTAACCAAACAGCGTGCCTATGGAATATCGCCTCAGTTGTGCGACTGGATTCTTGATTTCCTGTTAGAGAGGTCACAGTTTGTAGTAACAGACGGAAAGTCATCGAGTAAAACAGAAATAATATCCGGCGTTCCTAAAGGAATGTATAAGGCCCTCTATTGTTCATGATCTATATTAACGTCATAGTAGACAATCTCAGCAGCCGTCTCAGGTTGTTTGCAGATGATGCTGTCATTTACCGTCTCGTGAAGTTTTCAGATGACCAAAAAGAATTGGAAAATGATTTACATAAGATATATGTATGGTGCGCATAATGGCAATTGACCCTGAATAAAGAAAAGTGTGAAATTATTCACATGAGTACTAAAAGAAATCCGCGATAAGTCACATAAATCTGAAGGCTGTAAATTCAACTAAATACTTATTGATTACAATTACAGATACCCTAAAAGGGAACGATCACATAGATAATGTTGTGGGTAAAACCAAACAAAGACTGCGATTCATTGGCAGAACACTTAAAAGGTGCAACAGGTTTACTATAGAGACTGCTTACACCACGCTTGTCGCCCTATTCTGGAGTATTGCTGTGCGGTGTGGGATCCGCATCAGATGGGGCTGACGGATGACATCGAAAAGGTACAAAGAACGGCAGCTCGTTTTGTACTATCGCGAAGTAGGGAAGGTAGCGCCACAGACATGATACGTCAATTGGAGTGGCAATCATTTAAACAAGGGCGTTTTTCGTTGCGAGGGGATCTTCTCATGAAATTTCAATGACCAGTTTTCTCCTCCGATTGCGAAAACAGTCTGTTGGCATCCACCTACATAGCGAGAAATAATCATCACAATAAAATAAGAGAAATCAGGGCTCGCACAGAAAAATTTAAGTGCTCGTATTTCCCGCGCGCCGTTCGAGAGTGGAACGGTAGAGAGACAGCTTGAAGGTGGTTCATTGAACTCTCTGCCAGGCACTTTATTGTGAACAGCAGAGTAATCACCTAGATGTAGATGTAGATGAGGAATTAATGAACACACCTACAAGGATTCCTGCTAAGGGGTTCCCCATTGCAAGGCCATCTAGTTGCTGATATAGTTTTCCATTAAATTCAAAATAATTATATTTAACTACAATACGAAGTAAATTCACAAGAATTGGTTAGGTTTTTGCTTAAGTTACGAGCTCAGTTTAAAGTCCATAAAAAAGACCATCCGATCCGCCAAATTTCCAACAGTATGTACAGTGTTTATCACGACTTAGCCAAATTCTTGCATGATATATTGAAAGAATGATTCGTTATCCGAAGCAGTTATTCTGTTTCCAGTAGTCAAGATTTAGTTAACAAAACTAAGACGTTCACTTTGATAGAGATAAGAATTATCTTCCTTTGACATTAAAAATCTGTACACAAATGTGCCGCTTCTTGAAGCCTTAGACATAGTAGAAAGTAATTTACAATCTTTCAAAACAGATTTATCTCATGGCCAAATCACCAAATTTATGAATTTACTTCGTACTGCAGTAAAATACAATTATTCTGAATTTAATGGAAAACTATATCAGCAACTAGATGGCCTGCAATGTGGAAACCCTTAGCAGGAATCCTTGCAGATGTGTTCATTAATTCCTTAGAAGTAAAATTTTTCAATAATTTTTAGCGTCCACTGTAAGCATTTTTTCATACGCTAGATAAGTCGATGACACTTTGATCATTTACAGAGGGCCTAATGACGGTACTGATAGACTTTTTAATATGTTCGACGAGTTTCATGAAAATATTTCTTTCACCTGTGATCGCGAAAATGAATTCCGGCAATTAAACGTTCTAGATCTCACTCTTACGGCAGTAGACGACAAAATTAGCTTCAATATCTTCCGCAAAGAAACCAGTTCTGATCAAATTATACCATTCACTTCAGTACACCAGCATTCTCTTAAGATGGCCTTTTTTATTCAGCGATTCATAGCGCCACCTCTACACCTCTTTCTTCTGAAAATCTCAATTCTGAAATCAATCTGATTAAGACTGCTGCTGTCAATAATGGCTATGATCTTTCTATAGTAGATAGTATTTTTAGTAGGAAAACAAATGAGTCATCACCCGAGGCCTTGCTAATAACGAACCTAATGAAAAGAAAATATTTTTCTCTATACCGTTTCTGGGTCCAATTTCTTACTGGATACAGCGTTTACTCCAAAATAAATATAACTGTAGAGTAGCCTTCCCCACTAATAGTTCTTTAAAAAGTAACATCGTATATAACGTGAAACCTACGCTTTCCCCTTTTCAGAATTCTGGTGTCTATAAAAATTATTTGTGGCAACTGCTCCGCCTATTACATAGGCCAAACAGGCCGAGTTATTTGGACGAGATTCAAGGAACAACTTCTCGGTAAGAAAGGCACAATGTTCACAGTTCAACTTTCGCTGCCCATTTGTTAATCACAGAACATAATCCTAAAGATGTAAAAGACGTCCAGATCTTGCACTTGGAGAAAAAAGGCTTTAGGCTCAACTTCTTAGAAGACTTAATTTTTTAAACATCTACCTCTGAAGAACGGTCTTATTCTTAACGAATATTTGCAATTACGCAACAAAAACTTTTTTCAAGGTGTAGAACAGCTGATTAAAAATGGTCTAAACGTCGATACTCTCCTAGATATAGACTCTTAAACATCGTTTTCTTTTCCATTTTCGTATTTTATAAGCAAGTTAGTGTAAAATAAGACCGTTACGGTATGTTGCAACGTCCATGCACAGTTTCCTGTTGTTGCCTGTAATGTTTAAAATTGTCTATGCAGTGCTCCATTTGACGAGAGCATTTTTGCTGAGATGTTCAGACGTTTTTCACCCCTGGTGTGATAACGTGTAAGTACACTGTTTGTACATTTTGTGGAAGCAGTCCTATTAAATATATTGTATTTTTGAGCGAAGTCATTATATTTTATAGGTAAGCCTATGTAATTTTTGTTATGATGAAGACCGCCTTAGTGTTGTCGAAACCATGGTCAGTTTGACAACAATTTAATCAACCGAGATGGCTGTACATACGTTCTGTAATTAAGTTAACGCACGGTTGCTGGACCTCAGCCAATAAAAATATTTAAAAGTATCCCTCGGAGTAGTGAAGCAACTTCAATCACTTAATAAAAGCAAGTTTTCTGGTCCATACTGTATACCATTTAGGTTTCTTTAAGAGTATGGTGATGCAATAGCTCCATATTTAACTATCATATACGGCCGTTCGCTCGACGAATGAACCGTATCCAAAGACTGGGAAGTTGCACAGGTCACACCAAGAGTCGAGAAAGTTAATAGGAGTAATCCACTAATTTACAGGCCCATATCATTAAATTCGGTATGCAGCAGAATTTTCGGCACGTGTATTGTGTTCGAGCGTTATGAATTACCTCGAAGAAAACGGTCTATTGACACTTAGTCAAAATAGATTTAGAGACCATCGTTCTTGTGAAACACAACTAGCTCTTTATTCACATGAAATGCTGAGTGCTATTGACAAGGGATTTCAGACTGATTCTGTATTTCTGGATTTCCGGAAGGCTTTTGACACTGTACCACACAAGCGGCTTGTAGTGAAATTGCGTGCTCATAGATTGTCGTTTCAGTTATGTGACTGGATTCGTGATTTACTGTCATAGAGGTCACAGTTCGTTGTAATCGACGGAAAGTCATCGAGTAAAATAAAAGTGATTTCTGGTGTTCCCCGAGAGAGTGTTCTAGGCCCTTTGCTGTTCCTTGTCTATATAAACGATTTGGGAGACATTCTGAGCAACACTCTTAGGTTCTTTGCGAATGACGCAGCCTTTTATCGAGTAATTAAGTCATCAGGAGAGCGAAACAAATTGCAAAACGATTTAGAAAAAAAATCTGTATGGTGTAAATATTGGCAATTGACCCTAAATAACGAAAAGTGTGATTTCATCCACATGAGTGCTAAAAGGAACTCGTTAAACTTCGGTTACACCATAAATCAGTCTAATCTAAAAGCCGTAAATGCAAGTAAATACCTAGGAATTACATAAGAACTTAAATTGGGAGAAACACATAGAAAATGTTGTGAGGAAAGCTAACCCAAAAGTGCATTTTATTGGCAGGACACTTAGAAAATGTAACAAATGTACTAAGGACACTGCCTGCACTACTCTTGTCCATCTTCTTCTACAATACTGCTGCGCGGTGTGGGATCCTTAGCAGATAGGACTGACGGAGTACATCGAACAAGTTCAAAGAAGGGCAGCACGTTCTGTATTATCGCGAAATATGGGAGTGAGTGTCACCGAAGTCATACAGGATTTGGGGTGGACATCATTAACACTAAGGCGTTTTTCATTGTGGCGGAATCTTCTCACAAGATTCCCATCTCCATCTTCCTCCTCCGAATGCGAAAATATTTTGTTGACAGCGATCTACGTAGGGAGAAATGATCACCATGATAAAATAAAAGAAGTCAGAGCTTGTTAGGGAAGATATAGGAGTTCGTTCTTTCCGCGCGTTATGCAGACTGGAACAACAGAGAATTGTGTAGGTGGTTCGATGAAGTCTCTGCTAGGCACTTAAATGTGATTTGCAGAATATCCATGTAGATGGAGATGCAGATGTACTTTCTTTATCTCTTCATCTTCTGCTTGCGACGTCGGCTTGTATGCCTATGTAACTATTGCTGTCGTCGTTGGTTTGATGTCGATTCTGATGAGAACAACCCTACCACTAAACAGTTCACAGTAATTCATGCTCTTTTCTATCTTCCTATTCATAACGAATCCCACTCACATTATACCATTTCCTTCTGCTGTTGATATTAGCCTACACTCGTCTGACAATCTGACCAGAAATCTTTATCTTCTTTCCGTTTCACTTCACTGACCTCCACTATATTTTTATTGAGCGTCAGCGCTTACCTTTTCAGATTTTCTACCTTCCTACGCCGTTCAGACTTCTGTCATTCCGCGCCCCAACTCGTAAAAGTCTACCCCCTCGTTGGTTAGTCCATCTTTCGCTCATGGTCACCTCCCCACTGGAACCCTTCCGGTGTTCCAAGTGAGGGACTAGTCTGGAACCTTTTGCCAATGGAGAGATCTACATGCCACTTATTCAATTACAGGCCAAGTTCCCTGTGGATACTGACTATGTTTCTTTAGTGCAGAGGTATCCACTGCCTTCTTCATCCTCATGTGGATGATCACTGCTGATTCCGCCGCCCTTTTTGGGCAGTTTCGCACCCCAAGGCAAACTGAGTGCTCAGAACCTCTGCCCACTCCTCCGCTCTTTTTGACAAGAAGAGAGGTATTTCTTATAGCGGAACTATAAGGCCATCATTGTTGAAAATTTTTACTCGGTGACTAGGTTCGACCGCAGGAACCAGGACGTTTTGATCCCTAGTCAAAGATGCTACCCATTTTTTTTTCTTTTATGTGAAAGAACGGAAACAGTCAGCTTCACACTGGTTGGGGAAAGGTGAACAGGGGTGGAATCTCGAGAATATGATCGAGATACTCACTGCTCCCCCCCCCCCTCCCTCACCACTCCCGCTGTCACTGGACTGTCCCCTTACATGTCCTGTTTTCTTGTTTTCTTATTGTTTATTCATTTATTTATCTTTTTAAAATCGAACTTTATAGACATATATTCGACGATTACAGGACTCAAAAGCATTTTTTCTAGGAAGAACACTTTGAGAGAAGGCTGCAGAATAAGTGGAAAAAGAAATAAAAACTGTACAGTACCTTGACGATTAAATACAAGGTGTAGCGCAAATGCAAATAAAGCACGGTAATGTGGAAGCCACCGCCATTTGCAGTGCTCGTCTACCACTAACACTAACACAGGGCCGAGATCATCTTCAGGCCCGACTACGTAGTGGGCGCATTGATCGATGGAGAACGGAAAGGTCCGGACAGAGACGAAGACGACCAAGGAAGCAACTTCGGCTGGTCAGCTGTCGGAAAATCCGGTGTTACTTAAAATCCGTCTTGATTGCAAAACAATTTTTTTTTATTATTCATATGACCGGTTTCGGTTCATTCAGAACCATCTTCAGATCTGATATTTCAGTTACAGGAGTAGCATGTGAAAGTTGCTGGATTTGGACGGGTTACTCCTGTAACTGAAATATCAGATTTGAAGATGGTTCTGAATGAACCGAAACCGGTCATATGAATAATAAATTTTTTTTTTTTTTTTGCAATCAAGACGGATTTTAAGTAACATTATAAAATCATTGATTGCTGTTATCCCATAAGACATTATGTCTGTTTTTGCAAAGGAAAATCCGGTGCCAGTGCTCTCGTCCGCAAGAGACAAACCTATCTGGTATGTGTCTTATTGACGACATGGGTCACAAAGACCTAAATAAGTAGCTTGTTAAAATGTTACGCCATATAATCACTATGGAAGCCTTTACTACCACCGGATAGAATTCGTGTTCTGGCATCATTCCCTCACTGACATATTTACAGGTGTCCTTACCTAAACTGCAGCTGACATTTAAGAGCATTATCTGCATATCAGGTGGCTACTGCCGCAGTGAGTTTGCCACACTTGTAAAAAAAAAGAAAACAAAGTATTATTGCTTAAGTTTATATATATTTTTCGACTACATTCTTATTCGCCATCGTCAGTGCTAATACTCACATCGCATGTGTCTTGTAGCAGGGAGTTCTTACATGATTAGGTGCATTATTTATCGACAGCTGTTAATATATATATAATTTTTAGCAGCAGTGTAAGCAACTTTTAAAAATAATTTATATCAAGTTTCATTATAAAAGAATAATTGCTGTTGGATCTACAGTCAGTTCATCGGCATTTCTCGTGGAAAAATGGGCAATATTAAAACCTTGATAGTGAACTTGATAAATGAAACCCGACAGTTCTCTTTGTAAGGTTGTGTGAGGGTCGTCGGCTGATACTCGTATCCGAGTTTTCATTTCTCTCCGGAGATTTCTTTTGTCACGGTTCAGGCGTGGAAGAGTCGTTGATGGGTTAGCAATCCAATCCTAGCGTGGAACAGGCGGCCACAGACATTACAGCTGGTGGGAGGTGGGGGACGTGGCTGAGCCTGGAGGAGTTTACGTCTCCGGCGTTTGTCATCCTCCATTCTTCGACGTTCCAGCTCAAAGTTTTGAAGAACATTTGAGGTAACTGAGCGCCAGCGACTTCGGTCTTCTGCTATTGTGGACCAGTTACTCGGATCGATGTTCAAGTTTTTCAGATTTTTCTTGTACTGATCCTTATAACGTTTGAGAGGGGCACCTCGTGGCCTTTTACCTGTGCTCACTTCGCTGTACAGCATTTGGCGTGGAAGCCTGTCATTTTTCATCCGCTGGACATGTCCGACCCATCTGAGTTGATGCCCAATGATAAGAGCTTCCGTGCTATACATTTTTGCTTTCTCAAGAACAGCCGTGTTGGATACGAAGACATCCCATTTCAGGTTCATGATATATCTTAGCTTCTGTTGGTTGAAGCGTTCTAGTTTCTTCAGATCACAGCGATATAACGTCCAGGTTTCGCAACCATATAGCAGGCTGGAAATGACTACAGCTTTGTACACCATCAGTTTGGTGTACAGTGTTGGGTCTTTATTCAGGAAGACACGCTTTGTAAGACGTCCAAATGCTACACGGGCAGCACGTAATCTATTCTCCACATCTTTTCCAGATGAGCAGTTAGATGACAGTATGCTTTCCAGGTAGAGGAAATGGTCCACTTGCTCCAAGGGTGTATCATAAATGTGTGAGGGTAGTGAGTCTGTATCACAAGTTTGCGCATAATTTGAATATAACCATTAACTCCCTCTTAAGGGAGAGTAGCGACTGAAAGCATGTTAAACTACACGGTGAAGGCTGTAAAAAAAAAAAGAAACAAAAGATTTTTCTTAAAAATAATAATAATACAAGTAGCTATGGCAGCTTAACAAGTTCGTTGTTGTCTAGGAATCAAACACCTTACTCACTAACCCACAGTGGCTATGTACTTCTTTTTACTCTTTGTTGACACTTGAATGTTCAGGGCGGGGAAGTAAGAACAATTTTGCAGGAAATATTTTGTTTCGTTTACGTACCTTCAGTTATGCAATATTTAACAAATAATTACTTTCTATATGCCTTAAATCCAGTCTGTATGACATTCAAATCTAAAGCTGTAACAGTATATGTAGGTACACCGTCCATAAACTAATCTTCTATGGACTTTACGCTCACTCGATCTACACTTGTACACTTTGCACTAGGTGAATACAGGCATTTATACACTATTCTATTTGCAATATTCTAGTGCAGTTAGTAGATAAAGCTATATTATGCACCTCTGACCTATGAACGACTGTCGCTCGTTCTGTCTGTAGCAATAATTAATGCACAGTATAGACCATCAGGGTTCAAAACATTTGCAACGTGGTTTCATGAAAAATCAGCGGTCATAAAATATTGTTTTCGTTACATTTTTAACACAGTAAGATTCTGGACACTGGAATGTTTTGTGTAAAGCCGCGTGTCACTTGAAGTTAATTGAAGGACAACTCCTCCATACACAGCCACTATGGAAGCATTTCTCCCAAATATATCGATATTAACAAGTGTATGAGGTGGGCCGTCTTCAGCCACCTTCCGCTCGGTGAACTCCTCCAAATGGTTCAAATGGCTCTGAGCACTGTGGGACTTAACATCTGAGGTCATCAGTTCCCTAGAACTTAGAACTACTTAAACCTAACTAACCTAAGGACATCACATACATCCATGCCCGAGGCAGGATTCTCAACCCGCGACTGTAGCAGTCGCACGGTTCCGGACTGAAGCGCCTAGAACCGCTCGGCCACAGCGGCCGGCGAACTCCTCCATGCTGGACAGTACGTTGAATACTGCATCACGGTCTCGGGCGGATGCTGCACCAACATTCACGCGCTTAGACATACTACAAGTCAAATTATATGTGTAATAACAGTACTCTGCTGACACTTAACTGAGGTTCAGTTAGTTGATACAGCTTCAGCGGCTGCCGGTGCTGCTGTTGTGGCGGTACAGAACAGTCGAACGGCGGGTCGCATAAGTGTGGAAGACCACCTATGGATCGCTACTGTTACTGTGGTGGCGCAGAGAGTAATATGTTGAACACCTGCGTGTAATGGTCCAGCAGTTCCAGTAATATTCAATCAGGGGCGTCCGAAAAAATGTATCCACTGTTTAAAAGTCCATAACTTGCAAACTAATTGACGGAGTTGTGTCATTATTGGTGAAAGTGTAGATTAAAGTCCAACTTAAAGATATCACAGTAGGTGTTCGAAATGGTCACCATTAACATCCACACACTAACGATGCCGCCGAACTGCAGCACGAACTACTGACTGCAACGTGTTCAGTTGGATATTTGCACATGAATGTACGATGGATTTTCGAAGTTCATCCAATGTGCGTGGCTTTTGTCGATAAACGACGTCTTTTAGTGTTCCCCACAGGTAAAATTCCAGAGGAGTTATGTCTGGGGAACGTGGTGGATACTCCACAGCACCTCTACGGCCTATCCATCTTCCTGGTAGATTTTCGTCGAGATAGTCCTAACACGATTTTGGTAGTGGGCTGGGGCACCATCGTGTTGAAAGTAAACTCTTCCGTCGCCATACAAGTCTCAGATGGCAGGTAAAATGGAAGTCTGAAGCTTCTGAAGGTACACCTCACCGGTAACTGTGTTGTCAAAGAAGAATGGCCCAATCAAGCCCCGGTAAGACAACCCACACCACACATTTACTCCTGGTAAATTCACGGCTTTGTCTATATGGACGTTCGCATTTTCTGTGGCCCAGTAGATGCCATTGTGGCGATTTACTGTACCACTGAGTTTGAACTGTGCCTCATCAGACCAGGCTTTGTCTACATGGACGTTCGCATTTTCTGTGGCCCAGTAGATGCAATTGTGGCGATTTACTGTACCACTGAGTTTGAACTGTGCCTCATCAGACCACACAATCATCTCTGCAAACTCTTCATCGTTGCGCACCATGTTAGTAAACCACTCGCGGTACTCCATTATATGATCTGGGTCGTCCTCGTTCATTGCGTGTAGCAGTCGTGGGATGTAGCACTTCCACTTTGCCGTCTTCAAAAATCGCCGAACACTTGAGCGACTCACTCCAGTTTCATGGGCACACTGTCTCACAGACTTCTGTAGTGAGCGGGTGAATTGTTGTAACACACGATGGGAGTTAGCTGGACTTGTTACTGTTGCAGGTGGCCCAGATCGTTGTTTGTGTACATCTTGAACACAGCCTTCGGCTTCAAATTTGTCTCGAATGCGACGAATCGTTAAACGTGTCGGTGGCTCCGTTTCATACTCAATTCGCCATTGCCGTTGAACCTCATTAATGTTTTCGTACTTAAAATACCACTTCAGAACTGACTTTGTAAGTAGCCTGTTTATGTTTTCTTATTGGCAACGTTACGTAGCGCTCTGTACGAAAATCACTGGCTGTGCTGTGTGCAGTCTGTGGCTAGTTTGCATTGTTGTCTGCCATTGTAGTGTTGGGCAGCGGCAGCTGGATGTTAACAGCGCGTAGCGTTGCACAGTTGGAGGTGAGCCGCCAGCAGTGGTGGATGTGGGGAGAGAGATGGCGGAGTTTTGTAATTTGTCATGAACTGCTATATATATTATGACTATTAAGGTAAATACATTGTTTGTTCTCTATTAATATCTTTCATTTGCTAACTGTCCCTATCAGTAGTTAGTGCCTTCCGTAGTTTGAATCTTTTATTTAGCTACCAGTAGTGGCGCTCGCTGTATTGCAGTAGTTCGAGTAATGAAGATTTTTGTGAGGTAAGTGATTTCTGAAAGGTATAGTTTAATGTTACTCAGGGCCATTCTTTTGCAGGGATATTTGATAGTCAGTTTGCGTTGTGCTAAAAATATTGTGTCAGTTTAAGCACAGTCTTGTATAAATTGTTCGAAGGGGACGTTTCATATGTCGACCCTTAGCCTAGGATACCTCACTGGAATCTTCTGATTTTTTTCTTGTAGTTTGTGTAATTAGTGTAGATTTTGTTTATTGCTAGCGCGTAATTGTAGAGAGAATCTCCTTTGTAGTTGCAGCCTTTCATTGTTGTACAGTAAAACAGTTGTGGCATGCATGTAGATTTGCACCAAGTATTTCGCAGCTGCGCTTGCAGTTAACTAGATATTATTTTCAGTACTATGTTAAAGTGTTCTCTTATTTCTGCTCTTCAAATTGTGCTTTTCTGTGTTATCATGTGAAATATTGTGACAATAATGGCGTGTGAAAAATATAACACTAGGCTTCAAAGTAAACTGAGAAATAATAGTGACGACGAGCGTAGCTTATCAGCACCACTGTGTAGTGAATTAACAGACATTCGAAGTAGTAATTTGGTAATTGTGCATAGGGAGATGGAGCGGGCGGCAAATAATGGTGTAGACAGTCAAACAGGTAGTGAACAGGGAAGCATTATCGATCGATCGGTCGGCAACAGCTCACCTCAGGAATCCGAAATGACAGAACACAATATTGCAAATACTGTAGACTTAGGTTTTGGGTCCTCACCGTTTTCTCAAATGAGTCAGGACACATTTTCTGCTTGTCAAAATATGAATGCTGTCGGTGAAAACGCACTGCCAAAAAAGCATAGAGAAACAGATTCCAGACACTAATACATTATTATTGCAATTAATGCAAAAAATGGAACAAAATCAGAAACAAACACAGCAACAGTTAGACACAATGGAACAAAATCTTCAAAAGTTAGACACAATGGAACAAAATCTTCAAAAGTTAGAAACAATGGAACAAAATCTTCAAAAGTTAGGCACAATGGAACAAAATCTTCAAAAGTTAGACACAATGGAACAACATCAGAGAGAAACACAGCAACAGTTAGACGCAATGGAACAAAATCTTCACACCACGCTTGAACAAACACGTGAAGATTTAACTACTGAGTTACATAAAATAGAATCGAAATGTCAAAAAGCCTGTAATGACGTAAAAACACAAATTTGTGAGCATTTCCAACCTATTTTTTCGCGTCATGAAAATGCATTACGGAATCACGAAGCAGCCATAAAAGAACTGCAAACTATTGTTCATGAAAATCATGAGACCTTGCAAGCTAAAATTGATTCAGTTGCGTCTACCGATTCGGTTACACAACTTGCAAAAACTCAGGAAAACTTAAAGGACACAGTAAAAAGACACATGGAGGAAATTAGTTCATTATCAGAGAAAGTAGTTGAACTTTCGGATCAGCTAAATAATTTATCTACGAAGGTAGATGATAATCTGAATGACACAAAACCGATAGTCTTTAATGACACAGAAGAGAGCGAACAATTTAGGAAACTGAAACAAAATCTGAATCAAATTGATACGCAACACCAAAGAGAAATCCGGGATATACAAGATCAGCTGACACAGGTAATACAAGAATTACGTATTTCAGAGGACACTCGCGCTCCAATACGGGAAGAGGGACATAGAAATACGGAACAGCCACAAAATAATAACACAGGACACTTCGGAAATTATGAAAGAAATTGGCAAGGTACACCGAATTTTGAGATGGAACCGCCGAAACGACGTAACAATGACCGACATGCGACTCGCCGACATGATGATTTTGACTACAAGCTGTTCATTACTACACATAAATTCAAAACGTTTAAGAATTCTGCCAACGACATTCATCCACAAGCGTGGCTCCATCAATTCTCTCATTGTTTTCCTCCCAACTGGTCATTGGAGCACAGATTATAATTTATGTGTGGCTACTTGGAGAATGAACCAGATGTAAGAATGCGATCGGTCATTCACGATTGTCACAGTGAAGGAGAATTTTATCATGCCTTCCTCTCAGCGTATTGGTCTCAAGCTACACAAGACCGAGTAAAGCATAGCATCATAATGATGAAACGTTTCGAACAATCTGAATTTTCCAGTCTTATGAAATATTTTGAAGACATGTTGCATAAGAATCAGTATCTTTCAAACCCATACAGCCCCTCAGAACTCATCCGCATTTGCTTAATCAAACTGCCTGAACATTTACGACATATTATTTTAGCAGGACGTTGCAAAGACGACATTGAAGCTTTTCAGGGACTGTTACAAGAACTGGAAATTGACACTGACAATCGCGGAACGCGAAAACAGGAGTACAGCAATTACAGGTCACATCTGTCAGAATTCCGCGATGACAGAAATAATACACGACAAAGCTCTTCTTATAACGTAAATCGTGACCAAAATAGACAGCACCCATATGACAACCGTTGGCAGAGTAGTAATAATTACAGGGAAAGATCACCTCTCCGCGGTAATGACTATCACAGATACAATCAGAGAAACAGACAATATGGGAACCAAAATAATTATTATCAAGGGAGACAGAATAACTTTAGATGCAACGGTCCAGCGCACAGTTACGACTCAGGGAGAAATTCTCCACCACGTGACCGACAAGAAAGATACTATCGAATCTACCGACATGACGACAGACGATATGATCGTAACGACAGACCTGAATTGCATCAGAACTGGTGAGATTTAAGCAGAGCAGAGCACTCTCGTCACGATGAATTTGTAGAAGTTAGGTCTCCAAATCCCAATAACGACGCGCGCCAACAAAGAGACAATAGGCAATGACTCACACCGCTGGCAGTCACAAGACGTACTTATGAAACTGACGACACAGCTGCCGTAGCTAGTAATTACGTAAAAATGGAAGACATTAGGGACATCTTACTCCAGGAACATGATGTAACACGTAACAACATTGCATATCCTGTGATTCACATTACTGTAAATGACGTAAAATTTATGGCAGTACTTGACTCTGGCAGTCCCATTTCAGTAATTAGTGAAACAGCTTTTAGCAAGTGCAACAAATCAAACGATTGCCCCACACTTCCGTTACGTAAGATTAAATTACAAGGTGCAATCTTTGGAAAAAGTGTAGATGTACGCCAACAAACCAACTTAGAATTCTTTTGTCAAAGCCACAGCTTCTTTATGAACTTTCTTATTGTTCCATTATTGTCGACGGAAATTATACTGGGAGTAGACTTTTTGAATGAATACAAAGCAATCTTAAGCTTTCACGATGCTGAAATAAGTTTAGAGAGAGAAGGTAAGTCAATAGCTTTGAAATTTGAAGATTGGCTCTCAAACCATGACGAGGAAATTAATCGGCTTTACCTTCTGTTAGACAACAGTTGGGAATTTTCTACGGAACTAGACACTAACAATCACTCTGCAAGTACTGACAGGGATGATATCGACGGCATATTTGAAATTAATGAGTTAATTCAGAATAAAATTCAAACAATTGAGAATTGTAATGACACTGATAGGCAGGACCTTTTTGAGATTTTACAAGCACATTCCACAGTTTTTCTCACAAAACAGGAACAATCAAGGGATTTCAATACCAATTTCGTGTTCGTGAGCATACTAAATTTTGTGTTAGACCATATGTAATTCCAGAACATTATAGGGACCATGTTAGAACAGAAATACAATCTATGCTTGACGAGGGCATTATTGAGCCTGCAGTAAGCTCATACAACAATCCGTTACATGTTGTTGAGAAGAAAAATGGATCGATCTGGCTTGTCTTAGATCCGAGACAAAACAATACTATCATTATTCCCGAAACAGACAGGCCGCACATGATGGAAGAACTTCATCAGAAGCCTCATGGGAACAACACAATCGAATCCTCAACAGCGTGTTACATATTTTTGCAGAATCTGGAATTACAGTTAACATGGAAAAGTCTGAATTCGGTAGGTCAAAGGTGAGGTTTTTGGGACATATTATTTCTTCTGAAGGCATTCAGCCGGATCCTGAAAAGTTAGAAGCAATCAGAGCCATTCCAGTTCCATCCACAAAAAAACAAGTCCGCAGTTTTCTAGGTCTCGTAAATTTTTACCGTCGTTTTCTGAATATGCAAATTCTAGTTACACCAAAACTTTGTTCTCTCACTGGAAAAAATACTATTTGGAACTGGGACGAACAAGCACAGTTGGAATTCAATTCTTTGAAAGAAGCGTTACTTCACGCGCCAATACTAGCTCATCCAGATCTGTCACAAGATTTCTGCCTTAGCACGGATTCATCTAAAGTCGGTCTTGGTGCCCACTTATTTCAAGAAGCCATGGAAAATGACACTATTGTTCAGAAAACCATTGCTTTTGCTAGCCGAGTGCTAACAAAATCTGAAAAAAATTATTCCATTACTGAATTAGAAGCTTTAGCTATCGTTTGGGCATTTAACAAATTCCGTTTCTTTCTTTCTGGTAAGCACGTAAAAGTATACAGTGATCATCGTGCATTACAATTTCTTATGTCTTCAAAATTAAATCATGACAGGTAATAACGTTGGGCATTGTTTCTGCAAGAATTCCGCTTCACAATAGTCTACATTCCCGGCAAGGAGAACATTGTTGTGGACGCGCTGTCACGCGCACCGGCTGGGCTTCAGAAAAGTAACACAGAAGGCACCCTTGAGAAAAATTTCAGTATTCTTTACATTCAGAAAGTCGCCTTTGAAAACTTCATCACCACATCTTTAAAGTACATTGCTCATGAACAAGATAAAGATCCGATTTGGAAAGACGTCAAAAGTAAATTGCATGAAAAGACACTCACTCAGATTCGGCATTATTACCTGGTTAGAAACAACATACTGTTCAAACGCTGCACTGTTGATGACAAGCTATGGGTACTTTGCATTCCAGACGATTTTGTTAATAAGCTCATTTGGTACATTCATTTCAGCTACGCACATTTTGGCCCACGAAAATGTTATCATATTCTTCGAACGACTTGTTATTTTAACAGTATGGAAGAGAATTCGAAGAGTCTTGTCTATTTGTAAACTTTGTCAAAAGGCGAAACCATCTACTATCTCACATCGTGCTCCGTTGTTTCCTATTATTCCTTCTAAATTAAAAGAATTTGCTGCTGTTGATCTCTTGGGACCTCTTGTCAGAACATCGAATGGATTTTCGTACGTTCTAGTCGGTGTTGAACTTACTTCAAAATTTGTTTCTTTCACTCCGTTACGTAAAGCCACTGGACGGTCTGTATCCAACGCCTTTGTTAAAAATTTCTTACATGAAGTTGGCCACGTTGCTAATGTCATTTCAGATAACGGACCGCAATTCAGATCTGCTGTTTGGTCACGCATGCTTCGGAATCATAAAATCAAACCTGTTATTATTTCATTGTACTCACCACATTGTAACCCGTCTGAAAGGATTATGAAAGAAATCAATAAGCTTTGCAGACTTTATTGTCACAGAAAGCATCAGCATTGGGACAGATATTTACACTTATTTCAAAATGTGCTGAATGAAATGCCTCATGATTCGACTGCTTTACCACCTACTCTTGTACTAAAGAATGAAGAACCACCGAACAGAATCAGAGAGCTTGTACCTTTCCTGAATACACGTAAACTTCGACACAAAGACATAATTGATTTGGCTCTTAAAAATATAAAATCTGCAGCAAACAAAAGGAGAAAACTACACGGTAAAGCAAATACAAAGAAATTATATATTGGTCAGAAAGTTCTCATTAAAGCTCATTGATTGTCACATAAGAAGAAACACTTGAGTCACAAATTCTTTCTAGTTTACAATGGACCTTACAGAATCCGACGTATACCACATGATAATTGCATTGAAGTTGAAACTCTGTGTACTAGGAAGAGTAAAGGTTTACACCACATTTCACATGTAAAATCGTTTATTGAAAGATAATCTGCTTTCTAACTTTGTCTTTGCCATAAAACGTTTCACTTCACATTTCTAGTATGCATTGTCAGACTTAGAAACTGTTACCATGCAACAATGTTTGAAGTTAAATATCCAGTCAAGAACCAAGAGAACTTATTTAAACAGAAATTACGAATGCATTGTTATTGTGAACAGACGACACAGTGTGATTGTGTGGGTGCATTCTTGCTTGTCAGTTGCACGATTACGTAATGACTATAAGGCTCACATACTTAGAACAGTTACCAGTACTGCTAATGAGATTTTAATGCAACATTTTGGTTTACTTGAAAATACATTCTGAATTAAAGTACTTTCTGAGAGAGACAAACTTTTTTACTACAGCAGTGACAGATGTTTACGTAATTACACCGTTGGATAACTTCACACTTACGAAATTGTATTTTGTCTGTACTTTGTGAACTCTTCATATTTTTTCAGAACCATTGTGATACTATGAGGGCTTTGAATGATGTATTTGGTATGAGATCATGATTTTTAAAGTACGTTTGAGGTAGATGAAACTACTGAAATGAGCAGAGAATTTTTTTTAGGTTTTGAAATTATTGGAGGAAGCTACGACGATTTTGAGATTTGACTGAGGTGTTATGATGTTATTTTTACGACGACGATGTGTATTATGCTGTTGAGATACGTTTATGATCAATAAGATGATGCTATATGAGTTATTTGATTATGCTACGTATCTGTTATGATGAAATATTGAAGAAGTGTCGAGGAATATGTATATGTGTAGTAAGGTAAGGAATAAGGAGTAGTGGTTAGGGACTCGGATTTATGAAAAGGATGTTGGAAACCAAGAATCGTACTTTAAGAGTTATGAAATGTGTGTAAATGCGTGAATGTATCACAATGCCGGCGAAAATTTTTTGGACACTGCTATATTCATAAGATTTTGTTTCTACACATTTGCAACGCAAATTATCGACCCGTGAAATTTTGTATATGAGACTGTCACTGTAGCGGAAACTGCTGTTGTAAATATTTCCGTGAGAAAGTTAAGTGACCACCTGCACGTAATGCGTCATGGGCACCCAGCTTTGTCAGACGCCGGGAGAACAAGTCATTAGTGAGTGCCTCGTCAGAAGCACAGGTAGAAAAAAAGAATGGGGAGGCCACTGTCCTCGCTATTGACATTTCCTTGTTGAAAGCATACTGTGGAGCTCGTAATTTATGATATTTACTAAAATGCCTAATGAAATGATTAGAAACATTTTACATCTATTGTCTTTGTAGTTGAGAGATTGCTCATTTTGTTTAATATCTGGTTTCCAGCTGTGTTGCAGCATTAGTTTTATAAAATAAACTTAGATGCATTTGCTAATGTGAACACTTTCTGTCAACAGATCTATTAAATAATTATTTTATGATCCACATTCTTCGAAAAAGGAGCTCTTGGAATGGAAATAACAAAAAGAAGGGACTAATAACAGTAACTGCATATATAATTTTCTTTTCAAGTACTTGGTAATTTTTTGTAGAATTAGTTTTTGTGGTGCACCACTTTAATTACATAGACATTAAAATGTGAATATACATTTCCCTTATCTGCATTGTTGTTTTTACTGTAATATTTTTTCTGCTTGAGCTATGTCATGTTTAGTTATAAGTTACTGCTGTTTGCCAGGCATAGTGTTACTGAATTTGACTTTGTGTTACTCTTCTAAGCTAGTTTTACTACTGTTTTATTTTTCCTGTTTGCTGCACAGTGCCTTATATTAGTTGTAGTACTGCAATTGCTTTGCCAATTTGCATTTTTTTGTCATTGCTGTTTGCGTTAATTGGTTTTTGCTGCTGCATTGCCTCGTCCCTTAGTATATATATCTGAGCTCAGTAGATTTAAGTTAGCTTAAGAGGGGTACACTATATAAGAAACTGACTATGGAGAATAGGTAAAGAATGCATTGCGAAGTTATATGAAAAAGATTTGGGCCGAAATGAGTATTGTACAATCAGAAATAATTATTTTGAAAGAAATAGGAATAGAATACAGGAAGGAGGTATAGATAGGACTTTTTGGGAATAATGATGAATGAAGGGAGATCTCCAAGAAGCAAAGAAAGTTTTGTTTGCAAAATACTGCACTAAAACAAAACCTGTCCTTTCCTTGTGTTATCCCACTATGTGTTTGTGTACCCTTGTGTAGTTGTTTTCTTCCTGTCTCTGTGTAGTTTCATAGAATTTTTTCTTCTTCTAATACTAAGCTATATTCACTATGATGAGGAATACTGTTATCCTCAAATATAATTGGCATTAATAATATGTTATTTACCTTGTAAAGATACTTAGACATTATTTATTCTGTTTTGTTTTAATGCTCATGTGTAAAGTTGATGTTTCAAAAGTTATTCTGATCGTTTATGTATTTACTTATCTCATAATTCCTTTAACATTGATGTATATGTTTATTTCTATTCTGTTGTAAAGCCTGTACTACAAATGTTATCTGTATTGTTATGTTCTTTAATGATGTATTTTGTACCTTTGTAATTGTGTTCTCATGTTATAATATTGTAATTGACACCAGTTCATCAATTTAAGTAACTTGTAAGTTACATTTCACTGCACACGTTTCTGTTGGTCACAGTAATGCACAATATGTGAGAAGTTGGGACTGTTGTGTTTGCATGTGTGTTAATAATTCAGCAAGGCATAACAGCATTGCTGGTTCTAAGGACAATTCCAAAAACTTTGTGAGTGCACAAGTGGTGATTATGGACTTGCTATATTAACTGCAAGACTCTTCAATGGTGATTGTGCACCTGCACAGTCACAACAGATGGCTGCTGGCCATCTCTACAAGGACTACAGTCGGTCTGCATCTTTGATGGTCCACCAATACCATTATTTCTACAAGTACTGCAGTGGGTCTGCGCCTCTGGTGGTCCACCAATACTATAATCTCTACCAGGACTACAGTGGGTCTACTCTGTGATGACCTACCTACCAATCTTCTTCAAAACGTTGAATGACTCTGCTGTGGGTTTGCTCTGTTGTGGCCCATTATCTGTCTGCATGTCAAGAGTCAGCACTGTCTTTCTGTTGGAAGGACAACACTACTTCTTCAAGACTGCATGGAAATCCACTACTTCCGTGTGCATTTTCTTTTACTTCTCAGACTTTGTGAAAAAAAACTGTAATTACTATTATGATGAATGATCAAGACTATCTTTATGGACTGTGAGAAAATTTTAGCTTATGACCAACATTGTATCAATAAGTGAATGCATTTGATATCTTTGTTATTGTAATTATGAAAAATTTTATCAGATCATTATTGGCCACTGCCGAAAACAATTTGTAAAATTTTTTGTGGGGAGCATGGGGGCTATGTAAGTAGGCTGTTTATGTTTTCTTATTGGCAACGTTACGTAGCGCTCTGTACGAAAATCACTGGCTGTGCTGTGTGCAGTCTGTGGCTAGTTTGCATTGTTGTCTGCCATTGTAGTGTTTGGCAGCGGCAGCTGGATGTTAACAGCGCGTAGCGTGGCGCAGTTGGAGGTGAGCCGCCAGCAGTGGTGGATGTGGGGAGAGAGATGGCGGAGTTTTGTAATTTGTCATGAACTGCTATATATATTATGACTATTAAGGTAAATACATTGTTTGTTCTCTATTAATATCTTTCATTTGCTAACTATCCCTATCAGTAGTTAGTGCCTTCTATAGTTTGAATCTTTTATTTAGCTGGCAGTAGTGGCGCTCGCTGTATTGCAGTAGTTCGAGTTATGAAGATTTTTGTGAGGTAAGTGATTTGTGAAAGGTATAGTTTAATGTTACTCAGGGCCATTCTTTTGCAGGGATCTTTGATGTCAGATTGCGTTGCGCTAAAAATATTGTGTGTCAGTTTAAGCACAGTCTTGTATAAATTGTTCAAAGGGGACGTTTCAACTTCCTTTCATCGAATGTAAGCCTAGAGCCAGCCATGTTTATTCGGATAACTACGTGCAACTAAGAACAAAACACTGATTATCTGGCGACTGTCATCTGACAAAACAAAACAACGCAATACAACGCTTGTGTGGCGATTGCTAGAACTACAAACTATTACACTACCAAAGATGAGACAACTCCGTCAATTAGTTTGCCAGTTATGGACTTTTAAACAGTGGATACATTTTTTGGACCCCTCTGTGTTTATATAAAATAGGAAACGTAAGCGTAAATGAATCTATTAGTAGCAATATTATTATTAATACTTGATGGAAAAATACTTCCGTATCAAGCAGATTTCTTCTGCCTTCTATTCTGACTGGAGGTACTGGCTGTTGCCTTCTGATGACACTTCGTGGTGATCCTTTAACTATGAGGTGCAGAGCTAGAATGAGACGCAGTTTGATTATTATAACGAAAAACGAGAGGGAAGGGGGAACTTACTTTCTATTGGCTGGGAGAAAATTGTTCAAAAGCAGTGCCCCCCTCCTCTCCTTGGCGATTGGGTGAGACCATGACGTCGCAGGTTCGAATCCTGCCTCGGGCATGGATGTGTGTGATGTCCTTAGGTTAGTTAGGTTTAATTAGTTCTAAGTTCTAGGCGACTGATGACCTCAGAAGTTAAGTCACATAGTGCTCAGAGCCATTTGAACCATTTTGAGACCATGACGACCTTATGGGGAGGGGAAGGATGCGGAAGAGAGAAGACAGGACGATCAGTGATCATAGCACACAAGAGGCTGTTCTTGAATTATTGACACCGGAATGTACTGGCATCATTGCAGTTCCTGAAATACTCACACTGGAAAGCTCTGACATCAGTAATTTTCATTACGCACTTAATGTTAAAGCTGAGAGTAGTGAAATTCCCACTGCTTAATTCCGCCGATATCTGAAAAAATCTTGTGCTATGATGTGTCGTTAATTCATGTGCTCCCCTTGAGACTCTCACCTCTACTCGTTACCTCCGAAGTTCAGTACAACAATAAATCTTGAGGTACGTACCTCATACTGTCTTTGAATGCAGGAATGCCTCCCTTCAAGCGATCTTGTGTGTCGGGCAATTCATTTTGACGCTACATCAACACTTAGGGACCTTCCTGTATCGACCTTCTCCATTCTCTGATCTTTGTGGCTCCAGGTAACCAAGTTCCCTGTGGCTGCTACACGTTCGAATATGGCAAATTCCTTTGGCCCTTTAATGTTTGCTACGTAATGCATATGTTAACATTTCCGTGTCTCAGTATGGTACTTCAGCTCACAATGAGCCATATGCATCCGATGCATTTTTTTTTCTGGCGTTTCGCCAGCGCTAGTGACTGCCATTGTGAAAGCTTCACCGTCCGCCAGCAATGGAGGGTGAAGCTCTGACGAGGCCAACCACTCGTGCTGGCGAAATGTGAGACACATTATCAAACAACCGTCGGCCGAAGAACCCGAGACAGAAGCCGACAGGCTGTTTCTCATTGGACTAATTGTTTATGGTACATTTACGGTCATATTTGCTAATTTGTACCTTAACTTGTTCTGCTAGTCAGTAAAATACTTTTATTTATTGCTCATTCAGCTTTTTATGCCGAATGTGTGGGTTTTTTTTTTGACACTTTTATCTTTGTAAATTCACTCGGTGTCTGTGGATATTCCCGATTCGCTCGGTGGGCGGGCAGGTTCTGCCTGTTTATAGAATCTACTGCAGCGCCGCGGAGCTTCCTTGCTTCTCTTCAGTGTCACGTGACTCCTTTTGTGTATTGCACCATTGTTTGTCTCTCAGCGCCTCGTATTTGTGAATCAGTTTTGAAGAATGTTGTCTTGCGGCGTGATGTAGTCCATGGCTCCCAGGAACATTCCACAAACAGACGCCATCGGTTTTAGTTTTGACACGTGTAGCCAAATTCGTTTGAAAATCATGGCTGTCTTGTAGCCAAGATCAAGGTAACTTCAGAACAGGTTCAATGGCTTGCTTCGATTCTGAATCGTATATCATTTATGACAAGTTCCTAGATCCGCTTCAGGTTGACAGGCTCCTTTTTGGACACGGGCTACGGGGACTAAGGAGATAGAATATAAGAATTTCAGGCTGCTGAACGATTCGCCCGACGTTCGGGATAGTTTCCTCAAGGCCGTTCTGTTTCCGTTTGGGGACGTACGGAATATACGTCAGGGACGCTGGTCCGCTCAACGTCATTTACAAGTTTACAGTGGTATTCAATCCGTGGACATGGTGGTAAAACGGAATGCCCTCTCTCACCTGATGGCGTTTGGAACACGAGTGCACGTAATTTACACAGGACAACTAAGGACCTGTTTTATACGCAATGAGAATGAACACCTACGCACAAACTGTGTCGTGTCACGATCTTAAAATCCATTTACAGGTATCGTAAAAGGCTACCTTCAGCAGACATAATTCCCCACACGACAGCCATTGTGCCTAAACAGGTTCCTGAGGGGCAATGTTAGCCATCGCTTTATGTCCCTAGTGAAATTACGCCATTAACTTCGCGTAGGGACTTTGTGGCTGTAGCGTACACGTCTCCGCCACTTCCAGTTCAAAACAAGCGTAGACGAATGCAAGATGGTGAGGAGTCAGGAGATCCCTCTTCCCTTCTCTGCTCTACTGAGAAGATTAAAAAAAAAAGTGTGTGAAATATTATGGAACTTCACCGTTAGGATCATCAGTCTCTAAGCTTACACACTACTTAACCTAAATTATCCTAAGGACAAACACGCACACCCATGCCCGAGGGAGGACTCGAACCTCCGCCGGCACCAACCGCAAAGGTCATGACTGCACTGCATAAGACCGCGCGGCTACTGAGAAGATTCCAATGGAGGCTGCCTCTCCCCTTCGAGAGCGTCAAGCACCCCCTCCGGTGAATCTCCCGACACCGAGCTGGCCTCTTCGGCATCGCATGAGGACGGACCTGTTCGTGCTAAACTGACGTACTTGTGGGGCATCCATGAGTCTGAAACGTATTCTCACCCTTCTTCTGCGCCCCCGGGTGGGGAAAGCATGCCACAGCCCGCTGCTGATCAGACCTAGATAGGCACAAGTGTGCCAGTGGAACACGTGGCGATGGTAAAAAACTTGCCATCAGTTTCAGCTTCCGTTGATTCTCAGGAGCCGCACTGCCCATCTGTGGAGGAATCGGTGTCACCTCTGCGCCTGATAGTGAATTTCTGGATGAACCCCCGCCCCCCTCCTACATCTACATCTACATCTACATCTACGTGACTTCTCTGCTGTTCACAATAAAGAAGTGCCTGGCAAGGGGTTCAATGAACCACGTTCATGCTGTTTCTCTACCGTTTCAATCTCGAACTGCATGCGGGAAAAACGAGCACATACATTTTTCTGCGGGAGCCCTGATTTCTCTCATTTTATTGTGATGATCATTTCTCTCTATGTACGTGGGTGCCAACAGAATGTTTTCGCAATCGGAGGAGAAAACTGGTGATTGAAATTTCATGAGAAGATCCCGTCGCATCGAAAATCGCCTTTGTTTTAATGATTGACACTCCAATTCACGTGTGATGTCTGTGACACTATCTCCCCTATTTCCCGATAATGCAAAACGAGCTGCCTTTCTTTGTACATTTTCGATGTCATCCGTCAGTCCCACCTGATGCGGATCCCACACCGCACAGCAATACTCCAGAATAGGGTGGACAAGCGTAGTGTAAGCAGACTCTTTGGTAGACCTGTTGCACCTTGTAAGTGTTCTGTCAATGAGTCGCAGTCTTTGGTTTGCTCTACCCACAATATTATCTGTGGGATCATTCCAATTTAGGTTACTTGTAATTGTAATCCCTAAGTATTTAGTTTGATTTACAACCCTCAGATTTGTGTGACTTACCGCGTAATCAAAATTTAGCTGACTTCTTTTAATACTCACGTGAATAACTTCACACTTTTCTTTATTCAGGGTCCATTGCCACTTTTCCCACCATACAGATATCTTATCTAAAACATTTTGCAAGTCGTTTTGATCATCTGATGACTTTACAGGACGGTAAACGACAGAATCATCTGCAAACAACCTAAGACGGCTACTCAGATTGTCTCCTATGTCGTTAATATAGATAAGGAACAATAGAGCGCCTATAACACTTCCTTGGGGAACGCCGGATATTACTTCTGTTTTACTCGATGACTTTCCGTCTATTACTACGGACTGTGACCTTTCTGACAGGAAATCACAAATCCAGTCGCACAACTAAGGCCATACTCCGTAGGCACGCAGTTTGGTTAGAAGACGCCTGTGAGGGACGGTGTTAAAAGCTTTCTGCAAATCTAATAATATGGAATCAATTTGACATCCCCTGTCGATAGCACTTATTACTTCATGAGTATAAAGAGCTAGTAGTCTTTCACAAGAACGATATTTTCTGAATCCGTGCTGACTATATGTCAATAAATCGTTTTCTTCGAGGTACTTCATAATGTTCGAATACAGTATGTGGTCTACAACCCTACTATAAATCGACCTTAGTGATATAGGCCTGTAATTCAGCGGATTACTCCTACTTCCCTTTTTGGGTACTGGTGCGACTAGAGGAATTTTCCAGTCTATTGGTACGGATCTTTCTATGAGCGAGTGGTTGTATATAATTGCTAAATATGAAGCTATTTTACCAGCATACTCTGAGAGGAGCCCGACTGATATACGATATGAATCGGAGGCCTTGCCTTTATTAAGTGATTTAAGCTGCTTTGTTACACCGAGGATATCTACTTTTATGGTACTCATCTTGGCAGTTATTCTTGACTGGAATTCCTAACGCAAGCACACACACACACACACACACACGCACACACACACACACACACACACACACACACACACACACACATTGCCGCACGTGCCAGTCGCTTTCCCGCAAAGCTGTAGTAATCAAAGTTTTCCACTTGAGCGTGAGGAGCCGGCCGCGGTGGCCGAGCGGTTCTAGGCGCTTCAGTCCGGAACCGCGTGACTGCTACGGTCGCAGGATCGAATCCTGCCTCGGGCATGGATATGTGTGGTGTCCTTAGGTTAGTTAGGTTTAAGTAGTTCTAAGTTCTAGGGGACTGATGACCTCAGATGTTAAGTCCCATAGTGCTCAGAGCCATTTTGAACCATTTTGAGCGTGAGGAGTCCCGAAAAAAGAAAAAAAAGAGAAGAACGTGTAGAGGGTGAAATAGAGGAATCCAGCACTTTGCATTGAGATTCATCCATTGTCGCCTCCATCGACTACGATACACGACCTTAAAGGTCACTTGAAAGTAATCATCTGAATTATTTTGGTAATAACTGCTTGCAGGCCTATACCTTTCTTACCTTGAATGAGAGCAGAATTAGTTCTGGTCATAGACTTGCGGCGCTATGATAATTTACCTTCCGTTCAAGTGCAGACTCGTATGTTTACGATAAGTATTATTTGATCACTTACCTATTCCCGATTATTCTGCTTTGTTTAATACGGTTCCTGAACTATCTACTATTATTGCGTGAGTTTACGGATGGGGAATACCACTGACCTATTTCGAAGTTGTTGGTGGTGGCTAAGGGATAGGGTGCACTTTTCGTGACCTGTCTTTAATTCTTCTTTACGTCCCTTCAGGATCTGGCTGTTCCACAGTTAGAACACGATTTTACAAGGAGGATATTGTTCATCTATTTTGTAAAACTCCGCAGAAACTTCTGTCAGCTGGAGATTTTAATTGCGTTTTGCATCCCGTTGTGAAGGCCTCCAGTATTAATGTCAGTAAGGAACTAGACGATTTGGTGTACTCTTCTCGAATACCCGATGCATGGATCTGTCGCTAGCCAACTCTCGTCAGGTACATGCACTTTACAGCTACTTTCAGCTGCAGACTCGATCAGTTTTATCTTTATGACACCTTATGTGGGCAACTGTTAGCGGTAGACGTGATAACCACTTGTTTCACTGTGCAGTAGCTGTAGCCTTAAATCATGTACCGCATACCATCACTGTCGCCATCCCTGGATGTTGCACACATCACTCTTAAAGAAGGCTGTCCTCGAGATTACAGTTTTAAAGGTTTTCACCCGTAGCTTCCGTTCACAGCACGTTATCCTTCTCTAATGTAACGGTCGTCAGGGTATGCGAAACCATCGCTCCGGAAAACGTTAAAGCGTTACGGTGCTGACGGGGTCAGGGACCTCCTGCAGACCCAGGTATGTTATTATCCTACCTCACGACAACTTTATAAAGGTGCCAGACAGGACTGCCATGTCCTATCTATTAATAGAATGTATAGCCAGACTATATAATTTTATTTATTGACTGTTAATATGTTGTGTAAACGTTTTCTGTGGGCGTCATATCACGTTGTATGTAAATCCCCCTAGTGGTTAAGTTCTTAAGATCGGTGCGCGCCTTCATAACATCCTGGCGGCCGACCCAACAGAGGGCGCTGATTATTGATCTGTCTTTTTTCAGCTGTCATATAGACATTGTATCTTTCATAGGCAATTTATAGGTTGCTACAGGCAACATATAACGTATATTAATTGTTGACTAAGCAAAAAAAGTGTCGGTCCTATTCTCTTAATATATTTCCTTTTAATAATTTTATATGGGTAACTGTATTCGTCTTTTAATGTATCACATTTGGTTTCTATGATAGTTACCGATTTTAAAAGTCTGCTACATGCACTTTACGTAATGATTTTTATCAGATTATGTTTTTTTGCGTAAATGATGACTACATCTAAGCCCACAGTAGCAACATGTAGGGAGGATGTAGGCAAACAGATTTCTGGTAGCTACTGTACTTCAGTAGCCAGTTGCAATAATGACTGTGTGGACGATGTGGCCTATTCTACACCTTATTTTAAATCTATGTGACGAGGCTGTGCTGATTATATGTTTTGACGATGCCATTATGGCCTTATCACTTTAGGACATGGTGTAAAAAAGGTACATTTCCCTGATTGTATGATAGTATATTGTAACACGTATTGCTGTATTATGTTAAAAGGCACACTGCTCACTAGGCGTATACATTTTGTATATTGTAGATCTGACGATAGTCATTACGGACTGAAACTGGCAATCATTTAAAGTATTGATATTGTGACTGGAATAAAAAACATTTGACAGTATTGTATCACTGTTTGTATATGCGACTATGTCGCAGTTGGTGGAATTGCACTATCGTGAAGAGAGAAAAATAGGGTGTTAAACAAGCAGACTGACTGTATTAATAATGGTATTGTGGGCTGTTTCGAGGTAAGCTGTGATTATCATCCTAGTGCTCCAGCAGATTTCAGCAAGATACCGCAGCAAGCAATATTTTCATTAATTGATATTCTGACCTCATATATTAATCAGTTAATGTTTGGGCTTTCACAATGTTGTGCTTAACGCATGAGCGATTATGAGTGAGAAGATGTAATAGTTTTGTAATAAATATTAAAATAATTTTATAGGTAGGTAATAAATTATTTTATTTGTGTTTTACAGTATTATAAGAAACATATTTCATCAATGTCTTTTTTTTTCATGTCGACTGCGTGGATAATAAATTATTTTATTTGTGTATTACAGTATTATAAGAAACATGTTTCATCGATGTCTTTTTTTTTTTTCATGTCGAGTGCACACGCGACGTAAGACGCTGACGACAGTATCTCCGCTGCAGTAGCTACGTACGCCGAGGTCACCTCCGCCATAACTTTCACGACTTCCAGCGAAAGCAAGAAGATCCTGCCGTTCATTGTTTGAGATCTCTCACTCTACCGAACATTTCAAAATAACATTATTAAAGATTCAAATTGGATTTATTATTATGGATCATGTCATACTGGAAGTCTTCACTCCTTATTTAATTCTGATGAAGTTCGCACGCAGTATTATGTGCTACATAATTTATGTATATTTGTATCTGCGACGATATTGCACTAAGAATTTTTCCATGCAGTGATGATACATCCTATCAGAATGAAGAGGTTTTATATGTTTAACTATAATATCCAAGGTGTATGCTGGCTTGACGGAAATATTATTGGCAAATATCCAGAGAAAATGAATAACCTCGAGTCACTAAAGGAACGTAAAGGTGATTTCTGAAAAGTACAATAGTGAATTTCCAAGGACGAAAGATAGTCTTCTGGACGTTATACACAGCAAATTGAAAGGAACAGTGTAGTGTTTTTTTCTCTGTATGCCAAACGAACTTGCAAAGTATGAAAACAAAAAGAATAAACAAAACACTGCATTAAAAATTGAATTGGTTCAACCTACGCTCTGGTGGAAGCTGATTCGAGCACGATCAAGTAAGCGGGAAAAAAATCTATTTTTGATGCTAAACCGTCTATGTTCTAGATAATCTAAGAAGAATTTCGTTTATTTCTTCGTTGTTCAAACGTGGCTGAGGGAATAGGCAGTATGTAGCTTCAACAATGACGTACTTGAAGTGGCAATAGCTGAAGGTCCAAGGTTGGTGATGAAGGAGTGATTTCGTGGATTCAGCATGCTTTAATCCGTCGACTCTATGTTTAGCACATTGTTCTTAGAGTCTATCCTGTATTTTCTGTCAATTCAGAGATTAACCACAAGAATTTTACAAGTCGTAGACCTACTACGATTAATCTATTCTCTTCTTCTCTTGTTTTATTCAGTTTTTATATTCTGCCAATTTAATAGGTCGTCTTAGTGAGTTCCCAGGTATTTTAGTTGTGTTTGTGGGATGATTTTGAACTCCCATCACTAAGTAAATATAGATTGTTCAAGTAATTTTGCTTGCTTAAATATGGTTTTAAAATGATTTCTTGTATTACACATGGGAAGGGTGTCTTTAGTTTGTATACTGCTTCAAAATATAAATTCTTGGTACACTTTCAATGTACACGCAACTCTGTTTACATTTGGCTGGCTCCTACTGTTCATGTTTTCTGTGTTCAAAAACGTATGCAGGCAAGTTGCATCTCCGTTGTGACATATAAACACTGTCGAGTGATGCTGCAGTACATGAAGCTGTGTACTGTATAGCGGCTACTCTTCTCGAATACCAGCAGATTCTTTGCCGAAGTTACTGATGATGATACATCACTAGTGGATCGCTGTAATCTAGCAATTTATGAAAATTCAGTGAGAGCAGAGCAGCTTATAGCAGGATGTTCATAATAGACGGGGATTAAATGCTCTCGGACACTGATATGAGACTGAATACTCAGTTTATATTTAAGGAAATTGATTTTTAACCATCACAATTTACACATATTATGCCGCCACTCAATTACATATTGACACACACAGTGGTTACGGTTACTACAAGACACACCACAAGTTGGTAAACGGGGCCAAATTTCTAGTATTTTGCTGTTGAGTTACGATTTTCACAAATGTTTAATTCGTATCTTACAGAAACTAGCAGTACGGCAATAAACAGCCTTTTAAATACGCCGCTAACGGCAATCAAGTAATTTATAGCAATGCAACAATTTTAAAAAAATTGAAAAAAAAACACGGAAGCTAGCAGTACGGTAATAAACTACCTTTCAAAACACGCTGCTAACGCCAATCAAAGTAATTTATAGCAATACAACAACTTAAAAAAAATTTAAAGAACATTAGTAAACAGGCTCTAAAGTCAATACAGAACTTTGTCAATAAGGTTCGGTGAGGTAGTGAAGCTACCAACACCGCCATTAAAAAAATTAAACAGGTCTCAGCAAACACACGATTAATGGCAATAAAAGGAATTTACAGATTTGGAGGAATTTAAAATAAATTTTAAACAAAAGTGTACTGGAATATCAGTAGAACATAACAGATGTGACTGACCCGTGTAAGGCGGCCACAAATCACCCACTCAGGGATGTTCGGGCTAGACAGAATACTGACCAATTTCAATACGCCCGTAAACACAATTGCCACTCTCAGGCTGGTCACTGAACCGACTTTTAGCCAGCGAAAACGTGTTATAAGATGGCTTAACTTGCTGACAGAATTAGAGCTAACCTAGTGCAAGGAAACATTACACCACACGGTCCTGAATGAGCGATCACATGATCAACTAACAAGAAGCATGAATTTACTCATAAGCCACGACAGAATAGCGAAACAATTATACTGCCAAAACTACACCTCCCATCGGACATTAACGAGAGGAGGAGGAAAGATCACTGTCTTCAATTACAGCGGTGCCAGGGACCCCGGTCGCCGGAGGCCACAAGGCACAAAAGGTGCTGGTTTCGCAATATTATTACTTAATGATTAAACCTTCTACGAACTTAACTTGCAATTATGCTCGAACAGGCAGTACACGACCTCCGATGGCAACGATCCACACATCGGACCGCGCACGCGTCGCCAGCGTATACAACACGCCACGGTCACGCGACAACACGCTCTGTCACCGGAGTTCACGTCTTCTCTGCAACGTTGACGGGTAGTGACCGCTCCTTCATGTTAGGTGTCTCCTCTTAAACTCCAGTGTTGAAACGGAGGATTTAAAGAAGCTTGTTAACGCCCCACCAAGGCGAAATGAACAGCAACTACTCGTGGGGCGATTGTGTATACAACCAACACGCGGGGAGCTCTTCCGTCAACTCGACCCGCTCGTTACACACGACCGACATACATCACGTGGCGACTCGGTACAACCGACCACACCTGCTTCGCGCTGGAGAGCCACACTGCCATCCCGTGCCCACCACATACTCTGAGCTCAACACCCCTACTTCCGCGCCACCACACAAGGTTACAACCGGTCAAAGATCTCACTTCCTCCATAGCAGTTTTCCGGAAGCAAAAACGCAGATATCGATAGCAGAGGGAAAAGACAACCAAGGAGCCACTTAATGACAGACAACATATCAAACAAACATGTCTGGGGAAGAATAGGAAAACCAATACAATCTAAACACAAGGTGTAGCACGAGTCGATACACGGCTCACATATGTATTCCTCCTTCGAAAGTATTATCAGTAGAAAGCTCCTTTAAGAAGGGAACATTATTTTCCTGAGTTTGTTTAGCAGTCCATAAATACTCTCTGTGGAAGTTAGTTTTAAACATTGCAACTCCATCTCCAACAATCTGCGCTCACTAAACACTATTTTGCATGCCACTATTAATTGTTGTTGTTGTTGTTGTGGTCTTCAGTCCTGAGACTGGTTTGATGCAGCTCTCCATGCTACTCTATCCTGTGCAAGCTTCTTCATCTCCCAGTATCTACTGCAACCTACATCCTTCTGAATCTGCTTAGTGTATTCATCTCTTGGTCTCCCTCTACGATTTTTACCCTCCACACTGCCCTCCAATGCTAAATTTGTGATCCCTTGATGCCTCAAAACATGTCCTACCAACCGATCCCTTCTTCTAGTCAAGTTGTGCCACAAACTTCTCTTCTCCCCAATCCTATTCAATACCTCCTCATTAGTTACGTGATCTACCCACCTTATCTTCAGCATTCTTCTGTAGCACCACATTTCGAAAGCTTCTATTCTCTTCTTGTCCAAACTAGTTATCGTCCATGTTTCACTTCCATACATGGCTACACTCCATACAAATACTTTCAGAAACGACTTCCTGACACTTAAATCTATACTCGATGTTAACAAATTCCTCTTCTTGAGAAACGCTTTCCTTGCCATTGCCAGTCTACATTTTATATCCTCTCTACTTCGACCATCATCGGTTATTTTACTCCCTAAATAGCAAAACTCCTTTACTACTTTAAGTGTCTCATTTCCTAATCTAATTCCCTCAGCATCACCCGACTTAATTTGACTACATTCCATTATCCTCGTTTTGCTTTTGTTGATGTTCATCTTATATCCTCCTTTCAAGACACTGTCCATTCCGTTCAACTGCTCTTCCAAGTCCTTTGCTGTCTCTGACAGAATTACAATGTCATCGGCGAACCTCAAAGTTTTTACTTCTTCTCCATGAATTTTAATACCTACTCCGAATTTTTCTTTTGTTTCCTTTACTGCTTGCTCAATATACAGATTGAATAACATCGGGGAGAGGCTACAACCCTGTCTTACTCCTTTCCCAACCACTGCTTCCCTTTCATGCCCCTCGACACTTATAACTGCCATCTGGTTTCTGTACAAACTGTAAATAGCCTTTCGTTCCCTGTATTTTACCCCTGCCACCTTCAGAATTTGAAAGAGAGTATTCCAGTTAACATTGTCAAAAGCTTTCTCTAAGTCTACAAATGCTAGAAACGTAGGTTTGCCTTTTCTTAATCTTTCTTCTAAGATAAGTCGTAAGGTCAGTATTGCCTCACGTGTTCCAACATTTCTACGGAATCCAAACTGATCTTCCCCGAGGTCGGCTTCTACCAGTTTTTCCATTCGTCTGTAAAGAATTCGCGTTAGTATTTTGCAGCTGTGACTTATTAAACTGATAGTTCGGTAATTTTCACATCTGTCAACACCTGCTTTCTTTGGGATTGGAATTATTATATTCTTCTTGAAGTCTGAGGGTATTTCGCCTGTCTCATACATCGTGCTCACCAGATGGTAGAGTTTTGTCATGACTGGCTCTCCCGAGGCCATCAGTAGTTCAAATGGAATGTTGTCTACTCCCGGGGCCTTGTTTCGACTCAGGTCTTTCAGTGCTCTGTCAAACTCTTCACGCAGTATCGTATCTCCCATTTCGTCTTCATCTACATCCTCTTCCATTTCCATAATATTGTCCTCAAGTACATCACCCTTGTATAAACCCTCTATATACTCCTTCCACCTTTCTGCCTTCCCTTCTTTGCTTAGAACTGGGTTGCCATCTGAGCTCTTGATATTCATACAAGTGGTTCTCTTCTCTCCAAAGGTCTCTTTAATTTTCCTGTAGGCAGTATCTATCTTACCCCTAGTGAGACAAGCCTCTACATCCTTACATTTGTCCTCTTGCCATCCCTGCTTAGCCATTTTGCACTTCCTGTCGATACCATTTTTGAGACGTCTGTATTCCTTTTTGCCTGCTTCATTTACTGCATTTTTGTATTTTCTCCTTTCATCAATTAAATTCAATATTTCTTCTGTTACCCAAGGATTTCTATTAGCCCTCGTCTTTTTACCTACTTGATCCTCTGCTGCCTTCACTACTTCATCCCTCAGAGCTACCCATTCTTCTTCTACTGTATTTCTTTCCCCCATTCCTGTCAATTGTTCCCTTATGCTCTCCCTGAAACTCTCTACAACCTCTGGTTCTTTCAGTTTATCCAGGTCCCATCTCCTTAAATTCCCACCTTTTTGCAGTTTCTTCAGTTTCAATCTGCAGTTCATAACCAATAGATTGTGGTCAGAATCCACATCTGCCCCAGGAAATGTCTTACAGTTTAAAACCTGGTTCCTAAATCTCTGTCTTACCATTATATAATCTATCTGATACCTTTTAGTATCTGCAGGATTCTTCCAGGTATACAACCTTCTTTTATGATTCTTGAACCAAGTGTTGGCTATGATTAAGTTATACTCGCAAAATTCTACAAGGCGGCTTCCTCTTTCATTCCTTCCCCCCAATCCATATTCACCTACTATTAATTATTAACATCATTTACTATAATTTTTATGCATCTCGCAATTTCCGCCAACAACCAGATCAGAAAACGCCAATAATCTCCACAATTCACTGTTCTACATTTCTTTTTGTGCCTTGACTTTATATTACTTTGAATGTCTTTGGACACATTTCTTAACGATAGAAAACATACGTGCTCAGTATTTTATTCATTTCTTTGATATGGCGTACAACAGAAATCGGTAAGTATGCGGCAGCATGTGCTACCAAATATGGTCCAAAACGTTGGGCATAAAAACGGGATTTTTCGGGGCTCATATCTTAGGTTCTGTAGGTGATAGAAAGGTGAGGTCAAGCGTTTTGGGTTGTCCTTGGGCTAGGGACCATTTGTATACCCAACAGAAGAATCGTCGTGCAGTTACTATGCAACAGTATAGGGGCAAAGTATGAATACTACACAATGTCTCTAATGGAGCAGATCAGTTGCTTGTCTTTGCATTAGATGTGATCTACGGAGTGCCTTAAGGGGTTTATGAAGGCACCGTTCACCTCATGGGCGGTTCCTGAGAGAACCTTGAAAACGTGTTCTCTGGGTACCAAAACTCAGCTCTTGATTCCAAGACGACTATGCCTGAAATTCTTACAATATTATTGTAGTAACCCTTTCTGGAAACACCATTAAAATTTTCTTGATCTCTTTACCCGTTTCCGAGATACGAAGGTTCAAAATTACCCTACTTGCACACGTAAAATACGGTCGTAATGTCCGGTGTGAGGCAAAACTTTAGTTTATAAAGTCACGAATCGTGGAGAAATGTGCTATAAATTGTTTCCGTTATTATTAAAAGGGTTCTGGGAATCCCACGCTGTGAAACGTCCCCTTAGAAAAATTATAAATGACTGTGCTTGAACTGACACACAATATTTTTAGCGGAATGCAGTCTGACTTTCAATAATCCCTACAAAAGAATGGCCCTGACTAACAATAACCTATACCTTCCATGAATCACTTACCTCACAAAAATCTTTATTGCTTGAAATACTGCAATACAGCGAGCGCCAATACTGCCAGCTAAATAAAACATTCTAACTACTGAAGGCACTAGCTACTGATAGGCATAGTTAGCAAAATGAAAGATTTTGACAGAGAAGAAATAATGCATTTACCTTAATAGTGTTCAAGAGTCATAATATATATGATATCCAGTCTTAAAAATTTACTGTCTCTGTCCAGATCATCCGTTCTCAAAACTCGGCCATCTCACTCCCCACATCCACCACTGCTGGCAGCTCACCTCCAACTGCGCAACGCTACGCGCTGTTAACAGCCAACTGCCCAACACTACAATGGGGATTATTCCAACAATGCCACCCAGCCACAGACTGCACACAGCACAGCCAGTAGTTTTCATACAGCGCTACGTGGCGTTACCAATAAAAAAAACCTAAACAGCCTACTTACATAGCCCCCATGCTCCCCACAAAAAATTTTACAAATTGTTTTGGGCAGTGGCCAATACAGATTTGAAAAAATGTACATAATTACAATAACAAAGATACCAAATGCACACACTTATTCATACAATGTTGGTCAAAAGCTAAAATTTTCTCACAGTCCATAAAGACAGTCCTGATCATTCATCACAGTAAAATTGCAACGTTTTCTCAATGTCTGAGCAGTAAAAGAAAATGCACACGGAAGAAGTGGGTTTCCATGTAGTCTTGAAGCAGTAGTGTTGTCCTTCCAACGGAAAGACAGTGCTGACTCTTGACATGCAGACAGTAATGGGCCACAACAGAGCAAACCCACAGCAAAGTCAGTCGAAGTTAAGAATATTGGTAGGTAGGTCATCACAGAGCAGACCACTGTAGTCCTGTGAGAGATTACGGTATTGGTGGGCCATGAAAGATTCAGACTCACTGTAGTCCTTGTAGAAATAATGGTATTGGTGGGTCACCAAAGGTGCGGAGCCACTGAAGTCCTTGTAGAGACGGCCAGCAGCCATCTGTTGCGACTGTGCAGGTGCCCAATCACCATCGAAGAGTCTTGCAGACAATATCGCAAGTCCACTTGCGTGCTCACAATTTTTTTTTTGAAATGTCCTTAGAATCAGCAATGCTGTTAACCATTCCCTTGCTGAATTATTAACACACGTGCAAACACTAACAGTCCTCTTTTTTTTACATGTTGTGCATGTACTATGACCAACAGAAATGTGTGCAGTAAAATGAATGCTTACAAGTTACTTAATTACATAAACTGGTGTCAATTTCAATTTTATAACACGAGAATACAATAACAAAGGTACATAATCCATTATTAAAGAACATAACAATACAGATAACATTTGCAGTACGAGGTGCATTCAAGTTCTAAGGCCTCCGATTTTTTTTCTAATTAACTACTCACCCGAAATCGATGAAACTGGCGTTACTTCTCGACGTAATCGCCCTGCAGACGTACACATTTTTCACAACGCTGACGCCATGATTCCATGGCTGCGGCGAAGGCTTCTTTAGGAGTCTGTTTTGACCACTGGAAAATCGCTGAGGCAATAGCAGCACAGCTGGTGAATGTGCGGCCACGGAGAGTGTCTTTCATTGTTGGAAAAAGCCAAAAGTCACTAGGAGCCAGGTCAGGTGAGTAGGGAGCATGAGGAATCACTTCAAAGTTGTTATCACGAAGAAACTGTTGCGTAACGTTAGCTCGATGTGCGGGTGCGTTGTCTTGGTGAAACACCACACGCGCAGCCCTTCCCGGACGTTTTTGTTGCAGTGCAGGAAGGAATTTGTTCTTCAAAACATTTTCGTAGGATGCACCTGTTACCGTAGTGCCCTTTGGAACGCAATGGGTAAGGATTACGCCCTCGCTGTCCCAGAACATGGACACCATCATTTTTTCAGCACTGGCGGTTTTCCGAAATTTTTTGGTGGGGGTGAATCTGTGTGCTTCCATTGAGCTGACTGGCGCTTTGTTTCTGGATTGAAAAATGGCATCCACGTCTCATCCATTGTCACAACCGACGAAAAGAAAGTCCCATTCATGCTGTCATTGCGCGTCAACATTGCTTGGCAACATGCCACACAGGCAGCCATGTGGTCGTCTGTCAGCATTCATGACACCCACCTGGATGACACTTTTCGCATTTTCAGGTCGTCATGCAGGATTGTGTGCACAGAACCCACAGAAATGCCAACTCTGGAGGCGATCTGTTCAACAGTCATTCGGCGATCCCCCAAAACAATTCTCTCCACTTTCTCGATCATGTCGTCAGACCGGCTTGTGCGAGCCCGAGGTTGTTTCGGTTTGTTGTCACACGATGTTCTGCCTTCATTAAACTGTCGCACCCACGAATGCACTTTCGACACATCCATAACTCCATCACCACATGTCTCCTTCAACAGTCGATGAATTTCAATTGGTTTCACACCACGCAAATTCAGAAAACGAATGATTGCACGCTGTTCAAGTAAGGAAAACGTCGCCATTTTAAGTATTTAAAAGAGTTCTCATTCTCGACGCTGGCGGTAAAATTCCATCTGCTGTACGGTGCTACTATCTCTGGGACGTATTGACAACGAACGTGGCCTCATTTTAAAACAATGCGCATGTTTCTATCTGTTTCCAGTCCTGAGAAAAAAAATCGGAGGCCTTAGAACTTGAATGCACCTCGTAATATGGGCTTTACAAAAGAATCAAAATAACATATACATCAGTGTTACAGGAATTATGACATAAGTACATACATAAAAGATCAGAATAACTTTTGAAACATCAACTTCACACATGAGCATTAAAACAAAACAGAATAAATAATGTCTAAACATCTTTACAAAGTAAATAACATATTATTGGAAAAATTCTACAATGTAAATCTTATTAGCTAAACACATGGAAGAACACAAATACACAAGGGTACACAAACACATAGCGGGATAACACAAAAGGAAAGGACAGGGTTTGTTTTACTGCAGTATTTTGCAAACAAAACTTTTTTTTTGTGATCTCCCTTTGTTCATCATTATTTCCAAAAAGTCCTATCTAAGCCTGCTTACTGTATTCTATTCACCCTCTTTTATAATAATTATTCTTCATTGTACAGTACTTTTTCCTTTACAACCTTTTTTCATATAACTTCTCAATGCATTTCTTCCAATTCATCATAACTCATTCTCTTTTATAGCCTACCCCCTATTAAGCTAACTTAAATCTACTGAGCTCAGATGCATAAGCTAAGGGACGAGGCAATGCAGCAGCACAAAACAATTAACACAAACAGCAATGACAAAAAAATGCAAATTGGCAAAGCAAGCAGCAGCATATCTAAATCAGCAGAGCAAATGAAACATGACAACTAATATGAGCCAATGTGCAGCAACAAGAAAAATAAATCAGTAATTAAACTGGCTTAACAGAGTAATACAAAGTGAAAATCAGTAGCACTATGCCTGGCAAACAGCAGCAGCAAATGCAATAACTAATATCTAAACATGACAAAGCTCAAGCAGAAAAAATATTACAGTAAAGATGGCCATGTCACATCTTAACACTAGAGTGATGCATCACCTTGACTTACTGTACCAAAAAAGTTACCAAGCCATTAACAAAAATTATGTATGCAATTCCTGTGAAGGGAAATGTCTTTTTGTGCTCCCTCGTTTTTTTTTTTTTAAGTAGATCATAAAATTATTATTTACTATTTACTGGATCTGTAGGCATAAAATACCTATATTAGTACATCTATTAAATTTTATTTTAACCAATGCTGCTGCAGCTAGAAACTAGATATTAAACAAAATGAGCAAATATATATATAAAGCTCATATGAAACGTCATTCACTAGGCAAATGGCGTCTCCAAAGGCAAAAAACATCTCTCAACTAGGAAGACAATAGATGTAAAATGTTTCTCATCATTTCATTAGGCATTTTAGTAAATATCATAAATTAAGAGCCCCACAGTGTAATCATATGTTTTCAAGTTTGGGCGAGTTGTATTTGCTATGCTTTCTACAAAGATATCTCAATAGCGAGGATAATGGCCTCTTTTTTTCTCCACCTGTGCCTCTGTAAGGCACACACTAACGGCTTTTTTTCAGACGACTGTCACGCAGCTGGGTGCTTACAGTGCATTACGTCAAGGTGACCTACCTTCCTTACCGAAATATTTATGACATCAGTTTCCGCTACAGTGACAGTGTGATACAAATAAAATTTCACAGGTTAAAATATTTGCATTACAAAACCCTATAAATATAACAGTGTTCAAAAAATTTTCTCCAGCTTTGTGATACATTCACACATTTGCACACATTTCATAACTCTTAAAGTACGATTCTTGGTTTCCAACATCCTTTTTCACAAGTCAGAGTCCCTAACCACTACTCATTATTCCTTACCTTATTACACATATACATATTCGTCGACACATCTTCAATATTTCATCCTAATAAATACGTAGCATAAACAAATTCCTCATATAGCATCAACTTATTGATCATAAACATACCTCAACAGCATAATACATATTGTCATCATAATAATAACATCATAAAAACTCAGCCAAATCTCAAAAACGTCGTAGCTTTCTGCAATAATTTCAAAACCTAAAAACCTAAAAATTCCTTGCTCATTTCAATAGTGTCATCTACCTCAATCGTATTTTAAAAATCATGATCCCATACCAAACACATCATTCAAAGCTCTCATAATATCACAATGGTTCCGAAAAAATATGAACAGTTCACAAAGTACAGACAAAATACAATTTCATAAGTGTGAAGTTATCCAACTGTGTAATTGCGTAAACATCTGTCACTGACGTAGTAAAAAAAAACGTTTGTTTCTCAGTTAAATAATCAGATAGCTGTGTAATTCTGTGTTAGAGAAATATGGTACCGATGTGTAAAGTTGTATAAGCAAATACCATATTAGCTAGGGCTCCTTGTGCTTGCCAAACACATGGTACACAAAGTAAGTGTGTACCCCCCCTGAGGATTAGTGTAATTATACCCTCAGGTGTTACAGATTATAGCAATGGAATGAAATGTATCACGGGAAACTTTCTATGTAATTCAAAAATCTTTAAAAATAAATGTCTTAAGTACAAAATCAATCACTCAAATGCGTGTCCTGTCATTTCGGATTCCTGAGGCGAGGTATTGCCGACCAATCGATCGATAATGCTTCCCTGTTCACTAATTGTTTTACTGTCTACACCATTATTTGCAGCCTGCTCCATTTCCCTCCGCAGAATTAGCAAATTACTACTTTTAACATTAGTTAATTTATTACACGGTGGCGTTAACACACTGCTTTTGTCTTCACTGTCATTTCTCAGTTTACTTTGGAGCCTAGTGTTACGTTCTTCACACACCATAATTATCACATATTTCACACGAATACAAGAATAGCACAATTTGAAGAGCAAAAATAAGAAAACACATTAACATAGCACTGACAATAATATCTAGTTAACTGCAAGTGCAGCTGCGAAATACTTGGTGAAAATCTCCATGCATGCCACAACTGTTTTACTGTAGAACAATGAAAAACTACAACTACAAAGGAAATTCTCTCTATAATTACGTGCTAGCAATGAACAATAGCTACACTAATTAGACAAAGTACAAGAAAACATCAGAAGATTCCAGTGAGGTATCCTGGCAGGGTCGCCATATGAAACGTCCCCTTAGAAAAATTATAAATGACTGTGCTTAAACTGACACACAATATTTTTAGCGCAACGCAATCTGACTTTCAATAATCCCTACAAAAGAATGGCCCTGACTAACAATAACCTATACCTTCCATGAATCACTTACCTCACAAAAATGTTCATTGCTCGAACTACTGCAATACAGCGAGCGGCAATACTGCCAGCTAAATAAAAGACTCTAACTACTGAAGGCACTAACTACTGATAGGCATAGTTAGCAAATGAAAGATTTTGATAGAGAACAAACAATGTATTTATCTTAATAATGTTCAAAAGTCATAATATATATGACATGCAGTCTTACAAATTTACTGTCTCTGTCCAGATCATCCGCTCTCAAAACTCTGCCATCTCACTCCCCACATCCACCACTGCTAGCGGCTCACCTCCAACTGTGCAACACTTTGCGCTGTTAACAGCCAATTGCCGAACACTACAATGGCGACTATTGCAACAATGCCACCCAGCCACAGACTGCACACAGCAGAGCCAGTGATTTTCATACAGAGGACTACGTGGCATTAGCAATAAAAAAACCTAAACAGCCTACTTACAGCTGGAGTTGTGAAGAACCTGCAGGTTTTTTTTTTTTTTTCACCTGAATTCCAGTCTGGTGCATAAAATTGGTATTGCGTTATTTCTGTTCGATGCAACTAACTACCAAAATTTTAATGGCCTAAAAATTCTTTTCATATGAGGGACATGCTCTGCTGTAGCAGGGAAAGTAAGGGAATCAGCGGAAAAATGAAATGCTTTGCATGTAAACATATTCGCGGTGTTTTGACTTGACAGTGAAGGAGACGGAAAAGTAATATCTACTAGAAATAGTAGACGTGGGTGTAGTATAGAAAGTGCGAAGGAGACAATGGTAGTGTGAGAGAAAGAGAGGGACATGGGGATAGTAGAACATAGTTGACAGTGACGTAACAGTACTAGGAAAACAATGAATGAGATAGTGCGAGTGTGAGAGGAATAAAGAGAAGGATAAAGTGGAAGTAGGTGAGAGTCAATGGTAATGGGAGACAGAGTCTGTGACAATGACAAACAGGAAAAGAGAGATAGTGACAACCAGAAGAGACAGCAGCAGTGCGAAGGAGTGAGTGAGATAGAAGCAGTAACGGAAAGTAAGAGGGAGTCAGCGACGGTGGGAGAAAATTGTAACAGTAGGACAGAGCAAAGGAGGCTATAGACAGGAGACAGTTACAGTTAGAGAGACACAAAGAGATAACGATAATGAGTTCGTCTGGATGAGTGAGTGAGAACGGGTAAATGGCTCTGAGCACTATGGGACTTAACAGCTATGGTCATCAGTCCCCTAGAACTTAGAACTACTTAAACCTAACTAACCTAAGGACATCACACAACACCCAGGCATCACGAGGCAGAGAAAATCCCTGACCCCGCCGGGAATCGAACCCGGGAACCCGGGCGTGGGGAGAACGGGTAAGTGGGAGTGTACGGGTGTGACCACTTTACAGGGTTAGACCAGTGCGTGTAAGGAAGCTACATTTAGAGGAACTTGTGGGAGTGAAAGGCTGAACTGCGTGTTAAAAAGAGCGCGAATATGTTCGTTCGACTGACAAAATCTTTGCGAAAATTTTAAAGGTGCTGAGGAAGTAGAATGAGGCAACTGGTACGCCACTTTCGAGGCAGAGTCTTTGGATAAACAGGAGTATATTCGCCTTTTTCTGCAGTGATAGAAGCATTTTCCCGCTGGTGGCATAAATGAAATAAGAAAAAAAATTGAGCAAAGAAAACTGCGTGACACTACTGCGGTCATTACGTGGATGATGGCAGGGCACGAGTGGTGGGGGGCGTGGGGCGGCCGTGGGCGACGCAGCGGCGGCCAGGCGGGAACTTTCGCCTTCTGGTCGCGTCCCTCCCGCATACGGCGCCGTCCCGCTGCCCCGCTGCGGCTCTCACTGCGTCGCAAGTGGAGCGTGACGGGACGCCGGCAGGCTCTGAGCACTCTGCGACTTAACTTGTGAGGTCATCGGTGACGGCGCCACGGCCAGGGGTGCTGCGATACTCTCGCGGCGTCGGACACACACACACACACACACACACACACACACACACACACACAGGTAAACATCAGGGGCGGAGGAGAATTTCCACGAGCAAAGGCATTTCTGACACAGTAGAACAAATACATATTTTTCTGTGCATTTAAAGCATCTTGCACCATTTTATTTAGTCGAACGCTTGTTCTGATTCGACAAATTCAGCGAAAGTATGATAATTTATCTGACGTCTTATTTCCATTATTTTGTTGTTCTGGTCTTCAGTCCTGAGACCGGTTTGATGCAGCTCTCCATTCTACTCTGTCCTGTGCAACCTTCTTCATCTCCCTACTGCAACATCCTTCTGAATCAGCTTAGTGTATTCATCTCTTGGTCTCCCTCTACGATTTTTACCCTCCACGCTGCCGTCTAATACTAAACTGGTGATCCCTTGAAGGCGGCAGGGGTGGCAGAGCGGTTCTAGGCGCTACAGTCTGGAACTGCGAGACCGATACGGTCGCAGGTCCGAATCCCGCCTCAGGCATGGATGTGTGTGATGTCCTTAGCTTAGTTAGGTTTAAGTAGTTCTAAGTTCTAGGAGACTGATGACCTCAGAAGTTAAGTCCCATTGTCCTCAGAGCCATTTGAACCATTTTTGATCCCTTGATGCCTCAGAACATGTCCTACCAACTGATCCCTTCTTCTTGTCAAGTTGTGCCACAAACTCCTCTTCTCCCCAATCCTATTCATTACTTCCTCATTAGTTATGTGATCTACCCATTTAATCTTCAGCATTCTTCTGTAGCACCACATTTCGAAAGCTTCTATTCTCTTCTTCTCCAAACTATTTATCATCCATGTTTCACTTCCATACATGGCTACACTCCATACAAATACTTTCAGAAATGGCTTCCTGACACTTAAATCTATACTCGATGTTAATAAATTTTTCTTCTTCAGAAACGCTTTCCTTGCCATTGCCAGTCTACATTTTATATCCTCTCTACTTCGACCATCATCAGTTATTTTGCTCCCCAAATAGCAGAATACCTTTAGTACTTTAAATATACACATTGAATAACATCGGGGAGAGGCTACAACCCTGTCTCACTCCCTTCCCAACCACTGCTTCCCTTTCATGCCCCTCGACTCTTATAACTGCCATCTGGTTTCTGTACAAATTGTAAATAGCCTCTCGCTCCCTGTATTTTACCCCTGCCACCTTTAGAATTTGAAAGAGAGTATTCCAGTCAACATTGTCAAAAGCTTTCTCTAAGTCTACAAATGCTAGAAACGTAGGTTTGCCTTTCCTTAATCTTTCTTCTTAGATAAATTGTAAGGTCAGTATTGCTTCACGTGTTCCAACATTTCTACGGAATCCAAACTGATCTTCCCCGAGGTCGGATTCTACCATTTTTTCCATTCGTCTGTAAATAATTCGTGTTAGTATTTTGCAGCTGTGACTTATTAAACTGATAGTTCGGTGATTTTCACATCTGTCTACACCTGCTTTCTTTGGGATTGGAATTATTATATTCTTCTTGAAGTCTGAGGGTATTTCGTGTGTCTCGTAGATCTTGCTCACCAGATGGTACAGTTCTGTCAGGACTGGCTATCCCAAGGCCGTCAGTAGTTCTAATGAAATGTTGTTTACTCCCAGGGCCTTGTTTCGACTCAGGTCTTTCAGTGCTCTGTCAAACTCTTCACGCAGTATCGTATCTCCCATTTCATCTTCATCTACATCCTCTGCCATTTTCATAACATTGTCCTCAAGTACATCGCCCTTGTATAGACCCTCTATATACTCCTTCCACCTTTCTGCTTTCCCCTCTTTGCTTAGAACTGGGTTGCCATCTGAGCTCTTGATATTCATACAAGTGGCTCTCTTTTCTCCAAAGGTCTCTTTAATTTTCCTGTAGGTTGTATCTATCTTACCCCTAGTGAGATAAGCCTCCACATCCTTACATTTGTCCTCTAGCCATGCCTGCACTTCCTGTCGATCTCATTTTTGAGACGTTTGTATTCCTTTTTGCCCGCTTCATTTACTGCATTTTTATATTTTCTCCTTTCATCAATTAAATTCAATATTTCTTCTGTTACCCAAGGATTTCTATTAGCCCTCGTCTTTTTACCTACTTGATCCTCTGCTGCCATCACTACTTCATCCCTCAGAGCTACCCATTCTTCTTCTACTGTATTCTTTCCCCCATTCCTGTCAATTGTTCCCTTATGCTCTCCCTGAAACTCTGTACTACCTCTGGTTTAGTCAGTTTATCCAGGTCCCATCTCCTTAAATTCCCACCTCTTTGCAATTTCTTCAGTTTTAATCTCCAGTTCATAACCAATAGATTGTGGTCAGAGTCCACATCTGCCCCTGGAAATATCCTACAATTTAAAACCTGGTTCCTAAATCTCTGTCTTACCACTATATAATCTATCTGATACCTTTTAGTATCTGCAGGATTCTTCCATGTATAGAACCTTCTTTTATGATTCTTGAACCAAGTGTTATCTATGATTAAGTTATGCTCTGTGCAAAATTCTAACTGACGGCTTCCTCTTTAATTTCTTAGCCCCAATCCATATCCCCTATGTTTCCTTCTCTCCCTTTTCCTGCACTCGAATTCCAGTCACCCATGACTATTAAATTTTCGTCTCCCTTCACTACCTGAATAATTTCTTTTATCTCATCATACTTTTCTTCAATTTCTTCGTCATCTGCAGAGCTAGTTGGCATATAAACTTGTACTTCTGTAGTAGGCGTGGGCTTCGTGTCTATCTTGGCCACAATAATGCGTTCACTATGCTGTCTGTAGTAGGTTACCCGCACTCCTATTTTTTTATTCATTATTAAACTTACTCCTGCATTACCCCGTAACCGGGGCGCAAACACGTTACGTCGAGCGTGGCGTCTGTAAGTTACTTATCGGCCCAGTAGCCGCTATGAAAGGTAAGTCGCGACGTAAGAGACGAGAGTAGTTGTATTTCCCTTTCGTGAACTCAAAAGCATTAACTGATATCCTTATATTACTTCTCAAGAGAAAATCTCTTACAGTATTCAACTGAAATGACACCATAATAGCAAGTGAATTTAGCAGCATAGTTCTGTGCCATCAAGGAAGTAACTCGTCGGTCACAGAGTTGCCAAACATATTCTGCGTTGTTGCCAAGTTTAAGTTACACTGCCATTCCTATATCCTCATTACATTTCAATGAGTCTTATTCGCATTTCTGTAGCTAGGTTTAGGGCTAGAGTGCAAATACCAGTAATACATCGATCCACTGAGTGCAAACGAAACGTCATAAATTAATAAATGCGACGATTATTTTTTTTTTTTACTGTCTTAATCAGACCGAGACCTTGAAAGCGTATTCACCAGACGTGATTCACAGTTTTGGAGCTTGTCCAGTGGTTTAGTTAGCAACGTAGCTTTGCTGTACAATATTGTTATTGAGATCACTGTCATTGGCACCATTACCAGAAGACGGGCATGACCTGGCTTCTTCTTGTCAGCTTTCCTGACAGCATTCTTCCGTTGCTCGAAACGTGAAGACTCAAGGTGAATTCGAATATTCCATATGGCGAAAATCTGATGTTGCTATTCTGCCAGCTCTAACATTCATAAACAGTTGCAATAAGCGGCAGGGAAGCGCCTGTGAACCAACAATTAATAATGCAGCCATAATTAGTGGAATCTGATAAAATCCATCTGTCATCTGATAATTGTGAAAAAGTACTTTTTTCATCTGCACAGCACCATAGTATGAACTCAAGGGTTTCGTAGGATTCCAATACTTAATTTCGTTGTGATCGTTTTCAATGACTGTAGAGCAGGAGCAAAAACATCTAACTTGAAATACACTTTTCCAGCCGGATTGGAATCTTTGGCTACAGTTACAGTAGCACATCCAGTGAGGTATCAAGAATGTGAGCAATCACTCATTGCTGTAGTATAGGCTAGGGCAGAAAGAAGCAGGTTTCCCACAAAGTAAACGATGGGAGACACTGTCGCTGTCACTTATTAAACATGAATGGTTCAGAAAATTACAGCTACATCTAATGAAAAGATTAGGTTAATGCAGCTCCAGTCCGTCACTATCACCGAGTTGCCAAACATTTTCCGAATAGCACTTAAGATAGAAATGTGTGTGTGTGTGTGTGTGTGTGTGTGTGTGTGTGTGTAATGTCTGTTCTTTCGAACATGCCTGAAAGAACAGACACCAGACATATATACATATACAGGGTGTTTCAAGAGGAATAGTAGATATTTTAGCAGGTGGTAGTATAGACGAATGGCATAAGAAATTCCATATAAATGTGTCCACTTTTTATTGTGTACGGAGATACAGCTGTTAGTACGTAACCCTAACAAAATCAAAGCGAAGACAAATGAGGACGTTCAAAGTTGATTTTCAAACATTCCCCCACCAAATTCAATCCACTTTTGTCTTCTCTTGATAACACCACGTGTAGCTCTTCTGAGGTCGTCTTTGCGTTCTTTTATGAGGGCTGCATTATTCATAACCCGAACGATCAAATCGGCTCTTGAGTTTACTTTTTCTTTGTAGATTTCGCCTTTAAACCATCCCCACAGACCAAAATCGAACGAGATAAGGTGCGGGGATCTCGGTGGCCAAGAAAAATGCCCATATCTACTGATTCGTCATCCGGAAATGTTAGGTTTGGACGATGTGTCACCTGACCACTCTTATGTGCATGAGTCCCGTCATGCTGGAGGAACATACGCATTCTTGTATCAAAAGGAACCTCTTCCAATAATGCTGAAATCTCACTTTCAAGGAAGTGTAGACAAAGGGGTCCTGTAAGAACCAACGAACGAAACGAAAATTTGTTGAACCCAGCTGTATGTACTCAATAAGTATTGGACACTTGTTATATGGCATTTTTCTTCAATTCATCTGTACTACGATCTCCTATAATATTTACTATTCTCCTGAAACATCCTGTATAATTATTCAGGTCTCGACGAGGCATCGAAAGTTTTCAGTGCTAGACGCACGTCATCATCCGAAACCTCGCCAGAATACAGTATGGCTTCTAGCGAGTGGAATAATGGACGGGAGGGGGGGGGGGGGCAAGGAGCGTGTAGGCAGCTCGGACGTTGTGTCCCGATAGTGCAGTGGTCAGCACGTCTGCCTAGTCAGCAGGATCTCCAGGTTCGAACCCCGTGTGGCCACGAATTTTCATCTGCCATCGTTGCTGTATTTTAACGCTCTGTGACAGTGTGGACGTGTGTCCTTCGATATTTAAGATGAAATCGTTTTTTGAGGCAATACAGGATATTTGCAACATTTGTCTTGCCATCAATGTAACGTTACTTCACCGGCAACCATTCCTTAGTCTTGCTTTGTGATAGTGCTAACCCATTTCATATACTCGTACATGCGAATCAGATTGAAGAGAATATTCAGTCAATTAATGAATGGTCGGTATACAAGCATTTACGAACAGTAGAGGCAGGAAGCAGCTGATCACTTAACCAAGCTGGCCGGAGTGGCCGAACGGTTCTAGGCGCTACAGTCTGGAACCGCGCGACCGCTACGGTAGCAGGTTCGAATCCTGCCTCGGGCATGCATTTGTGTGATGTCCTTAGGTTAGTTAGGTTTAAGTAGTTCTAAGTTCTAGGGGACTGATGACCTCAGAAGTTAAGTCCCATAGTGCTCAGAGCCATTTGAACCATTTTTGAACTTAACCAAGTGCAACATAGAGTATCTGTGTAGTGAGTCATTTCAGCTGCATAGCTGAGGGTAATATTTGTCACTGTAGAATTAATGTAATGCCTGCACGATTATCTCCATAGTCATACTGTATCATTAGCAGCTTGTGAATGGAGTAATATGTTCGTTAAATCGGATTACTCAAGCTGATGCCAAATAAAGAGAAGCGACGACGTCACCACACTATCTTTATTTACGTAGGTAGTCAGCGCTAGATTATGTGCGCCACCATTAACGTTACTGTAAGCAGTTTGACATCATAACACCACCACATCCACTGCAACCCGGACCATTATCATCACGAAGTTGTTACTCGCAGTGATTACAAGGTGCTGATGTTTGTCAAGAATAGCGGAAAGCGCCTCATGAATGTAAAGTTCCATTTGCATTACGCGTAGGACAGAGAGAATCCTAAATAACGGTAAGAGGTTACCCATAGAAGGGAAGAGTCCACGCATTGTCTCAAGTTGTTGCAGTTTGATATTAATGTAGTTCCCGATGGTTTTACACTAACCATTTCTTTTGGCTATTGGAATACTCAGATGGGAATAATCAAAGTGTAATTCCTAGAACGCTCAACTACGTTAATAACACCTCTTTTGGATTGAATATGACTAGGAAAGCGACGTTAATTTGATATTTCCGTCCGTCTCCTGATGATTTAACGAATGAAGTCTGAAGTGCACTCACAGTTGTGTTGTCTGCTGCATGAATTCTGTTAAGTATTGTGGCAGCTGGCAGTCATTGCTGAATACAAACATGGGCAAATATCTTCACTGCTCTCGGGGAACTCGTCTTTGTTGAATTTTGCGTCGAGTGACTGTGATTTTTCATTTACCTTGCATTGCAAGAATTGTGAGGAGAAGACTGAAAGTAAATGGACTTGCACGCTAAAGATCTGCGACAAAGCAAAGCTTGCCCGATTATCAGATAATTGCCCTCACGGGTTTTGTGGACGAGTATACTTTAAGTAACCTAACCACCCACCATCATTACGTAAGATTTCTCGAAGGCGTCGGGGCATTGATTCCACTAAGGTACTCGATAGTGTAGCGTGATGGTTTACTTCCCACCATATATTTTCTATATTCGTCCAAAGGTCGCCTGCGTTTGTAGGTCCAGATGGCAATGACCTCGTTACCTCTGCCCACATATTCTCTATCGCGCTGATCGTGGAACAAACGGCAACAGCTTTATCTTCTCTTGGTCCTGAAATCAAATTTAGCACTGCTGTGCTCTGATGGATGGGGCAGTGGTCCTGTAAATACTTTTATCTCGTTGCTTTATATATTTAAATTTAAATAAAGTATTTGTAATAATCACATAGTATTACTATTTTCCGTAGTGTTTAAGAATTCAGGCCCTGTCATAGATAAGTGATGCAGATTCAACAGTACTATTAGGAATGTGGTTTACCGATTCTATCATATGATGAGAGTCCTAGTCGGACTCCGACATTAAGACTGTCTGGCTGAATCAGATTAGAACGATCTGGTATCGAACTGAAATTACAGAAATCGGATAATTGGAACGTCTGTATTGCAACAATGCTGCGCAGATAAATTCCTTTGATGGAGTAACAGGTGGCAACTGTCTCAGAAAATGTGAGGAATATGTCTACTAACAGAAATGTAACGTAATTATAACTTGTATTTATCTGATGGAAATATTGAATCGAACAATACACATCTATTTCAGTGGTAGGAAGATACACCATATCGAATTTGCTGATGATATAATAATAATAATAATAATAATAATAATCCCTTGTGATGTTGTTAGACCCTCCATCGGGCATATCCCCAGGTGGCGGATTGGGAAAAGCCTCCCACATATGGATGGTACCGAGGAAATCTAATACTTGGGGTGAACCAAATACTAACACAATCCTGAATGGCTATTCAACCCGCTGAACCCAATAACCAGACACGTCTGAGTGAAAATCACCGGTACTCTAGTCACCGTCTGTTAGCTCAATGAGCTGGGCTGAAAATATTTGCTTCCAAACGCTTCAACACAAGCAAACATGAACTGTGCAAGTAAATTCAACTTTACCCCAGGTGGTTCACAACCCGCCCGTCGATAGACGGCAACTGAACTTTCGGATTCTGGGGAGTCCAGGCTAGCACGGCAGAGAATATCGGAGATCCCTACAAGCAGAAAACATTAATTGGAACACTAAATATCAATACATTGACCCAAACAAGAAAGCAAAATAATCTCACATAAGAATTCGACCGACAAAAAATTCTCATCCTTGATCTTCAAGAAACATGAGTGACTGATAATGAAACCTTGCCTTACGGAAACGATCGCATCTCCAAGAGCAAAACACAACAAACGGTAACAAAAGGCGCACCAACCTTTGTCGTGGCTAGACAAGAGACAAATCAACAACTGTTGCAAGGCAGTCTCAGCAAGGCACTAAGAAAATATTCGGGGCTTTAAACTCTTGGAAGGATAACACCAGTCCACAGAATGACGTTCCAAGTTAAATTATGAAAATACTATCGGCAATTTCGCCACGACAAGTAGAACCGTAAAATACCATAAGAAGTGAAATGCAGTTAACAGGATTCATAAGCGTCCGACTGAAAGGCTCCACAGTGAATATTTCCTTTACTAAAAACACTTAACAGCACCTACAAAGTTCACTCGCGTACCAGTGTGTCAGTTACCCGTTATAACTGTAGATATCAGAGTTTAACACGCTGAGGGCCGACTGACGTTTCTTAATAAGACAAGCAATGATTCGCTCCCTCACTTGGATCCACCTTCGATCCAAATCGGTCATTTACTTTAAAGCAGCCAAATAGAGGACAATGCCGATATCAATGCTCACCTCCGAAGCAGCGCTCTGACTGGAGGCTGCGGTATCAAAGCAAAGCTTACACCACTCAAGTCTGCTAAACGCGCCACCAACGTGCGCGTTTTTAGAATTCTAATGTTCCCCTCATACACCTAACTTGCAGTAATTCTTCGTCGGAATCCAAGGGCAGAAGCAAGAAATCACTTCACAGCCCTTGAATGACCACACGATGATCGCCGTCGAGACAACACCGGCCCTCCACACACTAGGATCTTCGAGCCCACGGCGTTCCGTCCCAAACCGACTGCTTCCGCGGGGTCCACCGACCAAGCGGCCTTGCCCTCCGACACCGACGTCGCTCCTTAAGCACAGTCCCGAGCTAACTACCTGCAACCCCCCCCCCCTCTTCATTTCATCGTTCTCTCGCCTCGGGGAGCGCGGGAAGATAACTCGCCAAAGATATGCAGCGACCAGAGAGTCCAGTCCGATCTCGATCTTGACATCGCGGCGAATACTGAGAAGGCGAATGATTTCAAAAATAAAAAACAAAAAAAAACAAAAATTAAATAGCGAGCTGTACCGACTAACGTCACTCTTCTTGAATAGCTCTATATTTATTATTGTGAATGTTTTGTAATATCTTTGGTATGATGTTCCTGGTCAGATACAATAGAGGACCTTAACGTCCTAATCTGGTCAGGCTAAAACAGCAATAAATATGTAAATAAAAATATTTGCCACATGCCTTGTTACAATATCTTCTAGCCTTTTATTTCACTTTTCAAACCTTTTCTTAATAACAATTTTGACACTGCACGTAAAACACAAACGTAAGCGGGTGTTTTACGGCCCTAATCTGGTATGGCTAAACAGGAATAAATATATAAATAAATAATAGTTCAAAATGGTTCAAATGGCTCTGAGCACTATGGGACTTAACAGCTGTGGTCATCAGTCCCCTAGAACATAGAACTACTTAAACCTAACTAACCTAAGGACATCACATACATACATGCACGAAGCAGGATTCGAACCTGCGACCGTAGCAGTCGCGCGGTTCCGGACTGCGCGCCTAGAACCGCGAGACCATCGCGGCCGGCTATAAATAAATAAAAACATTCGATGAATGTTACATAAAAGTACATTCTACATTTTTATTTCACTCTTCAAAAACTTCTTTTTTAAATGATATTCACATTGCATGTCAGATGCAAATTTCTAGTTTTAAGAATGAGATTTTCACTCTGCAGCGGAGTGTGCGCTGATATGAAACTCCCTGGCAGATTAAAAATGTGTGCCCGACCGAGACTCGAACTCGGGACCCTTGCCTTACGTGGGCAAGTGCTCTACCAACTTTTTTTTTCTTTTTTCTTTTCTTTTCCTTTTTTTTAATCTCATTTTGTTCGCTTGTGTTCGTTTAATCTGCTCGGGGCGGACGTCGTAAGACATCCGGTTAAGTTCGTTGTTGACCGACTAACTCAGTTCTTTTGTTACAGAGGGCAGCTAACCCTCTGACCGAACACGCTGAGCTACCATGCCCGCTAACTGAGCTACCGAAGCACGACTCACGGCCGGTACTCACAGCTTTACTTCTTTGGAAGGTAGGAGACGAGATAGTGGCAGAATTAAAGCTGTGAGTAGCGCGCGGGAATTGTGCTTCGGTACCTCAGTTGGTAGAGCACTTGCCTGCGAAAGCAAAGGTCCCGAGTTCGAGTCTCGGTCGGGCACACAGTTTTAATCTTCTAGTTTTAGGTGGTACATATTGTGAAACATCGTGGCAGATTGAAGCTATGTGCCGGATCGAGACTCGAACTGGGGACCTTTGCCTTTCGCGGGCAAGTGCTCTAACAACTAAGCTACCCAAGCGCGACTAACGCCTCGTCCTCACAGATTTACTTCTGCCAGTATCTCGTCTCCTATCTCATTCTGGAAACATCCCCCAGGCTGTGGCCAAGCCATATCTCCGCAATATCCTTTATTTCGGGAGTGCTAGTTCTGCAAGGTTCGCAGGAGAGCTTTTGCAAATTTTCGAAGGTAGGACACGAGATACTGGCAGAAGTAAAGCTGTGAGGAGAGGGCGTAAGTCGTGCTTGGATGAGTTGGTAGAGCACTTACCCGCGAAAGGCAAAGGTCCCGAGTTCGAGTCTCGGTCCGACACACAGTTTTAATCTCCCAGGAAGTTTCATATCAGCGCACACTCGGCTGCAGAGTGAAAATCCCATTGTGGTATATATTGTATTTCTTGAATTTCGTTCTTCTTTGCCTTTGCAGTTGAAGAAACATATGGTTTTAAGAACGACCTCAATTAGCAATAGCTGGCTGTTTAATCACCAACAGTCTGGATCAGGGATGAACGAGATGCTCAGCTTGGGCGGCAAATAGAAGGCAAACTATAAATTATTAAAACATGCAGTTTACACAAGTAAAATATCGTCAACTGATTACTATTTTGACGCAATGAGCGCGTTCTGGGACCACTTGTCATACAATTCTACATCTAGCATCAGTGGCCTTCAGCATCGAACTGGGACCCTGCTTACAGTCTACCATACTAAGTCACCGCCAGCCAGATGTCGGGAGCTGGTGTCCACCCCCTGGACGACACCGCCTTGGCCAGAAGCCCCTGCCAGGAGCGCCACCAGCACTGCACACTCACAGCGTGGCTGAGAAACTCGACGCAGCGTTGCCAGCCGACAAGCCGCCTGCCCACCAACATCGCTGGACTTTGAGCCAGGCTGTTCTGCATACGACCACGGACAGGATCCTGACATTGTATGGCTGCCAAGGACCGCAGGTGTAATGGTCATCATGCCCACTGCATCTGGGTCTTCTAGGGAGGCGCCGTAGTCTGCCCAGTAATAACAATTAAATACGGTTGCAACAGGAGCATTTCTGAATATGCTTCTACTTCTCAATGGCAAGCACCTTCTACATCTACATCTACATTTATACTCAGCAAGACACCCAACGGTGCGTGGACCACCTTCGACATCTACATCTACATTTACACTCCGGAAGCCACCCAACGGTGTATGGCGGAGGGCACTTTACGTGCCACTGTCATTACCTCCCTTTCCTGTTCCAGTCGCGTATGGCTCGCGGGAAGAATGACTGACTGAAAGCCTCTGTCCGCGCTCGAATCTCTCTGATTTTACATTCGTGACCTCCTCGGGATGTGTAAGTAGGGGCAAGCAATATATTCGATACCTCATCCACAAACGCACCCTCTCGAAACCTGGCGAACAAGCTACACCGCGATGCAGAGCGCCTCTCTTGCACAGTCTGCCACTTGAGTTTGCTAAACATCTCCATAACGCTATCACGGTTACCAAATAACCCTGTGACGAAACGCGCCGCTCTTCTTTGGATCTTCTCTATCTCCTCCGTCAACCCGATCTGGTACGGATCCCACACTGATGAGCAATACTCAAGTATAGGTCGAACGAGTGTTTTGTAAGCCCCCTCCTTTGTTGATGGACTACATTTTCTAAGTACTCTCCCAATGAATCTCAACCTGGTACCCGCCTTACCAACAATTAATTTTATATGATCATTCCACTTCAAATCGTTCCACCGAGCGAGGTGGCGCAGTGGTTAGCACACTGGACTCGCATTCTGGAGGACGACGGTTCAATCCCGTCCCCAACCATCCTGATTTAGGTTTTCCGTGATTTCCCTAAATCGTTTCAGGCAAATTCCGGGATGGTTCCTTTGAAAGGGCACGGCCGATTTCCTTCCCGATCCTTCCCTAACCCGAGCTTGCGCTCCGTCTCTAATGACCTTGTTGTCGACGGGACGTTAATCACTAACCACCTACCAAATCGTTCCGTACGCATACTTCCAAGTATTTTACAGAAGTAACTGCTACTAGTGTTTGTTCCGCTATCATATAATCATACAATAAAGGATCCTTCTTTCTGTGTATTCGCAGTATATTACATTTGTCTATGTTAACGGTAAGTTGCCACTCCCTGCACCAAGTGCCTATCCCTTGCAGATCTTCCTGCATTTCGATGTAATTTTCTAATGCTGCAACTTCTCTGTATACTACAGCATCATCCGCGAAAAGCAGCACGAAACTTCCGACTCGATCTACTAGGTCATTTATTTATATTGTGAAAAGCAATGGTCCCATAACACTCCCCTGTGGCACGCCAGAGGTTACTTTAACGTCTGTAGACGTCTCTCCATTGACAACAACATGCTGTGTTCTGTTTGCTAAAAACTCTTCAATCCAGCCACACAGCTGGTCTCACATTCCGTCGGCTCTTACTTTGTTTATCAGGCGGCGGTGCGGGACTGTATCGAACGCCTTCCGGAAGTCAAGGAAAATGGTATCTACCCGGGAGCCTGTATCTAATATTTTCTGGGTCTCATGAACAAATAAAGCGAGTTGGGTCTCACAAGATCGCTGTTTCCGGAATCCATGTTGATTCCTACAGAGCAGATTCTCGGTTTCCAGAAATGACATGATACGTGAGCAAAAAACGTGTTCTAAAATTCTACAACAGATCGATGTCAGAGATGTAGGCCTATAGTTTTTCACATCTGCTCGACGACCCTTCTTGAAGACTGGGACTACCTGTGCTCTTTTCCAATCATTTGGAACCTTCCGTTCCTCTAGAGACTTGCAGGACACGGCTGTTAGAAGGGGGGCAAGTCCTTGTTAGATGAGCAGAGAAAACTGTCTGCAGGCGAATGACAAACAACTCCTGTAATACAAGTAATACAATGCACGTAGGGATTAAAGGGCATTTTTTTTTAAACAGCATCATTCTCCCCCATTGCGACGCTGAAGTGTGAAATTTTGCTCAAAGGGGGCTACAATCTTCCTCTGTAAAGTTGCAAAACAGAGGCGACTTGTGACACCGAGCTCGGGTTCGGCGATGTTTCGGACAGCACGTGCGGGTAAAAAGGCCAAAGATCAGAAATTCAGCCACACTGGGTAGCCGCCGGGTCTGAGGCGTCTTGTCACGGTCCGTGCGGCTACCCCCTGTCGCAGGTTCGAGTTCTCCCTCGCGCATGGGTGTGTGTGTGTCGTCCTTGGCGTAAGTTAGTTTAAGCTGATTAAATAGCGTGTAAGCTTAGGGACCGATGACCTCAACAGTTTGGTCCCATAAGACCTTACAACAACTTTCCAAATTTCAGTAATTCATGTGAGGCGTAAAGTAGATTAATGATGTCTCACTGTACCTTACTCCACCACAGTTTTGCCCACAGCCACTGTGGACGTGTACTCCCACAACCGCATCTCAACACTTCTTTTGACACCTCTAAGACGGAGGTCAGATATGTGCTACTCAGGACTGAAATCATCCGGTTCTCTTACAGGTAGCATCAGAAAACTTTTCAGACTCTTTGCTCCTCACAATCGATATGAAACGGCCTTCGCTTGGGGCACACATTTCACAGACTAAAACGACAATTCTCAGTGCGATGTGCAACAGATGACATTCTTGACAACCTTTGGTACTGCCGACACCCCCAGGATGATCCATCCATTCTCTAAGGACTTCATTTACAACTTCCGATGCCGCTTCGATACTTTTCAGCGTGTTGCCTACCTGAATGTCTACGTGGCACCCACAATGTTTCATACTGCGCAGGTTCCACCGATGCTGTTTACGATAGGACGTTGTATTCAAGCGGTATTCGGATAAGTTCTGACGGCTGGGTCCATCTTCAAAGTATGCTGAGACACACTTAGTCGACCCCCCCTCTCCCCCCCCCCCCCCGCCCCACGTGCAGGAGGACTTAGTATTAGGAACGTAAGCTGCTGTGCGGCGAAACCTAACATGGCCACGATGTACAAACAATGGTGCGATGTCGAGGCCTCCATTACCCAGCATTTAGTTTTTGTGCTAGTGTCCCTCTCCACGCCGGTCCCGGATGGTAGCATCGTGCCGGTGTTTGAACACATCGCGGCGTTCGTTGTGGAACTGAGTTATGCTAGCACCAAGCTCCCTCGAACGCGCCGGCCGCGGGAGAAGTATTTCTATGTCGTTTTACCGCGTAGTGTCGCCTGTACTGTCGTAGGACGGAAGTTCCCATTGTTGGGGTGGACTGTCATTGGTGGCACATTCTTCACAGGCCCTTTCCGACGTTTATCAGGTCGATTTGGTATCATGCGACCTGTGGGAACTATTCGACTAACCAACGGCTCCATCTCATTGGACTGGAGGACACTGCCCTCTGTGCCATCTGTCGACGATGGTCATCAACGATTCCACTGTCTAGCCGTTGCCGATGTCTCGTTGCTGGAGCGACAAACGGTCGCGTACTTTCTACGAGTGCCGTGGCACGTTTTTGACCAAGAGTCCTTCCTTTAACCGGCGGTGTAAAATTTTACTGCCGTAAAGTTTCGTGTGCTTCTTTGAATAAAGGTGTGGACCTTGGAATATCCATGTGGAGCTGCTTGTCACTCACACCTTGATTTTCGGAAGTACTTGCAGACTACACATCCGGAGGTTGCACGTTATTCCCATTACCTCTCGTATTTTGGCAGTTAACTTAACAGTGTTTCTACCAAACCATCACTAAGTTGGCTAGTTCCCAGCTTGGCAGGCGTCCGCTCGATTCGGAATAAAACATGACGCGCCTACGCCTTGGACTCGGCCTGCCCGCCGTCCTTTATCACGTTGCGGGGTTTCCAGGTTTCCTCATGGGAGGATTGGTTGTAATCTGCTTTTCCGCTGTATATATGTGGAAAATAAATAGGTAAACAAAGAAATAAAAACGAGCAGTGTGAGGGTGGGGCAAAACGACCGGGAGGCATCATGGCCAGGCCTTTGGATTCGACCCCTGCCCATCTTGTCTCGTCCAGCCTATAGCGGAATGTGACCCTAATTTAGAAATAAAATAAAAAAGTAAAAACTTTAAAAAATAAAAAAAATTAAAACAGATACGTAATTAAAAAGACAGATGATTTACTTGTTTCAAAGCACTGAGAAACTGTAATTAGTTTATCTCTTGAAAAGCGCTCTCTGATTAAACAACAACACAAAAGAAAAAAGAGTGATCAGCGCATCTTCGTTGCATGCTGTGGGACCGGGTTCGATTCCCTGCCTCCTCGGTGATTTCCTCCGCTCATGGACCGGGTGTCGTGCTGTCCTCTTCATCACCGTCACGCTGGTGGCCCAGTGTGGCGCCAACTGAACAGACTTGCAACTCGGCGGCTGAATATTCCCACGTGGAGACTCCCTGCCGTCAATTCATTTCAGTAACATCTTATTATTTACTGCGTCTATGGTTGGTGGTGCCCCTATATATAGTCAGAACTGAATATTTTGAAACTTCCAGGCTGATTAAAGGTGTGCGCTGAGTCAGGGCTCGAGCAATGCAAAATGAAGCTTTGAAGGTTGTTCGTGAGTTTGCTTGGATAGCTCTGTCGGTAGAACACTCACTGTCCATGGAAGCCAAAGCCCTCACGTTCGAGTACCAGTCTGGCATGCAGTCTTAATCTGGTAGGAAGTTTGAAATCAGTGCACATTCTGCTGCAGAGTGAAAATTCGTGTTGGAACTGAATATATTGTTCACGTTTTGGCACGAGCAATATGAATACACTGTGACAAACTGCCTTTAAGGAGGCAATTATTTGGGAAAACTATTCGTAATTATAACAAAACTGTTAGGTTTCTTTATAAATAAATAAATCTTCTGCTACGAGTATCGATTTTTCTTTACTTTACTTTTCGCACGACGCGGTTCGAAAATAATTCCCATTTTCAAGTGCATTTTCTGTGTACATTAAGGCATTTCTTTTGATGTTGTCAGTGTGTGTGAGTTTGCTTCATTTCGTTGACGTTTACTGCAATACATAAGAAACACGCGATTTTTTAGTTGGGTATCAATTCTTTCTGAGAAGTTAGTGGCGAAATTTAGAAGAATTTGTGCTTACAGTTTTCTAATGGTCCATTTGTGCAGAGTCTCACACACACTAAACATCACACACAACTTGTTGTACGCTTTACACGCCGAAAATATCTTATATAAACAAAACAGATACAAAGATCTTCTTACAGGTAGTCCACAGAGATAACATTGTAGGTCTTCCACAGATTGTGATATGCTTTGGTTGTTGTTTACCACTTGTATTGCTACTATAGATCTGCTATAATTAACTATAATGTTTCCATTTTGTGAAGAAAGACCACCTAGTTTCTCTTCTTGTATGTTGAAGATATTTCACTTGTTGTTTGAAGAACAGTACCGGACCTAATATAAACCTTGTGGGCAGCTATTAAGATTTATTACCTCCCTCCGGTACTTCCGTCACGACCTGTACTCCACAAGAGACGCTTGGAAACCCTCGCTAGATCCGTTATTGCTCTTCCCTCGCGGGGAGTGGCGCTCTAGTTGTTTGTCGAGACCTCATACAGCTGAACAGATGAGGTATTCATTGTAACACAGAAATCGTCTCAGCGGTCATTTGCCGCGGCCGCCTGCAGTCAGCCTCTCGTCTTTCTTTGCCAGCAGGAAAGAGCGCGGCCATTTATCGGCGACGTCCGAGTTCCGAGGAAGACAAGGGGTGCACAGCGCAGCGCCCGGGTCGCGCAGATTGCGATCGGCGGCCGCCCGTCCCGCTACACAATGGCGGCCGCTTATCTGCCGCAGGGCGCGCGCGGGGCCTGTCACGCGGCGACCTCAACCCCTCGACGGCGGCCGCCGCGTCGGCGGTGACCACCGAGGGGGGCCGCCGGTGTCGAATTCAGCGGAGAGGGCATCGCGAGGCCCATCTCCAACCTGTAGCTGTCAGACCGCCGAGACTCGCCGGAGTACTGTCAGGAGAGTTTGTAGTTCAGTACTGACACTTCACCCAACTGGTTATGGTTAGGGGAGAGCGGGGCATCTTGAGACAAATTTCAGATTTTATTTTTTACATTTTTTGTTTTAATTGGGAAAATTATGAGATTATACTTCAATTAGTTGTGCACTTTTCTATGGTATTGACGCTTTGATTAACCACATATATCTCCCAAAATTAAAATATTTGTTTAACGCTGCAAAGTGTATCAATGTTCCCCACATGGGGGCAAGTTAATACTAGCGAGAGGCAAGTTGATACAAATGTATTGCCGGCCGCGGTGGTCTAGCGGTTCTGGCGCTGCAGTTCGGAACCGCGGGACTGCTACGGTCGCAGGTTCGAATCCTGCCTCGGGCATGGGTGTGTGTGATGTCCTTAGGTTAGTTAGGTTTAAGTAGTTCTAAGTTCTAGGGGACTTATGACCTAAGATGTTGAGTCCCATAGTGCTCAGAGCCATTTGAACCATTTGAACAAATGTATAAATAATAAGCTAATTGACATTAAGGTAGCAAATAATCACTCAATAGGTAATCGAAAACATTTATTAAGCAGAATATAGTACAAAGGTAACGTAAGACATATTATTAACTTATTTTAAACACACAGATCATGAGATTGTGTCCATAACCTACTCAGAATCACTGATTACGAAGTCAGATGTACAGTGAATACAAGTGCACATCTTACAGTCTTCACCACATTCTATATGGTCCCATTCTTTGCAAGAAATGCACTGTATCCAGTCCTGACCTGGCTTGTATTTGGAGAATGGCTCCAAACATATGAGACACAAGGCGTCGTTCTCTTCCTCAGACTCTGATGCAACCTTCATTTTATTCTTTGGGACGCATTTCTTTTTCTTCGCCTTGTTCTTCTCCTTAGCCTGACCCTCTATGATTTTAAAAATCCTTTTTTGGCGTTTTCTGACTTGGCTACCATTTTAGCTCCCTTTTCTTTGGCTTCCTCTTCCAGTCTCTCCTTTACTGGTGTGCTAGGAAGGATAGCGGATTTTAAAGGTTTCTTCCCTTTTTTGATATTTTTTCGCTCTCCAGCCTTTAGGGTAAGGAGGGATGTCTTGAGTGCTTACAGTGAATACATCTAGAGAAACATCCTTACTGCAGTTGTAGTCTCAGTTCGGTTCACTTTGGACTGTAAACCATCAGCGTTGCTTGTCCCAGCCTGAGAAGTCTTGACAGTGCTGTCTTCTGAAGTCCTCTCTCTATCTGTGTCTGCGCTGGACAAGAAGTCATCATCAGTAAACACTTCTCTGTCGTATGGCGCGATTCCTGATGTTTGATATCCAGATATAATATTTGTAATATTTATTGCTCTAGGTAGTGCCATCTTTACTATGCCAGGAATGTTGTAGATTGTTACAGTTTTTCCTGGATTGTTGATCATCCAGTCGTCGACTGAAGCGAAGTAAAATTTCTTGAAATACCCATAAATTGACCTGTCAAGCGGTTGCAGGCGTTGGGAAGTGTGTGAAGGAAACGACAACATGACGATACCATTTTCTTTGCAGAAGTTGAATACTTCAATAGATAAATGTGATTCATGGTTATCCAAAAGCAACAAGTACGGATTGCCCTTTGTAGATCTTACGAGGCCGTGAAAACGTTTAATGAACTTCAAAAACGATTCAGATGTGACCCATCCGGATGGGTAGGAAGTTCCAATACATCCTGGTCGTCCGTTAATGATGAAGTGATCCTTGAAGAATACTCTTGGAAGTATGAATATCGGAGGAACTAAGTTACCGATGGCACCGACAGCCAATACCATAGTGACAGTCTGCCCCCTTTCCGCTGACGTAGCTTTCCCTACTTGACGTACTCCTTTCTGAGCAACGATTTTGTTTGGTCTCTGAACTGTTTGCACACCGGTCTCGCCGACATTCCAAATATCCTTAGGTTCAAATTTGTATTTATCTAAAATACTCTTCAAATTGTCAAAAAATAGATCAACCTGGGCTTCATTAAAACTGGTAGCGCGACTAAGGCTCGTAGCCTCAGGCTTCGTGATTGATAGTCGAGGGTGTCTTCTCATAAATAAGCTAAACCAGTCCTTTGTAGCCATTTTATGGTTAATTCTCTTCGAGTTGAGATTCTAAATGGTCTGGAAAAATTTGTCTTGGTTTGGCATACCCCATTGTAACCGTTTGACCTGGCGATTCATCTTTTTCTTTCTTATTAATCTAAACAATGTCATTTTGTCGATGACGAAGGCTACAGCTGCTTCCTGTCAAGACATGGTTTTGGTCTTGATGGCTTCATAGGCTTTTGCAAAGCTCTCATTCGGGACTTTCCCTCGATCTGTCTTTTTACAGGTAATCACGTTGTAACAGCACGCGTTCTCAGAAATGACAAGTTCACAAAGGTACATGTATCACATTGGAACAATCGAAATAAAATGTTCAAACGTACCTACGTTCTGTATTTTAATTTAAAAATCCTACCTGTTACCAACTGTTCGTCTAAAATCGTGAGCCATATGTTTGTGACTATTACAGCGCCATCTATCACAAAGTAAAAAAAGTGGTCCAACTAAAACATTCATATTTCGTTACTTACTACATGAATATGTAATAAAAATGAGGGTTCCTGTTTTAAAAAACGCAGTTGATATCCTTTTGACGTGTGGCAGCGCCATCTAGCGGCCAACCATAGCGCCATCTGGTTTCCCCCTTCAAGCTAGACGACTTTCGTCCTTTGTAGATTTTTCGTTTGATGCTTATTTCGTGAGATATTTGGCCCGGTCACTATCAATGGACCACCCAATATAAAGAGTCTTGTCTCAGTAACGTACTGTCCTTTCATAACCATTATTGCTACAACTGCTTCACCGCCCACAGATAACAGTTTCAGAGTGGACATCCTTAAAAGGTCAGGTCAATTTGTTGTCATCGTATATCCAAAATATTTCCATCTTGAGTTGGCTTTCCAACTGTCTACTTTTTGCATTCTTCAGAGGAGACTTTTAGTAATATTTCGCACGACGTCTGATCATGCTAACCACTTTGTTAATTTATAATTTTTTCAATTAACTGTTGGATATTCAAAGTCTCATCCAGTGGTTATGGTATGATTACGGAGCTTATGTACATCAGAACTACGGTTTCCTCTGAAGTGTCCTGTCATATCTGGAGGTGAATGGTAGTCGATGCCTATCCTTGAAATTGAGCCTTGTCCAGACAATCTCGCATACCGATGTAATTTCTATCGTAACTGATCTGAGTTGGTTGTCTGCTGCGACAAATACACCACCACCATTCACCGTCACTCTACCCTTTCGATGCACACTTCAGTTTTCCCCAAAAATCAAAATATTGTAAGCTACACGTTTTAACCAGCGTTCTGTATGTGGTATTATGTGAGCTTCCTAGCCTTTAAGGAGCGCTTCAAACGCTGGCACTTATGTGTCTTGCCAGGCTGGTTGGACTTGTGGCATTTTACTTTCACCTAAAACTTGTGCAGAGTTTGTAAGGAAGACTATTTTTACGCCGTGATGGATCACTGCCTTCCAAGCCAGCCTATGGAACACATAACAATTCCTGTTACTTTTGCATATATTTTTCTTACAGTAAATTCTGTTGCACAATTGCATATAATGGTCATTTGATACCATTTTTACTTATACCTAACTGGTCATTTTCGTTCTTTATTACCTACATCTTGCGAAATTACTGTTTACACCGTGGCTTGCTCTCGATGATATTTTTATTCACATACTGTCCCAGTCTTGTTAGCCCATAATACAAATGCATATCATTACGTTAATGTTGTTAATGATGATGGTCTTAAATGGATATTCAACTTTTTTTACGACTGGAACGATCTGAAGATGGTTGTTGAAAGTGACTAAAATTAGCTATTATGTTTTAATTTTATAACATGAACTGCGGTCTACGCAGAGATACCTTTTTGTATTAAAAATGTTTTATTCAATAAGAAACATGAATGGTGTATCTAACGTTTATCTAACATTAAATTGACAAAAATCTTGATATCACAAGTAATTATTGCGTTAACAGTAACATAGAGCATAATGTAAATCAAAAAGGCCACAACTAATTAACTACACAAGCTGGCAAAGAACAATAATATGTTTTCTGGGTGCAAGCTCAAGACATAATTAGGTAAATAAAATGTAAATGAGGCAGTCCAGAAGGCGTTCTAAAGCTAAGGCTAGCAGTTAAAAACCAAAGCTAAACGGAGCAAGAAATGTACTACTTAAACAACAATATAAGAAAAGGTAACCAGTTAAATATAACTTTACAATAAGGTAAGAGCATTCCTTATGGGTCTAATTTGACACAGGACCTTGAACAACTGCTGTGTGTTTCAGGCAAGCACGACTTGATCTTGCACAAAGAACTACTGCCAACATAAGTAACTTAGAAGTAAGTATCCTCGGAGAAGTGAAACAACTTAAATCACTTAATAAAATCAAGTCTTCCAGTCCAGTCTCTACACTAATTAGATTACTTTCAGAGCTGGCTGATACAATAGCTTCTTACTTAACACTCATGTACAACCGCTCGCTCGACGAAGATCCGCACCCTAAGACTAGAAAGTTGCGCAGGTCACACCAATATTCAAGAAAGGCAATAAGAGTAATTCACTAAACTTGAGGCCCATATCATTATGCAGCAGCTTTTTGGAAAATATATTGTGTTCGCACATTACGAATTACCTCGAAGAGAACGGTCTACTGGCACATAGTCATCACGAATTTAGAAAACATCGTTCTTGTGCAACACAACTAGCTCTTCACTCACACGAAGTCTTGAGTGCTATTGACAATGGATTTCAAATTGATTCCGTACTTCAAGATTTCCAGAAGGCTTTTGACACTGCACCTCGTAAGTGGCTTGTAATCAAACTGCTTGTTTATGGCATATCAAGTCAGTTATGCGACTGGATTCGTGATTTCCTGTCAGAGAGGACAAAGTTTCGTAGCAACTCACGCAAAGTCATCGAGTAAAAGAGAAGTGATTTCTGGCGCTCCCCAAGGTAGAGTTTATAGGCCCTCTGCTGCCCCTTATGTACATAAATGATTCAGGAGACAATCTGAGCAGCCGCCTTAGATTGCTTGCAGATGATGGTGTCGTCTATAGTCTAGCAAAGTCATCAGAAGATCAAAAGCAATTGAAAAACGAATTAGAAAAGATATCTGTATGGTGAGAAAATTGACACATGACCCTTATTAATGAAAAATGTGAGGTCATCCACATGAGTGCTAAAAGGAATCCGTTGAACTTCGGTTCCGTGATAAATCAATGGAATGTAAAGGACGCAAATTCAACTAATTAACTTGGAATTACAGGTACGAACAACTTAAATTGGAAAGAACACATAGAAGATGTTCCGAGGAAGGCGAACCAAAGACTGCGATTCATTGGCAGAGTACTTAGAATATGCAACAGATCTACTAAAGAGGCTGCTTACACTTCGTTTATCCGCCCTCTTTTGGAGTACTCATGCGCGGTGTGGGATCCTTAACAGATAGGATTAACGGAGTACACCGAGAAAGTTCGAAGAAGAGCAGCACGCTTTGCGTAATGGGAAATAGGGGAGAGAGTGTCGCGGACGTCATCCAGAATTTGGGGTGGACATCAACAAAACAAAGGCGTTTCTCGTTGCAGCGCGATCTGCTCACGAAATTTCAGTCACCAACTTTCTCCTCCGAATGCAAACATATTTTATTGGCGCCTATCCGCATAGGGAGAAATGATCATATTAATAAAATAAGGGAAATCTGAGCTCGCACGGAATGATACAGGTGTTCGTATTTTCCGCGCGCTATTCCGGATTGGAATAACAGAGAATTATTGTGAAGGTGGTACGATGAACCCTCTGCCAGGCACTTAAGTGTGATCTGCAGAGTATCATTGTAGATGTAGATGGTACCACCATTAAGGCAATAGTAAACACAGCTGGACGACGAGCGACTGACCAGCCTATGTTCACATCGAGCATCGCTAGCGTGACACCTTCTTGCGCACCACTGTTCACGAGCACACACCACGGGTAGCAGACATTTGCGTACAGCCAGCATGGTCTTCACTGGAACCAGACGTCAGGCACTGTCCGCCTACTCGCACCAGGAACCGGTGTCTGCGTGTTGATAACAAGCTACTGCTAGCTGTACACAGCTATCCCGAGTGTTCACATCATTTAGAAGACCAAAAAATGAACGGAACTTGTATGTAGGCTGTTTATGTTTTCTTATTGGCAACGTTACGTAGCGCTCTGTATGAAAATGACTGGCTGTGCTGTGTGCAGTCTGTGGCTAGTTTGCGTTGTTGTCTGCCATTGTAATGTTGGGCAGCGGCAGCTGGATGTGAACAGCGCGTAGTTGGAGGTGAGCCGCCAGCAGTGGTGGATGTGGGGAGAGAAATGGCGGAGTTTTGAAATTTGTAAGACTGGATGGCATATATATATTGATTACTAAGGTAAATACATTGCTTGTTCTCTATTAAAATCTTTCGTTTGCTAACTATGCCTTTCAGTAGTTAGTGCCTTCAGTAGTTTGAATCTTTTATTTAGCTGGCAGTAGCGGCGCTCGCCGTATTGCAGTAGTTCGAGTAACGAAGATTTTTGTGAGGTAAGTGATTTGTGAAAGGTATAGGTTAATGTTAGTCAGGGCCTTTCTTTTGTAGGGATTATTGAAAGTCAGATTGCGTTGCGCTAAAAAATATTGTGTGTCAGTTTAAGCACAGTCATGTATAATTTTTCAAAGGGGACGTTTCAAACTGTTCTCTTGCACGCGTCCGATATTCTTGCATTTAAGTTCTGGGTTTGCTGTGATAGATCTCACTGTCCTAATCTTATTTCCATTCATATGATATACGGTAATATGAAATTTTCGACTCAAAATCCGTTATCAGAACAGATGGCAAGGTACAATATGTCCCAATATGTCCCACTCACTGCGTAGCTTGCCCAGCTGAGACGTACGTCCACTCCCTTCCTCCTCCCGGGAACTACCCGACCGCTTGGGGTGGCCAAGATAATCAGATATCTGTTAAAAACCACAGTGACTGAGAAACTGAGGACTGCATAATAACAGTTTTACAGTCTTCGGTTGCGGTTTCAGTCACAAGTAGAAGCCACAAATAGCAACTAAAAGCAGCTTATAGCATTCAACGCCGTGTGCCATCTATTGGCTGAAGTTCGTACCTCTTTCTAAAGATGTTGTCGTGTCTGCTGTGATTTAGTGATACGTCACAGCTGGTATTTGCAAGTAGCAACTGAAAGTGGTATTTAACATTCAAAACAATGTGCTGTTTGTTAACCGACGTTCGTAATGTATAGTGGATTTTAAACCACGGGACGCGGCTGGAAGTTAGAGAAAATTTTATCATCTTGGTTATCGCAAAGGCTGTGCGAGATGGGTTCTGCGGATGCTTACAGAAGGACAAAAAACTCATCGAATGGAAATTTTTCAGGATCTGCTGGACCAATATGCAGCTGAAGGTGACAATTTTCTGAATAGCATCGTCACTGCAGAAGACACGTGGTGTCACCACTATCATTCGGAATCAAAAACTCAGTCCACGGAATGGCGACATACGAATTCTCCGTCAAAGAAGAAATTCAAGACACGGCCGTCTGCGGTCAAATTGACGTGCACAGTCATCTGGCATATTCAGGATGATGTTCTTTTGGATGTCCTGGAGCCTGAAAAACTGTCAATTTAGTACGCTACAAGACGGCACTGACTAAGCTGAAAGCCCGAGTTTCCAGGGTAAGGCCAGACAGGAAGAGCAACTTTCACCTGTAACAAGATAACGCCAGGTCCCACACCAGTTCTGCCACCGCACAACTCACTGCGAAATTCGGCTTGACGGTCTCACCACATCCACCACTAAGTCCAGATTTAACGCCTCGAGACTTCCTTCTCTGTGGGGCTATGAAAGATGGACTACGTGGCGAACATTATCAAGACTTGGATGCTGTTTTGGAAGCTGTAAGAAAGCGGTTAGTCTCAGCTTGTTCCGATTTTTACAAGCGCAGCATGCAGGCTTTGGTTTATGGTCTCCAAAGTGCACTACGAGCTGGTGGTGACTATGTGGGAAAATGACGGTAGCCCTTTTTAGCTATTATGTTGTGATCTATGTATCTCCTGTAGTTTCCATGAATAAAAATAGGAGACGTTACTTACGGAACGATCCCCGTAACTGGCTGGGCTATGGCTCTTCTGAGCGTCGAACTGTGAAAATTTTACAGCAGAAAATGCTGCTCCTCTTCCCTGGGCTAATATTTAGGTATTTAATAAGCAAAGCATGCCCTACCACTTAACACTGAAAAAAGGCATCTCACTCTCCTCCTATCCCTTTCTGTGGCGAATGACGTGAGTTCTCATTTCAACATTCCTGTTTCTCTGTCTAGACTACAGTTCATTATTATTACGAAATCCTGGCAGTTTTAACGTTGCATAAGCAGTTGGTTTTTGTGACGACATTGCTCAGTGGCGTTTCAAACCTACAAAGCGTCCCAAAACTGCGGGTCCCCACTCCATTTTAGAGGTAGCATCCACAGCATCTGGCTTTCCCTCTCATTCCACATCTACACTGTAAAAAACACTCGTGGCTGTGGGCCTTGTGCCACAGAAAAATCTGTGTTTGCCTGTGGCGCTTTGGGTGGCCAGCAGTGACACTGAAAAAAAACTGTGCAGTAGCCAATGAACTGTGCGCCTTCCAGAGTTCCCTTCCGAGAACCACTCCAAGGACTGAGGCCTAAAACACTCCATAGCACTGTCACCTTCTCCCTATTTGCTTTCAACCTACTCTCATTTATACAGGGCATGCAAGTTCTAATAAAAGAGCAAATGATCTATAAATTGCATTAGTCAGCTAGTGACATCCTTTGTACTTTTATACATTACATTTTGCAGTGTCGATTAATTATTCCCATCGAATAGGCCTCTGCATTAAGATTCTACATATGTTACGGGACTCTTTCCGAAAAAACCGTAACATAACAAATCTGATGTTAGATAATGGACAAGGCTCCAACAGGTATTTTTATTCGTGTTACACACATGTACTCAACATATGAAATTCACGGGGCGTGGGGGATGGGGTGGTATACTTGGTGTCCCACTCAAATCTCCCTGATTTCAAAGACCCAGGAAACAAAACTGCAGTAGATACGACAATGAAAAATGCACCACATAGTAAAGCATCTCAAGGAATTTATTTATTTATCATCAATACATTTCTACATTTGTAGCACGAGGAATATTGAGTCTATATCCAATTTCTTGCTAAGTTCTATGTAACATTTCCTCTGTTATTGTTGCAATCCCATTAGTGATACGATCTCGCAACGTAGAAATATCGTGCACTTTGGTCGCATTCACGCGGTCATTCACGAATCCCCACATGAAGAAATCAAGCAGCGTAATGTCAAGTGAATGTGGTGGCCAGGCAATGGGTCCTCCACGTCCGTTCCAACAATGGGAAATTTCCTACCCAGGAACTTGCGAACAGCCATTGACCAACGCGGCGGAACTCTATCTTGTTGAAAAATGATGTTGGGTTGCAAGTCTCGTATCTGAGGGTACACAAAGTAAAAATGTAAATGTCGTGTGACTAGGTCCTCCCATCGGGTAGACCGTTCGCCGGGTACAAGTCTTTTGATTTGACGCCACTTCGGCGATTTGTGCGTCGATGGGGATGAAATGATGATGATTAGGACAACACAACACCCAGTCCCTGAGCGGAGAAAATCTCCGACCCAGTCGGGAATCGAACCCGGGCCGTTGGGATTGACATTTTGTCGCGCTGACCCATGCACTGTTTGTTCCGCAAAGAAGAACGGTCCAACAATCCTGCCGTGCATTAGCCCGCATCAGATGCATAGTTTAGGTCTATCACGAACCTGACACACAATATTTTTAGTGCAACGCAATCTGACTATCAAAGATCCCTGCAAAAGAATGGCCCTGAGTAACATTAAACAATACCTTTCAGAAATCACTTACCTAACAAAAATCTTGGTTACTCGAACTACTGCAATACAGCAAGAGCCACTACTGCCGGCTAAATAAAAGATTCAAACTACTGAAGGCACTAACTACTGAAAGGCATAGTTAGCAAACGAAAGATTTTAATAGAGAACAAACAATATATTTACCTTAATACCATCAAAAGTCATAATATATATATATGAGTTCATAACATCCATTCTTACAAATATCAAAACTCCGCCATTTCTCTCTCCACATCCACCACTGCTGGCGGCTCACCTCCAACTGCGCAACGCTACGCGCTGTTAACATCCAGCTGCCGCTGCCCAACACTACAATGGCAGACAACAATGCAAACTAGCCACAAACTGCACACAGCACAGCCAGTGATTTTCATACAGAGCGCTACGTAACATTGCCAATAAGAAAACATAAACAGCCTACTTACACGTGTTCAATGACAAAGTGCGGATTTTGCGAACCCTAAATCCAAATATTATGCCTATTAACCCTTACTGATAGATGAAAGGTTGCTTCATCTGAGAATAAACATCTATACAGGAAGCAGGCATCCATATCAATACGCTGCAGCATATCCACAGCAAATTGTTGTCGGCGTGGTTTGTTGTTTGGCGTCAGATGTTGCAGAATTTGCACTTTGTAAGCACACATACGAAGACGCTGATGAACTAAACGAAGCAATGTTGATCGAGATGCATCAAGTTACCTAGATGCTTGACGAATTGACTTACATAGGCTTGTGAGAAACGTTTGTCTGATGTTCTCCACTGTCTCTTGTGTAACTCCGTAATTTGCACCACCAGAATGTTTCAGAACACTTCCTGTTGCCAGAAACTTTCTGTTCCATCCCTTAATTGTGTTCACATCAGGTGGATCACATTAATGCACAAGACAATTATTTATTTGGGCAGTAATCGGCGATTTTGTTTCTGCAAACCACGCTACTGCTTGCGCGCGCTGCTGTGGAGTCGCCATTTTTTCTTTATGCGACCATGCTGCACTCTGGCGACGATACTTGTCACTTCTGATGCGGGAAGATAAATTCTTTGAGATGCTCTACAATGTGGTGCGTTTTTCATTGTCGTATTTACTGTGTTTTTTTTTCTCCTGGGTGCTTGAAATCAGGGAGGTTTGAGTGGGACACCCTGTACTATGTACCTTTTATCAAATGTTTAAGAATAGCGAATTCACAAGATGGATTTTTTTTTCACCACTACTATACACAGGTAAACTTTCGTCAATAACTTCACGTATTGCGGTTAAAATGTTCGTGATATCAACTTTTAACAGGAAACTTCTTACGTCCCACTTTTTTTGCATGCATATACATCAATCTTAAACACATATCTACGTCATTATCAATTACTCAGTAACTACATGGTATAATATTTATGGGTAAGGGACAGCTTTAACGAGGGGAGAGTGAAACTTTTATCATCCACATTCTTTTCACATTTATTTATTATTCCTTTGGAACTGTATAATGGCTTCAATGACATATTGTTGAAGTACTCTGTTCGCAGACTTTACAGCGAGAACGCATCATTTGGTTGCAGTGACACAGTTCACGTGGTCAGAAACACAAGTTAGCACATATTCGTATACTTCACCGCATCAGTTCGTTGTTACTTATGATTAACCATAGTGTGACATCTACGGTGATAAATTGCAGAAATCGCATTTTAACACTGATGAGGGATACAAGTTGCGGATTCGTAAACTGTGACAGATCGCAGTTACCGAAAAGTAACATTCGCAGAAATCACTGCTATCGGACAGTTACAGTGGTCGCCCTGGACGAAGGGACTGTCTGCTCCAGGAAGGCGTAGCAGCACAGTTACACAGATACGCTTGACAAGTTGAACCCTCCAGATGCAAATTATAGCTACAGCTGCCACTATGAAGGACGAAAGTGACAGTTCTTAACAGTTCCTGTCGTTTCAACATGGAGATAAATCCGTCCCCAATTTGTTTCTAGAGCCGCGGCCATTAGCCAGCATGGCTGCAAAAGTGATAAAACAACTGCGTGAGGCCTGCATTGTCGCGATCAAGGGATTCGCTTCTCCTCCACGACAGACAGCAACGAGTCAAAAAAAAATTTCAGCAGTTTGTGTTGTATGCTACTCACTGAATAACGTCCGCGGGACCCGTCCCTTCTGCCTAGAAATGAACTTGAAAGCGAACCGTTTTCTGAACTTAGAGGAAATGAACGGGAAATGCACGAAGGCACTAACGGCAAAACGTCGAACAATTTTTTACCCATATGGACACTAATCCGAAAGTGATGTAATTTTATAAATGTGCTAAGAAGTGTGACACTGTAATGCAATTTTTATAAAGAGGAAGACAGTTTCTGTTAGAGAAAGTTTTTAATAGATGTGGACGGTTGTAGCTCTTCCTATGGTGCGCATCGTAAAGAGAAGTTTCATTTACACGACTCATTAAAATAACGCATCTCTACAATATCTGTGTAGAGCAGGCTATTTATAGATGAGATATATGTTTTTACACCACGATTGATGGCGCACTGGCAGACGCTCAATGCTGTGTGTTATTTTTGGTGTCAACATTCCAGACCACGTATGTCACTTATACGGCGGTTTTGTAGTGGATCAGTGGATAAATAACCTGAAACAATTTGTGTTAACTTTGAATTATATTTTTCGCTCAAGAAGTACACTTAGCACTCAAGAAAAAATGCTGTCCTGACGGTGAGAAGAAGAAAATAGACAAACAGTAGAATTGTGACCCAAAAAATCTGAAGGTGTTTTTCACGTTTTCGAGAGCCTCGTTAGTATTTACAGCCTCGCATTCACGTCTACCGTTCTCACTTCTATTCTATTAGCATTTAAGCAGTCTAACTGTGAGAAAGGAAAAAATACACTCCTGGAAATGGAAAAAAGAACACATTGACACCGGTGTGTCAGACCCACCATACTTGCTCCGGACACTGCGAGAGGGCTGTACAAGCAATGATCACACGCACGGCACAGCGGACACACCAGGAACCGCGGTGTTGGCCGTCGAATGGCGCTAGCTGCGCAGCATTTGTGCACCGCCGCCGTCAGTGTCAGCCAGTTTGCCGTGGCATACGGAGCTCCATCGCAGTCTTTAACACTGGTAGCATGCCGCGACAGCGTGGACGTGAATCGTATGTGCAGTTGACGGACTTTGAGGGAGGGCGTATAGTGGGCATGCGGGAGGCCGGGTGGACGTACCGCCGAATTGCTCAACACGTGGGGCGTGAGGTCTCCACAGTACATCGATGTTGTCGCCAGTGGTCGGCGGAAGGTGCACGTGCCCGTCGACCTGGGACCGGACCGCAGCGACGCACGAATGCACACCAAGACCGTAGGATCCTACGCAGTGCCGTAGGGGACCGCACCGCCACTTCCCAGCAAATTAGGTACACTGTTTCTCCTGGGGTATCGGCGAGAACCATTCGCAACCGTCTCCATGAAGCTGGGCTACGGTCCCGCACACCGTTAGGCCGTCTTCCGCTCACGCCCCAACATCGTGCAGCCCGCCTCCACTGGTGTCGCGACAGGCGTGAATAGAGGGACGAATGGAGACGTGTCGTCTTCAGCGATGAGAGTCGCTTCTGCCTTGGTGCCAATGATGGTCGTATGCGTGTTTGGCGCCGTGCAGGTGAGCGCCACAATCAGGACTGCATACGACCGAGGCACACAGGGCCAACACCCGGCATCATGGTGTGGGGAGCGATCTCCTACACTGGCCGTACACCACTGGTGATCGTCGAGGGGACACTGAATAGTGCACGGTACATCCAAACCGTCATCGAACCCATCGTTCTACCATTCCTAGACCGGCAAGGGAACTTGCTGTTCCAACAGGACAATGCACGTCCGCATGTATCCCGTGCCACCCAACGTGCTCTAGAAGGTGTAAGTCAACTACCCTGGCCAGCAAGATCTCCGGATCTGTCCGCCATTGAGCATGTATGGGACTGGATGAAGCGTCGTCTCACGCGGTCTGCACGTCCAGCACGAACGCTGGTCCAACTGAGGCGCCAGGTGGAAATGGCATGGCAAGCCGTTCCACAGGACTACATCCAGCATCTGTACGATCGTCTCCATGGGAGAATAGCAGCCTGCATTGCTGCGAAAGGTGGATATACACTGTACTAGTGCCGACATTGTGCATGCTCTGTTGCCTGTGTCTATGTGCCTGTGGTTCTGTCAGTGTGATTATGTGATGTATCTTACCCCAGGAATGTGTCAATAAAGTTTCCCCTTCCTGGGACAATGAATTCTCGGTGTTCTTATTTCAATTTCCAGGAGTGTATTTTAAAAATCCAATGAACATATATACGATAAAATTCGTATCTTCTCTACTTCTTATACAACATTTGCCCAGAGAGGCTGCTGGAAACAGGAATTTGTTATTGAATTGTCACAGCAGCCAGACGTTTAGTATCAGTTCATCTTCCATATTCTGTGACGCAAATATCCAGCACAAGTTTAAAAGCGATAAGTCTATTTAATGTCATTTACATTCTGTCCGCTGTAGCACTGTTCATCAAGTTCAAATTTTCACTGATTTACGTTGTACATTTACGTTCCATGAGAATCGAGATACAAACGTTTTGGTTGTTACAAAAACGTGGTATTCATCTCTTTGTTGAATTAACCTTACAGGACACAACTGAGCCAAGAAATTACAATAAATACTACATTCTAGTCAATACCATAACTCTTTTTGCATATAAGACGTTGACCTTGAGTGAAGTGGAAGGTACGAACAAGCACAAAGGTATTACAAATCTCGCAAATAGTAAAATTCGAATTACAGACAACATTACAAATCTTACTGGTAGTTTCCTGTTAACGACACTGCCCTTATTTATTGTTTTGCTTGTACAGTTGATGTTAAATTCTTCCTGTCCGTTCAGCTGATTCGTACCCACACCGTGAACCATTTTTGATACAACTTTCGTGATAACCCCATTACACAGGCTGGGAGGATACGAAAGCGTTAAGGGGTAACCCAGAGTAGTAATGTCATTGGTCGTTTGATTATATTTATTAGAATAACAAATAATATTAAACACGTAATGGTCAGACTCCCTGTTTACAAACAAGCAAAGCGCAAATATGTCAAAAGCGTATAACAGAGATACACACACAATAAAGAACAGTAGCATTTCACGTTATGAAAATGGTACAAATGCTGCCTCGGAGCCTATTCCCACATTCAGTGTGCACTCCATTGAGCTATGCTGCTAATAGCGGAAACTGCTAGAATTTATAATACAAGCAGTAATTTCATAAAAGGCAACAAATGATTTCATAGTAAGGTTAATAGTTCCTTATACTGAAACGGTCGCTTAGAACAATTATACATGACTGTGCTTAAACTGACACACAATATTTTTAGCGCAACGCTATCTGACTTTCAAAAATCCCTACAAAAGAATGGCCCCAACCAACATTAACATATACCTTTCACAAATCACTTACTTGACAAACATCTTGGTTACTCGAACTACTGCAATACAGCAAGCGCCACTACTGCCAGCTAAATAAATGATTCAAACTACGGAAGGCACTAAGTACTGATAGGCATAGTTAGCAAAATGAAAGATTTTAATAGAGAACAAACAATTTATTTACCTTAATAGTGTTGAAAAATCATAATATACAAAGCAGTTCATGACATCCAGTCTTACAAATTTCAAAACTCCGCCAATTTTCTCCCCACATCCATCATTGCTGGCGGCTCACCTCCAACTGCCCAACGCTACGCGCTGTTCACGTCCAGCTGCCCAACACTACAATGGCAGACAACAATGCAAACTAGCCACAGACTGCACACAGCACAGCCAGTGATTTTCATACAGAGCGCTACGTAACGTTGCCAATAAGAAAACATAAACAGCCTACTTACATAGCCCCCATGCTCCCTACAAAAAATTTTACAAATTGTTTTGTGCAGTGGCCAATAATGATTTGATAAAATTTTTCATAATTACAATAACAAAGATATCAAATGCACACACTTATTGATACAATGTTGGTCAAAAGCTAAAATTTTCTCACAGTCCATAAAGACAGTCCTGATCATTCATCACAGTAAAATTGTAGTGTTTTTTTTTTCTCAAAGTCTGAGCAGTAAAAGAGAATGCACACGGAGGTAGAGGATTTCCATGCAGTCTTGAAGAAGTAGTGTAGTCCTTCCAACGGAAAGACAGTGCTGACTCTTGACATGCAGACAGGTAATGGGCCACAACAGAGCAAACCCACAGCAGAGTCAGTCGAAGTTTTGAAGAATATTAGTGTGTGCATTTGATTTCTGTGTTATTGTAATTAAAATTATGAAAAATTTTTTCAAATCTGTATTGGCCACTGCCCAAAACAATTTGTAAAATTTTTTGTGGGGAGCATGGGGGCTATGTAAGTAGGCTGTTTAGGTTTTCTTATTGGTAACGCCACGTAGCGCTCTGTATGAAAATCATTGGCTGTGCTGTGTGCAGTCTGTGGCTAGTTTGCATTGTTGTCTGCCATTGTAGTGTTTGGCAGCTGGATGTTAACAGCGCGTAGCGTTGGGCAGTTGGAGGTGAGCCGCCAGCAGTGGTGGATGTGCGGAGAGAAATGGTGGAGTTTTGAAATTTGTAAGACTGGATGTCATGAACTGCTATGTATATTATGATTTTTCAACGCTATTAAGGTAAATACATTGTTTGTTCTCTATTAAAATCTTTCATTTTGCTAACTATGCCTATCAGTAGTTAGTGCCTTCCGTAGTTTGAATCTTTTATTTAGCTGGCAGTAGTGGCGCTCGCTGTATTGCAGTAGTTCGAGTAACCAAGATTTTTGTGAGGTAAGTGATTTGTGAAAGGTATAGGTTAATGTTAGTCAGGGCCATTCTTTTGTAGGGATATTTGAAAGTCGGATAGCGTTGCGCTAAAAATATTGTGTGTCAGTTTAAGCACAGTCACGTATAATTGTTCTAAGGGACCGTTTCAATACCAAGAATACAAGTGAATACACTGTTAACGCATAAAATTCCCCCCCCCCCCCCCCCATTATTTTTATATAAAAATTCTTTTAACTGAATAACACCAAAGTGCCTGTAGAGAATACAAGGTGAAAGCAGTACATTGGCAGTTCAGGCTAAAGCCAGTTAAAAGAAGCACTTTCAAGTAAACTATGAATCCCTGATGGTTGAGAGAAATCTTGTACAGTACAGTTACTTAAATCTAGAATTTGAATAAGCAAGACGTTGTGAGGGAAAGGGTACAATTCTGAATAAGAATACAGGGCGTAAAATACACAAGAGGACTTAGGTTGCTCGTTGCAACAGATGACCTGGATTACTGTGCTTAGGCCAGTCCCCCGCACTTCGACATAAGTTAACAGACAATAAGGTGGTACGTAACATCAACAGGTTCCCGCGCCCTTGAGGCGTAGACAAGTCGGCTGCAAGCTGAGCCAAGTTAGTGCTGGTAGCAAATGCCACAAAATAAGCGAGGGCCAAATAAGCGGTTTAACAATAATAAATGAAGCCCTTACAAGAACATACCAAAAAAAGCAAGTTGTCTTTAACTCTGGTAACAAATGTCTCTAACCAATAATAGAGAACATCATAATTAAAGACAGTCTCCAGCCTTAACCAAATGGTTATTCACAACTATAATCACGAATTCAGTGACAAATATAGCTGATAACTGTCAGACCACCAAACAGTTTGTTGGTGTATATTACAATAAGGCAAGAAGGAACAAGCTTACCTCTACAGAAGTGGAATTAAACAGATTATCACGCCCATTAATTGTTTACGCAACACTAAGCAAGGACATCTGTAACACAATTTGCATATGTATTAGACATACAAAGTTTAAAGCAACTCCGAAACCGATAAAAAAAGACAACTGCCAAAATGACCAACAGCAGAAAACACAGCTAGTAAATTTAACTAACTTTAGACTTAGATCTTTATATGGCTAAGTAAACATTACAGTTTAATCAGAATATCACATAGGTATCCACAAGAAAACTCAGACCCAGTTGCACCACAAAATTATTTAAATAACACTGAAGGACTAAACTTCAGTTAACAACCCTTATTAAAAAGAAACGCATGGCCACCAACATTTAAATAAGTCAGGGCAATCTTCAAAGCAATCGCCAATACAATAAAAGGATGAATAACATTAGTTAAATACCTGTCTTCGGCCACTGTAACTGGACTTAAGCGACCGAACCACACACGTAATGATTAACGCAGAAAACAACACTCAGAGGCAGTGAAAGGCGCAAATACAGAATTAATGAAAAGTACCAACAAATAAAAGGGTCTCAGTCAGTAATCACATTAAATTCAGCCCTTCATGAAGCCACCAAGACCAGGGAAAACTTAGAAGCCGTCGTAGTACGAGCACTCTGCATGAAAGGTGCAAACGGCTAGGCAAGTTGGATATTGTCAGGGCAGCACTAAATATTTTGTCGCTCGTAGCACTGAACCGCCCGAATCACAAACCAGTGGACGTCAAAACGGATTGAATCCATACAAACGGGCGCCGTCTCGCCAGAAATTGCAGCAGGCGAGTAGCGGTAAGGCTATGAACAAAACAAGCACCCGAGAAATGTAGCAGCCGCTGGTTGTCTTGACACCCCCCCCCCCCTTCCCCGTGCTGGCTCCCACCGCGTTCCGCCCCCTGTTCGAAGCACCAGAAGTGTTGCTTTGTAACATCCCACCCGATTTTTGCGTGTGTTCGCCCCTGACAACAACTCACAAAGAAATTGGGAGTGGAACTGTACGCAAAAATGGATAAGGTTGGATTTCAGTGTGGCCCTGTCACCCTTAATTAATCTGCGGTGGTAGTGTTGACGATAAATCATACCTATTTTTTTACTTCCAAACAAGAACGATCACGAACACTTGGGGTGTTCAATGACAGCAAACACATACACAAAAATAAAATGAAGCAAAAGGGTGAATTCAGGATCAACTACTGAAAGTAAAGGCTCTACTAAATCACAATAATTTTATTATAACCTTCAGATCAATGCTGAATAAAACACAATGAACAATTTACAAATTATCCTCCTAACTGGCATTGGCAGTAACTGTGTTAAAAACGGTCCAAAACGCGATCTCTTATAACATATATGTGAAGAACCACTACACTCCAAAGTACCGTGAAACCTCTGTGGAAACAGCAATTGCAATTGATCCAACTGTTTAACGTTACTCCTAAAACAGGCCGAAGCGGGAGCGATCTCACCGTAATATCCCGGTTGTAGCGGCGGTCTGTCCGGCCCCGGTAGCTGAGTGGTCAACGTGACAGAATGTCAATCCTAAGGTCCCGGGTTCGATTCCCGGCTGGGTCGGAGATTTTCTCCGCTCAGGGACTGGGTGTTGTGTTGTCCTAATCATCATAATTTCATCCCCATCGACGCGCAGGTCGCCGAAGTGGCGTCAACTCGAAAGACCTGCACCAGGCGAACGGTGTACCCGCCGGGAGGCCCTAGCCACACGACATTTCATTTCAGCGGCGGTCTGCAACGGCGACGGCGCGGCTGTGCTATCGGCGTGTGGCGTCTCGGAAAGTACAATCCTGCAGTATTCGAATACCAGACTGCTGTCCCTAAACTTCTCTAATTGCGACAATGTTTCCGTCAGCAATGAGCTAACGTCCACTCAGAAATAAAGACCAAGAGGGGAGATGACTTGGCTGACGTCCTCTCAGTACGAGAGCCCAGAACGGAAGACCACGACCGAGAGTCCAGCAAGGTCGCTCTTCAACTTTGTTTTCTCACCTCAACTGTTACCGAGCGAATCACATCACTAGAAGCTCTCAAAATACCCAGTATGCCAGTGCCGACCAATGTACGGCCTGGGAATAGATCTCTTTTCCACAATTCTTTTATTTCTACAAAATTTCACAAGCAAACTCCGCCCTCGCCGGCTGGGAAGAACCGCAGCTGTGGGCAATAACACGTTTACTGGAAGTTTTCTCCCAAGAGACCACTCGAGATTTTCCCGGCAAGATTCCCCGTCATAGCGAACACGGATTCTCGCATTGAAAGTTTGTTATTCGGAACTCCCGGCCTGCCCCACTTGAGTTACTCGAAGGCGTACAATTAGTGGGACATAGGCGAGAGCACGCACAAGAAAGCCCGTCCAGCTATCCACTGCTCTGTTTTGGTAAACACTTGAACACCTGCAGCCGCGCGTCCCTCAGATATTGGCGGCCACTGTGGCCTCTCTAAACGGATTACAGAAATCCCCCAGTTCACCATTCATACCGTCAGGCTGTGGCCTTTGGCGGCTAGGTGGGGACGTAGCTGAGCTCTGTCTCGCGTACCGCCTTTCCGCAAAATCTTATAATTACAAAATCGCGGAATTCTCGGGTGCCGATGCGTTTCCACATAGATTTCCTACACCGTAATTTAGAGTATTACTCCAACAAAACCTAAAGTGTCACGATAAATGGACTCACGTAAAGTGCAAGGCCGTTGCCACCTTACAGCTTCACAACGAGAATCGATACACAAAGACAAATGTGGCGCCATAGGTATATACGACTACGGAAGACATGGAAGAATCGGTAAGGAGCCGTCGTCACGGCTCAGTTGGCACAGTTATCGGATGCAGTACGCGATTGCTGAGGGTTACTGCCACATGATGTGACACTGCCACGTAAAGCAGGTACGAGCGCCATGACGGGTACCCAGTGGTGCAGCCATTATTGAATTGTGTTGTGGGTTGCTAGATTCGCTCCTGGGAGACTTCGACGACCCAACAGTTTTGCAGTTGAAGTCGAAGAGGCACAGGACACGAGAGATGCGGCAAGACCGTCAACGAGTGTAACTTTGGGACGCGTGTTTTAGGCTGCATGGACACTATTTTGAAAGTGACGCAATTTTGCAAACGCGCTTCGCAGTCTGTATGTGTGAGTGATTTACTCTTACGTCCTTTCTCGTATGTTGAGATATGAGAGCAACATATATAAAAAATTATATTTCTGCCACTTACGAATTGCTCATGCGATTTAAAGTTCAACATCGTGGCTAGCGAGACACGGAGGAGGATCAGTAGCAAATCGAAACTCGATTTAGCGCCAACCACATTTCAAGAGATCACGTTTAAATTACTACATAATTATCCTTATCACATTGGCCTACCTCTCATTGCTGTACATACGAAAGGCCGCACATCTCATTAGCTTCGGACAAGAAGCAGGTAGTATAAGAAAAACGAATATCAGTCAGGATAAACACGCTGAGTCAAAGGGACTAATTATAATATTTAAACAGCCACATATCGTGAAGCTGTTTACATCCAAGGTTACTGCCAGTGCATAGCGCCTGTGACTTCGTTAGAAAGAACTGCCCGTATCAGTTCTTTTCAAGGTTAGTTATTTGTGGATTTAATTACACCTAAGCAGGCATTTCTCCTTCTTCTTGTTATATTCGTTATGACCCTTTCAGTTACTATAGTTAAATTTACTATGGGTTTGTCAACAGTAATGGCAGAAAGAATGAAAAGATAGTAACTACACAAACACAACACCAGTTATGTTTGTATTTGAAGAGTAAAATTATAGCAGTAATTAGCGGGTAGTTTGGCCTACGTTGCAAGTCGTGGAGGTAATGGTCGTCAGTGATGAGAAAGGATACGGTAAGCTAAAGTGGCGTAGAGAAATAGTGGAGTGTAGGTACTGGAGTGAGGAGAAACAGCAAAATGAAACAAGCGATTGAAAGAAACTGCAACAAGAAATGTAATATTGCTGAAGGCTAGGCAAAATGAAATTGTCACTGTGTTAAAGCATCTTAGAAGAATTACGAGGATGAATAATGTTTATTGTTTTTCTATGTAATAAGTGAGATTTGGTAGTAAAACTCGACTGTAGCTATCTAATCTTGAAACAAACCTGTGAACGGTTTTATGAACGACTGAAACGAATGTTTTATTTCAGTTGTAAGATCTCATTTTTTCGGCAATTATAGCCGCAAAGAATAGTATTTCTATGGCTGGTTCGTTCATCATTTCGAAAGTCTACTAACGGCCTGACGGTGTCCTCCATTAATCAAAGAACGGTGATCGGACTCTTGGAGTAGGCGGTGCTTCTATGACTGGAGAGAGTCAAGCCCCTAGAAAGGAGCCGCCTGTTACTAGAAACATGCAGCTTCAAGAAGAGAAAATCCGCCCATGTCCAGCATGATTTGTTACAGAGTGAAATGCCCGAAGTAAGCTATGGAGTTAAACACCTATAAAACTTTATGGCGTTTAGAAGATATAAACGAAATGGAGACTATGTCAGACACGCAGTGTGTTAATCTTTAATAAAAACGAATGCTATCTTTTGATGAGAATCATACACGACAAGAATGAATTTCCCATACAACCAGTTAAAAATCTCTATGTGGGTATAGTCCTAGCCCAACAGGTCCAAAACATTCAAGATAACTGAGATTCTAACAAAGAACCTCCTTTGTTTACAGTTTCCTTTTGACAGTAGCTCGTTAGATACAAATTCTTCTTGAATGTCTGTCTGAGTTTTTTAACAGATTTAACAGAAAATATTCATGTAATAGATCTAAATCACAATACAGTGAGAAATGGCTCTGAGCACTATGGGACTTAACTACTGTGGTCATCAGTCCCCTAGAACTTAGAACTACTTAAACCTAACTAACCTAAGGACATCACACACATCCATGCCCGAGGCAGGATTCGAACCTGCGACCGTAGCAGTCGCGCGGTTCCGGACTGCGCGCCTAGAACCGCTAGACCACCACGGCCGGCGCAATAATACAGTAAACTGAACATTTTATGCGAATAATTTCAGTATGAGTGGCGCCATACTGTCATTGCACTTGTGAAATTACGAAATATTCTTCAAGCAACTACCTGAGGTGTGATAACCATTTTATTCCCCTACACATTTCGAACCAGAATCATTTTCAAGTGGTTTTGGATCACCTTCGGGAAAATTGCAGTTAAAACGGATTAACCGATGTGTCAAATATTTGAGGCCGTCGATGTTCATGAATGTATACTTGCAAAACAGAGTTCTGCAATTGTTGTCAAAAGGAACGCCTGATACATGTTTGCTAACAATGTTACACGCATACTTCAGACAGTTTCTTGGCGATTCATACCCCGTTAGAGATAAAAGTTAGTAATAGGTCTCAGTTTATTCTGGTGAAACCGGTTGTTGCGCTAGAGATCGTTGTGGAGCATTTCTTCGCAAGGTATTATTCACTGCAGGGAACAAATCAGCCTTTCTCGATCAAAAATTTTCAGAAGTTTCCTTTCAGTAGCAAAAAAAAAAAAAACTAATATACCTTCATCACAGTACCATGAAAGTATTATTAAATTGAAACTTCCTGACAGATTAAAACTGTGTGCCAGGCCGAGACTCGAACTCGGGACCTTTGCCTTTCGCGGACAAATGCTCTACCAACTTTTTTTTTTTTTTAAATCTCATTTTGTTCGTTTTTCGTTCGTTGCATCTGTTCGGGGTGGATGTCGTGAGACATCCGTTTCAAGTTCGTCGTTGATCCATTTACTCAGTTTTTCTTTTTTTTATTACAGAGGGCAGGTACCCTCTGACCGAACACGCTGAGCTACCGTGCCGGCAATCAACTGAGCTACCCAAGCACGACTCACGCCCCGTACTCACAGCTTTACTTCTGCCAGTACCTCGTCTCCTACCTTCCAAACTTTTGGAAGGTAGGAGACGAGGTACTGGCAGAAGTAAAGCTGTGAGGACGGGGCATGAGTCGTGCTTGGGTAGCTCAGTTGGTAGAGCACTTGCCCGCGAAAGGCAAAGGTCCCGAGTTCGAGTCTCGGCCTGGCACACAGTTTTAATCTGTCAGGAAGTTTCATGTCAGCGCACACTCCGCTGCAGGGTGGAAATCTCATTCTATTATTAAGTTACTTAAAACATGTTAAGAGACTGGGTAATGTTAGCAACAAACAGTTAATAATAGTAATGAACATAGAACATACTAGGAACCCATTAACACTTTCATTTACAAAACGCAGATTAGATACTTCATTTGTGTGGTGGTATCGTCCGTAGCTGATTTGTAATTATTGAAGGTATTTTAATTCCGTCTTTCCAACTACATGCAAATGCGTGTTTTCGACTCGGAACGCATCCGTTGTATTAAAATGAAACACCATCATTGGTCACTTCTCACGTATGGTTTTCGCTCATATCAGGAAAGCCGTCTGTGTGCACGATTTTGAGGTGTTCCTTCACCTGGCGTGTTACATTAGATTTTTTCGCCTAAGGCTTTCAGAGGCATATAATATTCCCACTCGTTGACTGTTATGGATGTCATTAGACCATTCGTAATATGGCTTGACGTCACCCGATCATATTACTTCGCCTTTTGTGATTTTGGCCACTGTTTATCATTTCCGACTACTGACTCAGTAGTATCTACTCACAGAACTAAGTACAAACTGAAACCTTACTTGGGAACGATAGTGCATCGACTAGCTGTAGATACTGCAACTTGAAATGTCTGTGTAGGATGGTATGTTCCTTTTCTTTTTCTAATGAAGCATGGCTGTATTTATCGGAGTACGTGAGCGCGCTAAATAATCGATGTTGAAGTACTGAAAACTCTTATCATTACCTGAAGGGCTTCTGCATCATGTGAAATCAGCAGTGAGGTGTGCAGTTACTACTACACGAATTGTTGGGCCGTTTTCGACCAAATCATATATTCTGATTGGCGAGTTCAGTTACCGACAACAACAATATTGCAAGTTATTTAGCCAAGCAGCGCGTCGGTTCAATTACATAGGAAAATCTTGTTCGTTATTTTGAGACGTCTGAGATATTTTACAAAGGGGCAACGTATACTGGAGCACCTGCTGCTTTAAATTTGCGCCTACAGTCCGCGTACACCTGTGTCTGCAGGGAGTGTCATGATGAATGATAAATATTTAGGCATACGACAGAACGATCATTGGAAGCACACAAGTCCGGTAAACATGTGCTCTGAAGGGCACACTTTTATAGAGCTAGAAGCGCTTGCTCAGTAGAAGAGATGTGTTCCACATTAGCGAAGATGAAGTGCTCATAGTTCTTAAGGTATGGTCCTTGGAGCCCATGATTAGCAGACTTTTTTTGCTCTTCTGGTCCTTACTACCACCATTCCAAACATGGAAAACCAAGAACTTGCATTAGAAGAGATTTGCGCTACAGTTTCGACCAAGAAACTCATGGATCTTAAGATATGCATTTCAGAGCCTATGTGTATACAGGGTGGACCATTGATAGTGACCGGGCCAAATATCTTACGAAATAAGCATCAAACGAAAAAACTACAAAGAACGAAACTCGTCTAGCTTGAAGGGGCAAACCAGATGGCGCTATTGTTGGCCAGCTAGATGACGCTGCCATAGGTCAAAAGGATGTTAACGGCATTTTTTAAATAGGAACCCCTATTTTTTATAACATATTCGTGTATTACGTAAAGAAATATGAATGTTTTAGTTAGACCAACTTTTTCGCTTTGTGATAGATGGCGCTGTAATAGTCACAAACGTATAAGTACGTGGTATCACGTAACATTCGCCGGCCGGGGTGGCCGAGCGGTTCTAGGCGCTACAGTCTGGAACCGCGCGACCGCTACGGTCGCAGGTTCGAATCCTGCCTCGGGCAAGCATGTGCGTGATGTCCTTAGGTTAGTTAGGTTTAAGTAGTTTTAAGTTCTAGGGGAAAGTTGGTTAAAACCGGAAGTGAACAGTAACGAAATCCTAGACACAGAATGGAATATATACCGCAAGGATAGGATAAACGCCAATGGTGGAGGAGTATTTATAGCAGTAAAGAATTCAATAATATCCAGTGAAGTTATTAGCGAATGCGAATGTGAAATAATCTGGGTTAAGCTAAGTATCAAAGGTGGGTCAGATATGATAGTCGGATGCTTCTATAGACCACCTGCATCAGCAACCGTAGTAGTTGAGCGCCTCAGAGAGAACCTGCAGAACGTCGTGAAGAAGTTTCGTGATCATACTATTGTAATAGGGGGAGACTTCAATCTACCAGGTATAGAATGGGATAGTCACACAATCAGAACTGGAGCCAGGGACAGAGACTCTTGTGACATTATCCTGACTGCCTTGTCCGAGAATTACTTCGAGCAGATAGTTAGAGAACCAACTCGTGAAGCTAACGTTTTAGACCTCATAGCAACAAATAGACCGGAACTTTTCGACTCCGTGAATGTAGAAGAGGGTATCAGTGATCATAAGTCAGTGGTTGCATCAATGACTACAAGTGTAATAAGAAATGCCAAGAAAGGAAGGAAAATATATTTGCTTAACAAGAGTGATAGGGCACAAATCGCAGAATATCTGAGTGACCACCATCAAACGTTCATTTCTGAGGAAGAGGATGTGGAACAAAAATGGAAAAAATTCAGAAACATCGTCCAGTACGCCTTAGATAAGTTCGTACCGACTAAGGTCCAAAGCGAGGGGAAAGATCCACCGTGGTATAACAATCATGTACGAAAGGTACTACGGAAACAAAGAAAGCTTCATCATAGGTTTAAGAGTAGTCGAATCATAGCTGATAAGGAAAAGCTGAACGAAGCGAAAAAGAGCTAAAGAGAGCAATGAGAGAAGCATTCAACGAATTCGAACATAAAACATTGGCAAACAATCTAAACAAGAACCCTAAAAAGTTTTGGTCATATGTAAAATCGGTAAGCGGATCTAAATCCCCTATTCAGTCACTCGTTGACCACGATGGCACCGAAACAGAGGACGACCGAAGAAAGGCAGAAATACTGAATTCAGTGTTCCGAAACTGTTTCACTGCGGAAAATCGTAACACGGGCCCTGACTTCAGCCGTCGCAAAATGGAAAATATTGAAATAAACGATATCGGAATTGAAAAACAACTGCTATCACTTAGTAGCGGAAAAGCATCCGGACCAGACGAGATACCCTTAAGATTCTACAGTGATTATACTAAAGAACTTGCCCCCTTTCTATCAGCAATTTATCGTAGATCGCTGGAAGAACGTAAAGTACCTAGCGACTGGAAGAAAGCGCAGGTCGTTCCCATTTTCAAGAAGGGTCATAAATCAGATGCGAATAATTATAGGCCTATTTCGCTTACGTCAATCTGTTGTAGAATAATGGAACATGTTTTGTGTTCTCGTATTATGACGTTCTTAGATAATACAAATCTCCTTCATCATAACCAACATGGATTCCGCAAACAGAGATCATGTGAAACTCAGCTCGCCCTATTTGCCCAAGAAATTCACAGTGCCGTAGACACTGGCGAGCAGATTGATGCCGTATTCCTGGACTTCAGGAAGGCATTTGATACGGTTCCGCACTTACGTTTAATGAAAAAAAATACGAGCTTACGGAATATCGGACCAGGTTTGTGATTGGATTCAGGATTTCCTAGAAGAAAGAACACAACATGTCATTCTTAACGGTTCAAAATCTGCAGATGTAGAGGTAATTTCGGGAGTACCGCAAGGAAGCGTGATAGGACCTTTATTGTTTACAATATACATAAATGACTTAGTTGACAACATCGGTAGCTCCGTGAGGCTATTTGCAGATGACACGGTTGTCTACAAGAAAGTAGCAACATCAGAAGACTCGTACGTACTCCAGGAAGACCTGCAGAGGATTAATGCATGGTGCGACAGCTGGCAGCTTTCCCTAAACGTAGATAAATGTAATATAATGCGCATACATAGGGGCAGAAATCCATTCCAGTACGATTATGCCATAGGTGGTAAATCATTGGAAGCGGTAACGACCGTAAAATACTTAGGAGTTACTATCCGGAGCGATCTGAAGTGGAATGATCACATAAAACAAATAGTGGGAAAAGCAGGCCCCAGGTTGAGATTCATAGGAAGAATTCTAAGAAAATGTGACTCATCGACGAAAGAAGTAGCTTACAAAACGCTTGTTCGTCCGATTCTTGAGTATTGCTCATCAGTATGGGACCCTTACCAGGTTGGATTAATACAAGAGATAGACATGATCCAGCGAAAAGCAGCGCGATTCGTCATGGGGACATTTAGTCAGCGCGAGAGCGTTACGGAGATGCTGAACAAGCTCCAGTGGCGGACACTTCAAGAAAGGCGTTACGCAATACGGAGAGGTTTATTATCGAAATTACGAGAGAGCACATTCCGGGAAGAGATGGGCAACATATTACTACCGCCCACATATATCTCGCGTAATGATCACAACGAAAAGATCCGAGAAATTAGAGCAAATACGGAGACTTACAAGCAGTCGTTCTTCCCACGCACAATTCGTGAATGGAACAGGGAAGGGGGGATCAGATAGTGGTACAATAAGTACCCTCCGCCACACACCGTAAGGTGGCTCGCGGAGTATAGATGTAGATGTAGATGTAGATGACCTCAGAAGTTAAGTCCCATAGTGCTCCGAGCCATTTTTGAACGTAACATTCCGCCCGTGCGGACGGTATTTGCTTCGTGATACATTACCAGTGTTAAAATTGACCGTTTACCAATTGCGGAAAAGGTCGATATCGTGTTGATGTATGGCAATTGTGATCAAAATGCCATGTATACTGCATCCTGGACGACATTATCCAAGTGTCCGGACCGTTCGCCGGATAGTTACGTTATTTAAGGAAACAGGAAATGTTCAGTCACATGTGAAACGTCAACCACGACCTGCAACAAATGATGATGCCCAAGTAGGTGTTTTAGCTGTTGTAGCGGCTAATCCGCACATCAGTAGAAGACAAATTGTGCGAGAATCAGGAATCTCAAAAACGTCGGTGTTGAGAATGCTACATTAACATCGATTGCACCCGTACCATATTTCTATGCACCAGGAATTGCGTGGCGGCGACTTTGAACGTCGTGTACAGTCCTGCCACTGGGCACAAGAGAAATTACGGGACGATGACAGACTTTTAGTACGCGGTCTATTTATAGACGAAGCGTCATTAACCAATAGCAGTAACGTAAACCGGTATAACATACACTATTTGGCGACTGAAAATCCACGATGGCTGCAACAAGTGGAACACCAGCGACCTAGGCGGGTTAATGTATGGTGCGGCATTATGGAAGGAAGGATAATTGGCCCCCATTTTATAGATGACAAAGGCGAGGCTCTGAGCACTATGGGACTTAACATCTGTGGTCAGCAGTCCCCTAGAACTTAGAACTACTTAAACCTAACTAACCTAAGGACATCGCACACATCCATGCCCGAGGCAGGATTCGAACCTGCGACCGTAGCGGTCACGTGGTTCCAGACTGAAGCGCCTATAACCGCACGGCCACATTATAGATGGCAATCTAAATGGTGCAATGTATTCTGATTTGCTATGTAATGTTCTACCGATGTTACTACAAGATGTTTCACTGCATGACAGCCGGCCAGAGTGGCCGAGCGGTTCTAGGCGCTGCAGTCTGGAACCGCGTGACCGCTGCGGTCGCAGGTTAGAATCCTGCCTCGGGCATGGGTGTTTGTGATGTCCTTAGGTTAGTTAGGTTTAAGTAATTCTAAGTTCTAGGGGCTGATGACCACAGCAGTTAAGTGCCATAGTGCTCAGAGACATTTGAACTATTTGAACTGCATGACAGAATGGCGATGCACTTCCAACATGTTGGATATCCGGCACATAGCTCGCGTGCGATTGAAGCGGTATTGAATAGCATAATTCATGACAGGTGGATTGGTCGTCGAAGCACGTTTACCGGATCTGACGTTCCCGGATTTATTTCTGTGGGGAAAGTTGAAGGATATTTGCTATCGTGATCCACCGACAACATGCGTCAGCGCGTTGTCAATGCATGTGCGAACATTACGGAAGGCGAACTACTTGCTGTTGAGAGGAATGTTGTTAAACGTATTGCCAAATGCATTGGGGTTCACGGACATCATTTTGAGCATTCATTGTATTAATGTGGTGTTTACAGGTAATCACGCTGTAACAGCATGCGTTCTCAGAAATGATAAGTTCACAAAGGTACATGTATCACATTGGAACAACGGAAATAAAATGTTCAAACGTACCTACGTTCTGTATTTTAATTTTAAAAACCTACCTGTTACCAACTACTCGTCTAAAATTTTGAGCCATATGTTTGTGAGTATTACAGCGCCATCTACGAAAAAGCGAAAAAAGTGGTCCAACCAAAACATTCGCATTTCTTTACTTACTACACGAATATGTAATAAAAAATGGGGGTTCCTATTTAAAAAAACGCAGTTGATATCCGTTTGTCCTATGGCAGCACCATCTAGCGGGCCAACCATAGCGCAATCTGGTTTCCCCCTTCAAGCTAGGCAAGTTTCGTTCTTTGTAGTTTTTTCGTATGATGCTTATTTCGTGATATCTTTGGCCCGGTGATGGTCAGTGGACCACCCTATATGCTTTTTTGCTTGTAATTACGGTTCCTGTTGCATCCGTGAATATTCAACATTCTTCGTGGGACATCCTGTATAGATATACACGAGAGGAGTGAGATAATTAAAGGATATTCCGTATCGTATAACAGATAAAGTCGTTAGCACGTTCCCATTCTTGTGTTGATTTCGCTGGTGTGGAAAGTTGCTCAGTATCAGGCGGACCGTTATTAACAGCTATTGGGCCGAACTCAGCTCCTCGCCAGATGGGCAGTAAAACACCTCGGCTCTGCTCGGCTCGCAGGTCGTGTAGTCGGCCAGTGGGGCGCGGCGTAGGCGAGCGGCCGCTCTCGCGATACGCATCCGCGCCGTTTTACGGCCCCGCTGGTGGGTGTGGCCTCGGGGCTTTCCAGAGATGGTTTACCTCGGTGGGCGTGGCCTCGGGGCTTTCCAGAGATCGTTTACCTCGCTGCGGCCGTTCGTTGTCCTAGACACGGCCTCTTTCTTCTCGCCTTCGCTCCAAGGCCTTAAATTGCTGTGGTCAGGTTCATTACCAACATTCATTGAATTCTCTGTTTTACTACTTATTCTTTTTAAATAAACAAGAGACAAGGGTCTTGTAAGAGCTATTTATTTAAATAACGTAGGAAGTTTTTATGGTCAAGAGATGCAATATATATGTTTACACTGCATATTTGGTAAAATTGAAAAAGCACTCCTTCTTCAGGCCACGAGTGGCCTACCGGGACCATCCGACCGCCGTGTCATCCTCAGGGGAGGATGCGGATAGGAGGGGCGTAGGGTCAGTACACCACTCTCCCGGTCGTTATGATGGTTTTCTTTGACCGGAGCCGCTACTATTCGGTCGAGTAGCTCCTCAATTGGCATCACGAGGCTGAGTGCACCCCGAAAAATAGCAACAATGCATGGTGGCCTGGATGGTCACCCATCCAACTGCCGACCACGCTTAACTTCGGTGATCTCACGTGAACCGGTGTAGCCACTGCGGCAAGATATTTGGTAACATCATGTGGTCTAATTTATACTATTACATGAAGACAAAGTGTTGTTTCCTAAAATCTCCGAATGTCCGCGACCGATTTTTTTTGAAACCTTATCACAAATTTCTAATCAACACTCGCACGAACGTAGAAAATATATTCTTAATGTACATAATATGTATCCACTTGCCTATACTAATAGAGAATGACAAAGTGCCATCAATCTATACTAAAAGACAATAAGGGAACGATACTTCGCTAACTTTCGTTTCAAAAGTGTTACATAATAAGAACCCATTCTTCTCTACTAATAAACAATGACTAACTTTCATCAGTCTCTACTTACGGACAATAACGAAACGATACATAACTGACTCTCGCCATCAGTCTATACTAATACACAACAACAAACTATTGCCTGATTTTAAATTGTGAATCAACCCACGGTTTTTTTTTTTTTTTTTTTTTTTTTATATATGTTACAATACAGCATCACCGGTCTATTGCGGTCTAACTGTGTTGGTGAGGCAGTAAATTTATCCACAGGGCAGTGACTGCGTCACTGCAATTCACTTTGGAGGTGTGGCGGTGGGACTTGTAGTCCTGTACCACCCTCTGACGATGACAGTACTACATGAGTCAGGCAGAAAAATTTAGCCTAACGTGGGCAGGTATGATTGGAAAGTATTGGACGTAGAATGGGGGCTAGTCCCGCCAAATGATGCGTCCGTGGTGGGCGCGCCAGACCTATCGTTAGCCATGGTCGGAATCCGATTCCTCTAGTATGGTTAGGGGAACCGGATGTCGATGCCAGCGGCGTGGAAGTGTGGTCCCAACGTGGCGTAACCCATGGACAGTGTCCCGCAAGGCATCCACTTTCTCATAGAGCCGCCGCGCGTTGTTGCGTATGGTCGTCTTTAGGGGGACGATATCAGCTTCCTCGTGGAGAGTGACAATTCTCGTGAGTGGCGGGGCGTGCAGACTCCACCTGAGCACCTTGTTCTGTAGGCGCTGCAATGTCCGCATCCTGGTGACACTAATCGTGGCCCATGCAGCAGATCCATACGTGAGGGCAGGCAGGATAACTGTTCGGTAAATGCGGAGTTTGGTCTGCAGGTTAAGTTCCCTACTACGAAAGAGCGGGTACAAAGCCCTGGTTAGCTTTTGCCCCTTGTTGTTGACATACTCCGCATGACAGTGGAAGAGCAACTTGTGGTCCATCTGGACCCCGAGATAGGTGGTTGTCGGGGACCAGGGCACCTGTACACCTGCAATCGAGATATTGCGGCGGAGGACTGGGCGCCGTTTCGTGAAGTAAACTGCCGTAGTTTTGGCGGCATTGAGAGCTATTTTGTTTGTCCGGCACCAGGTGATAGTGGCGTCCACCTGTCGCTGGAGGCGGGCGACGACGGCCTCTGTAATGCGGCCAGTGGTGTATAGTGCTGTGTCGTCAGCGTATTGTGCAAGGTGGCACTCGGGGATGACCGGCATATCATTGACATAGATATTAAAAAGGATGGGAGATAGCACCGATCCTTGCGGAGTGCCTGCCGACAATTGGCGAATGCCAGAACGCATTCCCCGTTGAGCCACTAGAAAAGTCCTGCCACGGAGGAAGTCATCAACGATCTTGACATAAATATCCTGAATAGGGGTCTGTGTCAGCATCTTGTGTACGAGGTTATCTTGCCAGATTTTGTCGTAGGCGTTTTGCAAGTCCAGAAAAACGGCAGCTGTCGACTTGGCAGTGTTGAAGCCTTTGCTGATGTGTTCAGTGATCCGTAGGACCTGAAGTTCAGCAGAGAGGTGCGAAGTGAATCCAAACTGTTCAGGACGGATCGTCCCAGCTGCTGCAAGAGGTTGGGAAAGTCGGTGAAGGATCACAGATTCAAGGACCTTCGCCATAGTGTTTAGGAGGCTGATGGGCCTGTTGTTGGTGGGGACTGTAGGGTCCTTGAACCTCTTGGGGATCGCAATCAGCTTGGCTTGTTTCCACTGAGGGGGGAAAAGGCCAGATGTGAGACAACAGTTTAAAATCTTGGTGAACAAGATGAGTGGTGTGCGGGGAAGGTGGCAAAGATGTTCATTTAAAATTCCGTCTAATCCAGGGGCCGACCGGCCACGTTTCCGTCGAAGGATGCGCTGTATTTCTGCCATGGACGTAAGACGGGGAGCAGACTGGGGTGGGTGGTTGCGGAAAGCAGCAACAGCTGTCAGGACTTCATGTTCTTCCTGTAATTCGTTCGGAGAAAGGTCCTGGACCAGAGGGCGGTTTTGGGCCTCGAACGCATCTGCCAGCGTTTCCACAATTTGCAACCCACGGAATTGACGCAAAAAATAATATTCAAGATTCCCTTAAAACCAACTGCGAGAAAGAAAACCGTGCTACCCCGTTCTGCGATGTGAAAAATGCTACTTCGTTTCCTTCCTCGCAGTGAATTTCAACTATCATGGCAGGTCATTTAAACTATCAGACAAACTGTTTCCCCAATATACGGGGTGATTTTTTCTACTGTATGCAAAGCTCTATGTATTGGCCGATGAGAGCATACGGAACAAAACAGGTGTAAAGAACTTCTGCCCGGAAATGCATGGTTTCCGTGCTACAGACGATTTATTCACTCATAATTTGTTATAGATGCTGCGGTCTAATACTCGCTGTACTATGCAGCAACAGTTACAGTACGCATGGTTTTCTACTAGAGGGTGGTACTGGCCCTGAAACGTTATGCCCTAGCGCCCCCTCCTGCTATAGTAATTGGTAATTTGGTGTTCAATTCACTTCTCATGCTGACTCGGCTTGCAGTAGGTGTGATACACCGTTGTACATAGTGGTTCCGTATTCAAATCTGGAGCTTGCCGACATGGTATTTACTTACGGAAAGGCAAATAGCAATCAGCGGAGGGCATCAAGGTTGTAGCAGAAGACCTATCCACACCATAAAACCGTACTGAACATTCTCCATTATCGCTCACAGCGTGTGCAGGGCGTACTAGCAACAGTCTTTCACGTCGGAATCAGATTTGGCACTGGTTTCTTCATTAGGCAACCACGGTTCCGGGATTTGTGTCATCATCCTATTCGAGAATGAGGCCACCTTCACTTTGATAACAGTGATCTGTTGAACAGTACGCAGAACTGCCATGGTATGGTGATAGCGAATCATCAGCAGTGTGTCGGCCGGGATAAGGGGCCGCCGTATTTTGGGACCAGACTTCCTTCCTCGTCGCCTAACACACCGAAACTATCGGCGTTTCTTTCTGATGACTTTGCCTGCCCTGCTGGAAGAAGTACGACTGATGATTCGAATGGTTATGTGGCTGCTACATGATGGTGCTCGAGCCCACTTCGCCGTTAACATCGGGATGCATCTCAACCGTGTCTTGCCTGCTCGATGGATCGGACGAGAGGGATTCCAGTTGCATGGCCTGCTCGTTCACCGGATCCCAACCAGTGCAATTTCTGGCTATGGGGCCATCTCAAAAGTATCGTGTTTGCAGGGCCCATTCCAGATGTGGAGACACTGGAGTAGCGTATTCATGCTGCCTTTGACACTGTTCCGATGCACTTGGCCGATGTGAACGTGCGAGGCAGAACATGCTGCGGTGCGTACACGCATGCGTTCAGGCACATAGAAGCCATTTTCAACGAATACTCTAACTATGGCTGCATGGTACAGAGCATACTAGACAGCAGTCCGTAACAATGTGTGATTAAATAAATGGTCTCAAACTCTGCAAAAACAGACATAATGTCTTATGGGATAACAGCAATCAGTGATTTTATAATGTTACTTAAAGTCCGTCTTGATTGCAACATTTTTTTTTATTATTCATATGACCGGTTTCGTTTCATTCAGAACCATCTTCAGATCTGTAAAAATAATTATACTAATTTACTATTTCACGGAAGCAAATGTTTTTCATCCTATCTAATCAACTTCAAATGTACCAGAACGTACCTGATATTTCAGTTACAGGAGTAATCCGTCCAAATCCAGCAACTTTCACATGCTACGTCACATAAAATTGGTTGGCAGAGTGCACGTCATTTATATTAATTATAACACTATTACCGACAGGTGTCGTCTGGTACATTTGTTACATTCATCTGTACATACTGTATTCAGTAGATCTTTTTTATATTAAAAATATTTGGTTAAAATATGTAGATGTCAAGGTTAAAATCTGTACTTGTCAGGATTAAAAAACAGTAAAATTATCATTTTTATACGATCTAAGAGCATAGGGCGATTTATATATCTATGGTGCTGACAAGTACAGATTTTAACTTTGACATCTACATATTTTAACCAAATATTTTTAATATAAAAAAGATCTACTGAATACAGTATGTACAAATGAATGTAACAAATGTACCAGACGCCACCTGTCGGGAATAGTGTTATAATTAATATAAATGACGTGCACTCTGTCAACCAATTTTATGTGACGTAGCATGTGAAAGTTGCTGGATTTGGACGGGTTACTCCTGTAACTGAAATATCAGGTGCGTTCTGGTACATTTGATGTTGATTAGATAGGATGAAAAACATTTGCTTCCGTGAAATAGTAAATTAGTATAATTATTTTTACAGATCTAAAGATGGTTCTGAATGAACCGAAACCGGTCATATGAATAATAAAAAAAAATTTTTACAATCAAGACGGATTTTAAGTAACATTATGGTCTCAAATTCATTGCACCTTTTCTGTTCTGTATGAATACCTAGAGTTTGTACACCGTGGAGAAAATCACCCTGTATTCTCCTTTTCGTTAAGGTAGCATCCAGAACGCAGCAACAGCGGCGGTCGAAAGTCGACAGTGAAACGTGACTGAGGCAGGTGTCGCCAATGACAGCAACTTACTGTTTCGGAAACCGGCGACCATCTCTACAGCGAGTCGTTAGACTTCGGAGACGACGGTTGACAGCTAGAAAACGTCGACTACTTGAATTGTGCGTTTACTTCAGGAAGGGGAGGAAGACAATGATTTGTTTTTGTGCTCATACTTAAGCAGAAGGTGCTCAGTTAACTCGATGTTCAACGAACGACGCAAGGAAGGTTAGAAAAAAATTTAAGAAGTGATGAAGGAAAATTTAGATCTTATTGCAGATTAAATAAAAAAGTTAATTCTGTTTTGAAATTAATTTGAAAAGAATTACAACCAAGAACTACAAAAGAGGTAATCACAGTCGAAGAAAAATTATTCTTAACAATTTGTCCACATTATTTGGATTGTTGAGCTCCGTGGCCGTGGATAATATTTTACTATAAAAATACAGCGACCAGCCAATTTTTTTAATGCGTTTTATTTATGCCAATATGCATTTCGGGTTTGCTCCCATCTTCAGCTGGCAAATTACATGTATCTTCAGTTTCTACCGTGGTAAAATATCGACAGCAGTTTGGATGCTGCAGCAAGCCTGTGCAAAAGCAACGATTCCAATCATTTACTTCAATTTCGCGAGTTTAAAGTTACGCACTATCAGTTGTTTATTTTACTTACATTCTCCTCTCCTTGTTTTTTCTCGGCCTTTCTTCTTTTTTGTAACAGCACAAACACTTTTTTGTCACGTATTTTACACAGGCGCGGTGCATTATCCGCCACGTTGTCGACTGACAGTTTTGTTTGCATACAAGCAGTTTATCTATGGACAGAGTTATATTTTACGAACGTTTTAAGATCCTAGCTAAGCTACTGTTTGCTAAACATTGACTTGGGTGATAGAAGTATTACGATGTATACTAATTTTTTGTTTACTTAGGCAGTATTGAAGATAATAAACTAATATAATAATATAATAAACTAATATAATAAACTAATATAACACATAACAAAGCGGTAATTCATACATTTACAAATAACAAAGATAGAATTAAGATTTTTATGTTGTATACTATTACATGCATTTGTTGGGTTTATACACTCCTGGAAATGGAAAAAAGAATACATTGACACCGGTGTATCAGACCCACCATACTTGCTCCGGACACTGCGAGAGGGCTGTACAAGCAATGATCACACGCACGGCACAGTGGACACACCAGGAACCGCGGTGTTGGCCGTCGAATGGCGCTAGCTGCGCAGCATTTGTGCACCGCCGCCGTCAGTGTGAGCCAGTTTGCCGTGGCATACGGAGCTCCATCGCAGTCTTTAACACTGGTAGCATGCCGCGACAGCGTGGACTCCCCATAGCCACACCGTCAGTTTGCTCAAAATATACCTCATTGGAAAGAAAATACGTGGAAGTCAACACATGACGACATAACTTGATAGTTTCTTTATTTCATTTCTCACCGATAAGTAACAGAGACTCTTCAGGAGGAACCTGAGTGAATAGACAAATAACATCAAAGCTAACGAGCAAGTCAGAAGGACCACAGTACAAACATTTTAATCGTCGAATAAAGTCGGACGAATTTGATACGTGGTGTCCACATTGTCCCACATATGGCCTGAGGACTGAAGCTAAATATTTGGCCAAATTGTAGGTAGGGGCGCCCAAGTTGCTGACAATGGGACGCAGAGGAATACCACGCTTATGAATTTTGGGTAAACCATACAATCTTGGAGGAACCGCCGTACCAGGATGAAGTTTCTTGATGACATCACTAGGTAGGGAGCTCTTCTTTAAAAGTGGGAGAGTCTTCCGTTTACCAGCAGAAAGAGGGCCTGGCTATGGGTAGCTGCCTTGCCAGTTTACTTGCTGATATTTTTATCAATAACTTAGAATGTAATTTTTTTTAAAGAAAACCCCCAGATAGTAAACAAGATAAGATATTGTGTCTGGACGACAACATGATCCGGCTGCAAACCCGTGAAGAAAGTCGGGATCTAATAATTCTTCCGGCTGATAAGGTTAATGCCACGGTTTTTCTCTCACGTGAGGATTATGGCGCCAAAATGGATCTTTTGTTAGAGAAATCGGCCTATCAGAAAATCAAAAATGATCCCATGGATTGTATAAAACGGAAGACTCTGGCAAATGTAGGGATAATACGCTAATCCCGGCATCTCAATAAAAACACTAGTGCACTCAGTAACTTCCCTTTCTTCTCGCGAAAATTATCCAACTTTCTAACAAGACTCACCATCTCCTCCCCGTAGAGGCTTTGGATGTGATTTCGTAGACTTTCCCGGATTAATAACTTCTGATATTCTTCACGGGTTTGCTGCGCAGATAAATTCCTTTGATGGAGTAACAGGTGGCAACTGTCTCAGAAAATGTGAGGAATATGTCTACTAACAGAACTGCGACTAGTAAACAGTGATCTAAGTTGCAACGTCTCTGTGTTTCTACTATTATGTCTGGTGACGACACCCGCCAACGGGTGGTTATATATATATGGTATGAAGATTAGCATCTCCAAAACGAAAGTAATGTCAGTGGGAAAGAAATATAAACGGATTGAGTGCCAAACAGGAGGAACAAAGTTAGAACAGGTGGACGGTTTCAAGTACTTAGGATGCATATTCTCACAGGATGGCAACATAGTGAAAGAACTGGAAGCGAGGTGTAGCAAAGCTAATGCAGTGAGCGCTCAGCTACGACCTACTCTCTTCTGCAAGAAGGAAGTCAGTACCAAGACTAAGTTATCTGTGCACCGTTCAATCTTTCGACCAACTCTGTTGTATGGGAGCGAAAGCTGGGTGGATTCAGGTTACCTTATCAACAAGGTTGAGGTTACGGATATGAAAGTAGCTAGGATGATTGCAGGTACTAGTAGATGGGAACAATGGCAGGAGGGTGTCCACAATGAGGAAATCAAAGAAAAACTGGGAATGAATGCTATAGATGTAGCAGTCAGGGCGAACAGGCTTAGATGGTGGGGTCATGTTACACGCATGGGAGAAGCAAGGTTACCCAAGAGACTCATGGATTCAGCAGTAGAGGGTAGGAGGAGTCGGGGCAGACCGAGGAGAAGGTACCTGGATTCGGTTAAGAATGATTTTGAAGTAATAGGTTTAACAGCAGAAGAGGCACCAATGTTAGCACTGAATAGGGGATCATGGAGGAACTGTATAAGGGGGGCTACGCTCCAGACTGAACGCTGAAAGGCATAATCAGTCTTAAATAATGATGATGATGATGATGGTGATGTAAATTGTTGTTAAGTATTTCTATTGTTTCTTTGACCGGTATGTTTGTGTAGAGGATTGTGATGCCAAGTGATGCAAACGTAGCAGTATCAGGAATCTGAAATTACTTTAGACTATTAATAAGTTCATAACTGTTCTTTACCGAGCATGTCTCTTCGAATTTGAATGTGTTGCTAAGGATCTCATTCAGTTTCTCGTTGTGCTCGTAGGCGTGGTGTATAAGGGTTCATAACAGTGCATCCATGTATATCTTTTGCATTTAAGAGGAAATCACTTTTTTCATAATATTTTGAAGTTTATTCTGTAACTTAAGAGTGGGATCAGACTGAATTTCTACTATATTATTGTTACTGAAAAATTCCAAACTGCTGTCGGTATTGTACCACTGTAGAAACTGAAAGACATATAATTTGCCAGCTGAAGATGGGAGCAAACCCTAAATGCATATTAGCATAAACAAAACGCATTAAAAAGGTGGCTGGTCGCTGTAATTTTATAGTAAAAGTTAGTTAGAAAGAACAATTCTCAGTATCAAGTTCAATAAAAAGAATTTTAGTTCGAATGTAACTCCAAAATATATCAAAGTTAACATCAACAGTCAAAGCAAAGCAGCGAAAATAGCTAAAGAAAGAAGTGAAATTATATGGCTCCAATGTGAAATCCAAAACCAACACAGAAAGAAGCAGTTTTTAAACCACCAGTAATATGGATTACATTTAGAGCTAGGTAAACAACTTACTCCCACACAATTCAACCAACTATTAGATTTTGTCAGTATAATAGCTATGAAAGAACAGCGTAAGGTCAGATGTAGGCATAACAATAAGTTGAAAAAACTTATATCACAAATTCCAAATGTGAATGACAATGTACCTTTCACTAAGCATAAAATCTCCAAACATCTAGTAAATTCATCTAACATCATTTTCAGTGATAAAGAAGTAAGTTTGCTGAATAAAGTCTGTTGATTCCCGTCGTGCGGTCATAACCACATCGAAAACGTTTTCACCTGAGTCAGCTGAGAATAAATGAGAACTGCGCACATGCACTACACTTTTATACGTACGCTATACAACCGTCATAAGTGTGTGTGTACTTCCCTGTCCATGACGTTTGTCATCTCAGTGTTCATCGATATTTATTAATATTGCACGACAGTTTTATTGTTACAATATGAATAACGTAAACTATTGGCGTTAAAAACCCATTTCTACTACGACTGTACAGAGACAAATGCAATGCGCAGGCTTCATAAAGCGACTACCGACAGATACACATTTCTTGATTTATTTCATTGCTTCCGTTAGACCTACTATTTCTGTTTACATAATGAGTCGTGTTTCTTAACAGTTTTTGAAGTTCTTACATATTATGAATAATTACAGTAATAGATGTAATTTTAATGGTAATAGTAACAATATACACTCCTGGAAATTGAAATAAGAACACCGTGAATTCATTGTCCCAGGAAGGGGAAACTTTATTGACACATTCCTGGGGTCAGATACATCACATGATCACACTGACAGAACCACAGGCACATAGACACAGGCAACAGAGCATGCACAATGTCGGCACTAGTACAGTGTATATCCACCTTTCGCAGCAATGCAGGCTACTATTCTCCCATGGAGACGATCGTAGAGATGCTGGATGTAGTCCTGTGGAACGGCTTGCCATGCCATTTCCACCTGGCGCCTCAGTTGGACCAGCGTTCGTGCTGGACGTGCAGACCGCGTGAGACGACGCTTCATCCAGTCCCAAACATGCTCAATCGGGGACAGATCCGGAGATCTTGCTGGCCAGGGCAGTTGACTTACACCTTCTAGAGCACGTTGGGTGGCACGGGATACATGCGGACGTGCATTGTCCTGTTGGAACAGCAAGTTCCCTTGCCGGTCTAGGAATGGTAGAACGATGGGTTCGATGACGGTTTGGATGTACCGTGCACTATTCAGTGTCCCCTCGACGATCACCAGTGGTGTACGGCCAGTGTAGGAGATCGCTCCCCACACCATGATGCCGGGTGTTGGCCCTGTGTGCCTCGGTCGTATGCAGTCCTGATTGTGGCGCTCACCTGCACGGCGCCAAACACGCATACGACCATCATTGGCACCAAGGCAGAAGCGACTCTCATCGCTGAAGACGACACGTCTCCATTCGTCCCTCCATTCACGCCTGTCGCGACACCACTGGAGGCGGGCTGCACGATGTTGGGGCGTGAGCGGAAGACGGCCTAACGGTGTGCGGGACCGTAGCCCAGCTTCATGGAGACGGTTGCGAATGGTCCTCGCCGATACCCCAGGAGCAACAGTGTCCCTAATTTGCTGGGAAGTGGCGGTGCGGTCCCCTACGGCACTGCGTAGGATCCTACGGTCTTGGCGTGCATCCGTGCGTCGCTGCGGTCCGGTCCCAGGTCGACGGGTACGTGCAGCTTCCGCCGACCACTGGCGACAACATCGATGTACTGTGGAGACCTCACGCCCCACGTGTTGAGCAATTCGGCGGTACGTCCACCCGGCCTCCCGCATGCCCACTATACGCCCTCGCTCAAAGTCCGTCAACTGCACATACGGTTCACGTCCACGCTGTCGCGGCATGCTACCAGTGTTAAAGACTGCGATGGAGCTCCGTATGCCACGGCAAACTGGCTGACACTGACGGCGGCGGTGCACAAATGCTGCACAGCTAGCGCCATTCGACGGCCAACACCGCGGTTCCTGGTGTGTCCGCTGTGCCGTGCGTGTGATCATTGCTTGTACAGCCATCTCGCAGTGTCCGGAGCAAGTATGGTGGGTCTGACACACCGGTGTCAATGTGTTCTTTTTTCCATTTCCAGGAGTGTATATACAGGGCTATTACAAATGACTGAAGCGATTTCATAAATTCACTGTAGCTTCATTCATTGACATATGGTCACGACACACTACAGATACGTAGAAAAACTCATAAAGTTTTGTTCGGCTGAAGCCGCACTTCAGGTTTCTGCCGTCAGAGCGCTCGAGAGCGCAGTGAGACAAAATGGCGACAGGAGCCGAGAAAGCGTAAGTCGTGCTTGAAATGCACTCACATCAGTCAGTCATAACAGTGCAACTACACTTCAGGACGAAGTTCAACAAAGATCCACCAACTGCTAACTCCATTCGGCGATGGTATGCGCAGTTTAAAGCTTCTGGATGCCTCTGTAAGGGGAAATCAACGGGTCGGCCTGCAGTGAGCGAAGAAACGGTTGAACGCGTGCGGGCAAGTTTCACGCGTAGCCAGCGGAAAATTGGCTCATGCCACAACTGGAGACCGACAGCGCCGACTTCATCTTTCAACAGGATGGTGCTCCACCGCACTTCTATCATGATGTTCGGCATTTCTTAAACAGGAGATTGGAAAACCGATGGATCGGTCGTGGTGGAGATCATGATCAGCAATTTATGTCATGGCCTCCACGCTCTCCCGACTTAACCCCATGCGATTTCTTTCTGTGGGGTTATGTGAAAGATTCAGTGTTTAAACCTCCTCTACCAAGAAACGTGCCAGAACTGCGAGCTCGCATCAACGATGCTTTCGAACTCGTTGATGGGGACATGCTGCGCCGAGTGTGGGAGGAACTTGATTATCGGCTTGATGTCTGCCGAATCACTAAAGGGGCACATATCGAACATTTGTGAATGCCTAAAAAAACTTTTTGAGTTTTTGTATGTGTGTGCAAAGCAGTTTGAAAATGTCTCAAATAATAAAGTTATTGTAGAGCTGTGAAATCGCTTCAATCATTTGTAGTAACCTTGTATTACTGGCCATTAAAATTGCTACACCAAGAAGAAATTCAGATGATAAACTGGTATTCATTGGACAAATACACTCTTGGAAATTGAAATAAGAACACCGTGAATTCATTGTCCCAGGAAGGGGAAACTTTATTGACACATTCTTGGGGTCAGATACATCACATGATCACACTGACAGAACCACAGGCACATAGACACAGGCAACAGAGCATGCACAATGTCGGCACTAGTACAGTGTATATCCACCTTTCGCAGCAATGCAGGCTACTATTCTCCCATGGAGACGATCGTAGAGATGCTGGATGTAGTCCTGTGGAACGGCTTGCCATGCCATTTCCACCTGGCGCCTCAGTTGGACCAGCGTTCGTGCTGGACGTGCAGACCGCGTGAGACGACGCTTCATCCAGTCCCAAACATGCTCAATCGGGGACAGATCCGGAGATCTTGCTGGCCAGGGCAGTTGACTTACACCTTCTAGAGCACGTTGGGTGGCACGGGATACATGCGGACGTGCATTGTCCTGTTGGAACAGCAAGTTCCCTTGCCGGTCTAGGAATGGTAGAACGATGGGTTCGATGACGGTTTGGATGTACCGTGCACTATTCAGTGTCCCCTCGACGATCACCAGTGGTGTACGGCCAGTGTAGGAGATCGCTCCCCACACCATGATGCCGGGTGTTGGCCCTGTGTGCCTCGGTCGTATGCAGTCCTGATTGTGGCGCTCACCTGCACGGCGCCAAACACGCATACGACCATCATTGGCACCAAGGCAGAAGCGACTCTCATCGCTGAAGACGACACGTCTCCATTCGTCCCTCCATTCACGCCTGTCGCGACACCACTGGAGGCGGGCTGCACGATGTTGGGGCGTGATCGGAAGACGGCCTAACGGTGTGCGGGACCGTAGCCCAGCTTCATGGAGACGGTTGCGAATGGTCCTCGCCGATACCCCAGGAGCAACAGTGTCCCTAATTTGCTGGGAAGTGGCGGTGCGGTCCCCTACGGCACTGCGTAGGATCCTACGGTCTTGGCGTGCATCCGTGCGTCGCTGCGGTCCGGTCCCAGGTCGACGGGTACGTGCAGCTTCCGCCGACCACTGGCGACAACATCGATGTACTGTGGAGACCTCACGCCCCACGTGTTGAGCAATTCGGCGGTACGTCCACCCGGCCTCCCGCATGCCCACTATACGCCCTCGCTCAAAGTCCGTCAACTGCACATACGGTTCACGTCCACGCTGTCGCGGCATGCTACCAGTGTTAAAGACTGCGATGGAGCTCCGTATGCCACGGCAAACTGGCTGACACTGACGGCGGCGGTGCACAAATGCTGCACAGCTAGCGCCATTCGACGGCCAACACCGCGGTTCCTGGTGTGTCCGCTGTGCCGTGCGTGTGATCATTGCTTGTACAGCCATCTCGCAGTGTCCGGAGCAAGTATGGTGGGTCTGACACACCGGTGTCAATGTGTTCTTTTTTCCATTTCCAGGAGTGTATATACAGGGCTATTACAAATGACTGAAGCGATTTCATAAATTCACTGTAGCTTCATTCATTGACATATGGTCACGACACACTACAGATACGTAGAAAAACTCATAAAGTTTTGTTCGGCTGAAGCCGCACTTCAGGTTTCTGCCGTCAGAGCGCTCGAGAGCGCAGTGAGACAAAATGGCGACAGGAGCCGAGAAAGCGTAAGTCGTGCTTGAAATGCACTCACATCAGTCAGTCATAACAGTGCAACTACACTTCAGGACGAAGTTCAACAAAGATCCACCAACTGCTAACTCCATTCGGCGATGGTATGCACAGTTTAAAGCTTCTGGATGCCTCTGTAAGGGGAAATCAACGGGTCGGCCTGCAGTGAGCGAAGAAACGGTTGAACGCGTGCGGGCAAGTTTCACGCGTAGCCAGCGGAAAATTGGCTCATGCCACAACTGGAGACCGACAGCGCCGACTTCATCTTTCAACAGGATGGTGCTCCACCGCATTTCTATCATGATGTTCGGCATTTCTTAAACAGGAGATTGGAAAACCGATGGATCGGTCGTGGTGGAGATCATGATCAGCAATTTATGTCATGGCCTCCACGCTCTCCCGACTTAACCCCATGCGATTTCTTTCTGTGGGGTTATGTGAAAGATTCAGTGTTTAAACCTCCTCTACCAAGAAACGTGCCAGAACTGCGAGCTCGCATCAACGATGCTTTCGAACTCGTTGATGGGGACATGCTGCGCCGAGTGTGGGAGGAACTTGATTATCGGCTTGATGTCTGCCGAATCACTAAAGGGGCACATATCGAACATTTGTGAATGCCTAAAAAAACTTTTTGAGTTTTTGTATGTGTGTGCAAAGCAGTTTGAAAATGTCTCAAATAATAAAGTTATTGTAGAGCTGTGAAATCGCTTCAATCATTTGTAGTAACCTTGTATTACTGGCCATTAAAATTGCTACACCAAGAAGAAATTCAGATGATAAACTGGTATTCATTGGACAAATACACTCTTGGAAATTGAAATAAGAACACCGTGAATTCATTGTCCCAGGAAGGGGAAACTTTATTGACACATTCTTGGGGTCAGATACATCACATGATCACACTGACAGAACCACAGGCACATAGACACAGGCAACAGAGCATGCACAATGTCGGCACTAGTACAGTGTATATCCACCTTTCGCAGCAATGCAGGCTACTATTCTCCCATGGAGACGATCGTAGAGATGCTGGATGTAGTCCTGTGGAACGGCTTGCCATGCCATTTCCACCTGGCGCCTCAGTTGGACCAGCGTTCGTGCTGGACGTGCAGACCGCGTGAGACGACGCTTCATCCAGTCCCAAACATGCTCAATCGGGGACAGATCCGGAGATCTTGCTGGCCAGGGCAGTTGACTTACACCTTCTAGAGCACGTTGGGTGGCACGGGATACATGCGGACGTGCATTGTCCTGTTGGAACAGCAAGTTCCCTTGCCGGTCTAGGAATGGTAGAACGATGGGTTCGATGACGGTTTGGATGTACCGTGCACTATTCAGTGTCCCCTCGACGATCACCAGTGGTGTACGGCCAGTGTAGGAGATCGCTCCCCACACCATGATGCCGGGTGTTGGCCCTGTGTGCCTCGGTCGTATGCAGTCCTGATTGTGGCGCTCACCTGCACGGCGCCAAACACGCATACGACCATCATTGGCACCAAGGCAGAAGCGACTCTCATCGCTGAAGACGACACGTCTCCATTCGTCCCTCCATTCACGCCTGTCGCGACACCACTGGAGGCGGGCTGCACGATGTTGGGGCGTGAGCGGAAGACGGCCTAACGGTGTGCGGGACCGTAGCCCAGCTTCATGGAGACGGTTGCGAATGGTCCTCGCCGATACCCCAGGAGCAACAGTGTCCCTAATTTGCTGGGAAGTGGCGGTGCGGTCCCCTACGGCACTGCGTAGGATCCTACGGTCTTGGCGTGCATCCGTGCGTCGCTGCGGTCCGGTCCCAGGTCGACGGGTACGTGCAGCTTCCTCCGACCACTGGCGACAACATCGATGTACTGTGGAGACCTCACGCCCCACGTGTTGAGCAATTCGGCGGTACGTCCACCCGGCCTCCCGCATGCCCACTATACGCCCTCGCTCAAAGTCCGTCAACTGCACATACGGTTCACGTCCACGCTGTCGCGGCATGCTACCAGTGTTAAAGACTGCGATGGAGCTCCGTATGCCACGGCAAACTGGCTGACACTGACGGCGGCGGTGCACAAATGCTGCACAGCTAGCGCCATTCGACGGCCAACACCGCGGTTCCTGGTGTGTCCGCTGTGCCGTGCGTGTGATCATTGCTTGTACAGCCCTCTCGCAGTGTCCGGAGCAAGTATGGTGGGTCTGACACACCGGTGTCAATGTGTTCTTTTTTCCATTTACAGGAGTGTATATTATACTAGAACTGACATGTGATTACATTTTCACCCAATTTGGGTGCATAGATCCTGAGAAATCAGTACCCAGAACAACCACCTCTCGCCGTAATAACGGCCTTCATACACCTGGCACTGAGTCAAACAGAGTAAGATGGCGTGTACAGGTACAGCTGCCCATGCAGCTTCAACACGATACCACAGTTCATCAAGAGTAGTGACTGGCGTATTGTGACGAGCCAGTTGCTCGGCCACCATTGCCCAGACGTTTTCAATTGGTGAGAGATCTGGAGAATGTGCTGGCCAGGGCAGCAGTCGAACATTTTCTGTATCTAGAAAGGCCCGTACAAGTCCTGCATCATGCGGCCGTACATTATCCTGCTGACATGTAGGGTTTCGTAGGGATCGAATGAAGGGTAGAGCCACGGGTCGTAACACATCTGAAATATAACGTCCACTGTTCAAAGTACCGTCAATGCGAACAAGAGGTGACCGAGACGTGTAACCAATGGCATCCCATACTATCACGCCGGGTGATAAGCCAGTATGGTGATGACGAATACACACTTCGAATGTGCGTTCACCGCGACGTCGCCAAACACGTAGGCGACCATCATGATGCTGTAAACAGAACCTGGATTCATCCGAAAAAATGACGTTTTGGCATTCGTGCACCCAGGTTCGTCGTTGAGTACACCATCGCAGGCGCTCCTGTCTGTGATGCAGCATCAAGGGTAACCGCAGCCACGGTCTCCGAGCGGATAGTCCATGCTGCTGCAAACGTCGTCGAACTGTTCGTGCAGATGGTTGTTGTCTTGGAAACGTCCCCATGTGTTGACTCAGGGATCCAAACGTGGCTGCACGATCCGTTACAGCCATGCGGATAAGATGCCTGTCATCTCCACTGCTAGTGATACGAGGCCGTTGGGATCCAGCACGGCGCTCCGTATTACCCTCCTGAAACCACCGACTCCACACTCATTGGATCTCGACCAACGCGAGCAGCAATGTCGCGATACGATAAACTGCAATCGCAATAGGCTACAATCGGAGTTTTATCAAAGTCGGAAAGGTGATGGTACGCATTTCTCCTCCTTACAAGAGATATCACAACAACGTTTCACCAGGCAACGCCGGTCAACTGCTGTTTGTGTATGAGAAATCGGTTGGAAACTTTCCTCATGTCAGCACGTTGTAGGTGTCGCCACCGGCGCCAACCTTATGTGAATGCTCTGAAAAGCTAATCGTTTGCATATTACAGCATCTTCTTTCTGTCGGTTAAATTTCGAGTCTGTAGCACGTCATCTTCGTGGTGTAGCAATTTTAATGGCCAGTAATATAGTTAATCGGAACTAATATTAGTTGAGAAACTATAGGCATTTCTATGAGTTAAAGTAGAAAAATGGAAGTTTAATAAGAAGTACGAACACTGGACAGATGATGTTTAATAGTGACATCCATGTTCTAGGGAAGAGAACTACTGACAAAGTTAAAAAGTTACAATGACTACTACACTCTTACATACATATTTATACAAAAAAGAGAAATTAATAACGCATTTATTATTAACTGTGTACTCGTATATGTGTATGTTATGGAATGGCGTCGTAGCACGTTACAGTTCTTTCTCTGTCGTAGTCACCACTTTTTCTGTGTTTGAAAACATTTTCGTGAAAGCAACGGGGCTGTTTCCGGAGTACTAGTAATAATGTTCTATAGATTTCGTGTTTGTTTTGAACACAGTCCAGAGACAGTTAGTGCTTATTTTCATTGTTTCCAACAAGTTGTGTCTAGTGACAACAGTTTAGTGAGCTATCAGCCGCTTTTACTGAATTTGCAGTCTAGTTAAAAGTTGATTACTTAACTCTCTACAGTAAATTGTTGATTTCTTAGTGTGGATAGGATATGTGACTGCTGTGTGCGGACGCAGGAGGAGCTGGCCACTGTTCGCGAACAGCTGAACGTGCTGATGGCCGCGGTCAGCCGTCTTCAGGCTGCTGCCTCGGATTGTAGCGGCAGTGGGGAGTCTGGTGCGTCGCTTGGTACACCCCAGGTGTTACATGCTTCACCCACTGTCCCTGCTGTCGAGACATCTTCGCGGGTACCGGGCGCTGTTGGGCCACCCTCTCCCCAAGGGGAGTGGCGGGTTCAGCGGCGTTCGCAGCGCACGAGGCGGAGGGTCAATGTGGAGGCTGGCCGTGTGGCATCGCCTGCTTTGCCTGTGAGTGGACATGTGGCCGCTCCTTCAGCAAGATCCGAGCAGGCACACTGGGGGAGGGGTTTATTAGTTATTGGGAGCTCCAAAGTTAGGCGGGTGATGGAGCCCCTTAGGGAAATAGCGAAAAGGTCGGGGAAGAAGGCCAGAGTTCACTCTGTCTGCTTGCCGGGGGGTCTCATCCGAGATATGGAGGAGACCTTGCCGGCGGCGATAGAGAGCACTGGGTGCACCCGACTGCAAATTGTTGCTCATGTCGGCACCAATGACTCCTGCCGTCTGGGTTCAGAGGTCATCCTCAGTTCGTACAGGCGGTTGGCGGAGTTGGTGAAGGTGGAAAGCCTCGCTCGCGGGGAGGAATCAGAGCTAACTATTTGTAGTATCGTTCCCAGAATTGATCGCGGTCCTCTGGTTTGGAGCCGAGTGGAAGGCTTAAACTAGAGGCTCAGACGATTGTTGCAACAGTGCGTATAGAGTATGTGAAATGATTACAAAAAAAAAGTTCAAATGTGTGTGAAATCTTATGGGACATAACTGCTAAGGTCATCAGTCCATAAGCTTACACACTACTTAACCTAAATTATCCTAAGAATAAACACACACACCCTTGCCCGAGGGAGAACTCGAACCTCCGCCGGGACCAGCCGCACAATCCATGAAATGATTACATTTACAGATCAATAGCACAAGCGGTTCTGAGGTATCAGACATCGGCCCAACACCCATAGGCGGCAGTGCAATAACTGACTCCGGCCTCCAGCCGTTCGTACAGATGGCGAATACTGTCCTGAGATATGTTATACCACACCTGCTCGACTTGTTCACGTAGTTTTGTGAGAGTTGTTGGCTGACGATTAGCAAGAGTCACTTCTCGTCCCATCGTATGCCACACGTGACTTCAGCCGTAAATAGAAGTATTAAAAAAGGTAGGAAGATTTGCATGTTTAGCAAAAGTGAAAAAAAGCAGATTTCAGTGTACTTGAAGGCTCAACACAAAAGTTTTGTCTCACGTACAGATAGTGTTGAGGATCAGTGGACAAAATTCAAAACCATCGCACAATATGGATTAGATGAGTATGTGCCAAGCAAGACCGTAAGAGATGGAAAAGAGCCAGTGTGGTACAACAACCGAGTTTGAAAACTGCTACCGAAGCAAAGGGAACTTCACAGCAAACATAAACATAGCAAAAGCCTTGCAGACAAACCAAAATTACACGAAGCGAAATGTAGTGTGAGGAGAGCTATGCGAGAGGGGTTCAACGAATTCGAAAGTAAAGTTCTATGTACTGACTTGGCAGAAAATCTTAAGAAATTTTGGTCTTATATCAAAGCGGTACGTGGATCAAAACAAAACTTCCAGACACTCTGTGACCAAAATGGTACTGAAACAAAGGATAACAGACTAAAGGCCGAAATACTAAATGTCTTTTTCCAAAGCTGTTTCACAGGGGAAGACTGTACTGTCGTTCCTTCTCTAGAGTGTCGCACAGATGAAAAAATGTGCTAGATGACAGAAGGATAGAAAAACAATTAAAATCCCTCAAAAGAGGAAAGGCCGCTGGACCTGATGGGACACCAGTTCGATTTTACACGGAGTACGCGAAGGAACTTGCCCTCTTTCTTGCAGCGGTGTACCGTAGGTCTCTAGAAGAGCGTAGCGTTCCAAAGGATTGGAAAAGGGCACAGCTCATCCCCGTTTTCAGGAAGGGCCGTCGAACAGGTGTGCAGAACTATAGACCTATATCTCTAACGTCGATCAGTCGTAGAATTTTGGAACACGTATTATGTTCGAGTATAATGACTTTTCTGGAGACTAGAAATTTACTCTGTAGGAATCAGGACGGGTTTCGAAAAAGACGGTCGTGTGAAACCCAGTTCCCGCTATTCTCCCACGAGACTCAGAGGGTCATAGACGCGGATTCCCAGGTAGTTGCCATGTTTCTTCACTTCCGCAATGCGTTTGATACAGTTCTCCACAGTCGTTTAATGAACAAAGTAAGAGCATATGGACTATCAGACCAACTGCGTGATTGGATTGAAGAGTTCCTAGATAACAGAACGCATCATGTCATTCTCAATGGAGAGAAGTCTTCCGAAGTAAGAGTGCTTTCAGATGTGCCGCAGCGGAGTGTCGTAGGACCGTTGCTATTCACAATATACATAAATGACCTTGTGGATGACATCGGAAGTTCACTGAGGCTTTTTGCGGATGATGCTGTGGTATATCGAGAGGTTTTAACAATGGAAAATTGTACTGAAAAGCAGAAGGATCTGCAGCGAATTGACGCATGGTGGAGGGAATGGCAATTTAATCTGATTGTAGACAAGTGTAATGTGCTGCGAATACATAGAAAGATAGATCCCTTACCATTTAGCTACAATATAGCAGGTGAGCAACTGGAAGCACTTAATTCCATACATTATCTGGGAGTAGGCATTAGGAGTGATTTAAAATGGATCGACCATCTAAAATTAATCGTCGGTAAAGCAGATGCCAGACTGAGTTTCATTGGAAGTATAGTAAGGAAATGCAGTCCGAATACAAAGGAAGTAGGTTACAGAACCCTTAATCGCCCACTGCTTGAATACTGCTCACCGGTGTGGGATCCGTACCAGATAGGGATGATAGAAGAGATAGAGAAGATCCAACGGAGAGCAGCACTCTTCGTTACAGGATCATTTAGTAATCGCGAAAGCGTTACGGAGATGATAGATAAACTCCCGTGGAAGACTCTGCTAGAGTATGGGCTTTTGTTGAAGTTTTGAGAACATACCTTCACCGAGGAGTCAAGCAGTATATTTCTCCCTCCTACGTATATCTCGCGAAGAGACCATGAGGATAAAAACAGAGAGATCAGAGCCCACACGGAGGCATGCCGACAATCCTTCTTTCCACGAACAATACGATACTGGAATAGAAGGGAGAACCGATAGAGGTACTTCAGGGCACCCTTAACCGCACACCGTTAGGTGGCTTGCGGAGTATGGACGTAGATATAGATGTAGATGTTTACGGCGCTGCACTGCAGGTCATGTGTTACTGTACGTCCCTCCAACGCGCATCTCTTCGCCACCGTCGCCGAGGCGAAACTGGATGTTGTGCACACGTGAGGCTGATGAAGTGTTGCGGATTCTGCTCTGTGTGGCTTGGTTGCACACAGACACTCTGCTACACATTGCTCACATTCAAATTATCCGCAGAACTGGATACCCTCGCTACCACTTCGTTATTCACATTCACGCTCCTATGGTGATGCTGTGCGAGGTTGGAGGGATTAGCCGATCCATAGCAAGTTTGTCTTTTTCGTCCTGGTAAAAGGTGTTTACAGTTTCCTATCAGATCGTATAGTGATTGTAGTGACTGGTTAGTCCCTATAGGTTCCCTAATTAAATTGTATGCGTCACAGTTAAAGGTAATGTGGTCACGTTGCCCTATCTAGGGGATTACACGGCCAAACGCTAGGCCTTCTCAAATTCACTCTTTGACGCGTTTCACTTTTGTCCCAGTCGTTCTGCCATGTACCCAGTTTCCATTTCAGGAGTTGTGCCTTGCTTCTTACCCTTTGGTGTAACGTGTGTTGCCCTTTCGTCAAATCCACTGTGCGTAACCAGTAGGAGGCTGCACAGCTTTTAGAGGGACCGTCTGCTCGGTGGATTAGGAGGATCACGAGCAAAGCATCGATTGGCGTGGCGCCTATGACCCCTGTGAGTACGAGGAGGTCACCCCTCTGTGCGAGTCGCATGATTTGCCTGTTCCGCGTGAAGCAGAGTCTGTGCACCCGGACTCTTGCTACGTAACGTAAGATGAATTTTAAAATGGCATCGTGGTAGGTTTTACATCTACATCTGCACATATACTCCGCTAGCCACCAAGCGGTGTGTGGCGAAGGGCAAAATTGGCGCCAAAGTCACATTTCCCCACCAATGTCCCACTCGCGGATCGCGCGAGAGAAAAAAACGACTGTCTGAACGCCTCAGTACGAGCTCTTATTTCCCTTATCTTTGAATCGTAATCATTCCGCGATTTGAAAGTTGGTGGTAATAATAAATGCTCTACATCCTCGGTGAAGATCGGATTTCGGAATTTAGTGAGCAGCCCCTTCTGTTTAGCGCGCCGTCCATCTGCAAGTGTTTCTCACTTCAAACTTTCTGTGAGATTTGTAACCCTCTCGCGATGGCTAAATGTACCAGTCACGAATATTGGCGCTCTTCTTTGGTCCTGCTCAATCTCTTGAATCAGACTCATCTGGTACAGACGAACAATACTCCAAGACTGGACGAACTAACGTATTGTAAGCTATTTCCTTTGTTGAAGGACTGCATCACTTCAAGATTCTACCAATAAACTGTAATCTAGACTTCGCCTTACCCGTTACTTGTGTAATCTGATCATTCCATTTGAGATCATTTCGAATAGTCACACCCAGATACTTGACGCACGTTACCGCTTCCAAAGGCTGAACATTTATTTTGTACTCGTACATTATTGGGGATTTTCGCCTTGTTATACGCAGTAGGTTACACTTATTAATATTGAGGGATAACTGCCAGTCATTACACCATGCATTTATTTTATGCAAATCCTCATTGATTTGTTCACAACTTTCGTTTGATACTACTTTCCTGTAGACTACAGGATCATCGGCAAACAGTCTAAGGCCGCTGTCAATACCATCAATCAGATCGTTTACGTAAATCGTAAAAAGCAGAGGGCCTATTACGCTGCCCTGGGGCACACCTGAAGTTACGATTGTTTCTGTTGAAGTCACCCCTTTGAGGACGACGTACTACTCCCTGTCTGTTAGAAAACTTTTTATCCAAGCGCATGTGTCATCGGATAGACCGTAAGCGCGCGCTTTTCGCAGCAAGCGACAGTGCGGAACTGAGTGGAACGCCTTTCGAAAGTCGAGAAATATGGTATCAACCTGGGAGCCAGTATCTAGAGCCTGTTGTATATCATGCACAAAGAGGGCCAGCTGTGTCTCGCATGACCGCTCTTTCCTAAAACCGAGCTGGTTTCTGCACATGAGCTTCTCAGAGTCTAGAAAGGTCATTATGTCTGAACACAAAATACGTTCCATGATTCTACAACAAATCGACTTCAGTGAAATTGGCCGGTAATTATGTGCATCCGATTTTCTACCCTTTTTGTAGATTGCTATGACCTGGGCCTTCTTCCAGTCCCGTGGAACTTTCCGCCTTTCCAATGATCTCTGATAGATGACGGATAAGAATGGTGCTATATTTGTAGCATACGGGGATACCGTCTGGGCCAGATGCCTTCCTGGCGTCTAAGGATCTTAACTGTTTTACAATCAAATGGTTCAAATGGCACTGAGCACTATGGGACTCAACTGCTGAGGTCATTAGTCCCCTAGAACTTAGAACGAGTTAAACCTAACTAACCTAAGGACATCACAAACATCCATGCCCGAGGCAGGATTCGAACCTGCGACCGTAGCGGTCTTGCGGTTCCAGACTGCAGCGCCTTTAACCGCACGGCCACTTCGGCCGGCCTTTTACAATCCCAGATACACTTAAACACTATGTCAGCCATCCTTTCGTAGGTTCTCACTGCATGTAGCGGCAGGTCGTGCAATGCCTTCCATGACTCTGGCCAGTCAGTGTGTAACATTTACTATTCATGTGAAATACAAATCGATGCTATGCGATTTGCAAATTAGGAACGCAGACCACCCTTTTTATGTTTTGGTTCGACCCACTTCCACGTTATTTGTTTTCATCACTCAATAGGCCATCGAGTGCTTTAGAAATCGCAACAGAGGCGATTAGTTGTTTGATACCTGCAGCTACGTTGAAGTTTCGAAATAAGAAGAATATGATTACAGTAGCGGGCACTTCTTATAACGGCCATTAACCCACATCTTCGCTGCTCTGGATCGACAGGCAGAAGACCTTTTGCCACTTCTCTAATCGCCTGCGTCGTTAATCTGACGCAGCACGTAGCACCTGCTTAGGGTACACGATCTCGGCATCAGAATAGCAAACGGCAGGCTAGCGTTCGTGAACAATGCACGGGACGCCTGCCTCGAACACAACGGGTTCGGTCATTAACCGGCGTTTTGTTCTGCGGGTATCCCATGTTATATTTCGATCGACGCTGAATACTAGACTACGACGTTAATAGAACGGCCTTCAAGCCTGCCAGAGGGAAAGACATTAATATTCAATTTGCCAAACGAGTATCGTCTGGCCCTTCACAAAATGAACAGTTTATTGTATAAGTATGTGGGTCGTTCTGAGAAGTACATTGTATTAAGATATAATAGAAGGTTTCAAATAACTGCAGTTGTGAAACGGTAATGATATTTAATAACGGCCTGTTAAATAAATATACAAAAGTTCCCAATAAGGTTTAGTTTTCTGACGTAATGCCGGCCGCTGTGGCCGAGCGATTCTAGGCGCTTCAGTCTGGAACCGCGCGACCGATACGATCGCAGTTTCGAATCCTGCCTCGGGCATGGTTAGTTAGGTTTAAGTAGTTCTAAGTTCTAGGGGACTGATGACCTTAGATGTTAAGTCCCATAGTGCTCAGAGCCATTTGAACCTGACGTAATATTTTTGAACATATTTCGAAGTTACTGATTTGCCCAGAGAAAAATGTTTCCTTCCTTCGTCAAACGTCCCGTATTACACCGTTCAGCAAAAAAAAGATTTTTTTTTTCAGTTACCAGAACAGTATTCGCTGTTTCTGTCAGATAATTCGCCACTGAATCCTGATATAATTTAAGAAATTCTAAACAAACTTGAGTTTTCTTGTACTATTAATTTTTGCACATGCTTATTGCAGCCTGTGTATTCTATGTAGCAGGTAAAATGAGACGCTTTCGCAAAATGACTTCAAAAGCAAAAGAATCTGTAGGTACACAAAGGATATAAAATAAATAAATGGGTGACACTAGGGTAAAGGAAGGTTAATAATCACACTTATAAACTTTTTTATTCTTTGCCAGAAGACAGTCAATTTATAGGAACCAGCAACAACCAGACAACATTACTCCATTGGCCTTGATATTGCTTTTCCATTAAGAAGCGTCCTGGTGGAACTGTTCTTCCTGTCGTCATTAATGGTACCAAGTTTATCCGAAAAGAAGTGGAAATAGTCAATCAATAAATTTAGTTCAAGTGACATGATACATGCAGTTCGATTCCAGGAGTAACCGTATAATATCGCGTAGTTGTGTGCCCCATAGTTACCAAATACTTTCTTCTACACGCATGTGAAAGACAGTCCATGTCCTTTCATTTGACGTCTTTCGAAAAATAAAGGGACGTTCATCAGAAATGAATGCCGCAATTTTCTGTTCTACAAATATTCCTTTATTTTTGCTTTGCTCATCATTATCAACTTCTCTCGCAATTCAAGTCACGTTCTGTCATGGCCTTCAACGAATATTTTGATGAGACACAATTTTATGTACAGTGGATGCAGGTATATCCTACACTTTTGGGATCAACAAGAAGAGTGTTCGCACATTATTCTCTCCAGACAGCATGTCTTCTGAGCAGCCTTTCAGCCCTTCTTTCCCACTCGCGGAGAGAACAGCAACGCTATCTGCATCTACATCTACATCTACGTGATTACTCTGCTATTCTCAATAAAGTGCCTGGCATATGGTTCAATGAACCACCTTCCAGCTGTCGCTCTACCGTTCCAGTCACGAACGGCACGCTGGAAAAACGAGCACTTAAATTTTTATGTGCGAGCCCTAATTTCTCTTATTTTATCGTGTTGATCATTGCTCCCTATGTAGGTGGGTGCCAACAGAATGTTTTCGCAATCGGAGGACAAATGTGGTGATAGAAATTTCATGAGAAAATCCCGTCGCAACGAAAAACGCCTTTGTTTTAATGTTTGCCACTCCAATTCACGTATCATGTCTGCGACACGATCTGCCCTATTTCGGGATAATACAAAACGAGCTGCCCTTCTTTGTAATTTATCGATGTCACTCGTCAGTCCCATCTGGTCCGGATTCCACACGTCACAGCAATTCTCCAGAACAGGGTGGACAAGCGTGGTGTAAGCAGTCTCTTTAGTAAACCTGTTGCACCTTCTAAGTGTTCTGCCAATGAATAGCAATTTACGTTATTTGTAATTGTAACCCATAAGAATTTAGTTGAATTTACAGCCTTCAGATCTGTGTGACTTATCGCGTAATCGAAATTTAAATCATTTCTATTAGTACTCATGTGAATAACTTCACACTTTGCCTCATTCAGGGTCAATTGCCACTTTTCGCACTATTGAGATATCTTATCTAAATCATTTTGCAGGTCGTTCTGATCATCTGATGATTTTACAAGACGGTAAATGACAGAATCATCTACAAACAATCTAAGACGGCTACTCAAATCGTCTCCTATGTCGTCAATATAGATCAGGAACAATAGAGGGCCTATTACACATCCTTGGGGAACACTGGATATTACTTCTGTTTTACTCGATGACTTTCCGCCTATTACTACGAACTGTGACCTTTCTGATAGGAAATCACGAATCCAGTCGCACAACTGAGGCGATACTCCGTAGGCACGCAGTTTGGTTAGATGACGCTTGTGAGGAACGGTGTCGAAAGCCTTCTGGAAATCTAAAAATATGGAATCAATTTGACATCCCCTGTCGATAGCGCTTATTACTTCATGAGTATAAAGAGCTAGTTGTGTTCCACAAGAATGATATTTTCTGAAACATTGCTGACTATGTATCAATAAATTGTTTTCTTCGAGGTACTTCATAATGTTCGAATACAGTATATGTTCCAAAACCCTAATCCAAATAGACGTTAGTGATATAGGCCTGTAATGCAGCGGATTATTCCTACTTCCCTTTTTGGGCATTGGTGTGACTTGAGCAATTTTCCAGTCTTTATGTACGTATCTTTCTGTGAGCGAGTGGTCGTATATAATCCCTAAGTATGGAGCTGTTTTATCAGTATATTCTGGGAGGAAGCTGAATGGTATACAATCTGGACCGGAGGCCTTACTTTTATTGAGCTGTTTCGTTACTCCGAGGATATCTACTTCTATATTTCTCATCTTGGCAGTTGTTCTTGATTGGAATTCAGGAATATTTACTTCGTCTTCTCTGGTGAATGTGTTTCGAAAAACCGTGTTTAATGACTCAGCTTTAGTGGCACCGTCATCAGTGACTTCACCGTTGTTATCGTGCAGTGAAGGTATTGATTGCGTCTTGGGACTGGTGTGCTTTATGTATGACCTTTATGAGGTTCATGGTGAGAAGTATCGCAATTACTTTTACTCTTCATACACGTCATTTGTATTTACCTTAGTAAGCAATGGCGAGGAGCATTTTGAAGTTCAAGTATGTCTCCTTCAGATTAGCTGCATGAGCAACAGGAGCAGAAAGAAATTTATTCACAATGCTGGCCTCTGTTAACTAGTGCCCCTCATTTACTCTGAAATGGTGATCAAAAGTCTTCATAACAGACTCGATATCATTACAAAAAAACAATGTCACCTCTCTGCAAGTAATATCCAGAAATAATAACATGCCGTTTATCGTATCGCCAAGAAGATGCCATCCACGGGAAGCTAAAAGCTCAGCCTATTGCTTCGATAGTTTTCAACTACAACTTATAAATTGTTAGAGTGAGAAAGGAACAGTTGATGGGTGAGATTAACAATGCAGTACATATTCCCAATGTGAACACTCATACATACACACTCTCATTATAGTCTTATTATATTAAATTTCAGCCTCCAGTTGCATAAGCAAATAAACTTTACCCAGGTTCCGGCTATAATAATGTAGCCTTCTTCAGAAATGTCACAATATAAAATTAAAATTAAAACATGCCAGATATTGGCCTTGTCAGTCTTAAAATGTTCATCTACATCTACATCTGCATCCATACTTCGCAAGCCACCTGACGGTGTGTGGCGGAGGGTACCTTGAGTACCTCTATCGCTTCTCCCTTCTATTCCAGTCTCGTACTGTTCGTGGAAAGAAAGATTCTCGCTATGCCTCTGTGTGGGCTCTAATCTCTCTGATTTTATCCTCATGGTCTCTTCGCGATATATACGTAGGAGGGAGGAATATACTGCTTGACTCCTCGGTGAAGGTATGTTCTCGAAACTTCAACAAATGCCCGTACCGAGCTACTGAGCGTCTCTCCTGCAGAGTCTTCCACTGGAGTTTATCTATCATCTCCGTAACGCTTTCGCGATTACTAAATGATCCTGTAACGAAGCGCGCTGCTCTCCGTTGGATCTTCTCTATCTCTTCTATCAACCCTATCTGGTACGGATCCCACACCAGTGTGCAGTATTCAAGCTGTGGGCGAAAAAACGTACTGTAACCTACGTCCTTTGTTTTCGGATTGCATTTCCTTAGGATTCTTCTAATGAATCTCAGTCTGCCATCTGCTTTACCGACGATCAGCTTTATATGATCATTCCATTTTAAATCACTCCTAATGCGTACTCCCAGATAATTTATGGAACTAACTGCTTCCAGTTGCTGACCTGCTATATTGCAGATAAATGATATGGGATCTTTCTTTCTGTGTATCTGCAGCACATTACACTTGTCTACATTGAGATTCAATTACCATTCCCTGCACCATGCGTCAATTCGCTGCAGATCCTCCTGCATTTCAGTACAATTTTCTATTGTTACAACCTCTTGATATACCACAGCATCATCCGCAAAAGCCTCAGTGAACTTCCGATGTCATCCACAAGGTCATTTATATATATTGTGAATAGCAACGGTCCTACGACACTCCCCTGAGTCACACCTGAAATTACACTTACTTCGGAAGACTTCTCTCCATTGAGAATGACATGCTGCGCTCTGTTATCTAGAAACTCTTCAATCCAATCACGCAATTGGTCTGATAGCCCATATGCTCTTACTTTGTTCATTAAACGACTGTGGGGAACTGTATCGAACGCCTTGCGGAAGTCAAGAAACACGGCATCTACCTGGGAACCCGTGTCTATGGCCCTCTGAGTCTCGTGGACGAATAGCGCAAGCTGGGTTTCACACGATCGTCTTTTTCGAAACCCATGCTGATTCCTACAGAGTAGATTTCTAGTCTCCAGAAAAGTCATTATACTCGAACAGAATACGTGTTCCAAAATTCTACAACTGATCGATGTTAGAGATATAAGTCTGTAGTTCTGCACATCTGTTCGAAGTCCCTTCTTGAAAACGGGTATGACCTGTGCCCTTTTCCAATCCTTTGGAACGCTACGCTCTTCTAGAGACCTACGGTACACCGCTGCAAGAAGGGGGGCAAGTTCCTCCGAGTACTGTGTGTAAAATCGAACTGGTATCCCATCAGGTCCAGCGGCCTACAGCACATAGCCATGAGACTGCGTCACTTCTACGGATGTTTTGCCGATAGGCCACACAAAGGGGCGAGACAGGTGGGCCACGGGCGCTGAGTCGTAACTGGGCGCCCCGGGCAGCGACGAAGCGAGCTCAGCTGGTGGTGGCGCGCATGCGCGTGCGGAGTAACACTGACTCACTACCAGTAAATGTTAACTGAGATTATTACGGAAAATAGTTTATTACAATAGTTCGGACTATTAATGGCATTAAAAACCGTAAATCACTGAAATTGTCGTACCATAAAAGGCAAAAGACATAGAAAAGTGTACGGTACAAAAGTATGAATAAACCTTAATTGATAACATTAGTTGTTTGAACAGCTAAAACTGTTACTGGCAAATAAACCGTAATAACTGAAGTTACAGTTTTATGAGAGGCAATGACATTATATAGCACAAAGGAACCCTTTAATAAGAAAAGGCCATAAGTAAAGGTTAACAGTGTCTGAAATATGTGGCATTTAGCTAAGAAATAATGCCTGTGAACGATAATAAGGACAATTGTCTCATACAGGTTAGCGGTTAGATTGTCCTTTAAATGCTGCTGCTGTGTGCAAGCTACGGGCGTAAATTGTACTGAGGTAGTCGGCGTGTGCGTCGCGGTTTGATCTTCACGTATCAGAGAAGATCGCAAAGTTCTTTAGTTTTGGCTGACCTGGCTCAGTAGTGGTAGCCGCTCACTGGTAGGTCAGCCGCCCGATCTTGGACGGGTACTGTTGTCTTAAATTGACTGTTACCGTGCTTGACTCGGATCTTTGGCTCAGGCAAATTAATAAGTTACTTAGTCAGAATTCCAAAATTGTTGCTGGTTATTATATTTTCGAAATTAACATAGATAATTAATTATCATTTATTCTAGAGAAGCTGCACGGTTATCAATGGTATCTGTTATTTCGAGAACAGTTACTATCTTCATATATAGTTAAATGGCCTGTAACGCCGGAAATGCATATCCTCGTATTTCCATCTATTGTACTATAAATTTGTTTTCCTTATTTTTGTTACCTGAATATATGACATTTCTGTGTCTTTATATATTGAAATTGTTTTACTATTTGTATATATATATATATATATATATATATATATATATATATATATATATTTATTTATGCATTTATGTCAATATATAATTGGTTTGTTTCGTAAATATTATTTGTATTTTTACGCATCTCACTATTAATTTCAGTCACTAAATTAACTTTCGATTTTCCGGTTTTATTAATTCTTTTGCTAAATTAAGTGAAAGTGTAGCGAAATTTATTACTTCTGACAAACTTTCAGTTTTCACACTACACGTGTCAACCTTCAGTTGCCACGCTTCTGGTGCTAATTATATGTGTAATAACCTTTCTTTTTCAGTTACTTTAGTAATTGTCCTTAGGACTGGCGACCGTAATTTCCCCCAAATCTCAAATATCTAATTACCGCTAGTTAACTGTTAACGTAACGGCCGCACATTTACTTTCTGTATTAACTTTACCCCTTTTCAAAATTAATTTCCACCAGTTTCATTAGTATTTTTCCTTTCATTTAGATGTAACCCTTTCCTGCCCCTTTACCGACAAATTAACTTCGGTGACGATTGCTTTTCCCACATTTCCATTAGGTACACGCGGTTTAATTTTTTACTGTCATTAAGGTCGATAAGTGAGGGGGAGGTTACAGGCCACCCGGCCATTGACCTCCGTCCGTGCGAATGCGCACAGGTTGCCCGAACTCTTACGGGAATCGTCCCCTTAGTGGGCGCGAGTAATGAACAGATGGGCAAAGTATCTATTAGGAATATTACGTATGTAGATTGTGGACAATTGGGAATGTGGGTCTCACGGCAAGCGTGCAAGGGATAAGCCGCTGCAGTCCCACTTTTCATCTGTGTCCTTGGTGGCTCAGATGGATACAGCGTCCGCCATGTAGGCAGGACATCCCGGGTTCGAGTCCCCGTCTGGACACACGTTTTCAGCTATCCCCATCGAAGTCTGTCAGCAACACCTGTCGGGAGCTGAGAGTTTCAATTAATTATCATTTATTCTACAGAAGCTGCACGGTCATCAATGGTATCTGTTCTTTAGAGAACAGTTCCTGTCTTCATATAAAATTAACTTTGGTTCACACCATGAGATCTACATGCAAAATGATCATGTATTCGATCTGATTTTCATGTACTAATCAACAATATGTAGAAATTTACTAGCGTGTACTTGGTCTGCATTGCTCGTAGACTCGTGAAGCGATATACGTCTCAACAGACCGCCGACCAAATCTAAACTCTGAATCTCTATCCCACCAGTGCCGAACTTACTGGATACCGGAAAGACTTGGACTCACCAACTGCCAGCACACATCAATTCAGCCGGGCGTTGTCCTTAGCGATATGACAGTATATGAAATTATTCTGGCTGTTCATAAATTTTGTTTTAAATTTGGATACGACATTATTTTATTTAGAGCATGCTATCACTACACTGACGAGAGAGCCTCATACAGATCTCTGACTGACGTTTCAGTAAACAAATAATGAGTAATGATGTTTCACAATCTGATCAAAAGCATCAACTGTTGTTGTTGTTGTTGTTGTTGTTGTAGTCTTCAGTCCTGAGACTGGTTTCATGCAGCTCTCCATGCTACCCTATCCTGTGCAAGCTTTTTCATCTCCCAGTACTTACTGCAACCCACATCCTTCTGAATCTGCTTAGTGTATTCATCTCCTGGTCTCCCTCTACGATTTTTACCCCCCACGTTGCCCTCCAATGCTAAATTTGTGATCCCTTGATGCCTCAGAACATGTCCTACTAACCGGTCCCTTCTTTTTGTCAAGTTGTGCCACATACTCCTCTTCTCCCCAATTCTATTCAATACTTCATCATTAGTTATGTGATCTATCCATCTAATCTTCAGCATTCTTCTGTAGCACCACATTTCGAAAGCTTCTATTCTCTTCTTGTCCAAACTATTTATCGTCCATGTTTCACTTCCATACATGGCTACACTCCATACAAATACTTTCAGAAATGACTTCCTGACACTTAAATCTATACTCGATGTTAACAAATTTCTCTTCTTCAGAAACGCTTTCCTTGCCATTGCCAGTCTACACATTATATCTTCTCTACTTCGACCATCATCAGTTATTTTGCTCCCCAAATAGCAAATTTCCTTTACTACTTTAAGTGTCTGATTACCTGATCTCATTCCCTCAGCATCACTCGACTTAATTCGACCACATTCCATTATCCTCGTTTTGCTTTTGTTGATGTTCATCTTATATCCTCCCTTCAAGAAACCATCCATTCCGTTCAACTGCTCTTCCAAGTCCTTTGCTGTCTCTGATAGAATTACAATGTCATCGGCGAACCTCAAAGTTTTTATTTCTTCTCTGTGGATTTTAATACCTACTCCGAATTTTTCTTTTATTTCCTTTACTGCTTGCTCAATATACAGATTGAATAACATCGGGGAGAGGCTACAACCCTGTCTCACTCCCTTCCCAACCACTGCCTCCCTTTCATGCCCCTCGACTCTTATAACTTCCATCTGGTTTCTGTACAAATTGTAAATAGCCTTTCGCTCCCTGTATTTTACCCCTGCCACCTTTCGACTTTGAAAGAGAGTATTCCAGTCAACATTGTCAAAAGCTTTCTCTAAGTCTACAAATGCTAGAAACGTAGGTTTGCCTTTCGTTAATCTTTCTTCTAAGATAAGTCGTAATGTAAGGATTGCCTCACGTGTTCCAACATTTAGTTGGATTTTAAAAACGCCTTTATGATGGCTTGAATTCTGCTGGGAAGAATTTCAGTGAGGTGTCTGAGTGTCTCTGGAAGAATAGCAGCCAATTGTCTCCCAAGACCCGAAACCAGGGTCATTCCAAAGGTGTTCTATTGGGTTCAAGTCGCGACTCTGGTCAGGCCAGTCCATTTCAAAAATCTCATTGTCCCCAGACGATTGCCTCCACAGATGCTGCATTATGGTACGGGGTATTCTCAAGGTGACACAGCCATCGTCTTCGAACTGCCCCCCCCTCCCAACCGCTAACCACACGTAGGACACATTTCTGTAAAGTGTATTCATGTCCTTTTGCATTTAGCATTTTCTTAAGCGCAGCAAGAGGACCACACCTCCACCATGAAAAATATACCTATACAATAGCACCACCTCCCTCGCATTTCTGCCGGCACTACACGTGATGAAAGGGAACATTCTCCAGTCACTCGTCAGACCCAAACTCTTCGATCGAATTCCGACAGGCTGTCAACATCCCTTGCCCTCTCACCACACCAGTGCCTCGTTTCCAGCCATCCACTGTGCAGTGTTACCTACAGAAATGTGGGGCCTACGTGGAGCTGCTAGAGCACTGTTTCCCGTTCCATGTAACTCCCTGTTCACTGCCATTGAGTAGATTTCTAACAACCCTCCGCAAAGCTCAACTGTTGTGTCTAGGAATCCTGGCTACTCGGATCGCTAGTCAAACAATCAAGACAGCAATCGAACAGCTCGTATTAATTTCCCCCATGGTAGACAAAACGGGTCAGATCGTTGTTGCAGAAACAACGAAAAAAGCATGCCAAATTTAAAAGAACACAAAATCACCAAGATTGACAATGTTTTACAGAAGTTAGAAATATGGCGCGTACTTCGATGCGAGATGCTTTTAATAATTTCCACAACGAAATTCTGTCTCGAAATCTGGCAGAAAACCCAAAGACATTTTGGTCATACATACATAAGGCACACCAGTGGCAAGACGCAATCAATACCTTCACTGCGCGATAACAGCGGTGAAGTCACTGATGACAGTGCCACTAAAGCAGAGTTATTAAACACGGTTTTCCGAAACTCCTTCATCAAAGAAGACGAAGTAAATATTCCGGAATCCCAGTCAAGAACAAGTGCCAAGATGAGTAACATAGAAGTAGATATCTTCGGAGTAACGAAGCAGCTTAAATCACTTAATAAAGGCAAGACCTCCGGTCCAGATTGTATACCAGTCAGGTTCCTCTCGGAGTATGCCGATACAATAGCTCCATATTTAGCAATTATATACAACCACTCGCTCACAGAAACATCCGTACCTAAAGAATGGAACATTGCTCAAGTCACACCAATATCCAAAAAGGGAAGTAGGAGTAATCCGCTGAATTACAGGCCTATATCACTAACGTCGATTTGCACTAGGATTTTGAAACATATACTGTATTCGTTTATTATGGAGTACCTCGAAAAAAGCGATTTATCGACACACAGTCAGCACGGTTTCAGAAAATATCGTTCTTGTGAAACACAACTAGCTCTATATACTGATGAAGTAACAAGTGCTATCGACAGGGGATGTCAAATTGATTCCATATTTTTAGATTTTTAGAAGACTTTCGACACCGTTCCTCACAAGCGTCTTGTAATAAAACTCCACGACTGCGGAATGTCGCCTCAGTTGTGGGACTGGATTCGTGATTTCCTGTTAGGAAGGTGACAGTTTGTAGCAATAGACGGAAAGTCATCGAGTAAAACAGAAGTAATATCCGGCGTTCCCGAAGGAAGTGTTACAGGCCCTCTATTGTTCCTGATCTATGTTAACGACATAGGAGACAATCTGAGTAGCCGTCTTAGATTGTTAGCGGATGATGCTGTCATTTACCGTCTGGTAAAGTCATCAGATGATCAAAACTACTTGCAAAATGATTTAGATAAGATATCTGTATGGTGCGAAAAGTGGCAATTGACTCTGAATAAGGAGAAATTGTGAAGTTATTCACATGAGTACTAATAGAAATCAGCTAAATTTCGAATACGCGCTAAGTCACACAAATCTGAAGGCTGTAAATTCAACTAAATACTTAGAGATTACAATTACAAATAATCTAAATTGGAACGATCACATAGATAATATTCTGGGTAGAGCAAACCAAAGACTGCGATTCATTGGCAGAACACTTAGAAGCAGCAACAGGTCTACTAAAGAGACTGCTTACACCACGCTAGTCCGCCCTATTGTGGAGTATTGCTGTGCGGTGTGGGATCCGCATCAGGTGGGACTAACGGATGACATCGCAGAAGTACAAATAAGGGCAGCTCGTCTTGTATTATCGCGAAATTGGGGAGATTGTGTCACAGACATCATCTACATCTACATTTATACTCCGCAAGCCACCCAACGGTGTGTGGCGGAGGGCACTTTACGTGCCACTGTCATTACCTCCCTTTCCTGTTCCAGTCGCGTGTGGTTCGCGGGAAAAACGACTGTCTGAAAGCCTCCGTGCGCGCTCTAATCTCTCTAATTTTACATTCGTGATCTCCTCGGGAGGTATAAGTAGGGGGAAACAATATATTCGATACCTCATCCAGAAACGCACCCTCTCGAAACCTGGCGAGCAAGCTACACCGCGATGCAGAGCGCCTCTCTTGCAGAGTATGCCACTTGAGTTCGCTAAACATCTCCGTTACGCTATCACGGTTACCAAATAACCCTGTGACGAAACGCGCCGCTCTTCTTTGGATCTTCTCTATCTCCTCCGTCAACCGGATCTGGTACGGATCCTACACTGATGAGCAATAGTCAAGTATAGGTCGAACGAGTGTTTTGTAAGCCACCTCCTTTGTTGATGGACTACATTTTCTTAGGGCTCTCCCAATGAATCTCAACCTGGTACCAACCTTACCAACAATTAATTTTATATGATCATTCCACTTCAAATCGTTCCGCACGCATACTCCCAGTTATTTTACAGATGTAACTGCTACCAGTGTTTGTTCCGCTATCATATAATCATACAATAAAGGATCCTTCTTTCTATGTATTCGCAATACATTACATTTGTCTATGTTAAGGGTCAGTTGCCACTCCCTGCACCAAGTGCCTATCCGCTGCAGATCTTCCTGCATTTCGCTACAATTTTCTAATGCTGCAACTTCTCTGTATATTACAGCATCATCCGCGAAAAGCCGCATGGAACTTCCGGCACTATCTACTAGGTCATTTATATATATTGTGAAAAGTAATGGTCCCATAACACTCCCCTGTGGCACGCCAGAGATTACTTTAACGTCTGTAGACGTCTCTCCATTGATAACAACATGCTGTGTTATGTTTGCTAAAAACTCTTCAATCCAACCACACAGCTGGTCTGATATTCCGTAGGCTCTTACTTTGTTTATCAGGCGACAGTGCGGAACTGTATCGAACGCCTTCCGGAAGTCAAGGAAAATGGCATCTACCTGGGAGGCTGTATCTAATATTTTCTGGGTCTCATGAACAAATAAAGCGAGTTGGATCTCACACGATCGCTGTTTCCGGAATCCATGTTGATTCCTACATAGTAGATTCTGGGTTTCCAAAAACGACATGATACTCATCATACGTGAATTGGAGTGGCAATCATTAAAACAAAGGCGTTTTTCGTTGCGACGGCATCTTCTCACGAAATTTCAATCAACAGTTTTCTCCTCCGGTTCCGAAAACATTTTGTTGCCACCCACCTACATAGGGAGAAATGATCATCACGATAAAATAAGAGAAATCAGGGCTCGCAAAGAAAAATTTAAGTGCTCGTTTTTCCCCTGTGCCGTTCGCAATTGGAACGGTAGAGAGACAGCTTGTAGGTGGTTCATTGAACCCTCTTCCAGGCACTTTATTGTGAATAGCAGATAATCACATAGATGTAGATGTAGAATGAGTTTTATTAGAATAAGATAAGATACAGTGCTTAACTTTGGCAACTACACAGGTGAGTCGCAAGCAAGGGCAACGTATAAAATAATCAGTCTTTGCAGTGACTGCTGATCTATAACTGACGAAAATCTGTCCAAAATTGATTCTAAAGTCGCTAACGTAGAAACTGCTATCCACGTGGGCCACCATCAGTGGGGCGCGGTGCTTGCGTCCTCTGCTGTCGCGTTGTCAGGCTGGTGGGAGGACGGGCCAGCGTACGAGTCAGTTGAGCGCGCGACGCCGATGAGTGCGGACAACGGAACGCGCGCGTCCGAGCCAGCCGGCTGGGTCGCGCCGGGGCCGGCCGCTGGCCGCTGGCCGGTCGGTGGGGCCTGCCCCGCTCCCAACAGGACGGATACAACGGCGACGACCCCTGCAACGACAACGGATTCTGACAGGCAACATAATGAGGACGGGACCACGACGAGCGATACGCGAATGCAGAGCGGAGGACAGGATACGTCAAACCCCTCTGACGAGAGACATCAGCTAGCACAGAACGATCGGCAACAACGGGAACTGAGACGTGAAATACAACACATGATTCTGCAAAGTCAGCAAGTATACGACAACCGCACTAGTACAGTTCCTCCTTCACAGAATGAAGAACAAGTAGACGACGTGGAACAATTTTCTCCACCAGACGACGACGACGACGAAATGGAGGGAGTCTCCTGTGAAGAAGTTTGGACCATGCAGCCCACCGACGGAGAGGGCGATTTTACACTAGTTCGCCAAAGAAAACGTCTCAATGCTTCTCCTAAGCAGAACAACTCTCGGAAGCGACAACGTCCAGAAGAACTGAAAACTTCCAACCGTTATGCGGCTATTGCGACGGAAGATACTACAGATGCTCCAGAACGTACGGACCAGACGAGTGATGTCAATCTCGAAGCAGATAAAGAGGGGACAGATGGCTCTGGCCGGAACTTACTCCGCAAAGTCCCGCCCGGTTCTATTTACCATACCGAGAACTACATGGAACTCAACAAGGCGCTGAAAGCGAATACTGACGGCAGTCTTAAGGCCATCTACCAACGAGACAGGATCAAATATCACTTTGACTCCTATGAAGATCAACGGCGGGCCATCAATTTCTTTGTGTCGAATGACTTCCACTTTTTTACACATCAGGCCGCGGAGGACAAGGACCTCAAAGTGGTTGTCAAACGTCTACCTGCCGAAGTTACGGAGGAAGAACTGAAAGACGCACTGATAGAGAAGGGTTTCCCTGTCATCAACGTCCACCAGTTTAAAAATCGAGACGACAAGACGAAGGAATTACGACCTCGAGATGCTTACTGTGTCACGTTGCCAGCCCAAAAGGAAAACTACAAGATTTACGACATCAAATACCTTCTATATATTAAAGTCGTTATTGAAACCTACAACAGACAAGAAGGACCTGTTCAATGTCGCCACTGCCAGCGGTTCGAACATACAGCTAATTATTGCAGCTTGCCTGCTCGCTGCGTTCGATGTGGAGGGCAACACCGATCTTCAGCATGTACTCATCCCCGAGGGGCTCCGCCGAAATGTGCTAACTGTGAAAAGGACCATCCTGCCACGTGACGTGGCTGCCAGAAGTACCAGGAACTTCTCAGGAAATACACACAACGGTCTTCCCCGCAGCCCTCTCAACGGAGGACTCGTGTAATACGGAACTCCAACCCGACGCCACACCCTCCGCCCCACCGACAGCAGCCGCCACAAGAACAGCCGGCGGCGACGCGGCAGCCAGTAACACAGCCTCCTCCTGAAGCACTTCCACCTCGACAGCACCGCCAGCATTATTCATACGCCCACGCAGCATCACCACGCCGACCGGAACCGGAAACCTACGTCTCACCAGCTCATTTGATGCAATCTATAGCTCCAGCGCTCTCTGATGTCGCGAAACTTCTCACCGCCGTGCAGCAACAACTAGTGGGGATACTTTCTTTAATCGAAAGTGTATTGAAGGCCTTTGGAACACCTTAAGATGGATCGCCCTGGGACCACGAGAAACCTGAAAATCTGTATATGGAACGCCAACGGAATGAAACACAAGAAAACAGAATTCACTGAATTTTTACAACGTCACAAAATCGACATCGCACTTGTATCGGAGACGCACCTTCGTCCAACAACTGAGCTCAGATTTCGTAACATGTACGTCTATAGAACGGACAGACAAGGCCAACGAGGTGGAGGGACCGCAGTTCTGCTTAAAAGGGAACTGCGGCACCATCATGAAACACTACCTCACCTCCAACATCTGGAGGCAACAGCGGTAACGGTTCGATCGACCGCAGGCAACATCACTTTCATTGCGGCGTACAACAGCCCCGGTAAAAACCTAGAGCCAGACGACTTACGGAGTATCTTCACCAATTTTGACAAAATCTTCCTAGGAGGTGACCTTAACAGCAAGCACGTCGCGTGGAATTCCCGGCGTACGAACCCTCGTGGACGAACTTTGATTGCCATGGAAGAAGAACTGGGCATCACAGTCCATGGCCCACGAGAGCCCACACGGATTCCTTACGTCGATCGGCAAGAAGCAGACGTCCTAGATATTGCTGTCATCAAAAATTGAGACTAACCTCCAGCTCCGCACCGTCGACGATCTTTCGTGTGACCACCGACCTGTTATCAGCATAGTGGAAAACGCAACGGCCAACCTTCCGCCCCCAACCTCACAAACTCTGAACTGGGGTCAATTTCGGACATATCTTGACAACAATATCTGCCCGACGCAGGACGTTTCAACACCGGAAGCCATCGACATCGCGGTAGAAACTTTGACGCAGAAGATAAAGGTAGCCAAACTGAGGGCAACTACTCACACGGTCTACCTTGTAGTAGCTTTCGACGAGTTCCCGCCTCTACTCCAAGAACTGAAGACACAGAGAAACAGGAGCAGGCGACGTTGACTCCGCTATAGAAACCCGATCGATCGACGAGAAACACACGTCTTAACACGAGAACTGCACAGGAGAGTGGCCGAGTGGCGACAGCAGGTCTGGGAAGATAAGATGGATGAATTCTTACTTCGAACCAAGAACGAATGGCAGGTAGTCAAGAACATACGTCACCAGCGGCCACCTAAACGAGCCATCAGACGACCAGATGGCCTCCTCTATGACGAACTCGCCCAGGCGGAGCTGTATGCTACGACTTACCAAGACCAGATGTCTACACCAGCGACCCCCGTGAACGACGTCCGCCTGCAGGAACAGGAAGCCGTCGTTACAGCAGCATGGACTGCTCTTCGTGCTGCGCCTGTGCAGAGCTGCCCACAACTCACCACACCAGCAGAGATAAAATTATCCGGAAGACTCGGAATAATGCGCCGGGCAACGACTCCATCAGCAACACCGATTTGAAACAGTTGCCCAGGAAGCCAACTGTGCTCCTTACCCGGATTCTCAACAGCTGCCTTCTGCAGGGATATTTTCCTACGGCATGGAAGACGGCTCGAGTAGTTCCAATACCCAAGCCAGGTAAAGACCCAGCAGAACCCACCAGTTACCGTCCAATTAGCCTCTTGCCAACCCTTGCTGTTGCTGTTGAAGTGCTGTTGAAGAGGCTCCATGACACGCTTACAGCGCATGATGTTATACGACCCGAAAAATTCGGTTTCAAGGACAAGTTATCTGCCGAACTTCAACTTCTACTGATCACCGAACGGATACAAGAAGGATACAACAAGCAGCACTTCACGATTGGTGTCTTCCTTGACATCGAAAAAGCTTACGATAAGGTGTGGCGGCCCAACCTTATCGTCAAACTGCATCGCACTACCCCTATTGCGGATTGTTACATTAGACTCCTAGACAGCTTTCTGCAGGACAGGAAACTGTATGTCCGAGTCGACGATAAAAACTCCGATATGAAACTGATCTCCGCAGGAATTCCGCAGGGCTCTGTCATTTCGCCTCTACTTTTCAACTTGTATATAAATGACATCCCCACAGTCCCCCTTGTTACGGCGAGTTTTTATGCGGACGATACGGCCTTTCTGACAACTGGACGACACTTGGACCAGCTCGTCGCTAGGATGCAACAGCAACTTGCTGTAATGGAACGCTGGGCGCTGCACAATAAGATAACGATCAACCCGACGAAGACGGCAGCCGTTCTGTTCACACGGAGGAAACCAGTTCTCAACGACAGACTCCAAATAGCTCACCAATTTATCCCATGGTCGCCGGGAGTGAAGTATCTCGGTGTCTACCTTGACAAAAAATTGCTCTTTACGCAGCATATTGACGACAAGAAGACGGCAGCCCAGAAGATGGCCAGGTCGTTGATTCCGTTCATGAAGAGTAAGGATCTCAACCCTAAGACTAAACTCCAATTGTATAAGGCAACGGTGGAACCCGCAATGTTGTATGGCTCCACCTCGTGGGGAACTACGTGCGTCTCCAACTACAACAAACTCCAAGCGCTGCAAAACATTTGCTATCGATGGATCACAGGAGCTCCATGGTGGACAAGAAACGTCGACATCCGCACCGCACTCCACGAGACCACTATACAAGAGAAGGTCCACGACAAGGCTCTACGAGTTTTTGACAAGATCGATGCCCTTAGGGACGAAGTTCGAGAATTACAATCGGTAGGAACGGTAAACCCTGCAAGATGGCACAAGTATCGCGTACCGAAGTCAATAACGTTTCACCCCCCATAGGCAATCTGTCATAACACGAGGAAGCAGTCACACATAACAGCCTTGACACATTTCACCCTCCACAGGAGATAGACATCACCAAAGACAGCAGGCTAAAGGACCCATTGCGTGCCCAAGCCTAACTGAATGCGTAATAAATAAAATGTTTTCCTTTTATCCTTACATCCCATCCTAGAAGAATAAGTAATCAAGGATGATCTCTTCAGTCCACACTACACAATTAAAAAAAAAAAAAAAGCGTACGAGTTGGCTGACTTATTCTCACAGCCGCCTCTTCTCTTTCGTTCGCGACTGGCGTGCAGGTGCTTGACCTTACGCCGTAATATCAACGGTCCCTGTCCGTCAATACACCAGGTCTGTCGCATCTTCATTTAGCTCTGGTTATTGCTTCGCGGTTCCACTTTACAAACACATTACCAGCAGGGGGCTAGCGCAGCTTTAGAAATGTTGAAATTTCCCTGATGGGTTTGTTATTCAGGTGATGTCCAACGACTAGTCGACATTTTAAGTCACTGAGCTCACCTGGCCAAGCCATTCCCCTGTTACTGCTTCTCTGCTGACAACAAAATACTCCCCGCCTCCTTTTATACCGGAGGGTCCACCTCTCGTGACGTATAGGAGTCAACTCCGCATTACATAGTGATGTCTGGATACTTTTGTGATAGTTGTAAGTAGGCTGTTTAGATTTTTATGTTGGTAGCGCCCCGTAGCCCTCTGTATGAAAATCACTGACTGTGCTGTGTGCAGTCTGTGGCTGGTTCGACTCATTGTTGGAATATTCGCTGGTGTAGTGTTGGGTTGTTGCACGTGAACAGCGCATAGCGTTGGACAGTTGGAGGTGAGCCGCCAGCACTGGTGGATGTCAAGAGAGAGATGCCAGAGTTTTGAGAAGTTATTATAAGCGGAGGATCTGGACGTGTGTCCGCCAGAAAAAGGAAATTTATAATTTATAAAGATGGGGGTCATGAATTGATATATATATATGGACCTGAATTTATATATATATATATATATATATATATATATATATAGACCTGAATTTATATATATATATATATATATATATATATATATATATATATATATTCAGGTCCATATATATATATATATATATATATATATATATGATGACTTTTGTATATTATTAAGGTAAATACATTGTTTGTTCTCAATCAAAATCTTTCATTTCCTAACTATGCCTATCAGTAGATAGTGCCTTCAGTAGTTAAAATCTTTTATTTAGCTGGCAGTATTGGTGCTCGCTGTATTGCAATAGTTCGAGTAAGGAAGATTTTTGTGAGGTAAGTGATTTACAGGCTGAAAAGTATTTAAACCAACAAACTTTGGGAGGTTGTAGGGGACATCAAAAGAAATATTTTTCCCTAGTGTCATATTTTCCTATGAGGATTATTTAAACCGGTGGAGGGAGATTTCTCTGGCGGCAAATTAATTAAACCAACAAATACTTTTCCATTTGTTTATGACCAAGAGACAACACATTAACACAACTCAATTTAAATTAGACTAGGTTTTCAAAAATGCCTCCATTCACACGTAAACATAGGTTACACCGTCGGATCATGTTCTGTCTGACACGGGCAAAAACCCTAGGAGAATCCTGAATTGTTCCTGCTGCTGCTACTATCCGAGCAACCAGATCCTCTTCTGATGCACAGGAGTTGCGTAAACAAGGTTGCGCATCTCTCCCCACACAAAAAAGTCCAGAGGGGACATATCTGGGGATCGAGCAGGCCACGGTACAGGACCACCTCTGCCAATCCACGTTTCTGGGAGCCATCGGTCCAGGAACCGACGCATACGACGACTGAAATGTGCCGGCGCCCCGTCATGTTGGAACCACATGTGTTGTCTTGTAGTGAGCGGGACGTCTTCCAGCAATTTTGGCAATGCTCTGGCGAGAAAATCGTAATAGTGCCTGACATTCAATGGCCTAGGTAGCAGATACGGCCCAATTAAACAGTCCACAACAACACCGACCCACACGTTAACGAAGAACCGCACTTGATGACCGCTAGTAACTGTGGCATGTGGGCTATCTCACTCCAAACGTTGCTTCATCGGTAAACAACACAGAGAACGGAAATGTAGCATGCATTTCACACTGTTCCAGGTACCACTGCGAAAACTGTGCTCTGGGTGGATAATCAACTGATTCCAGGTTGTGGACACGCTGTAAGTGAAATGGACGTACCAATTGCTCTCGAAGGACTGTTCTTACATTCGTCTGATTCGTCCCCATGTTACGCGCAATTGCATGAGTGCTGATTGAAGGATCCCGCTCCACAGGCTGCAATACAGCTTCCTCAAATTGCAGCGTTCTTACCGTGCGACGCTACGTAGTACGCACCAACCATATCAGTGTACGCACTCCAGGTGTATCGCTCCATTAGTAAACAGAGAAAAAGCACTACTACACTGGTGGACAGCAGTTGCCTACAACTGAAGAGCGTAATACGCCCTGTAACTACTGAAGATCGTAATACGGCCTCTAACAATTGAGGAGCGTAATACGGCCTCCACTGGTTTACATAATCCCCATAGGAAAAAATGATATTAAGGAAAAATATTTGTTTTGATGTCCCCTGCAACCTCACAGAGTTTGTCGGTTTAAATACTTTTCACCCTGTATGAGAAGTATGGGTTATTGTTAGTCAGGGCCATTCTTTTGCGGGCATTATTGAAAGATTGCGATGCGCTAAAAATATTGTGTGTCAGCTTAGTGATGATCAGAATGAGTAATGACAGAAATGTCTGAGTACGTTCAGTTTTGCTCAGCTGTTTGAAAATCAAATAACGTAGAAGTTTACCAGCACAGTAATTCATAATTATGTCAGGGGACGATTCATAGTGAATAAGTTTGGGGGTGTACGCGACATCTCAGCAGCCAGTCAGAGCGTAGGATAACGTAGGTAGCGAGAATGAAGGCTTTCTCGATGAATTTCGATGATGAAGTCTTTTCGAGTTATCAGCCGAGCCAAAGCGTCGTTCTGTGACAACGTTTCAACAAGTTTCCTACTCGTCATCTTCAGCCGAAGTCAGACTTTGCCTGAAGATGAGGATTAGGAAAGTTGTCGAAACGTTGCCGCAGAACGGCGCCTTTACTCGGCTGATAACCCGAGAATACTTCATCAGCTCAGATAGTGCTACGTCAGCTAACTAAAGGTGCCATCCAAGCAATACCGCCTGGTGCAAACAAGAACGGTCGAGTTTCAGGGTCGCATACATCGATCAATGCAATCTAATGACCTCATCTGACCGCTACAGCACACACGATGCTCCGGCTAATAATAAAAGAACTATGGCCGCTGGACCCAGTAAAATACCATACCATCCAATCTTGGGTAGGCATGGATGTCTCCATCTCTGTCTCCTGCGTTTCCGTCACTGTACACATCTTCACTTACAGTCGTACTCTCAGGAGGCGTAGGAATCAGCAGTTCTTGATTGTGACGTAGAAGACTTGTAGCAGATCTTAAATTAGGACCATACTTAGTTTTTCTTGCTTTCGAGGTGACTCCGTCTAGTTTTGTGGGACAAAAAGAACAGTCGATTGTGTAGTCCGTCGGTTTCTTCTGAAACCGGGGTGGCCGAGCGGTTCTAAGCGCTACAGTCTGGAACCGCGCGACCGCTACGGTCGCAGGTTCAAATCCTGCCTCGGGCATGGATGTGTATGATTTCCTTAGGTTAGTTAGGTTTAAGTAGTTCTAAGTTATAGGGGACTGATGACCTAAGAAGTTAAGTCCCATAGTGGTCAGAGTCATTTGAATCATTTTTCTTCTGAAACGTGGGAAACGGCAAAGTATGTGTAGCATGATACTTTTAACTTGTCTGCCAGGCATGTCGTACGCCGTGAGTGGCAAATACAATGGGTGGGGGGAGTAATAATTCTTATCCTGCTGGCCAGTTTCACACCTGAAATGAACTTGGTAACACTTCGGTTTTTACGATTTCAGAGTTAATTCTCCACGGATACAACGAAAAGAATTTACTCTATTTACACGCATACGAGACATTTTTTCATCTGAATGTACACAAAACAGGAAACACAATCTCCCTTGAACCTAGAACAATAATCAATCTCATCCCAATACCTGTCAGTACGCTCAATGCTGAGAAGCAGCTAACACAACGTGAATTTCTTTGTTAACGTATGGCTCTTCGTCGGTAGTATTGTTAAACCACTTTTATTCTCTGGACGTATATTTCTGGACTGAAGGTCTGAAGATCATGTTGTAACGGTCTACTTTCTTTTACTTAAAGACGTAGTATTTACTGCTCATATCATGTTAATGGTCGCAAAAAATCTAATATTTCCATGTGGCATTTGAACCAAATTTAAGGCCCGGTTACTTTAGCAAGTTAACATTTAAACAAAATTACTTTTCTACATTAGATTGTACTTATATGTGTTAGTTTATGTGTGACAAATCATGCCTATTAACTCGTACTACCTTGCTAAGAGCTTCAATTTGCTACTGTAGTGTAAGCTGTGCATTCGGCATGCCGTGTGAAGTTTCACTTTTGAGCTTTTTAGAATTACTTTTATTGAAACTGTGCTGATTTGATAATTTTGTTCACTTATATTAATTTTGAAGACAAGCTAACCGTGTTCTGATATTTGTTCAGCTAGTATAAAAGCTGTCGTTATTATCTGAAGCATCCAGTGGATTTCATTAGGGTCGTCACATAAAAAACAATCACTATTGACCAACATTTTGCTTCTCACTGTAGCTATCGATTACATAACCTTTTATTACCCAAATAAACAAAAGTATCAGTATTAACCACCGGGATATTAACCAGTGCAAGCTTACGTTATGCAATTTCATACTGAACAATTAAAGAAAAAAACAAAGAAGTCCTGAATGAAAAGAAATTGAAAAAATGCTTTTAAAGTTAAATTCATACCTGAAAGTTTCCATACAAACTGACGTCTTTGCTTTACTCCAAAACTGCAACAGGCAAGTCATATATTGTTGCTTTACTTTTGTATCAAAACTAGATAAATTACTTAAGGGAAATGGAATTAATCGTTATACTGGCTAATGCGGAATCGGCCGCCATCCGTTCGGCTGCACTTTGAAATATACCCGCCTCCAGTCACGCTGCCGCCTTTCCTACAGCCACCACCGCGACATGACGGCGCTGCCACGACATGCAAGCATCCCTCCCCCCCCCCCCCCCCAATCCCTCTCCAGGGCGCTAGCGGCATGTCTACTTAAGTTCAAACTTCGATGCACACAGTCCATTTTGTGTGTTTGCCATTTCATAACATTTACATACTTTCACAGCAGTCAGGACTCGTCATATACGGAACAGTCACTGTGCTGAAGGCTGAATGGATTGTGAACATTTATATTTGCATATGCTTTAACTTTAAAATCTACTGTTAGCAACTGACGTTGCAACTACAGTAAACAAAGTTATATATTACATTTACTGTTTGATATTAGATGTTGTTGTTGTGGTCTTCAGTCCAGAGGCTGGTTTCATGCAGCTCTCCATGATACTCTATCCTGTGCAAGCTTCTTCATCTCCCAGTACCTACTGCAGCCTACATCCTTCTGAATCTGCTTAGTGTATTCATCTCTTGGTCTGCCTCTACGATTTTTACCCTCCACGCTGCCCACCAGTACTAAACTGGTGACCCCTTGAGGCCTCCCTTTTTCTAGTCAATTTGTGCCACAAAATTCGCTTCTCCCCAATTCTATTCAATACCTCCTCATTAGTTATTTCATCTACCCATCTAATCTTCAGCATTCTTCTGTAGCACGACATTTCGAAAGCTCCTATTCTCTTCTTGTCTAAACTATTTATCGTCTATGTTTCACTTCCATACATGGCTACACTCCATACAAATACTTTCAGAAACGACTTCCTGACACTTAAATCTATACTCGATGTTAACAAATTTCTCTTCTTCAGAAACGCTTTCCTTGCCATTACCAATCTACATTTTATATCCTCTCTACTTCGACCATCATCAGTTAGTTTGCTCTCCAAATAGCAAAACTCGTTTACTACTTTAAGTGTCTCATTTCCTAATCTAATGCCCTCACCATCACCCGACTTAATTCGACTACATTCCATTATCCTCGTTTTGCTTTTGTTGATGTTCATTTTATATCCTCCTTTCAAGACACTGTCCATTCCGTTCAACTGATCTTCTATGTCCTTTGCTGTCTCTGACAGAATTACAATGTCATCGGCGAAGCTCAAAGTTTTTATTTCTTCTCCATGGATTTTAATACGTACTCAGAACTTTTCCTTTGTTCCCTTTATTGCTTGCTCAATATACAGATTGAATAACATCGGGGATAGGCTGCAACCCTGTCTCACTCCCTTCCCAACCACTGCTTCCCTTTCATAGCCCTCGACCCATATGACAGCCATCTGCTTTCCGTACAAATTGTAAATAGCCTTTCGCTCCATGTATTTTACCCCTGCCACCTTCAGAATTTGAAAGAGAGTGTTCCAGTCAACATTGTCAAAAGCTTTCTCTAAGTCTACAAATCCTAGAATCGTGGGTTTGCCTTTCCTTAATCTAAGATAAGTCATAGGGTCAGTATTGCCTCACGTGTTCCAACATTTTTACGGAATCCAAACTGATCTTCCCCTTGATCGGCTTCTACCAGTTTTTCCATTCGTCTGTAAAGAATTCGCGTTAGTGTTTTGTAGCTGTGACTTATTAAACTAATTATTCGGTAATTTTCACATCTGTCAGCACCTTTTTCCTTTGGGATTGGAATTATTATATTCTTCTTGAAGTCGGAGGATATTTCGCTTGTCTCATACATCTTCCTCACCAGGTGGTAGAGTTTTGTCAGGACAGGCTCTACCAAGGCTGTCAGCAGATCTAATGGAATGTTGTCTACTCCCGGGGCCTTGTTTCGACTTAGGTCTTTCAGTCCTCTGTCAAACTCTTCACGCAGTATCATATTTCCCATTTCATCTTCATCTACATGCTCTTCCATTTCCATAATATTGTCCTCAAGAACATCGCCCCTGTGTAGACCCTCTATATATTCCTTCCACCTTTTTGCTTTCCTTCTTTGCTTCGGTATTAGATGTAGAATAAATTAATATTAGAATTCACCGTCCATAAATTGCATCTGTTCCTCGCTTCTGTATACGTTAAAGAACCACGAAGTCTGCAACGGAAGTCACAACATTCAGTTTATCTTGAAATTGAGAATGTAACCGTGGAACATTCCATGGAACCCTACCAAGCATATCATTTTTGTGTCGGGAGTAACAATTTTTTTTTGTAAACTGCATTTTAATATCGCGGCACAAATGATGGTACTAACTGAAGTTACGGTAGGCTCGATAAACTGTCTTTGCACAATGACGTATGAAAAAGGAACTGAGATACCTTCAGGTGAAATTAACACAAGTTACTGTAATTGAGAAAAAAGGAAACACAATACGTCCTGTGACATAGATGTCTCTTCTGTTATTCTACTAAAGACAAAACAAACAACAAAGTTCTTGATGTTAAACAGAAGCGTAGTCATGTAAGCAATATGCAGTTAAAAACCACAGCTCAGTGTAGTGCCTCATTTAACCACAATGACTGCTATATTTGTGGTGCGAACAATCCTCACACAGCTTTTGCCTGGAAATATCTTGCATCCAAGGCTGTTGCCTGAGTAGGGCAACTTGCTACTGTAAAATGTGCTAAAACGCCGCCTCCAATCGACATACATCATCGCTTTACTACTCAAAAGGTAACTCGATGCTGCACCCATTATTCTTCACCTGCACAGCAACACTGCCAGGAAGCGACAGATTCATACGCACTTATGTGTTAGAGCCAAGGTAAGAGAGAATGCTCCATGGTAAAGGACGTTCTACTTCCCACGCTTTCGAGGTTGAAGGCTGCAGCCACAAATTTGTAACAAAAGCATTCCCTCAGCAGGAGAGCAGTGATAGAGAAACTGTTTGAATGAAGATAATCAACGTAAAACAAAGTACAACAGAAAACGTTATTGCCTATGTAACAATACTTCACCGTTGGTTTCTCAGAGGCACACAGATATTTGGTGGGTTTAATTAAGGGGTAGCTACTCATGGAGATCCAGTGCGGGCTCTAAATTTTATAGATATTCTTAATTCGGAACCGATTAACGCTGGAAAAAATTAGTTCCAATTTTTGCCACCAGGTGAAAATCTGGCGCTGTACAACATCTATTTTTTTCCTGCGCAAATCGGTTCCACATTAATGCATCAGAATATCTTTGAAGTTTCGCTGCTGTACGATAATTACATCCCACACTGGACACCTGTGAGTAGTTGCCCTTTAATTGTAACTACGCAGTATAACCGATATTGAATTATCGTGACATAATGACACAATATAAAAAATAAATTTTTTGCGTTACGTTTTTACAATGTATGGTAATTTTTTTTGTATATATTTCGAATATTTTTCAACAGTAAAATCCGCAGAATTTTAATTTAAGCCACAATAGAAAGCCAATATGACACTTCTAGTAGTTTTAAATTTGCAGTCGGCCATGGTGGCCGAGCGGTTCTAGGCACTCAGTCTGGAACCGCGCGACTGCTACGGTCGCAGGTTCGAATCCTGCCTCGGGCGTGGATGTGTGTGATGTCCTTAGTTAGGTTTAAGTAGTTCTAAGTTCTAGGGGACTGATGAAAAAAAAATGGCTCTCAGCACTATGGGACTTAACTGCTGTGGTCATCAGTCCCATAGAACTTAGAACTACTTAAACCTAACTAACCTAAGGACATCACCCACATCCATGCCCGAGGCAGGGTTCGAAGCTGCGACCGCAGTGGTCGCACGGTTCCAGACTGCAGCGTCCAGAACCGCCTGGCCAGGGACTGATGACCACAGCTGGTAAGTCCCATTGTGTTCAGAGCCATTTCAACCATTTAAATTTGTAGTTTAACGGTAGCCTACGACACTTGATAATAATTACACAGTCTAAACGGTGTATGACAGAGAGATATAAAATAAAAGAATATTTTAACCCAACTAACGACGACCAGTGCGGCAGATTACTGTCATTTAGAAAACATTGAATTAGGAATGATGATGAAGCAATAGAAACGCATGGCAGTAGTACAGAAATAGGGCTAGTTATCTGGGAACAATGGCCAGTCTGACTTCTTTGTCGGATTGCTGTTATAATTAGATTGCAATAAAAATGGGCAGAACGTAATCTCACGTTATAAGTAGATGCGCTATTGGTGGCCGAAAGAAGTTATCAAAGCGAATAATTACCTCATTAATTACAATTTAGTGGAGGTGGCAACCCTGGGGCGGGACGAAGTGCCGGACAAAGGCGTGGCACAGCTCGCGGCAGAGCCGGTGCGGCCGCCGCGGCAGGAATGGGAGGGAGGGCCATTACAAACACTTAGCGACGCAAATGGGCTGTGACGGCTCGGCTGCGCAGATGCAGACGATACGGGGCGGGGCGCACGTTTCGGCGGGTCGCGCGGTCGTCCGCCCCTGGCGTGTAGGCCGCCCGGCCGTCACGCTCCGTTTGAGAACGCACAGTAGCCCCAGCGAGAGCGATGTCTGCTAGATAGCCGGCTGTGTGTGGGCCAGGGGTGGGTCGATCGCGAAGGAACGGCTCTCGAAACTGAACGGAAGGACCGAGGAACGACTTGTAAGGAACGGTCGTTCACTGTTCCCCCTACGTCAGTCTCGTTCCTGCCTCGGTCTAGTTCGCTCGGTTTCGTTCGGGTGTTCATTTGCTCGTCGTTGCAGTTCTGCCACTTCTTACCCTCGCCTAGGTCCTGTTCTTCTCCGCGTGGCCATTCGTTCCCCGTTCCATCTTTCTTTGTCAGAATCGAGCTCTAGTTTCTTTCGTCCATTGCATTCGGTCAATCTTTTAATCGTTCGAAGAGATCAAAGAGCAAGAGTCCATACTGATCTTTCTCGTTCAGCGAAGTCACCTACATTTTTTAGTTCATATTTCGCAAAATTCTGATCCGTCTTGAATTTGACATACGTATCATGTTTCGACAAATATTGCAGTCTGAGTACGTGTCACGAATGAAAGAGATTTCATGAAAAACACTCACTGATTTTTCAGTTATTTAGATTACTGAAATAATTTTTATCCAATAATCTAAAACATGGATGTCATAGAGCGTGAACTTCATAAACAGAACTCACGGCACGTTTCACCACTCAGACAGATGTACTACATCAGTACCAATTTGAAGTAAGGCGCAACATTTAAGGGATGTCGACTAGTAGTATGCGTACCCAGTACCATCTGTTGCGGAATCTAAAAATGTTTTCGTTCCCAGAATGAGATTTTCACTCTGCAGCGGAGTGTGCGCTGATACGAAACTTCCTGGCATATTAAGACTGTGTGCCGGGCCGAGATTCGAGTTCGGGACCTTTGCCTTTCCCGGGCAAGTGCTCTACCAGGAGGGTTCGCAGGAGAGCTTCCGTAAAGTTTAGAAGGTAGGAGACGAGGTACTGGCAGACGTAAAGCTGTGAGGACGGGGCGTGAGTCGTGGTTGGGTAGTTCTGCAACTATTGTCAAACAGACCGCCTGATACATGTTTGCTAACAATGTTACACACATACTTCAGACAGTTTCTTGGCGATTCATATCCCGTTAGAGATAAAAGTTAGTAATAAGTCTCAGTTTACTCTGGTGAAACCGGTTGTTGCGCTAGAGATCGTTGTGGAGCATTTCTTCGCAAGGTATTATTCACTGCGGGGAAGAAATCAGCCTTTTTCGATCAAAAATTTTCAGAAGTTTCCTCTCAGTAGCAAAAAAAAAAAAAAAAAAAAAAAAAAAAAAAACTAATATACCTTCATCACAATGGCCATGAAAGTATTATTAAGTTGAAACTTCCTGACAGATTAAAACTGTGTGCCAGGCCGAGATTCGAACTCGGGACCTTTGCCTTTCACGGGCAAGTGCTCTACCCACTTTTTTTTTTTTTAATCTCATTTTGTTCGTTTTTCGTTCGTTGCATCTGTTCGGGGCGGATGTCGTGAGACATCCGTTTCAAGTTCGTCGTTGATCCATTTCCTTAGTTTTTATTTTTTTTTATTACAGAGGGCAGGTAACCCTCTGACCGAACACGCTGAGCTACCGTGCCGGCAATCAACTGAGCTACCCAAGCACGACTCACGCCCCGTCCTCACAGCTTTACTTCTACCAGTACCTCGTCTCCTACCGTCTAAACTTTTGGAAGGTAGGAGACGAGGTACTGGCAGAAGTAAAGCTGTGAGGACGGGGCGTGAGTCGTGCTTGGGTAGCTCAGTTGCTAGAGCACTTGCCCGCGAAAGGCAAAGGTCCCGAGTTCGAGTCTCGGTCCGGCACACAGTTTTAATCTGCCAGGAAGTTTCAATGTTTTCGTTGTTCGCCGCGAAGCCAATAGGCGCACCACTCCCCATAACTCAAATCAAGAGGATGTTCGTGTTATTTGGTACAGTTCTTCTACTTTTCCACTTCTCATTTTTTTTAAACTCTTGCTGCATTATATAGTTAGAGAGGAAAAGGAACAATGAACGAATAAACCGAACGGACCTAAAAAAGGACTGATCACTACTTCCAAAATAAGAATTTTACCCTGTCTAGTGTGGGCTTCACTAGACAGGATAGGACAGATTACACGTAATGAGACCTATCCATTAGCACCCTCATGGAAATTTTTGGCATCATATGCTCCTTTGTCACACATCGATTACAGGTGTAGAAGTAGAGTGACTATATATGTGATCGATAATTTATGTTACAAATATGTACTTATCAAATATTTTTGTAAAGTGGCACATAGCTGTAAAATGTTTAATAAAGGACGTACTTACATACATTTTCAGCATTTGTATAAACTTTATAGAAACGTCCATAATGGAGAGTCATCTTGCAGAATCATTTCACAACTTCCCAACTCAGGCAAAATACACGATCCTGAGATACCAACGAAACAGACTAAAATTAGCTACATTCACTCAAAGTATTAAGCTTATATAGCAATTTATCACTGTTAATGTGGTAAGTGCATTTTCCCAATCTAAAGTAAAACTGTTGTCACACTACTGGCAGTCATTGACGGGTGGTAAGTGTTGTTTCAAAGTGAATCTGCAACACAGTCGTCGACAAACAAGTGGAACACGAAACGTCGTGGCAGTGGAATATGTCTCTCATGAGTAGAGGTACGAAATTTTCGTAACAGTTACGATTTCAGCATAACAAGAACAAGCTGGATAAGTCTTGCAGGACGTACGTATGCTGCCTTTCTAGAGGGAGTGCAGTCGTATCTAAGTATAAAAAATGTGTTGGTGACATGTGATAGAAATACTGATGTTAGTCTATTTACGTCAGTATTAAGGTAACTATGTGCAATACATCAGAGAACAAGACGATTAAACGAAGTTTTGACCAGTGCGAGAAGATGATCCACACTGACCGATAGTAGTTAGCACATTCCAATGACGTTAACACACCTGCTGCTGCTGTATGTAAGTATGTCTTTCACTAAACGTATTGTAGCTGAAGAGAACTTTGGTTGAAGGCCAGTGCCTTCACAAAAGAAGACGAAGTAAATATTCCAGAATTCGAATAGAGAACAGCTGCTAACATCAGTAACGTAGAAGTAAATGTCCTCCGAGTAGTGAAGCAACTTAAATCACTTAATAAAAGAAAGTCTTCTGGGCCAGGCTGTATACCACTTAGGTTCCTTTCGGAGTACGCTGATGAATTAGCTCCATACTTAACAATCATATACAACCGTTCGCTCGACGAAAGATCCGTACCCAAAGACTGGAATGTTGCACAGGTCACACCAATATTCAAGAAAGGTAGTAGGAGTAATCCACTAAATTACAGGCCCCTATCGTTAACGTCGACATGCAGCAGGATTTTAGAACATATATTGTGTTCGAACAGTATGAATTACCTCGAAGAAAACGGTCTATTGACACACAGTCAACATGGGTTTAGAAAACATCGATCTTGTGAAACACAACTATCTCTTTATTCACAAGAAGTTTTGAGTGCTATTGACAAGGGATTTCAGATCGATTCCGTATTTCTAGGTTTCCGGAAGGCTTTTGACACTTTACCACACAAGGGGCTCGTAGTGAAATTGCGTGCTTATGGAATATCGTCTCAGTTATGTGGCTGGATTTGTGATTTCCAGTCAGAGAGGTTCGTAGTAATTGACGGAATGTCATCGAGTAAAACAGAAGTGATTTCTGGCGTTCCCCAAGGTACCTTTGCTGCTCCTTATCTATATAAACGATTTGGGAGACAATCTGAGCAGCCGTCTTCGGTTGTTCGCAGATGACGCTGTCGTTTATCGACTAATAAAGTTATCAGAAGACCAAAACAAACTGAAAAACAATTTAGAAAAGATATGAATGGTGCGAAAAATGGCAGTTAACCCTAAGGTCATCCACATATGTACTAAAAGAAACTCGTTAAACTTCGGTTACACGATAAATCAGTCTAATCTACTAAACACCTAGGTATTACAATAACGAACAACTTAAATTGGAAGGAACACATAGATAATATTGCGGGGAAAGCTAACCAAAACTAACCAAAGATTGCGTTTTATTGGCAGGACACTTAGAAAATGTAACAGACCTACTAAGGAGACTGCCTACACCACGCTTTAGAATACTGCTGCGCGGTGTGGGATCCTTACCAGATAGGTCTGACGGAGTACATCGAAAAAGATCAAAGAAAGGCAGCACGTTTTGTATTATCGCGAAACATGGGGCAGTGTGTCACAGATTGATACAGTATTTGGGCTGGACATCATTAAAAGAAAGGCGTTTTTCGTTGCGACGGAATCTTCTCACTAAATTCCAATCACCAACTTCCTCCTCCGAATGCGAAAATATTATGTTGACACGGACCTGCATAGGGAGGAACGATCACCACGATAAAATAAGGGAAATCAAAGCTCGTACGGAAAGATACAGGTGTTCATTATTTCCGCGCACTATACGAGATTGGAATAATAGAGAATTGTGTAGGTGGTTCGATGAACCCTCTGCCAGGTACTTAAAAGTGATTTGCAAGAGTATCGATGTAGATGTAGATGTAATGGAGGGAACCTGCTAAGGACTGTGGCCACACCTCAGCAGCAAAGAGAATAATATCTCGCTGGCTAAAGGTAAAACGGATTACCTGGTCACTTAGGTACAAGACCTTAGGGAACGTTAGACACAGAAAAGTAAATCCATCCGTGATACTACGAAGTCTATGCTTTACCTGTGCTACTTATGGAACAATAGGGGATCTAGACGCCAAACTAGTGGGGATACTTGGCTGTAAAACAGTTCTTACCTTCTGAAAAGTAATATTTATGATTTCCGAACGATGGCTACAAGGGATATTCACCTGGAAAGGCCTCTAACGGCAGAGGAACAGACAGAGCCGTGTCACCAAAGGGACCTAAGTTTTAGGAATTTTTTGAGACAACCAATCAAAAGAACTAGAACACAAATGTGTGTCAGTGTACGGGAGCATGTAGGAAGCTTGAGCGATCGGTGGTGGTACGGTGTGGACGACTGAAAGCGTGAGTCGTAATGACGGACCGCGACGAGAGACTATGGATAGTAAGCGAGTAACCAGCACCGAAGGTGGCGGTGAGGATTCTGCCTGCAGCGACGGAAAGGGACAAGGCGTAGTCTTCACAGTGAAAAGTAAAATTACGAAGGGAACTCATTGTACTCAGTCATAGGCAGAGGGAAGGAATTCTGTTCACCAGAAGGCTGGAAGACACCTAGTTTTCTGTTACTGTAACGGCGGCCGGGGTGGCCGAGCGGTTCAAGGCGCTACAGTCTGGAATCGTGCGCCCGGTACGGTTGCACGTTCGAATCCTGCCGCGAGCATGGGTGTGTGTGATGTCCTTAATTTAGTTAGGTTTAAGTAGTTCTAAGTTCTAGAGGACCGATGACCTCAGAAGTTAAGTCACATAGTGCTCACAGCCATTTGAACCATTTTGTTACTGTAACTGCCTTTCAGGAAGGACCGAATTTCTAAGGGTGTTGTTAGTGAGACTTAGCTTCAAGCGGAATGGACGTATGGAGACGGAAGTTACTGCCCGTAAATAAGGGAGCTACGGTTTTAATTTACAAGGTGTCCGTTCAAATGGTTCAAATGACTCTGAGCACTATGGGACTTAACATCTATGGTCATCAGTCCCCTAGAACTTAGAACTACTTAAACCTAACTAAGCTAAGGACATCACACACATCCATGCCCGAGGCAGGCAGGATTCTAACCTGCGACCGTAGCGGACGCGCGGTTCCAGACTGTATCGCCTAGAACCGCTCGGCCACTCCTGCCGGAAGGTGTCCATAATTAAAGTTCCAGTTTCAAAATGTTGTAGAAATAACCACTGCTCAGAGTGACTTCAAATTTGGACATCATAATACTGACGCATGGGGGAACGGAAAGGAACAAAGATAAATAAATGAAAAGAAAGTAAAAAATAAAAAAGTAACGTATGTTCTGTTAATTGATGGCGCTGTAATCGTCTTAATGTAAACGCGGTCGGCTACAAATGGCAGATGAATCGCAATACCACGGTTATGATTTCAGTTGCTTATTACGTCATCCGTACTGTTCAATGTGCGTGACTGCACGAGTTCGGCAGTCAGCTGTTGTGACGCTGTTAGCTAGGGAAGCCCATTCACCACGGAAACATCGTACCACATCGGATGGGAAGAATCGGTTTTAAACTGTCCTACTACGCAAAAACCGCACGAAAAGCAAAACTACTTCGGTCTGTAGTGGTCCTGGAGCCAGAAAGAGCATAAAAAAGCAAAAGGACGTGGGTTTCAGACTGTCGTGAGACTACGGCAAGACATGTTCTGTAAGCTGTCCACCGTTTTCTGCCACGAGTTGAAATAGATAAAAACAGAATGTTCCACAACAGATCGGAGTGTCTCTCGGGCCACGTTAAGAATGCGTTATGCATTGTGTGCTTTCAATTGAGCCACGTTCGTAACTGGAGCACTAAAGACAACATCTTCCAGATAACCCCACAGACAGAGGTTACACGGGTTAGGATCAGGTGATGTGAGCAGCAAGTGCCTAGGGAAATGACAGCTGATAGTTCTAAAATTTTGCAAAATGCCTCTGCAGCAACCACTTCACTCGCTGTGGAATGTACGAAGGAGCGTCATCTTGCATAAAAATGATCCTAGCCAGACAGCCACGCTGTTGAATGTTTTGATTGACTCCGGTGCGCAGGGGGCTCTCATAGCGTTTACCAGGTACGGTACGGATACCAGAACCCGCTGCACTCATCTAGGAAAAATACGGCCCTACGAAAAAAAAGAAAGGTCCTTTATCATTTAGCTACAATACGAGGTGCATTCAAGTTCTAAGGCCTCCGATTTTTTTTTCTTTACTTCTCGACGTAATCGCCCTGCAGACGTACACATTTTTCACAACTCTGACGCCATGATTCCATGGCAGCGGCGAAGGCTTCTTTAGGAGTCTGTTTTGACCACTGGAAAATCGCTGAGGCAATAGCAACACGGCTGGTGAATGTGCGGCCATGGAGAGTGTCTTTCATTGTCGGAAAAAGCCAAAAGTCACTAGGAGCCAGTCAGGTGAGTAGGGAGCATGAGGAATCACTTCAAAGTTATTATCACGAAGAAACTGTTGCGTAACGTTAGCTCGATGTGCGGGTGCGTTGTCTTGGTGAAACAGCACACGCGCAGCCCTTCCCGGACGTTTTTGTTGCAGTGCAGGAAGGAATTTGTTCTTCAAAACATTTTCGTAGGATGCACCTGTTACCGTAGTGCCCTTTGCAACGCAATGGGTAAGGATTATTCCCTCACTGTCCCAGAACCATCATTTTTTCAGCACTGGCGGTTACCCGAAAGTTTTTTGGTGGCGGTGAATCTGTGTGCTTCCATTGAGATGACGGGCGCTTTGTTTCTGGATTGAAAAGTGGCATCCACGTCTCATCCATTGTCACAACCAACGAAAAGTCCCATTCATGCTGTTTCGGTTTGTTGTCACACGATGTTCTGCCTTCATTAAACTGTCGCACCCACGAACGCACTTTCGACACATCCATAACTCCATCACCACATGTCTCCTTCAACTATCGATGAATTTCAATTGGTTTCACACCACGCAAATTCAGAAAACGAATGATTGCACGCTGTTCAAGTAAGGAAAACGTCGCCATTTTAAGTATTTAAAACAGTTCTCATTCTCGCCGCTGGCGGTAAAATTCCATTTGCCATATGGTGCTGCCATCTCTGGGACGTATTGACAATGAACGCAGCCTCATTTTAAAACAATGCACATGTTTCTATCTCTTTCCAGTCGGGAGAAAAAAAATCGGAGGCCTTAGAACTTGGATACACCTCGTATAGCAGGTCAGCAACTGGAAGCAGTTAATTCCATAAATTATCTGGGAGTAGGCATTAGCAGTGATTTAAAATGGAATGATCACATAAAGTTGCTCGTCAGTAAAGCAGATGCCAGACTGAGTTTCATTGGAAGAAACCTAAGGAAATGCAGTCCGAAAACAAAGAAAGTAGGTTGCAGTACGCTCTTTCGCCCACAGCTTGAATACTGCTCACCGGTGTGGGATCCGTACCAGATAAGGTTGATAGAAGAGATAGAGAAGATCCAACGGAGAGCAGCTCGCTTCGTTACAGGATTATTTAGTAATCGCGAAAGCGTTACGGAGATGATAGATAAACTCCAGGGGAAGACTCTGCAGGAGAGACGCTCAGTAGCTCGGTACGCGCTTTTGTTGAAGTTTCGAGAACATACCTTCACCGAGGAGTGAAGCAGTATATTGCTCCTTCCTACGTATATATCGCGAAGAGACCATGAGGATAAAATCAGATTAGAGCCCACACAGAGCCATACCGACAATCTTTCTTTCCACGAAGAATACGAGACTGGAATAGAAGGGAGAACCGATAGAGGTACTCAACGTACCTTCCGCCACACACCCTCAGTGGCTTGCGGAGTATGGATGCAGATGTAGATGTAGAAACTATGCCGTCAACCCGCACTACACAATGACCTTTGCAGAATGAACTCATACCGGCTGATATGCGTGCGGGTTTTCCGTTGCCCATATTCTTCAGTTCTGCGTACTGACATGTCCTTGCAGATGGAATTGGGCTTCGACTGTTTACAGAATGTTCCATGTCCATTCACTGGCCACTAACACGCGAGCAAGACATTCGTCATGCTGATAGGTCAGCTAGAAGCAACTCCTGAACATGGGGAGATTTTTTTATGGATAGCAGTGCATAATGTTACGCAGGATTTTATGCACCATGCTCGCAGGCATGTCTGTCTAACGTTCGGGTAGCCCCGTGCACTTCATGTTTGCACACCACCGTTCGACTCCTCCTGCTATGCTGTGGCCACATCTTCGACAGATGTAGTATCAACCGCTGTCCTCGTTTGCCACACTGCACTTCAGAACCTGTCTTTTCGAATTCTGAAATACACTCTTGGAAATGGAAAAAAGAACACATTGACGCCGGTGTGTCAGACCCACCATACTTCCTCGGGACACTGCGAGAGGGCTGTACAAGCAATGATCACACGCACGGCACAGCGGACACACCAGGAACCGCGGTGTTGGCCGTAGAATGGCGCTAGCTGCGCAGCATTTGTGCACCGCCGCCGTCAGTGTCAGCCAGTTTGCCGTGGCATACGGAGCTCCATCGCAGTCTTTAACACTGGTAGCATGCCGCGACAGCGTGGACGTGAACCGTATGTGCAGTTGACGGACTTTGAGCGAGGGCGTATAGTGGGCATGCGGGAGGCCGGGTGGACGTACCGCCGAATTGCTCAACACGTGGGGCGTGAGGTCTCCACAGTACATCGATGTTGTCGCCAGTGGTCGGCGGAAGGTGCACGTGCCCGTCGACCTGGGACCGGACCGCAGCGACGCACGGATGCACGCCAAGACCGTAGGATCCTACGCAGTGCCGTAGGGGACCGCACCGCCACTTCCCAGCAAATTAGGGACACTGTTGCTCCTGGGGTATCGGCGAGGACCATTCGCAACCGTCTCCATGAAGCTGGGCTACGGTCCCGCACACCGTTAGGCCGTCTTCCGCTCACGCCCCAACATCGTGCAGCCCGCCTCCAGTGGTGTCGCGACAGGCGTGAATGGAGGGACGAATGGAGACGTGTCGCCTTCAGCGATGAGAGTCGCTTCTGCCTTGGTGCCAATGATGGTCGTATGCGTGTTTGGCGCCGCGCAGGTGAGCGCCACAATCAGGACTGCATACGACCGAGGCACACAGGGCCAACACCCGGCATCATGGTGTGGGGAGCGATCTCCTACACTGGCCGTACACCACTGGTGATCGTCGAGGGGACACTGAATAGTGCACGGTACATCCAAACCGTCATCGAACCCATCGTTCTACCATTCCTAGACCGGCAAGGGAACTTGCTGTTCCAACAGGACAATGCACGTCCGCATGTATCCCGTGCCACCCAAGGTGCTCTAGAAGGTGTAAGTCAACTACCCTTGCCAGCAAGATCTCCGGATCCGTCCCCCATTGAGCATGTTTGGGACTGGATGAAGCGTCGTCTCACGCGGTCTGCACGTCCAGCACGAACGCTGGTACAACTGAGGCGCCAGGTGGAAATGGCATGGCAAGCCGTTCCACAGGACTACATCCAGCATCTCTACGATCGTCTCCATGGGAGAATAGCAGCCTGCATTGCTGCGAAAGGTGGATGTACACTGTACTAGTGCCGACATTGTGCATGCTCTGTTGCCTGTGTCTATGTGCCTGTGGTTCTGTCAGTGTGATCATGTGATGTATCTGACCCCAGGAATGTGTCAATAAAGTTTCCCCTTCCTGGGACAATGAATTCACGGTGTTCTTATTTCAATTTCCAGGAGTGTAATTTTCTCCAGGTCCTCAGCAAAATTCGGACCAGTGCATTTTTTTCATACCTTTGAGTGTCAAGAACAGCTGCAGGGCTGCTGGTGCACAGTCACCGTTCTTGTAAAAGAGCTCTACCAGCCGCGCACAATCCTTCAAGGAGAACAATCGTGTTGGGCGTCTCGGACTCAACCTGAGGAACCGCCGTGTGTCGCGTTTCTGTTGGTGTGTGTATTCTGATGTTTACAGTGCCATATATTGGTAAAATTTTCGTTTATTTTTGTTTCTTCCAAGAGGAATCTCCCTGCGTCAAAAATAAGCTGTTCGAATTGGAAGTCATTCTGAGCAGTAGGTTGCAGCCTTCGGCAGTAACAAGTCGTCCTTCACAGATCTCAAAAGGTCTGAAATTTTAGATGGTGGACGGAAAATCACTTCCACCGGAAACTTAAATAGAATTCTTATTATTTTTAAACGAAATGTTACGCACAAATGGGTGAAAAATATAAAGATTTTGAAAGCTTCTTCTCCTGTTTATCCACTTCCTGATTCTTGATTCTAGTTAACGGTACCCTGTTAATGTGTTGTGTGAAATATCCATATTTATGAAGCCTGTCTTTAGGGGTGAGCTCTGTAGGCAAGCTGTCTAGATCTGAGAGAGTCTGAGATACGTGTGTGAGTGTTTTAAGCACTCTAATAGTTGGTGATGGGCGAAACTTGCAAATACCTCTCAGTATGAGTGAGCTTACGACAAAATAAATGCCCCAGAGCACCACAATTTTTTCGTCTAACCAAGACATCGAAGGAAGTCAGAAAACCATCTTTCTCTGTTTCCATAGTGAACCGAATGTTGTTATGAATTGTGTTGAGGCTCTGAAGAAACTCCGTCACTTTATCTTCTCCATGTATGGCTTACATAGAACAGACCATGCACACTGAGAAATAACGCTGCACTGAACATCAACGTTGCGCTCGCCTTTTTCAACCAGGCACATACGCTGTTGCTGAACACCATATTTTCGCTGGACATGCAATGCTTTATGACAGAAGTATGATTCTGACCACAGCAATTTGTTTTTGAGACTCTATTATTAAAGAATCTGTGGTGATATGCCTGACGAAAAATCTGATGAATGGTGATAGTGGCTAGTAGTTGGACAGTGCATGGAACACCTTCATCTCCACAATTTGTTCTAATCGAAGACAACAGAGTGCGACAACTGGCCACACAGTGTGGTACTGCAGAGGACAATTGATTTTGCGGTTTCAGCAGCGAGGGCTCTGCCACCTAGAAGTGTGGTACTTCTGTCGAATCGAATTTTTACGCATGCACAGAATACTCTCGGCGCGCTATATATGGCGGAAAGGAGCAAGTCTTTGTCCCCTACAAATCCTGGAACACCATGCACTCTGCCTCACCTTCCGTATGCACCTTCCATCCCCCATGCACATCCTCTCTGCCCTCATAATGTTCCCCACCTTCTTCCTTTCCTTGAACACATTTGCATCCTGTGCATCGTCTGCTGACTCGATCCCCCCCCCCCCCACCCCCTTGGTGTCCCCCTTCCTCTCCACCCCCAGGCTGCTGCCGCGCCCTTACCGCTGTGTTCCACCCTCTCTCCTACTCCACACCCTCCACCTCCTTTTCCAATGCAACTTCCAGCCCCTCCCACTCCTGGATGATGAGCTTCACCCTGACATCTACCTCTCCTACCAACTCTAACGCCACCTTCCATCCCCCTGTTCCTCAGGGCTCCCTCTTCCCTACCCTTCCCTTCCCCTGAGCGGTTTTCCTCCCTCCTACATCCCCTCCCTATCTCGTGCCCCCTTCTGTGTGTCTGCACTCCCTCCTACCTTGCTTTCCCTCTTCATCTCGCGCCCCACCCATCTCCTGCCTCTTGGTGCGCCCCCTGTCCCCGTTTCCTCTCCCTCCTACCCCCTCGAGCCCACCCACCACACCTTCCTCCCTCTCCTCTTACACGCCTTCCTCCCTTTTTTTTCTCTCCTCTTACCCCTCCAGCTTCTCAGCAGGTCCCTACCAGCAGTTTTCATTCTTTGTAAGAGCTCCAGTGTATTTTAAGTGCGCCACGAATTCCCAGCTGTTTTCTTTTAACTCCACGTCACCTTTTTAACTGTCCCCTAGTGCATGTCCCCGTGTTAGTGTATATTTTAACTTCCATTATTTCCATTTCTGTGTTTTTGTAGCCCTCTTTCTTCGCCCTTTTATGTATGAGTCCTAAGTTTTTAAAGCCACTGGGCTGAAGAGCGGCGTAGTGTGGCGCTGCCAGCTCTTACCTGCTCACAGGGGTCAGGGGCACGAAATTACAGTAAAGGAAAAAAAAATCTTTGTCAATCTTTGGTGGCTCACCTGAAGATGACTGGCAGGTGCAGAGTCGAGATATCGCGCGATGAATTAAACGACGATCCGAAGTAAGCCCGAATTTTGCTTGAACGTTCAACTCACACAAAAAATTTTAAAATTCACAGTATGACCTCAGTGCTTAGTTTTTTTTTTCCTCTTCAATGTTCTTCATGTGTTTGGTGAGCTCAGACGAAGAACGAAGCCACGTGGCTGATTAAGATCAATGGGTGGTGCACCGACCAACTTGCGTGTGCTTTTTAGGTGGTTTCTCCAGCTCGTTTAGGTAAATCGTAGGCTGGTCGCCAATTTCCGCCTCAGAAAATACGTTCACGCACATAACAAAGTTTACACAATTCACCGATAGGTGCTGAAACACGTCTTCCCTCCCTTAGGTAAATGACTACTGTGGTAGACAGGTACTGCATCAAGCCACCAAATGAAATAAAGTTGTAGAATTCTGAGTATAGTGGACACTGTGCTAGACGATATTAGCGCTACGTAAAAAAAGACGAAAACGTTTTGTGTCTAGGGTGTGCCGTAATCTTTGTGGGTGACAAATGTAACCGACGGAAGAGGAGTTCACAGATTTTACTTTCTGTAGTCAGCCCTTAGGCATTGGTATTCCTGTAGTTCGCCATTCCTGTGAACAGGTGTTAGATCTTTGAAACAGTCAGAGGGGCTTGATGATTCATATTTAGATTAAGTTATCCTTGTCCCATGAGTTAAGGCTAACGACCCATTTAATTTCATTTAGTGACATTGATGGGTGGTGGTGAAGGCAGCTGAAAGTGAGTATCATTATGTGGAAGGCTAAGCAGAGGGTTGGTAAGTCACTCATATTCTTTGGTATATTTGTCTTACGGCAGCTATCGGCTGGAAATTTGTCCTGGGCCTCTTCATTAATCTGCTGATAAATTTTCTGTGGTTTAATATCATCTAGCATTCCAAACCTTCTTCTTCCCGTCCTTGTTTCCTCTGTAATATTTCCTTCAATGACTCTCCGTTATAGGCATTTTTGCACTGTACATACACTACTGACCATTAAAATTGCTACACCACGAAGATGACATGATACAGACGCAAAATTTAACCGAAAGGAAGAAGATGCTGTGATATGTAAATGATTATTTTTTCAGAGCATTCACACAAGGTTGGCGCCGGTGGCGACACCTACAACGTGCTGACATGAGGAAAGTTGCCAACCAATTTCTCATACACAAAAAGCAGTTGACCGGCCTTGCCTGGTGAAACGTTGTTGTGATGCATCGCGTAAGGACGAGAAATGTGTACCATCACGTTTCTGACTTTGATAAAGGTCGGATTGTAGCGGTTTATTGTATCGCGACATTGCTGCTCGCGTTTGTCGAGATCCAATGACTGTTGGCAGGATACGCAATCGGTAGGTTCAGGAGGGTAATACGGAACGCCGTGCTGGATCCCAACGGCCTCGTATCACTAGCAGTCGAGATGACAGGCATCTGATCCGTATGGCTGTAACGGATCGTGCAGCCACGCCACGATCCCTGAGTCAGCAGATGGGAACGTTTGCAAGACAACCATCTACACCAACAGTTCGACGACGTTTGCAGCAGCATGGATTATCTGCTCGGAGACCATGGCTGCGGTTACCCTTGACGCTGCATCACAGACAGGAGAGCCTGCGATGGTGTACTCAGCGACGAAGCTGGGTGCACGAATGGCAAAACGTCAGTTTTTCGGATGAATCCAGGTTCTGTTTACAGCATCATGATGGTCGCATCCGTGTTTGGCGACATCTCGGTGAACGCACATTGGAAGCGTGTATTCGTCATCGCCGTACTGACATATCATCTGTCATGATTGTATGGGGTGCCATTGGTCACCTCGTGTTCGCATTTCCGGCACTTTGAACAGTGGACGTTACGTTTCAGATGTGTTAAGACCCGTGGCTCTACCATTCATTCGATCCCTGCGAAACCCTACATTTCAGCACGACAATGCACGACCGCATGTTGCAGGTCCTGTACGGGCGTTTCTGGATACAGAAAATGTTCGACTGCTGCCCTGGCCAGCACGTTCTCCAGATGTCTCACGAATTGAAAACGTCCGGTCAACGGTGGCCGAGCAACTGGCTCGTCGCAATACGCCAGTCACTACTCTTGATGAACTGTGGTATCGTGGTGAAGCTGCATGGGCAGTTGTACCTGTACACGCCATCCAAGCTCTGTTTGATTCAATGCCCAGGCGTGTCGAGGCCGTTATTACGGTCAGAGGTGGTTGTTCTGGGTACTGATTCCTCAGGATCAGTGCAACCAAATTGCGTGTACATGTAATCACATGTCAGTTCTAGTATAATATATTTGTCCAATGAATACCCGTTTATCATCTGCATTTCCTCTTGGTGTAGCAATTTTAATGGCCACTTGTGTATTTTCGTCATGATCGTTTCCACTAGTTTTCTTTCCTCTGTTGTTCTTAGAAGCTCTCCTTCATTCGTCATTCTACCTTCCCATTTCTGTTTCAGAATTTTTTTCCACCAACCAAATTTCGAAATTATGCAAGTATTTCCCTCTTTCTTTTTGGCTGTACAGTACAACTTGATCAAAACGGTACGTGTACAATTCGGAATTCTGTCCAGATCGTACAAGTATTTCAGTCCCGACGCATTCATTACAGTTTTATGTGCTTTTGTTCTAAAGCGGAAACTAAATGACAGTTTGAAGAACTAATAATTCATTGTACACTCCTGGAAAGGGAAAAAAGAACACATTGACACCGGTGTGTCAGACCCGCCATACTTGCTCCGGACACTGCGAGAGGGCTGTACAAGCAATGATCACACGCACGGCACAGTGGACACACCAGGAACCGCGGTGTTGGCCGTCGAATGGCGCTAGCTGCGCAGCATTTGTGCACCGCCGCCGTCAGTGTCAGCCAGTTTGCCGAGGCATACGGAGCTCCATCGCAGTCTTTAACACTGGTAGCATGCCGCGACAGCGTGGACGTGAACCGTATGTGCAGTTGACGGACTTTGAGCGAGGGCGTATAGTGGGCATGCGGGAGGCCGGGTGGACGTACCGCCGAATTGCTCAACACGTGGGGCGTGAGGTCTCCACAGTACATCGATGTTGTCGCCAGTGGTCGGCGGAAGGTGCACGTGCCCGTCGACCTGGGACCGGACCGCAGCGACGCACGGATGCACGCCAAGACCGTAGGATCCTACGCAGTGCCGTAGGGGACCGCACCGCCACTTCCCAGCAAATTAGGGACACTGTTGCTCCTGGGGTATCGGCGAGGACCATTCGCAACCGTCTCCATGAAGCTGGGCTACGGTCCCGCACACCGTTAGGCCGTCTTCCGCTCACGCCCCAACATCGTGCAGCCCGCCTCCAGTGGTGTCGCGACAGGCGTGAATGGAGGGACGAATGGAGACGTGTCGCCTTCAGCGATGAGAGTCGCTTCTGCCTTGGTGCCAATGATGGTCGTATGCGTGTTTGGCGCCGTGCAGGTGAGCGCCACAATCAGGACTGCATACGACCGAGGCACACAGGGCCAACACCCGGCATCATGGTGTGGGGAGCGATCTCCTACACTGGCCGTACACCACTGGTGATCGTCGAGGGGACACTGAATAGTGCACGGTACATCCAAACCGTCATCGAACCCATCTTTCTACCATGCCTAGACCGGCAAGGGAACTTGCTGTTCCAACAGGACAATGCATGTCCGCATGTATCCCGTGCCACCCAACGTGCTCTAGAAGGTGTAAGTCAACTACCCTGGCCAGCAAGATCTCCGGATCTGTCCCCCATTGAGCATGTTTGGGACTGGATGAAGCGTCGTCTCACGCGGTCTGCACGTCCAGCACGAACTCTGGTACAACTGAGGCGCCAGGTGGAAATGGCATGGCAAGCCGTTCCACAGGACTACATCCAGCATCTCTACGATCGTCTCCATGGGAGAATAGCAGCCTGCATTGCTGCGAAAGGTGGATATACACTGTACTAGTGCCGACATTGTGCATGCCCTGTTGCCTGTGTCTATGTGCCTGTGGTTCTGTCAGTGTGATCATGTGATGTATCTGACCCCAGGAATGTGTCAATAAAGTTTCCCCTTCCTGGGACAATGAATTCACGGTGTTCTTATTTCAATTTCCAGGAGTGTATAACGCAGAAAAGTGCTTTAACAATGCTACTGTTTTACGGTATACGTTTGTTATTGACGATTCTAAAAGAATGCTATTTTTAATATAAAGACTGTACAGCCCTGGCAATGCTGTCAAGCGTCGCAAAACGCCAAGTTCGGTGTAGCACGCTGAAGGTGTGAATATCATCAGCCTGGCCGCTCTGTGCTACAACGAACAAGTTACGCGCAGTGTCGGCTCATCGAAGTAAATCGTTCGTTCGTTCGTGAGCGCTGTTTCTTGGCGTTTGTCATTTTCCATTACTATTGACACACAAGGGAGCACAATGGAGTATTGTTGCGCACCTATGAACACACTGCTACAATCTGCGCAGTGAAAGAGGTGGGTTTTGGTCCATTAAACAGTGGTTTTGCCGGGCAAGATCAAACATCCCAAAGGAAAGCACTGTCTGCATTATTGTCTGCCAATTTCATGTGACTGGTAGCACCTTAACAGTAGCATGATGTCGAACAAAAATGTGCATGTAGGTAACGCTTAATGAAAAAATTACAGTAATCGTGGCAAGTGAAAGATAAAATCTCTCTGTGCGCGAAATAATGTGGCATTCCAAATCGGTAAAACACAAATTTATGATACTTTAAGAAGCCAGGTTAAGATACGGGATGAATGCATGAAAGGGAGAGGGCAAATGAAACGAGATAGTGTGGGAATGGTTCGTAAGTGCGAGGGCGAAGAGCTTACCTTTCCGTCGACCAACGTTGCAGAGCGAGGCTCTGAAAGTTGCTTACGAGCTTGGAAATAAGTAATTTAAGGCATACACAGGAAAGCTGGACAGTTTAAAAGCTAGGCACAACCTCGTGTGGAATGAAGCGTACGGGGAAGCTAACAACGTGCAGTAAAGTGTAGCAACAGAATGGAGGACAATACTGTAAAACCTTTTTGTAACTTATGACCCTAAAGACGGGACTGTTTTGCAGCGCAATGCCTTCAAAATCTCTAGCAATTCGGGGTGAAAAGAGCACTGGTGGAAAAATGTCCAATGAAGACTCACCGTACAGCTGCATGGGAAAATGTTAGGTTAAATGAAAAAGCCACTGCCGATTCGAAAGTCAGCAAAGACGCGCTGTTTCAAAAACATAGACGTCCGTAAGCTTTCAGTCACACGGCGAAACAACAATAACTGGTGGATGGTGAGTGGTCTTGTGGAAGAATGGCTGGGCTCTTTCAGTGCCAAAATGAAAAAAGAATGTCAAGTTTCCCTTTTCCTAGACAATGCAATCTGCCACCCGGAAGTCAAATTATCAAGTGTGAAATTGACTTGGTTCCCGCCAGGTTCAGCCAGCCGACGAGCGGGTTGTTTACACATTCAGGTCCCATTATAGGTGATTATCTATGAAGTCTCTTATTCTTAGTGTTGAAGAAGATGAAAGTGCATTTGGTCTTGCACCGTCAGTATCTGTCCTGGGCGGAAAATACTGGATTGGTTTGGCAGTAAGAGAAATAAATCCCGACACCGTTCCCAAGTGCTTCAACAAAACGGTGTTTGGAGGTGAAGAACAAGACGCTTCTGTGGCCATCAAAGAACATCAAAATGCAGCAGCAATTGCTGAATTAATTAAAATGTGAAACATTTCAAATAGTTCAGAGGACTACATGCCAAATGATAACACTCTGTCAACTCATTCCACTTTTACTACGGTAACAGATTTAATAGAAATCCACAACTAAGAAGATAATCAGGAAGAAATAAAGGAAGAAGAATAAGAAGAAGGGGAGCGAAATAAGGTCCCTAGAAAAATTAATACGCTTCAAGAAGCTGCTGCAAGCATAAACGATGTTAAGCAATTTGCAGAAACACAAAAATTCTCCCAAGCTGTTGGAGCTACTATAAGTGCAAAAAATTGCGTAGAAAAAAATTATGAACAAGAAATTCAAAAGGTTACCCTTCTTTATACTTGGCAAAAAAGTGAGATCTGAAGAAATAAACACGGAAACGATATATGTATGTACATACAACAATAAACGAATTTAAAAGTTAGAGTAGCAATACACAAGTACCGTATTATTTACCAATTGGTGTAACAGTCTAGTGTTCCGTTGTAAAATACACAGTAAATGCACATCTACTGTGTAGGATTGAAGGTACGTAAAGATGTACATAATTCGAAATCTATACGTTTTGCATGATACTTGACAATTTTTTTATTTGAGTGAGTTTTTTGTAACCTTAAAACATGTCCAATTTGGAAAATTATTTTAGTTCCATGCGATTCCGTTTTGAGCAATTTTTGCTGTACATGATTCCCTGCCATACAGCATTGTTCTCCAGATGAAAGACTTGATGAATCTGTTTCTTAATTTTATTGAAATCGTTTTTGCTGTCAAAACATTTTACTCTTTCAAAAGCTCTCTTACCCATAGATATTCTACTTTTTTCCTTTGAACAGCTTCCATTATCTTTCACTAAACTTGCTATTTACCTAAAAGAGCTACTTGTTCAGACGTCTTTCCTGGCGATAATATTTGACAGAATCTTCAAATTTTCTGATTCTCATCACTTCGGCCTTTCCTACATTTATTCACATTCCAAACTCTTTTCCTACTTTTACAATCGTTCTCATCATAAATTATAGTTCTCCCTCTGATTCTCGTTTTATGTATATAACCTCTTGATTTTACTACTGATTTATTAGCCTAGTTATACTCGCACCATGTAAGTGTTATTGAATCTCGCAAAGGTGAAAGTGTACTTAATTGTTCTTTACAGGATGATGAAGGACGCACCGTGGAATAAAATGTTACTCGACCATCTCCTTCCCTTGATATAAATGTTTCACAGAAGATCGATTTTCAATTTATGAGTTGTAAAAAATTTTAATATTCCTCTGTTTTAAATTTGTTAAACTTATACCATTATCTCAGAACTTATGGAAGCTACAGTTCTGGATCAAGCTTTGGATCTTCAGAGAAATAACAACTTTAGTTACACGTCTTGTAATGTCTATTTCATCTTTTATATTCCGATGTCAATAACTGCATTTTCAGGAACGTGTGTTGAACTCAAAAAGATCCAACTGAAAGATACAACTGAATAACCTGTTGAGCTCTGATTGCCTGAAATCTCGATGATATCTGTAGAAATTTCATTTTTTGTTCATAAGAAACATCCATGGTTTTTGATACACTTGTCGTTTCGTGCGTCACAAATAAATGACTTATTGTATAGTGATATAGGCTTCTAATAAAAAGTAGATTCGTGAAAAGAGAAGCTTAGAATATCTTCTTCATGGAATCGGGAATCTTTTACGCTGTTTGAAATTCTTCTGTGATAAAATATGTAACAAATTATGAAATTTTTCATGGCTGTAAATTTCATATGACGTGAAAAATTCAGCACGTGTCACTTTACAAACGAACAAACGAAAAACGGTTTAAAGTTTGAGAATCTTTTTCTTACTCCAGTAATACGTGATCACGTTTATGACGACTATCGAGTTTCGGCCACAGGTTCGTCTAGAAGACGTAGGTACATGATTAGACATGAGACACGATGCTGACTGCTTAGCGAAGTTGTGTTGAGGTGTTTTAGCAGACATATTGCCAGTGAAAGTTATGGGTGGAAGAACGCTGCTGTAAATGAAGTCTGGTTGAGCTTATAGGCTACTTAAACGTAGAGCTGCGTTAGTTAGTGGCACTTAAGCCTAGCGTAGAATATATTGACGTGGAGCTTGCTTTTATTTCAGACACTTTAATTCCCGCGACACGTCTTCCAAGTTAAGGTTTGGCTGTCTAAATGCCGATATTCGACTTTCCTTAACGTAGGACGAGAAAACGACTGTGTAGTAGAACTAACGATCCTGCATACAAATGCTGATACTGTTCGTTGGTGCAAGTGAAATGAGAGCTGTGGCTACGACTTATAACAGCCATCCAGAATTGTTTATTTATCGTGGTAGCTTGCGACAATGTTGGAATGCAAGTATATCCCCAACGACATATGCTATGTTTGCATTTTTATAAATAGCCAAGTCGAGATAGAGGATCGATCTACATTTTTAAGAAGACATAATACCTCCGGAAAGCATGACTATACGAGTGTACAGAGCGTTATTGCCTTCTGTCTGGTGCATGGGAAAAGGTAATCGGTGTTGGGCCAAAGGAGGTATATATTACCACCTTGGACGAATCATATTGATGATCAAAAGGAAGAGGATGATGTGCCTCAATCCGTTAACGATTGCAGCAGCTGTTGATGTAGCTACTGTAGCAGTTGGATATGCTACTGCTGCTTCCGCTTTCCTAGAACCTCATTACAGCAATTTGTGTGGCGAACTGTGTTCGGTCCGCATTGAAGTTCGTAAAACTACGTCACTTATTTCGTGTCTTGTCAAGAGACACTTTATTACAGTACAGAAATAGAATAAACTGTCACTGGATACCTGGTTCTCGTAAACGAAGTGATGTGCAAAGTGGAAGTGTTCCACTTGGACTGGCGTCTAAAGCACACGACAGCAGCTGCAGAATCCAAGGAACATGCGATGTCCATAGAAGAGAGAAAATGCTGTATCGTTGTCACACTTTGCAGATGGTCATTCACCTCCATCGATGCTGCATTCCGTTGATATGCGTACTTCCGGAGGCGACAACTGTGCGACATGGGTGGTATCGTATACTTCTGTATACAAAAATCGTATATCCCCCCCTCATCCACAACTGCAGCCTTTATAATTATTTACTTAGCGATATTAAACTGCGAGAATTGGCAGTGACAAGGTACGAAGCCTGTTTTTTCACTTTTTTTATTATTAAACGTTTACTCCATTTTACGAGGAAAAATTTAGACACTCTATTACAATAACTGATACATAATTAATCACTTTTGTCTGGTACACTACACGGTCAGTTTGAGTTTCGTAACTTCATTAAAGAAACGTTTTCGCCTAACTTTACGTGATTTTATCTGCGTAGTAAGATGGCGCGGCAGGATACAGGTTGTTATCAGCTGCACATACACGGACGTATTTCACCGAATATTACCAACACGTTAACACAGCATAGCTGGATAGTATCTACATCATGTGGAGCCAAATACTTGGATGTAATACGACTTGCTATAGTACCTAGGCAGCAGGTCGAAAGTCAATACCAGCGAGTAAGTAAATAATAATAAATAAGTTATATTTTTTCCGCGTCTGTAACTGATTTGCAGCCGTAGCTAAGAAGGAACGAACGCATTTAGCGTTGGAGCGCAATAGTTCTCATGAGTGTATATGGGCAAACTGGTAAAATTCTTATCGGTACAGAAAAATTAAACCTTTTACGTATAGTGCTTTCAAAAAAGGCATTCTTCTCATACATGATGAAATTGGTCAAAATCAATTTTTTAAGCAGATTTATTTTTTCTGTCACGTAAAAGATGTAAAAATTTCTCGTATAAGATGTGAAAATTTCTCGAGTGCCATTGTTACAAAATATATGAAAGATAAAAAAAGTAAAATACAATTACTGCGATAATATTTGTCGTAGAGATTCACAAGAAAACCTGAAATTTCTTTAAAAAACATTGTGCATTGGCGCAGTACAAACTTCCAGTTTCATGATACGTATTCATCAGGATAGCCGTCAGACGACAGATGGCACTTTCCATTCGTAAATAAGGTTTTAGTTGTTATTTCTGGAAAACCTTGCGAACAGCTTCTTACAAAGTGGTCAGTGACGTCAGCCGACCTCTGTAGCCCCATAACAGAAGGCCACAAGGTGTAAGGTCCGGAGACCCTGGAGGTCATTCGTGCAGGAAAGAGCGATTCGAGTCTCGGTTATCGGCAAATGTCGATCGAAGCTGATGCTCCTGAGGATGATCCTCGGCATACAGTCATGTCCAAAATATCAGTCCGCCTTGGAATTTCACGCGCGCATGATCGCTTTGCGGAAGTGGCATTCTGTTCGTAGTTACCGTCTTCTACACCTACCACAGCTTCGAGAAGTACTTGTTAGCTTCCGTTTGTAGCATGTGCTTCCAAACAACCTTTATTACCACTATCTTTCAGTAGGGAGCGCACGTTGGTCACTGTTCGCTCCTAATATTCCATAGAACATGGCAGAAAAGTTAAAACAACACGTTTACTTGTTTTGGAGATACAAAAGTAAGAAGCCTGACTATGTGACATTACAGTAACTAAGTAACAAATGATAAATGCAAGGTATTTTGCTTCGGAATTCGTTACAACACAGATTTATTTCGTTTGCATCAAAGTCTTTTTTCGCAGGACAGGTGAAAAGTATTTCTTTTTGATAGGTGTTAGCTAAATGTCAGCTTCTTTGTGTGTGCTGAATCCGTATCTGATAGTAAGAAAATAAGCAAAACTTTTTTGATTGGAATTAAAAGTAATTTCATTTTCAGTATCACAAAAGTGTTATTAAAATATAAACATGAAGAGCCCTCCTACAAAACGAATAGTAGTCTTCGACTGGATAAGGCTTAGTAGAACCAGTTACGTTAAACGATACGATTCTAGCACTTGGATCGGTGACCTTCCGGGTCTGGCAACAACGCTAAACACGAACACCATTGATGCAGTCTGCTGGGTGGTCTAACTGTCACAAAGAATTGCATCAAAAGTTCTCTGGTTCCAGGTTAATAGTTCTCGAATAATACTGTGACACGTTTCCTTCAGAAGGTGTGGTTTTCTAGTTATTCAAGAAAAACTTTCGAAAGTGACACTGAATATTCTAACTCGGAAACAATTAGGAATAGAGCATATGTCTATAAGAAGTTTTTGTTCAAAATCACTAATACTTCCACACCCCAAAGTATGTACCTTTCCTCCTAACTGACCCTGTATAAATGAATTAAGTTACAATCTGAGTATGCCTCTTAGGCTTTTTTGCAGATGATGCAGACTTTATCATCTTGTAAAGTCACCAGAAGACCAACATTCAACTGCAAAATGGTTCACACAGTATACCTGTATGCTGCGAGAAGTGGGAACTCACCATAAATGATGAAAAATTTGAAGTCAATCACATGAGTACTAAAAGGATTCAGTTAAATTTCGGTTGCACGATGAATCACACAAATCTTAAGGCTGTCTGTTGAACTAAATGTGTTGGGATTACAATTCAGAATAATTCCAATTGGAATGAGTCAACGGCCTTGCCGCTCACCGGGACCCTTCAGATCACCGAAGATACACTCTGTCAGGTTTGGATAGCATTTGGATGGCTCACCATCTGGGTCTGTTGAGCGCTGCTGACGGGTGGGGTGGGATGCACTCAGCCATTGCGAAGGCAAGTGAGGAGCTACTTGACGGAAGTAGCGGCTCCGGTCACGAAAACTGCCAACGGCCGGGAGAGCGGTGTGTTGACCACATGTCCTTCCACATCCGTATCCAGAGACGCCATTCGGCGGAGGATGACACGGCGGTCGGCCGGTGCCGCTGGACGACCGGAGGCCGGTTCGGGCGGAGTTTTGAATGGGAACGATTCGATAAATAATGTTTCGGGGACAGGGAACGAAAGACTGCGTTTTTTGAGAGAAAGAATTTGCAACAAATCCACTAAACAGACAACAAAATTGTTCAAATGGCTCTGTGCACTATGGGACTCAACTTCTGAGGTCATTAGTCCCCTAGAACTTAGAACTACTTAAACCTAACTAACCTAAGGACACCACACACAACCATGCCCGAGGCAGGATTCGAACCTGCGACCGTAGCGGTCGCGCGCTTCGAGACGGTAGCGCCTAGAACCGCTCGGCCACTCCGACCGGCAACAGACCACAGTATTGTTGTGCGGTACGTGATAGGATTGATGGAGACATCGAAAAACTTCAACGAAGGACAGCTCGTTTTGTATGAATACAAAATTGGGGCGAGAGCGTCTCAGATATGATACACAAGTTGGCGTGGCAATCATTAAAACTAAGGCGTTATATTTGGGGGGAGTTATTTTCATAAAGCCTCAATCACCACCTTTCTTCTCCGAACGCGAAAGTGTTTTGTTCACTTGCAACATCAGTCTTCTGACCCATCAGTCTTGTGACTGGTTTGATGCGGCCCGCCACGAATTCATCTCCTGTGCCAAACTCTTCATCCCAGAGTTGCACTTTCAACCTACGTTCTCAATTATGTGCTGGACGTATTCCAATCTCGGTCTCTCTCTCGTGTACCATGGAACTCATTCTCTGATATTATAAAGGATGTCCTGTCATCCTGTCCCTTCTCCTTGTCAGTGTTTTCCACATATTCCTTTCGTCTCCGATTTTGTGCAGAAGCTCCTCTTTCCTTACCTTATCAGTCCACCTAATTTTCAACATTCATCTGTAGCACCATATCTCAAATATTTCGACTTTCTTCTGTTCGGTTTCCCTACAGTCCACGTTTCATTACCATACAATGCTGTGTTAAAAACGTGCCTTCTCAGAAATTTCTTCTTCAGATTAAAGCCTTTGTTTGACACTAGTAAAGTTTTCTTGGCCAGCAATGCCTTTTTTGCCAGTGCTAATCTGCTTTTGATGTCATCCTTGCTCCATTCGTCGTTTGTTATTTTACTGACTAGGTCGCAGAATTCCTTAACTTTATCTACTTCGTGACCATCAATCCTGATGTTATGTTCCTCGCTCTTCTCATTTCTGCTACTCATTACTTTAATCTTCCTTCGATTTACTCTCAATCGATATTCTGTACTCATTAGACTGTTCATTTTATTCAGCAGATTATGTATTGCTTCTTCTCTTTCACTCAGGACAGCAACGCCATCAGCAAATCGTATCATTGGCATCTTTTCACCTTGAATTTTAATTCCACTCCTGAATCTTCCTTTTATTTCCATCATTGCTTCCTCGCTGTAACTATTGAACACTAGGGGCGAAAGACTACATCCCTGTCTTACAGCATTTTAACCCGAGCAATTCGTCCTTGGTCGTCCATTCTTATTATTCCCTCTTGGCTCATGTACATGTTGTGTATAACCCGTCTCTCCATATAGTTTACTCCTATTTTTCTCAGGATTTTGAATCCTAATTTTCTCAGAATTTCGAACATCTTGCACCATTTTATACTGTCGAATGCTCTTTCAGGTCAACAAATCCTATGAAGATGTTTTGATTTTTCTTTAGTCTTGTTCCCGTTATCAGCCACAACGTCAGAATTGCCTCTATGATGTCTTTGCCTTTCCTTAAGTCAAACTGATTATCTAACACATCCTCAATTTTCTTTTCCATTCTTCTGTATATTATTGTTGTCAGCAACTTGGATGCATGGGCTGTTCAGATGGCTGTGCAATAATTCTCGCACTTCTCAGGTGTTACAGTCCTCGGAATTGCGTGGATGATGTTTTACAGAAAGTCAGACGGTATGTCGCCAGACATACATTCTACACTTCCCCCAATGATTTTAGAAATTCTGATAATGTTATCTATCTCTTCTCCTTTATTTCATCTAAAGTCCTTCAAAGCCTCCAGCTACATAGGGAAAAATTCTAATAAAATAAGTGTTGTGGACATACACTGCATACACCGCCTAACAACACTAATTGTTCACAGCAAAGACCGCCACTATCAATGCCACAACAGTAATGTCTGGAGTGAGGACGGCCACCACACCACCAACATCGGCGGCCACCAACAACGATTCTCTGTCGATGTAAGGGCGGTCATGGTCCAAAATCACCTAATAGGGCCTCAGCTGCTGCCTCCCTGTCTGACTGGTCCATGTTACCTGGTATTCCTGCGAGATGTCCAGCCACAGTTCTTGGAGACTGTCCCCTTGTTGTCCGCCAAAGGATGTGGTCTCAATTCGACAGTGCACCAGCCGACTTCAATGTTAATGTCCGTGAACGCCTAAACACTTGGTACCCCCATCATTCAATTGGAAGGGAAGGTCCTGTCCCATGGCCAGTGGGATCGCCGAATCTCACAACTCTGGACTTTTTCCTCTTGGGCTACATCAAAATGGTGGAGTACGTAACACCCATGGAAACGGATGTAGACCTGCTTGCTAGGGTCCAAGCTGCCCGTCTCTTGGTACAAGACGCACCAGCGGCCCTTGAGAGTGCGGCAGAACTTCATGCGCCGCTACCGTGCATGTGTAGTAGCAACTTCTGTCACCAAATGTGACAGAAACACCAAATTTAGCAGGCAGAGGTAGAAGGCACCGTACTAAGACAAGTCTGAGCTTTCCAAGTGATTTACTGTTTCCAACCACAGTTCCGTGTATCCCTCAGTCTGCATCACCGGGTCCCGCAATGCTGAGTGCGCCACTCTACTGACTGCAGAACGGCGTGGTGCAGAGTGGCTGCCTCAGTGACCCGCGCACGCACTGCTGTGTGCCGGCCTGGTGCAGCCGCGACACCAGGATGCCCCGGCAGCTGACTCAGCGGCCTTCGCCTCTGTCACCTCAGCGCCACCCGCTGCAAGGCGACCCACGTCGTGCGTTCCCGCCAGTGTGGCTCGGGTCACAGCGACAACAAGTGCCCACGGTCTGGCAGTTGAATCTGCGGCCCTCACCCTGGAGGTCTCCGGTGCATGTTGGGAGTTCAGAAGAATGCCCGCGGTAGCGAGCCGTGGAGTGGCCCGCTGCTGGCTGATACGGACCCTGTGTCGGCCTCAGAGGGTCGAACCAGCGACCAGCCGTGGACTGGAACACTGGTGCCCCATCTGCTGCCGTGTGTAGCCCAGTGGTGTGACACACCCCACCATCCAGGAGAGCTGCCACACTTGAATTCCCCACGTTGGCCTCAAAGGTTCGAACCAGGGACCTGCTGTGGACTGGAACACTGATGCCCCATCTGCTCCTGTGACACACCCCGCCGTCCAGGAGAGATGTCACACTTGAATGCTTTGTTAGTGAACCAGCACCTATTTATATGCGGCTGTGCACCTCTGTTTTGCTAAACGCGCCACTCTGTGTCATGTACTCATAACACTTAGGTTGACCAATGGGCCCCTTCTGCCTGTGACTTGCGCCATGCAAACTGATGCGTGTACTTTTCCCAGCACTTCTACACCCCTGTGGCTTCTATTTTACTTCAAAACTGCTGGTGAGTGTAACTCACTGTAAACGGGCCCGCACCTGGCTGTAGCTTGTGCACTCAGAAGTACTGCACCAAAACTGACATTTCCTATCCCGAACGGCAGTGCCGCTACATTATTCCCGCCTTTGGAAAGACCAGGCCCCTGGGTCGACCTTTGACTAACTCTTAACTTGTTTGGGTCGGCACCTATGACATATTTCCTTACTTTTACAAAACTTAAATGTTGTCTAGTGCCCCTTAAAAACATGGTATGAAACAAAACGTAAAGATTCCTTACTCTACAACCACTGCACGATCAACCCCTTACATATTCGTCTTACACCCTCGGTATCCAATACATTGGGACTTGGACTACCCTTGGTTTCCTCTTGGAATTGGCTCTCCTCCTGATCGTAGCGAAGACAACACATAAAAAAGTTAGGGCTGCGATGGTACTTGTCACAGAGGTGCTTAAAACGATCTTTACTTGTCGTTGCCTTTCCCTATATTGAGCGAAATGCTGCACAAACTGTGCAGCTGATATGCGCCCCTCTTGCTCTGAAGTGAACTGGTTTATGAACCTCAACAGACCTGGCTCCAGAGATTGATTTAACAAGGTCAGATTCTGCCTTAGAAATAACTCTAGAGTGGCTTCTGGCCAGTATAATATGTGGCTGTATAACATTCAATTGTCTGACTCCTGAAATTGACGCTGGCAGGTGGAAGGCTGGTCCTGTTATGTTACACGCAGTTACACTGATTAAAATTCCGCTCCCCTCGACCTCTATACATTTCACTTCTGCAAATACTCTCCGCTCAAAACAACTTGCTACTATTACCAAATTCTCGTAGGTGGAGAACATCCAATGCATCCCAACCCATTGCAAGCTCAATTCTGGCTCCACAATGTCCCTTGGACAATCTGTTCCTTTCCGCCTAGCTAAAAGTGACTGCACCATGCACGTGTCAAGATTGGTGCTTACCATCCCGCCTGGACATATCGTTACCTTCCCTCTATGGCAGCTTCGTAATTCCTCCCTTGCCATCTCAGTGTAGCGGTTGCTAGCTGCTGAAACCAGCTATACCTCCTCAGTTTTTTACTTCTACTAACTTTCTCAACACTCACCTTTCCAGTGACCTGAGGCTAGGGATCACAATCATCCTTCCTCCCTCTTCAAAAAGACTGCTGTCCCTAGTAGGCTATACTCGAAAATACATATATGAAAATACAGTCCCTAATTAACTGACACTAACCCAATGATACATAAAAAAAAAGCTACAAATAGCCGGCCGCGGTGGTCTAGCGGTTCAGGCGCTCAGTCCGGAACCGCGGGACTGCTACGGTCACAGGTTCGAATCCTGCCTCGGGCATGGATGTGTGTGATGTCCTTAGGTTGGTTAGGTTTAAGTAGTTCTAAGTTCTAGGGGACTGATGACTACAGATGTTACGTCCCATAGTGTTCAGAGCCATTTGAAGCTACAAATACTCTACTACTTTCTGGATAGCAAAGCATACGGTACATCATGCTGTACTCTATCTTTCTGGTTGTCTCTTTGCTCTTCAGTCTCTCTTTCTTCCTATTTCATTCCTGTGATATGCCTGGAATCACGTCCGGACAACCCTTAAATGGCTGTAACCGCCCAATATGTACTATCGTTGTTCTAGTTGGCAGCTGAAGGTGGGGGATGTGGTTTCAACAACTTGGTATGGCCCTTGATACCTCATGAGGAACTTCTTCGTTTTCCCTTTTTGCGTATCGGGGCTGGACGGCATTACCCATTGCCCCACTCTATACTGCGGTAAACTTCCTTTCCACTTCACTGCCTCTTCCTGCCTTTCCAAAGCCTTCATATTCGCCTTTTGTACCTATTTCCTAACATCCCGAATTGTTCTCGCGAATTGACGTACAAATTCACTGGTCCTTCCTTCCTGTACGCTCCCTAAAACAATGGCGATGGCATTTTTCGCCTGTACACTACCGCATATGGGGACAAACCGGAATTTGTATGGATTTTTGTATTGTATGAGCATACAATATGCTTCAAATACTCGTCCCACTGATGGCAATGGCAGTCCCCTGCGCTTGTATGCGGTCTGTGGTAGTAATCTGAGACACGCTGACAGCTGAAAACTACCTGCATCCCTTCATGCTTGAACCTTCCCTGATGTCTTGTAGCTGTGTAACTGTCCGTGTCTTGGAGCTGGACTGGTGCTGCAGTGGTTTGAGCAGCATTACAGTAAACTCACGTTAATGTCTACGTGACCAAATTCGCCTGATGCAAATCCTGTGGAACGCATCTGGGTCACTATTGGGCGCCGTCACCGCGTATGCAAATCAGCTGCCCATTATTTACGTTAATTATTTGACCTGTGCGTAGACATGTAATCCCACTTACTGCCAAAAACCTACCAACAAGCTGTCGGTTCCCAGATACACAGAGCCCGCATCTCGTGGTCGTGCGGTAGCGTTCTCGCATCCCACGCCCGGGTTCCCGGGTTCGATTCCCGGCGGGGTCAGGGATTTTCTCTGCCTCGTGATGGCTGGGTGTTGTGTGCTGTCCTTAGGTTAGTTAGGTTTAAGTAGTTCTAAGTTCTAGGGGACTAATGACCATAGCTGTTAAGTCCCATAGTGCTCAGAGCCATTTGAACCAGATACACAGAATCAGTGATGTATTCCGTTCCAAAGAAGGACAAACAAGCTATTAAGCAAGTGCTCATAGTGTTTCGCCTCATCAATGTATTTATATTATAGTTTCTGTCACGCGATAACATGACAGGAAATTTGTTTCTTACTTTTTGTTTTTATGCGAACACAATGTTTTATGTTATTATTTTTAAACTAATGTGTACTAGATGTATCTATTCACATTTGTAGGCAGAGTTTGGTTCTGTGCTCTCAACTTATATAGTTATTCCCATTCAAAGAAGCATGACGTTGAAGCAGGAACTGTAATTTGTATTATACAACCGAGGTTTTATCACTATATAAGTGACATACGTTCTTGCCGGCTTTCCCGCTGTATCCCAGTGACAAAATGTTCTCGGGTGGCGTCGTGTTGTCGCAACATTTCGATGAGTTTCGTATCGATCACTTCGCCTGAAGATGATGGGTACGACAATCATCGAAACGACATGACAAGACGACGCCAACATGATTATCAACGAAGATTTTATCACTATATCCGTGACGTGTTACCTTGAAGCGAAGCGGCTGGGTACATGTCTTTACATATTTATGTATTTTTCAATATTATAATTAACAATAATTATTGCATTCTATCTTTCCTATTTCTAAGAGTACACATAATAAGTGATTAGCAGTCGAAATCAACCAACTTTTTGACATTTAGTGTGACCAAGACACTAAGGATTCCGTAGAAATGTTGGAACACGTGAGGCAATATGGACCCTACGACTTATCTTAGAAAACAGATTAAGGAAAGGCAAACCTACGTTTCTGCCATTTGTAGACGTAGAGAAACCTTTTCACAATGTGGACTGGAATACTCTCTTTCAAATTCTAAAGGCGGCAGGTGTAAAATACAGGGAGCGAAAGGCTATTTACAATTTGTACAGCAACCAGATGGCAGTTATAAGAGTCGAGGGGCACGAAAGGGGTGCAGTGGTTGGGAAGTGAGTGAGACAGGGTTGTAGCCTCTCCCCGATGTTATTCAATCTGTACATTGAGCAAGCAGTAAAGAAAACAAAAGAACAATTCGGAGTAGGTATTAAAATCCATGGAGAAGAAATAAATACTTTGAGGTTCGCCCATGACAGTGTAATTCTGTCAGAGACAGCAAAGGACCTGGAAGAGCAGCTGAACGGAATGGACCGTGTCTTAAAAGGAGGGTATAAGATGACCATCAAGAAAAGCAAAACGAGAATAATGGAACGTAGTCGAATTAAATCGGGTGATGCTGCGGGAATTAGATCGGGAAATGAGGCGCTTAAAGTAGTAAATGAGTGTTGCTATTTGGGGAGAAAAATATCTGATGATGGTCGAAGTAGAGAGGATATAAAATGTAGACTGGCAATGGCAAGGAAAGCGTTTTTAAAGAAGAGAAATTTGTTAACATCGAGTGTAGATTTAAGTGTCAGGAAGTCGTTTCTGAAAGTATTTGTATGGAGTGTAGCCATGTATGGACGATACATGGACGATAAATACTGTAGACAAGAAGAGAATAGAAGCTTTCGAAATGTGGTGCTACAGAAGAATGCTGAAGATTAGATGGGTAGGTCACATAACTAATGAGGAGGTACTGAATAGAATTGGGGAGAAGAGAAGTTTGCGGTACAACTTGACTAGAAGAAGGGATCGGTAGGTAGGACATGTTCTGAGGCATCAAGGGATCACTAATTTAGTATTTGAGGGCAGCGTGGAGGGTAAAAATCGTAGAGGGAGACCAAGAGATGAATACACTAAGCAGATTCAGAAGGATGTAGGTTGCAGTAGGTAGTGGGAGATGAAGGAGCTTGCACAGGATAGAGCAGCATGGAGAGCTGCATCAAACCAGTCTCAGGACTGAAGACCACAACAAAGAAACATCTTTCCTATTTCTAAGAGTTCACTTAATTAGTGATTAGCAGTCGAAATCAACCAACTTCGACATTTAGTGTCACCAGGCAATATTAATAGAAACACTGTTGGATGTTCCGTGTCAGACAGATCGGTGACATGGATACTTTCGAATGAACCAGTTGCTTTCAAAGAGCACGTAATTTAATTTGTACACAACGGTACTATCCATCAGTGGAAATTCTTCTGAATAATTGATGAAAGGTAAATTAATTAAACACATTGCGTACGACAATTACGAAATGTACTACAGAAATGGATCGCTACTCTAGATGAACCCATCGCTGCTTTCAAAATGCCTACTTAAGTATTTGGAATAAATTACATTCAATATTTAAAACACGTTCCGTTAGCGGAAACATTTATGTTGCTCGCAACTTGAGTATATTCGTCCGCACCCATTCCGGCTAGTTAAGTGACGAGGTGGTCGTGGTACTAGCTTGCCTCTGTATCTCCCCATTTTTTTTTCCTTTCGTTGAGTGAATTGCGTCATCTCTTAAGGTCGCACACGGTTTGTACTGGCGTATTTCTTGAATTACTTTTTTGCCGTGGCGTTTTCACTCTGGACGCGAACGCGAATGCCCTCATTAGCGTCACGTCGCTGAACGTTACATTACAGCAGGCGAGCAGCATTCTCAGTTAAGTATTAGTCCAGTCCGTAAGGACACGCCGTTTCATAACTCGCGCTCGCGCCTAATAGATTTCGTTGGCCCTCGGTGAAGAGAGTGTAATTTATGAAAGCCTTAATAGGAAAGAAACGGTTTGCATTAATTCTCTACACCTCGTTGTCGTTCGAAGAAGTCCGGTAGCTGCAGACCAATGTAATTAAGCGACAGGCCTGCGATATTTTCCGCTAGCGGGCACCTGGTTGCCCCCCGACAAATTGCTCCAGGCTTACCGGAGCGACCGTGTATTTGGTCAGCAGCGGCCTCCAGCGCCCTCCATCTAGTGGCGACGACGCAATTAAAATACGGACTGCGACCGTAACGTTCGTGCAGGATGGGGGGGGGGGGGGGGGCGTGGGAGGGGGGGGGGGGGGAAGAGATGCAGCAGCATCGGGATACCAGAGGGGACGAGATTCAGATTACGGAGCCCGCCGGTGTGAAATATCGCGTACAAAGCGACACGCTCGTATAGGGGCCACTTATCCCTATTGTACGGAGCAAATTTATGGGCGGGAAACAAAAGCAAAAGAGATTAATTGCGGAACGGCAGGGCATTCCCTGCGCGGGCGAACCGCGTTATTAATGGCCGCGCTGTGCTGCCCGTCCCGCCACCTGTGCCTCGCAACCTGTTCCAGGCTCCCAGGGAGGAGGGAGGCCTGCGCCGCGGCGGCTGCGGTGCACAGATGCATTTGCACGGCGGCAGGTGGAGACATTCCACCCCGGGATTCCTCGGCCCCTTCCGGCAGAGAGACTTCTGTGAATGCTTCGTACGCTGTTCCTCAACCACGACCTTCGATGCCCTCTTTCGCGAAATACGGGGGCTTAGTGATCTCAAACGTGTGTCAGGGGTCACTCTACAGTGAGAAGACCTGGAGTGGTCGTGACCATTACGTACGGCAATTGGACGAAATGTGGAAACATTATAAGTACAACATACAATTAAAAAAATGATCCAGATTTATAGAAAAAGAAATGATTATTTGTTGTTCTTGTGGTCTTCAGTCCTGAGACTGGTTTGATGCAGCTCTCCATGCTACTCTATCCTGTGCAAGCTTCTTCATCTCCCAGTACCTACTGCAGCCTACAACCTTCTGAATCTGCTTAGTGTATTCATCTCTTCGTCTCCATCTACGATTTTTACCCTCCACGCTGCCCTCCAGTACTAAATTGGTGATCCCTTGATGCCTCATAACATGTCCTACCAACCGATCCCTTCTTCTAGTCAAGTTGTACTGTATACTCCTCTTCTCCCCAATTCTATTCAGTACCTCCTCATTAGTTATGTGACCTACCCATCTAATCTTCAGCATTCTTCTGTAGCACCACATTTCGAAAGCTTCTATTGTCTTCTTGTCTACACTGTTTATCGTCCATGTATCGTCCATACATGGCTACACTCCATACAAATACTTTCAGAAACGACTTCCTGGCACTTAAATCTATACTCGACGTTAACAAATTTCTCTTTTTTAGAAACGCTTTCCTTGGAATTGCCAGTCTACATTTTATATCCTCTCTACTTCGACCATCATCAGATATTTTGCTCCCCAAATAGCAAAACTCCTTTACTCCTTTAAGCGCCTTATTTCCGGATCTAATTCCCGCAGCATCATCCGCTTTAATTCGACTACATTCCATTATTCTCGTTTTGCTTTTCTTGATGGTCATATTATACCCTCCTTTTAAGACACGGTCCATTCCGTTCAGCTGCTCTTCCAGGTCCTTTGCTGTCTCTGACAGAATTACAATGTCATGAGCGAATCTCAAAGTATTTATTTCTTCTCCATGGATTTTAAATCCTACTCCGAATTGTTCTTTTGTTTCCTTTACTGCTTGCATAATATACAGATACAATATACAGATTGAATTGCATCGGGGAGAGGCTACAACCCTGTCTCACTCCCTTCCCAACCACTGCTTCCCTTTCATGTCCCTCGACTCTTATAACAGCAATCTGGTTTCTGTGCAAATTGTAAATAGCCTTTCGTTCCCTTTGTTTTACCCCTGCCATCTTCAGAATTTGAAAGAGAGTATTCCAGTCAGCATTGTCAAAAGCTTTCTCTAAGTCTACAAATGCTAGAAACGTAGGTTTGATTTTCTTAATCTAGCTTCAAAGACAAGTCGTAGGGTCAGTATTGCCTCATGTGTTCCAAGAAATGATTACAATTTCAGAAAATTTCATGACTTACTCAAGAGAAAGAGATTCAGGAATTGAGCAAAGTAGTAACTCATTTCTCCACATCTTCTGTCCGATTGGCGAGTCATATCGACAAAACCTCGTGTTGATTGGGGGACCCTGCCCATAATGCTCCAAACTTTCTGAGTTGGACAGGGTTCTGGCGACCTTGCCGGCCAAGATACGATTTGATAAGCACGAAGACGAGTAGCAGAAACTCTCGCCATGTGCGGGAGGGCATTATCTTGGTGAAATTAAAGCCTCGGCTGGCTCGTAATGAAGGACAACAAAACAGGGCGCTGAATGTCGTTGACGCACCGCTGTGGTGTTTCGAATGACCGCCAAATGGGTCTTGCTATGAAGTGAAGGGGCAGCCCAGACCATCACTCATGGTTTTCGGGCCGTGTGGCGGTCGACAACACGGATGGTACCCCACCACTTTCCGGGGCATCTCCAGACAGATCTTCGTTGGTCATTGAGGCTCAGTTCGAAGCGGGACTCCTCACTGAAGACAATTTTACCCCAGTCAGTGAGACTCCAGGCCAGTGTAACACTGTGAACATAGTGTACATTGGTTTCCTCCTTTTTCTCGCCCCCCTTTCCTCCACCTACTTAATCAGACTACGCCATCTTACCTCCCCTCCCATACCACTCGCAATCCTCCACCCTTTCACTGTCCCTTACTTGTCATTTCTGTTATTTCCAATCTGCACTTTATTCTCGCCCTTTATGCTCCCGCCCTCTCCCCCCTCCCCCCTCCCCCCATACTACTTTTTTCTTTTGTCTTCTTGAATGCTTGGTCTTTTAAAGCCTTTATGTAAAGCAGGCTGTAGCTCTTAATGATATACGTAACTACACTACCGGCCATTAAAACTGCTACACCAAGAAGAAATGCAGATGATAAATGGGTATTCATTGGACAAATATAGAACTGACATGTGATCACATTTTAACGCAGTTTGGGTGCATAGATCCTGAGAAACCATTGCCTCTGGACGTAATAACGGCCTTGATACGCCTGGGCTTTGAGTCAAACACAGCTTCGATGGCGTGTACAGGTACAGCTGCCCATGCAGCTTCAACACGATACCATAGTTCATCAAGAGTAGTGCCTGGGTATTGTGAAGAGCCAGTTGCTCGGCCACCATTGACCAGACGTTTGCAATTGGTGAGAGATCTGAAGAATGTGCTGGCCAGGGCAGCAGTCGAAAATTTTCTGTATCCAGAAAGGACCTGCAACATGCGGTCGTGCATTATGCTGCTGAAATGTAGGGTTTCGCAGGGATCGAATGAAGGGTAGAGTCACGGGTCGTAACACATCTGAAATGTAACGTCCAGTGTTCAAAGTGCCGTCAATGCGAACAAGAGGTGACCGAGACGTGTAACCAGTGGCACCCCATACCATCACGCCGGGTGATACGCCAGTATGGCGATGACGAATACCCGCTTCCAATGTGCGTTCACCGCGATGACGCCAAACATGGATCCGACCATCATGATGCTGTAAACAGAACCTGGATTCATCCGGAAAAATGACGTTTCGCAATTCGTGCACCCAGGTTCGTCGTCGAGTACACCATCGCAGGCGCTCCTGTCTATGATGCAGCTCCAAGGGTAACCACAGCCATGGTCACCGAGCTGATAGTCCATGCTGCTGCAAACGTCGTCGAACTGTTCGTGCAGATGGTTGTTGTATTGAAAACGTCCCCATCTGCTGACTCAGGGATCGTGGCGTGGCTGCATGATCCGTTACAGCCTTGCGGATCAGATGCCTGTCATCTCGACTGCTAGTGATACGAGGCCGTTGGGATCCAGCATGGCTTTCCGTATTACCCTCCTGAACCTACCGATTGCGTATTCTGCCAACAGTCATTGGATCTCGACAAACGCGAGCAGCAATGTCGCGATACGATAAACCGCAATCGCGATAGGCTACAATCCGACCTTTATGAGAGTCGGAAACGTGGTGGTACGCATTTCTCCTCCTTACACGAGGCATCACAACAACATTTCACCAGGCAACGCCGGTCAACTGCTGTTTGTGTATGAGAAATCGGTCGGAAACTTTCCTCACGTCAGCACGTTGTAGGTGTCGCCACCGGTGCCAGCCTTGGCTGAATGCTCTGAAAAGCTAATCATTTGCATATCACAGCATCTTCTTCCTGAAGGTTAAATTTCGCGTCTGTATCACGTCATCTTCGTGGTGTAGCAATTTTAATGGCCAGTAGTGTATTAATTTTATATGACATATACTACGTATCAGACTTGCTCTTGGCTAAGGTGTTTGTTATCTCTAACGATGTTCATAGTTATTGGTTTTGTAACGGACCATGTATCAAGTACTTAACGATCTTCCTGGTTGAAGTTCTACGTCTCGTAAATTGTGGGGAAAGCGAAGTTGCTTCTCCATGCTAATATAATGTGAAGACTGACATCTTGTACGTATTTGCAAAGATAATGTAACCAGCAATTCCACTTTCTGGCTCCCTGACATACGATACATTACATGGTGCACACTGTGATGTCTCTGTGACTACCTTTGATGGTCGTCTCACATTCGTTTATATTGGTTGCTGCTTAGACACAGCGAAACGAAACGAACAACAGCGATCTGGTATTCCTTTTTTTTCGTAACCTTATCCTCTTAATAGTCATTTATCCTGTTAATAGTCATGCAAGTCGCCAGCCAATTAACATATCACAAAAATTTTCCCACTTTCACTTATGAAACATCAGATTTATAACCGAATATATATACACTCCTGGAAATTGAAATAAGAACACCGTGAATTCATTGTCCCAGGAAGGGGAAACTTTATTGACACATTCCTGGGGTCAGATACATCACATGATCACACTGACAGAACCACAGGCACATAGACACAGGCAACAGAGCATGCACAATGTCGGCACTAGCACAGTGTATATCCACCTTTCGCAGCAATGCAGGCTGCTATTCTCCCATGGAGACGATCGTAGAGATGCTGGATGTAGTCCTGTGGAACGGCTTGCCATGCCATTTCCACCTGGCGCCTCAGTTGGACCAGCGTTCGTGCTGGACGTGCAGACCGCGTGAGACGACGCTTCATCCAGTCCCAGACATGCTCAATGGGGACAGATCCGGAGATCTTGCTGGCCAGGGTAGTTGACTTACACCTTCTAGAGCACGTTGGGTGGCACGGGATACATGCGGACGTGCATTGTCCTGTTGGAACAGCAAGTTCCCTTGCCGGTCTAGGAATGGTAGAACGATGGGTTCGATGACGGTTTGGATGTACCGTGCACTATTCAGTGTCCCCTCGACGATCACCAGTGGTGTACGGCCAGTGTAGGAGATCGCTCCCCACACCATGATGCCGGGTGTTGGCCCTGTGTGCCTCGGTCGTATGCAGTCCTGATTGTGGCGCTCACCTGCACGGCGCCAAACACGCATACGACCATCATTGGCACCAAGGCAGAAGCGACTCTCATCGCTGAAGACGACACGTCTCCATTCGTCCCTCCATTCACGCCTGTCGCGACACCACTGGAGGCGGGCTGCACGATGTTGGGGCGTGAGCGGAAGACGGCCTAACGGTGTGCGGGACCGTAGCCCAGCTCCATGGAGACGGTTGCGAATGGTCCTCGCCGATACCCCAGGGGCAACAGTGTCCCTAATTTGCTGGGAAGTGGCGGTGCGGTCCCCTACGGCACTGCGTAGGATCCTACGGTCTTGGCGTGCATCCGTGCGTCGCTGCGGTCCGGTCCCAGGTCGACGGGCACGTGCACCTTCCGCCGACCACTGGCGACAACATCGATGTACTGTGGAGACCTCACGCCCCACGTGTTGAGCAATTCGGCGGTACGTCCACCCGGCCTCCCGCATGCCCACTATACGCCCTCGCTCAAAGTCCGTCAACTGCACATACGGTTCACGTCCACGCTGTCGCGGCATGCTACCAGTGTTAAAGACTGCGATGGAGCTCCGTATGCCACGGCAAACTGGCTGACACTGACGGCGGCGGTGCACAAATGCTGCGCAGCTAGTGCCATTCGACGGCCAACACCGCGGTTCCTGGTGTGTCCGCTGTGCCGTGCGTGTGACCGTTGCTTGTACAGCCCTCTCGCAGTGTCCGGAGCAAGTATGGTGGGTCTGACACACCGGTGTCAATGTGTTCTGTTTTCCATTTCCAGGAGTGTATATATATATATATATATATATATATATATTAACAATGATTTGTGTTTTACAAATGATGGAGCACAGCAGTCAGTCGTCCCTTTTTGCATGTTTTATTAGACAAATCTGGATACTACTGTATAGAGTAGTCTTGAAAGAGCTGTGACAGACGCCAGAACAACAGGGAGCTGACGTACATTCATTCCATGACACAGTGCATTGATAATAGCTAGGTACTAGCCGAAATATAGGTTTGCCAAATAAAACCTGCAAGAAAGGACAACTGATTGCTGTGTTCCATCATTTGTAAATCATATCACAACCGCTGAGTGAACTCACGTTCCTAGTAGAAGGTAATTTGATGATGATTTATGTGGCACGGAAGTCAGAAGATTTTTTTGACATGTGAGTGAGAAAACGAATCGTGTACTCTACACATTAATTATATTTTTGCCCTACTTTTCTGCTATTTTTACTTTTATTGTGTATACATTTATTCTAGTTGTAACACCTGAAAATGACCTTAGACTGAAATCTAGAGTGTGTAAGAGATTACTTCATACAGCCAAATAGCGGTTACATCTTCCATAATCGTCAATAACATTATAAGTGTCTATTCTCTATGTCTAAATATCTGCAGCCTTCTGATGCTACAGGGCACTGAACTGTAGCGTGTAACAGTGTGTCAGAAACAGCTGTAATAGACTTTCGAATCCGAATGGCTCATCCACACACGAAACACCCCTTCGTACTGCATGGCATTGCCAAGCCACACATTAGAGTTGCGACATCAGAAACACTCCGGCGCCTCGGGTTCACCGTCATCGTTCATCCTACGTACAGTCCCGACTTCGCTCCAGCCGATCTTCATCTGTTTCCAAATCTTTAAGAACACCTGCGAGCACTACGCTTTGACTGTGATGAAGAGGTGCATCCGAAGGTGAGATGGTGGCTCCGCCAACAAAACCAAAGTCTTTACAGTGACGGTATCACCAAACTGATCTTTCATTGGGAAAAATGTGTTCTTTTCGAGGGTGATTGTTGAAAAATTAATATGTAGACGCGAAGAATAAAAAAACAGCATGTTAATAATGCCTCTTTTATTCAAAAATCTTTCAGGGTTCCCACATAAAAAATTCGGATGCATTACTTTTTTGCACATTATTATCTCTTCACTGTACCCAATTCGGCATGAAAATTAAGGAGAAACTTTTTTTTGGGGCTTAGAAATATCGTATCTTTCAGTATTCAAGCCAGAACATTGTGATCACTGTCCACCGCTACGTCGGATGCCGGCTGCTGGTGTTAGGGTCACGTGACGCAGTAACGGAAGTACGAGGTGCATCCAAGTTCTAAGGCCTCCGATTTTTTTTCTCCGGACTGGAAAGAGATAGAAACATGCGCATTGTTTTAAAATGAGGCCGCGTTCATTGTCAATACGTCCCAGAGACGGCAGCACCGTACGGCAGATGGAATTTTACCGCCAGTGGCGAGAATGAGAAATGTTTTAAATACTTAAAATGGCGACGTTTTCCTTACTTGAACAGCATTTTCTGAATTTGCGTGGTGTGAAACCAATTGAAATTCATCGACAGTTGATGGAGACATGTGGTGATGGAGTTATGGATGTGTCGAAAGTGCGTTCGTGGGTGCGACAGTTTAATGAATTGTGTGACAACAAACCAAAACAACCTCGGGCTCGCACAAGTCGGTCTGACGACATGATCGAGAAAGTGGAGAGAATTCTTTTGGGGGATCGCCGAATGACTGTTGAACAGATCGCCTCCAGAGTTGGCATTTCTGTGGGTTCTGTGCACACAATCCTGCACGACGACCTGAAGATGCGAAAAGTGTCATCCAGGTGGGTGCCACGAATGCTGACGGACGACCACACGGCTGCCCGTGTGGCATGTTGCCAAGCAATGTTGACGCGCAACGACAGCATGAATGAGGCTTTCTATTCGTCGGTTGTGACAATGGTTGAGACGTGGATGCCATTTTTCAATCCAGAAACAAAGCGCCAGTCAGCTCAATGGAAGCACACAGATTCACCACCACCAAAAAAAATTCGGGTAACCGCCAGTGCTGAGAAAATGATGGTGTCCATGTTCTGGGACAGCGAGGGCGTAATCCTTACCTATTGCGTTCCAAAGGGCACTACGGTAATAGGTGCATCCTACGAAAATGTTTTGAAGAACAAATTCCTTCCTCCACTACAACAAAAACGTCCAGGAAGGGCTGCGCGTGTGCTGTTTCACCAAGACAACGGACCCGCACATCGAGCTAACGTTACGCAACAGTTTCTTCGTGATATCGACTTTGAAGTGATTCCTCATGCTCCCTACTCACCTGACCTGGCTCCTAGTGACTTTTGGCTTTTTCCAACAATGAAGGACACTCTCCGTGGCCGCACATTCGCCAGCCGTGCTGCTATTGCCTCAGCGATTTTCCAGTGGTCAAAACAGACTCCTAAAGAAGCCTTCGCCGCTGCCATGGAATCGTGGCGTCAGCGTTGTGAAAAATGTGTACGTCTGCAGGGCGATTACGTCGAGAAGTAACGCCAGTATCATCGATTTCGGGTGAGTAGTTAATTAGAAAAAAAAATCGGAGGCCTTAGAACTTGAATGCACCTCGTATGTAAGCGCAGCAGACGCGGACTCGGTACCAACTTAGCGAATATGTGGACTGCAAATGGGGAAATCCATTGAGATAAGTGACTTTGACAGGGAGCAGATTATTATTACACAGATGCCGTGAACTAGCATCTCGAAAACCGCGAAACTGGACTAGTGTTCACGTATTGCTGTCGTGAGCACAGTGAAACTACCAATGAAACTAGCACTAGGCGCTAAATGGTTGGACGTCCACGACTCTTCACAGAACATGGGGTTCGGAGGCTTGCCTGCTCTGCAAAGTAGGATAGATAGGAATCATAGTAATCTGTCGCATCTCTGCCAAAAGAACACAGTGCTGGTGCACCCACAAGTGTTTTGGGGCGCCCCGTTCATCGTACGTTGTTGAACATGGAGATCCGCGGCAGACCAGCCTCAAGTGTTCACATGTTGACCCAACGACATCGTCAGTTACGATTGGAGCGGGGCTGGGACCATCGAGATTCGACCGTCGATCAATGGAAATGAAGCACATTTTTACAACACTATGTCGATAGTCGTCTCCAAAAACGCCGTCATCGCGATTAACGGTGGCTCTAAATGTGCAGCGCGCCACGAGCTGAGACTGCTGGGAGCAGTACTGTACTGTGGGAGACATTCTGCGGCACTCGCACGGCACCCGTGGCAGTAATCGAAGACACGCTGACGGCTTCGAACCCCCTGAATACCTTCCTGCTTGATGTCTACCCCGACAGCGATATCGTCTTCCAAGTAGTATAATTGTCCATGTCTCCCAGCCACAACCGTGCTGCAGCGGTTTGAGGAGAATTGTGAACTCTCGTTGATGTCTCGGATACCAAAATTCATCTGATGTAAGTCCTATGGAACCCCTCTGGGTCGCTATAGGGAGCCATCGCCGCGAGCGCAATTCAGTGGCCCTGTTATTTACGCGAATTACATGGTCTGTGCGTAGACATATAATGCCACATACCTCCGTAGAAATATTGAAACACGTGAGGCAATACTGACCCTACGACTTATCTTCGAAGATAGATTAAGGAAAGGCAGACTTAGAGAAAGCTTTTGACAATGTTGACCGGAATACTCGTTTTCAAATTCTGAAGATGGCAGGGGTAAAATACAGGGTGCGAAAGGCTATTAACAATTAGTACAGAAACCAGATCGCCGTTATAAGAGTCGAGGGACATGAAAGGGAAGCAGTGGTTGGGAAGGGAGTGAGACAGGGTTTTAGCCTATCCCCGATTTTATTCAATCTGTATACTGAGCAAGCAGTAAAGGAAACAAAAGAAAAATTCGGAGTAGGTATTAAAATCCACGGAAAAAAAACTTTGAGGTTCGCTGATGACACTGTAATTCTGTGAGAGACAGCAAAGGACTTGGAAGAGCAGCTGAACGGAATGGACAGTGTCTTGAAAGGAGGATATAAGATGAAAACCAACAAAAGAAAATTTACTTTACCTTCATTCAGTCGCTATCGTGAATAAGTGTGAGCATCTGTAGTGTTCACTACATTTGCACTTGAAATCAACCATATGGCCTCTGCTTATCTTCAGAATGAAAAAAAAAAAAATGCGTAGTAAATCACAGAATTACAATCAGAGACTGCAAATTAACCAAGTGAAATTGGTGGACTCGTGGGAACATGTTTGTGGCGATCGGACCGGATTTACTCACTACACCAGCCATTCCTCCAGCCGTATCGACCGGCTTTACATGTCGCGCTCCATCTCTTCGGAACGAGAGCTGCCGAGTTTGGCCCACAGCTTTTTCTGACCACGAGGTCAACATCTTCGCCATTACCCTCGGCCGCCGGAAGGTATGGCACAGCCGTGGTCCTTGGAAGTTGAACGCCGCCCACCTAGCCTCTCAGGAATGCCGCCACCTTATAGAGAACACGTGGGACTCTTGTAGCCGCCGGCGTGGCACCTACCGGTCTACACTGTCGTGGTGGTTACTCTGCGCCAAACCAGCCCTCCGGAAGACCTTGATAGGCTACGGCCGAGATGTTGCAGCAGGGAATACACATACCACGTATTTTTACTACAGCATCTTAAGGGAATGTACAAAATTGCCGTACTGACCTGCAAGGCAGGTGACGGTGAACGGTGCCAAGGCACAGGTCATCAGATTAACACGTTGCCACCTTGAAGGTGCGATCGTCAGAGCGCGCACTCAAGACAGAGTGGCCCAGGAGGAACCGTCCATGTACCACGTCATTGCAGAACGACGGCGCCGACGCAGGACACTGATCCAAGCTGTCACGACGGAAGACGGACGGCGCCTTGATACCCAACGCGATATAGGAAACGCCCTTCATGCTCACTACACTAGGCTGTACTCGGAACACCGGTCTCTCAACTCACTTATGGCACGATCTCTCCGACAGCGGCGGCGGATTTGACTGCAGATGTAACGGAAGAGGAAATCATTGAAGCAATACAGGCTGGGCCTGCTCATAAGTCCCCGGGACCTGATGGCCTTCCTCTGGAATTTCACCGGACGTATCAACACTTTCTGGCATCAGCTTGGACTGATATTTGCCGCGATCTTATGTCTTCCACGACGCAGATCCCTGAGGTGTTCGTAGAAGGACTGATTGTGCCCATACACAAACCACGAGGCGGATCCAGGATCAATGATTATTGCCCCTTGACCTTACTCAAAAGTGACTTGAAGATTTTCACCCGGCTTCTGGCGGCACGCCTAAAGCGATCGGTACGATGTGTTGTGTCGCAGGACCATGCATCGTTAGGTGGTGACCATAATATTCCCACTGCACTGTGCCGATATCGAGATATGATCGCGCTAGCCAAAGCTCGCCAACTGCCAGGAGTTTTGGCCTCACTCGACTTTAGCCAGGCCTTTGACAGAGTCGACCACACATTTTTGATGAAGGTACTGCGACACATGGGGTATCCGGACATCATAGTTAACGTACTGATGCGTCTCCTACGCGGAGCGACGTCCAAGGTGTTACATAACGGCCGTCTCACGCCGCCGATACAGATCCAGCGATCGGTGCGACAAGGCTGCCCTCTTTCGGCGATATTGTACGCCCTCGTCTTGGAACCACTCCTCTGCGGCCTCCGACAGCGCCTGACTGGGATGTCCCTACGTGGACACACTTTTTGATGCACTGCCTATGCGGATGATCTGGTACTCCTTCTTCGCAGTAATGGCGATGTTCGTGCAGCACTGGCGTGGGTGGCGACTTACGGCGCGGCATGGGGGAGGAAACTCAATCTCCACAAATCGCACGCTCTGTCTATAGGCAGACGTCTACCCGACGAGAGCGTCGCACCGCTACGAATCAGTGACAAAATCCGCCGTCTTGGCATTGAATTCACATCTGACATGAAGCGTTCAACAGCCCTTAACTACAGGCGTTTATTGAATCAGATGAGAGTAGGAATAAGTGATCACCGTGTTAGACATCTAGACCTCCTGCAACGGACGCGATCTGCTAACGTCTATTTGGCGTCAGGTATCCCCCATTTTGCACAGATACTCCCGATACGAACTACTCTGGCTCACCGCATGTTGGCGGTTTTGGGATCCTTTTTTTAATACTTGCATGTTATTTAAGATTAGTTACGAGTCCCTAACCCTCCCGAGGGGCAGAGGAGGTTGAAGCTTTCTTCATGTTCAGAACAGAGCGAAGGCCCTGTTCGTCAGCTGTCACCTGCAACGGTGGTGACGAAGCCCGACGTACCTCCCAAGTCTCTTACTGGAGGCCTTACGACCAACCTCACTCTCACCCCCTGTGATGATACCGGACATCCCAGCACCTTCCTTCTACAGTAGCCAATTGTTCCTTGAGTTAAGCTACATCAGCACCTCACTACTACCCACACGCTTGATGATGACGAGGGCGATATATGCTGCCATGCAAATAAACAGGACGCCGAATGTGATTGAAAGCAAACACCCCACTACAAAGTGGCGTGCTGTGTGGCAGGCGGTGAACGCCACCACCCTTGATTCTGACGTGCAGTCTGCATGGTACGTAACTGTTAATGGAAAACGGTTGTGCCAGTCCCGTCTACATCACATCCACCTCGCCGACTCACCCTTGTGCGCCACAAGCCAAGTGATTGACTCGGATGAACATCGTTTCGAATGCGGGCCGGCAAAGGACGTTTGGCATTTGGTGCATCACATATTGGCTTTTCTCACACGCACGACTTCCGACAGGATAACTACCCGATCACTTCTTTTGCCCGATCAGATTTATTTCCCAAGAGCAAAAACGAACTCTGTGACGTGGATCAGCGGCCACGCTGTTCACTACCTATTCGGTAATGGCGAAAAGACAGTACCCGATTTTCGGTATTACCTCAACGAACGACACTGTCCGATCGTCAAGAACGTATCGGGAGTATCTGTGCAAAATGGGGGATACCTGACGCCAAATAGATGTTAGCAGATCGCGTCCGTTGCAGGAGGTCTAGATGTCTAACACGGTGATCACTTATTCCTACTCTCATCTGATTCAATAAACGCCTGTAGTTAAGGGCTGTTGAACGCTTCATGTCAGATGTGAATTCAATGCCAAGACGGCGGATTTTGTCATTGATTCGTAGCGGTGCGACGCTCCAGGCAATATTTTTCTAATTTTCTTTGGAGCGCATCCATAATCCGCCTTCCAGCTGGATTATCGATGACATGAGAAGATAACCATAGCACCTCTTTACAGTTCCCTTTTAGCACCTCTTTACAGTTCCCTTTTTTATGAGATTGAACAAACAACGGAAACAACACAACATCGAGACGACAGTCATCTAAAAATTCGCAGCGGGCTATAGTATGGAGCATCCTTCTACGTCTACATCCATACTCCGCAAGCCACCTGACGGTGTGTGGCGGAGGGTACCTTGAGCACCTCTATCGGTTCTCCCTTCTATTCCAGTCTCGTATTGTTCGTGGAAAGAAGGATTGTCGGTATGCCTCTGTGCGGGCTCTAATCTCTCTGATTTTATCCTCATGGTCTCTTTGCGAGATATACGTAAGAGGGAGCAATATACTGCTTGACTCCTCGGTGAAGGCATGTTCTCGAAACTTCAACAAAAGCTCGTACCGAGCTACTGAGCGTCTCTCTTGCAGAGTCTTCCACTGGAGTTTATCTATCATCTGCGTAACGCTTTCGCGATTACTGGATGATTCTGTGATGAAGCGCGCTGCTCTCCGTTGGATCTTCTCTATCTCTTCTATCAACCCTATCTGGTACGTATCCCACACCGGTGAGCAGTATTCAAGCAGTGGGCGAACAAGCGTACTGTAACCTACTTCCTTTGTTTTGGGATTGCATTTCCTTAGGATTCTTCCAATGAATCTCAGTCTGGCATCTGCTTTACCGACGATCAACTTTATATGATCATTCCATTTTAAATCACTCCTAATGCGTACTCCCAGATAATTTATGGAAGTAACTGCTTCCAGTTGCTGACCTGCTTTATTGTAGCAAAATAATAAGGGATCTTTCTTTCTATGTATTCGCAGCACGTTACACTTGTCTACATTGAGATTCAATTGCCATTCCCTGCACCATGCGTCAATTCGTTGCAGATCCTCCTGCATTTCAGTACAATTTTACATTGTTACAACCTCTCGATACACCACGGCATCATCCACAAAAAGCCCCAGTGAACTTCCGATGTCAGCCACAAGGTCATTTATGTATATTGTGAATAGCAACGGTCCTACGACACTCCCCTGCGGTACACCTGAAATGACTCTTACTTTCTTATGTCGTAAGGCGACGAATTCCTATTATTCCGTTTATGTAGCCGAAGAGGAACGGCTTTCCTTTATCCATTTGTATAAAAATAAAAATAATATACAAATAAAAAACAGAGAAACAAACCTTCCAAAATCGTTTTTCCTTTTTTCATTTTTGTTTTTTAAAAAAAGAAAAAAAGCGGTAGTCGTCGCTAATTCTGAACATGTAATCGCGTGTTCGCGCCCAACTGTGTTTTTTTCTTTTTTTTACCACATTAAAAAAAAAATGGTAAGGCGATACATCTCGATAAACCGGAAATGCGGGTTCGACTCCCGGTCCAGCATATATTTTCGTTGTCGTCATTCCATTATACAACTCACGGTTGTCCATATTCGGAACTGCGAGTACATTTCGTGCATAAAAAGTACAAACACTGAAAAGAGCAGGTGGAGTGATTTCGTCCGATAATTCGACGCTAGGGTCACCTTCTCATATGAGAAGCCCTAGTGATTACTACTTTTTTTAAAAAAGAATTCTTTCGTCGACGGCACATACGTTTAATGTAACATCCAAAGAAATGAGCACAGACCGAAGTAATCATTGCAGAGTAAGGGACCAGGTCAAATGAAGTTCACCTCTGCTCATTGCCTGGGAAATTAACAACAAGCGGTGTGAAGGCGGAGCTCGCTAACTCAGACCCGAATCGTTAGACCGCCATTAGCCGCCGGCGACAGTCACGCCGTCGGTGTTGCCTTCCGCGTTGTAACGAGGGTGGCGGCCGGACTCCGGGGCTCTAGATTTCCCATCGGGGCGGGGCGCTGCCAACCATTGCGACGACGGGAGGCTGGGCGGGTGTGGTGTAGGAAGTAATTAGGAAAGGTGGTGGCGGTGCTAGCAGTGGTGCCAACTGCCGCGGCTGCCCGCACCCTGGCCACTGGCAGAAAGCCGCCCCATCAGCAGTGCCACTCTGACAGACCGGCCCCCAGCGTGCGGGTCTCATTACACGTAACGGCGCCGCACACCCGCGGCTAAATTACGCCGCCGATTATTTCCGCGCTGATAGGAACGCGTAATGGAATGGACTCTGAAACGTTTTCACCCGCTCCGAGGCGGAGGACCATTAATGCAGGTATGCATAGTTCTCGTTCTCGAAACTGCTCGCGCCGATTGCGCTACACGTGACACGCAGTGAACAGAACGACCGAACACTGCGATGGATCAACTGCTGCGTGCCGGAAAATGTCGTCTGACCCCTGTCGAACTCAATAGACCTGCAATTAAAGATCGGTATACTGCGAGATCGGGCACTTGTTACGTTTCGAGCTACATGCGTTCCATTCCGATAATATACTTTCTCCCGGATCACGTATTTCGAATGTAGTGATGTAACAGAAAGCGACAGTAATTACCCATGCTATAACTGACGTTGACTATAAGAAGTAGTTCCTTTGTTATAACCGTTAGAGCAATTTTCTACAGTTCAAACTATAACACTCCTTTTGATCAGGACAGGACGTTGTGCAGAGACAGGCAGAAAGAGACACAAACACACACACACGTACACACACTCACATCTCTCACACACACACACACACACACACACACACACACACACACACACACACAGAGAGAGAGAGAGAGAGAGAGAGAGAGAGAGAGAGGGGGGGGGGGGAAGGAGGGAAAGAGAGAGAGAGAGAGAGAGAGAGAGAGAGAGTCCCCATATGGATGTGATGTAAAGTGAATTGTAAAGCAAAGACTGAAAGAAGGCAGAAATCGAAATAAATGGCAGAGCACATTGCAAGGCTTTTCCTTACCGACAGCACGTCTTACCAATACCCCCGAAGAATGGAACTGAAGTGTGCTGAGAAGATTTGAGTGGAGTTGAAAAATCGTCAGATAACTCCTGAATGCAGTCAAATGTCGGTAAGCCCAAGCAAAAACAGAAGACGATACTAATTAAAGATTGTGGCTTGATTCGATAGAAGGTAAATATCATATTACAAACTCTTCCATCTGATAACAGATAGGCACCAAGATGATTTGTAACCTTCAGATACATGGGCATTATTTATAAGCTTGTAGTACATGAAATTCCTAAAGACTCCCTGCTACCCACTTACGTGCGAGCAAAGAGAGCTTCACTCGAAGTTTAAACGCAGCCAAAACCTCTCAGACAAACAGAAGCTAAACGATGTCAAAGTTGGCGTAAGGAGGGATATGGGTGAAGCGTTCAGTCAATTCGAAAGTAAAATTCTAAGTACCGACTTGACAGAAAATCCTATGACGTTCTGGTCTTACGTTAAATCAGTTGTGGATCGAAACAGCATATACAGACACTCTGGGATGATGATGGCATTGAAACAGAGGATGACACGCGTAAAGCTGAAATACTAAACAACTTTTTCCAAAGCTGTTTCACAGAGGAAGACCGCACTGTAGTTACTTCACTCAATCACCACACTAACGAAAAAATGGCTGACATCGAAATAAGTGTCCAAGGAACAGAAAATCAACTGAAATCACTCAACAGAGGGAAGTTCACTGGACCTGACGGGATACCAATTCGATTCTACACAGAGTACGCGAAAGAACTAACAGCCGTGTACCGCAAATCTCTAGAGGAACGGGAAACCCAGAATCTACTCTGTAGGAATCAACATAGATTCCGGAAAAAGCGATCGTGTGAGACCCAACTCGCTTTCTTGTTCATGAGACCCAGAAATTATTAGATACAGGAACCCAGGTAAATGCCATTTTCTTGACTTCCGGAAGGCGTTCGATACAGTTCCGCACTGTCGCCTGACAAACAAAGTAAGAGCCTACTGAATATCAGACCAGCTATGTGGCTGGGTTGAAGGGTTTTTAGCAAACAGAACACAGCATGTTGTTCTCAATGGAGAGACGTCTACAGATGTTAAAGTAACCTCTGGCGTGCCACAGGGGAGTGTTATGGGACCATTGCTTTTCACAATATATGTAAATGACCTAGAAGATAGTGTCGGAAGTTCCATGCTGCTTTTCGCGGATGATGCTGTAGTATACAGAGAAATTGCAGCATTAGAAAATTGCAGCGAAATGCAGGAAGATCTGCAGCGGATAGGCACTTGGTGCAGGGAGTGGTAACTGACCGTTAACATACACAAATGTAATGTATTGCGAATACATAGAAAGAAGGATCCTCTATTGTATGATTATATGACAGCGGAAAAAAAGGCCGCTAGCAGTACCTCTGTAAAATATCTTGGAGTATGCGTGCGGAACGATTTGAAGTGGAATGGTCATATAAAATTAATTGTTGGTAAGGCGGGTACGAGATTGAGATTCATTGGGAGAGTCCTTAGAAAATGTAGTCCATCAACAAAGGAGGTGGCTTACAAAACACTCGTTCGATCTATACTTGAGTATTGCTCATCAGTGTGGGATGCGTACCAGGTCGGGTTGTCGGAGGTGATACAGAAGATCCAAAGAAGAGCGGCGCGTTTCGTCACAGGGTTATTTAGTAAGCGTGATAGCGTTACGGAGATGTATAGCAAACTCAAGTGGCAGACTCTGCAAGAGAGGCGCTGTGCATCGCGGTGTAGCTTGCTGTCCAGGTTTCGAGAGGGTGCGTTTGTGGATGAGGTATCGAATGTATTGCTTCCCCCTACTTATACCTCCCGAGGAGATCACGAATGTAAAATTAGAGAGATTCGAGCGCGCACGGAGGCTTTCCGGCCGTCGTTCTTCCCGCGAACCATACGCGATTGGAACAGGAAAGGGAGATACTGACAGAGACACGTAAAGTGCCCTCCACCACACACCGTTGGGTGGCTTGCGGAGTGTAAATGTAGATGTAGATGTAATGATGTACAAAATTAAAGCTAGCCCCAAATTCTTCTTCAGCCTTAGTCCAATGTAAGATGTTAGCCTCTTCCATTTGTTTCCAACGCCTTAGATTTTCAGCCACCTGGTTCCTTCGTGGTCCAGCCACCATCTTCACGTTATCAAGCCACATTTTTGGGGTCTTTCAGTGCCTCTCTTCTGCTGCCATAGTATCCAGTGACCAGCTGTATGTGTTTACCTGATGAAAACATGTTGAGCTACGTTTCCGATCCATTATCGCTTCACACTTTCAGTTCTCTCTAGGTCGTCTGCTACCTTTGTTCTCCTGCTAATGTCCTGTGATACAATGCTGTCCCTGACGCATCTATCGCTCTACGGCACCTCGTGTGCGTTGTAGATTACAAGCACTTCCGTTAGCCATAGTCACAGTTTCCAGACCGTAGGTTCTAATTGGTGGATTGCACATATTGTAGAACATAGCCTTCGGATCTACATCTACATCTACATCTACATTTATACTCCGCAAGCCACCCAACGGTGTGTGGCGGAGAGATCATTTGGGATATCCTTGTTAGCCAGGATGAATCTCATTTTACGGAGCGCTGGCGAGCTGAAAACCATTCTCTGATGAATATCTGCATTTTGAATATTTTTTCCCTATCTTAATTTTATTGGCAAGGTAATATATTTATCAACTGTTTCTGTAGACTTGTTTCCAACTGTGAGGGGTGAGTTTTCTCGGCTTAATATTTTTTCCCGATGTTCATTTCCAAGTCAGTCTTTGCACAGGTATGTCTCAGTTCTTGGATCACACTCTTTTGATTTTCCAAATCATCACTTAACACAATTGACTAAGCGCACATGATTGATATGAGGCACTGACTTTTATTCCGATTGTTACTCCAGTCTCCTTATCTGAATACATCTTCCAATGCAAGAGTAAAGTTTCGGTGAAATGGTGTCACTTAGGCGAAAACCTTTGCCGGCTGGAACCATACTGGTGATAGCGCCTTCGTCCACTCTGAACTGTCATTGTTGCCTGCAGACAAAGGCATTCCAGAAGATTCATATATATATCGCATTTATCCTGTCAGTTTCAAGGACCTTTATGTTTGCCCAGGTCATGGAGAATACATTATATTGCACCATTATACTGACATGTTACATCAAAAATTGTAACAAATTGCCTATTACAACTAAATGGCTCCTTTTCTAGTTTTCTTACAGGAAAATTTTAACAAACCATCTATTTTTGATCAAAATTAGCGAATTTAATGTAGAATCAGTGAATCAGTTATTTGTATCAGTCAGTGTTTTCTCAAAACCTCTTTGTGTAATACTTAAGGTGGAATTAGCGTTACCAATTTCCAAACGACTCACAACAAGGACAAACAGAAGATATTCATTGCAGTTCTACTGGAGCTTTATCGTGATACTGTATCATGTGTTACAGAACAGCATGCATGCTCCATGCAGGTAAATTTCTTGCTGTAGGATCCCCCGCATGAACCATGGACCTTGCCGTTGGTGGGGAGGCTTGCGTGCCTCAGCGATACAGATAGCCGCACCGTAGGTGCAACCACAACGGAGAGGTATCTGTTGAGAGGCCAAACAAACGTGTGGTTCCTGAAGAGGGGCAGCAGCCTTTTCAGTAGTTGCAGGGGCAACAGTCTGGATAATTGACTGACCTGGCCTGACAACACTAACCAAAACGGCCTTGCTGTGCTGTTACTGCGAACGGCTGAAAGCAAGGGGAAACTACGGCCGTAATTCTTCCCGAGGGCATGCAGCTTTATGAAAAGGGAGATACGATACTGCCTGAAGAATTTGACAGAGCACTGAAAGACCCGAGTCGAAACAAGGACCCGGTGTAGACAACATTCCATTAGAACTGCTGACAGCCTTGGGAGAGCCAGTCCTGACAAAACTCTACCATCTGGTGAGCAAGATGTATGAGACAGGCGAAATACCCTCAGACTTCAAGAAGAATATAATAATTCCAATCCCAAAGAAAGCAGGTGTTGACAGATATGAATATTACCGAACTATCAGTTTAATAAGTCACATCTGCAAAATACTAACGCGAATTCCTTACAGACGAATGGAAAAACTAGTAGAAGCTGACCTCGGGGAAGATCAGTTTGGATTCCGTAGAAATGTTGGAACACGTGAGGCAATACTGACCCTACGACTTATCTTAGAAGCTAGATTAAGGAAGGGCAAACCTACATTTCTAGCATTTGTAGACTTAGAGAAAGCTTTTGACAATGTTGACTGGAATTCTCTCGTTCAAATTCTGAAGGTGGTAGGGGTAAAATACAGAGAGCGAAATGCTATTTACAATTTGTACAGAAAGCAAATGGCAATTATAAGAGTCGAGGGACATGAAAGGGAAGCAGTGGTTGAGAAGTCAGTGAGACAGGGTTGTAGCCTATGGATAGTGTCTTGAAAGAAGGATATGAGATGAACATCAACAAAAGCAAAACGAGGATAATGGAATGTAGTCGAATTAAGTCGGGTGATGCTGAGGGAATTAGATTAGGAAGTGAGACACTTAAAGTAGTAAAGGAGTTTTGCTATTTGGGAAGCAAAATAACTGATGACGGTCGAAGTAGAGAGGATATAAAATGTAGACTGGCAATGGCAAGGAAAGCATTTCTGAAGAAGAGATATTTGTTAACATCGAGTATAGATTTAAGTGTCAGGAAATCGTTTCTGAAAGTATTTGCATGGAGTGTAGCCATGTATGGAAGTGAAACATGAACGATAAATAGTTTGGACAAGAAGAGAATAGAAGCTTTTGAAATGTGGTACTGCATAAGAATGCTGAAGATTAGATGGGTAGACCACATAACTAATGAGGAAGTATTGAATAGGATTGGGGAGAACAGAAGTTTGAGGCACAACTTGACTAGAAGAAGGGATCGGTTGGTAGGGCATGTTCTGAGGCATCAAGGGATCACCAATTTAGTATTGGAGGGCAGCGTGGAGGGTAAAAATCGTAGAGGGAGACCAAGAGATGAATACACTAAGTAGATTCAGAAGGATGTAGGTTGCGGTAGGTACTGGGAGATGAAGAAGCTTGCACAGGATAGAATAGCATGGAGAGCTGCCTCAAACCAGTCTCAGGACTAAAGACCACAACAACAACAACTGTAGGATAGAAAGAACAGCTAAATTTGGGACTGTGTTAAAAAAGAATGTGACCGATCTATGTCATGAAGGTGATGGGTGGGCTTCATATGCATCTAGAGAATGGCGTCAGTGAAAACGGTGGGATGGGAACTGGCAGAAGCATACTTTAGCAGCAGTGCCGCCATTGCCAGACCTCTTGTAAACTAAGTTAACACAAACAGAGTAACTCAGAAGTGCTACAGACATGAATATCTGAGAATGGCGTGTTAGTCATGAGGTTGAAACAATATGCCTTACGTCTTACATCCCTGTGGGAGACATCATGCTGGACTGAGACCACAGCCGTGATTGTTGAAATTGGTCCATACGTCACAAAGGTAGCGAAATGCTGTAACAAAGGACCACAGGTGACAGCAAAATTGTAAGACGTCGTTCAGTACATCGCTATGTTACAGAAAATTATAATGAATTATGACAATGTAGTCATATTATGGCAGAAAATTGTAAATATGGCACCATACATCGCCACGTAATTACCCAATGCATCATTATGTTACTGCAGAATTTTCTGAATGTCTGCAAGCTCTAGAGTTCTGCAAGAACTGTAGCTTAGACTGTGACAGTCATGTACAAGTTCATTGTCACCCACATACCAATCCTGTCGATATGGAGGAGATGGTAGAGGCAACACCACAGCTTTCACAATCATTCTGGGTCATTATCAAAGATCTAACTCCCACACCTTCATATCATACACGGTTTTTCCATGACATGACGTGATGCATTGTTTGTGGGATCATGAATATTCCATAGCTGGTGCAGATTACATGATTGTCGGATTATATTTGTCCAGCTGGGTTTGAGCCTGGTGCCATAGTGAAGTACGTCACTTGTGCTAAGCAGAGATACCAAGATGATCACTTGTTCTATGTATTAAATCCATGACGATGGAAGTAGAGAATCCAAGGTGGTGGACACTCGAAAGATTTAGTCTGTAAACCACAGCAAAAGACTCATCATAATGAAGGGTCTGTCATCCATCTAATTAGATGTCAGACTCAGAAAATTGTTTCACGCATGTAAATATTAACACTTGTCATTTTTCGTTATTATTGTTCATTGTGTGTTTGAGTATGTAGATTCTCATAGTATAACAGTTCACCTAGGATGACCTTCAGCATGGTGATTTTATTCCTCTTATAAATGATAGCGATAGGAGAATATATAATAAATATAATAAATAAAGCGTGAATCACCTAAAACTTGCATCATAAATATTGCAGGGTTTGAAATTGCTGCTGATGTACGATTTTCACAGAATGGATTGGTAGTCAGTGGATCTTATTGTTAGCCAATCAGAAGACAGTAATATTATTTAGAAAAATGTATTTTTCACCATATAACCACTTTTTATGTAGAACAATTTCTGTAGACATTAACAAACTAGAGTGAACTAAAATGTCACTGGTGTTTGTTGTAGGATTCTAGTGCAAGTCGTTTGTGAGGTAACATATTTTGGAAAGTTCCTATACCGACACTTGTATGATACCTATGGTAGCACGCACTAAAGATAAACACAAATGCATACATTAGTTTGGTGAATTCTGACCAGTAAGGAGACAGCTGACCATCACAGATTGTGTTCAAAATTACCACTGGCAGTAGCAATAGATTCTTCCAGCCTGTTATGGGCCGACTGTTGCATACATGTTAGCTTTTCAGCAGAGATGTCTGAGCAGGCTGCAGTAATACGTCGCTGTACATTATCTGGTGTATTCCTAGTAAACACCGTTTTTCAGCTCTCATCACAGGAAAAGTCCACAGGTGTCCCATCTGAGGAGCGGGCCAGATATTGTACAGGTCCTTTGCATCATATCCAGTGAGTTTGGAAACCATTTGTGAAGACGTATTGTAGTACTATGTCCGCTATGGGCTGGACAGCAATCATGTTGGTACCAAAATTTCTTCCTGGTCTGCAGAGGAATGTCTTCTAACATTTATGGATGAGGCTGTGAAGACTGTGCACATTCCGTGTTCCATCTATGAAAAATGGGCATATGAGCTGTTGGTTTACTATCCCATATCATATGTTGACTCTCCATGGACGCTGAAGCTCCACCTGACAAAGCCAGTGGAGATAGTTAACAGACCAATAGGGCATTTTTCGGTGGTTTACCTGGCCGTGATTTGTAAATGTCGCTTCATCATTAAAGAGGATATATGATACATCTTGAGTGTCCTGTCCTAACGTCCAATTACAGAAGTTGATACAACTCTCAGAAACGTTTCGATGCAGTTCGTAATGGAGAGAGATGTGATAGGGATGGAACCTATCTCACTGGAGAACGCATAGGACACTTGCAGGCGATGTGACACTTCCTCTTGTGACTGGACGGTAGTCAACGTGCAGATCAATCTGCAACAGTAGCAAGAACATTAATTTCCCCCTGTTCAGTCGTCACCTGTTTCCTTCTGTTACGTTGCCTGGGTGTTACGCTACTAGTTTCACGAAACTGATTGAAGAGGTTGATAAATATTTTCCGAGACGGTTTACGTTTATTGGGACATCTTGCAGCATACACTGTACAAGAACGAACAGCATTCTTCCTACACTGTCCATACTCCTTCAACATGTTGGACTTTTCTGCATTGGTAAATCCTGTCCTCTACTTAGGACCTACTGCCTGGACTGTCACACACTATCTGACTAGCAAGTAACATTGAACTCAAGGAACACACAAGCAGACTGTAAGCAAACATAACAACATTGTATCTGTCAACCACGCAGGTAGAATGGCACAAACATGTGTCGCTGTGGAAAATTTTCAAAATACCGTATCTCGTAAACGACTCGGAACAGAATTCTGCAACAAACACCACTGTCATTGTAATTAACCCTATTTTTAAATTGTTAATCTCAATAGGCATTTTTCTATTTATAAAAGTGTATGTTTGCACGAACACTACACCTTATAAGAATTATTATGACCTGTTGATTGGCTAAAAGTATTAGCCCCTGACCACTAGTACATTCTGTGAAAACCGTACATCAATAACACTTTAAATTTCCGCAATATATTCTGTGCAAGTTTTGTGATTCACCCTGTATATGGTTGAGCGACCTGAGAGAGTCGAAAGTATAGGGGTGTTTCCTGTGATAATACGTGTAAAAACTGTTACAGAAAGATTACTGCAATACCACACAGTATCCGGAGGTGCTGTGGAAGACAAAATCAACTGGCCTAGCCAGCATGAGGAACGACGGCAGGGCGACAATATTCTGACAGCCATGGAGTGCCGGGGCGCCATTGTTATTGAACAAAAAATACTGAATTGAGTTTTGTACCATCAGTTGTTGCAATGTGTTCTTAATCTACTGAGACATGCTATTCATTATGCGCTAGACGTAGATTCTTATTGTCTTAGCTAAATGGAAATCAACTGTTTAAAATTAGCCAGGAGGAAATGTGGCGCAGTGTACATAATATACGTTTTTCAGAATGTATCAGAACTGCATTACAGCATGTATCCCTTGGTTCTGATGTGTTGTTTGGATTTCTTAAGTGAAAGCGTTGCAGAAAGGTGTCTTATTTGAAGTTTACTACAATGAACAATTTTATTTTCATTAGGAAAAGGTAATTACGAGCAGTACAAAACATTTACTCCTTGGAATTTACAGATTTTTCTTAGAGAACCGAAGCTTTTATCTTTCGTCCGCGGGGCAGAAGTTTAGCTAATGTTAATGCAGCCAGAAACAGAACGTTCCAATCAGGGCCACTATTTTAATTAACCACTGCCCATTTACTGGAGACTGATTTTAGGCCCCTGTTGTATATTGGAATTTCTACGATATCCAACATCTGCACCAGCTGATGAGCAGCTTGTATCGCACAATGGTCCGATAAATATGGTGTTATTCTCTGTTATGTACAAGTTGAAAGCAGGCGACAGTAAACGGGTTGTTATGACGTTTTATCAGATCTAGAGTTAGGTGTAATGATAATTTTGAAAATTGATTACTTAGTGGCACGAAAGTAGTACTGTCACATTATGAATGGTATCAAGTATGTCAAAATTCAGCACAAATAACTCTAACGTTAAACTCTCAAATGCTGACAATCTTGCTGGATTACCATACAATTTGTGTTGGGACCACACAAGTACAGTTGAGTACACAACAACGAGAATACGACACACCCCACTCACTCTCAGGAATCTACGATCAGAAACTTGATGCATGCTAGTAACGTGATGCAGCATGCAGGAGAACGAGAGCATTGCGTGATGTCATTACGTGCAGGGATGTACGAAAATGTTTGGCATAGCCTTACAGAGCTTTACCTATTAAAACATCTAAGAAGGAGAATTTGCTAAGAATTTTGATGCATGTTGTTCTACAGCATGCAGTATGTACAGTGTACCAGCATTATTGCCAAATATTGGTGAAGAACGACATGTTCATTTCAACTTCTTTGTACAGCTAAATATATGAAATGATATTTTAAAAAATTATACTAAATGACTGTCTATCTCTCTTAAATGTGTTTCATTTCTCCCAGCCACCAACATGTTGAATAAAATATACATCTATTATTACTAAAGTACAAAACACCTGTCCGCCCGGTTAGCCGTGCGGTCTAACGCACTGCTTTCCGGGCGGGAAGGCGTGCAGGTCCCCGACCGAATCCGCCCGGCGAATTAGTGTCGAGGTCCGGTGTGCCAGCCAGTCTGTGGATGGTTTTTAAGGTGGTTTTCCATCTGCCTCGGCGAATGCCGGCTGGTTCCCCTTATTCCGCCTCAGTTACACTATATCGGTGATTGATGCGCAAACATTTTCTCCACGTACGAGTACACCATAATTACTCTACCACGCAAACATTGGGGTTTACACTCGTCTGGTGTGAGACGTTCCCGGGGGGTCCACTGGGGGCCGAACCGCACAATAACCCTGGGTTCGGTGTGGGGCGGCGGTGGGGTGGGTGGACTGCTGTAGCCTGTTGTGGGGTTGTGAACCACTGAGGGCTACGGAAAGGACGAAGCCTCTCCGTCGTTTTAGGTCCCAAGTTCCAAACAGTACAATGCAATACAAAGTACAAAGGGCAACTAAAGCAACTAGAACGATTTAGTTCAGTAACCTAGATACAGAGAGAGTTCAGTCATATTTCAGGGAGAAACTTCAAACATTTACCAATGGGCAGGAGCATGAAATATATCTTTAACTCTATTTTAAATGAGTATTTGACCATGCACTTTATACCTTTCATAGTAGAAGAGTTCGTAATGGAAAGGACCCTCCACAGCATACTGTCACTGTAAAGGAACTCCAAATGAGAAATCACCTACTGCATGGTAGGTGTAAAAGAATGACAATATACCTCGAGAGAGAGAGAGAGAGAGTGACTTTACAATCCAGTTGTTGCTACGTGAAAGAGACTTATGAGCTGAAACCTAGAAGTTCGGCTATTGCAATGTCGGAGAGAGTGATAATTAACAGTTCATAAATTTTCTGTTGTTTCCTGTGTTATAAAGTTAGCACTATACGCTTTTTTGTTCTTGTTGTAAGACATGGTAGTTCATTATTGGAAGAGACAAAATTTGTGTGATCATTGCAGCGCAGCCAATTGGGGGTAATGGGAAACTATTTTTAGTATGAATGTATCTGAATCAAATGCCGTCACGCTAGGAGATTTTATTAGAGATAAACTCTTTTGCCCACGAATCTGTCAACTTACTAGGTAAGCTTAAGCTCACGCACATCTTTATGGCCCTGTATCAATGTTTTTTTCTGTGATGTACTGGCAAGAGAAAAGTTATTACTGTACGGTTATCAGCTTCAAGTTTCGTTATGCACTAATAATCCGGCAGGAATTGCCTGCACTCATTGCAAGAACGTGGCTGCTCAAAACAGTTAAAGTACAGTATATCTGTTAGTGGAATGGAGAGTTCTCCTCATGAATCGCACCCACATGTGCAGTATAGTGCTGTGGGGCAGTGCCTGGATGTCTTCAGAAGTGTGAGAACTACCTACCCATGCAGCTGCGATGCTAGTGAGAGTTGCATGCTTCGTAAAGTTTATGGCAGTCACACCACTCCCGTCGCCATGCCACCAGGTGTTGACATTGACCAGGCTAAATCAACACATGTTACCATGTTACAATGGTCCAAGTAAAATCTACTGTCTTAGAGAAATGTAATAAGCGCTTGGCAGTCTCCTACACCGCCACAGATCACAGATGCTCTTCTTTAACAGTAGTGGGAAATTTAAAATCTAGATTAATTACTCTGTTGCTACCACAAGTATTTTATTTTTGACGGTTCTCCACTCACCTCCGACAAAGCTTATGCGTCCGAAGTTAAAGTAGCAGGGAAATCTGAAAAGGCAAGCCGGCAGGAGTGGCCGAGCGGTTCTAGCCGCTTCAGTCTGGAACCGCGCGACCGTTACGGGCGCAGGTTCGAATCCTGCCTCGGGTATGGATGTGTGTGATGTTGTTAGGTTAGTTAGGTTTAAGTAGTTCTAAGTTCTAGGGGACTGATGACCTCAGAAGTTAAGTCCCATAGTGCTCAGAGCCATTTGAACCATTTTTGAAAAGGCAAGAAGCACCCTCTTGCTTTCAACTCAGTGAGAAATCGAAAGAAATTCAAAATTGTCCTAAGTCAAACGTTTTACGAGCTGCGCAGTGGCCCACACATACATCCTACATCACTACGTTAATTCAATAGTCCTAAGGAGAAATTCAGACTCAAAGATGCACACAGGTCCTCCGCTAATAGTATGTGCTATGGAAGGTTCGAGTGTTACGTCTCTCAGTTTCATTACAAAAAGTTAATGGTGTGTTGCAAGGGAGCTATTTGAACAAGCAGTAACCTACCTTGATTACAGCTAAGCCCAGTTCTGACAAAAGTGCGCCAATTGTATGTGCAGCAGGCATGTACTAGCCACATCTGAGAGCTAAAAAGTTTTATATGGAGAAGCTAGTCGAATTATGACCATCAAAAACACAGTAAATACAAGTATTTAAAAGATCGATATTTTACGAGAGCAGCAGTGTAGAGCGTGATTGTGTTGTATTATGCATCTCGAGACGAAAAAAACTGCCATCATCAGTGGGAGACACAACGTCATCTGGTGAACAAATGCTGACGTTGCTGCTGCCCGGATCGATACCTACAGTCGCGTGAGTCACGTGGCAAAGTGCCGAAACTGCCAAATTCACGTGGCCCAGGCAGTGTGGTGGACAGTCGGTTGGTTGGTTGGTTTGGGGAAGGAGACCAGACAGCGTGGTCATCGGTCTCATCGGAATAGGGAAGGATGGGGAAGGAAGTCGGCCGTGCCCTTTCAGAGGAACCATCCCGGCATTTGCCTGGAGTGATTTAGGGAAATCACTGGACAGTCGGGCCCGGCAGGCTGTACCCCCGTCGAGCTATGGCGAGACGGTCTCTTGGTGCATAGTACTGCTATTAATTACACTAATGTTTGCACCTCATAAGACAAGTTACTATGAGTGCCTTGTAGCAAAAACCTGTAAAATTCGGAAGGGGTGGCAGGGTTAGAATGGCTAGTTAATGTTTTTGTAATCAAAGGTCTCAGAAAAAATACGGAAAATGGGAAAATGTGAAGTCAGTGACAGCAATTTCTACAACTGTTCTATTTCAGAGTACTCAAACTCTGGTTTCGTGGCGTCAGCAAGTAGGAATGTTAGAGTTTATCGAATGCATTTAGAGACCTGTTGCTAGGTTCAGCCGGCCCGGGTGACCGAGTGGTTCTAGGCGCTACAGTCTGGTACCGCGAGACCGCCCCGGTCGCAGGTTCGAATCCTGCGTCGGGCATGGATGTGTGTGATGTCCTTAGGTTAGTTAGGTTTAAGTAGTTCTAAGATCTAGGAGACTGATGACCTCAGACGTTAAGTCCCATACTGCTCAGAGCTATTTGATCCATTTTACTAGGATCAAAATAGGTCAATACACCCTTATGAAACTGAAACAGAGTTGCTCTGAGAACTCAAATGAGGGAGTCTAGAATGAAGGGAAACATCTGTAGCCATATGAAACTGCATGTGGAAAATACAGATACAGACATGGATGTGTTATCAGTAGAAACCTCCAGTGACGCAAAGATGAACACACCAGGTTGGAACACTTGAAGAATACAACTAAGTCATTTGTCAAAGACTCAAGCAAAATATAATCGTTTGTACAGAAACTGAAAACATACGATCAGTCAGCTATGCTGAGAAATGTTAGAAATCAGGTCGTTCATGACATCATTTCAAACAGTGAGTGAAACAGAAAAGGGTTGTGAAACGACCTGTGAGGAATTGCGGAGGAGCTAGATCTTATGACATATTACAAATTTTCTTTTTATTGTGTTTTAATTAAGCTGTTCATTATGGAGTTAATATAATAAGCTGACTATAAATGTTTTAAATCTAATGAAGCAAAGACACATGTATAAAAAACGTGCAGCCATAATGCATAAGGCCTGAAGCAATCATTTTTAAAATAATATATCTTTGTAAAACAAAATCCTTCTTGTTACGGACTCATTTCACTTGTTACTTCCTTCTTTATCTCTCCTCCTCCTATCTGTAAAGTGTTAACACGCGTGTATCAAAATAAGTTTCTTTAAGTAGGAGTAATCACACATTTTTGTTCAAACCTTATGTAATTTCTACATCTACATCTACATCTATACTCCCCAAGCCACCTGACGGTGTGTGGCGGAGGGTGCTTTGAGTACCTCTATCGGTTCTCCCTTCTATTCCAGTCTCGTATTGTTCGTGGAAAGAAGGATTGTCGGCATGCCTCTGTGTGGGCTCTAATCTCACTGATTTTATCCTCATAGTCTCTTCGCGAGATATACGTACGAGGGAGCAATGTACTGCTTGACTCCTCTGTGAAGGTTGCATGGGGGCTTAGTTAAATAAAAAAAATGCAAATATTTTTAGTAGCTGTATGTCCGATTACGCAAGTCTCGTAAACGGCTGGCCCTGACTAGTTCTAGTACGCAATCTGACTGCTTTGAATAACAACAAAGAATGTAAGAAAATTTCAGTTAATACAATTAATTAATTAAGTCCCCAGCAACTATAAAATCTACGAAGCCAACAAAGCACAAGTGTAGTTGTTCTGTGTGTGGTAGTGTGACTCAACGCACATCTGGCACGGTTCTTCTTCAACAAGACAAGAAATTTTAAATACCATTTATACTGACGTGATAAAAGAAAATTAGAAATACTATAATTGTGCAAGAAAACCAAAATTACACTCTAATACAAGAACACACGCCAGATGCTTTGTTGACTGAACCTGTAGTGACACATTATTCAGGTCACTGAAAGAATAAAAGAATAAAAGAAAATACCTCCATATATTGACGAAATGCACTCTGACCATTACAATATCTCCATTAGAACAACATCTGCTATCTCTCCCATCAAACCACTGCATAAAACATGGAACAACACTCTCCACTACCACATCTCACTCTGACTTCACGACATGCAGTGTCCACCACAACTTCTCGGTAAGAACTGCTTGCCGCTACGTCTCAATAATCACTGCTAGTGGAGGCGGCGGAACAATACTCTCTGGCGCGATTTCTGGCGCTGTGGCTCAGTGTAGCCACTTTTCATATGCCCTTCCTCCACGGGCTAGAATTTGATGGTATTTTTGCCAGCATTGGTGGTGAAAATACCACCAAATTCGTCAAAAAAAATACAGACAAAAATAAAAGATAATATTAATACGTAAGTACCATATAACTAGATAAAATTTTGGCTTTGCACTGACCTTACAATAGCCTAATATATAAAATACAGTAAGGAATACAAATTCTTTCATACATATGACTTTACATAATAGTTTACACAAATATCATGTGGTTAAACAATTCAATCGATAGCGTCAGCAATGACGAATATGAGCAGGTAAGAGTCTTATAACTTTTCACAAACAGTAATACACAAAAAATCAGTTTATACAAATATTCACATAAAATGTTTTCATAACAAGTGGTTGACAGTTCCAGCAGTAGCACCCAGCAATGTTGAGTAGGTGCGGACACCATCAGGTGACATCATTTCAGTAGAAGCAGTCCATCAGTGGCACCCAGCATTGTGGAACAGGTGCAGACTCCAACAGGTGACATCATTTCAGTAGAAGCAGTCCATCAGTGGCACCCAGCAATGTTGAGTAGGTGCAGACTCCAACAGGTGATATCATTTCAGTAGAAGCAGTTCATCAGTGGCACCCAGCAATGTTGAGTAGGTGCAGACAGCAAGAAGTAACATCATTTCAGTAGAAGCAGTTCCATCTGTGGTACCCAGCAATGTTGAAGGGGTACAGACAGCAAGAAGTAACATCATTTCAGTAGAAGCAGTTCCATTTGTGGTACCCAGCAATGTTGAAGAGGTACACACAGCAACAAGTCACATTTCTCAGTAGAAGCAGTTCATCAATGGCACCCAGCAATGTTGAGTAGGTGCAAACAGCAACAGGTGACATCATTTCAGTAGAATCAGTCCATCAGTGGCACCCAGCAATGTTGAGTAGGTGCAGACAGCAAGAAGTAACATCATTTCAGTAGAAGCAGTTCCATCTGTGGTACCCAGCAATGTTGAAGAGGTACAGACAGCAAGAAGTAACATCATTTCGGTAGAAGCAGTTCCATTTGTGGTACCCAGCAATGTTGAAGAGGTACACACAGCAACAAGTCACATTTCTCAGTAGAAGCAGTTCATCAGTGGCACCCAGCATTGTTGAGTAGGTGCAGACACCGACAAATGACATCATTTCCATAGAAGTAGCTCCATCTGTGCACCTGGTGTTGTTGATTAGGTGCAGAGAGCAACAAGTGACATCATTTCAATAAAAGCAGTTCCATCAGTTGCACCCAGCAATGATGAGCAGGTGCAGAGAGCAGTCCATCATATTCACTATCACTGATCACACTGCTCCTCAGCAGAAATTAAACATGTCCTAGTGGCACCAATAATGTAGAAAAAGTACAAGTAACAGTCCATAATATTTACTATCACTGATCAGACAGTTCAAGCATGAACAATAGTTTGAATACACATACAAATGCTTTTACACTAAACATACAAATCATAACAAACACACAAATGATGTCAGATAATTGTCATATTAATTATTACAAATACACAAACATCAGTAAACCTATAATATTTATGGGTGTCAGTGCAAGCCACTACAAACAAATAAAATAATATTTAGGAGATAGGTGGGTAGGATTAGGAAAGGAAAACACACAAAACACACTCACTCATCTTTCATCCACATTAAGTACTACTGTGTAATTGAATAGTGTTAACTGTGTGAATCCACTTCTGTCAAAATTTCATGTTCATCATGTGTATCAAGTAGTAGTGACAGCAATGTATAACAGTCAATAATAGTTAAGTCAACGTCATAGTCATCATGTCAAGACCAATGTTTGCCAAGCCAGATCAAAATGTACGGTTGCTGAACAACTGTCAGTGTGCCAAGATATGCAACTTCCTCTCTCCAAAAAAAAGTACATACTGCTTAGTGATTTAACAAAGTGTGTGTAGACAATCTTCCTTCAATTTTAGTGTTCTAGTCTGCTATCTTCATCCTCCTTGTTCCATATAGACCAACAACAACAAAAAATATGCACCTCACTTATTTGACCTCTCATACACCATAACTCCAATCAACTCATATAATCTCAATACCTCCATAATACCTCTCCAATACGTCGATACATACAAACCTTCTTGCCAGTATCATTTCACTTCCATAACAACTCTTTCCTCTAGTCAGTCTCCTCGATCGAGTATAGATAAAATCCTAATGCAAAACTCCTCATCCCATACAATCCGAAGACACACTGTCAACACACAACCTCTGTGTAATCCATCTGACCAAAATCTTCTACTCATTATGAATTATAAACAAAGAATGCATACATGACCTCTAACAGACTTAGTTCGAATAACTCTCAGTAATTAAGTACGATTACGGAGTGTGAATGATCCTAATATTTCACAGTGTGTACACCACTTCAAGAATTATGGCAAACAGAAGCAAACATGTGGAATATTTCTTGTGTCAAGTGTCACTTCCTATTTCAATTGCTCACGAAAAATGCAGTGTAATAACTGTGTTGGTATGTCATGTCGTTAGCTTCCTTCCTATTGGCATACATTTATACAGCTTTCATAAAACCTCCAGCTCATGTGACTTCTATGAAGTTTCTTGTACTAATGTCGTTCGTCGAATTATAGCAGTTCATTTTCTTATCTTAAAAATATAAGGCACTGAGCGTAAGCAAGGCAAGCTATAGCGAGTAAATATACCAGTAGTGAACAGAATGTCAACAAGTGGATGCAGCACAATTCTTACAACGAGGCTCTGCCAAGCGAACAATCTGTAACTAGTACCATAGTGTAACCTAAACTCTATGTTTGTACACTGTACATCAGCATTGCTATATACCAAATTAAAGTATAGTTATGACAACAAGCAGAAATGTGTAAATGTGCAATCCATACGCATAGCAGTAAACATATATCTTACGTACTAAACAGGTCATTAGCATCGTGTCTTAATAAGTAAACATGAAGGCGCAAGCAGATAAATCACAAAGTATAACTTACATACCTAACCACATCAGCACAATTAATCAGGTGACAATTATAATTTAAATAAATAGGCACAGCAGGCACATAATTTAAAATATGACATCAGTGAAAAAGCAGTGCAGCCAAGCGATGCATAATATACACAAGTAACAATCCAGTTCATTAATAATCATTGTCAAAATCAGTTAACGTACGCAAGCACGTCACTTCACAAGTAATTTCATTGAACATGAAATTAGTACAAAGTATGAATCACGTAATCGCGAGCAGCAAATTACGTCTAAAGTACGTACCTAAATGGAAACATGTTACCTGAAAAATAAACTCAATTAATAATTACCTTTTTTTAGTTTATTAGTTTCTTCTTGGAAATTACATTCTTCCTGAAAATTTCTCGATAGCAAGTCGTCTTAACGTCGGAGACACACAGAATTTACCTGAAGTTCTTAAATATCTTATAGAACCGTATCCTGAAAAATACTGAACGTTAGTAACATAATTTACCAAGTCATTATAGCTTTATACTGATTTTATTCGGAAAAAGACTGTGTATTTGTTTACGGCTGTCAGTGCATTCGCACTGAGCACTCGATCAGCTGTAGGCGCGAGACGTAGGAAGTGATTGTTTGCGGTCAACGACTGCCTTGTGCGGCGCGCAGACTTGACTGTTGCTTTGAGTATGTGCCGCCACCAAAACACAGCGCGGTGTCCTTGTACTCTCCGCATGTTTACATGTAGCTGTTAGTTTCTCACTCCGCATGTTTACATGTAGCTGTTAGTTTCTCACCAGTATGTCATTCTACAAAAATTTTTCAAAAGTATATCATTCCACAAAAATTTTAACGTTAGATATATGATGTATTCCCTTAGAGCGTCGTGATTTAAGAGTTTCTACTTCGACAGTGTTATCATGAATAATTTTGCGAATTCTATATGGACCGTTATAAAGCAGAAAAAATTTCCGACACAAGCCTTTTCCTTTGTGAGACAAACGATGAACCTTAATTAACACCTTCTGACCAACTGACAAGATTTTTAAACGACCAGGACGCTTAGCTCATTTCTCTCTTCTAGCAGCCGCAGATGCAATATTTTGTAGAGCCAGGTTGACAACTTCAGAATGCCACAGTTTCCGTGTAGGCGGAAAAGGAACGATTTCAGAAATGCGATTTGTCGGTGCTTTGTTTTTTAATATCAGTATAGGTGGTAAAGAAGTTGAGTCGTTAGGAAGTTAAATCAGAATGTTTTGAAAAATATGAAGATACTGATCCCAAGTTCTGTGATTCTGATGACAATAAAGACGACACAATTTATTGATTTCCTTCATCCATCTCTCTGAAGCGTTAGATTGAGGGTGAAAAAGTGAAATGAAAATTTGTTTAATTTTACGACGCCGTAGAGTACGAAGCCAAATTTTAGAACGAAACTGTGATCCATTATCTGATCAAACCTTATCAACATGACCAACTTCTTTAAGAAAATGGTTAATGAAAGCATTAGATACTGAACGAGCTGTTGCTTTGCGTAACGGTGTAAAACACACATATTTTGATGTCAACTCCACTGCTACGAAAATGTACGCAAAACCATTAGTAGATCGAACCACTGGACCGAACAAATCAACTGCAGCCATGTCCTTTAATTTTGCTGGAATGATAGGAAACAACAGTGCTCTGTGAGAAACTGTCGGCGGCTTAGCCTTTTGACATAATTTGCATTTGGCAAGAACAAATCGAATACGTTTTTCCATATTATTGAAGTAGCAATTTTCTCGTAATTTATGAAAGCATTTTCTGGGACCAAATTGTGCATAACTGAAATGTGTATACCAAATCAGCTTATTAACCCACTCATCAGGAACACAAACTAACCAAACAGAGTTGTCGACCGATTTTCGTTTAAAAAGAAAGTCATTGCGAACAGAATAGCATCTAGTTTCTCTGGATCAGGAAGAATACCTTCTGTAGAAATAATGTGACCGAGAAATTTCACCTGAAAACGACCAAATTCAGATTTTCTAAGTTCACCGTAATGCCAACTCTTGCAAAAATACGTAATAATGACTCCAAAATTTTGTTGTGCTCACTCCAAGAATGTTTAGCAATAAGAATATCGTCAACATATGAAGTAATATTGTCACGAAGATGAACAGGTAAAATTTCATTTAAACTACGAATGAATGCTGCTGAAGGTAAAGTCCAAATGGTAATTCACGAAATCACATTTAGGTAAATAGTCATATCCGGTTATTGTTTACTTACTCACTAGATAGATTGATAGTCGAAGAGTTGTTTTGATAGATGCAAAGAATAGTGAAAGAGTAGGCAGCAGTGCAGAAAACTAAAAGAGAAATAGCACCACTACAGCTCGGGGCCCTATGCTCGCTACGGCACATATTCACTTAGAGTAGTGAATCCCCTGAGGACTTTAATAGCTGCACATAAATTTTAGTTTGTGACTTAATGGCAAATTTAGCGGAAGTGCGTACAGAAATTGAGTTAGCCATGAACATGGATGTATGTCATTCTTAGAATTGCGGAAGATCTTAAATTTCCGAACAGTCAAAAAGTGTTTATAGTCAAAGTTTTCGCCTCGTGGCGACAAAGACCTACCGCGTCTGTCCCAGTCCGAATGTCGATTATTGTCAAGTTCGCGCGCCTGGCGATCTCTTGTTGCATCCCGTAAATGAAACAAATTATTTTCTTCAAAGCCCTCTGCTATCCGTGATTCTAAATTTCTTCTGCTGTCTTTTCCTACGATTTCGCCTTCAATTTGTTTGACTTGCTTTCGTAATGCCTCAACTTCCCTTTTAACGCGTTCATTAAATTTTCCCTGATTTTCAACATGTTTATTTATGTTCTGGTATTCTTCGGTTTCCGCAAATGGCAATGGTGTTGTATCATCTGAATCTCTGTCCCCATTTAAACTAAGACTTGTCAGTTTATCTGAAATCTCCTCAACTTTTTCCGATAAATCACCTATTTGTTCTTTCTGTTTATTTACGTCTTCCGCAAGTGTCACGACTCGCGTTTCAGTATTACCACATTTAGTAGTTAACTGTTCATACTGTTGTGTTAGGTTATTTAATCTGTCATTTGGTACGGATTCCCCGATTCTCTAAAATATTATTTCCTTATCTTTTGCACGTTGTAAATTTAACTCTGAAAATTTCTGTACTATCACGCGGTCTCTTTCTTCCTGTTCTCTATCCTGTTCCCTTTGTCTAATCTCTACTGCAACTAATCTATTATTGTGAGCATTCAAAATCGGTTGTACTTCTTCTCTGATTTCTTTCTTTAATTCATCTTTCATATTTTTGAAACATGTCCCTATTCGTGAATCTAACCGTGTTTCCATTGTTCCCATTTGTGATCCCAGTGAGTCTAACCGTTTTTCCATTGTTCCCATTTGTGAGTCTAACCGTGTTTTTAATTCTGATCCCAAATTTAATATTACACCCATCAACTGCTCCATGTTAGCCGGTTCGAAATTCTTTTCGCCCCTAACATTTCCTGCAAAACTAACTTCCTTCTGCATAGCCATAAAGCTATCTGTGTTCGATACTATTTCAGAATCTTCTATCGTTAATCTCGTATTCTGTGAATTTTCTGATTGAGAAAAATTTTGAAATGGTTCCGGACTATTTTCCCGACTTATTACATCGTTTTCCACTTCATTATTCATCACACTGTTCTCCTGTGTTGGCGAGTTCGCCATGTTAACAATTTCGTCATTCTCACTATCCATCATTTTTGCCTTTTTCATCGATCGCGTAATCATTTACAAAACATACAAAACTCGTCACTATATGAAAATTACACACAATGACACTTTATCACCAACAATATCAATCACACGAAATGCTTCCTTCAAACACGATTAACGAACAATAGAAGAATGACAATCACCAAATCTACACATGCAAAATAGACTACAATTACTAAACTACAAATTACTACAACAATGCTACGGTCTACTATTTTTACAATCAGAAGATTCCAAGGGACGATCCGAAGCAGCGGTCGCCACGTGCATGGGGCTTAGTTAAATAAAAAAAATGCAAATATTTTTTAGTAGCTGTATGTCCGATTACGCAAGTCTCGTAAACGGCTGGCCCTGACTAGTTTTAGTACGCAATCTGACTGCATTGAATAACAACAAAGAATGTAAGAAAATTTCAGTTAATACAATTAATTAATTAAGTCCCCAGCAACTATAAAATCTACGAAGCCAACAAAGCACAAGTGTAGTTGTTCTGTGTGTGGTAGTGTGACTCAACGCACATCTGGCACGGTTCTTCTTCAACAAGACAAGAAATTTTAAATACCATTTATACTGACGTGATAAAAGAAAATTAGAAATACTATAATTGTGCAAGAAAACCAAAATTACACTCTAATACAAGAACACACGCCAGATGCTTTGTTGACTGAACCTGTAATGACACATTATTCAGGTCACTGAAAGAATAAAAGAATAAAAGAAAATACCTCCATATATTGACGAAATGCACTCTGACCATTACAATATCTCCATTAGAACAACATCTGCTATCTCTCCCATCAAACCACTGCATAAAACATGGAACAACACTCTCCACTACCACATCTCACTCTGACTTCACGACATGCAGTGTCCACCACAACTTCTCGGTAAGAACTGCTTGCCGCTACGTCTCAATGATCACTGCTAGTGGAGGCGGCGGAACAATACTCTCTGGCGCGATTTCTGGTGCTGTGGCTCAGTGTAGCCACCTTTCAAGGTATGTTCTCGAAACTTCAACAAAAGCCCGTACCGAGCTACTGAGCGTCTCTCCTGCACAGTCTTCCACTGGAGTTTATCTATCATCTCCGTAACGCTTTCGAGATTACTAAATGATCCTGTAACGGAGCGCGCTGCTCTCCGTTGGATCTTCTCTATCTCTTCTATCAACACTATCTGGTACGGAGCCCACATTGCTGAGCAGTATTCAAGCAGTGGACGAACAAGTGTACTGTAACCTACTTCCTTTGTTTTCGTACTGCATTTCCTTAGGATTCTTCCAATGAATCTCAGTCTGGCATCTGCTTTACCGACGATTAATTTTATATGGTCATTCCATTTTAGATCACTCCTAATGCCTACTCCCAGATAATTTATGGAATTAACTGCTTCCAGTTGCTCACCTGCTGTATTATAGCTAAATGATAAAGGATCTTTCTTTCTTTGTATTCGCAGTACATTACACTTGTCTACATGGAGATTCAATTGCCATTCCCTGCACCATGCGTCAATTCGCTGCAGATCCTCCTGCATTTCAGTACAATTTTCCATTGTTACAACCTCTCGATATACCACAGCATCATCCGCTACAAGCCTCAGTGAACTTCCGATGTTATCCACAAGGTCATTTATATATATTGTGAACAGCCACGGTCCTACGACACTCCCCTGCGACACACCTGAAATCACTCTTACTTTGGAAGACTTCACTCCATTGAGAATGACATGCTGCGTTCTGTTATCTAGGAACTCTTCAATCCAATCACACAATTGGTCTGATAGTCCATATGCTCTTAATTTGTTCATTAAACGACTGTGGGGAACTGTATCGACGCCTTGCGGAAGTCAAGAAACACGGCATCTACCTGGGAACCCCTGTCTATGGCCCTCTGAGTCTCGTGGACGAATAGCGCGAACTGGGTTTCACACGACCGTCTTTTTCGAAACCCATGCTGATTCCTACAGAGTAGATTTCTAGTCTCCAGAAAAGTCATTATACTCGAACATAATACGTGTTCCAGAATTCTACAACTGTTCGACGTTAGAGATATAGGTCTATAGTTCTGCACATGTGTTCGACGTCTCTTCTTGAAAACGGGGATGACCTGTGCCCTTTTCCAATCTTTTGGAACGCTACGCTCTTATAGAGACCTACGGTACAGCGCTGCAGTTTTGTACCACTAATAGCCTTATTACGTTATTGACAGGTTTTACAGCGTAAAGGCGGATGTGTCTGATTGTATGAAGAAGAATAAACGGCTTGCTAGACGTCTATTTTGTCAAACCCATCCTAGTCGTCAAATATGGGGTGTCTAGGAAACCTGATTTCTCGAGTCGCTGGACAATATTCAAACAAATCGTATTGATGAGTTTTATCACAAATGGAAAAAATTACAATCCTTAACTTAGTGATTACACAGATGTGTCGTACGCAAAGGGTGACCTATGAAATAAACAAGCTTCTTCAGTATAAACGATTCCTGAATCGCTGCTATTTAAGTGCCTAATCTTGAAGCTGCTATTCGACTGGCCGGGACGAGTCAGTCGCAGCCCTTACGTCCTCTTCGCTGCTGTCGCGTTGTCGTCCTGGAGAGGGTCGGTCAGCCTGCGACTGGCTGACCTCTTCTCAGAGCCCTCTCTGTTATATCGCTCCCAGTTGACTATACGCCGTAACATATTTGGCCACTATTATGGCTTTATCACTGAGATCGGTACAAATTGTAGTAATTATTCAGAACCTGCTAGTTACTTAATTTACGAAGTCCATTTGCTAGTACGAACAATATTGACGCTTTTGACATATTCGACGTTGACACGATCGCAGAAATAAGAAACCGAGCCACTCATTGCCAAAGGATTTGGCGTAACTTGCGATTTTCTGTTAATCGTCAGTTTTACTCCCCGGTAGAGTTAAACTGACGACATCTCGTGCGACTAGCACAACAGATCATTATTATGCTGTATACATAATTTTATTTCAAAACATGTGTGTGTCTAATGATTGTGTGTTTCTTTTTTCATGTATCAGCGCCAATGATATATACATGCAATGTTAATCTGATCTGTAAGTATCAAACGTACGAAAAATTCGTTTTAAAAACAGAACTCAAGTCATGTAAAATAAATAAAATCATGGAAAAAGGCATGAAACAAGCAGAAATTATAACTGCTGCATTTTGGGGAAGACACCACTTTTAACGGCTATAACACAAAGTGAGACAAAATGCATTGACCATTCAGCCGTAGTACTAGTCTCGACTTTTGAAGTAGTAAAATCAATTCATTTGAGGTTTGTAGCTTGAAAATTTTAGTCATTTGCAAAATTTCAATTTGTTATGTACTTATTCCACATACTGTAAACATGGCCGCAAGATGGCGTGTAATCGTAATTTGGCGCCTGATGTAGTAGCGATAAGCATTTCTTTTACAAAGAAACGTTTTATAGCGTTGAGCCACGCGAAACTATCATCTGTAAGCTGTTGGCTGCATTACGATAAGAACAGATGCGTCAGCTGCATTGCACGGCAGTATAATGGCTACCCATCACCAGTTTATGGTTCAAATGGCTCTGAGCACTATGGGACGCAACGTCTGAGGTCATTAGTCCCCTAGAACTTAGAACTAGTTACACCTAACTAACCTAAGGACATCACAAACATCCATGTCCGAGGCAGGATTCGAACCTGCGACCGTAGCGGTCTTGCGGTTCCAGACTGCAGCGCCTTTAACCGCACGGCCACTTCGGCCGGCATCAGCAGTTTAGAAAGAATGCTTCTTCACGTACAGAAACTGAGTCTAATCAGAGAGCAGAAGACGAATTTACCACTGAACATGTAAGTAATACGATAGCTGCAACGAGTGAAATTACGTCGCAGGCTACAGTCAAGAATATTGCCGAGCGTGTCAGTGCAGCGACAGATCCTATTATGCAGCTACTCGTGGAATTAAAAAATGAAAATTTGGATGGAATGGAAAATCGTATGTCTAGAATGGGAAACAGTATGTCCACTATGAATCAATAAACGAATTACGTGATTCAAAACAGTGACAGTATCACGCAAAACAAGACACTAGAACTGAAGGCTTTACTACCGCAATTCAGAAGCAAGAAAATTTGGCTGAGGAATACAGTGATTTAACTAGTCACAACATGCACGTTTCCAAACCGAATGAATATCAGTCTGAACCGTTCACTCAAACATGCCTCCATCAAAATACTTCTACACAAATCGTCAATAGCGGCTTAGACCAAACGCAAGAAAGTTTTTTTGCCTAAATGACAATAAAAAGTCTGAACTCACCTTAATGATCATGTGATATTAAGGTTTAGTAGTGACACAACACAAGTAGCTCATCTAGTTCAGACTTATGATGTTTATAGTAGTCCACTACCCAATGAAAATAATTATTTTGATGAAATGTATTGCAGTAATCTGCGCCACAAAACCATACAACTAGGAGCGAGGGGGCAGAGCCAAATTTTTCTTATGTTCTGCCAGACAAAAGTTTACAAAATGAACAACACTACTTGCAGTGCGAATTATTTCTTGAAGGTGCATGTAAAGTTTTGTCGGGGCGCTACGTCACAAGACGGAAATGTCATTTTGATGACGCGAGCGATGAGTAGCCACATGCTATAAACACGCCGCGCAGAGCGAGGCCCTCCTTGTATCAATTAAACGAGACTGACGGAAAGCCAAAAGGTTACAGTCCTCCCGCTTATGACACAATACACTGAACATGACGTATTGCAAATGGTATGACGTATTACACAAGCAACGAACCACCAGAATGGGTGGGGGCAGTTTAATTATAAATCTGGTTAATGTTAACATAGCCTACCACTAAGAGGATTAAAGGACTTCATTCTTACAGAGACTTTAAGAAATAATTTTACCCACTACCTCAGCAGAAAGTGAAAAACTGGTTCGGAAATTACAATTCTTTATATATGATCGTATTTATTAGTTGTCCAGTTTGATACCGCTGAGCTGAGTGCTTTCAAATTATGGCTAAACTAAGGCAGAATAAAAAAGAACAGATATAGTCCGACTCTTATGAAGTTAATAATGTCGGGCTTGTCTCTGACATGCTTTGCCTATATTCTACTAAATGAATCTTAAGAATATATTGTAAGGAACTAGCATTCATTGGTGGCTAGTTGCTGTCATTCAGCAGGTACACACTTGTTGTGGAGAGTAAAGATAGTTATACGACCAGTGTAATTTTTAAAAATTTGTAAAAGTGAACTCAAGTCAAACGACAAGGGCTAAATAAGTGCTTAGGTGCACGTTGGTTGAGAGTATGAAATGTTGGAGAGGAGCGAATGGATCGACGTTCAGCAAGGAATTGAATTCAACTAACGGAAATGTGAACAGATGTGTGAGGTGTTTTATAAAATGGGTATGAAATAAAGAAGATACTGTCTCATATAGAGCAGGTAAGGTTATCTGCTGATGTTAGGTAAAATATAAATACTAAAAGGCTCAGGGGTCTGAATGAATAAGTAATGTGGAAACAAACGCCTATATGGATCAAAATTCAACTGTGTAAGCTGATAAATTAGATTTTTTGCACACATTGGTGCGTCTAATGATTTCGTTTGCGCATTGGAATTTATTGTCTTCACTTCTCAACGAGTGAATGAGTGGTGTATTGTCTTCCTAAGCACAATTGATGAGGATACTACATGTACTAAAATGTTTTCGCATCTGAGCGGAACTGAATCACGAAATACTTGAATCCGATCACTCGAATAATCTCCCCCACAGATAAAGAAAGTTGTATGTGTATAAAACGTAAAAGCAACGGATGAGCCCTTGGCTAAATGGTAGTCAAGTCCTTATGAGAGAGGCCTAGACACGTATAAAATGTTCAGTAAGTAAGGCGAGGAGAAGAGAATACATTTGTTTAGTTCAGTCTTGGCAACTAACTGTGTTATGTGCTTTCACGATTGCTTGTGCTGCATGGAATGTAAAACAGCGAAAGGCAACGGTGTCCACACTCGATGGAAACAAAAAATGTAGTGTTATAAGGTGTTTGTCTTCCAAGAAAATGATTTAAAAGTTGGTATTACGCAGGTTTTTACCAGTGTCAGAACGGGAACTTTTTTATGACTACTTAAAGGTCGATATTTGTCTTCAAAATATTAAAAACCCTCCATACCTCCAGATGTAGTCACCCAGCCACCTACGGACTGTGGTAGGGACGCCGTTGGTGACAGATGATGGCACAGCAGAGTAACTGTGATGTGTTTTGAATAAACTACGCGAATATGAAAGCACATTTCACTTCCCGGTAGTGGGACACTGCACAAGGGAGCGGCAGTTACTCACAGAAGAAGTTCTTGCTTCGCCCAGTGAATAATGCTGAATACTGTGAATTGCTGGTGATACGCACATCTTGAACGTTCACTGAATCAACAGAATGTGTGTAGGCACCAATCAGTGCGGCAGCACGGCGCAATTCAAACAGTCGGGTGGCTGGCGTGGTCACACAACACTCAAGTTATTGTCAGTGTTCTGACTCAGACGCCTGTATTCTTAACATTCAACGGGCAAATAATATTTATTTTAAAATGACAAAATGAAGCACAAAGACACTACATGCTGGGCATTTCCCTAGAATGAACATTCCCAAACGAAAATGAGCTAAGAACTATCTGAAGTACTTACAAAGTAAACTGTGCTAAAATAAGACTTATATAGACATGCAAGTATGTTGTAACCTCAAATTAACCCTCAAGAGAATTCCTTAAAAAATAAATACTGATGCAAGTGAAAACAACTTTCAAAGGAAAAGAAAAAAATAAACTCATTGTACCCTAAAAATAAACTTTTCTTATCACACGCGCAGTCATTTCATGACCATTCTAATATGCATCTACCTATCTTCTCCAGTAATCCACAAAATGTGGACGTCGTCATAAGCTCCTGGAATCATGTGCTGAACGGCTTTGAGGTATTTTGACTATTACTTCTGGAAATACCTTCCTGGATGGTCCTGGCATCCGGTGGTGGGTCCTGAGACGTTACACCATCGTGTCAGCAGTCCTACGCACCTACTCCGTCGTCTGCACTGCACACATCATCATTCCTTTCCAGCTGAAACTCCATTTAAAATTTACTTGAATGTTATAATTAATCAAATTCGTTTCATCACTTTTAAAGGAAGGACTGAAACAGTAACCAAGTCACTTAACTTTTAGTGTCACACATTGATAAACTAACATAAGGAAGTGTAGAGTACAAATACTACTCTTGATAATTGTGAAACTGATATGACTCTTCAAATCCACTGACAACTCACCATAATGAAGAACAGCACTTTCAAATCCGCTAACAACTCACCATATTGAAGAACAGCACTATTTTTTTTTTCTATGTGTGTTTGAACAATGCATTGTTCTGGTAAAGAAAATAGTCCAAGACTTTATTTCTGTTCACAGACGTATGCTTATTTCAACCTTTAGCCAGTTTATGACACGAAATATTTATCATGTATTTATCTTATCTTCTATTAGTGGAAGAGTTTGAGTTTGATTTCGCACGTAAATACTATCATTTTCTTGTCTCAGTCAAAGGAGGCTGGATAACAACATATTAGTAATTTTCTTTGTTTCTCCTCGTTTTAATAAAATAATTTTTTCTAGTAAATATAGTAGTCTGACTATGATGTGTTATATGTGATGGAAAAATCAAACATGTTTACGTAACATGCATCCATATTGCTTAAACTCAGGAGTAGTCATCTCATTTGTAAAACAATATCCGTCTTTTGTCAGACAGAATTCACTCGTTACTTTCCTCTTCTCCCCTTCTCCTCCTAGTCACGATCTGCTACGATATATGTACCAGTGTTAGTTTCTCTAAGTGAGAATAGTCACTCAGTTTTGTTCAAACCTTGCGTAATATTATTTTGTATCCCTAATACGCGTGGTGCCAGCGGCCTTGCCGCAGTAGTAACACCGTTTCCCGTCAGATGAGCTCATGTAGTGTCAGATGCAGATAGTTTGCCTGAAGAGCTTGCCCATCTGAAGAGGGTTTTCAAAGGGAATGGATATACTACCCGGCAAATTAGCAAGGCACTTGCAATTAAGCCAAAGAAACAGGGAGTGGAGAAAGAAGAGAGCACGTCTACTAAATATTTAGCTTTTCTTCCCTTTGTTGGCAACATTTCCTTCAAAATTGCAAGAATCCTTCACGGTTTCGAAGTGAAAGTAATTTTCCGTCCACCATCGAAGATTTCCGACCTCCTGGGAGCAGTGAAAGACGATCTGGTGTTGCGGAAGGCGGGAATTTATCAAACACCTTGTCAGTGTGGCATGCCATATACAGGACAAACATTGCGAACAGTAGAAGAACGCTGCACTGAACATCAGCGCTGAACTCGCCTTTTGCAACCTAGCAAGTCTGCAATTGCTGAGCGCTGCATTTCCACTGGACACTCAATGGAGTATGACAAGACAACAATTTTGGCCTCAGCAACATCCTTTTGGGACTCCGTCATAAAAGAATCAGTGGAAATTCGCATGACAGACAATCTTATCAACCGTGACAATGGCTACCACCTAGATAATGCGTGGTACCCCGCCATCTCTAAGATCTCCTCCAGACGAAGACGTCAGACTACTCCGATGGCCGCGGCAACTGACAACGCCGAAGACAGCTGAGTTCTGCAGTTCCACCAGCGAGGGCGCTGCTGGCGGGCGGTGTGGTTCGTCTCTCCACGTGATATTGTCGCACGCGCGGAATACTCGCTGCACACTACAAGATTATTACAAATGATTGAAGCGATTTCACAGCCCTACAATAACTTTATTATTTGAGATATTTTCAAAATGCTTTGCACACACATACAAAAACTCAAAAAGTTTTTCAGGCATTCACAAATGTTCGATATGTGCCCCTTTAGTCATTCGGCAGACATCAAGCCGATAATCAAGTTCCTCCCACACTCGGCGCAGCATGTCCCCATCAATGAGTTCGAAAGCATCGCTGATGCGAGCTTGCAGTTCTGGCACGTTTCTTGGTAGAGGAGGTTTAAACACTGAATCTTTCACATAACCCCACCGAAAGAAATCGCATGGGGTTAAGTCGGGAGAGCGTGGAGGCCATGACATGAATCGCTGATCATGATCTCCACCACGACCGATCCATCGGTTTTCCAATCTCCTGTCTAAGAAATGCCGAACATCATGATGGAAGTGCGGTGGAGCACCATCCTGTTGAAATATGAAGTCGGCGCTGTCGGTCTCCAGTTGTGGCATGAGCCAATTTTCCAGCATGTCCAGATACACGTGTCCTGTAACGTTTTTTTCGCAGAAGAAAAAGGGGCCGTAAACTTTAAACCGTCAGACTGCACAAAACACGTTAACTTTTGGTGAATTGCGAATTTGCTGCACGAATACGAGATGATTCTCTACCGCCCAGATTCGCACATTGTGTCTGTTCACTTCACCATTAAGAGAAAATGTTGCTTCGTCACTGAAAACAAGTTTCGCACTGAACGCATCCTCTTCCATGAGCTTTGCAACCGCGCCGAAAATTCAAAGCGTTTGACTTTGTCATCGGGTGTCAGGGCTTGTAGCAATTGTAAACGGTAAGGCTTCTGCTTTAGCCTTTTCCGTAAGATTTTCCAAACCGTCGGCTGTGGTACGTTTAGCTCCCTGCTTGCTTTATTCGTCGACTTCCGCGGGCTACGCGTGAAACTTCCCCGCACGCGTTCAACCGCTTCTTCGCTCACTGCAGGCCGTCCCGTTGATTTCCCCTTACAGAGGTATCCAGAAGCTTTAAACTGCGCATACCATCGCCGAATGGAGTTAGCAGTTGGTGGATCTTTGTTGAACTTCGTCCTGAAGTGTCGTTGCACTGTTATGACTGACTGATGTGAGTGCATTTCAAGCACGACAGACGCTTTCTCGGCTCCCGTCGCCATTTTGTCTCACTGCGCTCTCGAGCGCTCTGGCGGCAGAATCTTGAAGTGCGGCTTCAGCCGAACAAAACTTTATGAGTTTTTCTACGTATCTGTAGTGTGTCGTGACCATATGTCAGTGAATGGAGCCACAGTGAATTTCTGAAATCGCTTCAATCATTTGTAATAGCCCTGTATATGTTACGGAACGGCGGGCGTCTTCGTCAGTCTTCGATGGCTCACCTGAGGATGGCTGGCAGTTGCCCAGTCGAAATATCGTGGATGGAAGCTAACGACGACCGGCTGCAAGCCCGAAATCTTTATGAATATTCAGTTCGCCGGGAAAGTTTTAAATTTCACATTAGGGAACGATTGACAAGAATGGAGAGAAGAAATACAGTAGAAGAAGAATGGGTAGCTTTGAGAGATGAAATAGTGAAGGCAGCAGAGGATCACGTAGGTAAAAACACGAGGGCTAATAGAAATCCTTGGGTAACAGAAGACATATTGAATTTAATTGATGAAAGGAGAAAATACAAAAATGCAGTAAATGAAGCACGCAAAAAGGAATACAAACGTCTCAAAAACGAAATTGACAGGAAGTGCAAAATGGCTAATGATGGATGGCTAGAGAACAAACGTGAGGATGTAGAGGCGCATATCACTACCGGTAAGGTAGATATTGCCTAAAGGAAAATTAGAGAGACCTTTGGACAAAAGAAAACCACTCGTATGAATATCAAAAGCTCAGATGGAAACCCAGTTCAAAGCATAGAAGGGAAAGCAGAAAGGTGGAGGGAGTATATAGAGCCCTGATAAAATTCCACCATCTGGTGAGCAAAATATATGAGAGGGGCAAAATACCTACAGACTTCGAGAAGAATATAATAGTTCCAATCCCAAAGAAAGCAGGTACTGATAAATGTGAAAACAATCGAACTATCAGTTTAATAAGTGACGGCTGAAAAATACTAACACGAATTCTTTACAGATGAATGGAAAAACTGGTAGAAGCCGACCTCGGGTGAGATCAGTTTGGATTCTGTAGAAATGTTGGAACACGTGAGGTAATACTGACCCCACGAATTATCTTAGAAGACAGATTAACATAAGTGAAACCTAAATTTCTAGCATTTGTAGACTTAGAGAAAGCTTTTGACAATATTGACTGGAATACTCTCTTTGAAATTCTGAAGGTGGCAGGAGTAAAATACACGGAGCGAAAGGCTATTTACAATTTGTACAGAAAACAGATGGCAGTTATAAGAGTCGAGGGACATGAAAGAGAAGCAGTGGTTGGGAAGGGAGTGAGGCAGGGTTGTAGCCTCTCTCCGATGTTATTCAATCTGTATATTGAGAAATCAGTAAAGGAAAAAAAGAAAAATTCGGAGTAGGAATTAAAATGCATGGAGAAGAAATAAAACCTTTGAGGTTCACCGATGGCAGTGTAATTCTGTCAGAGACAGCAAAGGATCTGGAAGGGCAGCTGAACGGAATGGACAGCGTCTTGAAAGAAGGACATAAGATGGACATCAACAAAAGCAAAACAAGGATAATGGAATATAGTCGAATTAAATCAGGTGATGCTGCGGGAATTAGATTAGGAAATGAGACACTTAAAGTAGTAAAGGAGTTTTGCTATTTGGGGAGCAAAATAACTGGTTATGGTCAAAGTAGAGAGGATATAAAATGTAGACTGGCAATGGCAAGGAAAGCTTTTCTGAAAAAGAACGTCGAGTATACATGTGAGTGTCAGGAAGTCGTTTCTGAAAGTATTTGTATGGAATGTAGCTATGTATGGAAGTGAAACATGGACGACAAAAAGTTTAGAGAAGAAGAGAATAGAAGCTTTCGAAATGTAGTGAGGCAGAAGAATGTAGATGGGTAGATCACAAAACTAACGAAGGGGTATTAAATAGAATTGGAGAGAAGAGAAATTTGTGGCACAACTTGATTAGAAGAAGGGATCGGTTGGTAGGACATATTCTGAGGCATCAAGGGATCACCAATTTAGAATTGGCGGACATCGTGGAGGGTAAAAATCGTAGAGGGAGACCAAGAGATGAATATACTAAACTAATTCAGAAGGATGTAGGTTGCAGTAGGTACTGGGAGATGAAGAAGCTTGCAGAGGATAGAGTAGCATGGAGAGCTGCATCAAACCAGTCTCAGGACTGAAGACCACAACAACAACAACATGTAACATGTCTTCGGCCTGTAATCTCGCTGACTGAAGTAAAATTGTCTTAATTGATGAGTCGCGCTTCGTATTGAGCGCCGATGACCACCGAAGATATATCTGGGGATGCCCCAACATAATGTTGCCATCAAGTACATCGCCCTTGTGTAGACCCTCTATATACTCCTTCCACCTTTCTGCTTTCCCTTCTTTGCTTAGAACGTGGTTTTCATCTGAGCCCTTGATAATCATGCAAGTGGTTCTCTTTTCTCCAAAGGCGTTTTTAATTTTCCTGTAGGCAGTATCTATCTTACCCGTAGTGATATGCGCCTCTAGATCATTACATTTGTTCTCTAGCCATCCATGATTAGCCATTTGGCACTTGTTGTCGATCTCATTTTTGAGACGTTTGTATTCCTTTTAGCCTGCTTCCTTTACTGTATTTTTGTATTTTCTCCTTTCATCGATTAAATTCAATATGTCTTCTGTTACCCAAGGATTTCTATTAGCCCTCGTGTTTTTACCTACGTGATCCGCTGCTGCCTTCACTATTTCATCTCTCAAAGCAACCAATTCTTCTTCTACTGTATTTCTTTCACACATTCCTGTCAATCGTTCCCTAACGATCTCCCTGAAACTCTCTACAACCTCTGCTTCTGTCTGTTTATCCAGGTCCCATCTCCTCAAATCCCCACCTATTTGCAGTTTCTTCATTTTAAATCTACAGTTCATAACCAATAGATTGTGGTCAGAGTACACATCTGCCTCTGGATATGTCGTACAATTTAAAATCTGGTTCCTGAATCTCTGTCTAACCATTATATAATCTATCTGAAATCTTCCAGTATCTCCAGGCTTCTTGCATGTATAGAACCTTCTTTCATGTTGTTGAACCAAGTGTTAGCTATGATTTGGTTATGCTCTGTGAAAAATTCCACTAGACGGCTTCCTCTTTCATTCCTTACTGCCATTCCATATTCACCTACTACGTTTCCTTATCTCCCTTTTCCTACTATCAATTTCCAGTCACGGATGACTATTAAATTTTCGTCTCCCTTCACTGTCTGAATAATTTCTTTAATCTCATCATACATTTCATCAATCTCTTCGTCATCTTCGGAGGTAGTTGGCATATAAACTTGTACTACTGTGGTAGGCATGGGCTACGTATCTATGTTGGCCACAATAATGCGTTCACTATGCTGTCTGTAGTAGCTTACCCGAATTCCTGTTTTCCTATTGATTATTAAACCTACTCCTGCATTACCACTATTTAATTTTGTATTTGTAACCCTGTATTCACCTGACCAGGAGTCTTGTTCCTCCTGCCACCGAACTTCACTAATTCATATTACATCTAACATTAACATATGCATTTACCTTTTAAAATTTTCTAACCTACCTGCGCCATTAAGGGATCTGACATTCCACGCTCCGATCCGTAGAACGCTAGTTTTCTTTCTCCTAATAACGACGTACTCTTGAGAAGTCCCCGCACACAGATCAGAATGCTGGACTATTTTATCTCCGGAAAATTTTACCCAAGAGGACGCCATCATCATTTAATCATACAGTAAAGCTGCATGCCCTCGGGAAAAATTACGGTTGTAGTTTCCCCTTGCTTTCAGACGTTCGCAGTACCAGCACAGCAAGTCCGTTTCAAGGCCGTTTTGGTTAGTGTTACAAGGCCAAGTCAGTCAATCATCCAGACTGTTGCCCCTGCAACTACTGAAAAGGCTGCTACCCCACTTCAGGAACCACACGTTTGTCTGGCCTTTCAACAGATATCGCTCCGTTGTGGTTGCACCTCCCCTCCAACGGCAAAGTCCATGGTTCATGGGGGGGGGGGGGGGGGACACGTTACATATAGGAGAAAAAAAACCGCCACTTTGTGTAGGCAATGTTACATTATCCCTAGGTTCTTACTTCGCTGAGAATCGTTGAAGTCTGATAAAAATTAATAAAAGTGGATGAAAGTGTCGACTGAGAGAGAGCGAATAATATTGTCTGAGATGAAATATGTCGAAATAATTTATATTTGAGTGCTACTTGAAGCCCCAAGTAATTGTATTTCTAGTGAAAATACGATGAAATTTGGAACTGGACTCAAATGATCAACTGTGTAAATTACATCTATGCTTCCATTCTCATGATATTTTCTGTCAGTGTGGAAATGTAACAAACATTACCTGAGAACGATAAACTTATGCGGAAGTATGTCTGATACTTATCACCCTGTGGGAAGAGAAACAACTACAGTACAGAGACCACGAATAGGCAAACCGAATAGTGCAGAGTGTTAAGTGTAGTTTGGTATTTCGATTAACTTTGTGGGAAGGTCGCGTGGTCACTCGTGCAGACCTTGACCCTTCCAAACGTCAAGGCGCGGTACACCACCGCTTCCGCGATAACATCTCGCACACGAAGTCGTGCCCAGCCCACATAGCAACGGAGCTGTCTTTTAGACTGTAAGCCACGTCCAACCTCTGCACTCCGACCCGAGTAGCACACATGTGATGCTTGCTAATGAGTGCTCATTTGCTACTCTGATCGGAGACGCGCTTCATATCAGATGAATGAATAACAGACAGGTATACTGAGTCCTCATTACTTACCAGGTGAAAGGGGAGATAAATATTCACGCTCTTAAGATCGAAGTGCTGATGACTGTAAATGGTGGATTTGAAATTTATCATCTGACGAATAATTAATTTGCTGGGTGTTGAAATAGCTCTTGAGAATACAGATGCTATGTAGACAATTGTCCCTTATTTAAACGTTACCATCAAAAATATTATTAAAACACTCAAATACAAATACTTGATTCTGTCAGAAGTAAAATGGGCTTTGAAGTAAATTTTGTAGAACAAGTTCCCCGTCACAGTCATCCAAGTACATTTCGCATAGTACCATTGCAGACAATGAAAGGTATACGCACAGACTATAATCACCGCGAAGTACGGCAAAAAGACCTTAAAAAACAGAGTACACATTGATGATAAAAAAAAAGAATCAAGAGCAACTCTAACGCATGGATTCAAGTCTCAAAAAAGGTAACGGTGTGAACATTCCGAGGGTTGGTGCGAACTACACAGCGCTTTATTGACATATTTCTGTTGAGGGTGGTATTCCATTGCCTTACTCCGAACCTTTAAACTGACTTACCATGTCAGTTATTGGGGCTGTACAGTTAAACGTGGTTTCATTTCGGTATTTTCCTCATTAAAAGCAAAAATTTTGTCAGAAGTGAAATAACTGATAAATGAAAGAAAAAAGTCCTCTAAATGATTGAGGTCTTAATCCTTGCTTGGTAGACGTAGAAGTAACGGAGAATAGTTAAAATATGATAAAGGATGTACGAGGATACACTAATTTTGAAACTTGTACCTCCCCAACAAATGCATGTTCCTGCCAGTAATAAATAATCACCAGTTCTAGGGATAACGGAGAGAAAACCCACTGAACGACTGGCGGCATTCCATTATTCTGATGAAATTGTCTCAGAGGATACAGGTGTAAAATATTCGTAGTCTGCAATCATAAGTCACGTGTGAGCAACGTGTGGACGAGAGTACAGGCAGTAGTTGATGACGGTCTGCAGTAGAGCTGTATCAGACAGTGTTTTACAGATACCTGTTTTTCATGCACTGCTATAAATCCTTGTATACTGTTGTAAAAAGTAAAGGAACTTTGTTCATTTAATTATCCAAAATACAATTACGTAATTTCCAGCTAAAACAGAAACGTTTGATTTCGCGTAGGAAAACTGGTTACTACGTGTCAAACATAGGGAGGGACTTTACGGATATTTATGAAAAACAGTAAGTACTGTAGTTCTTTAGATATGCTACATTTTTTTCCAGATAATTACGAGCTGATGAGCTGTTATGTGAAGTATCCTTACTTAGCAAGAAATAATCCTGAGTTAATAACCAGCATCAAAACCGATATAGTGATTAGGGAACACAGGGTTGTCCTAGCGAGATTGAATATTGTAATCCCGAAATCCTCGAAAAATAAGCGAAAAATATACCTATTCAAAAAAGCAGATAAAAATTCACTTGAAGCCTCCCTGAAAGACAGTCTCCACTCATTCCAAATTAATAATATAAATATAGACCAGATGTTGCTTAAATTCAAAGAAATAGTATCGGCAGCAATTGAGAGGTTTATACCAAATAAACTAACAAACGACGGAGCTGATCCTCCTCGGTACACAAAACGGGTTAGAACACTGTTGCAGAGACAACGAAACAAACATGGCAAAGTTAACAGACGCAAAATCCCAAAGACTGGCGATTCTTTACACAAGTTCGAAACTTAGCGCGGAGTTCATTGTGAGGCGCCTATAACAGTTTCCAAAACGAAACTTTGTCTCGAAACCTGGCAGAAAATCCAAAGAGATTGTGGTCGTATGTGAAGTATGTTAGCTGCAATTAACAATCCATGCCGACTCTGCGCGATAACAATGGAGATACTATCGAACACAGTGCTGCCAAAGCAGAGTTACTAAACACAGCCTTCCGCAATGCCCTCACAAAGGAACACGAAGTAAATATTCCAGAATTCGAATCGAGAACAGCTGCCAACATGAGTAACGCAGAAGTAAATGTCCTCGGAGTAGTGAAGCAACTGAAATCACTTAATAGAAGCAAGTCTTCTTGTCCAGACTATATATCAATTAGGTTCCTTTAGGAGTATGCTGATACATTAGCTCCATACTTAACAATCACATACAACCGTTCGCTCGACGGAAGATCCGTACACAAAGACTGGAAAGTTGTACAGGTCACACCAATATTCAAGAAAGGTAGTAGGAGTAATCCACTAAATTACAGGCACATATCGTTAACGTCGATATGCAGCAGGATTTTAGAACATATATTGTGTTCGAAGATCGTGAATTACCTCGAAGGAAACGGTCTATTGACACACAGTCAACATGGGTTTAGAAAACATCGTTCTTGTGAAACACAACTAGCTCTTTATTCACATGAAGTGCTGAGTGCTACTGACAATGGACTTCAGATCGATTCAGTATTCCTGGATTTCCGGAAGGCTCTTGACACTGTACCACACAAGCGGCTCGTTTTAAAATTGCGTGCTTATGAAATATCGTCTCAGTTATGTGACTGGATCTGCGATTTTCCTGTCAGAGAGGTCACAGTTCGCAGTAACACGGAAAGTCATCGAGTAATACAGAAGTGATTTCAGGCGTTCCCCAAGCTAGTGCTATAGGCCCTTTGCTGTTCCTTATCTATATAAACGATTTGGGAGACAATCTGAGCAGCCGACTTCGGTTGTTTACAAATGACGCTATCGTTTATCGACTAATAAAGTCATCAGAAGATCAAAACAAACTGTAAAACGATTTAGGAAAAAATATCTGAATGGTACGAGAAGTGGCAGTTGACCCTAAATAACAAAAAGTGTGAGGTCATACACATGAGTGCGAAAAGGAACTCGTTAAACTTCGGCTACACGATAAATCAGTCTAATGTAAATGCCGTAAATTCAACTAAATACCTAGATATTACAATTACGAACAACGTAAATTGGAAAGAACACATAGAAAATGTTGTGGGGAAGGCTAACCAAAGGCTGCGTTTTATTGGCAGTACACTTAGAAAATGTAACAGATCTACTAAGGAGACTGCCTACACTACGCTTGTCCGTCCTCTTTTAGAATACTGCTGCGCGGTGTGGGATCTTTACCAGATAGGACTGACAGAGTATATCGAAAAAGTTCAAAGAAAGGCAGCACGTTTTGTATTATCGCGAAATATTGGAGTGTCACAGAAATGATACAGGATTTGGCCTGGAAATCGTTAAAAGAAAGGCGTTTTACGTTGCGACGGAATCTTCTCACGAAATTCCAATCACCAACTTTCTGCTCCGAATGCGGAAATATTTTGTTGACACCGACCTACATAGGGAGGAACGATCACCAAGATAAAAAAGGGAAATCAGAGCTCGTACAGAATGATATAGGTGTTCATTCTTTCTTCGCGCTATACGAGATTGGAATAATGGAGAATTGTGAAGGTGGTTCGATGAACCCTCTACCAGGCACTTAAATGTGATTCGCAGAGTATCCATGTAGATGTAGAACTGACAAGAAACTTACGAAATATTTATTTATTTCCAGAATCTGGTTCTCATCCATCTTCTGGCTCTTATATATAGGGTAGACGGTAAACTATTTACCTTATTGTCGCCCAACTTTATAGGGACGATGTTTAGACTGTGCGCTGCAGGATATGCGTCGTTAGTCGCGTCGGTGTCACGACAGGCCGTTAGACGCCGAAAATGGTACGGTGACGTAGAGCTGATACACAATCATCAGACTGCATCACAGCTGCAGACAGTCACCGTGGTCTGGACAAGGTGGGCAGGGCTTTACTCGTAAAGCTGCATCATCCAACCAACAGCAAAAGTACTGCTGCTCTTATCGAGTATAGACGCATTAAGGGGCTCCGGAACGCCCTATACTTGTAATGTTAAAATAACGCTTATAAATTACATCTTTCCTCACAAAGTATTTGAGGTTGGAAGTTGAACTTTTTACAGATTATTTATTGGAATATGGGCTACAACTTAACACAGGGATTTTACAAAATTTTAGTTCAGTTATTAAAGATGATTTTTTTTCAATTGTAATGAAAATTCACAACATTTTTTTGCAATTTTTTATTTATATATTAAAAAATATACGGTTTTTTGGAAAAAGGCTGTGTTAAATTATGCAGAAGGTACAGTGTAACATTTACTGATAGTTTGAAACAAATATGTTTGGAAGATCCTTAGAAAACATTGAATTAGTATGAGAAAATAAAAGTTTTGGGAATCGAGCGACAAAGATTGGATTAACTTTTTAGTGCATTCCAGGTCCATAGGATGGTTTATCTTCATCCTCTGCAAACTCCTCCTCCAGCTTCCTCTTGTTCCTCCTCCTGTTTATTCTTGCTTGTATTTCTAGACTCTTTACAGCCCTGTCTGCAGCCCGAAGGCGTTCCTTGTCTAAAGTAAGCATCGCTCGTACCATGTTAGAATGTTATTATTTACAGTAATAACACATACCTTTGGCTTTCCAACATTTCTCCTTTTCTTAAAAGCCTTCAGAGTATTTCTAATAACTTTACTTTTACTCATTATTATACTTCGACAAAACAGAGACTCAAGAAACAGAATTAATTATGAATATTTTCGAGATAACGACAGAGTAAATAAACATGAAACAATCGACAATCACACCAGCGATATATATTGAACCATCACAGGTGAGCCACAACACATACTTCATCTCACATCACTAAAATGTACCTGATGAACACGGACGTTAATAATAACACCATTTGACAGCAGTTTAACAGCGCCACAGTGGGTCACGCCCATGTAGAACACATATAGTTGTAGTCTTCGGAATTGAATAAATTATATATCTATTAAAAGGTAATAGTCTGCAGATTCAGAAAACGCAAAAAAGTAAAAATTGAACTTTTCATGATTTTGAGCCTTTCCGGATCCCCTTAAAGGAGCGCGTAGAGGTCATGTTTCCGCATATGGGTCGAAGAACACGATTCAGAACTACAAATTAATGGCGATTTCGGAATTGCTCCTGGGAGAGGCCGACAACCAATTGCACCACAATCTGTTGAACAAGTTACTGTTGCTGAGAATGCTGGACGCAGCGCGCAACCTTGATGAACTGCACCACGACGACTGAACATTCCGCGGCCCAGCACTCAAAAAATGATGCGATGAGTTCTGAAATGGTATCTCTAGAGAGGTTCCAGACTGCCGTAGATGCAGGTGGTCATGGCATTCAGCAACATTTTTAGCCTGGAACGTAAACACGGTACTTAATTTACAAATGGTACCCTCTCATAATCAGGTTAGAGCGTGTTTCAACAGTTTACTCGTTATTTCCCTCCTGCTCGTCCTTACAAGTGTTTTCGCAAAATCTCGTCGCTCTACGGTTACGCGCTTTCACGGGAGACCTCTCAAGTAGTGAAAGTTGAATTGTAGCCACTCTGTACGTAGATGATCTGACAGATAAGGTGAGCAGCAGTCTGTGGCTACAGTAAGCGGGAAGGTACCGTCGTTGAGTTACTATAGAACGATACAGGACGACTACGACAGACGCTAAATTTGGTGTCATTAATGACAGCTTATGGTTTGCACAATGTCTGTGTTTTATACAGTGTCTGTATATTACATTACAATGTCCTTCAGACACACATGGATGTCTGCAGAAACAGCCTCCGCTTTGACGATTACAGCCGTTGTAAATGTTACGAAATATATCCGCATATTGTGAAGACTTATTTACGTCTTCCGTACATTTTATTAATGACAGATGAAAGTTTGTGCCGGAGTCGGACTCGAAGCCGCATTTCCCGCTTAATCGCCATCAGTCGCCTTGAGGGGACCACACCGTGGTTCGGGTCGAAAAAAATCGATTTTCGGTTGTCATCATATTTCGAAGGATTAAAGTTTTATTTAAGTACTCTCAAAAGGATTTTGCCAAAAAAATTTTTTTTCGAGCATTTAAAGAGCATTTTCCTACCTCTTGTGTTTATGAGCCACGCCCACTTTTCTTTCACCCACTTTTCTGCATAGATTTTAGTTCTTTATATCCCCTATATTGCATGTTAGGGATTTTTATTCTTTTGTTTCTGCTGTTTGTAAACAACACGCTTTCAAACACGCGGTTAGTTTTGTTCAAGTGTGATTGCAAGTAGTTGTTATACTTACGTTTGCAGTGCTTGTTTACGCGTGTTTTGTTGTGTTTGTTGAAAATGACGAAACGTAAAGGTATTTTCAAGAAACGACAATTTAGAGGAAACAAGTTTAGAAAGCTTTCTGTACAAGAGGTTATATCATCTGGCAACGAAGTTTAAAATGTAGTTCCTCAACAAGTGTATCAGCAAAGAAGCTCTCACCATTTCAAGAGAGTTACAACGAATTTACTGTAAGTGACAAGGGGTGCAGTAATATTATTATTAAAAATGGCACTGAGCACTATGGGACTTAACATCTGTGGTCATCAGTTCCCTAGAACTTAGAACTACTTAAACCTAACTAACCTAAGGACATCAAACACATCCATGCCCGAGGCAGGATTCGAACCTGCGACCGTAGCGGTCACGCGGTTCCAGACTGAAGCGCCTAAACCGCACGGCCACACCGGCCGGCAATATTATTCTAAATCTGAGAGTATTATCAGATGTAATTTCTAAATTTGTACGATGTAGGCAGTGTGGTGAGTCACAGAGTGCGAAAATTTGTGAGAGTGCCAGTGAGAGGAAAGTCCTAGCAATTGCTTTGGATTTAATTTGCACTAAATGCTCAGCTGTAATTTCATTTGTAAGTTCTTCAAAACCAGATGCAAGTGGCCCTTATGAAATCAATACCAGATTAGTTTGTGCCTTACGATCCATTGGCAAGGGCATGGCTGCAGGGAGAACATTTTGTTCAGTGATGAACTTACATCAACCACCAAATATATTTGAAAAACTGACTGCAATGTTAGACAAAGCTGTATGTGAGGTCAGTGAGGAAAGCATGAAACTGGCTGCTAGGGAAGCAGTGGAAGAAAATGATAGATGTTCGGATATTGCAGTTGCACTTGATGGAAGTTGGCAAAAAAGAGGACATACTTCTCTGAATGGAGTAGTGACTGTCACGAGTGTAGACAGCGGTAAAGTGTTAGGTGTGGAGATAATGTCTAAATACTGCAAAACATTGTGATGTCAGTGAATATAAAGGACACAACTGTGTGGCTAATTTTAGAGGAACAAGTGGTGGCATGGAAGTTCATGGAGTACAACAAATATTTCATCGCCGATGATATCGCATAGCCGATGCAGACAGGTCTGCATCTAATATGGCCAAGAAAGCAAGACAAACATCCAGGAAGGTGAAAAATAAGCTGGAAGACCTGCTAGAGGCCAAAGAATGGCCATCATATGCAGCAGGACAGTTTTAATTAACTCTAAACAAATTTCAAAAGTTTTTTCTCTAAAGTCAGTTTGCCGCAAACTAAAATTTTCAGTACATATACCCCATTATAACAGAAACTATCATAGATAAATGAATGAAATTTTCAGAGACTCTGCATAACATAAAAAGCCACCTCTGGTAGTACATTCATTAATATTCCCCCATTAGGAAGCTCACAAAAAATATTTTCTGCAGAAAAATCTTAATATTTTTTATACATAAATTTAAAAAAGTATTTCTTAAAAACTATAAAATGGATAAAGTAGATTTTAGTACAGTTGACTCTATTAGCATCATGTAACATACAGTAAAAATATTAAGGTCCTGCATCAAACAGTTTTTTTTCGGAAATGGGTCAAATACTGGCCTAAATTAACATGGGTTACATAGGCCGGGTGTGGTCCCCTTAAACACGTCGGCTGTCTGTGTGGATAACACGACCGCTCGCGGTAAGCGAGAAATCCAGGTCAGAGTACCAATGTGGCACAAATTTTCATCTGTCAGACTGTATGAAACACAGGCACATCCCACCACTGTCCGGGGAGTGTCCAGATACGTATTCGGCCTGGACTGTCATTGAGTGGAGCAGAATTGTCATCACTGATGTGTCTCGCTTCGAACTGAGAACCGATGACCAGCGAAAACGTGTCTGGTTACGCTCCACAGAGCGGTGGGACTTAAGCAGGACTGCTGTCCAGCATGCAGCCCGACAACCGGGAGTGGTGGTTTGGGGCGCCATTTCGTTTCATAGCACAACCCGTTTGGTTGTCCTCCGTGGCAGCCTTACAGCACGGCGGTTCGTCGACGATATTCTACGTCCCACTTTGTTGCCCCTCATGACAAGCCGTCCCAGGTTAAGATTTCAGCAAGATAATACACGCCCACACACGGCGAGTGTTTCTATTGCTGGCCTTCGTGCTTGCCAAACCCTACCTTGGCGAACAGGGTCGCCGAATCTCTCTGCTACTGACAAGGGAACCTCCCCATCGCACCCCCCTCAGATTTAGTTATAAGTTGGCACAGTGGATAGGCCTTGAAAAACTGAACACATATCAATCGAGAAAATAGGAAGAAGTTGTGTGGAACAATGAAAAAAATTAGTAAAATATACAAACTGAGTAGTCCATGCATAAGATAGGCAACATCAAGGAGAATGTGAGCCCAGGAACGCCGTGGTCCTGTGGTTAGCGTGAGTATCTGCAGAACGAGAGGTCCTTGGTTCAAGTTTTCATTCGACTGAAAATTTTGCTTTCTTTATTTTCTCAAAGGTACGATCTGTCCGTTCGTTCACTGACGTCTCTGTTCACTGCAATAAGTTTAGTGTCTGTGTTTTGCGACCGCACCGCAAAACCGTGCGATTGGCAGACGAAAGGACGTGCCTCTCCAATGGGAACCGAAAACATTTGATCGCAAGGTCATAGGTCAACCGATTCCTCCAAGGTAAAACACGTCTGATGTATTCTATACGACACTGGTGACGACATGTGCGTCACATGACAGGAATATGTTGTCGACCCACCTAACTTGTACACTTGGCGAATGAGTAAAAAGATCCTTCTACCTTGCCCGATTTAGGTTTTCTTGTGGATGTGATAATCACTCCCAAAAAAGTGATGAAAACATAAGAGTTTGTCACATAAAATGAAAATAAAAGGCTAAACTTTTCACTCCAGGGAAGACTTGAACCAAGGACCTCTCGTTCCGTAGCAGCTCTCGCTAACCACGGGACCACGGCGCTCCTTGACTCCCGGTGTTCTTGATGTTGCATATCTTCGCATGGACTACTCAGTTTGTATATTTTACTAATTTTTTTCATAGTTCCACACAACGTCTTCCTGTTTTCTCGATTGATCTGTGTTCAGTTTTTCAAGGCCTATCCACTGTGGCAACTTATAACTAAATCTGAGGGGTGTGCGATGGGGAGGTTCCCTTGTGAGAACGTTTGGAGTATTATAGGCAGGGCCTTCCTATCAGTCCGGGATTTTGACTGTCGAGGCACCAACTGGACAGAATTTGGCACTGCAGTCCTTCGGAGGACACCTAACAACTCTATCAATCAATGCCGAGCCGAATAACTGCTTGCATAAGGGCCAGAGGTCGTGTTACTCGGAAAATGCAGGATGCATGGAACCTGCTACCGATATATAATTCTTTTTAATTGTATTGAAATATTTGTAATTTGAATGCTTTCTTTTAATAAGTGAGGACACTGCTTCACTGTATGTCCACGTTTAGGTAGAAGTCTGTTGACGATTCATTGTATTTATCTGTGTTTTACTGTGAAACTTATAAGTTCTGGGAAAAAGCCAAAGGAACTGTTATTCGCATCGACTAGCAACGATAATAGCAGTGCTTGTGCGTTGTAAAATCTTTGGGTAGAGGGTTGTTGCGCAGAGCGCGCGGAGAGAGGGAGAGACGGGTTCCAGCGCTTGTGGTGTGCGGAAGTGTGGTGTTGACGCTCTCGCAATAGAGAGTACCATTTCGGCGGCATCATGTACGCACGCCGGCCAGATGACAAGTAGCAGGAGGAAGGACGGTGGACGAGCGGAAGAGGCTGTATTAATTACGATTGCCCGTTCCCGTAATTAGCCGTGGCCCCACAAGATGCTACCGTCTTCAACGACAGCAACAGTTCCAGCAACACAGATTCGTCGTCGGCTCCGAGTTTCGTCGCACGCACTGCACTGAAGTAAGACTTTTCATTGGCAGAAAGTATTAACGACTAACCCAGCAGCACAACTGAATGTGAATTGATTAATGAACTTTATTTAAATAATAATCATTTAAATTCAGGGCGATTATGTCCTCATTCCCCCGGACATTGTTACCAAGCAGGGTCCTTGTTCCCTTTTTTCCTTATATGCTAATCGAAGTTTGAGAATGTATCATTGAAAAAAATCCAAATCTAAAGAAAATGCACAAATTAAGAGTGCGGAAGTTTTATTTATTATACATATAGCTGGGAGCACATGGCCGTTTGGTTTGGTACGTATTCTAGTATTTAATTCTGTTCAAGTCAGTAAAAAAGGCTCAGTTGTTCAGGCAATAATATGATATCCAAATTGAAAACTGAGTAACTGCAAAATAAAAAGTGCTTGCCTTTCTCTAAATTTCTTTGATGGCGTTATGTCGAGGTCTCTGAAAGTCATTGTTCCCGTAACAAACTTCAATACTAACATGCAGTTTAAGTGTGTATTTTCAAATAATTACTGGATTGCCTTTTTCAAAATTTAACGCCAAACGTAACGTAAAAGTGACTTCCCAGTTCTCTTTATCATTACATACTCACTTAATATTAGTGTCAAAAAAACGTGAGAACCATCAGTTGCCACGTCACTGTTTAATAATAAATGTTTTTGTTTCCCATCATCTTGTACAGGATTTAGGATGTAAATTTCCCTAGTGGGCTGACGACCATTAATTATTTCCTTTTCGTTCATTAGTGTAACTTTTGGATTGATGATCAGTGGTACCCCTTTTCTGTCCAGTGTTGTTCGTTAGTGAACGCACAAAATAACTTTCATTTTTCCAAATTGTAGCCCTGTTCGGTTTTATTACTTTTTTATTTTTAGTACACTTTTCTATCAGAAAGATCGGTTGTACACTTTCCCCCTACTTATCGGTATTACTTCTTCGGGAAAGATAGCCTTATCCAATTAGAAAAATTCCATTGGGTATACACGCGATCCACGGTCATATTTTATACTGCAAGCAGGATAGGCCGATTAGTAAGGGGGAGGTTACGGTGGATCACGTTATTAACATTCTCAGTTTGTGAAGCTCTTTCTTTTGAATACAACATCCAATTTTTCTGAAACTGTAATCAGTTGCTTATCTGTATATGATACGAGATCTACCGATTTCATCCCAGCCGGATAATGAATAATTCCTTCGTGGTGCGTCGCTCTTTTATGCTTAGAGTATACAGTATTCCAACTATTCAATTGCTCTAACTATCTAAACGTAGAAAACTGTAAGTTCATACAGATTAATGGGGGAAAGCATCGTGTAATGTTCGAATACATTATCAGCGGTGTGCTGCTTCACACAGTCGGATCGATTAAATATCTAGTAGATCTTCAGATGGGGTACGCTGAAATTACGTAATTATTTCTGTAGCACGATGCTGGATACTGGATTGCGTCACTGTGGGCGGTATTGTTGTTACTATCCACAACGCAGCTTCCATTTTCGTAACCTGTCGACAATATATTTAACCATTATCTACCATTAACACAGTGTGCCAGTATAAATCCATCAGACTCCAACAAGTGGTTTAGTGCTGATGTATACTATTATTATTTTATTTATCTGCTGGCATGGTATTTTTACCTACTATGTACGTGCTATAGCAGGTTGTCTTAATTTTACCATCGCAAATTTTAACTCATTGCACATATAGGATATTTTACAGATATGTTGCGTTAATGCTTAGTACACTACTATTATGTGTCTACGGTGGTATGTTAGTGTCTTACTATATTTTAATTGAGTTACAAATACACACCATACTAAAAATGTATTAATATAATTAAATTTTCACTTCTCATTTTTCCATATTAGATAAATTGTTTACCATTTCATTTCCCAGTACTAGGGACCAAAACAAACTTTGATTGAGAGTGTGTTTAATTCAATGCATTAACTGGTTTCGATAGTTATGATCATCAGATTGATCTAAAACAGCATCTGCATACTTATAAGTACAAGCATTACGGTAATTTACAGAATTACAGTAGGACTGATTCACTTGAGCTGGAAAACATCCAACAAATAACATATCTTAATTTTGAAAAGAAAGAAATAAAAGGTGTGGGCGTTTTTCGCATCGCCACATAATATAAAAATACGGTAAAACTACGATGAAGTGTCGTGGTACATACGTACCTACTCTTTCAGAGCGTCTGAGGATGCTCATAGCAATAGAAACCGATTGTTGCATTGAGTGAAGCAAGAAGTGGTTTGGTTTCCACGAATTCGAACTGGATCGCTGTTACTTTCAAGGTGTGGAAGTCAGCGCTCATCACTTCTTTTCTAGTATTATTGTACTACATTTCTGTTTCCGTGACTATGCCTCCCGCCGGTGAGGGGCGTGAAAAGTATACAGTCTGACATGAAAAATAGCCGGACACCTATTAGCAGACATGAATGTGGAATGTGTCCACCCTCGCTCATCTGGCGGCTTCAGCGCTGTCGAGGACACTTTCAAAGAACGGCGAGCCGCTCTTACTCAAGAGCTGAAACCAGGGAAGGTGGTCATGTTGGACGCTGTTGTCTGGAGCAAAGTCGATATTCTCACTTGTCCGAAAAATATCCCATTGTGTTCGAGTCGGGGCTCTGGCCAGGAATGTTACTGTCCACAAATTACTGCCTCGCACATACAGCTCTGTCACAGGGAGCTCTGTCACGCTGAAACAATCTATGTGTCCTAACTGTTGCTGTATTGTACCAAGTACACTTTACTGTAAAATATTTATCTATCCTTTTTCTTAAGCGCATGAAGTGGACTGCAGCCTAATCACGAGAAACGTCCTCGTGCCGGAACACCATCACCTCTGTACTTTATTGTCGCACAGTATATCTTGGGAGGTAACTTTGTGTAAGCATTTGCTGAACCCTAACGCTTCCATCGGACTGCCACAGTATAGGGTGTGATTCATCACCCCAAATCATTCGTTTCCAGTCATCCACTATCCATTGGCGTAACTCCTAACCACCCTAACGACGTTCAACACTGGCTAAAGAAATTTCTGACTTACGAGGAGCTGATCGATCTTTGCACTGTCGCACAGTCATCGTGCTGGCTGGACAGCAGGTAGCACTTTGTAACTCACGTATGAGAGCTTCCACTGACTTCATACGATGTTTTACTACAGCCCTCAGCAATGCTCAATGGTCCCTGCCCGTCAGTATATAATGTCCACCTGGTCGAGGATTAGCTTCGGTCGTTCCTCCCGTTTACACTTCACAGTCACATCGCCAACAGTAGATCTGATCAGCTTTAGAACGTTTGAAATGTTCACGGTCCCTGACGTATTTGTTGCTGTGGCAACACCCAGTGAGTAGCCCGCCTTAGAGGTCACAAACCTCTCCCGATCGGCCCATTTTGCTGCTATTCCTCCTCTAGTGACAACACAAAATTCCACTCCCTGCTCCCTTTGGCACTGGCGAGTCCGCCTATCGTGATGTCTAATGCTCAACCTCGCTTTACAGGAGGAGGGGAGTGATTATCCTGAAGTTTGAAGAGATAGTTGTATACACCCCTCAGTTAAAGCCTCTAATTGAGTGACAAGGACTGATGTATACTGAAGCATACTACTCGTCTCTACAGCGAGCTACGGATTTTTACACTTCCGGATCATTTTGTAAATCTTGATAAGACTATAGAGTCGCTGCTGCAGTTTTCAACCGCATCAACGAGAGTACTGAACGCTTCACTGCTGAAACGACCGCAACAAATCAGGGGAGTGAAGTCAGGTGATATTGGAGGCCAAGGTACAGATACAACGCACCCGTATTGGGTTATACTGGCCAAATAGAGGTCGACTGACATCGGCAACAAAATGTGTCCCACAATGCATGCGCCACATTGCCTTAGGACCACTCGTGGATGAAATTTGAGGCCAATTAGACAGCGACTTTACCGAAACGTTTACATTTCAAATACATTTGTACTGACTTTGGTGATATTACATAATGAAGTCAGTGTTGGCTACTAACCACCACTGTGTGGTACATTATTCAGCTAAGTAAAAGCGTAACAGATGAAGCATGGATGCAGGAGGGCCTTCAAGGGAATCGTGAAGCCCTCCTCTCCAAGAATGTGTTTTACACGATCCAGCCACATGACGTCACCATCACGTATGTTCGAAGTCAACGTACAATAACCACCCACAGGCTGCAGGTGGCAGTAATAACACTGCAGGGTATATAAAGAGCGTCCTGGAGAGCGGAAAACAGTGCAATCGTTGTTGTTATGGGAAAACACAGCGCTTTATCAGACGTCCACTACGGCTTGCTCATTGCCTTTCGAGCCAAGGGTGGAATCGCAGCCTAAACGGCTAAGTTCGTAAGCCGTTCGCGCGCAGCCGTGGTTAAAGCACAGCGTGCGTGGCCAAAGGGCGGAATGCGAAGCCTGCGCGAGAGACAACTACGGTGCACCACGGGCCACACATGACAGGGGCGAACAACGGGCTGTGGAAACCCGTACGGGCGAATACACATGCAGTGCTGAGTATCTGACTGCCGAAACGAACCAAGCGCCGACCCACACAATCTCCTTAACGGCCGTCAAGCGAACATTTTTGCGTCGTGGCCTCCGTAGCAGGCACCTGGTCCATGAGCCCATGCTGACTGACGATCATTGGCGACGAAAGCTGGAATTTACACGCCAGTACCGCAAGCGGGAGATACAGGATTTTGTTTAGATTATATCATGGTCTGGCAGAAATTCTGAAATTAGATACTCGATTGTAAGGCTTACTCAGGGGCAAGTATGTATGTCCGTCTCTTCAAAGTCGCTTGTGTCAGTGTATTTCCCCGTTTACTTCCTTAACGACGTTAAAATGATTCCGCATAAGTGTCTCGTCGGCTTACATACCAGGTGGTTATAAGTGCACCTGCTTACAGAAGTACAATGTGGTCTGTAATTATGGCATGTCAGTGAAATTTCGAAGGTATTTTAATGGCTCAAAATGGTTCAAATGGCTCTGAGCACTATGGGACTTAACATCTATGGTCATCAGTCCCCTAGAACTTAGAACTACTTAAACCTAACTAACCTAAGGACAGCACACAACACCCAGCCATCACGAGGCAGAGAAAATCGCTGACCCCGCCGGGAATCGAACCCGGGAACCCGGGCGTGGGAAGCGAGAACGCTACCGCACGACCACGAAATGCGGGCAGGTATTTTAATGCCTTAGTGCGGAACCGCCTTAAGCTGGAGAAAAAAATACTACCAATTTTAGCCATCGGATGTAACTGTGGCGCTGTGTGTGCAAGAAAGACGTATACAATTGTTTCCATATGTAGTGGATTAGGAAAGGGACGTGGGCAGAAAAGGTCAGACAAGTGAGAAAGGCGTAATGTTGATTTCATTACTAATTGCCACTCACACAATTTATTCAACATAAGCACTGTAAACGACGACTAGATTCTGCATCCGCAAAATGATGTGATGTACGGTTGCTCGCAGCAGTTCCGGTATAATATGACCAACGTGTTCCAGTATACTGTCTTTCAGATCAGGTAGAGACGGGACGTGTCCTTGTAAACGCGTCCTTTTACGTATCCCAAAACCAAGGGTCACATGGATTCAGATCAGGTGATACTGCATGTCATGCATCGGAAACCGTGTGGAGGTAACACATTGGTGGAAGGGTGCATTAAACACAACACAACGTGTTGCCCAATTTTGCACGAAGACAGCGGCGTTCACACAGATGCGCCCTTGCAAGGCACGAATCACGTGCTGTACAAGGAGGTCTCGATGAGGTGTAGACGTCACGGTACATCTGACAAGGTTCTGGGTGTATTCTATTCAAAGAAAAACAGACGGAGAATGTAGGTGCTCGTGTATCCTCATCACATAGTTACATACTGCTAGTGCAGTGCCTCTTCGTGCACAACACGTGTGGTTCAACGGTACTACAAATTCTCCAGTTCTTTGTACTCACTACACACTGTAATGTAAAATGTGCCCCGTCACTCCATAGAATATTGCCCAGACACATGTCATCAACTCTGATTGTAACACCATAGCTCTAATGCTCTACTGATTTATTTTGCTTTTGTTTCATTTAACGTTACATCGTTGAGCTTCTGTAAATATTGTTTGATTGAATCGATAACACAGAATTGTATACTCCTTTCTTTGTACAAACTTTGATGTCATGGTTTGGTTCAATACAAAGTAGTGTATCTGTCATTTAAATTCTTTGTCCCATTTGGAGGGAACAAAACTTACTGTATATGATTGTAATTTTGTGTGAATAATTTTTGGTAGAAATGTCAATATGTGAAAATGTTCTGTTTTATTTAATGTGTTTGGTTGCTGTTATGTAAACTGCTGATCCTCACTTAGGGTTCTTAGTTATTCTGTATGTAAAAGTTGTTGTGGTTCCCCTCGGGAACGGAACTGTGTAGCGCGCGCAAATTGTGGTTGACCTACATAGGATAGGTGGAACTGAGAGAGAGTCGGGGCCAAGCTACGAGTCGGGGACGAGCTACGAGTCTGTGCACTGCCATATAAAAGATGCATATTGTGCTGGTTCCGAGAGAGGCTTTGTCTGCTACTTTTCAATTCCTCGGATGGATGGATAAATAGCTGGAACTATTCTGGAATTTGTATCTATCATCGCCACCAAGAAATGACAGAGTCCAGCAATTCTACCTGCAATTCCACCTACCAACATGCAGTTGCCACCACATTGCGCAATCATTACATCGGAATACTACAATGATGTACAGTGAAGGATCAGCTTAATGGATGTGTTAGTGTGCTCAAATATAAGGTAATTTGTATCTGAATTTAAGTATCTACCTTGATTTTTTTTCTTATCATAACACCTCTCAGTGTCCTCTCCGTTTGAACTAAAGTGATTCCCGAGTGTCCCTACTGAAAGAATATTAAAAAACCAGTGTTTTTTTCTAATTAATACCTCTTGAACATAGTAAAGAGAAAGTTAAAGTTAATGTGGCAAGACAGTGAGTTAAAGTCAATGATGCTTGCTGAATATAATTTTCCTAGTAAAACTGCTTATTAATGTGTTGTTGCCAACTTCAAATTAAAAGTTCTTAAGACTGAGGCTTATAAAGTTTTGCTTAGTAAATGATCACGTTACTGCCTGTTGTAAATCGCAGAAGGTGAGTCAGTATCTCACATATATGTTAATTTTCTCTCTCAATGTAGTAAAAGTGGGAAACTGCAATAGTAGAAAATTATATGTTCATGATTGCTAAGTGTTTGTCTCTCTTGTGTATTGGAAGTGCATATTAATAGTGTAACAAGATACACAGTCTGTCTATTGTGCTAATGCTAGGTAACAAGTAACGGAAAGATCTCTATTTATGAAAACCTTAATCTATTTATTAGAAAGACAGTGATAAGTAACCTGTCAGCGAATTTCAACTAACTTTCATTTTAAATAGTAAAGTATTTAACTGAGAGAGACTTAACCTATGTCCAATTTATGATCCTGGAGGGAATGTTAATGGTAATGTTATAAAGACCACTCAGTTTGTGTAAGCCCTAAAAGTAATAGTGTATTTCGGTATCTGTTATAATTTTGCAAATAGTTGGTGCTGCTCTAACTGTTAGTTTCAATCTTACCATAAACATATGTATGTGTCAGAGTTCACTGCACTCGCGTGTGACAAAGTATAGGTTGTGTTTATCCATTAAAGTTACTAATAACTATTTTCTTGAACGAGAATGTTAATCATTCTCTTGCCTAGTTAGGCTGGCGACCGTTTTCTTTATCCGTTAAACAGTGCAGATAGGCAAAAGTTTGTTTGTTGCTGTTCAAATATTTGCGTAATTCTGACTTTCTTTTCCGATAAGCCACCTCCGTTAGGCGCAACACGGTCAACATAACAAAATTCCTCTCAGAGGGTAACACTGCTCTGTTGCTTTATACCATAATTGCTTTAACAAAACAGTTTTATTTCACAACCTGTTTCCAGCTTTAAGGTTATGGTACAGCAGCAGCAGACGGGAGTGTTATATGATCCGCGCCAGAAACCGAACAACAAACTTATAACGACGCTGCGCGTCATGAGGTTTCAATTGTTGCACCATCTGGATCTAGGACGGGTACCAGTGTAAAAGAGACGGCAAAATTTTCCGTACGCTTGACAAAGGGTTGGACAATTCTCGTAAGACCGCAAGAGCAGTTGCCCTACCCGGGGCACGTGTTGCACACGGTCAGTTGCAGCAGCAGCAACTTCTTCAACAGCTTCCACCGGAATGCGGCGGCTTCTTCCTCCAGATGCCACACCAAGCTCACCCCTGTTTCCAAATTTCGTAGTCATCTTCTTTAAACCATTTAATGACGTTTCCAGTTGGCAGTATCGTCTCACTGCTGCACCGTAAATGCAGCCGTTGACATAAAACAGCTTCACTAACAGCGCACGTCTCTCTTCTCGAAAGACATACTGTTCGCTCATGTTAAGCTTGTCAAATGGCAGCGCTGATATGCCGTCATGAAAACAATGTACAGCGCCAGACGTGCACCTGGTGGCGACAATAGGAACTAAGGGTCTTTTTTTTTCAGAATAAATCGGTCCCGCACTAGTATTTCTACAAGTTTCGTTACCACACGACAGTTACATCACACACTGGCCTTTCGAAATAGGTGCATACACAAATATAAAAAAAAAAAAGTTTTGCATCGACCCGGTTCCGAGAACTCCTGAAGATAGACGTTGACTGTGGGTATTGTATCACAGACGCAGTCCCTTTGACTGTTCAGATATGTCATTAAACCCGCCCAAAGATGCAAATAACCATGCATGAGCAGCGCCTATTAGACGGAGGGGGTCCGACAGCCTATCAGTTCCAGTCATTCCACCAGCAAGGAGGTATACGGCTCAACCATCTCTAGACGGTGAATACCGCTGCTCGATGGCGTCCGTATTGTTACTCTGTGCCAGGAAGGGCTCTCAACAAGGGAAGTGTCCAGGTGTCTCGGAGTGAACCAAAGCGATGTTGTTCCGACATGGAGCAGATACAGAGAGACAGGAACTGCTGATGACATGCCTTTCTCAGGCGCCCAAGGGTTACTGCTGCAGTGGATGACCGCTACGTACGGATTATGGCTTGGAGGAATGAATAATGATTTTCGTGCAGCCAGAGGACGTCGTGTTACGACTCAAACTGTGCGCAATACGCTGCATGATGCGCAACATCACTCTCGACTTCCATGGCGAGGTCCATCTTTGGAACCACGACACCAGGCAGCGCGGTACAGATGGGCCCAAAAACATGCAGAATGGACCGCTTAGGATCGGCATCACGTTCTCCCCGCCGATGAGTGTCGCATATGCCTTCAACCAGACAATCGTTGGAGACATGTTTGGAGGCAACCCGGTCAAGCTGAACGCCTTAGACACACTGTCCAGTGGGTACAGCATGGTGCAGGTTCGCTACTGTTTTGGGGTGGTATTATGATGGGTCGACGTACGCCACTGGTGGTCATGGAAGGAGCTGTAATGGCTGTACGATACGTGAATGTCATCCTCCGACTAATAGTGCAACCATATCGGCACCATATTGACGAGGCATTCGTCTTCATGGACGACAATTCGCGCCCCCGTCGTGCACATCTTGTGAGTGACTTCCTTCAGGATAACGACATCGTTCGACTAGAGTGGCCAGCATGTTCTCCAGACGTGAACCGTATCGAATATGCCTGGATTAGATTGAAAAGGGCTCTTTATGGATGATGTGACCCACCATCGACTCTGAGGGATCTACGCCTAATCGCCGTTGAGGAGTGGCACAATCTGGACCAACAGTGCCTTGATGAACTTGTGGATAGTATGCCACGACGAATACAGGCATGCATCAATGCAAAAGGACGTGCTACTGGGTGTTAGAGGTACTGCTGTGTACAGCAGTCTGGACCACCACCTTTGAAGGTCTCATTGTATGGTGGTACAACATGCAATGTGTGGTTTTCAAGAGCAATAAAAAGGGTGAAAATGATTTTTATGTTGATCTCTATTCCAACTTTTCATACAGGTTCCGGAACTCTCGGAGCCGTGGTGATGCAAAACCTTTTTTGATGTGTGTAATTGTAACCACCTACAACTTTGGTTATAGTGTCACGTGCCCACAACGCCAGCAATGAGCATTCTGTCTTGCGTCACCAGAACAGTAAATTCCTCTCGACGACGTCATGCAAGGGTCTGGACCGTTCGCCGGATAGTTACGTTATTTAAGGAAACAGGACGTGTTCAGCCACATGTGAAACGTCAACTACGACCTGCAACAAATGATGTTGCCCAAGTAGCTGCTGTCGCGAGTAATCCACACATCAGTAGCAGCCAAACTGCGCGAGAATCGGGAATCTCAAAAACGTCGGAGTTGAGAATGTTACATCAACATCGATTTCACCCGTACCGTATTACTATGCACCAGGAATTGCATGGCGACGACTTTGAATGTCGTATTCAGTTCTGTCACTGGGCACAAGAGAAATTACGGGACGATGACAGATTTTTTGCACACGTTCTATTTAGCGACAAACCGTATTTCACTAACAGCGGTAACGTTAACCGGCATAATATGCACTATTGGGCAACGGAAAATCCACGATGGCTGCGACCTTGGCGGGTTAATGTATGGTGTGACATTATGAGAGGAAGGATAATTGGCCCCCATTTTATCGATGGGAATCGAAATGGTGCAATGTATGCTGATTTCCTACTTAATGTTCTACCGATGGTACTACAAGACGTTTCACTGCATGACAGAATGGCGATGTACTTCCAACATGATGGATGTCCGGCACATAGCTCGCGTGAGGTTGAAGCGGTATTGAATAGCATATTTCACGACAGGTGGATTGTTCGTCGAAGCACCTTACTATGGCCCGCACTTTTACTGGATATTACATCCGGAAAGTTGAAGGATATTTCCTATCGTGATCCACCGACAACGACTGACAACATACGTCAGCGCATTGTCAATGTATGTGCGAAAATTACGGAAGGTGAACTACTCGCCGTTGAGAGGAATGTCGTTACACGTATAGCCAAATGCATTGAGGTTGGCCGGCCGCGGCGGCCGAGCGGTTCTAGGCGCTACAGTCTGGTACCGCGAGATTACTACGGTCGCAGATTCGAATCATGCCTCCGGCATGGGTGTGTGTGATGTCCTTAGGTTAGTTAGGTTTAAGTAGTTCTAAGTCTAGGGGACTGATGACCTCAGATGTTAAGTCCCATAGTGCTTTAGAGCCATTTGAACCAACCATTGAGGTTGACGGACATCATTTTGAGCATTAATTGCATTAATGTGGTATTTACAGGTAATCACGCTGTAACAGCACGCGTTCTCAGAAAAGATAAGTTCATAAAAGTACTTCTATCACATTGGAACAACCGAAATAAAATGTTCAAAAGTACCTACATTCTGTATTTTAGTTTAAAAAACCTACCTGTTACCAACTGTTTGTCTAAATTGTGTGCTATACGTTTGTGACTATTACAGCGCCATCTATCACAAAGCGAAAAAAGTGGTCCAACTAAAGCATTCATATTTCTTTACGTACTACACGAATATTTAATAAGAAATGGGGGTTCCTATTTAAATAAACGCAGTTGATATCCGTTTGACCTATGGCAGCGCCATCTAGAGGGGCCAACCATAGCGTCATCTGCTTTCCCCCTTCAAGCTAGACAAGTTTCGTTCTTTGTAGTTTTTTCGTTTGACGCTTATTTCGTGAGAAATTTGGCCCGGTCACGATCAATAGACCACCCTGTATAAAGCTCACTTTAATCCGGGTGGCATCGAACAAAATAATAAGGTAAGCCCAAATAGTCATTATTCCTTTTATCTACCAAAAAAGACAAAGATATTCTTTTTACTGTTGTTGTACATTTCTACATTTTTATTATATCTGCTTATTCTTTTCGTCGTAGGATATTGTATCTGCTTATTCGTTATGTCGTATCACGGCGACAAAATGGAAGTATGACATGTTACTCTGTTTGGGGGCTTTATTAAAAAAATTAAAAATAACGTTATTGTAGCCAAGAAAGGAGTAATGGCACATTAGTCCTGTTTGGGCGCATTTGGTAATAAAGTCCCCACAGTTCCCGTTTCTTCATTTACAGTACGCAAGACGGGAAAATACGAATGTGGTTTATATAAGAGCATCGGAGACGCGCTACGCTACATATACGCTGCCGCAAAGCCCTCAAACGGTAACTTTTTGATCGCACCATATGTATTTCACTATCGTTTTTAAATTCCTAATAGTCTTTCATATGTTGAAATTGGTTACCGCGGAAAGCTGTATTTTGGGGGGGGGGGCGGGGGGGCAAAGAGAGAGACAGCAAGAAAGTGTTCCCCTCCCCATCCCGCCCCCAAACCGAGTTAAATTAAAATCGCGGCTGCGGTATATTGACCGAATAACTCAGCGGTGTCGTAGCATGAAAGGTGCTGTATCAGTAGCCCACTGTAACGAAGGTCACTTCACCGTAGCAGCGCACGCCGCCTACGCCGTTGGACCAACAAATTCTCGTGAGACCGAAAGTGGCGAGAGTGGGAAGCCACCAGCCTCGAGGCAGAGCAGAGGGGTACAGGACGGCGGTGCGGTGCGGTACGCTGCAGGCGGGGGCCGCTCCCACGCGCTCGTCCGCGGCACCTTGCGACCCGTGGGCGGCGCGCCGGCCCCGTGGGCGGCGGCAGCGATAGCACGACAGGCCTCCGCGGTCACACCTTGCGCGCGGCAAGGCGGCTACACCGCAGTAAACCACAACGCCGTGTTCCTCGTGTACCGCCGGACACGGGGAAACACCGGGCCGCATGTCGCCCGTTTAAATACTCTCGTAAACTTTGCAACTAATTGGCTGCTCCGAGTGTTGTGGGATGCACTTTTCTTAATTAACTGTACAGTACAGACGTAAACAGGAACGTAATTCATCAAGGGCCTCCTAACCTGTAAACCGCGTTTCTTCTGTTATTTTATTTCTCTTATTATATTTTATTCGCAGTCCTTCGAGAAACCACTGTGCAATGCGTGGCAACGACTAAATCGAAACCACTGCGTTAACCAATGCGCCCTCTCACTCGGTGTTGGCAGGTAAGAGAGAATCTCACTAGAATCTCACGAAGCGTATTTCACTAACAGCGGTAACGTTAACCGGCATAATATGCACTATTGGGCAACGGAAAATCCACGATGGCTGCGACCTTGGCGGGTTAATGTATGGTGTGACATTATGGGAGGAAGGATAATTAGCCCCCATTTTATCGATGGGAATCGAAATGGTGCAATGTATGCTGATTTCCTACGTAATGTTCTACCGATGGTACTACAAGACGTTTCACTGCATGACAGAATGGCGATGTACCTCCAACGTGATGGATGTCCGGCACATAGCTCGCGTGAGGTTGAAGCGGTATTGAATAGCCTAGTAACATTCTCAACTCCGACGTTTTTGAGATTCCCGATTCTCGCGCAGTTTGGCCGCTACTGATGTGTGGATTAGTCGCGACAGCAGCTACTTGGGCAACATCATTTGTTGCAGGTCGTAGTTGACGTTTCACACGTGGCTGAACACATCCTGTTTCTTTAAATAACGTAACTATCCGGCAAACGGTCCAGACCCTTGCATGACGTCGTCCAAGATACCGAGCAGCATACGTAGCAACGGCCGTTGGGCATTTTGATCACAATAGCCATACATCAACACGATATCGACCTTTTCTGCAATTGGTAAACGGTCCATTTTAAGAAGGGTAATGTATCATGAAGCAAATACCGTCCGCTCTGACGGAATGTTACGTGATACCACGTACTTATACGTTGGTGACCATTACAGCGTCATCTATCACAAAGCGAAAAAAGTGGTCCATCTAAAACATTCGTATTTCTTTACGTACTACACGAATATGAGATTAAATATGGGGTTTCTGTTTTAAAAAACGCAGTTGATATCCGCTTGTCCTATGGCAGCACCATATAGCGGGCCAACCATAGCGCCATCTAGATTCACCCTTCAAGCTAGACAAGTTTCATTATTTGTAGTTTTTTCGTTTGATGCTTATATCGTGAGATATTTGGCCCGGTCACTATCAATGGACCACCCTGTATATGTACACTGAAGTGGTAAAGAAACTGGTACAGGAACGCGTATTCAAATACAGACATAAGTTACAAGCAGAATACGGATCTCCGGTCGGCAACGCCTACGTAAGACAACAAGTGCCTAGCGCACTTGTTAGGTCGTTTACTGCTGCTAGAATGGCAGGTTATCAGGATTTAAGTGAGTTTCAACATGGTGTTACAGTCGGCGCACGAGAAATGGGACATAGCATCTCCGAGGTAGCGATGAAGTGGGGATTTTCTCGTACGATCCGGTAAAACATCAAACCTCCGACACCTCTGCGGCGGCAAGAACGGGACCAACGACGACTGAAGGGAATAGTTCAACGTGACGGAAGTGCAACCTGTCCTCAAATTGCTGCAGATTTCAGTGCTGGGCTATTAACAAGTGTCAGCGTGCGAACCATTCAGTGAAACATCATCGATATGGGCTTTTGGAGACTAAGGCCCACTCGTGTACCCTTCATGACTGCGTGACACAAAGCTTCACGTCTCTCCTGAGCCTGTGAACACCGACATTTGAATGCTGATGACTGGAAACTTCTTGCCTGGTCGGACGTGACTCGTTTCAAATTGTGTCAAATGGTTCAAATGGCTCTGATCACTATGGGACTTAACATCCGTGGTCATCAGTCCCCTGGAACTTAGAACTACTTAAACCTAACTAACCTAAGCACATCACACACATCCATGCCCGAGGCAGGATTCGAACCTGCGACCGTAGCAGTCGCGCGGTTCCGGACTGAAGTGCCTAGAACCGCTAGACCACCGCGGCCGGCTCAAATTGTGTCGAGCGGACGGATGTGTACGGGTATGGAGGCAACCTCATGAATCCATGGACTCTGCATGTCAGCAGGGATGTGTGCCGTTGGAGTATTACATCTAGATACGAATCCGGCAGGCGACACGTATGTAACCATGCTGTATGATCACCTGCATCCTTTCATGTCCGTTGTGCGTTACGACAGACTTGGTGAATTTCAGCAGGACAATGTGTCACGCCACACGTCCAGAATTGCTACAGAATGGCTCCAGGAACTCTGTTTTGAGTTTAATCACTTCCGCTGGCTAAGTCGCAGCAATCTCCGTGGATTATTGTAGTGAATATTTTATCGGGCCTGGTAGGAATTATATCGAGCTTTTGCGGCATCACAGGTAGAGTGATCAATTTGAAGGACACGGAAGTGCCAAGTAGTCTAGTGTAAACGTTATGAGAAACTGATAAACCTTGAAAGTGACCGAACTGCTGGTCTCCAAAGGGTCGGATGGTGGAGTCTTGCAATATCCATATTTATAGGGTATTCGTATATGATAGTACCCGATGTTGGACCGCATGGGAACGTGTGTCAAGCATACTCATCGTCAAAATTCCGGTCGACCTCGGCTGAGCACAACGGAGGATCGCCGTATCGTGCAACAGGACATCGTAACCTCTTTCACTCCCGCGTATGCCTTCCAGGAAAAAGTAATGTACTCCCCGCAACATAATGCGTCATCCCGCACCACTGATCAGAGACCAGCAGCAGCTGTAGCAAAGGATAATAGAGCCACGCGTACGATGCCGCTAACAGCACAACACGCAACAGCTGCGTTTGGTGTGGTGCTGTGACCAGGAAGCACGGATGAATTATGTGGCATCGTGTTCAGTGAAGGATCACGATCGTGTACTCTGCTGAATGATCACGGTGAGCGAGTGTGACCGGGACCTGGAGAGAAACCTTATTCATTCAACGTTTTGGGGTGACTCGGCGGTTTTAATCCTGACTTCATGCTACGGCGGGTCATCGTGTATGACTTCCACGTAGCGGCTCGAACAGACCGATGAAACTCTGATGGCGTAACTGTTCGTCACAGACCTTTCGCGTGGCGTGCAGTACTGTTAGTTTTTCTCAAGACAATCCTCGTCCACATATGGCGCGGGTTTCTATATACTGTGTGGGTGAGGTACTCGTGTGGCCAACAAGATCCTCAGGTCTGTCCGCAGTAGGACATGTGTGGGTCTAGCTCGGACGTTAACGCTATTCCAGTGCCATTATTTACGATTATGGCGGTACTGCATACTATTAAAATTAACTACTGTATAACGTTATCTTCGTATGCTACACCGTGCGTTCCTGAATGTAACACTTCCCACGGAAATCCAGAATGAGATTTTTACTCTGCAGCGAAATGTACGCTGATATGAAACTTCCTGGCAGATTAAAATTGTGTGCCCCACCGAGACTCGAACTCGGGACCTTTGCCTTTCGCGGGCAAGTGCTCTACCATCTGAGCTACCGAAACACGACTCACGTCCAGTACTCACAGCTGTACTTCTGCCAGTATCTCGTCTCCTACCTTCCAAGCTTTACAGAACTTCTCCTGCGAACCTTGCAGAACTAGCACTACTGAAAGAAAGGATACTGCGGAGACATGGCTTAGCCACAGCCTGGGGGAGGTTTCCAGAATGAGATTTTCACTCTGCAGCGGAGTGTGCGCTGATATCTGCTTAATCTGCCAGGAAGTTTGGAAGGTAGGAGACGAGATACTGGCAGAAGTAAAGCTCTGAGTACCGGTCGTGAGTCGTGCTTCGGTAGCTCAGATGGTAGAGCACTTGCCCGCGAAAGGCAAAGGTCCCGAGTTCGAGTCTCGGTCGGGCACACAGTTTTAATCTCCCACGGAAATGATTTGCCAGGGTCAGCCAGCAAGCTGGATTTCAGTAATTAATGTCCACGCTGACTTTCCCCAGCAGAACTGCAGGCAACTTGCTTACTACTTGTCTTGTAAAAGACGTCTCGTAGTCGACGTCGCTATTGGTTTCTTCTCCTTTGCTTTAGGCTCTGACGTGCGTGCACTAAACAGTGCACAACGAAGAGGCAAGTGGGAAAGAATTCAGTGCTATTAAAAATGAAATTACGAAACATTAGGATGCGATAGAATCATAAAGTCAAGGAAAAGATTCCGAGAGTCAGACTACTATAAATATTCGTGGCAGCGTTTCCGGATGCTAATTGCTTCTACAGTATCTGAAAAAGACACAATAAAATGATCAACAAGATTTTATATTTCACATGGAATTAATATAAGAGCTCGCAAGTTGGTCGTTCAAGGCAATTTTAGCAAATTATTCCGCCTTCAAGCGACGTCACATTTTACACGCGGATTCACGTATTGTCTCCTCCAAAATCGATCGCTCTGGTGGTGACCTGTCTGAGGAGTTTGGTGCACGTCCGGTTAGGAGGCACCTGTGACTGGTCAATAGATTTCACCAGTGAGTAAATATTAACTGAAATCTGCATTTGGTTTTTGCGTGTGGACTAAATGTTGTTGAAATTATTATTAAGAAGCTATCAGTGTAAGGAATGTCTGGAGCACGGTTACTGATGTATATTAATATTTAAACAGAAAACGTAAATAATTAAGTTATCCTCCTTCGTTCAAAGCCTCGCTGGCAAATCCCCACTGTCGGAATAGTCCAGCACGTTTCGGCTTTTACTCTCCCCACCATTCTTACACTCTTGAGACCATCTGTTGACTGACGCCACGCGTACGGTTCTTGCTACCTTACAGATGTGTGCATCTTCCTATAATGAATGTTAAAACGTAGCTATAGAAATGTAATGAAATGTAGATGGACAGGAGGCGTAAACGCCACACAGTAACCGCGCTATTATGGATCAGTTACATCAGTTATGGACCAGCTTTTCCCAGGACAGCATACAAAGATTTTATGATTCCATTCCCAGCTAGCGCGTGCATCCAGGCCAGAGCGGTTGCTCACTCTGCCAAGTTCTATATACTTTCAACACAATTTCATAATCACTGAAACAATATCACATAATCTCTCAATGCTTAAAGTTTCATTTCATTTCCTTCTTTCCTTCTGTGTGTTTCACTATTTTCTTCCAGGCAGTGAAGAAATATTTCTTACTTAATACTGTAGGTAGATGTTCGCCACAATAGTTGACATCTGTCTTCAAGCTATACCAGTACAGGTTATTCAGCATTTCCGTCACACTATTCTATGAATAAAACAAACCGGAGACCATTCGTGCTGCTGTTTTTGTCTACGTCTATTAACCGCTGGTAGTCCAATTGGCATGGTTCCCACACAATTCAAAATTCTTGAATGGGTCACTTCGAGTACGTTCTAAGCAATATCTTTTGATTACTGTGTATCTTTTACCATGAAACTACTTCGTTAATTATCTTTACTAAGCACTGACCTATCGAATTTTACCTGATAAAGACAACTCAAACTCAACCTATTCATTTGTTACCCATAATCTACAAGCCCAACGCAAAGTTACTTCAATACATTGAGAACACGACTTTCAATAATTAACACAAAAGAATGGCCCTAAACTGCACGAAATTCCAACAATAATACTAATAAAAAAAATGAAATGAAGTAAATATGAAATTACCGCCAACTCTTGTTACTTGCCTCAACTCATTTGAATCACAAATCCCAACAGTGCAAACCCCATTCATTTTCATAAGTCACTTACCCCAAAGAAAATCTTCATAACACGAACTACAGCAAATACAGCACGTAGCAACTACAGCGAGCTAAATAAAAAGATTCTAACTACTCTAGACTCTAACTATTAGGAGGCATGTGGTTAGGGAAGGAAAATTTTGTTGAGTAACAAACAATTTATTTAGAAAATTTTACTTTATTCATGAGACATCCAGTACCAAGAATTATATAGTTGTCAATAATTCCATTGGTCAAGCATTCTCAATCAAACATCTATCATCATACATTTCTACGAACATATGATTTCATCTCACTTTACAATGTACGTCCTACCAACACAGAGTCACCACTAAGAATATCATGTCCATACACTTCCCTTTCCAGTCGATAACTGCTAGTCTGTCCAACCACAGAATCTCTTGCTGAGGGTTCAGAGCACTGTCAGTGATATAGCACTGCCAGAATACAAACTTCCTGGCAGATTAAAACTATGTGCCGATCCGAGACTCGAACTCGGGACCTTTGCCTTTCACAGGCAAGTGCTCTACCAACTGAGCTACCCAGGAACGACTCACGCCCCGTCCTCATAGCTTTAATTCCGACGGTACCTCGTCTCCTACCTTCCAAATTTCACAGAAGCTCTCCTGCGAACCTTGCAGAACTAGCACTCCTGGAAGAAAGGATACTGGGGAGACATGGCTTAGCCACAGCCTGGGGGATGTTTCTAGAATGAAATTTTCACTCTACAGCGGAGTGTACCCTGATATGAAACTTCCTGGCAGATTAAAACTGTGTGCTAGCCCGAGACTCGAACTCGGGACCTTTGCCTTTCGCGGGCAAGTGCTCTACCAACTGAGCTACCCAAGCACGACTCCAGGAAGAAAGGATACTGCGGGGACATGGCTTAGCCACAGCCTGGGGGATGTTTCTAGAATGAAATTTTCACTCTACAGCGGAGTGTACCCTGATATGAAACTTCCCGGCAGAATACAACTGTGTGCTGGACCGAGACTCGAACTCGGGACCTTTGCCTTTCGCGGGCAAGTGCTCTACCAACTGAGCTACCCAAGCACGACTCATGCCCCGTCCTCACAGCTTTAATTCCACCAGTACCTCGTCTTCTACCTTACAAACTTCACAGAAGCTCTCTTGCAAAGTTTCATATCAGCACACACTCCACTGTAGAGTGAAAATTTCGCTATACAAGCAGGCTACTTAACAACGAGCATCCTGTCCATGTAACAGTCTGCCCCCTGCTTTACTTATGACTAAGCGTATGTGATTTCTCAATAGTAGTAGGGCTGTACCAGTTTCAGCCCAAAGGGCATTCCCGCTTATGTAAACAAACCACACATGAATGGTTCAGTACATTCAAGAGTAATTTATGACTGTAATTAAACAAACTGTGCACCTGTTCTGCTATTCCCAGATATATCTCTGTCTGACCTCTTTCATGTTGCCACCTTTCCCTCCCCCCTCCCTGCCTCACTCCCCTTTTTATATTGACTGAAAACGAATGGTGGGGTAGTTACGCAAATGGTGGGATTTGAAAGCCTCCACCAATCCCCTTCCTCGACTCATCTGTGTACGGTAGCCATCAGATAGACTCTTTGTTTCTGCTCTGTACATCAGTCAATCGACATCGACATGAGGTGTCAGCAGCAGAGATCAGCTGTAGGACCCCATACAAAATAAACAGAAGAAGACTATCACATTTAAATGTTAGAATTATTAATGCATCATCTCACATTACTCACTATTTTTATTCGCTTAGGCAAGAAGCAAGGGATGCTATGCTTTCAGTTTTGACTGTTTCTCAAGGTCATCCAACTACCAAGTGTTTAGCAATGAAGCAGGAACATTCTTAAAAACATAGTCCTGCAAGGAACTTGTGCTCACACCTGGCAACATTATCAGCATTTGTGATAGCTATATTTCATGTTTAAACACTGCTGGAATAGGATAGGAACAGTCACAATGTCTGTATTAAAAAGAATCCACACAGTGTGGGTGCAGTGTCCGGGTCAACAGAAACATCCGATCTCACGCGTCGGCTTTGACCCGTGACGTAAGGGTGTTGTGGTGTGTGACGTCATTACGGCGCGGAGTTTGGTTTGTGAGTGTGGCGTGTTTGTAGATGTTGCCTCGTTGACGTTACCTTAGTAGGAGTTTTAGGGCCTGTAATATATAGTTTACCTTTTTACTGTACTTTTTGTTTTAACGTCGTCTATGAGGCTTTTATCAGTTTGCCATTAGATTGTTCAATCTTTATGGTCTATATGTTTTGTCGCTACTCGTTATGTCTAATGAATCAATATTGTTTTTTTCTTTTTTTTATTTGTTTCTTTTTTTTATCTTTTGATTGACCTACACATTGATCTGTAGCGTAGCCCTGAATACGAGGTTAGGTTGGGAGTTTTTTTTTGGCGGGGGGGTCAGGGGGGGCGCAGCCCCCCCCCTGCCTGGCCTTGAGAACCACTTGTTTATTATTATATTTGTTTGCTATCAATGTTAGCAGATTGTTCTTGTGAAACCTTTGTGTGTGTTGTTTTTCTATGTGTTTTCGTCTTTGTGATACGTATGCAACGTTTCCATATCCGCCATATTGGAATTGTCGTTTCCGCTATATTTGTGACGTCATGGGTCAAAGCCGACGGGTTAGATCGGACGCTTCCGTATTTCCCAGTGTCCCCATTCATTTCGAAAAGTACCATGACACCTTGCACTATATACCAGTGCCTCCTTGACACACTTCTTATGGGCTCTGCCACAAGTCTGATGATCATGCCACTAGCCCATCAGTGTGGTGCTGCAGTTATCACAGCTCATAATGCTATGAACATTTGTCAGCAAGAGGCTGTATAAACAACTAACCTCCACGTAACAGCTGCAAGAACAATGGACCTTGTTTTGAGTGGTAGTGGAGACCGCAGGCCACTGTAGGATCCAGACACAGCCACCAGTCTTAACACATTCTGATAATGCCATAATCCTTTAATAATACTACACTGATTTGTAGATGTTCTTATAAATGTATTGACAAGGACATTAGAACACAAAGAACATCTAGTACTCCAGCAGACTTGATAGCATAGGGAACAGACAGTCCAGATAGACTGTCTGAAATATCTTCTACTACTATCATCATATACCTCACACATAGGCCACAAGAATGAAATAACAGAGATTATGACATATGCTAACAATCACTGTTCTACTGCTCAGTATGGGTATAGGACAGAAAAATCGCTATCATTTGTATTAAGTACCATCCAGAAACCTAGAAGTAATTTCTTTAATTGCCTGCTTAAGACTATTACAAAGTCCCATCGCAGATTAAAGCCTCTAATATGTGAGCAAGAACTGATTTAACCATCATACAATATGCATAACACAGATTTCCTTAATTCCAAAGTCCATAAAACCTTTCCCAGACAATGCTATTGTCTGTGCTGAAAATCAGCTATGCATAAGCCGCAAAGTACTTTATGAAGTATGGCGTAATTTTTCGTTGTGGTCATTTTGTGATACATACGTGGGAGGAAGTGATGTGTGCCCAGAATTGTTTTCAACAGTAAACATCTCCCTAATGCACAATGCCTCTCTAGTACTGTCTACTATAGGATTTCATTTAGCATGTTGCACCAATTAATGATCTTGTGAGAGAATACATCGCACTTTGTTGGATCTTGTGCACGTCTTCTATTGGTCTGGGTGTCAGACTGATTAGGAGTGCTTAAAAATCTGTGAAACGAGTGTTTTGAAAATCACTTCTTTGGTTGATGGATTACTTATCCCTGATATTCCTCCAAGGAAACGGTGATGTTACCATGTAAAATAGGAAGAATTCAGGTACGATACTCACAGCAGGAGAGGGAGGGATTTGGAATGTTGAAAGGGCGCAAGTGGACAGTTTGTTTACAGTAAGGTCACAAGTTGCACATGCACAAATGAAACAGCACATGTGCCTGGTTTGTTTTATAATGGTCAAGGCCAAGTGACGTCATCGCTTTCAGAAGGAGAACAATGGGCCCTTCGATCCTGTATTGGCACTGCTACACTACTGTCCAAATTTCCACGATCATATACTTACTGTCTCCCCAGCTGTCACTTAGCTTATACTGCGGGTTACTCATCTATTTTTATCCTGTACCAGAACTTATTAAGCTATACTACTGTAGATAACTGCTGCAACTTGACTGAAACGCAACATGCAGACAGTTTTTCTCTAGAACAGAACATCAAGCAAGAGCAGACTCAATGACATCACAACGAATCTATCACAAACGACAAAGAATAGAAATTCTCAGGAATGTTCAACTACATAAATGACACTGAAGCCAACGTGACGTGCCAGTTGAACAACAACCTAAAGAAGGGCTTTTTTGAGAGTTTCTTGTAGTTGTATCAACATCCTGTACATTGCACACAAGTGAGGGAGGACTAAATAGAATACCTACAGCATTAAAACTGTGGTGTCACCGCCAGACACCACGCTTGCTAGGTTGTAGCCTTTAAACCGGCCGCGGTCCGTTACTATACGTCGGATCCGCGTGTCGCCACTATGTGATTGCAGACCGAGCGCCGCCACACGGCAGGTCCAGAGAAACTCCCTACCACTCGCCCCAGTTGTACAGCCGAAATTGCTAGCGATGGTTCACTGCCTACATACGCTCTCATTTGCCGAGACGACAGTTTAGCATAGCCTTCAGCTACATCATTTGCTACGACCTAGCAAGGCACCATATTCAGTTACTATTCTGAACAGATAATATTGTGAATCATGTACCGTCAAGAGCGACGTTCATCATTAATGGATTAAAGTTAAGTATCAAACTAATTTCGTCCGCTTTCTCAATTCTAATTCCTTGTCATGTTCCAGACCTCACGCCAGTATAGTTCTTCCCTCCAGCTCCTGCGTGAGCTAAAACGCGTGCATTTCGGCCTCCTCTAGTAACACGGTGTTGGCTCTTCTGCCAACACAACAAAAACCATAATTATAATCCTTGTCCAGTCTTTGTTAATCCAGTGTCGAATTTTTCGGACTCACTGGGATATACCAAACAATCCAAGGAGTTATAATTTAGCAGACAAGCTTGTAGGTTTGGCAACCACCGCTATGAGTAATCATGTGAAGTGGTTAGTAATACCCAAGAGGAATTATAACTGCCATAAATGTGGCACACAACGTCTTACTAATATGCCAATGCAGCTCACGACGCAGGGATCCAGAATTTTGAGTAAAATCCTCCACAATGACATATGGAAATTAAGCGAACCGACTACTTCAGAAAAGAGAGGTACATATTTTTAGAAACCAATTTATGACATCTTATGAGCTGTTAAGACCCCAGACATCATGTAGATATGTCTATTCAGACGGATAATAGCCACAGTACATCCATAAATACATTCTTCTTCAACTATAGTTTCCAAGCAAAAACTGTGTCAACTTCATTAAAAATCAGATACGTTGGGTAAAGTCTCGTGCACACTTCACTTCCGTCCGAGACTATACTCTAGACAAATACCTTCATAATAGAGTTCACAACATTTAAATTTGTATTTGATGTTAACAGACTCCTTTTTTCTCAGAAATTCTTTTCTTACTTTTTTGCTGTCCAAATAGCAAAACTGCCCAATTACTTTCAATGACTCATTTACTAATCAAATCGCCTCAGTATCACGTGATTTAATGTAGCTATAGTCCAGTACCATTGTTTTGCTCTTGTTGATGTTCATCTCCCTTCCTCCTATCAGGAGAGCTCCCATTCCATTCACCTGCACTTCCAGAGCCTATGCTGTCGCTGACCGTATTACAATGTAACCTGGTAACCTCAAGGTTTTTATTTATTCTCCCAAAATTTTAATTCTCTTTCTAAATTTGTCTCTATTTTCCTTTACTTCTTGCTCAATTGAAAGTCAGAATAACATCGGTGAGATATGTACAACCTATCTCATGCCCTTAAACTCTTAAAACTGCAGTCTGGTTTCTCTACAAGTTGTAGATAACTTCTTAGTCTCTGTATTTTACCCTTGCTTCCATATTCAGCATTTCAAAGATTGTATCCATCAACAATGTAAAAAGCTTTATCCACTCACTTGCCTTAAATGTAGGTTTTTCATCAGTCTGTCTTCTAAGTCACAGTGGGAATTCCATTATCCGATCCCACTTTCTTTTGGAACCTAACATGTTCTTTCGTGACATTCCTTTCTACCAGCATTTCTTTTCTTCTGTGCATAATTCGTGTCAAAATTTTGCAGCCATGAGTTATTAAGTTAATGGTTCGAAAAGGTTCATACTGTCAACACCTCCCTTCCTTAGCATAGAGATTATTACATTATTCTTGAAGTCTGAATGTATTTCACCTGAATGTCTCCCATAGCAGGTGAAATAGCTCTGTCCTGACTAGCTCTTCTGAGGACATTAATAATTCTGAAAGAATGTATCTTCTCAAGGTGACTTCTTTCGACTCACATCTTTCAGAGGTCTTTCAAATTATTCTCACAGTACCGTGTCTCCCATCTCATCTTCATTTACTTCCTCTTCATTATCTGTATTATCATTTTCGTTTTATTCATGTAGACCTACCACGTATTACACGTTTGAGCCTCCTCCTCTATGCATAGTAATGAATGACCATCTCAGCTCTTAATATTATCAGAAATGCTCCTGTTTTCTCCAAAAGTTTCATTAACTTTACTGTACTCTGCTTCTTTTTTTTCCCATAGTCATGCATGCTTCAACAGCACTGCATATCTTGTCTAGCCACTCCTGTTAATCTTATTCCCTTCTGACGGCTTCGTTTGCTGCATTTCTTATACTTTCTCCTTTTGTCATTTATATTGAAAATCGTGGAAACATAGGTAAATATAAGGCGCAATAAAAAAATTTCTGTTGCAAGTCCGTACAGTCTGGAGTCGGAATGCCAATCAGGCAAAATCACTGTGAGCATTGAGGCAATCATTCCAGTGATGCACCAGGTTGGAGATACCTATCTGGTGTCATGCTGCATGAAGAAAAAGTCCACAAGTGCCTGCTGCAGATCTTCGTCTGATGGGAATCGTCGACCCTTCAAGACATTTTTTACGGAACTGTATGCTTGATAATGGCCTGAGGAGACATGAATACTACAGTCTCCGACTTGAGCTGGCGTAACTTCTGCATTATGACATTTGCGATATGTGAACGTGTGTCATTATGAAGTAACAGCGTCCCTTGTTCCACCATTACACAACGGTGGTTGTCGACACACATGCCATCGCATTCACATTCTTCATTCTCTGATAGATGTCTGCTGGTGTTTGTTCTTTGCTATCAAAGAAAAGAATAACAGCACGTTGGTCCTGTTTGGGCGCATTTGGTGATAACTTAATAATAGTTCAGGTTTCCACATTTACCACACGAACACACGCTGGAAAGACATGAATGCCACACTGATGCCATGCCTACATGTTAGTGTTATACACGCTCATCGGTGGCTAGAAATGTTGAGTCCCGGTCGAGTCCTGCTCGACCTTCGTAACTGCTCTAAGTCAAAGATGTCTCCCTGTTCAACTAACTAAACTGAAGTGCCTTGGAAGATGGGCGTGTTCCTTCCAAGAGGGCCGCCGAGTAAGTGACGCCAGAAACTATTTCCAGAAAGTTAAGTGATTTAGACAGGAATATAATTTAGTTTAACACCGACAACAAATTAAATACGTGCATTAGTGTATCGCTTAGTCTTGCCGTTAAAGGTTTCACTTTTCTTTGCGTATTTTTTCAGAAAACATGAAAAGATCGTAACTTCGTGAAGTCGCGTTTAGGCTTAAATTATGTAAACGTGTTTGTTTCTTCTTTCACGGTAATTTGACTAGTTTCTCGGTAACAAATAAGTAAACTACCGTAAATAGCGTATAACTTCATTGTTTTAATACAGATTTCAGAAAAACAGCCTAAGTTTATATTAGAAACTTGCTTATATACATTTGTTTATAGGCCTAAATCTCGTAACGTTTTTGGAGAATCAAACATAAACTATCTTGTTTGATTGCCCTTTTTTTCATTCCATCGAGTGAAATACACTCCTGGAAATGGAAAAAAGAACGCATTGACACCGGTGTGTCAGACCCACCATACTTGCTCCGGACACTGCGAGAGGGCTGTACAAGCAATGATCACACGCACGGCACAGCGGACACACCAGGAACCGCGGTGTTGGCCGTCGAATGGCGCTAGCTGCGCAGCATTTGTGCACCGCCGCCGTCAGTGTCAGCCAGTTTTCCGTGGCATACGGAGCTCCATCGCAGTCTTTAACACTGGTAGTATGCCGCGACAGCGTGGACGTGAACCGTATGTGCAGTTGACGGACTTTGAGCGAGGGCGTATAGTGGGCATGCGGGAGGCCGGGTGGACGTACCGCCGAATTGCTCAACACGTGGGGCGTGAAGTCTCCACAGTACATCGATGTTGTCGCCAGTGGTCGGTGGAAGGTGCACGTGCCCGTCGACCTGGGACCGGACCGCAGCGACGCACGGATGCACGCCAAGACCGTAGGATCCTACGCAGTGCCGTAGGGCACCGCACCGCCACTTCCCAGCAAATTAGGGACACTGTTGCTCCTGGGGTATCGGCGAGGACCATTCGCAACCGTCTCCATGAAGCTGGGCTACGGTCCCGCACACCGTTAGGCCGTCTTCCGCTCACGCCCCAACATCGTGCAGCCCGCCTCCAGTGGTGTCGCGACAGGCGTGAATGGAGGGACGAATGGAGACGTGTCGTCTTCAGCGATGAGAGTCGCTTCTGCCTTGGTGCCAATGATGGTCGTATGCGTGTTTGGCGCCGTGCAGGTGAGCGCCACAATCAGGACTGCATACGACCGAGGCACACAGGGCCAACACCCGGCATCATGGTGTGGGGAGCGATCTCCTACACTGGCCGTACACCACTGGTGATCGTCGAGGGGACACTGAATAGTGCACGGTTCATCCAAACCGTCATCGAACCCATCGTTCTACCATTCCTAGACCGGCAAGGGAACTTGCTGTTCCAACAGGACAATGCACGTCCGCATGTATCCCGTGCCACCCAACGTGCTCTAGAAGGTGTAAGTCAACTACCCTGGCCAGCAAGATCTCCGGATCTGTCCCCCATTGAGCATGTTTGGGACTGGATGAAGCGTCGTCTCACGCGGTCTGCACGTCCAGCACGAACGCTGGTCCAACTGAGGCGCCAGGTGGAAATGGCATGGCAAGCCGTTCCACAGGACTACATCCAGCATCTCTACCATCGTCTCCATGGGAGAATAGCAGCCTGCATTGCTGCGAAAGGTGGATATACACTGTACTAGTGCCGACATTGTGCATGCTCTGTTGCCTGTGTCTATGTGCCTGTGGTTCTGTCAGTGTGATCATGTGATGTATCTGACCCCAGGAATGTGTCAATAAAGTTTCCCCTTCCTGGGACAATGAATTCATGGTGTTCTTATTTCAATTTCCAGGAGTGTATATAATAAATAGCGTATACCTTCATTGTTTTAATACAGATCTCAGAGAAACAGCGGAATTTTAAATCAGAAGCTTGCTTATATACATTTGTGAATAGGCTTAATTCTTGTAACGTCTTTTTTGATTTTCGAGAATTTAATTGATTTATTCTAGCTAAAGTATTATTTTTTCCATGAGTGAGAGGTGCCTGACTTGTCGTAGAATTGTTAGTTCCGGGGTTTGGTGTGATGGATGCAGTAGTTTTTTTCATTGGGGGGACTGCAGTGGCGTGGGTGTCGGGAAAGTGGATCAGGCTCATCAATGGTTATGTAGGATCTGCAGCAGAGATAGGAAGATAGTGGAACAGGAGGGGGAAATTGCTGCCCTTCAGGCTGAGCTAGATCAGGTTAGGGAAGATCTGGACAGGTTAAGGAGGGAGAAGGGCAAAGAGAGGTGGGAAGTGCAACAGGTAACAGAAGGAACAGACCTAGAACTATGTCTTACAGTTTTGTGGTGAATGTCAAAAATAAGTTTCACCTCTTGCTTCAGTTAGAAACTGATGAGCCTAAAGCAGAGGTAGGTGTAGACAGGACACAACAAACTTGCAACAGGAAATTGAAAAAGAATGTAGGAAAGTCACCGAAAAGAAAAAAAGTTTTGTTGTTAGGCTATTCTCATGCCAGAGGTGTAGGCCAACTTCTGCAGGAGGAATTAGGACCTGAATACCAGGTCACATATTTTTTCAAACCAAGTGATAGCCTGGATCAGGTGACAGAGGATTTAGGTTCACTCTGTAAAGGATTTACCAGGGAAGACACCGTGGTTATTGTTGGAAGGCCAGGGAACAGTATCACAGAGATCCTGGGCACAGTATAGAACGTGACCTGGTAAAGACTGCGTCGGCATCGAGACACACCAATGTTGAATTTGTATCTGTCCTAAGACGTCATGACCGGCCTCATTTGAACTCTTCTGTTGGGAGAGTTAATTTGGAGTTGGAACGGCTGCTTGGGTCGGGTGTGGGGGCTGATATTGGTGTGGTTCCTGTTGATGCTCTCAGTAGGTGGGACTATACCAGGCACGGCCTACATCTCAACAGGAAAGGGAAGGGTAAACTGGTTGGGGTAATAGCAGGAAATTTAAGGGGGGGAGGCACTGCCATGAATGGTAAAATACCATTCGTTACAGGTGTTGGAGCAGCACCTTTTTTAGGATAGGTAAGACAGAAATATGTCAAGTTCTACGAGAGGTCAGGATTGAAACAAATCTTCAGTTTAGGAAAGAAATTAAACAGCACAATTCTAGCACATTGGATCACCAATCACAGCTGTCAGTTACCAATTTTCACCAAGAAATTTTATCTCCACCAAGTTGTATCTCAGTCTTAGGTAATTGCATTGATGAATTAAAGTCACCCAACCCAGTTGACATAATCTGCCTCTCTGAACACCATGTGACCACTGGTATAGGAACTAGTCCTAAGTACAATGAGAAACTAAGACAGGAGAGTACTGCATATGTTATAACAAGGAAAGGTTCTCATAAAAGTACAATTAAAAATAATGTAAGTATATTTCATCAAAATATTGCGAGTTTAAAGAATAAAATAGATGATCTTCTGGTTTCTTTAGAAGATTTAAAAGCTGAGGATGAAATACGGTAGATATACTATGCCTGTCTCAGCATCATATTGTTACTGATATGGATAAGGTAAATGTAAGTGGATATAAGCTCTCTGCACATGTAATTAGAGAAAATATGGAGAAAGGAGGACTTGCCATATATGTCAAAAGTTATCATTGTGCAAAAAGTATAGAAACAAAAAAGTTTTGTGTAGAGAAACATATAGAAGCATGTGCCTGTGAGCTTACATTAAATAAAGGCACATTTATAATTGTAACTGTATATAGGTCCCCATCGGGAAATTTTCATTTATTTCTGAAAAATTTGGACTCCTTGTTGTGCTGTCTGTCAGACATGGGGACTTCAATGTAGATTCACTGAAAGAGGGTAATTGGAAAAATGACCTTGAAGTATTACTCGGTTCTTTCAATTTGACACCCGCTATTGATTTTCCTACTCGGGTGGTAAAGGATAGCAGCTCACTGGTAGATAACTTCTTTATAGACCAAGATAAGTTTAACCTGATAAATGCTCTGCCTGTTGAGAATGGTCTTTCTGATCATGGAACACTGCTAGTTACAATATATGACGTAGCTCCATTCAGCAGTACTAAACAGTCCTCCAAAATAGTAAATTCAGTCAATGTTTAACAATTGCAAATTTCAAGGAAAGCCTACAGCAGTTAGAGTGGGATGAGGTGTACTGTGAACCTGATGCCAATTTAAAATATAATTTATTTCATGACACTTTTGTAAATGCATTTGAAAACTGCTTCCCCAAGAAAATAGTTAAATATACTTGTAAGAAACCATGTAACAAACCATGGCTTACTAAGTGTATAAAAATACCTTGTAACTGGAAAAGGGAAATGTATCTGACAGCAAGAAAGAGTAGTGACCCAGAAACTATCAAACATTATAAAAACTACTCTGCTATATTAAGAAAAATTATTAAAAAATCCAGAAGTATGTGTATCATATCTGAAATCAGCAACTCTGATAATAAAATTAAAACAATTTGGAATATTATTAAAAGAGAAACAGGTCAACCAAGAGCACAGGAAGACAGTATTACCATCAAATGGAATGAAAACTTTACGAACAAAAAGTCAGAAGTTGAAAATATTTTTTATAGTCATTTCCTAAATGTTGTCGATATAGTAGGATCCAGGTGTTCATTAGAAGATGCTAGGCTGTTAATGGAAGAGGCCATACCTATGCAATTTGATACAATTGAAATCTCACCCACTTCTCCCTCTGAAATTAGGAAAATAATAAACTTGCTTAAAAGCAAAAACTCACATGGAATTGATGGCGTTTCCAGCAAAATACTAAAAGCTTGTTCCCAACAGATAAGTAAGATTCTCAACCACCTGTGTAATAGCTCTCTGGAACAGGGCATTTTCCCTGATAGACTGCAATATACTATTGTTATACCATGGCATAAATTCGGGAGGACGACGGTTCAATCCCGCGTCCGGCCATCCTGATTTAGGTTTTCCATGATTGCCCTAAATCGCACCAGGCAAATGCCGGGATGGTTCCTTTGAAAGGGCAGGGCCGACTTCCTTCCCCGTCCTTCCCTAATCCGATGAGACCGATGACCTCGCTGTCTGGTCTGCTTCCCTAAAGAACCCCCCTTGGCATAAAAAAGGGGATGGATCTGATGTCAACAATTACTGTCCAATCTCCCTTGTAACTGCTTTCTCCAAAATTTTTGAGAAAGTAATGTAGTCAATAGTAGCTTCACATATCTGTAAAAATGAAGTACTAACAAAATGTCAGTTTGGTTTCCAGTAAGCTTTTTCAACAGAAAATGCCAAATATGCTTTCACCAATCAAATTTTGAATTATCAGAATAACCAAACACCACCCATTGGGATTTTTTGTGATCTCGCAAAGGCTTTTGATTGTGTAAATCATGAAACTCTGCTAGACAAGCTCAAGTATTGTGGCATGAGTGGGTCAGTGCACAAATGGTTTAATTCATACCTAAGTGGAAGAGTGCAGAAAGTTGAAATAAGCAGTTCTAATAATATGCAAAGATCAGCACATTCCTCAAACTGGGGAACTATCAAGAATGGGGTTCCACAAGGGTCGGTCTTGGGTCCTTTGTTGTTCTTAATATATATTAATGACTTGCCATTCTATATTCATGAAGAGGCAAAGTTAGTTCTCTTGGCTGATGATACAAGTATAGTAATCACACCTGACAAACAAGAATTAACTGATGAAATTGTCAATAATGTCTTTCAGAAAATTACTAAGTGGTTCCTTGTAAACGGACTCTCACTGAATTTTGATAACACACAGTACATACAGTTCCGTACAGTAAATGGTATGACGCCATTAATAAATATAGACCTTAATCAGAAGCATATAGCTAAGGTAGAATATTCAAAAATTTAGGTGTGTCCATTGATGAGAGATTAAATTGGAAGAAACACATTGATGATCTGCTGAAACGTTTGAGTTCAGCTACTTATGCAATAAGGATCATTGCAAATTTTGGTGATAAACACCTTAGTAAATTAGCTTACTACGCCTATTTTCACTCATTGCTTGCATATGGCATCATATTTTGGGGTAATTCATCACTGAGGAATAAAGTATTTATTGTGCAAAAGCGTGCAATCAGAATAATAGTTGGAGCCCAACCAATATCATCCTGCAGACATTTATTTAAGGATCTAGGGATATTCACAGTAGCTTCTCAGTATATACAGGGTGAGTCACCTAACGTTACCGCTGGATATATCAGTGAAAAAGACCAATAAAAAGGTGTAAGCATGTGGACGTAATGTGCTGTTCCAGTCTCTTCTGTACCTAAGGTCCATCACCGTTCCCTTTGGATCTCTACGTAATTTGGTGCTCTCCGATACACACAATCGAACAGCGGAGGAGTGGTACTCAAGCGTCAACTTTAGGTTACAATATCTCTGGATGTAATTAACATTTTACAATGCAACAAACGGCACTGATTACGTATTTGTTTATATGTTCAGATGTGCTAACATAACTGATGGGGTTCCATAAAAAAAAACGTAGGTTTGTGTTATAAAACATACTTCCGTGCATTTTTTTATGGTTTGTATTAACCAGTTACAATAGCCCCTCTCCTCACGTTCGGTCAGTGGAATCGATTCGTCAGTATTTGATATGGTTTACGAAATATATCCAACGGTAACGTTAGGTGACTTACCCTGTATACTCTCTTATGAAATTTGTTATTAACAACGAAACCCAATTCAAAAGTAATAGCAGTGTGCATAACTACAATACTAGGAGAAAGGATGATCTTCACTATTCAAGATTAAATCTAACTTTGGCACAGAAAGGGGTGAATTATACTGCCACTAAAGTCTTTGGTCACTTACCAAATAGTATAAAAAGTCTGACAGATAACCAAGTATTTAAGAAGAAATTAAAAGAATTTCTGAATGACAACTCCTTCTACCCCATAGAGGAATTTTTAGAAATAAATTAAGGGAAAAAAGTTGTTATATTAACTTAATTATGTTGTTAAATTAACTTAATTATGTCATGTATTGGAAAATTTTACTCGTTCCACATCATTACGAAATATCGTATTCATGATCCATGGAACTAGTATTAATCTAATCTAATCTAAGCTAAGCTAATCTAATCTAAACCTTCTCAACAGCGCTCCTGAAGCAGCAAGTAAGTATTTTCTGATTATGCTCTCTTGAAAATTTCCCAGTGTAGGAATCTTGCCAGACAGCTGCAGCAGACCTTGCGAGTTCCAACTAATAATAAATTGATAAACAAATTTAACACATCAGTATCTCAGATTTTATAATGGTTAACCAATAATGATGTGGCATAGGGAGCAAGGCAGAAAATCTCTTCCATTGCATGACATGTTTACAACCTCAGCCAACCGAATGGCTTGCACACAAATATGTGCCAGCGCAATAGTGAGTCAACCACAGGTTCCGTTACGCGGATTGATATGAAAATTCCTGTATGGTGTGGCTGTGGACAATGAACAACCCCACGGCCTCAACTTCTGAGTGCTTTTCCTGGCTTCCACATCTTTGCAAAAATCGATTCCTTCTAGCGTTTTTCAGCGAGCAGTTTTTACGGGAAACGGAACCTTCCCCTACGTGCCCACTGGGCGGAGACAAGACACAGTGACTCCCCCTGTCCTGTACCTGCCCAGGGGCTGCTTTCAGTACTAAGCACTTTTATGACACTCATGAACTTCTCTGCCGTGAGTCAGCCAACGACTGCAGAAAATAACAGAACCCACTCCGTGCAATAAAACGAAATGAGAAGAGGATGTAATTGGCTTTGGAATCATTGACTGTAGTCAATACTGTCCGCGTTTTACACACAGCGTTGAAGAACTGACTATACTGACAGTTCAGAAGCACAAATTAAATTATTTAATGCACAGGTTGTGTGGCAGTTTGGATATAAACGTCCACATAGCTGAGAGTTCGGTATTTATTCAACTAACTCACAGGGAATCGATAATGAACTGTTTATGAAAACAGAAAACCCGAAGGTGTGAAGAACGTAGGACTACAGGAAAGTGGTATATTGACATACGGTACAAATTCTGGTGGAGCAGGAGTGCAATTTTATCTTCTGGCTACCATCATTAGTACAACCAAAATCAAGATACACACTGTGTTGTATTGGCTGGAAGAATGGTTAGAAGTATTGCCTGCGGGTAACCTGACTTTCTTTAACACCATCTTGAACACTGACTATCACACTCACTCGATGAACTTACAGCATCGCAGGGAAGACAATTTCAATGTAGCAAATGTTCCTGTTTATTCAGAAATACCAAGATAAACAACATTATAACATTACAACTACAAGTGTTGCTACTACTAATGCTGACATGGTTTCGCCAACAATTTCTGTCCGTGCTCTTGCTTAAAAAATGACACTGCCCATCTCGCTGTATAACCAGTAAACCAGATACCTCAGGGATGGCTAGCTCGTATAAATAAGGAACAGAAAGCGTAAAGAAATGAAACTGAGAATTTGTGTTAGTAAAGGGTGAATTAAAAGAGAGACACGAGTTCAATCAACAGAACATAGAAAATTGTGTTATCGAATTAAGAAGCGAAACAAGAAACCTGTGGTTTGGTTCCCATGAGCATCCAAGTAATAAAACTTGTACACTGTGTAGCTGCAATGTAAAAATACGCGTGGTGAGAATGTTTCAAAGGTAATCTGAGGAAAATTCTGGGTGAATCTTAAAGTTACGTTGTGCAAGACGCGACAGTTGGCTGCGACTGCGACGCTGCCCCCTCCTCTTTTCCCACCCTGGCAGACGGCGACACGGCCGCAACACGACTGGAGTCGTCGCCGTTTCCCAAGCTCCGGTCGGCGGCGGCGGATACAAATACATAAGAAAAATAAGAATTCCGATTTTCTTGCTGTAAAAAATACTGTATATTAATGCAACAAAGTTACATCGGCTCCCAGAGTTAGTTTCTCGATACAGATTCTCCTTTCACTTTAAAAAATTGAAAAGCATCTCTTCCGGTTTTGCGTGTTTTTTTCGCTGTATATTATTTCTCTATCAATTGTGAGGAAAGTAAAAGGCACAAAAAATTGATGTTTGCGTATCTTACAGTTTCACATCACAGCTTGATAATGAGGTGTCTGTTTTTCCGATATTCGTCACAGTTATTCCGATACTTAATTTACAAGTAACCTACTGCATAAAATTTGAATTGTGTACAGTGAAAAATGTGGTTGCTGGCTACTTTACGTATGGTTCACGTTCGGTCATACATCGTTGCCGATGAAAAGAAGCTAACATGTTGTTGTTGTTGTGGTCTTCAGTCCTGAGACTGGTTTGATGCAGCTCTCCATGCTACTCTATCCTGTGCAAGCTTCTTCATCTCCCAGTACCTACTGCAACCTACATCCTTCTGAATCTGCTTAGTGTATTGATCCCTTGGTCTCCCTCTACGATTTTTACCCTCCACGCTGCCCTCCAATGCTAAATTTGTGATCCCTCGATGCCTCAGAACATGTCCTACCAACCGATCCCTTCCTCTGGTCAAGTTGTGCCACAAACTTCTCTTCTCCCCAATCCTATTCAATACCTCCTCAATTTTTAAAGTTGAGATCAGAATGATATCGATCTCCGTTTCCGAGATTTGGACTCATATATCTCCGGGAGCGTCGCGACTAGCCGCCAGTTCTGTCGACACGCAACGAGAATCGTGTGGTCATCACACGATAGAGAATGCATTTGTTTTGTTTCGCTGACACATTTGGACCTAATGAAACCATTTTATGTCATATATTTCTCCGGTATGAGTTACTAATATTTCTCCATATGCTCTTGACAATTTCATTTAAAATGCCACGAAATGTAGGTTTCTTAAAGCCAAGTGATCAAGCAGAACCCATTTTCTTGGTTTTGCTGAGGCATCTGAACCTGTTCCAAGCTTTCTTTCTCGTTTATTTCTCTGATACGAGTCCCGAATATTCCTCCATCTGTTTCTGCACATTTCACCTAAAATTCCAATGAAAGATAAGTTTATTAACAATAAGCGCACGCTAGCGTCATTGAATTGTTTAAAGTCCTTGACAACAATATAGGGTTACACCTTAAACATCTCTAGAATTTTCATTCTGAACGTCTACAGTATACACTGGCAGAAATGTGGAAGAAATAATGTCTGTGCTTGTTCACAAAATTTACCCAAATTATACTTGTCAGTTTCTCCCATGCAGAAACTTTTGGAACAAGCTAAAGCAACTTTCATAGCCGACTGACTCTTTATTCCCATCCAAATGAACTTCCATATTCTTATATTCTGACAGCATACATCGTTATGGATGACATGAACATTTAATCTTGCCAAGCTGCACTCAAAAGATGACTCCAGGATTTACAAAAGACAAATTTCAATTGTGAACTGTGTCAGATCAGAAGGGCCTTGTAAAACAGTAGTGCACTTTTGGCACAAGTTCTTTGAGCACCATCTTCTACCAATGAATTGTAGTGAATATGACAAATTACTTATTGCAGCATACTGTTTGCGCAATCTGTTGAGAAACGCCTTCCTCAAAAACGAACATCTATTGATTACAGAAAGCTGTACAACAATCTGCTGGTGGTTTTTCACAACTAGAAGGTATCATCAAGACACCAATCTACTGTTTACTTTCAAAGTGAAGGTACTGTAAAATGTAACTTTCTCGTTGTACTTTAGATTGTTCATTTTATAATGTACTTGTCGTTTTAAATTTTTATCGTCACAAAAAAGAGTAATGCGAAAATTGACCTTCAAATTCAATTTCATCATTCTAATTCTACATCTGCATGGATTATACTGATTTTCATAACAGGCCTGAAAAATTTGCATTAATGGGAAAATATTATATATTTCACTCACCTGCCAGTTTCAACTGTGCACCAATTTCTTCCCTGATTCTGTCTCTGAACATAGTGTCTCTATATTTAGGGTTCTTCAAATCGTAAAGGCAAGGATGTTGCGAGACCAGCTCACAGAGCATCACATCCTGTGAGTGGCTCATTTCAGTTTTCTTTGACTGGCTCAACATCTTTCTGGCAGCTGTACGTCTTTGTGTCGTCCGACTTCCGTCGCAACACTGCTCACTGGTGCAGTGCTGCGGCAGCTGCCGCAACAGTCACGCGTCGCATGCCAAACTCGAACTGCGCATGCGCCAGCAGGCAACTTCTGACGTCACGTAGCGACCCGTCGCAGTCGCTAGTGTGCGTCGCGTCTTGGACAACGTACCTTTATAAAGGAGAGGAGAATGTCGCAGCACAGAAAACTATCCTAGGCGAATGCAAAATTTTTGAACTGTCTCCCTGACCAGTACCAAGGCAGGCCCATGTTGTTTATTTGCCGTGGTATTTCAGACAGACAGGAGAGGTGATAATGCGATTAGCATGGCACACAACCAAGACCATTGTCTTAAATCAGGCGAGTGAGGTGTCTGAGTAGCCGGTGCAGCAGTGTGACCTCCATGTGAAGGGATCATATTGTCATTCTGCCAGCCACGCACAACACATTAACAAAACAAAATAAATCATATGCAAGAGCAACTTTTCAGACCACTGAAACTGCAGTAAGTAACGAGCTGAAAGCCTGAAATGAAAGGTTTCCAAGATGCTCCTCCAGGCGGTGTAGTGGGACGCGAAATTGAAGCGTCACCCATCCACCAGTGTCAGCCCAGTTTGCAGGTGACTATAAGTTTAATTTAGTTTGTTTATATATTTTTCTTATTATTGGTAATAGATGTGAATTATCTAAAAGTTTTGTATTTTTTTTATGTGTTTCATGTACGGAGAGGGCGGCGCAACGAACGGAGACAGCATCTTCGTTGCCGCGACCAGAGAGGAAATTGCTGGCCGCTATACGTCGCGGGTCGACAGCCGAGGAGCAACAGAAGATCCTGGAACCGAGTTGTTGCGTCGTGCTTCTAAAAATTAAAAATGAATTTGTATACTCTTTTTGTATAACAATGACGTCATAGAGAGCTTAATCTTATTGAAAATGTCAGTCCTGTCGTATCAACGTTCAAGCTCACATCTGTATGTAGGAAGCTAATAAAATAGTGGATGTTACTAAAGTTGAAACACATGTTCTGAGGATTTATTTATGGAGAATTATGTGAACTGATTAATAATATATTTGACAAGATTATTGGATTTTGACAGCGTTCATCGCAACTTCGAATCTGAAAAGTTTAGTCAATGTGTGATTCTGATATCGATTAAGTCAAGATAACGTGTGTCAATATAAGTTCTGAGGAGAAACAAACGAAATTTAAATTGAAAGAGTTTACGCAAACCAATTGGCCCAAGTGACGAAATTCTTTGCTTACGACTCAACTGATGTTTTACAGTTTCGTTCAAGAACCATTCTGTGACAATTTAAAAAGAATATAAATCATTTTGAAGTGGGTTGTAACTGACGTAGGTGACGAAGTCTGCACATGGTCGTATATCAAAAGAAAGTCATTTATAAACAAACCTATACGTCGTTACACTACACCGTGGCGACCTTATAAACAGGACTTGTGTGCAACTAAGGCACACAGGTACGAAACAAAACATCAAGAGTCCTTCGGAAGTCAACGCGAGTTTTCGTGGAGCCTTCACCAGCCAGCGGCGACTTCGCGGGTGTGGGCATCTGACGGAGCGCAGCCAAGCAGTACGGTCACGCAGTTATTCCACGAGAAGGCGCATCTGTTGGGCAGCAGCTGAACGCTGCAAACCCCGACAACCCTTTTTCTCCCTAAACTAACAGGCCCAGTACGTCAGCTGCGGGGCGTTCCTCCGGCTGGTATTAGAGGTGTTGCTGAGGGCTTCGCCTGTCTACGGCGGTGCCGGGCGTGGTTGCAGCCAGTGACGTCTCCGGTGTTCGACTCAGCGTCCTGCCGGTTGCGGAAGCGGGGTCGCAGCATCTCAGCGGCTGCATCGACGGCTGTTATATCTGCAGCCCATAGCAGCACACTGATCACCGAGAACTACAAACTACAATATTAGTGTCCGGTGAGTTTGTTTCAAGTTGGAAGTGCAGTGTTGTACATAGGGAGTGTGCTTTTACGGGATTGTTGATTACAAGTCTGCGTGTGTAACTAGTTAATATCTTACAATAATGTCGGGAAGTGAAATGTCAGACGAAGAGCAGTCTATGTCCGATAGGAGCATGAGATCCCTTTTTAGGGCGATCGCTAAATTAAAACAGTCTAACGAAGAATCTATGGCTAGATTAAAACAGTCTAACGAAGAATCTATGGCTAGATTAAAACAGTCTAACGAGGAATCTACTGCTAGATTAAAAGAGGAACTAAAACAGGAATTAAAACAGTCTAACGAAGAATCTATGGCTAGATTAAAACAGTCTAACGAGGAATCTACTGCTAGATTGAAAGAGGAACTAAAACAGGAGTTAAAACAGTCTAACGAGGAATCTACTGCTAGACTTAAAGGAACAGCTACTGCAACGGCAGAATAACACATTCACTGCAACATCTTATTTCTCTGCAGATATACAATGTCTCACCTGTACGGGAATATACATGATGGACGTACGAGTCCAGATCGTAGACACGTGGTTGATGACATATGGAATTTTCCGTATGGCCGGAGATCGTGCACGGATAGCCGAATGTTAAGGCGACCGCCCGCGATAAGCGGAATATTCGGGAGCGAGTCCCGGTCCGACACAGATATTCATTGTCGTCAGTCTATTCTACACGTGACAGTTGTTATTATTCGCAATTTCGAATACGTTTAGCGTACTGTGTGCCACTTTTTTAACTACGTACACACAGTCACTGTATTAGCTAGGCTGCCTGTAACACTTCAGAGCTCGCAAATAGTTTCTTCTGCTGATTTCATGCATTATTTTGTGACTACCTTCCACAATACAGAACGATACCTGTCGGTCAGTACATGAGGCCCGTGTGCGGGTGGGTTTTGTTGTGGCTGCTCTTTGGCATTTCCTCTTCCCAGTTACATCACTGTCAGTCGAAGTTTCAAATGTCTCTTGGGGATACGTTACTTGGGAGACATCCAGTGACTAGTCGACGTTTGAAGACACTGAATTCTCCTGACTGACCCATTTTGTGGTTATTTCTTCTCTACTGACAACACAGTACTCCCACTTGGTCCACCTCTAATAGTATGTATTGTTCAATTCCACATTGCATCCAGTGTCCGGCTAGTCAGGTTGGTCCATTGATCGTGACCGGGCCAAATATCTCACGAAATAAGCGTCAAACGGAAAAACTACGAAGAACGAAACTTGTCTAGCTTGAAGGGGAAACCAGATGGCACTACGGTTGGCTCGCTAGATGGCGCTGTCATTGGTCAAACGGATATCAACTGCGTTCGTTTTAAATAGGAACCCCAATTTTTTATAACATATTCGTGTAGTACGTAATTTTTTCGCTTTGTGATACAGGGCGCTGTAATAGTAGCAAACATGCCTGGTATCATATAACATTCCGCCAGTGCGGACGATATTTGCTCATGATACATTACCCGTGTTAAAATTGGCCGTTTACCAATTGCGGAAAAGGTCGATATCGTGTTGCTGTATGGCTATTGTGATCAAAATGACCAACGAGCGTGTGCTATGTATGCTGCTCGGTATCCTGGATGACATCATCCAAGTGTCCGGACCGTTCGCCGGATAGTTACGTTGTTTAAGGAAACAGGAAGTATTCAGCCACATGTGAAACGACAACCACGACCTGCAACAAATGATGATGTCCAAGTAGGTGTTTTAGCTGCTGTCGCGGCTAATCCGCGCATCAGTAGCAGACAAATTGCGCGATAATCGGGAATCTTATAAACGTCGGTGTTGAGAACGCTACATCAACATCGATTGCACCCGTACCATGTTTCTATGCACCAGGAATTGCATGGCGACGACTCTGAACGTCGTGTACAGTTCTGCCCCTGGGCACAAGAGAAATTACGGGACGATGACAGATTTTTTGCACGCGTTCTATTTAGCGACGAAGCGTCATTCACCAACAGTGGTAACGTAAACCGGCATAATATTCACTATTGGGCAACGGAAAATCCACGATGGCTGCGACAAGTCGAACATCAGCGACCATGGCAGATTAATGTGTGGTGCGGCATTATGGGAGGAAGGATAATTGGTCCCCATTTTATCGATGGCAATCTAAATGGTGCAAAGTATGCTGATATCCTACGTAATTTTCTACCGATGTTACTACAAGATGTTTCACTGCATGACAGAATGGCAATGTACTTCCAACATGATGGATGTCCGGCACATACCTCGCGTGCGGTTGAAGAGCTATTGAATAGCATATTTCATGACAGGTGGATTGGTCGCCGAAGCACCATACCATGGCCCGCACGTTCACCGGATCTGACGTCCCCGGATTTCTTTCTGTGGGGAAAGTTGAAGAATATTTGCTATCGTGATCCACCGACAACGCCTCACAACATGCGTCAGCGCATTGTCAGTGCATGTGCGAACATTACGGAAGGGGAAGTACTCGCTCTTGAAAGGAATGTCGTTACACGTATAGCCAAATGCATTGAGGTTGTCGGACGTCATTTTGAGCATTTATAGCATTAATGTGGTATTTGCAGGTAATCATGCTGTAACAGCATGAGTTCCCGGAAATGATAATTTCACAAAGGTACATGTATCACATTGGAACAACCGAAATAAAATGTTCAAACGTACCTACGTACTGTATTTTAATTTAAAAAACCTACATGTTACCAACTGTTCGTCTAAAATTGTGACCCATATGTTTGTGAGTATTACAGCGCCATCTATTACAAAGCGAAAAAAGTGGTCCAACTAAAGCATTCATATTTCTTTACGTACTACACGAATATGTGATTAAAAATGGGGGTTCCTATTTAATAGATGCAGTTGCTATCCGTTTGACCTACGGCAGCGCCATCTAGCAGGCCAACAATAGCACCATCTGGTTTCCCCCTTCAAGCTAGACGAGTTTCGTTCTTTGTAGTTTGTTCGTTTGATGCTTATTTCGTGAGATATTTGGCCCGGTCACAGTCAATGGACCACCCTGTATATTATCACCTACTGTAAACTGAGCATTGGTGTCAAATCAAGCTTTGTTCATGCAATTTATCAGACATAAAAAGAAATCTGTTACTGCTAATAGCAGGTGGTTCAAATATCCAAGATATCCACAGGGAAACTAAATCCGCGAACCTAAATCACGTGAGGGAGCACAGATAAAGTAAATACATTTAAGTAATGGCGCACCACGAACGATTTAACCAAACGGGACGTAAATCAGTACATGAAAATGTACAGAAAAACGAATGAGTACATATAGAAAAGTTGCATTATTTATTCAAGAGAAAGAGTTTCTCGAACTGAGTAAGTCAGCAACATGTTGGTCCACCTCTGACCCTTACGCAAGCAGGTTTTTGGCTTCGTATTGATTGACACAGACTTGATGGTTGGCGTCCTGAGGGATATGGTGCCAAATTCTTACCGACTGACACGTTACAGAGTCAATATGCTGAGCTGATTGGAGGAACCTGCGTATAGTGCTCCCAACGTTCCCCAAATGAGGAAAATTCGACGATCTTGTTGGCAAGGTAGACACGAAGACAAGCAGTAGAAACCCATCCTATGTGCGGGCGGCCATTAACTTGATGAAATGTAAGCCCAACATTGCTTGCCATGAAGGGCAACAAAACACGGCGTAGAATATCGTATTTGTACCGCTGTGGCATAAAGATGCTACGGACGACAACCAAGTGCGTCGTGCTATGAACAGAAACGGCACCTCGAACCGTCACTCCTGAATGTCTAGTCACATGGCGTGCGACAGCCAGGTTGGAACCCCACTGCAGTCTGAGACATCTCCAGACACGTTTTCGCCCTGGAATCTCATTGACTGGAGTAGATTTGTCTTCAGTGAAGAGTCGCACTCCGAACTGAGCCCCCATGACGGGATCTCTCCCGAACTGAGACCATTATGGACCTGGTCGCCCAACCTACTTCTGATTTTAACGTTCTAACGTGCCATTTGAACACAGTTGGGCGCTATATCCCTCAATCAGGAACAACTGCCAACATGAGAAACATAGAAGTAGATACCGTCAGAATAACGAAGCACCTTAAATCACTTAATAAAGGCAAGGCTTCCGGTCCAGATAGTACACTAATCAGGTTCCTCTCAGAGTATGCTGATAAAATAGCTCCACATTTAGCAATTATATACAACCAGTTGCTCACAGAAAGATCTACATCTACATCTACATTTATACTCCGCAAGCCACCCAACGGTGTGTGGCGGAGGGCACTTTACGTGCCACTGTCATTACCTCCCTTTCCTGTTCCAGGCGCGTATGGTTCGCGGGAAGAACGACTGTCTGAAAGCCTCTGTGCGCGCTCTAATCTCTCTAATTTTACATTCGTGATCTCCTCGGGAGGTATAAGTAGGGGGAAGCAATATATTCGATACCTCATCCAGAAACGCACCCTCTCGAAACCTGGACAGCAAGCTACACCGCGATGCAGAGCGCCTCTCTTGCAGAGTCTGCCACTTGAGTTTGTTAAACATCTCCGTAACGCTATCACGGTTACCAAATAACCCTGTGGTGAAACGCGCCGCTCTTCTTTGGATCTTCTCTATCTCCTCCGTCAACCCGATCTGGTACGGATCCCACACTGACGAGCAATACTCAAGTATAGGTCGAACGAGTGTTTTGTAAGCCACCTCCTTTCTTGATGGACTACATTTTCTAAGGACTCTCCCAATGAATCTCAACCTGGTACCCGCCTTACCAACAATTAATTTTATATGGTCATTCCACTTCAAATCGTTCCGCACGCATACTCCCAGATATTTTACAGAAGTAACTGCTACCAGTGTTTGTTCCGCTATCATATAATCATACAATAAAGGATCCTTCTTTCTACGTATTCGCAATACATTACATTTGTCTATGTTAAGGGTCAGTTGCCACTCCCTGCACCAAGTGCCTATCCGCTGCAGATCTTCCTGCATATCGCTACAATTTTCTAATGCTGCAACTTCTCTGTATACTACAACATCATTCGCGAAAAGCCGCACGGAACTTCCGACACTATCTACTAGGACATTTATATATATTATGAAAAGCAATGGTCCCATAACACTCCCCTGTGGCACGCCACAGGTTACTTTAACGTCTGTAGACGTCTCTCCGTTGATAACAACATGCTGTGTTCTGTTTGCTAAAAACTCTTCAATCCAGCCACACAGCTGGTCTGATATTCCGTAGGCTCTTACTTTGTTTATCAGGCGACAGTGCGGAACTGTATAGAACGCCTTCCGGAAGTCAAGAAAAATAGCATCTACCTGGGAGCCTGTATCTAATATTTTCTGGGTCTTATGAACAAATAAAGCGAGTTGGGTCTCACACGATCGCTGTTTCCGGAATCCATGTTGATTCCTATATAGTAGATTCTGAGTTTCCAAAAACGACATGATACTCGAACAAAAAACATGTTCTAAAATTCTACAACAGATCGACGTCAGAGATATAGGTCTATAGTTTTGTGCATCTGCTCGACGACCCTTCTTGAAGACTGGGACTACCTGTGCTCTTTTCCAATCATTTGGAACCTTCCGTTCCTCTAGAGACTTGCGGTACACGGCTGTTAGAAGGGGGGCAAGTTCTTTCGCGTACTCTGTGTAGAATCGAATTGGTATTCCGTCAGGGGATACGTACCCAAAGACTGGAAAATTGCTCAAGCCACACCAATATCCAAAACGGCAAGTACGAGTAATCCGCGAAATTACAGGCCTATATCACTAACGTTGACTTGCAGTAGAGTTTTGGAACATATACTGTATTCGAACATTATGAAGTACCTCGAAGAAAACAATTTGTTGACACATGGTCAGCACAGATTCAGAAAATATCGTTCTTGTGAAACACAACTAGCTCTTTATACTCATGAAGTAATACGTGCTATCGACAGGGGATGTCAAATTGATCCCATATTTTTAGATTTCCAGAAGGGTTTCGACACCGTTCGTCACAAGCGTCTTCTAACCAAACTGCGTGCGTACGGAGTATCGCCTGAGCTGTGGGACTGGATTCGTGATTTTCTGTCAGAAAGGTCACAGTTCGTAGTAATAGACGGAAAGTCATCGATTAAAACAGAAGTAATATCGGGCGTTCCCCAAGGAAGTGTTATAGGCTCTCTATTGTTCCAGATCTATATCAACGACATAGGAGACAATCTGAGTAGCCGTCTTAGATTGTTTGCAGATGATGCTGTCATTTACCGTCTTGTAAAGTCATCAGGTGATCAAAACGACTTGCAAAATGAATTCGATAGGATATCTGTATGGTGAGAAAATTGGCAATTGACCCTGAATGAGGAAAAGTGTCACGTTATTCACATGAGTATTAAAAGAAATCAGCTAAATTTCGATTACGCGATAAGTCACACAAATCGGAAGGCTGTAGCCGGCCGGGGTGGCCGAGCGGTTCTAGGCGCTACAGTCTGGAACTACGCGACCTCTACGGTCACAGATTCGAATCCTGCCTCGGGCATGGATGAGTGTGGTGTCCTTAGGTTAGTTAGGTTTAAGTAGTTCTAAGTTCTAGGGCATTGATGGCCTTAGAAGTTAAGTCACATAGTGCTCAGACCCAGAAGGCTATAAATTCAAGTAAATACTTAGGGATTACAATTACAACCTAAATTGGAACGATCACATAGATAATATTGTGGGTAGAGCAAACCAAAGACTGCGATTCATTGGTAGAACACTCAGAAGGTGCAACAGGTCTACTAAAGAGACTGCTTATACCACGCTTGTCCACCCTATTCTGGAGTACTGCTGTGCGTTGTGGAGTCCACATCAATTGGGACTGACGGATGGCATCGAAAAAGTACAAAGAAGGGCAGCCCGTTTTGTATTATCGCGAAATAGGGGAGATAGTATCACAGACATGATACGTGAATTGAAGTGCCAATCATTAAAACAAAGGCGTTTTTCGTTGCGACGGGATTTTCTCATGAAATTTCAGTCACCGTTTTCTGCTCCGATGGCGAAAACATTATGTTGAGCCTACCTACATAGGGAGAAATGATCTTCACGATAAAATAAGAGAAATCAGGGCTCGCACAGGAAAAATTAAGTTCTCGTTTTTCCTGCGTGCCGTTCGAGAGTGGAACGGTAGAGAGACAGCTTGAACGGGATTGATTGAACCCTCTGCCAAGCACTTAATTGTGAATAGCAGAGTGATCACGAAGATGTAGATTAACAACTATGTGATTCTATGTCGTCGAATGAATTCTTGCATGAAGACCAGAGGTGGATAAATACACTATCGACTTGCTGAGTTAGTGTAGCTCTTCCTCTTGAATAAATCATCAATTTTTTCTGAAATTTGAATTATTTGTTTGTGTGTGCATGTACATCAAAATGGTTCATATGGCTCTGAGCACTTTGGGACTTAACTTCTGAGGTCACCAGTGGCCTAGAACTTAGAACTAATTAAACCTAACTAACCTAAGGACATCACACACATCCATGCCCGAGGAAGGATTCGAACCTGCGACCGTAGCGGTCATCCGGTTCCAGACTGAAGCGCCTAGAACTGCACTGCCACACCGGCCGTCACATGTACATTATCTACCGATTTCCGCCCGTTGGGTAATTAGAGGTCCGTCGATTTTCTTACGGTTTTTTTTATGTAATTACGGATTGTGATGAGAAAAGAGGCTGACTGTTTCAGACAATTTTATGTTACGAGGTGCATTCAAGTTCTAAGACCTCCGATTTTTTTTCTCCGGACTGGAAAGAGATAGAAACATGCGCATTGTTTTAAAAAGAGCCCGCGTTCATTGTCAATACGTCCCAGAGATGGCAGCACCGTACGGCAGATGGAATTTTACCGCCAGCGGCGAGAATGAGAACTGTTTACATACTTAAAATGGCGACGCTTTCCTTCCTTGAACAGCGTGCAAACATTCGTTTTCGGAATTTGCGTGGTGTGAAACCAATTGAAATTTATCGACAGTTGAAGGAGACATGTGGTGATGGAGTTATGGATGTGTCGAAAGTGCGTTCGTGGGTGCGACAGTTTAATGAAGGCAGAACATCGTGTGACAACAAACCGAAACAACCTCGGGCTCTCACAAGCCGGTCTGACGACATGATCGAGAAAGTGGAGAGAATTGTTTTGGGGGATCGCCGAATGACTGTTGAACAGATCGCTTTCAGAGTTGGCATTTCTGTGGGTTCTGTGCACACAATCCTGCATGACGACCTGAAAATGCGAAAAGTGTCATCCAGGTGGGTGCCACGAATGCTGACGGACGACCACATGGCTGCCCGTGTGGCATGTTGCGGAGCAATGTTGACGCGCAATGACAGCATGAATGGGACTTTCTTTTCGTCGGTTGTGACAATGGATGAGACGTGGATGCCATTTTTCAATCCAGAAACAAAGCACCAGTCAGCTCAATGGAATTTCGGGTAACCGCTAGTGCTGAAAAAATGATGGTGTCCATGTTCTGGGACAGCGAGGGCGTAATCCTTACCCATTGCGTTCCAAAGGGCACTATGGTAACAGGTGCATCCTACGAAAATGTTTTGAAGAACAAATTCCTTCCTGCACTGCAACAAAAACGTCCGGCAAGGGCTGCGCGTGTGCTGTTTCACCGCACCCGCACATCGTGCTAACGTTACGCAACAGTTTCTTCGTGATAACAACTTTGAAGTGATTCCTCATGCTCCCTACTCACCTGACCTGGCTCCTAGTGACTTTTGGCTTTTTCCAACAATGAAAGACACTCTCCGTGGCCGCAGATTCACCAGCTGTACTGCTATTGCCTCAGCGATTTTCCAGTGGTCAAAACAGACTCCTAAAGAAGCCTTCGCCGCTGCCATGGAATCATGGCGTCAGCGTTGTGAAAAATGTGTACGTCTGCAGGGGGATTACGTCGAGAAGTAACGCCAGTTTCATCGAATTCCGGTGAGTAGTTAATTAGAAAAAAAATCGGAGGCCTTAGAACTTTAATGCACCTCGTATAACCGAATTTGTCTGTTACTGTTAAAAATGAACTAGGTTTTAGTAAGTGAAGATGTAAGCGTTGTTAAACAGAGAGCTCATTGTCTGAAGCAGTCGTTTAGATAGAGGTTACTTTCGCTGTTTGCCTTTCAAAAAGAGCGGAGCAGCCAGCAGAATTAGAACGTACTAGCCTCGAGTGGCGTGCAGTGTAACGCCATAAAGTAATGTCATATCTGATTACTGTGAAATATTCTAGGCACACAATTTAATTTACATACAGAGTTCGCACGTATTCTCTTTGTACATGACCGTGTACCTTGCAAGTCGTCCTCGATAAGATAAACGAAAAATGCAGTCCTGCTGCCGCAGCTTGATTTACGTAGTTGTCAAGCAGCTCTGCAGAGCACAGAGGTGACCAGAAACGCAAAGAGGGCAGAGAGGCTGCAGAGCCTCATTTGCGTGGCGCTGAAGTGATTTGCGCGCGCCGCCGCCGCCGCCGCCGCTGCTGGTGGTAGAGTGGTGCTGGCTGCGACGCGTGCCCCGCTGGGACCCCTGGAGAGCGGCAGCAGGCGCCACGCCCCGCGCCCTAAGCCGCTCCCAGCGGGGGGCCCGGGGAAGGCGACACAGTGGCGGCAGCCCGCACAGCACATTACCGTGTATCGTATTCGACAAACCTGTCGTCCACTCTTTAGTCTCTTTATATGCTTCAAGTGATTCAAAGGAGTTTGCCACTTCATCTAACTGGGGTGAAATTACATTAGGTGTTCCACAAGGTTCGATCATGGGTCCCCTCCTGTTCCTCATATATATGTGAGTGACCTCCCTTCTTATGTGCAACAAGACGCTGAACTGACACTGTTTGCTGATGATACATGCATAATTATTAATCCTGTAAAAGAAAGTCCGATAGAAAATAATACAAATAAAATGACCTAGTAGATAGTGTCGGAAGTTCCATGCGGCTTTTCGCGGATGATGCTGTAGTGTACAGAGAATTTGCAGCATTAGAAAATGGCAGCGAAATGCAGGAAGATCTGCAGCGGATAGGCACCTGGTGCAGGGAGTGGCAACTGGCCCTTAACATAGACAAATATAATGTACTGCGAATACATAGAAAGAAGGATCCTTTACTGTATGATTATATGATAACGGAACAAACACTGGTAGCACTTACTTCCTTAAAATATCTGGAAGTATGCGTGCGGAACGATTTGAAGTGGCATGATCATATAAAATTAATTGTTGGTGAGGCGGGTACCGGGTTGAGATTCATTGGGAGAGTCATTAGAAAATGTAGTCCATCAACAAAGGAGGTGGCTTGCAAAACACTCGTTCGACATATACTTGAGTATTGGTAATCAGTGTGGGATATGTACCAGGTCGGGTTGACAGAGCAGATAGAGAAGATCCAAAGAAGAGCGGTGTGTTTCGTCACAGGGTTATTTGGTAAGCGTCATAGCGTTACTCAGATGTATAGCAAACTCAAGTGGCAGACATTTCAAGAGAGGCGCTCTGCATCGCGGTGTAGCTTGCTGTCCAGTTTTCGAGAGGGTGCGTTTCTGGATGAGGTATCGATTATATTGCTTCCCCCTACTTATACCTCCCGAGGAGATCACGAATGTAAAATTAGAGAGATTCGAGGGCGCACGGAGGATTTCAGGCAGTCGTTCTTTCCGCAAACCATACGCGACTGGAACAGGAAAGGGAGGTAATGACAGTGGCACGTAAAGTGCCCTCCACCACACACCGTTGGGTGGCTTGTGGAGTATAAATGTAGATATAGATGTAGATGTAGAAGGCCTTTGGAAAAGTTATTAATTGGTTTTCTGCTAATGGACTTCCTCTCAACTTTGAAAAAACACAGTACATCCAATTTTCTCCTCAAAAAGTATAATTCCTTCAATAAACATAGCACATCAAAAGAAGTCAGTAGCCAGGGTAGAGCATACTATGTTTTTGGGTGTACATATAGATGGGAATCTTAAATGGAAAAGTCATATTTTGGATCTCCTAAAGCGACTAGGTTCAGCAACTTTTGCAATTAGACTAATTGCCAATTTTGAGGATGTAGAAATTAGTAAGCTAACATACTTTGCCGCGCGGGATTATCCGAGCGGTCTCAGACGCTGCAGTGATGGACTGTGCAGCTGACCCTGGAAGAGGTTCGAGTCCTCCCTCGGGCATGGGTGTGTGTGTTTGTCCTTAGGTTAAGTAGTGTGTAAGCTTAGGGACTGATGGCCTTAGCAGTCCCATAAGATGTCACACATTTGAACAATTGAACATACTTTGCGTACTTCCACTCTCTGATGTCATACAGAATAATATTCTGGGGCAACTCCACACTTAGGCAAAAGGTATTCACTTCTCAAAAAGAAAAAAAAGTAGTTAGAATAATGTGTGGGGTTCATAGTCGCACGTCTTGTAGGCATCTGCTTAAAAGGTTAGGAATTCTTACAACTGCTTCACAGTACATTTATTCAGTAATGAATTTTTTTATCAGCAACATGGACCCTTTTGAAATCAACAACGACATTCATGATTACAACACCAGAAAAAAGAAAGACTTACTCTATCCTTTACTTAACCTATCTTTGGCGCAGAAAGGGGTAAAATATGCTGCTATACAACTTTTTGATAAAATACCAGATGAAATAAAATGTCTGACAGACAGCAGTAATAGTTTCAAAAAGAAATTGAAATCATACCTCCTTGACAACTCCTTCTATACCATAGATGAATTCTTGAACATGAATAAATAAATCTGGAGATATAATATATGCCATTTAGGGGAATGGGATGGATAATAGAAATATTTAAGTATAAAACAATAATGTAAAAAAAAACTTGTTTCGTGTTCGCATTTCTTGTGCATTTGGCACGTTCCATAACGGTTTTCCGTGCTATTGGTCAATGGAACACGTAACTAACTAACTAACTAAGACTTTTATCAGTTTTTGTGCTTCAGAACGTTCAGTACGCTGGCTTCTTATTCTTGTCTCAGCTCACTAGCTCCGTCAGACGATTTGGCGGTCACTAGTCTTTTCTTATAGTCGCTGACATGTTTTAGATATTTAATTCGTCATTGCAAAGACACAGAGTGCGTTTTGTACAATATTTGTATGGAGTTTGAGATACTCCACCAGTTGCAATAAGCTAATGAAATCTACACTACTATATAAGGCAAGTGGTTGTTTAATGTTGTTACCAAAAATCTCGGAAAATCCTTGACTGATTTCCTTTAAATATTTACATGATGCATTCAGACGAACATAAGCTATTTACAGTTTTTGATGTTGCTGAGCAACAGTCATACAATAATTTTTAAATGAGCACACCGCCATTTGACTGTATTGTCGTTTATTTAATCGCGACTCCGGTTTCGGCCTTTTATACCATTTTCAAGTGGCCGAGTCTATGTCTTTAACATACATTGTAATTCTGAGCTTGATGTCCTGCAGTACATGTTAATGACATAAACTCTATCACTTGAAAATGGCATTAAATGTCGAAACCTGGGTCGTAATTAAATAGACAACAATACTGCCAAATGACGGTGTGTTCATTTTTTAAAAATAAGCTATATATATTTTATATAGGGAATGTACAAACATATATAGAATACATAAAGGGGAAATTTCATTGGCAGAAAACTGGAAAGGTTTCTGACTAATTAATTTCTGAGTTTTACAAGATTCACTTATAAAAATGCGGACGGACATCGGCTATATAATTTTTAATACACTACTGGCCATTAAAACTGCTACACCAAGAAGAAGTGCAGATGACAAACGGGTATTCATTGGACAAATATATTATACTAGAACTGACATGTGATTACATTTTCACGCAATTTGGGTGCAGATCCTGAGAAATCAGTCCCCAGACAACCACCTCTGGCCGTAATAACGGCCTTGATACGCCTGGGCATTGAATAAAACAGAGCTTGGATGGCGTGTACAGGTACAGCTGCCCATGGAGCTTCAAAACTATACCACAGTTCTTCAAGAGTAGTGACTGGCGTATTGTGACGAGCCAGTTGCTCGGCCACCATTGACAAGACGTTTTCAATTGGTGAGAGATCTGGAGAATGTGCTGGCCAGGGCAGCAGTCGAACATTTTCTGTATCCAGAAAGGCCCGTACAGGACCTGCAACATGCGGTCGTGCATTATCATGCTGAAATGTAGGGTTTCACAGGGATCTAATGAAGGGTGGAGCCAAGGGTCGTAACACATCTGAAATGTAACGTCCACTGTTCAAAGTGCCGTCAATGCGAACAAGAGGTGACCGAGACGTGTAACCAATGGCACCCCATACCATCACACCGGGTGATACGCCAGTATGGCGATCACAAATACACGCTTCTAACGTGCGTTCGCGGCGATGTCGCCAAACAGGGATGCGACCATCACGATGCTGTAAACAGAATCTGGATTCATCCGAAAAAAATGACATTTTGCCATTCGTGCACCCAGGTTCGTCGTTCAGTACACCATCGAAGGCGCTCCTGTCTGTGATGCAGCGTCAAGGGTAACCGCAGCCACGGTCTCCGAGCTGATAGTCCAAGCTGCTGCAAACGTCGTCGAACTGTTCGTGCAGATGATTGTTGTCTTGCAAACGTCACCATGTGTTGACTCAGGGATCGAGGCGTGGCTGCACGATCCGTTACAGCCATGCGGATAAGATGCCTGTCATCTCGACTGTTAGTTATACGAGGCCGTTGGGATCCATCACGGCGTTCCGTATTACCCTCCTGAACCCACCGATTCCATATTCTGCTAACAGTCATTGGATCTCGAGAAAAGCGAGCAGCAGTGTGGCGATACGATAAACCACAATCGAGATAGGCTACAATCCTACCTTTATCAAAGTCGGAAACGTGATGGTACTCATTTCTCCTCCTTACACGAGGAATCACAACAACGTTTCACCAGGCAACGCCGGTCAACTGCTGTTTGTGTATGAGAAATCGGTTGGAAACTTTCCTTATGTCAGCACGTTGTAGATGTCGCCACCGGTGCCAACCTTGTGTGAATGCTCTGAAAAGCTAATCATCTGCATATCACGGCATCTTCTTCCTGTCGGTTAAATTTCGTGTCTGTAACACGTCATCTTCGTGGTGTAGCAATTTTAAATGCCAGTAATGCATTTATTTTATGACATATACTAAGGATCAGATTTGCTCTCGCCTAAGGTGTTTGCTATCTGTACATAAATATATATTTAATATATAAAGAGAAAACTTAGTTACCAAAAATGTGGACAAGTTTTTGACCTGTTTACATCGAATTTTTATATGGCAGTCTAAAGAACTTTCGGAAAAATATAGCTTATGTCTTTTTTAAACAGCAATGCACAGGTTTTTTGTTGTTGCCAACTGCTAGAAAGAAAATGCTGTGTCGTACTCTACAGTGAAAATGACCAGTTTAAAGTGTGGTTTAAGTAAGACAGCAGAGCGTTTCAACCATTAGACAAATTCTTTCGTCTATATATACCTTTTGCCGTTAAATATATTATTAAACAAAAATTGTGTACCCAACAATGTGCTGTTGTGTTTTATTCCTCGAAGTCAGTTTTCACAAAAAACGGGGCAGTTTTATTTATAGGTTACCTGACTCTGATTAGAATACTGTTATGGTAACTTTAGTTTGCAGTAATAATAAAGAAGGCATAACATCAGAGACAGGAAGGAAGAGGAAGTGGGCAGAGGACGGCGTGGGAAGAAATGGACATATAGAGGTGGAGGGAGGGGATGGGTAGAGAGAGAGGGGCGGGAGGAGAAGAAGATGGACACTGAGGGGGTGCGGCAAGAGGTGTGGGGGGGGGGATGATGAAGAGATGTATAAAAAGAGGGGAGGAGGATATCGACTTAAAGAGGGGGAAGAAGGAGACTTGGACGTATATCCAATTCCGATACATACTTAGGAATTGCGAAAGCTGCCAGGCTCGTTAGCGAATCTATATGAGGAGCTGGAAATATCCAGACATTATCCAACATTTCACCAAATTCACTAAATTTCAGAGCACACTTTTTCAAGAGCTTCTTTAGTCTGCTATAGAATGTATAGCTCAGATGGCTCTGAGCACTATGGGACTTAACATCTGAGGTCATCAGTTCCCTAGAACTTAGAACTACTTAAACCTAACTAACCTAAGGACATCACACACATCCATGCCCGAGGCACGATTCAAACCTGCGACCGTAATAGTCTTGCGGTTCCGGACTGAAGGGCCTAGAACCGCTCGGCCATCGTGGCTGGCTATAGAATGTATAGTGATGTTATAACATACAGTACATTTATGAGATTAGAAATAAATTTAATATCAAATTTGGGGGGGGGGGGGCACTAAGTAGCCGAGGTACTTGCTACCGTGACATCTTCGAGGGAAAAATAAACATGACGCACGAAGCAAGGAAAATATGAGAAACACCTCTAAAGAGAGCATTCCAAACTGCTAGTACAAATCTATACTATCAAACATAGAGTTTAATTTCAGAAATAACTTTACGAAAATGTGCATCGGGAGTACTACACTGAATGGTAGTGGCCCACGGATTGCGAAAAACTGGAAAATGAGGGAAATGAATCGTTTGAGATGTGATGCTACGGAACGATGCTGGAAAATCATTGGATTCATGAGATAATAAATGAGGAGCTTCCCTGAGTAATCGGAAAACTGAGGAACGTACAGAAAACACTAACTAGAAGAAGGTACAGGATGGTAGAAAATTTGCTAGGGCATAACGGAATGACCTACGTAATGTTGTAGGCACACACAGAGATTGGAATACATCCGAAAAATAACTGACGGCGTTTGATGTAAGCGCTACTCTGAGGTGACGTTTGCGCTGGGGATGAAGTCCAAGTGGGCCGCATCAAATATCAGATACACAATTATTCCTCCTCGTCCCACACACAAAAAAATATTCTTAGTCCTACACAATTTATAATAAGTAATACACACACTGCCCAATCACACTAAAGTGACCACCTGTCAAAAGCCTCAATAATCACCTTTCGCAGCGCTGGCCACTGCCGTAAGTACAGGGATGTGGAGCCATGCAGACTCCAGCGCCGTGGCCACGTTTCATGGTTGAGGATCCATGGAGCGAGCAGGCTAACCGAGATGGTCCCAAAGATTCTCGATTGGGTCTAAATCCGGCGTGTTTGGTGGCCAGGGGAATACTTGAGCTCTTTGAAACACACATGTACACTGTGGGCTGTGTGGCTCGTTTTAATGTTCTGTTGGCAGATGTCATAGTGCTGAGGATGATCCATAGTGTCAACCAATTTAAATTCAAAGAACAGAGTGCAACAACCGACAAGAGGTGCACAAGTCACACACAATCCTAAAAACAGATTGCACCTTATATATAAACAGTTAACAGCATCTCCATGTTCAATAAGAGCTTAAAACTAGGTACCTCTTCAAGGGACCTACGCCTTCCGTTAAGAGGCAGCGCACAGTCTGTATGGAAGGATCTTAATTGTGGTCCCTCTCTTTTGAGCCCAACCCGACGGATACCTATGGTAGATCGGGGAAAACCACCGCTCAGGTTGTGTTGGTGGCGGGGCCGGAAGGTGCTAACTGCCACACCACGTATCATTGTAAGTCTCATTGGCTCAGTGTGAACTGTTTGTACAACCAACCTACACAGCCTATACCTCAACCTCCACTATACTAAGAACTTCTCATCTGAAGCTTAAAGTTGGGCACCTCTTCAAGGGACCTACGCCCACATGGTAAGAGGCGGCGCACGTCCTGGATGGAAGGATCTTAATTGTGGTTCCTCTCTTTTGAGCCCAACCCGACGGATACCTATGGTAGATCGGGGAAAACCACCGTTCAGGTCGTGTTGTCGGCGGGGCCGGGAGGTGATTGCGCCTGGTACTCTACTAGGAGCCTTGTAGGCTCAACACAAACCGTTAGCGTCATTACCTTATTACTTTTACTACGAGTACCCTTTCATTAGCAACTTTGAGCCAAGCACAAAATCAGTTACCTCTCTATTGTATATCGTAAATAGTTTAGTAGGCTGGACATGGAGGTCTTAGTCTCAGTTTCTAGCTTTAACGTACCCTAATCTCTTCTAGTTAAGGTAGTTTTTAGGATGGTAGATGTTAAAGGCATGGTGAGCAACGGCCAGCGGCTTGAGGTTCATTCCAAGACCCGGGCCGCCGCCCACAACCAGGTGACGGGCAATATTATACCTATAACTTCTCTATTCAGTTCTCTTCCTTCCTTCTTTCTAAATATTTAATTTCGTTTTGTTTATTAATATCTTACTTGATTTTGTATTAGTTATACGTTTTTCTAATGCTGCACAAAAAAAAGATATCAAATGGATGTAAACAAATAGAGCCCGCCTCCACGTGGCGGGACACGGGCAACGGTGTGAGTGGGGACGGGAGCCGGTGTGGTGTTACTTTCAGTCACTGCGGACCCCGGACCCAGTCACAGCGGCTAAGTGGCAAGATACGACCCACCATAAGAAATTAAACGGTGGGTCATAAAATATAAGCAGCTAGTGAAAAAAAAAAGAAAAAAAAAGTGCTGAGGAACCATGAACTGCACGTAGGGGTGAACATCGTCCTCAAGCATAGATGCATACTTGTGTTCACCCACTATGGCTTCCAGAATGACGAGATCACACAGGGAACACCACGAAAACTTTCCCCAGGCTATAATGATCCGTCCTACTTGCAGTGTGTTCCCTTACAGCCGTTTCGTGCCGTGAACGCCAAGGCCATTTCTCCGATGGAGCATCAGACGTGATCCATCTGCAAAGGCCACACGTCGCCACTCGGTGGATTGTCCAGTTCCCTTATTGGAGAGAAAATTCAAGCCTTCTAGGCCGACGAACAGCAGTCAGCGTGAGTGGATGACCCAGGCGACTGCTGCCGAGGTCCACGCGCAGCAACCTTCGCTGAACGATGGTTTGCGAGACACTGTTGACAGCAGCTGCCTCGGCGTCGGTTCTGGATAGCGCCAGTTTCCCATGCACGGTATACTTCAACCACTGTGGCGTGCGAACCATTTACAAACTTGATCGTTTCGGAAATTCATCGACTCTCGGCCGAAAGCAAATGACCATGCCGTTTTGGACGTCAAATTAAACGCCGTGTTTCCGTATTATCACCACAAGTGCACTGTTTTGTACGTCCCTCCCCGACACGCTTTACATGGCCTCTGCTGCTAGTGGTAGGTCTACAATCTTCCATTTGCCAGCAGTGATTTTACGTTGACGTCGAACACAGGCCGTGGTCGCATCAATGTGACTGGACTGTGTGCAAACTGGATGACATTCCTTCAGTCTTGTTATGTCCGACTGCAATTTTCAGAATTCACTCTAGGAGTCATTACCACTCGGACAAGAACTGTAGCCGCGCAGGGTAGTCGTGCCTTGCCACGGTTCGCACGCCTCCCCCTGTCGGAGGTCCGAGTCCGCCCTCGGGCACGGGTGTATGTGGTGTCTTAGCGTGAGTTAGTTCTAGTTAGATTAAGTAGTGTGTAAAGCCGTCCGCACACGGGTCGTGTTGTCGAACGTCAACGTTGACCGTGCTAAGTTCAACGTGCTGCTGAACGCTCAGAAATGATATGACCTGTGCATACGATACGTGGGCCCTTGTAACCTCCCCCTCACTTATCGACCTTAATGACAGTGAAAAATTAAACCGCGTGTACCTAATGAAAATTTGGGAAAAGCAATCGTCACCGAAGTTAATCTGTCGGTAAAGAGCGAGGAAAGGGTTACATCTAAATGAAAGGAAAAATGCTAATGAAACTGGTGGAAATTAATTTTGAAAAGGGGTAAAGTTAATAAAGAAAGTAAATGTGCGGCCGTTACGTTAACAATTAACTAGCGGTAATTAGATATTTGAGATTTGGGGAAAATTACGGTCGCCAGTCCTAAGGAAAATTACTATAGTAACTGAAAAAGAAAGGTTATTACACATATAATTAGCACTAGAAGCGTGGCAACTGAAGGTTGACACGTGTAGTGTGAAAACTGAAAGTTTGTCAGAAGTAATAAATTTTGCTACACTCTGACTTAATTTAGCAAAAGAATCGAAAGTTAATTTAGTGACTGAAGTTAATAGTGATCGTTCTTTCTGAAGCACATCGAAATTCAATAAAACACGGTTAGTCTTGGACTACCTCAACAATCATTTCAAGAGCTACTTGAATCTACGCAATTTAGAAATAAGAGATTTAACTTTGAACTTGAATTAAATGATTCTGAACAATTAACAATATTAAAATTTAGTACGTACCAAGCTGAGCTGCAGTCACAGATAAGCTAAAATACGGTAACAAAACTCTCACCCTTAATTTGTGCTTGTGTAATCTAAATATTGTAGCCAGCTATGAATACCTTAACTGAACTTTGAAATTAAAGCAGTGAAATCGAATGATATTGCTTTAATGCTGGCGTTTGAATTTCAACGACACTCGGGTTCATTTCGGAAAAGGAAGGGATCCTGCTTGGCAATGTAATTGTGACAATGAGCAACAAACGTTCATGCTAAGTTGCTGTAATTTTGTGATGCAACAATTTTAAAAGTTTGAGAAGCTGAGGTCTGCCGTACAGTTCTAAAACTTTACGTGCTTCCAGGCTTCCATGTTGGTTGATTGAAGGTTTGAAGCCGTCGATCGAGGAGGTGGCGACAGTCACTCATTGTCGGCCGTCGCTGTTGCAGAAGCTGGATGTTGGCGCGCCTTCTTCTCGACACGGTCACCAGACGAAACGGGCTCTTGATGTGCGCCAGCTAATGCTTCCCGTCCGCGACACCGTGCCAGAAACTATCATAGCAAGTCGAGCGCAATTACATGCTGCCAAACCCCGAAAGCGCGGCAACTCGCGGGAGCGTCACACAACACACCTGCTCCACTGCCCCACCCCAGCCAGACTCCCCCTCTGCCCGCGCTCCACGAGACAGAGTTAACACTACCAAAGATCCTAAACACTTTGGTTCTCCACACGATCTATCGATGTATTCGTTCTATAGCATAGTTTTCCCTAGGCCAGACCCAGCGTATAAATACAAATAATATTCATAAAACAAACCAGTATAAATGCATATATATATATACAAAACACACAGAAATGTCATATCTTGAGGTAACAAAACAAGGAAAAAAATTGTAGTACAATAGATGGAAATAGAAGGATACGCATTTCCGGCGTTACACCCTAACGTGGTATACGCGATCACAACGCACTCCAACGGCAGTTGCCGGATGTTTCTAGTTCGTAAATCACACTGTTTGCTAAATGGGAGCGCGTAAAGTTCCCCCGTTGCTCTATTAAAACGCACATTTTCCTACATCGTCCACGAAAAGGAAAGTACCATGTCCAATCAATAAGGACACAGGCTTATAAAAGTTCCATTACAAACAGCGCGATACAAATTTTCAATACATCTCCACATAAGATAAACACTGTCTCATCATTCCCACATTTTAGTAAAACCCCAAGGTCAGCCTTACTTGATCACTGCTCCTACCCAGTAGCAGAATCTTTGCAACATGTGAATTACGAACCGTAAAAGAAAAAGGAGCAAAATATCTTTATACAAGTAGCGGAAGCTGTCCAATACAATAGATTAAGCCAATCGAACAAAGTCACCCCTCAAAAAAAGGTGAACTTATATTTACATAACAAAATATTATAGTATATACTTATATTAAACAAATAATAAAGGATCAGAACATAATAAAAACGCAAATGTTAGGAAAACAATTTGAAAGTGTAGAGTCGCTAACCACTGTCCAAACATACTACTACATACGGATCAGTGAGGCTACTCACTTCGCTAAACCAACAATACACTATCGACACGCAGTCATAGCATGTTACCCCTTGCTGAAAACTTTAATCGTAGATATGTTAATAATTGAAATTTAATTATAACAAATTGTACCAAGAGCAATGCGTTTTGGGTGGATCTTCAGTGTGTCGCTGTCTTCAAATAGCATACTCTCATAACACGCAAGTTACAATAATTCTTTTGCCACGAATATGATGTTTCTCATTATTTTATTGGAACAAACCACACAGTTAACAACGGGTTTTCCCGTCATTCTCAATTAGCTGGTGCCCAGAAACGGCATACATACGTATAGGCTTGAAATGAATGCCAATGTGGCGGCTCACAACTCAGTACTGAAGGGAGACGGCGCGCGTGTGACGTAGGTGGCGCTGTGCCACCTCATCGGTCAACGCTCAGACGCACGCTCAGAATATGTGACATGCTAGACCACGCTTTGACGTCAGAAATTCGGCACGCTCAACGCTCAACGTTCGGTTGCACGGCCCGTGTGCCGATGGCTTAAGCCTAGAGGCCTACGACCTCAGCAATTTGGTCCCACAGGAACTTACCACAAATTTCCAAAATTTTCCATGAACTGTTCCCAATGCAAACATATTTCAATCACTGATAAGCTTTTTCACTATAAACTTCCTGGCAGATTAAAACTGTGTGCCCGACCGAGACTCGAACTCGGGAGCTTTGCCTTTCGCGGGCAAGTGCCCGCGAAAGGCAAAGGTCCCGTGTTCGAGTCTCGGTCGGGCACACAATTTTAATCTGCCAGGAAGTTTCATATCAGCGCACACTCCGCTGCAGAGTGAAAATCTCATTCTGGAAACACTTTTTCACTATATTTTGTACATCAGTTCCTCGACTGAATTAACATGTCAAGAATTGTGGTAGCCATTTAAATGATTTTATGTGAGCATTTGTACAACATTAGCTATGATCTGATGTAAGTAGCTCTCTAACAACATAACTCTCGTTACTATAAGTCAGCCTTGGTCACAATTAGTAATCCCGGGTTCAAATGGCTCTGAGTACTATGGGACTTAACATCGGTGGTCAGAAGTCCCCTAGAACTTAGAACTACTTAAACCTAACTAACGTAAGGACATCACACACATCCATGCCCGAGGCAGGATTCGAACCTGCGACCGTAGCAGTCGCGCGGTTCCGGACTGTGCGCCTAGAACCGCTAGACCACCGCGCCCGGCATAATCCCGGGTATTTTTGTGTGATTTGCAGTGGTAAACGTGCACCACTTTGCGTAACTGAGTCAAAATTTTCCATCGTACTGCAAACGTATCAAAACTGACCCCTGAAAATAATAAACACCTTACGGCGTATGGTGGAAGGCACTTTATGTATCGCTTACTCCATTTTGGTGTTCTAGTCACGAACGTTTGGCAGGGAGAACGATTATTGGTAAGTGTCTTAAACTTCAACGTCTCTAATCTTACCTCAGTGGTCTTTTCGCGAGGTATACATATGACAAGGTAATATACCAATTGTTTCTTCTAGCAACGCTCCCAACCCTGAGTTTTAAGGGTAAACCACTCCGTGATACACACCATATCTCTCGTAGCGTCTACCACAAGAGCTGGATGAGCATGTTCGTGATGTTTTCGTACTTACTAACGATTCTGAGTAAAAACGCGCTGCTCTTCCTTGGCTCTCCTTTGTGTCCTCTATCAGTCCTGTTTGGTAAGGGTCCCATTCTGACGAGCAGTACTCAGGCGTCGGTTGAACCAGGGTTTTATAAGCTACTTCTTTCGTGTGTGGACTACACTTCCTGAGGATTCTCCAATGAATCTCGGTCTGGCACGTGCTTTTACTACCATTAGTTTCGTGTGCCCGTTCCACTTTGAACCTCCCTATACGCATACTCCCAGCTCCCTCTCTCTGGTCTAATGTGCGCCGTACCATGCGGCCACAGTTACAGCATGTGTTCGAAATGGTTTCCATGTCCCTCAGTGCCTGCGTGTAGCCGCCGTATGATGTTCTGTCCCACTTGTTCACAGTGGCCAGGCTGCATCCGTACAGTGTCGAAGGCAGCATGTACAGCAGATCCGGTGTCTCCACATTTGGAATAGGCTCTGCGTACACGATACTTCTGAGATGGCCTCATAACCAGAAATCGCACAGGTTAAGATCCGGTTAACGAGCAGGCCGTGCAACTGGATCCCCTCGTCCGATCCATCGACCACGGAAGAAGCGGTAGAGATGCGCCCGAACGTTAACGGCGAAGTGGGCTGGAGCACCATCATGTAGAGCCAAATAACCCTTAGAATCATCAGTGGCACTTCTTCCAGCAGGGGAAGTAAAGCCGGAAATGCATATCCTCCTATTTCCATCTATTGTACTATAAATTTGTTTTCCTTATTTTTGTTACCTGAATATATAACATTTCTGTGTCTATATAATATATATATATATATATATATATATATATATATATATATATATATATATATATATAAGCATTTATGTCGATGTATAATTGGTTTGTTTCGTAAATATTATTTGTATTTTTACGCTGGGTCTTGCCTAGGGAAAACTGCTATCGAACGATTACATCGATAGGTCGTGTGAAGAATCAAAGTGTGTAGGATCTTTGGTAGTGTTAACTCTGCCGCGTGGAGCGCGGGCAGAGAGAGTCTGGCTGGAGTAGCGAGTGGAGCAGGTGTGTTGTGTGAAGCTCCCGCGAGTTGCCGCGCTTTCGGGGTTTGGCAGCATGTAATTGCGCTCGACTTGCGATGATAGTTTCTGACATGGTGTCGCGGACGGGAAGCATTAGCTGGCGCACATCAAGAGCCCGTTTCGTCTGGTGACCGTGTCGAGAAGAAGGCGCGCCAACATCCAGCTTCTGCAACAGCGACGGCCGTCAATGAGTGACTGTCGCCAACTCCTCGATCGACGGCTTCAAACCTTCAATCAACCAACAAGGAAGACTGGAAGCACATAAAGTTTTAGAACTGTATGGCAGACCTCAGCTTTTCAAACTCTTAAAACTGTTACATCACAAAATTACAGCAACTTAGCATGAACCTTTGTTGCTCATTGTCCCAATTGCATTGCCAAGCAGGGTCCCTTCCTTTTCCCGAAGTGAACCTGAGTGTCGTTGAAATTCAAACGCCCGCCACATTCGATTTCACTGCTTTAATTTCAAAGTTCAGTTAAGGTATGCATAGCTGGCTACAATATTCATATTACACAAGCACAAATTAAGAGTGCGAGTTTTGTTACCGTATTTTAGCTTACCTGTGACTGCAGCTCAGCTTGGTACGTACTAAATTTTAATATTGTTAATTGTTCAGAATCATTTAATTCAAGTTCAAAGTTAAATCCCTTATTTCTAAATAGCGTACATTCAAGTAGCTTTTGAAATGATTGTTGAGGTAGCCCAAGACTAACCGTATTTTACTGAATTTCGATGTGCTTCAGAAAGAAAGCTCACTATTAACTTCAGTCACTAAATTAGCTTTCGATTTTCCTGTTTTATTAATGCTTTTGCTAAATTAAGTCAGAGTGTAGCGAAATTTATTACTTCTGACAAACTTTCAGTTTTCACACTGCACGTGTCAACCTTCAGTTGCCACGCTTCTAGTGCTAATTATATGTGTAATAACCTTTCTTTTTCAGTTACTATAGTAATTGTCCTTAGGACTGGCGACCGTAATTTCCCCCAAATCTCAAATATCTAATTACCGCTAGTTAATTGTTAACGTAAGGGCCGCACATTTACATTCTTTATTAACTTTACCCCTTTCCAAAATTAATTTCCACCAGTTTCATTTGCATTTTTCCTTTCATTTAGATGTAACCCTTTCCTCCCTCTTTACCGACAGATTAACTTCGGTGACGATTGCTTTTCCGAAATTTCCATTAGGTACACGCGGTTTAATTTTTCACTGTCATTAAGGACGGTAAGTGAGGGGGAGGTTACAGGGAGACAAAGTCATCAGCAAGAAATTCCAATAGTTACGGCCTGTTAGGCGACGTGGAATGAAACCTGGTTCCAAAATGCGGTCGCCAATTATCGCGGTCCACAAATTCCGGTTGCACCGATGCTGATGATTCGCTGTGACCATACCATGGGCGTTCCGCATATTACCCCACAGATGACTGTTATGAAAGTTGAAAATACCACACCAGGTAAAGTAAAAGTGACCTCATCTGTGAATAGGACGGATGACACAAAACCCGAAATGAAGAGAAGTGAATTGGACACAATATTATCATTGACAATGGCAGGAGATGGCGCTAGGGCATGTCGTATGACGAATAGCGTCATCCTCTAGGAGAAAACCATGCATACTTAACTGTGGCTGCATGGTACAGCGAGTATTAGACCGCAGTCTCTGCATCAAAGTATGACTGAATGAACGGTCTCTAGCAGTGAATCCATGCATTTACGGACGTAAGTTCATTGCACATTTTTTGTTCCGTATCCTTTCGTGGATCAATCCCTAGAGTTTGCACATGGTGGAAAAAAATCATCCTGGATTGTTGGAAGTTAGACTCCGCAAAGGAATTCTTTCACTTTTATCAGAAATAAATCCCGCTGAAAATTTTAGAAAGTATCCGCTCGAACGCAGACATCTACTTCCGCTCTATCATTTGAGCACGTGTCGCAGAATGTGGCAAAGAGAGTACCTAAGAAAGACTGAACACGGCAATGAATTTTACTAAATCATATCCTCATGGTTACAGCTAAGGTGAAATTACGTTCTGGGAAGTCTGTCGCTTCATCCTCAGGTACACGTTGGTGGAACTATTTTTTTTTTCCTGCCTCAAAATGACATGCTTGAACGACGAAACTTGTCTATTTTACTAAGGCTCTCCGCAGTGAACAAGTAAATTCCATATGAAATTTTGTTACGGAGCACTTGTTACTGACAGCTGGTCGCACAGTAAACGTATTTTCCGTTAAAAAACCGTTTTAAAAGAATCAAATAATGTTGGAGACAGTCGGAAGGTAGCGGGAAACAAAGAAATGGGTCACAAGACCACTGGAGCAGACGAGGTAAATATATTTGTAATGAAAATAAAATTGAGATGACCGGAGTCTGTCGACAGCGAAGTATTTAGCAGTATCTATGTATATTGTGACTCTGTAAGCCACTGTGTAGTGCATGGAGGAAGATACTTCCCACTGTTACACTTCCATTCCATTCGCGTACGGAGACTGGGAAGAGAGATTGCTTAAAGACATATGTGCGCAAGGAAATCAGTGCAACCTTCTCTTCCCGATCAATATGGGAGTCTTAAATAGTGTCTAATGCTTTCCTAAATTCATTACTTTAATTTGGTTCTCCAAATGTCGTAAATAGGCTTTCACGGAATAGATGGTGTGTGTTTTCTAGAGTTTGCCAAGTTAAATTTTTCAGCATATCCGTGATTCTCAAACATTAGTGAAACAAAGCTATGAAGATTCGTGCTTCCTTCTTCGTTCAACACCCCCTGTCAGTCCTGTTTTGTACAGCTCCCACGCAGTTGAGAAGTTTTCTAGGGTGGACTACACAGTGTTTTGTAAGCAATTTCTTTTGTAGAATGATTGCATTTTGGTAGTATGTTACCACTGAACCGAAGTCTGCCTCCTATATAATCGTTCCGTTTCATGTCCGTACAAATTGGTGCATTCTGATATTTGTATGAGTTCAAATACCTCCCCGATTGCACTCATTGACAATGTAATTATAGAACGCCAGGAGGTCTTTTCGTTTTATTAAGTTCACGACTTCACAGTTTTCAGCATTTAAACCAACTTACCAACCTTTGCACAACTTTGAAATCTTATCAGAATCTTGTCTAATGTTTCGAAGCTTTTTTTCATAAAATACTCATTATTTTTGGGGGTAATTCTTCTGATTCAAAAAGGGTATTTTTGGCTCAAAAACGGGCTGTTCGAGCTATATGTGGCGTAAGTTCGAGAACCTCTTGTCGACCCCTATTCAAAAATCTGGGAATTCTGACATTGCCCTCACATTATATATTTTCTTTAATGTCGTTTGTTGTTAGCAATATTAGCCTATTCCCAAGAGTTAGCAGCTTTCACTCAGTTAATACTAGGCAGAAATCAAATCTGCATGTAGAATGCACTTCCTTGACTCTTGTGCAGAAAGGAGTGCAGTATTCTGCTGCATCCATTTTCAATAAGCTACCACAAGAACTCAAAAATATTAGCAGTAGCCCAAACTCTTTTAAGTCTAAATTGAAGAGTTTCCTCATGGCTCACTCCTTCTATTCTGTCAAGGAGCTCCTGGAAGAGCTAAAAAATGAAGCAAATTCCAGTGTTACATTGTTGATTGTCTTCATTTAAACTTACGACTTGTCACCTGAATATGTTTTTTTTTATATTTAATTTTATCTGTTTCTAATGTCGTGTTATAATTTCATGTATTGACTCGTTCCATGGCCGTGGAAACTTCTCCTTAATTTGGTCCCACGGAACAATAAATAAATAAATAAATAAATAAAAATTATAGTTTTGTGCATCATGTATGAAATATCTGAGGCTATTAACAACACTCATTTGAATGCAAGGTGTCTGTTCTTACGCAAGAACAGACACTGCGCAGACACGCATCTGTGAAAAATCGTGTGTAAATTGAAGAGGGATCACTGCTATCAGCTGCAGTGGGACATTTAGCGCAATCAGCGGCGTTGGGCGGAAACGTTTACCGCACAGGGATTCGAAACCGGGTCCCTCTGCTTACTAGGAAGGTACGGTAACCACTGCGCCATCAGGGACACAGCATTATCGCAGCTGTATTTACAACACTGACTGAGAATTACGAAATTGACAGTCCTTCTGTCATGGAACACACAATTAATGACATATAGAAGATATCTCTTCGTCCACATCATCAACACAAGGCGGAAAGGAATGCTTACTTCAAATGTGTATTGGGAACAGCTGTTTGCTTTTATTAAACTGTCGCAGGAGGCCAGCTCACAGCAGTTCGAGATGGATGGATAAATCTGAAAGGTAAGTGTATAATATAAGAATAGAATTTCAACTTTTGCATATTGTCGTGTATGACTGTTTCCTTATACATTTCCCTCCACATCGACCACATTTTTCTGAAACTGAAGTTCCATTCCCACACTATACAAACGGTGCCGTCTCGGGTCCTGTTACGTGACAGATTCATCGCCATTCTCATTAAACTAAAAATATACAAGCACACGGCATTTACGATTTGAATACATGAGTAACGCATGTGTAGTATCTGCAGGAAAAATATATTTTGATTTCTTACACGATTTTTAACTACCGCTGTACTGCACACATGTCGATAATGTAGTGCCTCAGTGAGCACAAAGCAGGATATAGGACTTGAAACAGGTTCTTGTTATGGTCATGCATGCCAGGCGCAATTGTCTAAGGAAGCTGTAGACGGCTGCCAAATGGCGTTCGCGATGCGGATGTAGCGTTCGACGGCCAAGGTCGGCCGACGCAGTTATTTATGCGCTTCCACGAGCCAACCCAGCCGCCTTTTGTCCCGAAGCCTTAGGCGGTAGTTGAGGCACGCAGCAATGGACGCTGGCATAAGCAAATGAAACTCTCAACGAAGTTTATGATTGGTCAATAAGTAATGAAGTGACATTGAACGTAAAGAAAACTAACGCCATGAATTTCAGTATGAAGAGGAAAAATGAGAATGTTAAATTAAATGTAAATGGCACCTCTATAGACTGCGTAACAAATGCAAAATTTCTAGTAATGAATATTGATTCTCAGTTGGAGTGGTGTGAACACACAAAGGTACTTGCAAACAGAGTGTCATCAGCATGTTATGCCCTTAGAATCCAATCATCAGTGTGTAACATGCAGCGTCTTTTAGTTACATATTATTCACATGTACACTCAATTCTTAGCTATGGAATTCTTTTTTAGATAACACATGCACAAAATATGAACACAATTTCCAAACTCCAGAAAAGAGCCATAAGAATAATAACTAAAAATACTAGTTGAGCTCATTGTAAGGATCTGTACAGAATAGTGGGGATTTTAACTGTTCCATGTGAATACATATACCACTCGGTTGTACAGATAAAAAATAACATTGGTAATTGCTGCACAAACAGCTCTGTCCATGACTATGCAACAGGAGATAGACTCAACTCACATTTACTAATAAAAAATAAACAAACAACTCAAAACAGCATTTTCTACAAAGGAATGAAACTGTACAATAAATTACCAAAAGAGATTAAAGAAATTTCCAAAATACACTTATTTAAAAAGGCAGCTAAAAAGTACCTGTTATGCAATACATTTTATACATTGAAGGATTACTTAGTTAAAACAGAGCAGGGGGTTGATAAAAAATGTTATACAAACAAATAATAATGATTATATAATATCCAACATTCCACATAATACTTTCACTCCTCCTCTTTCTGAGCTCAACATCTCACTCTTTACGGAGGGACGCTGACTCAGTTTTTCAGGATAGCAAATGGGAAGTTGCGGTACAGAAAATGGCCCAGAGATCACCAGTGTGCGTGTGCGTGTGTGTGTGTGTGTGTGTGTGTGTGTGTGTGTGTGTGTGCACGCGCGTAGTGAGTGAAGTGATATGAAACAATGTGTGCATATCGTGTGCATATCGTGTGCAGTAACTGATAGTGAGATATGAGTCAACAATGTGGCATTACATTATTTGATAAGTTATTTGTAAAAAAAAAAGTATTGTATACCAGGATTTCTAATGATTGTCTCTAACTAGAAGTCTATAATATATGTGAATACGAATTAGGTTATTTTAAATTGATCTAAATTTGTAAATACTTTGACATGTCCTATATCCTTGTAAAAAGATATCTGCGGATGAATAAAGCTACCACTACTACTAGTAGTAGTTCATACGAGGCAGGAAGAGATGGAGTAACGTGCTTTACATTAAGTGGCAGAATACTCGTTTAGCTTTGTCTGGCGATAAGTTTCCCTCACAATGGAAATGTTTTACATACTCGGTACTCCGTAGCCGGGAGGAAGCATATGCTATTTACAGCGCATCTTCATTTTCGAAAGGTTTCAAATACACTCCTGGAAATGGAAAAAAGAACACATTGACACCGGTCTGTCAGACCCACCATACTTGCTCCGGACACTGCGAGAGGGCTGTACAAGCAATGATCACACGCACGGCACAGCGGACACACCAGGAACCGCGGTGTTGGCCGTCGAATGGCGCTAGCTGCGCAGCATTTGTGCACCGCCGCCGTCAGTGTCAGCCAGTTTGCCGTGGCATACGGAGCTCCATCGCAGTCTTTAACACTGGTAGCATGCCGCGACAGCGTGGACGTGAACCGTATGTGCAGTTGACGGACTTTGAGCGAGGGCGTATAGTGGGCATGCGGGAGGCCGGGTGGACGTACCGCCGAATTGCTCAACACGTGGGGCGTGAGGTCTCCACAGTACATCGATGTTGTCGCCAGTGGTCGGCGGAACGTGCACGTGCCCGTCGACCTGGGACCGGACCGCAGCGGCGCACGGATGCACGCCAAGACCGTAGGATCCTACGCAGTGCCATAGGGGACCACACCGCCACTTCCCAGAAAATTAGGGACACTGTTGCTCCTGGGGTATCGGCGAGGACCATTCGCAACCGTCTCCATGAAGCTGGGCTACGGTCCCGCACACCGTTAGGCCGTCTTCCGCTCACGCCCCAACATCGTGGTGTCGCGACAGGCGTGAATGGAGGGACGAATGGAGACGTGTCGTCTTCAGCGATGAGAGTCGCTTCTGCCTTGGTGCCAATGATGGTCGTATGCGTGTTTGGCGCCGTGCAGGTGAGCGCCACAATCAGGACTGCATACGACCGAGGCATACAGGGCCAACACCCGGCATCATGGTGTGGGGAGCGATCTCCTACACTGGCCGTACACCACTGGTGATCGTCGAGGGGACACTGAATAGTGCACGGTACATCCAAACCGTCATCGAACCCATCGTTCTACCATTCCTAGACCGGCAAGGGAATTTGCTGTTCCAACAGGACAATGCACGTCCGCATGTATCCCGTGCAACCCAACGTGCTCTAGAATGTGTAAGTCAACTACACTGGCCAGCAAGATCTCCGGATCTGTCCCCCATTGAGCATGTTTGGGACTGGATGAAGCGTCGTCTCACGCGGTCTGCACGTCCAGCACGAACGCTGGTCCAACTGAGGCGCCAGGTGGAAATGGCATGGCAAGCCGTTCCACAGGACTACATCCAGCATCTCTACGATCGTCTCCATGGGAGAATAGCAGCCTGCATTGCTGCGAAAGGTGGATATACACTGTACTAGTGCCGACATTGTGCATGCTCTGTTGCCTGTGACTATGTGCCTGTGGTTCTGTCAGTGTGATCATGTGATGTATCTGAGACCCCAGGAATGAGTCAATAAAGTTTCCCCTTCCTGCGACAATGGATTCACGGTGTTCTTATTTCAATTTCCAGGAGTGTAATTTCCGTTATGTCAAACCTGAGTGTCTCCTGGCCTATTGATGTTCAAGTAAGAGGAATGAAGTCTTGTAACGTCCTCATAGACCGTCGATATTTCGACAGGTGATCGTCTGGCGATTTTCAGGGCACTAGTGAAAGAAAAGATGGTTTTGCATCTTGGTTAATACACGCTAACACATAAAACATTCACCATGAAAGAATTATCAGAATGGGAAAGAAATCGGTATATGTGATGTACATTGTGGTGTCACAAGGCTTGGGCCTATCCCACCCCTCGTTAAATCGAACAAGATTTATACGAATAATTGTAAGAAAAGTTACTATTATTATGTTCTTTAAGTTTGTTTTTGGGAAGAAAGTTTATTTATGTTGCAGATAACGTGGAAGACGTCGCCCAAAGATCACCACGAAAGTTCGACGTAGCGGCAAGTGGGTGAGGAATAAAACGAATGCTGCAAACTGCCGCGAGCCATGGAAGAGGCTGGGCCACGAGGGCGTCGAGCTTCCTGGGTCGTTGTCGGACGACGTCAAAGGAAGAGAGATTCTGCTTTCTTATTGTAAACAGATCGAACGTGTCTTGAAAGGTTCATGTAAAACGTATAGGCGGGTGATACATTAGGTAGGACCCGATGCCTGTAATACTTCCACAGTTATTAAACGGCAAAACCAATACTTCATCATTTATATAGATAAAAAATTAGTAAAGATATAGGAAAGGAAGAGTTGCGGCGTCAGAACGAAAAGTGATACATCGCTCAGCGACGAAGAAGGACGTGAACAGCGGGCGTTACGTGGTGAAAACAAATCAACTGATAAAATAGTAAGTCTGTAATTAAGCATAAAGCCATGCAACACTGCAACATGTACAGACAAACAAATGATTGCAGTTTCAGAAAAAAATTGGATGATTTATTCAAGAGAATGAGCTTCACAAATTCAGCAAGTCAGTAATGGGTCGGTCGATCTCTGGCCCTTATGCAAAGAGTATTTCAGCTTGGCACTAAATGAAAGAGTTTTTGTACGTCCTCTTGAGGGATACCGTGCCAACCACTGTCCATTGGCGCGTTAGATTGTCAGAATCCCGAGATAGCTGGACAGGCCCTGTCTATAATGTTCCAGATGTTGTCAGCTGGAGACAGAGCTGGCATCCTTACTGGCCAAGGTAGGGCTTCGCAAGAACGAACACGAGCAGTAGAAATGTTCGCCCTGTGCGAGTGGAAATTATCTTAAATGAAAAGTAGGCCCAGGATGACTTGCCATGGAGAACAGCCTAACGGGATGTAGAATATCGTCGATTAACCGCTATGCTGCAAGGATTCCACGGAAGACTACCAAAGGCTCCATTATGAAAGGAAACAGCACCCCAGGTCACCACCCGTGGTTGTCTGGTCGTGTGGCGGCGACAGTCAGGCTACTACCCTACCGCTGTCTGGGGCATCGCCAGACTGAAGTAGAATTGTCTTCACGTGATTTCCAAACCCTGCCTGGACCAGAAAGTTCGTCGGATCTCTCCCAACTGAGAATGTTTGGAGCATTATGGACAGGACACTCCAGCTACGCACCAATTGGAGTCTGCACGATATGCGCCATGAGGTCATCCAACAACTCCATCAGTCAATGCTAAGCCGAATAACTGCTTGCATAAGGGCCAGAGGTAGACCAACACGTTACAGACTTGCTGAATTTGTTTGAAGGTCCTTCTCTTGAATAAATCATTAATTTATTTCTGAAACTTTAATAATTTGTTTATCTGTACATGTACATCACACGTACCGATATGAAAGATAATGATTACTATAAATATTTTTTGTCATAATAATGAGTTACGTATTATTTTCAATTAACAGACTCCACATAAGTGAAACAGTTAAAAAAAACACACAAAAAAACATGAATTTCAAACTTGAAATAACCGTCTGAAATATAAAGAAAACTAAGTGACACAGATAATCATAATAATAATGAACGTTTCGATATGTTCATTAGAGATGTTGAAAATACTCCGACAACCCACTGTGTAAAGCCTATTTTCCTGAAATGGTATTTCAGAAACCAGCTTTATATACATGTATGGATCTAGCATGAAATGTTCTTTAATTTACGTTGTAACAAAGGTTCTAATCTTTCAAAATTAATTAATTATTGTGGGGTAGTTTCCAAAACTTCTTATTATTATAGAAGTTGGTTACACAGTTTTTAAGAACGATAATTACATTTTAACTTTTGTATGAGGCTCATTTGTTACTTATCTTGATTTCAACTTGCCACACTTCACACATCAACCACAGGAGGAAAAGGAACTTAAGGTGGAGATCAAACGACTGCCTGAACAGCTCTCAGAACGCCAACTCCAGGTAACATTAAGTCAGGAATGATTCCCCCACGCCAGGGTACATAAGTATAAAACCAGAGAAGATCAAGTCAGTACTGAATTAGTTAGGCTGCCCACGTACTGTGTCAGCCTTCCTAAGGCAAAGGATAACCATAAAATCTACGACATCCGGTACCTTCTCTACACGAGTGTGCGCACTGAAGATTAACGGAAAAGGATGGGCCCACACAGTGTAAAAACTGTCAACGCTTCGAGCATACGGCAAATTATTGCCGGAGCCACCTCGCTGCCTATAGTACCCTGGAGACCATCGAACCAAAGACTGCAGCCCGTCCTGCACCTCAAAAGCGAAACGTGCTAACTGTGACAAAGACCACTGCGAACCATGGTGCGAGTGCGAAAAATACAAGGCACTCCTTCGGGAATATTAAGTCCAGCGGCAACACTGGCCAATAACCCGACAGTGAAGATGGTTCAACAATCGACAACACCAGCGTCGACCAGCAAGATGGACTGTGAGGCACCGAAACAACAGCCATCCGGACATCCCCAAATATCAGCTACCCTACGGAGCTCTCCAAGACGATGGATTTCACGATCCTATGCAGACAAACTGTCGCCTAGGAGAGATCAACCTGCAACATCTGCGTTCACTACAGCTACCCTAGGCACCTTGACGCCAACTACATCGTACATCGCAGCCTTCCTTGTACAACTTCAACAAAAACTTACAGGAATCCTGATGATGACGGAGGGAATAATCAAGGCGTTTACCGTTGTTTAAGTAATGGATAACGGCCGCAGAACAAGACACCTCCGAATCTGCATTTGGAATGCAAATGGAGCAAGACGTAAACAAATTGAACTGGACGAATTTATTAGTCGGCACAGGAAGGACATAGTTCTGATATCAGGAACACACCTGACGGAGATGGCTAGTTTCAAATTACGCAACATGCATGGTTATAGAACGGACCGGGTTGGACAACTACGTGGCGGAACTGCAGTGCTCGTCAAAAACACTGTACGATATCATCAGGAGGGTCTACCGCCCCTGGAATCACTGAAAGCCACAGCGGCTACAATCTTCACGGCAACAGGAAACATTACTCTGGTAGCGCCTTATCTCAGCCCCAAGAAACAGTTGGTGGCCGGGGATCTTAATGCTCTTTTCGACCTATTCAATGACGTTTTGCTGGGAGGAGTGAATTCGAAAGTAAAATTCTATGTACCGACTTAACAGAAAATCCTAGGAAGTTCCGGTCTTACGTTGAATGAGTAAGTGGATCGAAACAACATATCCAGACCTCTGGGATGATAATGGCATTGAAACAGAGGACGACACGCGTAAAGCTGAAATACTAAACACCTTTTTCCATAGCTGTTTCACAGAGGAAGACCGCACTGCAGTTCCTTCACTAAATCCTCGCACGAAAGAAAAAAATGGCTGACATCGAAATAAGTGTCCAAGGAATAGAAAAGCAACTGAAATCACTCAACAGAGGAAAGTCCACTAGACCTGACGGGATACCAGTTCGATTCTACACAGAGTACGCGAAAGAACTTGCCCCCCCCCCCCCCCCGCCTTCTAACAGCCGTGTACCGCAAGTCTCTAGAGGAACGGGAAACCCAGAATCTACTCTGTAGGAATCAACACGGATTCCGGAGACAGCGATCGTGTGAGACGCAACTCGCTTTATTTGTTCATGAAACCCAGAAAATATTAGATACAGGCTCCCAGGTAGATGCCATTTTCCTTGACTTCCGGAAGGCGTTCGATACAGTTCCGCACTGTCGCCTGATAAAGAAAGTAAGAGCCTACGGAGTATCAGACCAGCTGTGTGGCTGGATTGAAGAGTTTTTTCCAAACAGAACACAACATGTTGTTCTCAGTGGAGAGACGTCTACAGACGTTAAGGTAACCTTTGGCGTGACACAGGGAGTGTTATGGGACCATTGCTTTTCACAATATATATAAATGACCTAGTAGATAGTGCCGGAAGTTCCATGCGGCTTTTCGCGGATGATGCTGTAGTACACAGAGAAGTTGCAGCATTAGAAAATTGCTGCGAATTGCAGGAAGATCTGCAGCGAATAGGCACTTGGTGCAGGGAGTGGAAACTGACCCTTAACATAGACAAATGTACTGTATTGCGAATACATAGAAAGAAGGATCTTTATTGTATGATTATATGATAGCGGAACAAACACTGGTAGCAGTTACTTCTGTAAAACATCTGGGAGTATGCGTGAGGAACGATTTGAAGTGGAATGATCACATAAAATTAATTGTTGGTAAGGCGGGTACCAGGTTGAGATTCATTGGGAGAGTCCTTAGAAAATATAGTCCTTCAACAAAGGAGGTGCCTTACAAAACACTCGCTCGACCTATACTTGAGTATTGCTCATCAGTGTGGGATCCGTTACAGATCGGGTTGACAGAGGAGATAGAGAAGATCCAAAGAAGAGCGGCGCTTTTCGTCACCGGGTTATTTGGTAAGCGCGATAGCTTCACGGATGTGTTTAGCAAACTCAAGTGGCAGACTCTGCAAGAGAGGCGCTCTGCATCGCGGTGTAGCTTGCTGTACAGGTTTCGAGAGGGTGCGTTTCTGGATGAGGTATCGAATATATTACTTCCCCCTACTTATACCTTCCGAGGAGATCACGATTGTAAAATTAGAGAGATTCGACTGCGCATGGAGGCTTTCCGGCAGTCGTTCTTCACGCGACTGGAACAGGAAAGGGAGGTAATGACAGTGGCACATAAAGTACCCTCTGCCACACACCGTTGGGTGGCTTGCGGAGTGTAAATGTAGATGTAGATGTAGATGTAGATGTAGACCTTAACTCCAAACATGGAGCTTGGCATTCAAGGAAGACCAACCGAAAGGGACAGCTACCCTACGATCTAGAGAACGATCTTCAAGTCACCATCTATGGGCCACGGGAGCAGACACGCATCCCTGAGTTCTCCGTCCAAGAGGCTGACGTTCTCGATAAAGCGATTGTTGAAAATATGGTGACGGTGAAGACGACCCCTATTCCCAATAGAGGGATAAAACCAACGTTGGGCAGACAGCTACCACCCGATTAGCTACCACATACTCGGCAATGGATTGGAACGGGTGCTGCTAGAGCGACTCAAAGACTATCTGGAAGAAAATAACATCTTCCACCACGAACAGTTTGGATTCCAGCCACGGTTATTGGCGGAGCTTCGGCTGCTTCAGACCACAGAGTCCATACAACCCAAAGTAAATAGACGGGACTCCACAGCTGGACTTTTCCTAAATAATGAAAAGGCATATGATCGGGTGTGCCGTGACAGGCTTATAGTCAGTCAAACTAGTCGGTCAAACCCGTCTCCCCGACTGTTACTTTAAGCTGATTGATAGCTTTCTACAGGACAGGCGTCTGTTTGTACAAACAGATGAGAAGCAATCATCACTGAAAACTGTCTCAGCTGGCATCCCACAGGGAGTGATGATATCGCCATGCCTGTTTAATTTGTATATTAACGATATTCCCGCCATTCAACACGTCACCGCCAGTCTGTATGCCGATGACACAACCTTCTTATCTTCTGGAAGGAACATAAAACAACATGTCAACAGTATTCAGCGACAACTTGTCGTCACCGAACAATGGGCAAAGAGCAATAAAATCGCCCTAAACCCTACGAAAACTGCAGCAATACTGTTTACGAAGAAACGGCCGGAACTGAGGACGCGACTTGCCATCAATGGACAGCCAATACCCTGGACTACGACGAAGAAATACCTGGGAGTGATAATGAATAAAGGAATGACTTTTATCGCACACATACGAGATAGAAAATTGAATACTACGAAGATGAACCTAGGACTCACGCCGTTTTTCACGGCCATGAATGTAAACACGTCAACGAAATTTGTAGAGCAACGGCACACCCCTCCCCGATGTACAGCTCGACATCTTGAGGAAAAACATGTGACTCTAAATTACGCAGTTTGCAACCACTACAAAACAGGTATTTGAAGAGGAGTGTAGGCGCTCCAGGGTGGGCCAGGACGAGAGAAATACACGAGCTGACTGGAGAAAAATATATCTCTGAGAAGATGAAAGACCAGGCAACTCGTCTTTTTCACAAATTAGGCGAGTATAGGGGAAATGTCCGCCAACTTGCGAATGTAGGCCAAGGCCCTACCACGACATTGTCACAAATACTAAGTGCCTCGGGCCATTGTTTCACCCCCACAGGACCACGAAAGTTGACGTAATCTTCAGTTATTCGCTATTTTACATGTAAATAGTCACTATTAATCACTCGCACAATTACCTAACCAGCACCCTCAAATGACTCAAGGACCCACAGAGAGACCAAGTCCCTTTGCAAGCGAATACACAATAAAGAGAAGCTGTTTCTCACACCTTGCCACTCGAGAAGAAAAATTGCCAATGGCGATCACCCTTTGGACACAACATGCCACAAAAAAGGGGAGGGTGGGGGGGAGGTATCAGTTCAGGACACACTTCTGGAGCCATTTCTATCCCCGTGTCTGGGGGTAACTTTAGTCTCGGCTAGGATTATGTGCTGAGGATGGATGTCCAGCGCCTGAACAAACATCGATGATGGTTGCAAAGAGTGCTTTATTGAGGATTGTATACAATGATTGGTTGGTGGCGCAGTAAATATGACGGTGTTTGGCCAGTGCTACTGCCTCCGGCAGCTGACTGTGTGTTCTGCTGCTGTTGCCGTGGCTGCTGCCTCGTCGTCAGGTTCCCGTGTCTCCCGGCCATAGCGACTGAGGCCGGCGGCGTGGCTGCGAGGTCGTCGGACCGCGTCACGCTGCTGGGTCGGGATCGTAGTGGTCTTGTGTTGATGCCCCGACGAGGTTAAGGGCTGGCTGCATCCACACGTCGTATTCTCGGGACAGCGGCCAAGTGCACGGCTACCCCTGACGCCCGTATGCCTCGGCTCCAGGCAGTGGTTCGCGTTCTGGCGTTGGTACAAACATCTGCGTCATCGGCGTGGTGCGGAGAAGAACAGGTTCGACGGCACACAACTGCCCAGCTGTTCGAGGATTATGAGTAGACTCCGCCGCGTGTAAATAATGCTTCTCCTTGCTGATTTCGCCGTAATGTCGGTGTTGGTGGATCGCATCGTGCGCCCTGGTCCGGGGTTGACTATCCAGTTTTCTAAGGCAGACAGGAATATTTCCCCGAACGCTCACCCAGCTTCTGCTGTTGTAGCGTGTCAACACAGAATTAGTTGGGAAGCCACTGGCCATGCAATCCACTGGCCAACGCCCGATTGTGGCGTGGCATAATTCTGCCTTACCGCTCAACTGCTTGCTGGCTGATCTTATTTCAAAAATCGTTCAAATGGCTCTGAGCACTATGGGACTTAACATCTGAGGCTATCAGTCCCCTAGAACTTAAAACTACTTAAACCTAACTAACGTACCGACATCACACACATCCATGCCCGAAGACAGATTCGAACCTGCGACCGTAGCGGTCGCGCGGTTCCAGACTGTAGCGCCTAGAACCGCTCGGCCACACTGGCCGGCCGATCTCATTTCAGATCTTACCCCTTCAGGATACGCATCACATTTTAGTGTGAATCAGTTAGTGAATCTGTTCAACTTCTGACATGCCACGGCAATTATTTCAACTCAGGAGGATGTGATTTAATTAAACTTCAAAATTATTTTATCGTCTAACACATATTTTTACCTCACGAAAAGACTTGTGGTTCTACAGGGGCACCTGCAGAAGTGAGTGTGGTTCTGTCCACTTCAGGAACGATGTATGCAACATCGCCTGAATTCTTTCCCAAAAGTTTTGGAATACATGCATACATAACAATTACTGTAGACAAAGGAGATCGGTTTTCCTTATTCGCCGAGTCATCGAAGTTATGACGAGCCTTTCAAGTCTTATCTCAATCATTTCTCCTTCTGTTTTTGCAATTTCGTCAGAATCCCACGCAGACGAAGAATTCATCTACATCTACATCTACATGAAACTTCCTGGCAGATTAAAACTGTGTGCCGGACCGAGACCCGAATTCGGGACCTTTGCCTCCGCTGCAGAGTAAAAATCTCATTCTGGAAACATCCCCTAGGCTGTGGCTAAGCCATGTCTCCGCAATATCCTTTCTTTCAGGAGTGTTAGTCCTGCATGGTTCGCAGGAGAGCTTCTGTAAAGTTTGGAAAGCAGGAAACGAGGTATTGGCGGAAGTAAAGCTGTGAGGACGGAGCGTGAGTCGTGCTTGGGTAGCTCAGTTGGCAGAGCACTTGCCCGCGAAAGGCAAAGGTCCCGAGTTCGAGTCTCTGTCCAGCTCACAGTTTTAATCTGCCAGTAAGTTTCATATCAGCGCACACTCCGCTGCAGAGTGAAAATCTCATTCTGGAAACAGCCCCTAGGCTATGGCTAAGCCATGTCTCCGCAATATCCTTTCTTTCAGGAGTGTTAGTCCTGCATTGTTCACAGGAGGGCTTCTGTAAAGTTTGGAAGGTAGGAGACGAGGTACTGGCGGAAGTAAAGCTGTGAAGACGGGGCGCGAGTCGTGCTTGGGTAACTCAGTTGGCAGAGCACTTGCCCGCGAAAGGCAAAGGTCCCAATTCGAGTCTCGGTCCGGCACACAGTTTTAATCTGCCAGGAAATTTCATATCAGTGCACACTCCACTGCAGTGTGACAATCTCATTCTGGAAACATCCTCTAGGCTGTGGCTAAGCCATGTCTCCGCAATATCCTTTCTTTCAGGAGTGTTAGTCCTGATTGGTTCGCAGGAGAGTTTCTGTAAAGTTTGGAAGGTAGGAGACGAGGTACTGGCGGAAGTAAAGCTGTGAAGACGGGGCGTCAGTCGCGCTTGGGTAGCTCAATTGGTAGAGCACTTGCCCGCGAAAGGCAGAGGTCCCGAGTTCGAGTCTCGGTCCGGCACACAGTTTTAATCTGCCAGGAAGTTTCATAGCAGCGCACACTCCGCTGCAGAGTGAAAATCTCATTCTAGATACATCTAAAGGATACTCTGTAAATCACATTTAAGTGCCTGGCATAGGGTTCATCGAACTACTTTCACAATTCTCTATTATTCCAATGTCGTGGAGCGCGCGGAAAGAATGAACACCTGTATCTTCGCGTACGAGCTCTGATTTCCCTTATTTTATCGTGGAGATCGTTCCGCCCTATGTAAGTCGGTGTCAACAAAATATTTTCGCATTCGGAGCAGAAAGTTGGTGATTGGAATTTCGTGAGAAGATTCCGTCGCAACGAAAAACGCCTTTCTTTTAATGATTTCCAGCCCAAATCCTGTAACATTTCTGTGACACTCTCTCCTATATTTCTCGATAATACAAAACGTGCTGCCTTTCTTTGAACTTTTTCGATGTACTCCGTCAGTCGTATCTGGTAAGGATCCCACACCGCGCAGCAGTATTCTGAAAGAGGACGGAGAAGCGTAGTGTAGGCAGTCTTCTTAGTAGGTGTGTTACATTTTCTAAGTGTCGTGCCAATAAAACGCAGCCCCTGGCTAGCCTTCCCCACAACATTTCCTATGTGTTCCTTCTAGTTGAAGTTGTTCGTAATTGTAATACCTACGTATTTTTTTGAATTTTAGGCTTTTAGATTAGACTGATTTATCGTGTAACCGAAGTTTAACGAGTTGCTTTTAGCACTCATGTGGGTGACCTCACACTTTTCGTTATTTAGGGTCAACTGCCCCTTTTCGCACCATTCAGATATTTTTTTAAAATCATTTTGCAATTTGTTTTGATCTTCTGATGACTTTATTAGTCGATAAACGACAGCGTCACCTGCAAACAACTGGAGACGGCTGCTCAGATTGTCTCGCAAATCATTGATATAGATAAGGAACAACAAAGGGCTTATAGTACTGCCTTGGGGAACGTCAGAAATCACTTCCGTTTTACTTGGTGAGTTTCCGTCAATTACTACGAACTATGACCTCTCTGACGCGAAATCGCAAATGCAGTCACATAACTGAGATCATATTCCATAAGCACGCAATTTCACTACGAGCCGCTTCTCATAACAGTACTGAAGACGACGGTTCCGTGTGTGACTTTCAAAGGATGAATCGTGTTTGTTGTCTGTAGGTGCAGATGCGAAGAACCATCAGCTGTGCAGGGGAATACCGACAGTGAAAATCAGTGCCTGACCGGAACTCGAACCCGGATTCCCTGCTTTACGCGAGCTGTCGCCATAGCCACTTCGGCTACCTGTGCAAGACTCACGGGCAGACACTCAACCTTCCGTACATCGTCGTTCCTGCGTCACGACCTGTACTCGTACACATACTCGTATACAGTTTAACGGAACGTCACTGCCCGGTGTAGGCGGATAAATTCAATACTGCAGTGCGTGCATGTCCAAAGGAACATTGCATCGTTGTTCTTATCCACAAAGGCACTGCAATTTCGTACTTCCAAAGGCCAAACGAAGCATACCGCCGCACTCGTCAATACCTCTTTTCCTGGCGTCTACCGTTACGAAGTCGTTCCAACTTCGGTCGCTGCAGTTCGGTAAGCCTGAACGGTCGACAGCTGCTACTGACTCCCGTGTCTCAGAGCGCAGATGTCGAGTCACGGGAAAGTGGTTGGCACGCTGAGCACGGTTAGCTGAGGTGCGGCGCCTCGCTGCTTGCCTGGTGATTAATTAAGCGGTCGCGGCGGTGCGGGGTTTCACGAGGCGGGCAGTCAGCTGGGTGCGATCCGAGAGCTGCTCAGGTTGGTGGGTGTGGCCGGCCGCCCCCCGCTGAGCACGCCGCCTCCGCCGCCTCCCTGCCGCCTTCCTGCCGCCTCCCTGCCGCCTCCGCGCCGCCTCGCGCCACCTCCGCTACAGGCGCTGACCTACCGCATCGCACACACCGGTCAAACTACTTCGTGCGGGAACCGACTGCCGCTTGGGAACTCTCAGTAGGAATATAAAAAGTTCAAAATAAATTTTGCACGATCTATGGGCGCTTACGTTTAAGGTAAGAATGGAATAATACAACTTATCACATTGTAAAGTAAAAAAATCTTACCGTGAAATGAGAAGAAAGACAATAATCACACTACAGTCAGTCTGTTCGAAAATGAAATCAAAATCTGCAGCTTTGTAACAGTTTATAACTCGTTACTTTGTCCTGTGTATTGTAACATTCGGGGACTTCAGCGCTCTTACTGGATTTCTAGCTTTGTTACAGGCAGTTAAGACAAACTTTTATATGTCATGTTTATGGTTCTTTTCCAACAGATACTCGACGACCCGTCTCATTGGTAACAGACTCTACCTCTTCTACTGGATGATGGTCTCTATTTTAAAGCCCTGAAATGAATCCAAAATGAATATCAACTTGCACAACTGAATCTCTCTCTCTCCACCTTGCCCCCTTTTCCCCTCCCTCACCATCTCATAGACTCATGCAGGGTACCTAGCTTAAAAAGGGGAAGTTGTGACCTTGAGGAAGATAGGCCGAGAGTTAGGAAAGACTATACAGATACTGTGTGAAATCAGTAACAACAACTTAGAATAAAAATCTAATGAGGCGACAATAGCAAAAACAATCGTGGTTCCAATCATGAAATAATCTTACTCATGGCAATAATAAGGGCACAAAATGTATGACCACATGCTGCCGAATATGCAAATCTTGGAAAAGCTTACATTTATTGAATTATAAAAATCCATTGAAAAACACGTTGAGAAAAGACACAAGAGAAGACACATATAAAGTAGAAAGTAGCAACGTCCATATGTGCTGGAACACATGTCGAATTACCGATGGGTCTTTTTTTTTCTCTTCATTGTTCTTTCATACGTATCACCCCAAAAACTCTTGGTGTTTTTCTTTCGTCGTTCTATTACACCTGTTTTAAATTAATAGCTATCTCCTCATTTGACCAGCTCCTGTACCTCACACATCTCCAATCCCATCAGTTAACTATGTCTGCCCTTTTGCATCCTTCCTTTCTCATCGCCCCTCCTTTATCACTATTAACAGCACCAACTCCCACACCTTCCGTCCCAGTGCAGGAGAGCCCCAAAGTCTCGTCCTCTCTCCTCTACTTTGCCTCCCATACACTGCTGACATGTCCAATCCCCTTCCAAAAGCCCACCTCTTTCAGTTTGTTTATCACACTGCTTTCCTCTCCCTCTGCCCTACACTAAGAGCATTAATTAGCGCCAAGACGAACCACAGTACGAAGTCACATAGGCTTAGACTTGTTGTGAGACGCCATGCAGGCGATTTTCGTGTCAATTATGACGGCACCTCCCCAAGAACCATGGACTTTGCCGCTGGTGGGGAGGCTTGCGTGCCTCAACGATACAGATGGCCGTACCGTAGGTGCAACCACAACGGAGGGGTATCTGTTAAGAGGCCAGACAAACGTGTGGTTCCTGAAGAGGGGCAGCAGCCTTTTCAGTAGTTGCAGGGGCAACAGTCTGGATGATTGACTGATCTGGCCTTGTAACACTAACCAAAACGGCCTTGCTGTGCTGGTACAGCGAACGGCTAAAAGCAAGGGGAAACTACAGCCGTAATTTTTCCCGAGGGCATGCAGCTTTACTGTATGGTTAAATGATGATGGTGTCCTCTTGGGTAAAATATTCCGAAGGTAAAATAGTCCCTCATTCGAATGTCCGGGCGGGGACTACTCAAGAGGACGTCGTTATCAGGATAAAGAAAACAGGCGTTCTACGGATCGGAGCGTGGAATGTCAGATCCCTTAACCGGCCAGGTAGGTTAGAAAATTTAAAAAGGGAAATGGATAGGTTAAAGTTAGATATAGTGGGAATTAGTGAAGTTCGGTGGCAGGAGGAACAAGACTTTTGGTCAGGTGAATACAGGGTTATAAATACAAAATCAAATAGGAGTAATGCAGGAGTAGGATTAATAATGAATGAAAAATAGGAGTGCGGGTAAGCAACTACAAACAGCAAAGTTAACGCATTATTGTGGCCAAGATAGACACGAAGCCCACGCCTACTACAGTAGTACAAGTTTATTTGCCAACTTATATGCCAACTAGCTCTGCAGATGATGAAGAAATTGATGAAATGTATGATGAGATAAAAGAAATTATTCAGATAGTAAAGGGAGACGAAAATTTAATAGTCATGGGTGACCGGAATTCGGTAGTAAGAAAAGGGAGACAAGGAAACGTAGTAGGTGAATATGGATTTGGGGAAAGAAATGAAAGAGGAAGCCGTTTGGTAGAATTTTGCACAGAGCATAACTTAATCATAGCTAACACTTGTTCCAACAATCATAAAAGAAGGTTGTACACATGGATGAATCCTGGAGATACTAGAAGGTATCAGAGAGATTATATAATGGTAAGACAGAGATTTAGGAAACAGGTATTAAATTGTAAGACATGTCCAGGGGCAGATGTGGACTCTGAAAACAATCTATTGGTTATGAACTGTAGATTAAAATTGAAGAAAGTGCAAAAAGGTGGGAATTTAAGGAGCTGGGACCTGGATAAACTGACTAAAACAGAGGTTTTACAGAGTTTCAGTGAGAGCATAAGGGAACAATTGACAGCAGTGGGGGAAAGAAGTACAGTGGAAGAAGAATGGGTAGCTCTGAGGGATGAAGTAGTGAAGGCAGCGGAGGACCAAGTAGGTAAAACGATGAGGGCTAGTAGAAATCCTTGGGTAACAGAAGAAATATTGAATTTAATTGATGAAAGGAGGAAACATAAAAACGCAGTAAATGAAGCAGGCAAAAAGGAATACAACCGTCTCAAAAACGAGATTGACAGGAAGTGCAAAATGGCTAAGCAGGGATGGCTAGAGGACAAATGTAAGGATGTAGAGGGTTTTCTCACTAGGGGTAAGATAGATACTGCCTACAGGAAAATTAAAGAGACCTTTGGAGAAAAGAGAACCACTTGTATGAATATCAAGAGCTCAGATGGAAACCCAGTCCTAGCCAAAGCAGAGAAAGCAGAAAGGTGAAAGGAGTATATAGAAGGTCTATGTACTTGAGGACAACATTATAGAAATGGAAGAGAATGTAGATGAAGATGAAATGGGAGATACGATACTGCGTGAAGAGTTTGACGGAGCACTGAAAGACCTGAGCCGAAACAAGGCCCCAGGAGTACACAACATTCCATTAGAACTACTGACGGTCTTGGGAGTGCCAGTCCTGACAAAACCCTACCATCTGGTGAGCAAGATGTATGAGACAGGCGAAACACCCTCAGACTTCAAGAAGAATATAATAATTCCAATCCCAAAGAAAGCAGGTGTTGACAGATGTCAAAATTACCGAACTATCAGTTTCACAAGTCTCAACTGCAAAATACTAACGCGAATTCTTTACAGACAAATGGAAAAACTGGTAGAAGCCGACCTCGGGGAAGATCAGTTTGGATTCCGTAGAAATATTGGAACACGTGAGGCAATATTGACCTTACGACTTATCTTAGAAGGAAGATTAAGGAAAGACAAATCTACGTTTCTAGAATTTGTACACTTAGAGAAAGGTTTTGACAATGTTGACTGGAATACTCTCTTTCAAATTCTAAAGGTGGCAGGGGTAAAATACAGGGAGTCAACCGGCTATTTGCAATTTGTACAGAAACCAGATGGCAGTTATAAAGAGTCGAGGGGCATGAAAGGGAAGCAGTGGTTGGGAAGGGAGTGAGACAGGGATGTAGCCTCTCCCCGATGTTATTCAATCTGTATATTGAGCAAGCAGTAAAGGAAACAAAAGAAAAATTCGGAGTAGGTGTTAAAATCCATGGAGAAGAAATGAAAACTTTGAGGTTCGCCGATGACATTGTAATTCTGTCAGAGACAGCAAAGGACTTGGAAGAGCAGTTGAACGGAATGGACAGCGTCTTTAAAGGAGGATATAAAGATGAACATCAACAGAAGCAAAACGAGGATAATGGAATGTAGTCGAATTAAGTCGGGTGATACTGAGGGAATTAGATTAGGAAATGAGACACTTAAAGTAGTAAAGGAGTTTTGCTATTTGGGGAGCAAAATAACCGATGATGGTCGAAGTAGAGAAGATATAAAATGTAGACTGGCAATGGCAAGGAAAGCGTTTCTGAAGAAGAGAAATTTGTTAACATCGAGTATAGATTTAAGTGTCAGGAAGTCATTTCTGAAAGTATTTGTATGGAGTGTAGCCATGTATGGAAGTGAAACATGGACCATAAATAGTTTGGACAGGAAGAGATTAGAAGCTTTCGAAATGTGGTGCTACAGAAGAATGCTGAAGATTATATGGGTAGATCACTTAACTAATGAGGAGGTATTGAACAGAATTGGGGAGAAGAGGAGTTTGTGGCACAACTTGACGAGAAGAAGGAACCGGTTGGTAGGACATGTTCTGAGGCATCAAGAGATCACAGATTTAGCATTGGAGGGCAGTTTGGAGGATAAAAGTCGTAGAGGGAGACGAAGAGATGAACACACTAAGCAGATTCAGAAGGATGTAGGTTGCAGTAGGTAGTGGGAGATGAAGAAACTTGCACAGGATAGGGTAGCATGGAGAGCTGCATCATACAAGTCTCAGGACTAAAGACCAGAACAACAACATATGACGGGACGAAGATAAGGATAACACAACACCCAGTCCCCGAGCCGAGAAAAATTTTCGACCCGGCCGGAAATTGAACCCAGACCGCTTTGGTTAACAATTTGCCTCGCTGATCCCGCGGCTGCAGAGGCGCATAGCTGTGGACCTTCTTTCCTTTACTGGCTGTAAATACCACGTGGATCTCACTCTTGCTTTTCTTCACTGTCCGAAGAACATAAGTGTTTTTATTTCTGTTAATCGTTTTATTGAGCCAGTAATGCTAAACTAACAGTCTATCGTCACATTTAGACCTGACTGATAAATGCGGTTACGCAATAACAGAACATCATTCGAAGGTTTCTTGATTACGTGGCATAATACTTTTTGTTGAAACCTGTAATATATTTCCGAATTACTGACGTAAAATAAGATCATACGTGCGAAAGCCACATTTGTTGTGTTGGCCCTCGTACAAAAGTGCTTTATAAATCGCGAGCAGTACGCGTGCCTTCAGAGGAAACCTCTCACGACACAAATGTGCCGATAAGCCGGAAAATAGATGACTGGCGGAAGCTGCGTCTTCCACAGAATACTTCGATGTCTCATTCACTGTAACATTTTCAGCAAGAGTTAGGACTTCTGACAGTTTCGTACAAACATAGAAATTATTTTCCGAATTGCCATTATCTTGTCAAATCTAAGGCACCGAATGACGAATCTGAAACGTTTTATGACCATTAAGAGGCATTAATTTTTCAAAGGCATCCCCGTCGGTTTCTGGCTGATACCAGAGGCCTTGTCCGTTATTTTTGTTAACAATACATAAAAACAAGTGACTGGTGAAGGCTTTTTCAGTTCAATGGCATCTGTTGGTCCTACGTCGCTCGCGCTGAAATAGAACTCTGACGGTCTCATTGTGTTGATCTGTACGCAGAACTATAACGACAAAATGACGTCATCTACGAGGAAATTCCAGCATTCAAAAAAATTTTCTCGCTGCTTTAGCTGGTCCAGGCACTTTTCCAAAAGTATTGTGTGGTTTGAACTGGATTCTCCGTGATGATAGAACTTTATTCCATTTTCCAGGCAGTTTTCGAATAATATTGTGTGCTTTGAACTATATTCTCTGTGATGATAGAACTTTATTCCATTTTCCAGGCCGTTTTCGAATAATATTGTGTGGTTTGAACTGTATTCTCTGTGGTGATAGAACTTTATTCCATTTTGCTCTCTTCCTTCCTTTCAATTTTCTCAAATACTTCTTCGTCATATTCACAGTCACCATCCTGTAACTGAATATTCCTGCTGAACTTCAATTTCCTTATCACAATCTGTTTTCACTTCGTCTTCAAAATCAACTTGAATTTTGTTATTAATCTTTTTAGGTAACGTATTTTGGGTTTATTCATTTTTTCTGTTTCCAGGAGATTATAAGTCTTAAGGTAAACAGCCATTATCAACTGTAGTCGACCTAAAATAGTATAATTCCAATAAAATAATGCAATAGGAAGCTTTTTATCAGTTTGATACTTGACATTCATACAGCCGTAACGAACGAATAAACGATTAAAAAAAATGAATGCCTTTTGCATTCTAAAGCGGCTTTGTGCTACTTACGAAGTTCCATTAACAACTAAATCAATTAAATGAAATGAAACATGAATGGATGCGGTATGTCAAATTGAACAATGAACGTATATCTCAACAACAGAGCAGACGCTCCGATCCTGAACAACATAAGCAATGAAAATTGTTCAGAGAATGGAAGGCACCAGCGAGAAAAAGTCATTGCTGTTAACTGTCGACATGTAACTGGCTTATAATTTCGTCGTGTATCAGTTTGATGAGCTGCGGACGACTGACCGTTAAGATCTAGATACATCTATGGTCACTGGGTAACGTGTGCAGTAACACATAGTGATATAAGTGGCAATGGAAAATAAATACTACACGGCCTGTTAAAAAGTGAACAAACAGAAGGGGAGGAGGAAACAAAATATAGCTTCACGGTTTGAGAAGGTTTATGATTTTATTCCATTGATTACGAAACCGAGTGCCATTAACAAAGTACCTAACAGTATGAACCCACTTATCATTATGAGGATGCACCCCGTCAGGTCTGCCGGCCGGAGTGGCCGAGCGGTTCTAGGCGCTTCAGTCTGGAACCGCGTGACCGCTACGGTCGCAGGTGCGAATCCTGCCTCGGGCGTGGATGTGTGTGATATCCTTAGGTTAGTTAGGTTTAAGTAGTTCTAATTTCTAGGGGACTGATGAGCACAGATGTTATGTTGTGTCTAGACAAGACAGCCTAGACACATTGCGAGGAAGCCGAAAGGCACGCGCTTGAACTCACGCAGGCTGGCGTGAGGTCTGAAACAGGATACGTAATGAATGCTATAAAGAAAAGTACGTAGCTTCTGGAATACTTAACTTTAATCCACATTTGTAGAACATCGCTCTTGATGATACATTAATAGAATCTCAATATCTATACTGGTAATGGCGCCTTGCTAGGTCGTAGCAAATGTAGCTGAAGGCTATGCTACTATCGTCTCGGCAAATGAGAGCGTAGTTGTCAGTGAACCGTTCCTCGCAAAGTCGGCTGTACAACTGGGGCGAGTGCTAGTACGTCTCTCTAGACCTGCCGTGTGGTGGCGCTCGGTCTGCAATTACTGACAGTGTCTGCAATTACTGACAGTGGCGACACGCGGGTCCGTCGTATACTAGCGGACCGCGGCCGATTTAAAAGCTACCACCTAGCAAGTGTGGTGACTGGCGGTGACACCACATGTTAAGTGCCATAGTGCTCAGAGCCATTTGAATCATTTTGAACCCGTCAGGTCTGAAGTTATCCACTGCTTAGGTTGGGAAGTATGTCAGAAACTCGTTGTATCCTCTCTCGAAGCAAGCTGGACCACAGCTGTGGCAACTGGTCCTCGAGATCCTGGACACTGGCATTGTGGCGGAGTTGACGACCGGGCTGCTGCCACATAAGCTCTGTCGAGTACATAACTGGGCAACGTGTTAGCGACGAAAGTATCTCTACATCACGCAGGCAGTTCACAGAGAAACGTTCCATGTACAGAAGAGCATTGCCCTGTAGAGAAATGGTACCACGAAGTTGTCATAAAAGAGGTTGTCACATGATCACTTAGAACAAAGTAGGAATTATATCAAAACTTTAGAAGTAGTCACAAATGAGGCATAGTAGCCCACCACAAACAGTACTGTCAGGTTCTTAAAAATTTTATTGGGAAGCCAAAGAGTATGTGGTACGCAAATACACTCCTGGAAATTGAAATAAGAACACCGTGAATTCCTTGTCCCAGGAAGGGGACACTTTATTGACACATTCCTGGGGTCAGATACATCACATGATCACACTGACAGAACCAGAGGCACATAGACACAGGCAACAGAGCATGCACAATGTCGGCACTAGTACAGTGTATATCCACCTTTCGCAGCAATGCAGGCTGCTATTCTCCCATGGAGACGATCGTAGAGATGCTGGATGTAGTCCTGTGGAACGACTTGCCATGCCATTTCCACCTGGCGCCTCAGTTGGACCAGCGTTCGTGCTGGACGTGCAGACCGCGTGAGACGACGCTTCATCCAGTCCCAAACATGCTCAATGGGGGACAGATCCGGAGATCTTGCTGGCCAGGGTAGTTGACTTACACCTTCTAGAGCACGTTGGGTGGCACGGGATACATGCGGACGTGCATTGTCCTGTTGGAACAGCAAGTTCCCTTGCCGGTCTAGGAATGGTAGAACGATGGGTTCGATGACGGTTTGGATGTACCGTGCACTATTCAGTGTCCCCTCGACGATCACCAGTGGTGTACGGCCAGTGTAGGAGATCGCTCCCCACACCATGATGCCGGGTGTTGGCCCTGTGTGCCTCGGTCGTATGCAGTCCTGATTGTGGCGCTCACCTGCACGGCGCCAAACACGCATACGACCATCATTGGCACCAAGGCAGAAGCGACTCTCATCGCTGAAGACGACACGTCTCCATTCGTCCCTCCATTCACGCCTGTCGCGACACCACTGGAGGCGGGCTGCACGATGTTGGGGCGTGAGCGGAAGACGGCCTAACGGTGTGCGGGACCGTAGCCCAGCTTCATGGAGACGGTTGCGAATGGTCCTCGCCGATACCCCAGGAGCAACAGTGTCCCTAATTTGCTGGGAAGTGGCGGTGCGGTCCCCTACGGCACTGCGTAGGATCCTACGGTCTTGGCGTGCATCCGTGAGTCGCTGCGGTCCGGTCCCAGGTCGACGGGCACGTGCACCTTTCGCCGACCACTGGCGACAACATCGATGTACTGTGGAGACCTCACGCCCCACGCGTTGAGCAATTCGGCGGTCGTCCACCCGGCCTCCCGCATGCCCACTATACGCCCTCGCTCAAAGTCCGTCAACTGCACATACGGTTCACGTCCACGCTGTCGCGGCATGCTACCAGTGTTAAAGACTGCGATGGAGCTCCGTATGCCACGGCAAACTGGCTGACACTGACGGCGGCGGTGCACAAATGCTGCGCAGCTAGCGCCATTCGACGGCCAACACCGCGGTTCCTGGTGTGTCCGCTGTGCCGTGCATGTGATCATTGCTTGTACAGCCCTCTCGCAGTGTCCGGAGCAAGTATGGTGGGTCTGACACACCGGTGTCAATGTGTTCTTTTTTCCATTTCCAGGAGTGTAGAATAGCTAATTCACAGGATATAATTAAAACCCTACAGTTAGTCGTGAAAGAACTCTCTGGTCAGCTGCACAAGGTTGACAAATATAAAATCAACTCCTAGTAAAAGCATTTCTGTTACTTATAAGCCAGATGTATGTACAGTTTTTAACAATCACTGTCTGAAAATCACTGGTGCATTAAATAAAAACTTAATTTCTACAGGGAATCATATAACTCTCTCAGAAAATGCCTTTCCGAGACTGATGTCTGAAATTCTCCTCTGTTATTCTGACAAGGGGTGAGACTGAATCAGTAATTAAATCACTGAAAACTTAGGACCCTCACGTATATGGTGGAGTACCTAGCAGAATATTAAAGCGCTGTGGTACGCATGTTAGCCCTGCTCTTAGCCACATCTGTAATTTTTCCTTTAACAATAGTCAGTGTCCTGAACGATTGAAGTACTTAGTAGTAAAGCCGCTTTATACAAATGGAGAAAGGGATAATGTAGACAATTGTAGACCTATATTAATGCCATCAGTGTTTGCTGAAGTTATTGAAAAGGCTCTGTGTGGAAGGATAATTTATAATTTTATTTTACATAATTTGCTATCAGACGTACTTTTCGAATTTAGAAGTGGTTTAACATCTGGAAATGCTATATTCTCTTTTCTATGTGACGTACTGGAGAGATTAAACAAAAGTTCTCGAGCGCTAGGCACCTTTTTTTTTATTTAACTAAGGCGTTTGACTGTGTTGATCCCAAAATATTGCTGCAGAAGTTGGATCATGATCGAATACGGGGAGTAGCTCACAGTTGGTTCAGCTCTTACTTCAACAACAGACAGGTCATTATTCACAGTACTGAGAATGCCTGTGATATGGGGTCTGAGTGGGGGCAGAGTCAAATGGGGAGGGGGGGGAGAACCCCAGGGATCAGGGGTATTACATGTGACTCTAAAATATTTCTGTTTGCTGATAATACTAACTTAGCAGTAAAGAATGTTGTGTGGAACGTTGGCACTGTTTCAAATAGTGCTGTTCATGACGTAAGTTTGTGGCGTGTAGAAAATAAATTAATGCTAAATCACAATAAGACTAAGTTTTTACAGTTTCTTACACACAATTCAACAAAACACGGCGTTTCAATTTCACAGAATGTGCATATCATTAGCGAAACTGAACAGTTCAAATTTCTAGGTGAAGATAGTGAACAGTCGTGGAAACCCCACGTTCAGGATCTTGTTCAAAAACTTAGTACTACCATTTTTACTTACTGAAGTAAGTGATAGTTTGACACGAAAAGTAGTCTACTTTGCTATTTTCATTCGCTTATGACGTATGGTTTTATATTTTGGGATAGCTGTTCCCATCCTCAAAGGATATTTTGGCCCAGAAACCGGCGGTTCGGGCGATAAGGGTTGTCAGCTCGCGAACCTGTTCACTACTCGGGGTCTTCTGAAGTAAGAGGGTACCGCCAAAAGTAAGGTCTCCTATTTTTTATAAGTACATAGACATGTTTATTTCTACAATGGTTTACATCAGTTTACAGCTTGAACATTTGGCTATTTTTCGACATAATCACCATTTCTGTCGACGCAATTTTGTAGACGCTGTGGCAGTTTTTGTATGCCCATGTCATACCAGCTCGCCGCCATGCTGTTCAGAAAGTTATGAACCTCCTTTTTCACCTCGTCGTCGGAGCTGAATCGCTGGGACCACAATTAACGCTGACAGGTACTGTAAGACTCTAAAAATATTCAAACGGGCATTTCAGAACCGAAGAAGAGGAATATTGAGCAAGGGCATACACATTCTCCATGACAACGCTCGCCCCACACATCGCTCGGCAAACCGTTGCTCACCTGCAACAGTTTCAGTGGAACATTATCACTCACCCACCCTATAGTCCCGCCTTCGCGCCAAGTGACTATCACCTGTTCCCTAGGTTAAAAGAACATTTGGCCGGAAAGCGATTCAGCTCCGGCGACGAGGTGAAAGAAGAGGTTCATGACTTTCTGAGCAGCATGGCGGTGAGCTGGTATGACATCGCCTTACAAAACCTGCCACAGCGTCTACAAAAATGCATAGACAGAAATGGTGATTATGTCGAAAAATAGCTAAATGTTCAACTGTAAACTGATGTAAGCGATTGTAGAAATAAACAGGTCTGTGTACTTCTAAAAAAATAGGAGACCATACTTTTGGGATTACCCTCGTATATACATTCTTTACTGTCGTTTCTTGTTAACAATATCAGCTTTTTCCCAACAACTATCATCTTTCACTCAGTTAACACCAGACAGAAATCCAGTCTGATTTGGATCGCCACCTTTACTCTTGTTCAGAAAGGTATGCAGTCTACTCTTGCATCCATTTTCAATAAACTATCACAAAAATTCAAAAATATTTGCAGTAAACTACGCACCTTCAATTTGAAACGGAAGAGTTTCCTCTTGGGTCACTCCTTCTATTCTGTCGAAGAGTTCCTTGAGCTTATTCCTGTGTTATATCGTTGATTGCGTTTACCTAAAGTTATGGCTTTTCATTCTTTGGGTTCATAAACATTTTATTTTATCTGTTATTATTCTTATGTTGTTATTTCATGTACTGATTCCTTGCACGATCTTGTAGATTTGTTCCTCAATTTGGTTCTAATGAAATAGACGCGTAAATAAATAAAATGAAATAAAAATTAGAGGTAACGCGAGATGGCAAAGGGTGATGTCGAAGCTGCGTTGGTAAAGTACCGGAACTTCAAGCGCTGATAGGAAGCACCGAAGCTGAAATCGTTATAGGTACAGAAAGCTGGCTGAAGCCAGAGATAAATTCTGCCGAAATTCTTACAAAGGTACAGACGGTGTTTAGAAAGGTTAGATTGCATGCAACCGGTGGTGGAGTGTTCGTCGCTGTTAGTAGTAGTTTATCCTGTAGTGAAGTAGAAGTGGATAGTTCCTGTGAATTATTATGGGTGGAGGTTATACTCAACAACCGAGCTAGGTTAATAATTGGCTCCTTTTACCGACCCCCCGACTCAGCAGCATTAGTGGCAGAACAACTGAGAGAAAATTTGGAATACATTTCACATAAATTTTCTCAGCATGTTATAGTCTTAGGTGGAGATTTCAATTTACCAGATATAGACTGGGACACTCAGATGTTTAGGACGGGTGGTAGGGACAGAGCATCGAGTGACATTATACTGAGTGCACTATCCGAAAATTACCTCGAGCAATTAAACAGAGAACCGACTCGTGGAGATAACATCTTGGACCTACTGATAACAAACAGACCCGAACTTTTCGACTCTGTATGTGCAGAACAGGGAATCAGTGATCATAAGGCCGTTGCAGCAGCCCTGAATATGGAAGTTAATAGGAATATAAAAGAAGGGAGGTAGGTTTATCTGTTTAGCAAGAGTAATAGAAGGCAGATTTCAGACTACCTAACAGATCAAAACGAAAAGTTCTGTTCCGACACTGACAATGTTGAGTGTTTATGGAAAAAGTTCAAGGCAATCGTAAAATGCGTTTTAGACAGGTACGTGCCGAGTAAAACTGTGAGGGACGGGAAAAACCCACCGTGGTACAACAACAAGTTAGGAAACTACTGCGAAAGCAAAGAGAGCTTCACTCCAAGTTTAAACGCAGCCAAAACCTCTCAGACAAACAGAAGCTAAACGATGTCAAAGTTAGCGTTAGGAGGGCTATGCGTGAAGCGTTCAGTGAATTCGAAAGTAAAATACTAGGTACCGACTTGACAGAAAATCCTAGGAAGTTCTGGTCTTACGTTAACTCAGTAAGTGGCTCGAAACAGCATGTCCAGACACTCCGGGATGATGATGGCATTGAAACAGAGAATGACAAGCGTAAAGCTGAAATACTAAACACCTTTTTCCAAAGCTGTTTCACAGAGGAAGACCGCGCTGCAGTTCCTTCTCTAAATCCTCGCACAAACGAAAAAATGGCTGACATCGAAATAAGTGTCCAAGGAATAGAAAAGCAACTGGAATCACTCAACAGAGGAAAGTCCACTGGACCTGACGGGATACCAATTCGATTCTACACAGAGTACGCGAAAGAACTTGCCCCCCTTCTAACAGCCGTGTACCGCAAGTCTCTAGAGGAACGGAAGGTTCCAAATGATTGGAAAAGAGCACAGGTAGTCCCAGTCTTCAAGAAGGGCCGTCGAGCAGATGCGCAAAACTATAGACCTATATCTCTGACGTCGATCTGTTGTAGAATTTTAGAACATGTTTTTTGCTCGAGTATCATGTCGTTTTTTGAAACCCAGAATCTACTATGTAGGAATCAACATGGATTCCGGAAACAGCGATCATGTGAGACCCAACTCGCTTTATTTGTTCATGAGACCCAGAAAATATTAGATACAGGCTCCCAGGTAGACGCTATTTTCCTTGACTTCCGGAAGGCGTTCGATACAGTTCCGCACTGTCGCCTGATAAACAAAGTAAGAGCCTACGGAATATCAGACCAGCTGTGTGGCTGGATTGAAGAGTTTTTAGCAAACAGAACACAGCATGTTGTTATCAACGGAGAGATGTCTACAGACGTTAAAGTAACCTCTGGCGTGCCACAGGGGAGTGTTATGGGACCATTGCTTTTCACAATATATATAAATGACCTAGTAGATAGTGTCGGAAGTTCCATGCGGCTTTTCGCGGATGATGCTGTATTATACAGAGAAGTTGCAGCATTAGAAAATTGTAGCGAAATGCAGGAAGATCTGCAGCGTATAGGCACTTGGTGCAGGGAGTGGCAACTGACCCTTAACATAGACAAATGTAATGTATTGCGAATACATAGAAAGAAGGATCCTTTATTGTATGATTATATGATAGCGGAACAAACACTGGTAGCAGTTACTTCTGTAAAATATCTGGGAGTATGCGTGCGGAACGAGTTGAAGTGGAATGATCATGTAAAATTAATTGTTGGTAAGGCGGGTACCAGGCTGAGATTCATTGGGAGAGTCCTTAGAAAATGTAGTCCATCAACAAAGAAGGTGGCTTACAAAACACTCGTTCGACCTATACTTGAGTATTGCTCATCAGTGTGGGATCCGTACGAGATCGGGTTGACGGAGGAGATAGAGAAGATCCAAAGAAGAGCGGCGCGTTTCGTCACAGGGTTATTTGGTAACCGTGATAGCGTTACGGAGATGTTTAACAAACTCAAGTAACAGACTCTGCAAGAGAGGTGCTCTGCATCGCGGTGTAGCTTGCTCGCCAGGTTTCGAGAGGGTGCGTTTCTGGATGAGGTATCGAATATATTACTTCCCCCTACTTGTACCTCCCGAGGAGATCACGAATCTAAAATTAGAGAGATTAGAGCGCGCACAGAGGCTTTCCGGCAGCCGTTCTTCCCGCGAACCATATGCGACTGGAACAGGAAAGGGAGGTAATGACAGTGGCACGTAAAGTGCCCTCCGCCACACAACGTTGGGTGGCTTGTGGAGTATAAATGTAGATGTAGAATGTAGATGATGTATCGCTGTGCCGTCACAGTTCCCTCAGTCATTACTAATCGTGACCTGAAGTCATACTCGATGGTTGCGCGCACCATGCAGCCAGAAATAACGCTGCTGCACTTCTCTGTAGTACTGAATTAATGGCCCCTGTTCTCAGGCTGTCATTGCACTCTCCGACGATGATTGTTCTGGGTTAGGCAGAAACACGGATTATAATTTAATATTATGCGACGCCATTCATCAGTTCTCCACTCTTCCAAGTTGCAGGCACTACTCCAAACGCAGCAGTTGCGTTGCGGTGTTAACGGCAGCCATCGACTGGGACCGTAATTCCCTACCCTTGCTGCGGCGAGCCACTTGTCAGTGGTCGTGAGATGACACGGGATAGTGCAGGGGTTCCGTTACCTGTTCTCGCGTGGCAGGCGCTGATGAGAAGGGGTTACGATGTGCGTGATGCAAGCACGGTGATCCTCCCTCCCAGTATTCAGACGTCGTCCATCTGTCAGGTGCTGATAACGCTGTCTCAAACCAGTATGCGTCATCTCCATGTGCTTCGCAGTGATCAATCAACATCTAACGTTGTTCACGCCACATATGTACCTCACAATGCTTGGTCTCAACACTACAAACGAACAACAGTACTGAACTCTTGTTGTTCTACCTGTCACAGAGATATGTGACACTAATCATTCACATACGTTCGCACGGTGTGTACGCGTGCGAAGTTACGCTGGCATCTGGCCATGTCCTCTGGGTTCTTCAGTTCTTTTGTCAGGGACTGTATATTTTCCATTTTAATTCTAAACCCAAGCAGCCGCATTTATTACCTTTCGATTAACTGTAGTCAATTTCGAATCCACAAGGCTTCATCTACAGGCAAGAAATGCTGACATATGTACAGGGTAAATACGGAAACGTATAATCTGAACAAAGAAAGGTGTTTCCATACCCGTCGAGTTATGGGCGAGCTGCCTCATATTCGAATGATTTACTGCTGTACGTACCTTTCATTTATTCCCGTAGTATGACCACTGTGTCTTGGAAATCAATGGTAATTAAACTGAAATCATACAATGAAGGCTTTCACGATCGGATGGTTATGTTGTTGATAATTCTTCCGGGTTATATGGCCGCGGTCCAAGGAACTATTCTATTCCAATACTGTTGGACATCTTCAGAGATATGGCTGGTCCTGCTGAGTCCTGGAAGAATTATCAACAACTATTAAACCGAAAACCAATGAATACACAAGCTTTGATATAGAAATATCAAGGGAAAAGACAGTATTTATTTTCCGCTGTAAAAATTTAAGAGTGAAATCAGCAGCAAGATCACCTGAAAGTCATTGCAGAAACGATAAGCCAAATCTTCAATAGCAAAATCACAACGGTGGAACGTGTAGAGGAAGATCTGCAATTAAAATAGTTTTCATGAATGTTCAGCAATGGTTGGTTGGTTGGGGGAAGGACAACAAACTGCGAGGTCATCGGTCCCTTCGGATTACAGAAGGATGTGGCAGTAAGTCGCCCGTGCCCTTTCAAAGAAGCCATCCCAGCATTTACCTGAAGCGATTTAGGAAAATCTCGGAAAACCTGTATCAGGATTGCCGGTAGTGGGTCTGAACCGTCTACTCCCGAATACGAGTCCAGTGTGCTTGACCACTGCGCCATCTCTCTCTGTGTTCAGCAACGAACTGAGTGATGAAAACATGGAAAAAATTGCTTCTGATATACATTCTAAGACAAACAAGATAAACGATTCAAATGGCTCTGAGAACTATGGGACTAAACATCTATGGTCATCAGTCCCCTAGAACTTAGACCTACTTAAACCTAACTAACCTTAGGACATCACACAACACCCAGTCATCACGAGGCAGAGAAAATCCCTGACCCCGCCGGGAATCTAACCCGGAAACCCGGGCACGGGAAGCGAGAAAGCTACCGCACGACCACAAGCTGCGGACCAAAAAAGATAAGAAAACGAGGCATCACTAAGAAATTATTCGAATCGGACAGAAATCAGCAAGTGTGAAAAATATGTTTACAGTTTCAGAAAAAACTGGATGATTTATTCAAGATGCGAGCTAACATCCCATAGATGTTCCGGTTCACATGCAGTTCCTCTTCGTCGAAATGTCTTGGCTGAAACTCGTCTAGGAGTTGAACAGCACGTGTCGCGTTACACGCCCTAAATTAGGCACTTGTGACCCTTTGGTTGAATTGTCTGGCTGATGGCAAGTTTGCGAAATACAAAGTTAACGTAGCATATAATAACAGTAATAATAATATCGGGGCTAAAGCAAAGACCCATAAATGATGTAGGCCACACAGTTGCGATTTGGTTGGAATAATATTTATTCAGAATGCAAACTGACAGGCGAAAGTCGTCGTATTTAGAGTTACAGTTACAATATAGCGCATATCCATTTGACACAGCCTGATCATTCACAATCTCATCACGAAACACAACACTCCACCTCGATATTTACACGAAAAGTTAAAGAGTTGACTTCAGGCGCGCGTCTGCTCACCGCTCAGAGACTAAGTCCCGCGATACCACACAACGCGAAATTTTCTAAGTCGTTTCACTTCCTAGCTGCCTAAATACCACCTGTCTGCTTTCCCCTTGGTGTCTCCAGCCAAACTGTCCTCTTTGGTTTCTAGACCAGGACTTTCCTCTGTCGCGTCCGCACCAGCACTCTACCCTTTGGTGTCTAGACAAGAACTGTCCCTCTGCCGTTCTCCGGCCGCTTTTCCCGCGCGCCGAACCTCCTCGCTCAACTGACTGCGGCAGTTCCCTTTCCTGAAGCCGTCCATCTGATTGGTTACAGCTTAATCTACATTATTTTACATGTTAACATATTTAAATACAACTTGAACACCTTCGCGTTCTAAATTAAGTAACAATAATATCCATTACATACACTACTGGCCATTAAAATTGCTACACCACGAAGATGACGTGTTACAGACACGTAATTTAACCGACAAGAAGAAGATGATGTGATATGCAAATGATTAGCTTTTCAGAGCATCCACACAAGGTTGGCGCCGGTGGCGACACCTACAACGTGCTGACATGAGGAAAGTTTGCAACAGATTTCTCATACACAAACAGCAGTTGATCGGCGTTGCCTGGTGAAACGTTGTTGTGATGCCTCGTGTAAGGAGGAGAAATGCGTACCATCACGTTTCCGACTCTGATAAAGGTCGGATTGTAGCCTATCGCGATTGCGGTTTGTCGTATCGCGACATTGCTGCTCGCGTTGGTCGAGATCCAATGACTGTTAGCAGAGTATGGAATCGCTAGGTTCAGGAGGGTAATACGGAACGCCGTGCTGGATCCCAACGGCCTCGTATCACCAGCAGTCGACATGACAGGCATCTTATCCGCATGACTGTAACGGATCGTGCAGCCACGTCTCGATCCATGAGTGAACAGATGGGGACGTTTGCAAGAAAACAATAATCTGCACGAACAGTTCGACGACGTTTGCAGCAGCATGTACTATCAGCTCGGAGACCATGGCTGCGGTTACCCTTGATGCTGCATCGAAGACAGGAGCGCCTGCGATGGTGTACTCAGCGACGAACTTGGGTACACGAATGGCAAAACGTCATTTTTTCTGATTAATCCAGGTTCTCTTTACAGCATCATGATGGTCGCATCCGTGTTTGACGACATCGTGGTGAACGCACACTGGAAGCGTGTATTCGTCATCGCCATACTGGGGTATCACCCGGGATGATGGTATGGGCTGCAATTGATTACACGTCTCGGTCACCTCTTATTCGCATTGACGTCACTTTGAACAGTGGACGTTACATTTCAGATGTGTTACGACCCGTGGATCTAACTTTCATTCGATCTCTACCAAACCCTACATTTCAGCAGGATAATCCACGACTGCATGTTGCAGGTCCTGCACAGGCCTTTCTGGATACAGAAACTGTTCTACTGCTGCCCTAGCCAGCACATTCTACAGATCTCTCACCAACTGAAAACGTCTGGTCAATGGTGACCGAGCAACTGGCTCGTCACAATACGCCAGTCACTACTCTTGATTAACTGTGTTATCGTGTTGAAGCTGCATGGGCAGCTGTACCTGTGCACGCCATCCAAGCTCTGTTTGACTCAATGTCCAGGCGTGTCAAGGCCGTTATTACGGCAAGAGGTGGTTGTTCTGGGTACTGATTTCTCGCGATCCATGCACCTAAATTGCGTGAAAATGTAATAAAAAAAATGGCTCTGAGCACTATGGGACTTAACATCTGAGGTCATCAGTCCCCTAGAACTTAGAACTACTTAAACCTAACTAACCTAAGGACATCACACACATCCATGCCCGAGGCAGGATTCGAACCTGCGACCGTAGCGGTCGCGCGGTTCCAGACTGAAGCGCCTTTAACCGCGTGGCCACACTGGCCGGCAAAATGTAATCACATGTCAGTTCTAGTATAATATATTTGTCCCAACGAATACCCGTTAATCATCTCCATTTATTCTTGGTGTAGCAATTTTAATCGCCAGTAGTGTAATAAATGTTAAATTCTCTTACGTAAAACCAATACAATTTCCTTCTTAACTTTGAATATCACTGCCAGTAGCCTCGCACTAACGTACTTTCTGATAAATAAAAAAGAACAAATGTAACTATTATGCACTAAACCTTATAACAAGTATTCTATTACCTAATGATTGAATAAGGTGTCATGCTGTCGTCGTTCAATGTGTTTTGTGTGGAGAAAGTGATGATTCGATGCTTAACTGAAAATACTGATAATTTAAATGTACTATATCTTTTAGACAAATAAAGTTACAGAGTTGAAATTTACAACGTTTGTCATTTAAATGATGCGCTTCTACTTGAAATGTCGATCTGTAAGATCGACCGAAGCGTTCAGATTTTAGAATTCAAGTCTTTGTTAGAAAACTTGTTAACTTGACTTTAACAGTAAATCCTGAACTGTTATATATATGATCAATATTCAAGTTGTATTGGGATCACCATGAGGATTTATGGAGGTCGGCAGATTAAAATTACTGCGGATTGATTCCCTGCACTACTACAGAATTAAATAGTTTTCGTAAATGTTTTACTTTATGGCCGATCCTAGGTCCGCCATATTTAAGACTGCTACGTCTCCTTGGCCAAAAACGGATTCTACTGGGTTTCCCTACGACGTAGGTTCTCGTCTGACCCACTCGCACACTACAGCGCTTAGGCCTGAATATACGATAGACGCCTGTGCGTTTCCCCACCACGTGGTGAATCTGCGCCCTTTGTGGCACACGGTCCTCGATGACGGGGTTCGTTTCAGAATTCCTGTAGGCTGACTCTTTCGGCCATATACTTAAATGATAGCGAAATGCTCGTTATCTCACAAAAAGAAAGAGCTTCACGCATTGAGCATGTCAATAACTTGTTGGTCCACGCCTAGCCCTAGTGCAAGTAGTTATTAGGCTTGGAATTGTTTGATAGACTTGATGGATGTCCTCCTGAGTGATATCGTGCAAAATTATGTCGAACTGACGACTTATAGGGTCAAAATCCCGAGATGATTGGTAGGCCCTGCCTGTAATGCTCGAAACATTCTCAAATGGGAGAGATCCGGCGACCTTGCTGGCCAAGGCAAGGTTGGGCAAGCACAAAGAGAATCAGTGGAAAGAAAATCTCACCATGTGTGGGTGGTCATTGTTTTACAAAATTGTTAAGGCTTTCTTGGCCACTTGTTGACAAACTGCCCCTTGGCTTCTGTCTCGAGTTCTTCGGCCGACTTATATCTAATGATTTTACTGACGTTTAGCCAGCACGAGTGGCTGGCGTTGTCAAAGCTTCACCCTCCATTGCCGGTGGTGAACTGGAGCCGAGCTCGTGGCCGCAGACTGTATGTACCTGGCGCGCCAACGTCCGAGGGCTTCTCCGCGGTCATTTCCGGTGCGGTTCTCCTCTTGCTAGCTGCGACGGTCGTTCGCTGCAGTACGGGAAACCAGGATCCGTTTACCTTAAGGCTTTCCTCTTTCTTGTTCAAACTGGTCGCGTGTTTTTGTTTTTCTACAGCTTCTCTGAACAAGCGCGTGTGATAGTGCTTCTCTACAACCAGAACTTCCGTGTCGGCGAATTTTATTACGTGGTCGGTCTCACTCAGTGCGTGCTGTGCCACGGCCGATTTCTCCACCTGCCCCAACCTGCAATGTCGCTTATGCTCTTTGATCCTGGTGTTAACTGATCGTCCAGTCATTCCGATATGAACTTTTCCGCATGTGCATGGTATACGGTATATTCCCGACATTGCAAGTGCGCCCCATTTCCCCTTCGTCGATCTAAGAAGCTCTTTGATCTTCCTTTTAAGTTTGAAAATCGTCTGTATGCCATGTTTGCGCAATGTACGGCCGATTCTCTCCGTCACCCTGGGAACGAATGGCAGAAACATGACGTAAAGATGATTTTCAAACCGACAAGGAAGATCATAGAATGTCGTAGATCGGCGAAGGAGAAAAGGGATCCACTTGCAATGTCGGGAATATACCGTATACCATGCACATGCGGAAAAGTTTACGTTGGAATGACTGGACGATCAGTTAACACCAGGATCAAAGAGCATAAGCGACATTGCAGGTTGGGGCAGGTGGAGAAATCGGCCGTGGCACAGCACGCACTGAGTGAGACCGACCACGTAATAAAATTCGCCGACACGGGAGCTCTGGCTGTAGAGAAGCACTATCACACGCGCTTGTTCAGAGAAGCTGTAGAAAAACAAAAACACGCGACCAGTTTGAACAAGAAAGAGGAAAGCCTTAAGGTAAACGGATCCTGGCTTCCCGTACTGCAGCTAACGACCGTCTCAGGTATCAATAGGAGAACCGCACCGGAAATGACCGAGGAGAAGCCCTCGGACGTTGGCGCGCCAGGTACATATAGTCTGCGGCCGCGAGCTCGCCTCCAGTTCACCACCGGCAATGGAGGGTGAAGCTTCGACAGTGCCAGCCACTCGTGCTGGCGGAACGTCAGTAAAATCATTAGATGAACGTCGGCCGAAGAACCCGAGACAGAAGCCAATAGGCAGTTGGTCATTATTTTACAGAAACGTAAGTCAAGGATGGCTCGGAATGAAGGGCAACAAAACGGGGCATAGAAGATCGTCGACGGACAGCTGTACTGTAAGGGTGCCACGGATTACAACCAAAGGGCTGCTCTACTGTAAAGAAGTGACAACACAGACCACCATTCCTGGTTATTGGGCCGTACGTCGGGCGACATTCAGACGTGTTCCACCGCCGTCGCGCCGCCTCCAGACACTTCTTCGGCCTGGAAGCTCATTGACTGGACAATTTTGGTAAATATTTTCGGAAAGCAGTGATCAATTAATTGTTATATTTTGACTAAAGTTCAGTCTTGATCACTCATGTATGTTTTAATGATATAGGTAACCGGTTTCAGTTCTGTCTACAGAACCATCATCAGACCTGTGGATAAATTTTAAGAAATACTAGATACCAATCTTTAAATAAAATGAAAGTGTCTAATGATGTCAAAATTTAACAAGATAAGATAAAATTAATTATACCCATGGCTCTCTTAGGATGGTAGGCGGAGCTCTCCTCGCTGCTACGCAGTCAACTGATGGTTTGAGTGCTGAGCACGAGCTTAAATATGCAGAGGCTCCGCCTATTTCCTGTCACACTACTTCACAACAGCCAGTCAGCGTTCATAATATGACGCCATCGTCAAAGTATAAAAGTAGGAAATACACTAATAACATAAAATTGATTCATTTAAATGTCTGATTAAAGGATAGTTAGTATGTCTACAGCTCATTTATATTTTGGATAGAAACAGTGATCTACGATGTGTAATAGTTGTGCCCTCTATGGGCAACCTTAGTACTATTACAGTGCCGGTTACATCAAAGATGTGAAAGTCTTTGGCGTTGTGGTATATGTCGATTATACCGAGTCGCCTGCATCATAATTGCATCTTTGTTGGATGCTGCATAATCGTCTTACTTTAACTGCAGTTTTTATAGCAATATTCTTTATAGTTGTAGGGTGGCAGCCAAGAGTACGTTCCACATTATGTATATCTGAATAACTGATGAGACTGCTGATTAAATTTTTTAATCATCGATCTAAAAGTTCTTATAATAATCAATGTAAATTTAATATTGTTTTTTTTTCTTTTTTTATGTTGTGCTGTATATTTTACATACATTGCTTTTGCCATGGGTATAACTAGTCTTATATTTTATAAAAAACAAAAGAGTAGATGCTTTTACTATAAAATTTCGTCAAAAAGGTCGTAATAATATTTTTCGCGAACATCTAATTGTTCATTGAGCAGCACTGATGATTTGATTTTCAAATGAGCATATATCTCGATTTCTTCTAGGATAATCATAAGTAAGCCTTTATTTGCATAATGCAGAACTTGTAAATTCTGTTCTACTGTCCCCTCAGCATGATTATTGAATGCTATATGATGGCCAAATACCATCCTAAGGGAGCCATGGGTATAATTAATTTTATCTTATCTTGTTAAATTTTGACATCATTAGACACATTCATTTTATTTAAAGATTGGTATCTAGTATTTCTTAAAATTTATCCACAGGTCTGATGATGGTTCTGTAGAAAGAACCGAAACCGGTTACCTATATCATTAAAACATACATGAGTGATCAAGACTGAACTTTAGTCAAAATATAATCATTGACTGGAGTTGAGCTGTCTTTAATGATAAGACCCGTTCCGAAAAGAGCAAAGACGTGTACGGAGGAGATCCAGGTGGCTGTGGGGCAACAGCCGGACTGACGGTCGCCTTACGGCCCGGCAGTCAGGAATGATTGTCTGCAGCATCATTTGTTTTCATAGCATGATGACCCCTTTCATCGTCATACTTTGCACTCTTACAATACAGCTCTACATCGACGATATTCTACGCCCCATTCTGTTCCCCTTCTTGGCAAACCATTATGGTTTACTTTTCAGTAAGGAAATGGCCTTGAAACCTCCCCCTGACTTACCAACCTTAATTACAGTGAAAAATGAAACCGCGTGTACCTAATGGAAATTTGGGAAAAGCAATCGTCGCCGAAGTTAATCTGTCGGTAAAGAGGGAGGAAAGGGTTACATCTAAATAAAAGGAAAAATGCAAATGAAATTGGCGACATTAATTTTGAAAAAGGGTAAAGTTAATGAAGAAAGTAAATGTGCGGTCATTACGTTATCAATTAACTGGCGTTAATTAGATATTTGAGATTTGGATAACTACCATAATAACTGAAAAAGAAAGGTTACTGCATATATAATTAGCACTAAAAGCGTGGCAACTGAGGGTTGACACGTCTTGTGTGAAAACTGAATGTTTGTCAGAAGTAATAAATTTCCCTACACTCTGACTTAATTTAGCAAAAGAATTAATAATACCGGAAAAATGAAAGTTAATTTAGTGACTGAATTTAATAGTGAACTTTTTTTCTGAAGCACTACGTAATAAAATAAAATAAGGTTAGTCTTGGGCTACCTCAACAATCATCTCAAAAGCTACTTGAATCTAGGCAAATAGACATAAGAGATTTAACTTTGAACTTGAATTAAATGATACTGAACAATTAACAATAGTAAAATTTAGTACGTACCAAGCTGAGCTGCAGTCATAGGTAAGCTAAAATACGGTAACAAAACTCGCACTCTTAATTTGTGCTTGTGTAATCTAAATATTGGAGCCGGCTATGAATACTTTAACTGAACTTTGAAATTAAAGCAGTGAAATATAAGGATATTACTTAAATGCTGGCGTTTTAATTTCAACGACACTCGAGCTCATTTCGGAAAATGAAGGGACCCTGGTTGGCAATGCAATTGGGACAATGAGCAACAAAGGTTCATGCTAAGTTGCTGTATTTTTGTGATGCAACAGTTTTAAAAGCTGACGTCTGCCATACAGTACTAAAACTTTACGTGCTTCCAGTCTTCCTTGTTGGTTGATTGAAGGTTTGAAGCCGTCGATCGAGGAGGTGGTGACAGTCACTCATTGTCGGCCGTCGCTGTTGCAGAAGCTGGATGTTGGCGCGCCTTCTTCTCGACACGGTCACCAGGCGAAACGGGCTCCTGATGTGTGCCAGCTAATGCTTCCCATCCGCGACACCGTGCCAGAAACTATCATAGCAAGTCGAGCGCAATTACGTGCTGCCAAACCCCGAAAGCACGGCAACTCGCGGGAGCGTCACTCAACTCACCTGCTCCACCGCCCTACTCCAGCGAGACTCGGCTCTGCCCGCGCTCCACACGGCAGAGTTAACACTACCAAAGATCCTAAATATTTTGATTCTCCACACGACCTATCGATGTAATCGTTCGATAGCATAGTTTTCCCTAGGCAAGACCAAGCGTAAGTATACAAATAGTATTTACAAAGGATACCAATTATACATCGACATAATGGATATATATATATATATATATATATATATATATATATATATATATATATATATATATATATATATATATATATATATATATATAAATTGTAAAACAATTACGATATATAAAGACACCGAAATGTCATAACTTCAGGTAAGAAAATAAGGAAAACATTTGTAGGACAATAGATGGAAATAGGAGGATATTCATTTCCGGCGTTACACCCTGATGCACACAGCGAGAGTTTCTTGTGCTTGTCTTCGTGCTTCGTGCATTGGGGCACCGTGGACAAGACCCTCCAACCAGCTCGGGATTCTGACGATCTAACTCGATCATTAGACAGAATTTGGCATGCTATCCCTCAGGCGGTCATGCAGCAAGTCTATCAGCCAATGCCAAGTCTAATAACTGCTTGCATTAGGGCCAGAGGTGGACCAACAAGTTATTGACTTGTACAGTTTTTGAAGCTCTTTCTCGTAAATAAATCATCAGACTTTTTCTGAAACTGTAATCATCTGTTTGTCTTTACATCTACACTACTTCCCACGTATGTAATTATTTCCTCTGTTACAGCCAATAAGCGCCTGGTAGCTCTCGATTTTCTAATAGTCATTTAACCTATTTTCCTATCTGATCATATTGTGGATACGTTCGATGACGAATTTGAAGAACACAATCCTCTAGCCGAGTATTGGTTGCAATAAGATATCGTTATTACGTTACGTAACATGTTATGAAACACACCGACAGCAACGGTATCTGTCCCTCTTTAAGGAGCGGAGGAAGTGACCTCTACCCGTTATGTCATGCCCTCCGGATACTGTTAAGCAATATCCCCGGTAGGAGCTACACAAATCTGCTGAAAAGCAATCACAAAAATATCATGAACTTTGTATTTCCTATTGAATCTAGCTTCGTGTTACTTTATATCGGGAAGAGTGGACGCTCACACTACCCTTGTGGCAATTTCAACATTTAGATAACATCAAAGGCTGCAGTGTATTGGCACTGAAGTAAAGTAAGTTCCGTGCACATAAGAAGACTTCAGGGCACACGTTTTTTATCTATGGAACGATTTCGGCATTCGTTTCAACTTATTAATGAATTCCATAAAGCAAAAAAATAGAACAGCCAGGTTCAAACTGAATCTATTATCACAGTTGAAATGATCTCGGGATTTTCACTTATGTCTAAAACATAATGACTTGCAAGTACGCAGAATATATTTAGTTACCTCATACAGTAATCACATTTTATTTTACTTTCAGTAGGTAAGACTTAGCTTTCCTCTCTTGCAGTATTTGATATCGATTTATTTCTGGCCATAAATTCTTTGTCACAATAGTTATTAGTCGAGTACATATCTCTACATTCATAAGCAAAATATTTCTCAATCAAGTCGATGTTATTTTTGACCTCCTGCCGATGGACGAAAAATCAATACCAATGAAACTCTATATTCTCCACGCCGTAGTTTCCACGAAGATTATCATAATTTTATACATATTCAGATTCACTCATTTTTATGTACTACAAAATTTGGTGCATTAACCAATAAAAAGTAATACAAAATTAGTAAATGGACTTTTTGAAGTAATTTCGCTACGCAGCACCTCCACGCTAAAAAAAATGGGGACTCTTTATCAGGTAACGTGTGTTTCGATGTTTGACTGTAACACCATAACTCAAATGCTGTACTGATTTATTTTGCCTTTTGTTTTGTTTAATGTTATAACGTTGAGTTTCTGTAAATGTTGTTGGATTGAATCGATACGATGACAGTGTTCATTCTTTTCTCTGTTGAAAACTTTGATGTCTTTTAGAGTATAGGAAGTGTAATCTCTGTAATATGCAAAATATGAGCAAATGATATATTCTGTCTTTCTCACATAGTCTCTTTGATTATCTTCGAGGCTGAATAATTTTGTTTAAATAATTTTTTGTAGAAATGTCAATATGTGCAAATGTTCTGTTTTATTTAATATGTTTGGTTGCTGTTACGTAAACTGCTGACCTTCACTTAGGGTTCTTAGCTATTTTGTAAGTAAAAGATGGCGTGGTTCCCCTCGGGAACGGAACTGTGTAGCGCGCGCAAAATGTGGTGGGTATGGATAGAAAGCTGGAAAGAAGAGTCAGTCGGGGACGAGCTACCAAACTGCCAGCTGATTATGTAACAGTCATGTATTGTGCTGGTGGCGAGAGAGGCTTTTCGTGCTGTTTTCCAATGTGCCAATGCCTAGGATTGATGGATTTGTAAGCTAGCTGGAATTATGTTGGAATTGGTATCTATCATCGCCACCAAGAAATGACAGAATACAGCAATTCTACCTGCAAATCCATCTACCAACATGCACTCCCTACCACATTGTAATCACTGTAATGGAACAGAAGAACTATAGTAATGTACAGTGAAGGATCAGCTCACTGGGTGTTATAGTGTACTCAAATATAAGGCAAATTTTAAATGAACTCTTGTACCTACCGTGATTTATCCTCAATCACATATCCACTTAGGTTCCCTCCCACGCTGAAGTGCTTACCAAGTGTCCTTCATTGAAAGCATATTAAAATTAATATGGCAATAGAGTGTGCTAAAATTAATATTGTTTGTTGAAAGGATCTTACAAATATCTCAATTTTGTGTGTCACTGCAGTAAAAGTTCAGAACTGCAACTGTTTTGAATTATATGATCATGCTTGCTAAGTGCTCGTTTCACTAGTGTAATGGAAGTCTGTTTAGTTTGCTGTACTACAGTGCTGAAGATTAATGGCCCCCCTCCACTGAAAGTAGTTCAAATGCACAATGTTACTTAATTATGGAAAGTTTCAATTACTCTTGCTATTCAAGTCTAATTATGTACAATATTGGGTTCCTCTTGTGTATTAAAAGTGCATATTAATGGTGTAACTGGATCCAGAGCTTGTCTACTGTGTTCGTGCAAGATAACCATTAGTAGAAAGAACACTATCTATGAAAACAGTAACTTCTTTACTCAAAGGACAGTGAGAAGTAATTTGTTTGTTAACTCCATTTAATTTTCATTCTAAGTAGACAGGTGTTTAGTAGTGAGAGATTTAATCTACGCACAATAACTAATTTTGCCGTGAACCATGTCCATATTTCATGTCAGATAGGAACATGTTTGAAAAGTAATATTGAACCTATGTCCAATTTACGATTCTACAGTGAATATTAATAGTAACGTTATTGAGACCACTCAGTTTGACTAAGTCCTCAAGGTAATAGTGTGTATCGTTATCTGTTATATGTATGCAAATAGTTTGTTCTGCTCTGTCAGCTCCAACCTTAACGTGAACATATTCAGGTGCCAGAGTTCATTGCACTCTCGTGTGCCAAAGTATAGGCTGCGTTTGCCCATTGAAGTTACTTATTTTCAGATTCTTGAAGAAGAAGGTTACTCATTCTTATGGCTAATTAGGCTGGCGACCGTCGTTATTATCATTTGGACACTGTGGATAGGTAAATTATTGTTTGTTACTGTTTAAATATTTACGTAATCCTAACTTTCACCTCCGTTAAGTCAGCTCCGTTAGGTATATCACGGTCAACACAACTAAATTCCTTTCGGAGGGTAACACTGCTCTGCTTTTTATACTGCAATTACTTTAATAAAAAAATAATTTCATTAATACGAACTACCTCCAGCTTTATGGTTATGGTATAACAGCAGCAGGCAGTAGTGTTATATGACCTCCTCAAAAGTGGCAGTATCCGCCAAAACAATTTCCTTGTTTGTTTCCACTTGTAATGTCTCTTGCGGCGGTCTCTCCGCGATATTTTCATAAATTTTATAAATTATATAACTCAATACATATCTCGAAATATCTCTTCTTATCTTACCGATTATCAATGCGAAGTAGTTTCAAGCCCAAGTATTCCTTGTAGCGTCCATTTACTCCATGGAATAGCTTCCCTGCTATCTATGTTTTCTCTTATGAAAAGAATAGAGGACCTCTGGCCGATTAGTCGTGAAAGAAGGATGTATATGTTTGTATTGTTGAGCTAGTCGCCATCTTGATGAGATTCTGTATGAGAAGGAATTTAATACATGAACTAAACTAAAGTAAGTGTGTTCGCGTATTATTTAACTGATTATTATTGACAGTGTCTGCTTACTACGCTGTGTTGCACGGGATCAGTGGGGAACGTCTGATTTACACTGGATGAACCTGCCGTTTTGTATGCTCAAGATATCCAGTTACTTCAAATAAATAGGCTAACACGGTCTTACCAGCAGATCTCCGGTCTTCCCCATGTGATCACCGAAAGTTAATAATTATTACAAATGTTTCCAGGAGATCGACTGACAGTTTTCGTCGCACCGAGACTTCGAAATTGCTTCAATGCCTTATGGAATTTAAGTTAAGCTCAATTTAATGAGGATAGAACAGTATTGAACTGTGTGAATGTGATAAGCCTGCTTTGTCAATGAAAATTCCCTTAATTTTCGCATGTTTTTACTATCCTGATCAGTGAAGCTAAATCAGGCCGGTGTGAGACAGGTTTTTAAATTTTAGATCCCACACAAAAGATATTAAACACTGTCGTAAGCACATTGTCACAAAATGCGACTGAATAGCTTTATTTCTACGAATTAAGCCAGTGTCAAGAGTTTTATGTGCCACAGCGCACGTGACTCTCACTTATCGACCGACCTGTACAACATCGAGACTTGGAGCGAAGACCAAAATCGTCATAATGTTGCCGTGGTGGTGTTCTAAACAGATCACAAGGAAATTATGGTTCCTCGTTTGGCCAAGATGTTGTTAATTACGGACTGCGGTGGTAAACTCTAGGATGAAGCGTATGAATAAAAATAAGAATTTATTGGAATGCTGGTGTTTATAAGTACTTATTAAATTTAAGAACAGCTTTATAACTTAAAGCCAATGACCTCGCAGCACTGGCAGCACCGCTTTGCGTCAGACTACCGAAAATAAACGCTATCAGGCTTGGCCTGCACTTGGAGGGTGACAGTCCTGGTCTGACGAGCGTTCTTGGCAAGCGGGGTGCACTGAGCCCTTTTGAGACCAATTAAAGAGCTATTTGACTGAGAAGTAGCGGTTCCGGTCACGAAAACTGATAACTACTGTAAGTAGACTGTATAGGTTTTTTTATTGGCGACGTCACATAGCGCTCTGTATGAAAATCACTGGCTGTGCTGTGTGCAGTCTGTGGCTGCTTTGCATTGTTGTTGGCTATTGTAGTGTTGGGCAGCTGGATGTTAACAGCGCGTAGCGTTGCGCAGTTGGAGGTGAGCCGCCAGCAGTGGTGGATGTGGGGAGAGAGATGGCGGAGTTTGGACATTTGTAAGACTGGATGTCATGAACTGATATATATATATATATATATATATATATATATATATATATATATATATATATATATATATATATATATATATGACTTTTGAACAATATTAAGGTAAATACATTGTTTGTTCTCTATCAAAATCTTTCTTTTGCTAACTGTGCCTATCAGTGGTTAGTGCCTTCAGTAGTTTGAATCTTTTATTTAGCTGGCAGTAGTGGCGCTCGCTGTATTGCAGTAGTTCGAGTAACGAAGATTTTTGTTGAGGTAAGTGATTTGTGAAGCGTATAGGTTAATGTTAGTCAGGTACATTCTTTTGTAGGGATTTTTGAAAGTCAGATTGCGTTGCGCTAAAAATATTGTGTATCAGTTTAAGCACAGTCATGTATAAATCTCTACCAGGACTACAGTGGGTCTGCTCTGTGATGACCTACCTACCAATATTCTTCAAAACGTCGAATGACTCTGCTGTGGGTTTGCTGTGTTGTGGCCCATTACCTGTCAGCATGTCAAGAGTCAGCACTGTCTTTCCGTTGGAAGGACAACACTACTTCTTCAAGACTGCGTGGAAATCCACTACTTCCGTGTGCATTGTCTTTTACTGCTCAGACTTTGCGAAAAGAAACGGCAGTGTTACTGTGATGAATGATCAGGACTGTCTTCATGGACTGTGAGAAAATTTTAGCTTTTGACCAACATTGTATTAATAAGTGTGTGCATTTGATTCCTTTGTTATTGTAATTATGAAAAAATTTTTCAAATCTGTATTGGCCACTGCCCAAAACAATTTGTAAAATTTTTTGTGGGGAGCATGGGGGCTATGTAAGTAGACTGTATAGGTTTTTTATTGGCAACGCCACATAGCGCTCTGTATGAAAATCACTGGCTGTGCTGTGTGCAGTCTGTGGCTGCTTTGCATTGTTGTTGTCTATTGTAGTGTTGGGCAGCTGGATGTTAACAGCGCGTAGCGTTGCGCAGTTGGAGGTGAGCCGCCAGCGGTGGTGGATGTGGGGAGAGAGATGGCGGAGTTTGGACATTTGTAAGACTGGATGTCATGAACTGATATATATAATATGACTTTTGAACAATATTAAGGTAAATACATTGTTTGTTCTCTATCAAAATCTTTCTTTTGCTAACTGTACCTATCAGTAGTTAGTGCCTTCAGTAGTTTGAATCTTTTATTTAGCTGGCAGTAGTGGCGCTCGCTGTATTGCAGTAGTTCGAGTAACGAAGATTTTTGTTGAGGTAAGTGATTTGTGAAACGTACAGGTTAATGTTAGTCAGGTACATTCTTTTGTAGGGATTTTTGAAGTCAGATTGCGTTGTGCTAAAAATATTGTGTGTCAGTTTAAGCACAGTCATGTATAATTTTTCTAAGGGGACGTTTCACTACCTGCAAGCGGCGTTCCGACCACGTGCCCTTCCATATCCGCATCGAAAGACGCCTATCGTCTGAGGATGAAACGGCGATCGGTCGGGACCGTTCGGCCTTTCCAGGTCTGTCCGCATGCAGTTTTTTACTTTTTACAATTTGCAGTGTTACACAGAAGTAGAATAAGGCATTACTTTTACTACTAACTCGACGTGGCATGGACTCAACATGTCGCTGGAAGTACTCTGCAGAAATACTGAGACACGCTGCCCCTATAGCGATCCGTAATTGAGGAAGTGCTGCTGGTGCAGAATTTCGTGCTTGAACTGATCTCTCGGTTACGTCCTGTAAATGTCGGATGGGATTCGTGCCGGGCGATCAGGGAGGCAAAACCACGCGCTATAATGGTCCAGAATGTTCTGCAAACCAATCACGAATAGTTGTAGCCCGGTGACATGGCGTACTGTCGTCCATCGTCGTTGTCTGCGAACATGAAGTCCCACGAATGGCTGCAGATGATCTCCAAGTAGCCGAACGTAAACATTTGCAGTCAATGATCGGTTCAGTTGGACCAGAGAGCTCCCAGGTCGACGCTATTTTTCTTGACTTCCGGAAGGCGTTCGATACAGTTCCGCACTGTCGCCTGATAAACAAAGTAAGAGCCTACGGAATATCAGACCAGCTGTGTGGCTGGATTGAAGAGTTTTTAGCAAACAGAACACAGCATGTTGTTATCAACGGAGAGACGTCTACAGACGTTAAAGTAACCTCTGGCGTGCCACAGGGGAGTGTTATGGGACCATTGCTTTTCACAATATATATAAATGACCTAGTAGATAGTGTCGGAAGTGCCATGCGGCTTTTCGCGGATGATGCTGTAGTATACAGAGAAGTTGCAGCATTAGAAAATTGTAGCGAAATGCAGGAGGATCTGCAGCGGATAGGCACTTGGTGCAGGGAGTGGCAACTGACTCTTAACATAGACAAATGTAATGTATTGCGAATACATAGAAAGAAGGATCCTTTATTGTATGATTAAATGATAGCGGAGCAAACACTGGTAGCAGTTACTTTTGTAAAATATCTGGGAGTATGCGTGCGGAACGATTTGAAGTGGAATGATCATATAAAATTAATTGTTGGTAAGGCGGGTACCAGGTTGAGATTCATTGGGAGAGTCCTTAGAAAATGTAGTCCATCAACAAAAGAGGTGGCTTACAAAACACTCGTTCGACCTATACTTGAGTATTGCTCATCAGTGTGGGATCCGTACCAGATCGGGTTGACGGAGGAGATAGAGAAATTCAAAGAAGAGCGGCGCGTTTCGTCACAGGGTTATTTGGTAACCGTGATAGCGTTACGGAGATGTTTAGCAAACTCAAGTGGCAGACTCTGCAAGAGAGGCGCTGTGCATCGCGGTGTAGCTTGCTGTCCAGGTTTCGAGAGGGTGCGTTTGTGGATGAGGTATCGAATGTATTGCTTCCCCCTACTTATACCTCCCGAGGAGATCACGAATGTAAAATTAGAGAGATTCGAGCGCGCACGGAGGCTTTCCGGCAGTCGTTCTTCCCGCGAACCATACGCGACTGGAACAGGAAAGGGAGGTAATGACAGTGGCACGTAAAGTGCCCTCCGCCACACACCGTTGGGTGGCTTGCGGAGTATAAATGTAGATGTAGATGTAGATGTAGAACCCAGCCCATTCAACGTAGACACAGCCCACATCATTATGAAACCAACACCATCTTGCACAGCGCCTTGTTGCCAACTAGCATCCGTGGCTTCGCGGCATCTACGCCACACTCCAACCCTACCATCAGCTCTCAACAACTGAAATCTGGACTCATCTGACCAGGTCTCGGTTTTCCAGTCATATACGCCTCAACCGACATGGGAGCATGCTAAGGAGAGGCGCTGCAGACCATGTCGTGCTCTCAACAAAGGTGCTCGCGTTGGTTTTCTGCTGCCATAGCCCATTAACGCCAAATTTTGTCGCACTAAAAATGATTCAAATGGTTCTGAGCACTATGGGACTCAACTTCTGAGGTCATTAGTCCCCTAGAACTTAGAACTAGTTAAACCTAACTAACCTAAGGACACCACAAACACCCATGCCCGAGGCAGGATTCGAACCTGCGTCCGTAGCGGTCTTGCGGTTCCAGACTGCAGCGCCTTTAACCGCACGGCCACTTCGGCCGGCTTTGTCGCACTGTCCAAACGGATAACGCCGTACGTCCCTCGTAGATTTCCATGGTTATTTCACACAATGTTGCTGGTTTCTCAATACTGACAACTGTACGCAAACGACGCTGCTCTCGGGCATTAAGTAGAGGCGTCGGTCACTGCGATGTCCGTGGTGGGAGGCAATGACTGAAATTTGGTATTCTCGGCCCACTCTTGATACTGTGGGTCGTGGAATGTTGAATTCACTGACGATTTCGGTAAAGGAATGACCCATGCGTGCAGCTCCAATTACCATTCCGCTTTCAGAGCCTAATTCCCGTCGTGCGGTCATAATAATGTCTGAAACGTTTTCAGACAAATCACACAAGTGCAAATGCCAGCTCCGCTAATGCACGCCCTTTTACACCTTGTTTACGCGATACTACTGCCATCTGTATACGCGCATATCACTGTTACGTGACTTTTGTCCGCGCGACCGCTACGGTCGCAGGTTTCGAATCCTGCCTCGGGCATGATGTCCTTCGGTTAAACTTCCTGGCAGATTAAAACTGTGCACCCGACCGAGACTCGAACTCGGGACCTTTAAAGCTGTGAGGACCGGGCGTGAGTCGTGCTTCGGTGGCTCAGATGGACGCCGGCACGGTTAACTCAGCGTGTTCGGTCAGAGGGTTAGCTGCCCTCTGTAATAAAAAAACTGAGTTAATGGATCAACGACGAACTGAAACGGGTGTCTTGTGACGTCCGCCACGAGCAGAAGCAACGAACAAACACGAACAAAATGAGATTTAAAAAAAAAAAAGATGGTAGAGCACTTGCCCGCGAAAGACAAAGGTCCCGAGTTCGAGTCTCGGTCGGGTACACAGTTTAAATCTGCCAGGAAGTTTCATATCAGCGCACACTCCGCTGCAGAGTGAAAATCTCATTCTGGTCCTTAGGTTAGTTAGGTTTAAGTAGTTCTAAGTTCTAGGGGACTGATGATCTCAGATGATAAGTCCCATAATGCTCACAGCCATTTCACTTGTGTCACCTCAGTGTATCTCGACCACATCAACTCGAATAACAGATATCTGCACAGAAAACACTTTACTTTCATGAGGCTACTTCAGTTCTTCGATTGTGATGAAAGCGAATAGCTGAAACCACAGTTGGAATGCCCCAAGGACAGAAAACCCCAATTAGCAAACTTTGTGAAAACTTAAAAGTAGGGAAGAGAGTCATCTTGATAGTGACAACAACTATTGGTGATAAAAAAATTAATTACACTGATAATGTTTGATTAACAACTATAACACTTAAATACAGAGAGTAACATACAAAAGAGGAGATAAAAGGAATGGGTTGTCATGCATTATCTTTTAAACATCTAATTTAAATTCATATGAACGAAGATTAAATCCAAGGAGGCAACTCGGTCAAAGATAACACTTACCATGGAAGAGAGTTGTAGCCGCATCGAAAAGGAAATTCAATGCGCCTACAATGCACCTCGGATATGAAATATTTAGTTAGTTGCTCTTGAGTCGCTCTAGAGTACTATTGCGATAGTCTTCTGGAAGCAAACGCTATTAGATTGTTTCAGTTGTGAAAGATCGATAGTTTGGGAGAGAGAGACTACAGCCATACTCAGTCATTCGACTGAATAAAGTAATCTTTACCGTTATCAACGCGACGGTGATTTTAATTGAGTGGTACTGATTTACTGGACTTAACCTTCGGACTGAAGAACAGTTGCCAACCTGATAGTAATGGATCAGTGACACGGAAACTATTCGTAGTCTTGAGTAGGACACGATAATACAAAGTCATGAAGAAAAACCAATACGCCGTTCAATCAAAAGTTGTTCTCAACGTCACGATTACTGGACTGATGAGAAGTTAATCTCGAATGACACATCGGTGTATGTGAGTGATAGAGACAAACAATTAATTACAAAAAGATTAATAAACTATTAGTCAAGAGATAAATCAGATGTGTCGCCTACATGATTCAAGGAATAATATTACGTATGTTCATGCTAGTGATTGAGTCTTTTAAACATTTTAAGTGACTGTGTGAAGACAGGAATAACAGATAATGAAAGGTGAATAATATAAAAATCAGCATTACGGCGTGTTACAAATGATCTCTGGAGTTACGTTAGACCATTGTTAATAATTTGAAGTAGCTACGGCATAGCAACGAAATTACGAACAGCAATTATTAATCCTCGCTGAGGATGGTGTAAAAAACGACCGTAACGATAGGATTAAGAACCAAGATTTCACTGCTCAACGAAACTAACCGGGCATAAGATAAAAGATAAACAATTGATCAGTTAACACAAACTGATAAGACTGTTACGCACGAACAATAGAATATTTCTTAACTACGCGAGGAGCTGTGTTTTACGAGAGTTACAGGTGCTGTTACACGTCATACTGACGGGGGCGAACATCGATACGAGTCGCGTCTCTTCCCGACGAATAATTTTTTTGTTTAATCCTAAGTTAATCTTAAACTTCTCAAACTCAGCAGCTGTAAAATGTGTGCTAAGAACACGAAACATTGTGTCTGTCCATCTGATTGACCACAGTTTGTAGACACTGAAATGATGGCTTTTCATCAGGTGCTTAGTACTGACTTCCATGCCCATAGAACACTGCCGAGTGTTTCCCTCGCCAAACGGGTGATGTATAGTGAAGAAAAATATTTCTGCCTTGAGCTAACACTTTTCTGTCTCCTGGTTACAGTTACTGGATGTCCTCAACATGTTTAGTCATCTGGCGATATCTCAGAAATCATCTCGATCAAACCAGACTGGCTAGTTCCTTCGATAATCTTATGAATATTTTCATATTTTAACAAAAAGCATAGGCAGATGAGCAGAAGAGTTTGAACCGCTGTCTTCTGTCTTCTGTTGGACAATACGAATGTGCAATGAAATGTGGTGGGGGTTCCTATTTCAAAATAAGAAATTGAGTAGGGTGGCCAGTTTACGTACAGACAGGTGTCCCTGTATAATGTTTTCTAACGACTTCCACACTTGAACGAGTAGAAGCATTTAGTAGTGTTCTACTCTTTGAATGCTCGATTCCAGATCAGATGAAGAATTTCATCTCTTCAAAATTTCCGAAACTTTATTTAATTATTCCCCCCCCCCCCCCCCATGAACCATGGACCTTGCCGTTGGTGGGGAGGCTAGCGTCCCTCAGCGATACAGATAGCCGTACCGTAGGTGTAACCACAACGCAGGAGTATCTGTTGAGAGGCCAGACAAACGCGTGGTTCCTGAAGAGGGGCAGCAGCCTTTTCAGTAGTTGCAAGGGCAACAGTTTGGATGATTGACTGATCTGGCCTTGCTGTGCTGGTACTGCGAACGGTTGAAAGCAAGGGGAAACTAGGAAACTACAGCCGTAATTTTTCCCAAGGGCATGCTGCTTTACTGTACGGTTAATGATGATGGCGTCCTCTTGGGTAAAATATTCCGGAGGTAAAATAGTCCCCCATTCGGATCTCCGGGCGGGGACTACTCAGGAGGACGTCGTTATCACGAGAAAGAAAACTGGCGTTCTACGGATCGGAGCGTGGAATGTCAGATCCCTTAATCGGGCAGATAAGTCAGAAAATTTAAAAAAGGAAATGGATAGGTTAAAGTTAAATATAGTGGGAATTAGTGAAGTTCAGTGGCAGGAGGAACAACACTTTTGGTCAGGCGAATACAGGGTTACAAATACAAAGTCAAATAGGGGTAATGGAGGAGTAGGTTTAATAATGAATAAAAAAATAGGAATGCGGGTAAGCTACTACAAACAGCATAGTGAACGCATTATTGTGGCCAAGATAGACACGAAGCCCACGCCTACTAGAGCAGTACAAGTTTATATGCCAACTAGCTCTGCAGATGAAGAAGAAATTGAAGAAATGTATGATGAAATAAAAGAAATTATTCAGATAGTAACGGGAGACGAAAATTTGATAGTCATGGGTGACTGGAATTCGGTAGTAGGAAAAGGGAGAGAAGGAAACGTAGTAGGTGAATACGGATTGGGGCTAAGAAATGAAAGAGGAAGCCGTCTGGTAGCATTTTGCCCAGAGCACAACTTAATCTTTGCTAACACTTGGTTCAAGAATCATAAAAGAAGGTTGTATACATGGAAGAATCCTGGAGATACTAGACGATATCAGATAGATTATATAATGATAAGACAGAGATTTAGGAACCAGGTTTTAAATTGTAAGACATTTCCAGGGGCAGATGTGGACTCTGACCACAATCTATTGGTTATGAACTGTGGATTGAATCTGAAGAAACTGCAAAAAACGGAATTTAAGAGATGGGACCTGGATAAATTGAAAGAACCAGAGGTTGTAGAGTGTTTCAGGGAGAGCGTAAGGGAACAAATGGCAGGAATGGGAAAAAGAAATACAGTAGAAGAAGAATGGGTAGTTTTGAGGGATGAAGTAGTGAAGGCAGCAGAGGATCAAGTAGGTAAAAAGACGAGGGCTAGTAGAAGTCCTTGGGTAACAGAAGAAATATTGAATTTAATTGATGAAAGGAGAAAATATAAAAATGCAGTAAATGAAGCAGTTAAAAAGGAGTACGAACATCTCAAAAATGAGATCGACAGGAAGTGCAAAATGGCTAAGTAGGGATGGCTAGAGGATAAATGTAAGGATGTAGAGGCTTATCTCACTAGGGGTAAGATAAATACTGCCTATAGGATAATTACAGAGACCTTGGGAGAAAAGAGAACCACTTGTATGAATATCAAGAGCTCAGATGGAAACCAAGTTCTAAGCAAAGAAGGGAAAGCAGAAAGGTGGAAGGAGTACATAGAGGGTCTATACAAGGGCGATGTACTTGAGGATAGTATTATAGAAATGGAAGAGAATGTAGATGAAGATGAAATGGGAGATATGATACTGTGTGAAGAGTTTGACAGAGCACTAAAAATCCTGAGTCGAAACAAGGCCCCGGGCGTAGACAACACTCCATTAGAACTACTGACGGCCTTGGGAGAGCCAGTCCTGACAAAACTCTACCAACTGGTGAGCAAGATGTATGAGACAGGCGAAATACTCTCAGACTTCAAGAAGAATATAATAATTCCAATCCCAAAGAAAACAGGTGTTGACAGATGTGAAAATTACCGAACTATTTAATAAGTCACGGCTGCAAAATACTAACACGAATTCTTTACAGACGAATGGAAAAACTGATAGACGCCGACGTCGCGGCAGATCAGTTTGGATTCCGTAGAAATACCGGAACACGTGAGGCAACACTGACCCTACGGCTTATCTTAGAAGCTAGATTAAGGAAAGGCAAACCTACGTTTCTAACATTTGTAGACTTAGAGAAAGCTTTTGACAATGTTGACTGGAATACTCTCTTTCAAATTCTGAAGGTGGCAGGGGTAAAATATAGGGAGCGAAAAGCTATTTACAATTTGTATGGAAACCAGATGGCAGTTATAAGAGTTGCGGGCCATGAAAGGGAAGCAGTGGTTGGGAAGGGAGCGAGACAGGGTTGTAGCCTGTCCCCGGTGTTATTCAATCTGTATATTGAGCTAACAGTGAAGCAAATAAAAGAAAAATTCGGAGTAGGTATTGAAATCCATGTAGAAGAAATAAAAACTTTGAGGTTAGTCGATGACATTGTAATTCTGTCAGAGACAGCAAAGGACTTGGAAGAGCAGTTGAACGGAATGGACAGTGTCATGAATGGAGGGTATAAGATGAACATCGACAAAAGTAAAACGAGGATAATGGAATGTAGTCGAATTAAGTCGGGTGATGCTGAGGGAATTAGATTAGGAAATGAGACATTTAAAGTAGTAAAGGAGTTTTGCTATTTGGGGAGCGAAATAACCGATAATGGTCAAAGTAGAGAGGATATAAAATGTAGACTGGCAATGGCAAGGAAAGCGTTTCTGAAGAAGAGATATTTGTTAACATCGAGTATAGATTTAAGTGTGAGGAAGTCGTTTCTGAAAGTATTTGTATGGAGTGTAGCCATGTATGGAAGTGAAACATGGACGATAAATACACTCCTGGAAATTGAAATAAGAACACCGTGAATTCATTGTCCCAGGAAGGGGAAACTTTATTAACACATTCCTGGGGTCAGATACATCACATGATCACACTGACAGAACCACAGGCACATAGACACAGGCAACAGAGCATGCACAATGTCGGCACTAGTACAGTGTATATCCACCTTTCGCAGCAATGCAGGCTGCTATTCTCCCATGGAGACGATCGTAGAGATGCTGGATGTAGTCCTGTGGAACGGCTTGCCATGCCATTTCCACCTGGCGCCTCAGTTGGACCAGCGTTCGTGCTGGACGTGCAGACCGCGTGAGACGACGCTTCATCCAGTCCCAAACATGCTCAATGGGGGACAGATCCGGAGATCTTGCTGGCCAGGGTAGTTGACTTACACCTTCTAGAGCACGTTGGGTGGCACGGGATACATGCGGACGTGCATTGTCCTGTTGGAACAGCAAGTTCCCTTGCCGGTCTAGGAATGGTAGAACGATGGGTTCGATGACGGTTTGGATGTACCGTGCACTATTCAGTGTCCCCTCGACGATCACCAGTGGTGTACGGCCAGTGTAGGAGATCGCTCCGCACACCATGATGCCGGGTGTTGGCCCTGTGTGCCTCGGTCGTATGCAGTCCTGATTGTGGCGCTCACCTGCACGGCGCCAAACACGCATACGACCATCATTGGCACCAAGGCAGAAGCGACTCTCATCGCTGAAGACGACACGTCCCCATTCGTCCCTCCATTCACGCCTGTCGCGACACCACTGGAGGCGGGCTGCACGATGTTGGGGCGTGAGCGGAAGACGGCCTAACGGTGTGCGGGACCGTAGCCCAGCTTCATGGAGACGGTTGCGAATGATCCTCGCCGATACCCCAGGAGCAACAGTGTCCCTAATTTGCTGGGAAGTGGCGGTGCGGTCCCCTACGGCACTGCGTAGGATCCTACGGTCTTGGCGTGCATCCGTGCGTCGCTGCGGTCCGGTCCCAGGTCGAGGGGCGCGTGCACCTTCCGCCGACCACTGGCGACAACATCGATGTACTGTGGAGACCTCACGCCCCACGTGTTGAGCAATTCGGCGGTACGTCCACCCGGCCTCCCGCATGCCCACTATACGCCCTCGCTCAAAGTCCGTCAACTGCACATACGGTTCACGTCCACGCTGTCGCGGCATGCTACCAGTGTTAAAGACTGCGATGGAGCTCCGTATGCCACGGCAAACTGGCTGACACTGACGGCGGCGGTACACAAATGCTGCGCAGATAGCGCCATTCGACGGCCAACACCGCGGTTCCTGGTGTGTCCGCTGTGCCGTGCGTGTGATCATTGCTTGTACAGCCCTCTCGCAGTGTCCGGAGCAAGTATGGTGGGTCTGACACACCGATGTCAATGTGTTCTTTTTTCCATTTCCAGGAGTGTAGTTTGGACAAGAAGAGGATAGAAGCTTTCGAAATGCGGTGCTACAGAAGAATGCTGAAGATTAGATGGGTAGGTCACATAACTAATGAGGAGGCGTTGAATAGAATTGGGGAGAAGAGAAGCTTGTGGCACAACGTGACTAGAAGAAGGGATCGGTTGGTAGGACATGTTCTGAGGCATCAAGGGATCACCATTTTAGTATTGGAGGGCAGCGTGGAGGGTAAAAATCGTAGAGGGAGGCCAAGAGATGAATACACTAAGCAGATTCAGAAGGATGTAGGTTGTAGTAGGTACTGGGAGATGAAGAAGCTTGCATCAAACCAGTCTCGGGAGTGAAGACCACAACAACAACACATTTAATTATTCAAATACGTTATCAGTGGACTTTCGTCTACAACGAAAGACAATATTTCGAAACTATTCAACTGACTAGTCCCTTAAAAACTCCCGACACCTCCACAAAATTCTTCACCATTTTTTCCTCACATCTCTGAGAATCGGCAATTAAGTTTGTGCTGACGTTTGAGGTACTCTAGGTGCTATCCTCAGTTTGGCCTGGAATTTGTACCATCTAACGGGCTTCTCTTCGTTGTCTCGATCCACTGCTGGACTATGTCCTCCAGGAAAAAGTACATGTTTGTCAAACACGTCACATCACGCCACCTGTTGTGTTTGGTCATACGACGAATCGCTTCAGCCACTTCGTCTAATCGTAAGGAGCGTCTCCGTAAAATACTGATGGGTGCCTGGTATGCAGCTAACTTGTTACTGCTTCTGAATCCAGTGATTTCCTGGTATAGTGCTTGTATTCCGATTCCTGTCCGTGTAGGCGACTGCTTTCATGTTGCCTAATTGCAGCCACGCTAATGTACTCGGAGATGTTCTGAAGTCCTCAACATCTCCACTGAACAGTATCACGTCGCAATCACAAACAAGGCCAAATCCGAAAGCGGAGTCGTGCTTGAAGTTCAACACTTAACATTGGAAGCAGGTTTATTATCAACGGCAACCGTTGGAAGAAAATTGCTTCTATTCATACAAACTTTACAAACATAAGAAATTTCGAGAACCTTCCGGAAATGGTAAATATTAAACAACAAATAATTACAGATGACTGGGTTTGAACTGACGACTTGCAGCACGCCAGCCAGCTGCTGACACTAACTGCAACACCCTACGCCGGCCGGAGAGGCCGAGCGATTCTAGGCGCTACAGCCTGGAACCGCGCGACCGCTACGGTCGCAGGTTCGAATCCCGCCTCGGGCATGGATGTGTGTGATGTCCTTAGGTTAGTTAGGTTTAAGTAGTTCCAAGTTCTAGGGGACTGATGACCTCAGAAGTCAAGTCCTATAGTGCTCAGAGCCATTTTTTGCAACTCCATACAGCATGCAACATAACTCGCGGCAGTATTCCTATTGTTGTTGTGCTCTTGTGTCATCTTTGTATTTTTGCAAAGGTATTTGTCATTTATAGTGTATTTAAGAAGTGAACTATAATAAAAAAAGCAAGTGAATAAACGACTTCATCTATTCGATACAGTGTACCTGATTTCGTAAGCCTCTATCCCTACTATATTCCCATTGTGATATACTCATTTTTCGAAGACTGGTTTGATGTGGCCATAAAATTGTGTTGTACATTTTCCATTTACTTCCCGTTCGTAGTCGCCGGCGTACGCGAACACTTTTGCATGGGCATCTCCAACTCCACATGAATTTCCGTCAATCCTGTCAGTGCCTGATAAAGTGAAGCTACTGGTTTGGATTGCTGCCGAGTCTGTGAGTCTGTGAAGGGGATCAATGCAATCTCACAACGCTAAATGTGAAGTTGCCTGGCTAATTAAGTACTGACACCCACGCTCCAGTCGCCAAAGTCGCCCAATCAATGGGATTGTACCAAGATGGAAGGCACGTGACATCTATTTTCTGTGATTTGTTTGCGAATATATACAGGGTTATTACAAATGATTGAAGCGATTTCACAGCTCTACAATAACTTTATTATTTGAGATATTTTCAAAATGCTTTGCACACACATACAAAAACTCAAAAAGTTTTTTAGGCATACACAAATGTTCGATATGTGCCCCTTTAGTGATTCGGCAGATATCAAGCTGATAATCAGGTTCCACCCCCACTCGGCGCAGCATGTCCCCATCAATGAGCTCGAAAGCATCGTTGATGCGAGCATAACCCCACAGAAAGAAATCGCATGGGTTTAAGTCGGGAGAGCGTGGAGGCCATGACATGAATTGCTGATCATGATCTCCACCACGACCGATCCATCGGTTTTCCAATCTCCTGTTTAAGAAATGCCGAACATCATGATGGAAGTGCGGTGGAGCACCATCCTGTTGAAAGATGAAGTCGGCGCTGTCAGTCTCCAGTTGTGGCACGAGCCAATTTTCCGCGGGCTACGCGTGAAACTTGCCCGCACGCGTTCAACCGTTTCTTCGCTCACTGCAGGCCGACCCGTTGATTTCCCCTTACAGAGGCATACAGAAGCTTTAAACTGCGCATACCATCGCCGAATGAAGTTAGCAGTTGGTGGATCTTTGTTGAACTTCGTCCTGAAGTGTCGTTGCACTGTTATGACTGACTGATGTGAGTGCATTTCAAGCACGACATACGCTTTCTCGGCTCCTGTCGCCATTTTGTCTCACTGCGCTCTCGAGCGCTCTGACGGCAGAAACCTGAAGTGCGGCTTCAGCCGAACAAAACTTTATGAGTTTTTCTACGTATCTGTAGTGTGTCGTGACCATATGTCAATGAATGGAGCTACAGTGAATTTATGAAATCGCTTCAATCATTTGTAATAGCCCTGTATCTATGCAACAAACCCAGCTGCTGCGTACGAAACTGAAACACAACGACGTTTTCCGCGCAAACTCTAGGCCACTGGACGAGTGCTGTGTTCGTAGCGACCTCGCGGTCCTTATACCCTGAAGGTTAAGCAAAACATTTGACTCCGCAGGGGCTACAAATAAGTACTCAAGTGTACTGCGTGGCTGATTCTTTACAGCCTACATTTGAGCCATGACGTCCCTCACAGAAATTAATGGTCAGGTAGAAATTTTTTCATAAAAAGAGTTTATTTTTAATATTGAACCGAAGTTCTATGACCATAATTTTATTTTAGATTACATTTTACCAACGTAGTCGTATCCCTTCACCTGTCCGTTTGTGTAGGAAAAACGAGATTCACAGCCCTCTCTTGCTCTTTACTTCTGGCCGCTAATAAGTATATACATTTGTCATTCGTGATAGGCACCTTCATTTTTCTGGAAATCACGAGCGACTTGTTCGTCTCCGTGCTTGCTGCACAAATGGAGAGATGAAAGAATACGACTACATTAGTAAAATGCGCTCACTACATCTCACTTGCTCTTTTGTCTTGGCTACGAATAAAAATATACATTCCTCACTTTTGATAGTAACCACGTTATATTAATTTCTAAAACCAGGAAAATACTATTAATTTTATTCTATCTGCAAGTCTGGTCTATTTTGTAGTTTGCCGTTACTAATTCCGTGTCTCTGCTTAAATGTTCACTGTTGTCACGTAGTATACGGTTCAGACAGAACCCTTCTTTTTCTGCTCATTCTGAAAGTTGGTGGTTTAACTCATCTTCCTCCCTTCTGGATGCTATTCTTTTTTGTGGTGTCACCGCCAGACAGCACACTTGCTAGGTGGTAGCCTTTAAATCGGCCGCGGTCCGTTAGTATACATCGGACCCGCGTGTCGCCACTATCAGTGATTGCAGACCGAGCGCCGCCACACGGCTGGTCTAGAGAGAGACTTCCTAGCACTCGCCCCAGTTGTACAGCCGACTTTGCTAGCGATGGTTCACTGACAAACTACGTTCTCATTTGCCGAGACGATAGTTAGCACAGCCTTCAGCTACGTCATTTGCTACGACCTAGCAAGGCGCCATTACCAGCTACTATTGATGCTGTAAAACATGTACCGTCAAGAGCGATGTTCACCAATTATGGATTAAAGTTAAGTATTCCAGCAGCTACGTACGTTCTTTGCTACTATAATTTCCTTGTCCTGTTCCAGACCTCACGCCAACCTGCGTGATCTTAAACGCGTGCCTTTCGGCTTCCTCCTAGTGGGTTGGCTGTCTTGCCAATCCACAACACTTTTTATCTTCTCGTATTCTCTGCTACCTCTAATTTCATCGATGGACTCCTATTCAGTCGTTGTCGCTCTTTTCTCCTTTCGGTCATTGCTCCAAAAGGAATATCACCCTGCTATGAAGGAGCCGCATTAGCTGTATTCAGTCTTTTATCAGATCACGATTGGTTTCATGGCACAAAAACCACATCCTCTGGTGATATCTGCATAACAATGAATCATGCTAGATTAATATACCATAAAATACCCCCCAATATAAAAAAAATTCCACAGAATTTTTAAAAACACGTAAAACAGAAATTTGTACTTACAAGTCATAACAGCTAGGTGGCTCGGTACGTGGAACCCAACATTCAATGTCACACCAGATTAATAAACCGCTAAACGGCGGTACGAAACGAAGTAAAAGCAAATGGACTAACGCATCCTTGTCTAAAATGGTCGGTGGGGTCTAAATAAATCACAACACAGTAATCCTCTGGTATCACCAAGTTACATTAAAAAGGCAAATAAAGACCTGAAAAACAGCTGGCTTAAGGAACAGAGGGGGAGCTTACAGCGAAGTGGGCCTATGTTCAAAAAACTAGATAATGTGTTTCAAGCAAGTGGCTTATTAATGGAAAAGGAGATAAGAATAAAATAAACACATACCAAAATTCCAGGCTATGCATGACACCGCGAAAGTAAACACAGCCACTCCGCGGAGGGCTTGCGCACATGAGCGGGCGCATCCGAAGAATTGGCGATCTTTGGGGGAACGCGTGAGTGATCAAATAAGAACAAGGAATGTTGGGGTGTCTGAATAAAATATTTTAAAATTTGTGTGAAAGATATACCAATGAAGTAACCGTATTAAATTATAATACCAACACGGCCATGCAGAGGTGTTAGCCTGAGATGATTAGCCATAGCTGCGATGTCTACAAGGCTTTCTCAAAAGAAGTAGTAGTTCCTCCAAGTAGCGACTATTCTGAGTCGGCTCCTTATTTCACCTGCTCTTCTGAGCAATTTAGACTCTTTCAGTCAGTCTCTAACATTTTTTTTTCTCTGGGTTCCGTACATTAATCGACAAGAACGGAACTCTTACAGAATCACATTGCTGCCCATAGGTCTGCCTATCTGTCTGACTCTTGATAACTCTTCTACTCAGAAACAGATAACCGTATCAAGATGAAATTCATGTCGCACATTAAGTTCTATAGTCTCTTGGCAGTGTAATAAATTTAAGGTTCTAAGTGGTTGCAATCAAAAGATACGGCAGTTTATGTCACATTATGACACTCCCAGACTCACTCGCCGAAACCTATAAGGTACTTCCCGTTGACGTAGAATCATGCAGTTTTGTAAGAAGCAGTTTAACAGTGCAAGTAAACAAAAAAAATGCGTAAAATGTGAATCCTTAATTATATCACACGAAGAAACATTTCCTTTGATATTTGTCAGTTGTCATCTGACTTCAAGATTAGAATTAAAATATTCTCGCCGGCCGGAGTGGCCGTGCGGTTCTGGGCGCTACAGTCTGAAGCCGAGCGACCGCTACGGTCGCAGGTTCGAATCCTGCCTCGGGCATGGATGTGTGTGATGTCCTTAGGTTTAAGTGGTTCTAAGTCTAGGCGACTGATGACCTCAGAAATTAAGTCGCATAGTGATCAGACCCATTTGAACCATTTTTTAAAAATATTCTCGAAAGTTCTGGATTTCCCGGGGTCGATAACCTGCAGCATCAACGTTGATAACAGGTGTAACAGTTCTGATACTAAATGTAGCACTTCTGCTACTAAATGTAACTGGGTTTTCTCTTTTGATGCTGTCAATTGTCAGGATGAGCATTCTAAAGCATTCTGTCAGGGTGAAAATATTAAATATATTAATTTTTCTCTCTGAACAACATGTGAGCAGGGTGGGTTCTTCCTTGGCTCAGGTATGAGGTAGAATGAAACAGCATTTTTACATAAGATAACTTTTATTGAAAGTTTCGTACAACTGTATCTTACGGGATGTTCTGGTTCGGAGAGCGGCAGCTGTGTCGTTTGCGTAGCCTTCTGCTGCGGCAGCGGCAGCGGCGGCGGCGGCGGCGGCGGCGGCGGCGTCTGATTACGCGTAGCGGTGTGTATCTCGTGTCGCCGTCTCGCCCAGCTGACCGGAGACGCGCAGCGCGAGGTGGCCCGTTTAATTATTGCGAGCGACGTCGTGCATCGGATGGTGATACCTTGGATGTGGCGTCCCAGTGTTTCTCTTCTCTAAGCGGCCGCGTGTGTTGTGCGTCGGCCAGCGGAGCGGCGCGGCGGGGGAAGGCCAGTGTCCCGGACTCGAACAACGGACTCCCGCTTGCCAGTCTTCGGCTGTCAGATCTTCATCCCAGCTCACAGGTGACTGCTGATGTGAGGCCGTCTCCTTCCCGTCCTCACGAGTCACCCGGGTACGTAAAAATCAGACTTCCAATACCTTCTAACTTCTGTCTTCTGGCGCCGAGGCTGCTGCTTGCTATTCCATTACAGCGGCGGACTTGGTGCGTCTGTGCATGGTGTAGTCTCTTCTTGCATGACGGTCTTCAGCACCGAAACTGACTGTAAACTACTGCTACGCTTCTTCACTTCTTCGTCTTCTTCGTCTCTCGTCTTCGTCTCATCTCCGTCTCTCGTCTCCGTCTGTCGGGCCCACCGCGTCTCGCGTATTTATTCACTTCAGTTCACTGGAGGTGAACGACTTCACGGCCATTGCCTCTTCTGTCACGTTGAAAAGCTTCTCGAAGAATCTTCTTAACGTCGGTCATTGGCTCTTGGAATGTAGGCGAGGGCCTTTGCTCACATGCGACAACTGAGAAACACGTGAGCCGGTCGGGCGATGCCCTGACGGCTGAATCGACAGAGTCCGGTTATGTGGAACTTGCTGACTTCACGGTCATTGTCTCTTCTGCTCTGCTGTTTTGCCCGCTGTTTGCCAGTATATAACTCTCTAAACTAAACCAAGTTTTTCATTTATATTCTAATTTCTACTTCACTTTCATTTCATTAATTTATTTACTTAAGTACCACTCAACACAGGCAAAACTCTTCGAGATTCTCGATTCCCAGGATGGATGAAATATATACACTGAAGAGCCAAAGAAACTGGTACACCTGCCTAATATCGTGTAGGGCCCGCGGGAGCACGCACAAGTGCCGCAACACGACGTGGCATTGACTCGACTAATGTCCGAAGTAGTCCTGGACGGAACATAATGAATCCTGCAGGCCAGTCCATAAATACGTAATAGTACGGGGAGAGGGGGAGGTGGTGTAACCTCCCCCTCACTTAATCGACCTTAATGACAGTGAAAAATTAAACCGCGTGTACCTAATGGAAATTTGGGAAAATCAATCGTCACCGAAGTTAATCTGTCGGTAAAGAGGGAGGAAGGGGCTTACATCTAAATGAAAGGAAAAATGCAAATGACTCTGGTGGAAATTAATTTTGAGAAAAGGGTAAAATTATTAAAGAAAGTAAATGTGCGGTCGTTACGTTAACAACTAATTGGTGTTAATTAGATATTTGGGGAAAATTATGGTCACCAGTCCTATGGACAACTACTATGACAATTGAAAATGAAAGATTAATGCACACATAATTAGCTCTAAAAGTGTGGCAACTAAAGGTTGATATGTGTTGTGTGAAAACTGAATGTTTGTCAGAAGTAATAAATTTCGCTACATTCTGACTTAATTTAGCAAAAGAATTAATAAAACCGGAAAATTAAAAGTTAATTTAGTGACTGAAATTAATAGTGAACTTTGTTTCTGAAGCACTACGAAATTCAATAAAATAACGTTAGTCTTGGGCCACCTCAACAATCATTTCAAAAGCTACTTGAGTCTACGCAATTTAGAAATAGGAGATTTAATTTTGAACTTGAATTAAATTATTCTGAACAATTAACAATAGTAAAATTTAGTACGTACCAAGCTGAGCTGCAGTCACAGGTAAGCTAAAATATGGTAACAAAACTCGCACTCTTAATTTGTGCTTGTGTAATCTAAATATTGTAGCCAGTTATGAATACCTTAACTGACCTTTGAAATTAAAGCAGTGAAATGGAATGATATTACTTTAATGCTGGCTTTTGAATTTGAACGACACTCGGGTTCTTTCCGGAAAAGGGTGGGACTCTGCTTGGTAACGCAATTGGGACAATGAGCAACAACGGTTCATGCTATGTTGCTGTAATTTTGTGAGACAAATTGTACAGTTTGAAAAGCTGATGTCTGCCATAGAGTTCTAAAACTTTACGTGCTTCCAGTCTTTCTTGTTGGTTGATTGAAGGTTTGAAGTCGTCGATCGAGGAGGTGGCGACAGTCACTCATTGTCGGCCGTCCCTGTTGCAGAAGCTGGATGTTGGCGTGCCTTCTTCTCGACACAGTCACCAGACGAAACGGGCTCTTGATCTACGCCAGCTAATTTTTCCCGTTCGCAACACCGTGTTTGAAACTATCTCAGCAAGTCGAGCGCAATTACATGCTGCCAAACCCCGAAAGCGCGGTAACTCGCGCGAGCGTCACACAACACACCTGCTCCACCGTCCTACTCCAGCCAGACTCTGCTCTGCCCGCGCTCCAAGCGGCAGAGTTAACACTGCCAAAGACCCTAAACACTTTGGTTCTCCACACGACCTATCGATGTAATCGTGATAGCATAGGTTTCCCTAGGCCAGACCCAGAGTAAAAATACACGTAATATTTACAAAAGAAACCAATTATACATCGACATAAATGCATATATATAAAGTAAAACAATTACAATATATAAAGACACAGAAATGTCATATCTTCAGGTAAAAAAATAAGAAAAAAAATTTATAGTGCAATAGATGGAAATAGGATATGAATTTCCGGCGTTACAGTGGGGGTGGGGGGAGTGGAGATCTCTTCTGAACAGCACGTTCCAAGGCATCCCAGAAATGTCCAATAATGTTCATGTCTGGGGAGTTTGGCGGCCAGCGGAAGAGCTTAAACAGAGATGAGTGTTCCTGGAGCCACTCTGTAGCAATTCAAGACGTGTGGGGGGTCACATTGTCCTGCTGGAATTACCTACGTCAATGCACAATGGATGTAAATCGATGCAGGTGATCAGACAAGATACGTGTCACCTGTCACAGTCGTATCTAGACGTATCAGGGGTCCCAGATCACTCCAACTGCACACATCTCACATCATTATATAGCCTCCACTAGCCTGAACAATCCCCTACTGACATGCAGGGTCCGTGAATCCATGTGGCTGTCTCCACACCCATACACGTCCATCCCCTCGACACAATATGGCCGGCCGAAGTGGCCGAGTGGTTCTAGGCGCTTCAGCCTCGAACCGCGCGACCGCTACTGTCACAGGTTCGAATCCTGCCTTGGGCATGGATGTGTGTGATGTCCTTATGTTAGTTAGGTTCAAGTAGTTCTAAGTTCTAGGGAACTGGTGACTTCAGATGTTAAGTCCCATAATGGTCAGAGCCATTTGAACCATTTGATACACTGTGAAACCGGTCTCGTCCGACCAGCCATCATGTTTCCAGGCAGCAACAGTCCAATGTCGGTGTTGACGGGCCCAGGTGAGACGTAAAGCTTTGTTTCGTGCAGTCATCAAGGCTACATGAGTGGGCCTTCGGCTCCGGAAGCCCATATCGATGATGTTCGTTGAACGGTTCGCACGCTGACACTTGTTGATGGCCGAGCATTGAAATCTACAGTAATTTGTGGAACAATTGCACTTGCATCACGATGAACGATTCTCTTCAGTCGCCGTTGTTCTCATTCTTACAGAATCTTTCTCCAGGCGCTGCGATGTCGGCGATTTGATGTTTTACCAGGTTTCTGATATTCACGGAACACTCGTGTAATAATTGTTCGGGAAAATCCCCATTTCATCGCTACTTCGGAGATGCTTTATTGTAACACTCGTGCGCCGACTGTAACACCATTCTGAAACCTACTTAAATCATGATAAGCTGCCATTGTAGCAGCAGTAACCGGTCTGACAACTACGCGGGACACTTATTGTCTTATATTGGCATTGCCGACCGCAGCGCCGTATTCTGCCTGTTTACATATCTCTGTATTTGAACACTCATTCCTATACCAGTTTCCTAGTCGCTTCAGTGTACATATACATAATTAAGTTTGTACGGAACCCTTAGAGCTCGAGTCCTTCTCACACCTGGCTTTTTTTTTTTTTTCGAACGTCACATCTAGAAAGTTGGCAGTCTTTTTTTTGCGGCTTCTTCATTGTGCAAAGTTCTGCGTTGTACACGCATATGCTCTAAACGTAGCTGTTTCCGAATCCTTCCTCAGTAGTGAAGGCGATGCGGTTTGACGTCAATAGCGTTCTACTGTGGATACTTATTTTGCCTGGACTATTCCAGCTTTAAAACCAACCGTACTTCTATCATCCGCTGTGGTGCAGCCTCAGAGGTACCTGAAGGAAGTCACGTGTGCGAGCTTTTCCCCTTCAACGAGCATTTATCTTTTTAGTCTCTCTAAATCATATGGGTTAGTGCAGGGTTAGTTCTTTCGATAGCCCCTTAGTCTATACCTCTCCCACCTTTGTTCGGATGAAATAGCGCCTCAGTCTCAATCACTGCCAATACAATGTGCAATTTAAACAATACTTCTTTCAGTTTCTTTCTTCCACCTGCGTATCTTTTAGTGGTACTGGTGTATCGGATCTGTGGTGTCACCGCCAGACACCATACTTGCTAGGTGGTAGCCTTTAAATCGGCCGCGGTCCGTTAGTACACGTCGGACCCGCGTGTCGCCACTGTCAGTGATAGCAGACCTAGCGCCGCCACACGGCAGGTCTAGAGAGACTTCCTAGCACTCGCCCCAGTTGTACAGCCGACTTTGCTAGCGATGGTTCACTGACAAATTACGCTCTCATTTGCCGAGACGATAGTTAGCATAGCCTTCAGCTACGTCATTTGCTACGACCTAGCAAGGCGCCATTACCAGTTACTATTGATGCTGTAAAACATGTACCGTCAAGAGCGATGTTCACCAATTATGGATTAAAGTTAAGTATTCCAGAAGTTACGTACCTTTTTTTACTAGTCTCATTTCCGTGTCCTGTTCCAGACCTCACGCCAGCCTGCGTGAGCTTTAAACGCGTGCCTTTCGGCTTCCTCATAGTGGATTGGCTGTCTTGCCAATCCACAACAGGATCGAACCTGAAAAGAATCATTTAGTTGGATGGAATGAAAAAATGAATTACTTTCCAGGAAAAGTTTTGAAATTGCTTTTTACTGCAATGGATGAAGAATGTGGGTTACTGAGAGAGCTGAATGAAAGTCAGAAGTTCTGGATTTACTTATAGGGAGCGCTACCTGTTCCTTAAGTAGTCGTGCGGGTCGGAGCTGAACGTGCATCTCAGATCTGAGTTAGCGCCCTTTATGCCATTAAGAACCTTCGCCGCTGCTGCGATTGCATTAGAGTCGCAATTAATTCGAAGTCTTTGACTTATCCGCAGCGGCCGTAATGGCACCTAGATAAAATCGAAATAGGTCGAATTAGAATTTCGCCGTTTCTTTTCCTCGTCGCTAATTACGGACGGCCGGGCTCCCGCGCGACGTCGAGCGGTGTTGGGTAACGGCGGCTGACGTCTGCGGAGCGGGAGGTAAACAGACGATCCGTGCGGCAGGTAGGCGGGCGGGGTAGCCAGCTAGCTCTAGCTAGCCTGCCGGCAGCTGGCTAACATTTCGAAGGCGGCCGCCAACGAGTGTCGCGAGATGCGGACCGCAGATAGCCTCTGGAGGGCGTCAGTTTCGCAAGGCGGCGTGTCGTGGGAACCGAACGGAACACAACAGCGGGGGGGTAGGAGGGAGGTGCAGCCACGCCCAGTAGGCCTCCAGCAGCGCCTTGTGTGTGTGTGTGTGTGTGTGTGTGTCGAGGCACCTCTTCGCCCGCAGGAGGATGGCGCAACAGCAGCGTTCCAGGCGGAGAAAGCGCGCACCAGGCCGCACAGTGCCACGGGATGGACCAGAACGCCTCGGGCTGCCGTAGAGCCTTTGCAGGCGTATGGGGGCCCGAGAAAGTGCGATCCACAGCGTTTTGTTGCTCCTCGTGCGGGACCTACTTTTCCTGGTACGTAATATTCGCCGCTCCTACGTGATTATATTTTAGCCGCTACGAAAGACGCGTACAGGAATAGCCGCGGTGACGCTTCACTTTCTGTTAACTTCCGCTCGTGACTCTGTCCTCGTATTCTACTCTCTGCTGTGTCGTGTTTAACAGAAGAAAGCATGTTCGAACTTGAAGACACCTGGAACACAGAACTGATGTTTTAAGGCTACCATTGAACGTATATACGTGCGGAAACACAGTTTTAGTCCCGCGCGGGATTAGCCGAGCGGATGCCGACACGGTAGCTCAGCGTGTTCGGTCAGAGGGTTAGCTGCCCTCTGTAATAAAAAAACTGAGTGAATGGGTCAATAAGGAACTTCAACGGGCGTCAGGGGACGTCCGCCACGAACAATTGTAACGAACTATAACGAACAAAATGAACTAAAAAAAAAAGTCGTCTAAGGCACTGCAGTCATGGACTGTGCGGCTGGTCCCGGCGGAGGTTCGAGTACTCCCTCGGGCATGGGTGTGTGTGTTTGTCCTTAGGATAATTTAGGTTAAGTAGTGTGTAAGCTTAGGAACTGATGACCATAGCAGATAAGTCCCATAAGATTTCACACGTATTTGAACATTTTTTGAACAGTTTTTGTCTGAAAACATTTAGGATTTCAAAACACCATGTTATTTCCCATTCTTTTGTCTACAACACCCCGTTTTCAACGTAATCTCCCCTGAAATGTGACGGCCTTACGCTACCTTACTAATGTTTCAAATGCCCCTGAGCACTACGGGACCTAAATGCTGAGGTCATGAGTCCCCTAGAACTTAGAACTACTTAAACCTATCTAACCTAAGGGCATAAATACTAACAAAGAGATAGAGGGGCTGGCCAGTACTTACCTCAGCTCAGTACAGCCGATAGATACACATAAAACAGAACAGAATGTGTATCTATCGGCTGTACTGAGCTGAGGTAAGTACTGGCCAGCCCCTCTATCTCTTTGTTAGTATTTATTTCACATCTTTATATGAGATTTTTCATTAATCATTTAGATAACCTGAGGACATCACACACATGCATGCCCGAGGCAGGATTCAAACCTGTGACCGTAGCGGTCGCGCGGTTCCAGACTGCAGCGCCTAGAACCGCTCAGCCACGCCGGTCGGCCTTGCTTTATCAATAACCTCCCCTTCATTCACGTATTGCTCCCTGCGGAGTGTATCCTTGAAGTCGATAGAGGTGGGATCCGGGCTGCAGGACGGATGGGGATGTTTTGTGAGCTGCTCTTTGGTGTGCAGGCTTGTAAGAGGTCTTGCGTTGTCATAGAGAAGGAGAACTTAGTTGGCTTTTTCACGATGACCAACACGATGAAGTCGTTTCTTCAGTTTCCTCAGCGTAGAGTTGACAGTTGCATCGTGAGGGTGGACAGGAAACAGAATAACGCTTTCAGAGTCGCAGAAGGCCATTGCCTGACTCTACCATCGGAGGGTGTGGCTTTGAACTTTTCCTTCAGAGGACAGGAGGGGTAGCGCCTCTCCACGGATTGCCGTTTAGCTTGCGGTTCGAAGTTGCTTAAACATTTTTCATATTTGTCGCTATCAGCCCCGTAACGAGCAGGACATTCTGCACAGATGATCCTCCGTTGCTCTTTATCGTCTTCTGTTAGGCGGTGAGGAACCCATCTACATCTACATCTCTGCAAATAACATTTAAGTGCCTGGCAGAGGGTTCATCGAACCACTTTATTCGAATATCGTATAGCGCGCCGAAAGAACGAACACCTATATCTTTCCTTACGAGCTCTAATTTCGCTTATTTTATCGTGGCGATCGTTTCTCTCTATGTAGGTCGGTGTCAACAAAATCTTTACGCATTCGGAAGAGAGAGCTGGTGATTGGAATTTCGTGAGAAGATTCCGTCGCAACGAAAAACGCCTTTCTTTTTGGTGTGTTGCTAGAGGAGGCCGAAATGCACGCCTTTAAGCTCACGCAGGCTGGCGTGAGGTCTGGAAAATGACAATGTAATTAATATAGCCAATAAGGTACGTTGCTGCTGGAATACTTAACTTTAATCCATAATTGGTGTACATCTCTCTTAACTGTACATGCTTCAATCTCAATATTAACTGGTAATGGCGCCTTGCTAGGTCGTAGCAAACGACGTAGCTGAAGGCTATGCTAACTATCGTCTCGGCAAATGAGAGCGTAGTTGTCAGTGTAGCATCGCTAGCAAAGTCGGCTGTACAACTGGGGCGAGTGCTAGGAAGTGTCTCTAGACCTGCCCTGTGGCGGCGCTCGGTCTGCAATCACTGACAGTGGCGACACGCGGGTCCGTCGTATAATAACGGACCGCGGCCGATTTAAAGCTACCACCTAGCAAGTGTGGTGTCTGGAGGTGACACCACACTTTTAATGATTTCCAGCCCAAATCCTGTATCATTTCTGTGACACTCTCTCCCATATTTCACGATAATACAAAACCTGCTGCATTTCTTTGAACTTATTCGATGTACCCCGTCAGTCCTATCTGGTAATGATCTGACACCGCGCAGCAGTATTCTAAAAGAGGAGGGACAAGTGTAGTGTTGGCAGTCTCCTTAGTAGGTCTGTTACATTTTCTAAGTGTCCTGCCAATAAAACGCAGTCTTTGGATAGCCTTCCCCACAACATTTTCTATGTTTTCCTTCCAATTTAAGTTGTTCGTAATTGTAATTCCTAGGTATTTAGTTTAATTTACGGCTTTTAGATTTGACTGATTTATCGTGTAACCCAAGTTTAACGAATTCCTTTTAGCAGCCATGGGGATGACCTCACACTTTTCGTTATTTAGGCATACACCTCTGAGCACCGCTACTGGTGGACGAGGGCGTCAGCGCTACGAACAAAAACGTCCAGTTGTACGCTTTTGATCCGGCGATCATCTCGAATGAGAGTGCGCGCACGATCCAATGTTGCAGGAGTCACAGGTGTAGGCGGCCAACCATCGTGCGGCAGATGGGACAGGTTTGTGCGACCTTGTTGTGACGATGAAAGACGTCTCTTCCAAAGACTCACAGAACTCTTGTTCACTACCAGGCCTCCGTAGACATTCTGGAAGTGCCTATGAATATCTGCGATCCTCTGGTTTTCGCCAAAAGAAACTCATTGACAGCTCTACGCTTGGAATGCACCTCTGTTAAAGACGCCATTTTTAAGGCTACGTATGGGGGCGCCATCTATCGGAACTTCATGAAATCATATGGAATGAAACTGGAATAATCCTTGATGTCCCACACACATTCCGGTTTCTTAATACTGAATCTACTGCAGAGGATAAAAAAATGTGTAGCGTCACTTATTGAACACCCATCGTAGTATCGAAATCCTTACAGGGGAACCTCCCCATCGCACCCCCCTCAGATTTAGATATAAGTTGGCACAGTGGATAGGCCTTGAAAAACTGGACACAGATCATTCGAGAAAACAGGAAGAAGTTGTGTGGAACTATGAAAAAATAAGCAAAATATACAAACTGAGTTGTCCGTGCGCAAGATAGGCAACATCAAGGGTAATTTGAGCTAAGGAGCGCCGTGGTCCCGTGGTTAGCGTGAGCGGCTGCGGAACGAGAGGTCCTTGGTACAAGTCTTCCTTCGAGTGAAAAGTTTAATTTCTATATTTTCGCAAAGTTATGATCTGTCCGTTCGTTCATTGACGTGTCTGTTCACTGTAATAAGTTTAGTGCCTGTGTTTTGCGACCGCGCCGGAAAACCGAGCGATTAGTAGACGAAAGGACGTGCCTCTCCAATGGGAACCGAAAACATTTGATCTCAATGTCATAGGTCAACCGATTCCTCCACAGGAAAACACATCTGATCTATTCTATACGACACTGGTGACGGCATGTGCGTCACATGACAGGAATATGTTGTCGACCCACCTAACTTGTACACTTGGCGAATGGGTAAAAAGATTCTTCTACCTTGCCCGATTTCGGTTTTCTTGTGAATGTGACAATCACTCCCAAAAAAAGTGATGAAAACATAAGAGTTTGTCACATAAACTGAAAATATTAAACATTTCATGCGAGGGAAGATTTGAATCAAGGACCTCTCGTTCCGTAGCTTCGGACGCTAACCACGGGACCACGGTGATCCTAACCTGACATTAACCTTGATGTTGCCTATCTTGGACATAGACTACTCAGTTTGTATATTTTGCTTATTTTTTCGTAGATCCACACAACTTCTTCCAGTTTTCTCGATTGATCTGTGTTCAGTTTTTCAAGGCCTAGCCACTGTGCCAACTTACAACTAAATCTCAGGGGGGTGCGATGGGGAGGTTTCCTCGTTAGTAAAAATCAATCACAGCCACCTTCTTCCGGCGACTACCACGCCGTTTGCTTTTTAGAAAGTTCCGGAAGGAACAGTTCCACACCAACTGGCGCCAACAGTCGAATAGTGGGCTTGTGTGTTACTGCCACCACACAGGCAAAACCAGTTGCGTGGCGTCTCTCAGTTCGTAGTAGCAGTCCCCATGTGGAGCTCACAAACCCGGAACTCTTTGTACTTCCATGCCACTTCCTCCAGCGCGTCTTACGCATTCGCCTGTAATGTGGGCAGTCCCTACGCTGAACTACATCGCTCACGTCCTGTACTGGCGCACACGGAAAACCTCCCGCCGCCACCCACCAAAACAAGGCGTGTCGCAGTCACTGACACAGCAACAAACCATCTGTCAGACGGTTGACTTCAGTGCCTGTACCTCGGTGAGTACAGCACTCTGCAGACAGACTTTCGAGACTCCATCGGCTATTTGCGGGGAACTAGTAGCAGTAGCTGAGTGTCTGCAAACATTACTACCAGTGATACAATAGCTATTATAGACAGCCAAGAGACAGCAAAGTGTTGTGGGTTGGCAGGGGAGCCAACACCGGGTACTAGAGGAAGCCGAAAGGCACGCGTTTTAGCTCACGCAGGCTGGCGTGAGGTCTGGAACAGGACAAGGAAATTAGACTTTAGAAAAACGGACGTAGCTTCTGGAATACTTAACTTTAATCCATAATTGGTGAACATCGGTCTGACGGTACATGCATCACAAGATAAATAGCAAATGATAATGGCGCCTTGCAAGGTCGTAGCAAATGACGTAGCTGAAGGCTATGCTAAACTGTCGTCTCTGCAAATGAGAGCGTATGTAGACAGTGAACCATCGCTAGCAAAGTCGGCTGTACAACTGGGGCGAGTGCTAGGAAGTCTCTCTAGACCTGCCGTGTGGCGGCGCTCGGTCTGCAATCACTGATAGTGGCGACACGCGGGTCCGACGTATACTAACGGACCGCGGCCGATTTAAAGGCTACCACCTAGCAAGTGTGGTGTCTGGCGGTGACACCACACAAAGCTATTTATATATAACTGTATTCGGTTAGGACATCAAATGCCATGCATCAAATTGTACTGAAGTTAATTACCATTTGTAACATACTATTAATAAATGTTATTTTTCATTTCTTATTGTGTTGCGACATTTCTGTTACTGTACGCCCTGTCACACAGATGTTTGCTTATCATAGCTTGCAGTGGCTACCTAGAATGAACTAATGCACTTTTCTGCGTGTGGGAATGTTTGGGCTGAATTGATAGCAGTGTTCAGTTACTACATCCGCAATATGGATTGCACATATTGGTGAAGATGTGGCAGCAGTAGTTCAGAGCTGGAATAGCGGTTGAAGGTGATGGTCGTGATGCAGCCTCAGAGTCCGAGAAAGTTTATATCCTTGAAGAAATATTCGTTTGTTGAGATTTTGACAAGTACCTTAGATACTGCAAGTGCTTATGTGGACCTGGAAGATGTTTTGTGAACTTTTGAATGAACAATCAAACCTTCTAAGAGGAAAAGAGGATCATAAAGTATTATGCGGGTGAAAGCCATTGATGTCACGTGGCAGTTTGAATACTGTTAAGGAGAACGTCGATAAAATAAGTGAATACTTTCTTTGTGGTCAGGCAGTGTGTGAGAGGCTAGGATAAGTAAACGGTGTTTCAATTTAGTGACTTTTTAGCATTACAGTACTACAAATATCCGTTCGAAACAGCGACTACTTCGGTTCAGGCACATGAAAAAAATTCAATAGCCGTTGTAATGGTACTTGAATTACGTAACCATTATGGTACCTCACCTGAAACTCTCGATACCAGTAATATTCTATTGTATTTCTGTTAACTACTTAACATATTTCTGAGACAACATTTAGATTTGATTTCACTTTTGATACATCGATATGTTTATATTGCAATGATATTATTCTTATGTGTATTCTTTCTTTTGTCACTATGATCTTTGACGTACTTGTAACTCTGATTCTTGGGCGCGTATGCGATGGTTAGTTAGTTGTTAAGTTGATAGAGAGTCGGAACTTGAAAAGGTCACGTCTTGGACTTCATGTTGGAAAGATGCATTTTGTAGTTGCCTTATAAAATGTGAGGAAGATGTTTTCAAGTATGTTTTGTATTGTGAAGTGATGTTTGTGTGTCACGTGATATTGCAATTAAAAGGAAGTGTAACTTAAATTCGGAGTGCTGATTATCTTTTTGCATCACCATTGTCCAGTAAAAGTGTAATCGTCAAGAATGGTTTGTGAAGCGCATCTACAAAACTTTTGAATATAGCAGAATAAAACCTAGGCCTCTTTGCATCCGAGCTTGGAATCATAACCACCTAGATTTTCAACGATTGAGCCATGATTTTACGACGAGACCAGCGTGGGAAACACAAAAAGATGAGTGCCTAGATTTTTGATTATTACATGAAATGACTTTATTAACTGTGCTCTAACGACACCTGCCACATAATATGACTGTTGTTGCCCGAAAATGCAGTATTTAGCAGCGTGAGCGACACTACAATCGTTATTAAATTCTGACCTTTGTTGTGGTAGGGTTGTTAGACCGTTTACGCACGTGGACATAATCACCACTCATTTTACACGTCAGACTGCCGAAACGAAATATTAAAATAAGTGGAGGTGGAGAGGGTGTGTTATCTCATATTCATTGCCTAAATAGCACACCGGCCAAACATTTGTTGTCCTCAGGAGACATAACACCGCCTATAGCCTTGGTAATGGCCTCAAGTTGGGAAGACAGTCCACAAGTTTCCCAAAATATGGCACATCCCACATCCGGCTGTAATCACTCAGTGATGATTAGTTCCCCTAGTGGTATCAAACTGCGGGGATGGTGACTGCCGCTTTTCATCCGCTGTTCCAAACAGTCGCAGAGATTTTCTCTGAGTTTAATACCTAGAGATTTTCCAGGCCAGTCCATTTCCCTTTTGTGCCTGAGTGTTCGTCACACCAGGTCAGCTACATTAATGTGACCACCGACTGCGTTCGATGTCAACATGCAATAATCACACACAGGCGTTAGTTGGTAGCAGTTGCACTGGAGGGTATACAAAACGTGTCTGGGGAACGCCGACGGCTGTGCAGTCGCTGTCGTAATGTGGAAATGATGCGGTTTATCAGACGTTCGAAATTCCATGATCTCTGGGTTTTAGACCAAGGTTGGAGGTATTTATGAAACGGCAAAGTTTCTAAACGATTCGCGGGCCGCCATGATTAAAGTATACCGGCAATATGGCGCTATCCAAAACCGGCGCCGAGGCGACTGTAGGTGCGCCACGGGCCATAGATGAACGGGGGTGAACGATGGCTGTCGAAACGTGCACAGGCAAATAGAGGTGCAACAGGTGAGCTCTGACAGCCCAGGTGACCCTACGGGCTATCAACGGCGTCTCTCGACGATCTATCAGCGATCGTCGCTGCGTAGGGGCCTCCACAGAAGGCGCCTGGTACATGCACCCCCGCTGACTACTGTCTATTGGCAACGAGGGCTGGAATTTGCAAGTCTGTACTGGAACTGGACGCCCACCGAGTGGAGACTGGTGAGTTTTTCTGACGAATCACATTCTATGCTCCATCGGAAAGATGGTTCTTGGCGTGGTCGGCATGAAACGTCTGGGAGTAAACACCTTGCAACAATCGTCGGAGAGGTCCAGCCCGGAAGGCATTCCCTAGGAGATCCCGTCATTCTCATCGGCACAGTGGATCAACACACGTGTGCGCATCTATTCTCGGCGACCACGTCCTCTCTTAAGCCGTCGGCACACGGACCGTGCTGTCGAACGTTAACGTTGAGCGTGCCAAGTCCAACTTGCTGCTGAACGCTCAGGAACGATGCGACTTGTTCATACGGTACGTGGGCCTCAACGTGGTATACACGATCGCAACGCCCTCCAGCGGTAGTTGAGGGATGTTTCTAGTTCGTAAATAACACTGTTTACTCAACGGGCGCGCGTAAAATTCCCACGTTAGCTCTGTTAAAACGCACATTCTTCCATCGTCCACGAAAAGGAAAGTACCATGTCAAATCAATATGGACACAGGCTTATAAAAGGTCCATTACAAACAGTGCGGTACAAATTTGGAATACTTCTCCGCATAAGATAAACATTATTTCATCATTCCCACATTTTAGTAAAACCCCAAGGTCAGTCTTACTTGATCACTGTTCCTACCCAGTAGCAGAATATTTACAACATGTGAATTACGAAGCGTAAAAGAAAAAGAAGTAAAATATCTTTATACAAATAGCGTAAGCTGTCTTGTAGATTAAGCCAATCGAAGAAAAGCACTCGACAGAAAAAGGTGAACTTACATTTACATAACATCAAATATTATAGTATATACTTACATTAAACTAATAATAAAGTGTCAGAACCTAATAAAAACGCGAATGTTAGGAAAAATAATTTGGCAGTGTCAAGGCGCGAACAAATTGTACCAAGAATAATGCGTTTTGGGTGGATCTTCAGTGTGTGGCTGCCTTCAGATAGCCTACCCTCATAATACGCAAGGTACAATAATTCTTTTGCCACGAATACGATGCTTCTCATTATTTTATTGGAACGAACCACACAGTTAACCACGGGTTTTCCAGTGATTCTCAATTTGCTGGTGCTCAGAAAAGGCATATATACATATAAGCTTGAAATGAATGCCAATATGGCGCCTTACAATTCCGTACTGAAGGGAGACGGCGTGCGTGTGACGTAGGTGGCGTTGTGCCATCTCATTGGTCAACGCTCAGACGAACGCTCAGAATATCTGACATGCCAGATATTCCCAGAATGAGATTTTCACTCTGCAGCGGAGTGTGCGCTGATATGAAACTTCCTGGCAGATTAAAACTGTGTGCCCGACCGAGACTCGAACTCGGGACCTTTGCCTTTCCTACCCAGGCAAAGGTCCCGAGTTCGAGTCTCGGTCGGGCACACATTTTTAATCTGCCAGGAAGTTTCATGCCAGATATTGTTCTGTACGTTCGGAAAGACTCCCGAACGTGCTATTCCACGCTATGATGTAAGAAGCTCGGCACGCTCAATGCTCAACGCTCAACGTTCGGTTGCACGGTCGGTGTGCCGACGGCTTTACGTGCAGTAGTGTCTCTCTTCGTCTCGCCGGCATCTAGCGACTGGACAATACAACCTCAAACACGGCTCTCAGTGTACGTGCGTGGTTCAAAGCGCATCAAAAATGGTTCAAATGGCTCTGAGCACTATGGGACTTAACATCTGTTGTCATCAGTCCCCTAGAACTTAGAACTACTTAAACCTAACTAACCTAAGGGCATCACACACATCCATGCCCGAGGCAGGATTCGAACCTGCGACCGTAGCAGTCACGCGGTTCCGGACTGAGCGCCTAGAACCGCTAGACCACCGCGGCCGGCCAAATCGCATTAGGATGGGTTTACCCCGCTCTATCTGACTGTAAAATCTCCCGTACTTAGACCCAGACGAGGATCTGTTGGACCATCTCGACCGGGCTGTTCCTCGCCATGGGTCCTCAAAGGAGAAATGTAGCGCAGCTGGCCACGGCGGTGGAGTCGGCATGGCTCCACATCCCTTCCAGTGCCTTCCAGAACCTCAGTGACTCTCTACCTGCTCGCCTCGCAACCCTACGAAAGGTGGTTATTCTGGTTTTTGACAGGTGTTCACATTAATGTGACTGGACAGTGTATATACAGTCCCATGCCTAGTCATCTTAGAGGGCGGAAGTGTCCAGAGCATACTCATCAAAAATGCATTGTCGAAAGGGCAACACTTGGGCACCTACAAAGTTGAAGTAAACGACTTGGTTCATCTTTATTCTAACTTTAATGAGTTGGCTGAAGTATTTGTAAGGAAAACTCTCAATGCACCACAAAACCACTGACAAATAGACAAGTGAATTAAACGCTTCATACGGCCGTCATTATACCTGACACCTCGAATAAAAGATAGCGACTCGTCGCTAAGAACTGCGTACGTCGAGTCAGCTGCTGCCCAGATTGTGTGCTTTTTGGTACATTAAAGAGGTGCAGTTGTACGTGACTCTGCGAGGAGTGACCTTTCTAAGCTTCCTGACTCCAAATTTTCGCATTCACGCACTTCCCTTCGCAATGTTCGCTTGTAGACCGATGGAGGTGAAGCTGCATTTACTGACAGCTGCAATTCCTGCCAGGTTTGATACAGATTAGGCATTGACAACGCATGCCACATATCTCCGGTCCCTGTGGGTTAGAATGTTTTCACGGCTACGATTTTTACGTCGTGTAAAAACGCTGCAAGTGGTATATCATTCCCTGTAGATATGTTCGTCTGTTAGCGCTGATACACGGACAAATTGGAAAACACTATTCACTGTATGGTCTGGCGCTCGGCTAAACACGACTACTGCTTTCCACGCACCGTACTTCACAGATTTATCACAACCGGCCAGCATCTGTACAACACTTCACAGCCATGACGTAGTTCAACGTTGTAGACTCACATATCCGACTGGTACCAGTTCATCTCCATCTACAGCACTCCAAAGCTACCAATGTGGTCTCTGAAGGGGATTAATATATTTTGTTCCGTGAGATTACCAAAGATACCTCTCGTTATTATTGGAAGTGAATTACATGCAGCGAAATGCTGTCTATAACTTCTGTAAAAATCGCTCTACACTTACCAGATCCTAAGAACATGGATGTGAGACCGTAACAAGACTGGACTGTAGCCTATCCCAGTATTAAGTTGTATGCAGAGCAAACAGTAACGCATGCTGCGGAAAAAATTTCCAAGGGAATTAAATATCTGGGAATAGAAAAAAATGAATTAAAAGCTCCGGGCCTGAAGGTACCAATTTCACTCCCAGGTAGGGGTGGGGTTTTTCGTCGTTCCAGTGGCATATCGTTCGATGATAGGCTACTTTCTTAAACAGTGTTGCTTACTTTTCTGTAATGGCCCTTACTTTGACCTAGTGCACTGTCAAATTCTTCTCGCAGTATCGCACTCCCATCTCATCTTCATCTCCCCTTCCTTTCTATAGCGTTGCGTGTTGCCTTCAAGTCCATTTGCTTGTATAGCATTTTCACGTATTCCTTCCACCTTCCACCCCTCCCTTCTTCACTTAGAGCTAGATTCCCGTCTTAGCTCTTCATATTCATAAGATGTTTCTCTTTTCTCAAAGGCTTCTTTAACTTTCCTATAGCCGACATCTATCTTTCTCCTAGACATGCATGGTTCTACACCCTGGAATTTTTCCTCTATCCATCCTGTTAGATATCTCACGCGTTATCTAAAGATATCTGCAATGCTTTGCTTTGCTCCTATTTAATCCTCTGACGCGTACACTATTCTCCAGGCTGCCCGTTCGCCTTCTGTTGTTTTCCTTGCGCCAGTTTCAGTCAATAGCTGCCTGACGGTCGCTTTGGAACTTTAGACAAACTCTGGTTTTTTCAACCTACCGCGATCCCATATCCTTAATTTCCTGCTGTTCTGCAATTTCTTCACCTTTGACCTTGAGTTCATACAGCTCATAACCAATACATTATGGTCAGAGTCTACATTTGCCCCTGGAATTTCTTTTCCGTTTAAAATTTAGTTTTAGAATCTCTGCTTTCCATTCTGTAATCTATCTAAAACCTTCCTGTGTCTGCAGGTCTATTCTTTCATATTTCTAAACAGTTAGCTATAGTTAAATTATGCTCTGTGCAAAATTATTCTGTGCGCTTTCCTCTTTCATTCCTTCCCTCCAGTCCAAGTCCTCTTACTATTTTTTTCTTCTCATCTCTCTCTCTATTTTTTTCTTCTCATCTTTTTTTCTTCTCATCTATTTTTTTCTTCTCATCTCAATGTGCATCATCTGCGAAGCTAGTTCGGGCATAGACTTGTACTACTATGGTGGGAGTTGGCTTCCTGTGTATCTTGATTTCTATAATTCATTCCCCCTTGCTTTTCATAGTAATCTACCAGCATTCTTTTCATTATTCATTGTGAGACATACTCCTACATTACACGCTATTTGATTTTGTATTTAAAACGTTATGTTCGCCTCATCGGAATTCCTGTTTTTTCCTTCCATAGCACTTCGATAATTCCCGTTATATCTAACTTCAGGCCATAAATTTCCATTTTTAAGTTCTCTACCCCACCTTCCCTATTAAGGGACCTAATACTCCATGCTCCGACTCGTAGAATGACTGTTTCGTTTTTCTTGATGACCATGTCCTCCTGAACTATCCCTGTCCGGACACCCGAAAGGGGGGACTGTTTTACCTCCAGAATATTTTACCCAAGAGGATGTCATAATCATTTAAGCATATAGTAGAGATGTAGATCCTCGAAAAAAATGACGACTGTAGTTTCCCCTTTCTTTCAGCCGTTTGCAGTATCAGCACAGCATCAGATCATTCAGTCATCCAGAATTTTGCTCCTGGATTTCCTGAAAAGGCGACTTAAATAACTTTTATTCGCACATTTATATTTACAGAGTTTTCGAAACTCATAGAATTGGAACTTGGTTGTTAGAAAGGTTAAAGTCGGCAAGTAAGATCGGCACGCCTATGTGTGGGCGGTTCTCGTCACGCACCATCCACATCCGTCACTTAGTCTGAATGTACCTATCGTCGTCCAGAGGTAGGCGCCGTTTGTGGATTACCACTGTTGGCAAAGTAGTACCCACATTAGCTGTACTACTGAGAACCAATTCAAAACTTTAACACCGTTCTTCTTTGTCAGAAATGTTTAACGCCAATGTACGTGAGGAGGACTGCAAGCATTGTAAGAAAGTAATATCGTCTGAATCATTCAATAAAAGTTCTCAAACGGAATGCCGATAATAAATTGACCAGTTCCAAGTTCTATTACTTCAATAGGTTAATCTGTGTAGTCTGTATCGTTCTAACCAGTTAGTTTTGATTCCACAAGGTCCAGTCAGATTAATGTGATCACCGCCTATGGTCGACGTCAACTTGCTGTAACATTTCTCCGACGGCAGGTGGCAGCATGAGAAGCGGAGAGTACGTAAAGCGTGTCGGGGAGAAGTGGACCCAGTGCAATCGACATTCTAAGGTGGAAATAGAGTGATGTATCTGACGACCAAGAAGGGCACGTTCATTGGCTTTCGTGCCAACGGTGGAAGCATTTCCGAAAAGGCCATGTTTATAAAATGTTCTCATACCGCCGTGGTTAAAGCACATCCTGCATGACAAAATAGCACTATCCAAAAACCAGTGCCGCGGTGAATGTGGTGGACCACGGGCCATTGATGACTGGCGAAAACGACGGCTGTGGAGATGTTTACGGATGAATAAACGTGCGACTGTTGAGCAACTGACCGCCAAATGAACCAATGGACAACCAATAGCGTCTCCTCAATGACCGTTCAGCGAACGTTACTGCAAAATGTGGTCATTCTGACAGATGATCAAGTCAGTGTGACTGGACCGCGTCGTTGAATGTCTACCGACACTTCTCACGACATCCACTGCTCTAACCTTGTAATTACAGTGCCGTATCCTCTATAAATTTATTTCACTAAATGGATATCTGTTTCCTTTTTCTGTATATGAATTTACCTTTGCCCTATCGTTCCTATCATTCTTCCTGAGCTGCGGCCACTATGTGTCATAAGATTTTACAACCTATGCTGTGCTGAAGTGTCGATTCTAAATGCAGGGAGAGAGTATTCACCGAATTCTCTACGGGCAATTCATTTGCATTCAATGTACCGACTAGCATAACAGTTTATAACAAGTAGTTGCAGTTTCCGTGTTTTGTATCGGGAAATATTTAGAGATTTTAGAAAGTGTCCCGCCTATCCACTTTGTGGCCAAATAGCAATTTCTCTTTTCTATACCCACTCGGCAAAGAATAGCTATCATGTGATGATCTCCAATCGTCAGTGGTAGTCAGTCGTGGCAATTTATGTGAAGTTCTTCTGTGCAAATTAGCTTCTGTGATATGCGATGTTTATTCGCTTGTAATATTTCCTGATTTTAAAACCACAAGCCAGACAGAAAGCAGAAATGTCCAATCACAGACATCATAGGTACAGTGATAGCGAAGCTGTGATGTAATCAAGTTCTGATGACTACGGCCAAATGTAGCATACAATTAGAAATGCTAGTACGGCAGTGTGAATATAACGCTAAGTAGCTGTTTTATGCTGCTATGGAACGGAGCTACAAAATTCCCTGTTACAATGAACTTCTTATCAGGAATGACAGCTCTTGTTGCACTTTAAGTAAAGTAACAATTGTAACGTCCCCTTAGAAAAATTATAAATGACTGCGCTGATAAACCTCTTACGTTATTTGATTTTCAAACAACTGAGCAAAACTGAACGTACTCAGCCATTTCTCTCTTTACTTATTCTGATCATCACTAAACTGACACACAATATTTTTTTAGCGCAACGCAGACTTACAATAATCCCTACAAAAGAATGGCTCTGACTAACAATAACATATACCTTTCATGAATCACTTACCTCACAAAAATCTTCGTTACTCGAACTACTGCAATACAGCGAGGGCTAATAATGCCAGCTAAATAAAAGATTCTAACTACTGAAGGCACTAACTACTGATAGGCATAGTTAGCAAATGAAAGATTTTTATAGAGAACAAACAATGTATTTACCTTAATAGTGCTCAACAGTCATCATACATATATCTATCAGTTCATGACATCCATCTTCACAAATTCCCTTTTTATGGCGGACACACGTCCAGATCGTCCGCTTATAGCAACCTCTAAAAACTCTTGACATCTCTCTCTCCACATCCACCACTGCTGCCGGCTCACCTCCAACTGCGTAACGCTACGAGCTGTTCACATACAACTGCCCAAACTACAATAGCGAATATTCCAACAATGCCAACCAGCCACAGACTTCATACAGCACAGTCAGTGATTTTCATACAGAGCGCTACGTGGCGCTACCAACATAAAAGCTTAAACAGCCCACACACACAATAATGAGAATAATAATAAAAATAACAGTAAATGCAAAACTTAATCACCCATCTTTGTAGGAGTAATACTTAAGGCATTCAAAAAGATTTTGTATTTATGGGAACAATTTACCCAACAAACTAACACATATTATGTCTATGTACTTTTGCTATCTTTTTGGAAGTTTCCATATTTGCGTATCAAACCACTGTTTTGGGGCATCTTGGTATCGCTGGTGCACAACTGCATGAACTTCGTCACTGGTGATCTTCTCTGCCCGCATCACCTCTGTCACTGCATCTAATACGGCACAGTCACTACGAGCCAGATTTGACGAATACGGAGGACGTGGGAGCACAGTAAACCCCCTCCCTAGTACACGCAAGGTGGCAACAGAGTGGCGACTGGCATACGACCGCCGGCTCCATCTTTCGTGGTGGCGGTGCTGAACGCGTCGTCGGAGCTGGTGCAGTGAACTGTAGTACCTAACACTGTTAAGGGCTGAATTTGGAGGGAGCCAATCCACCAGCAGTGTCCCTTCCTGATCCCAGAACACAATAGCTATTTGTTTCCGCACGTTAAGTCCCGGACGTGACTTTTTGGGACGAGGGCTCCCAGTAAACTTTTACTCCACAAACTGGCATTTCTTCTTTGGAGGCTCATGGAAAAATCACGACTCTTTGGCGGTGACCAGACACCCAAAGAATTGAGCTGGATCTGCTCTGTACTGTTGCAGCAACTCTTGGCACATCTCCAGACGCTTTTGTTTCTGTGCAGTGGTGACGGAACGGGTATCATTTCTGCCCACACTTTTCTCATCTTCAGACCCTCGTGGATGATGGTGTGACTTGTTTATTACTATAGATTTGTTGCCTCCTCTAGTTGATCTAACGTGATTCACCAGTGTCCCATTATCGAGGCAATGGCAAGCTGATCATTGGTTGGTTTGCGTGCTGTTGATGGACGCCCAGAGCTTTTGCGTTTATCAATAAAGTCTCTGGCATCTCTGGGGTTTGATACCCAATGGAACACGGATCTACGACTTCGTGATTTTTCTCCACATGCGGATACTAAACTCTTCTGGGCTCCTATTTCCCTCTAGAGAAACCACACCGTGCACCACTGCCCATGCTTATCGGATTCAACGTCGTTTTGTCGGTGTCTTGTGGCGTACTCGCAATCCAGAACAAGTGCTGCCGCAGTGTAGTACCTACGGGAAGTAGGGGCATCATCTGGTAGCAGTCGATGGTACTACAGTCTATCTTCACGCATACATAGATACACTTTTGAAACTACTGCATTGCATGAGTTAAAGAGGGAGTCACAGTCGTTGTAGGACGCACCAAGTATTATGATACTCTAATCTTGTTTTTTATTGACTGCTTCCTTTTAGCAATCAGTTCATGTTCAGTTGTTGTGGTTGTGGTCTTCAGTCCTGAGACTGGTTTGATGCAGCTCTCCATGCTACTCTATCCTGTGCAAGCTGCTTCTTCTCCCAGTACCTACTGCAACCTACATCCTTCTGAATCTGCTTAGTGTATACCTCCGGAATATTTTACCCAAGAGGACGCCATCATCATTTAATCATGCAGTAAAGCTGCATGCCCTCGGGAAAAATTACGGCCGTAGTTTCCCCTTGCTTTCAGCCGTTCGCAGTACCAGCACAGCAAGGCCGTTTTGGTTCTTGTTACAGGGCCAGATCAGTCAATCATCCAGACTGTTGCCCTTGCAACTACTAAAAAGGCTGCTGCCCCTCTTCAGGAACCACACGTTTGTCTGGCCTCTCAACAGATACCCCTCCGTTGTGGTTGTACCTACGGTACGGCTATCTGTATCGCTGAGGCACGCAAGCCTCCCCACCAACGGCAAGGTCCATGGTTCACGGGGCAACTCCGACCAGTCAGGGTTTGAAGAGGAAATGCATATGAGAGGAACCCTGGAAATTAGACGTACTGAGAGACCTGTAGAAAGGTTAGCTAACATCAATGCATTAACGTATGATATATATAACATATTTCTTTAATAAATTTATTTCGGTGGCAGCGGGCTGGTGGAACTCAAGTCAGTCGACCAAAGATACTGTTACATTGAGTTTCTTGTTTGAGAAAAATGAGCCTTCTTAGATGCCATCGCTGCAACAGACAGAATAGATCTCCTTACACAAAATTTAATACTGCAAAGAGGTAGCTATTGTTTCCAAATAAATGTCAGTTCTTACGGCAGATTTATTATTAATTATATAGGCTGCATTAGTACTTCGCTGACTAAATTACGAGGGTCCTTCAGGGCTACGTTGTGAGTATTTTGGTGCAGGGAACACGTGGTCTCAGGTGTCTAGTTGCGGAGTAATAGCACTTTGCTTGATCTGTTATACCTGTTTATTTATGTATCTGTACTGCACTATGCACTGCGTCTCATATCTGAAAACAAACTTGTTCCATTCACTCACGGTAACGCTCACATAACTTTTCGTCTTCAAGTTCGCGCTCTGTAATGCCCGGGTCGCTATCTGATTTGTTTGCCCGGCAGTGTTAGTTGCACGTTACAATTGAAACGCAGTAATATGGACAGTTTCAGTGAAGAAGAGTTGTCGATATGATTTCCTGTATGAGTTAACTGAACCCAAAGGAAGAAGAGCGGCAGAACGTCTTATGCTGGGCTGTTCTCGCGATGACGGCAACAACATTATGGTACTCCTACATCTCTATGTTTTATGTTGTACGGTTTGCTTAGGAAACTTTTTTTTTGCTGTTTTGAAGGTTAATCGTGGTAGAAACGGAATAAAAAGTAGCTAGAGTATTGCTGCTTAACGAGCCACTCGAGACCACGCGCCCATTATCACACAAAAATTCACTGTGCAACAAAATTAAAGGATCTCTCTTTCGAAACCCCGTAATTGTCTCCCATTGCGAAGTATAGGTTTGAAATTCGGCTCAAGGGTGTGTGCAGCCTTCTTTTGTGATGGTGCAAGAGTGCGATACCCTGCGAAGTCACCCTCGGCCTCGGGTACGCTCCAAACAGCAAGGTGTCGGCGCATGCGAAAAAAGTTCATCTGAGCTGTAAAGGGCTTAACGATGTCACATTAACACCAAATCACACGACAGTTCTCCCCATCACCCCCTTGGACGTGACACGTGATGCGAAGGTCGTCACATCCCGTGTTACAGACATTTGACCCCTTCTTTTGATGCCTCTGTGATGGAGGTCAGCCGGCCGGGGTGGCCGTGCGGTTCTAGGCGCAACAGTCTGGAACCGCGTGACCGCTACGGTCGTAGGTTCGAATCCTGCCTCGGGCATGGATGTGTGTGATGTCCTTAGGTTAGTTAGGTTTAAGTATTACTAAGTTCTAGGGGACTGATGACCACAGATGTTAAGTCCCATAGCGCTCAGAGCCATTTAAACCATTTGATGGAGGTCAGAACCGCGATACGCTGCGCCGGTAACACGTACTTTCCTTATGAGTGGCCGGGGAAAATATTTCAGATACATCACGGCTCAGAATCGACACGAAAAGGCCTCAGGATATGGCATAAAGGGCGTCAATGACCACACCTTTCCGTGCGGCGTTGATTCCCAATTCAAGGAGTGTCGGTGGGGTTGCTTACCCCTCCGGCGCTAGAGTAGCCGCGAGCCTGAAATGGTGTAGAAGTTTCTGATAGCCACATTACGGCGTTCTCCACAAGGAAGTTGCATGGGTGGTGGCACACAGCGATGCTGTAGAACTGGGGGAGGGGGGGGGGGGGGAGGAAGGGGGGGGTGTTACATGGAACATCTTGAGTGCGAAGTCGCAAGTTTAGTGAGGCTCATTTTAAAGTATTGTGTTAACAAATGGCTCTGAGCACTATGGGACTTAACATCGGAGGTCATCAGTTCCCTAGAACTTTGAACTACTTAAACCTAAGTAAACTAAGGATATCACACACGTCCATGCCCGAGGCAGGATTCGAACCTGCGACCGTAGCGGTCGCGCGGTTCTAGACTGAAGCGCCTAGAACCGTTCGGCCACACAGGCCGGCATTGTGTTAACATTTAGGACAAGAAAAATATTTGCTGCTAATGACTCACCATTTGGATGAGGAGAGCGACAGAAAATGAGTATCTGGGAGGTGCAGGGATTAACCATATATGGGAAGCATGTATAATGGATGTCGACGATATTCACAAGTGTTCATAACGAAACATTGATTGGCACCATTAACACCGAACGAAAAATGGTGCGTCACAGTGATCATAAAGCTTCGTACCATCAAGATCGAAGACGACCCCCTTGGGAGTTACCATTCGTGCAGGATGTTGAGCTAGATACTCAGTCTTAAAGAACACATATAGGACTACATTGGTATTATGGGGTGATGAGAAATGATGTAATGTGATGACATGCACCCGAATGCCAAGTAGACTGTCGTGGAGATTATTATGAGACTGGCTTTACTTTCAGGTGTAGCTGCAGATAGTGCGATAATGTTTTTTATAGGCACGGAAAAAAACAAACATCCAGAGGCTGAATTAAATTTGTCCACTGGTTCCAAGTGGTAGATAATGAAATGCCACACACTTTCCTGGACAGATTGTTTGCTCTAAAGGAGAATGATTTTTATAATAAGAAAAGAAATCAAGCCAAAGCAACTTATTTTGGCGAAGTATTCGCCAAAAGCACTTCTAATACGATACCTGTAGTTCTCTTACGTCCGATTTTCCCACTTTTTTTGCCGTGGCGTAAATATTCCCTACGGCCCTTGCAAGATCACACACACGAGAAAGAACCTTAGGGGCACCTCCAGCTCCTCGCAACAGAATAGATAACTCCCCAGTCAATTTACCATCTAGATTAACAGTCAGCATAATTGTATACGAATGCGTTAAGGCATTTAAATTAGCTAATCCTTATACAGGTCTCTCGGTACATCCGATTTCCAGGGGGTTTCCTCTCATACTCATTTCCTCTTTAAATCCCGACTGGTCGGAGTTGAAAATAAATTCCTTACTAAACATGAGATAAGTTTGTTTACCACGTCATTTACAAATTTTCGGGCCGATTTCGCAGTTTGCTGTGCATCGTCGAGTTTACGTCTTGCAATTCTATGGCACTGTTTGAAGTTATCCAACCATCCAGGGCTTCACTTGAAATCACTGTAATCTATCTCGCGCGCGGTTTGATGTGCATAACGTAGTAGGTCACTATCACGCACATTCTGCAAATTCTGTCGAGTATCCTTGAAACGCTCATTCACCGGTTTTTGGAGCGAGTGCACCTTATTTTCCATTGAATACGCAAAGTTTTTCTTATGCACTACACGCTCATATTGATGCGGACTTATTCGAAATCTTTTCATAACTGTTTTTCTACTCTGCTGCTGAAGATACTTGAACAACGCTTGCCCTTTACTGCATTTCAGTGGAGACGGGATTTGTGGCTCTCTGCCCCACAAGGATGATGAGTTAATGAGTTACATGGCTCGACACCTGTTCCAGTATGACTTCCACCTGTTAAGTGTGTATCGTTATCATTGTATTGGTCAGTTACATCGTCGGCACAGTCGAGCGCATATGACACCACCCATTCCATTGACTTGTCTTACAGAAACGTTAATACACTACTGGGCATTAAAATTGCTACACCAAGAAGAAATGCAGATGATAAACGGGTATTCATTGGGCAAATATATTATACTAGAACTGACATGTGATTACATTTTCACGCAATTTTGGTACGTACACCCTGAGAAATCAGTACTCAGAAAAACCACCTCTGGCCGTTATAACGGCCTCGATACGCCTGGGCATTGAGTCAAACAGAGCTTGGATGGCGTGTACAGGTACAGCTGCCCATGCAGCTTCAACACGATACCACAGTTCATCAAGAGTAGTGGCTGGCGTATTGTGACGAGCCAGTTGCTCGGCCACCATTGGCCAGACGTTTTCAATTGGTGAGAGATCTGGGGAATGTGCTGGCCAGGGCAGCAGTCGAACATTGTCTGTATCCAGAAAGGCCCGTAAAGGACCTGCAACATCCGGTCGTGCATTAGTCTGCTGAAATGTAGAGTTTCGCAGGAATCGAATGAAGGGTAGAGCCACGGGTCGTGACACATCTGAAATGTAACGTCCACTGTTCAAAGTGCCGTCAGTGCGAACAAGAGGTGACCGAGAAGTGTAACCAATGGCACCCGATACCATCACGCCGGGTGATACGCCACTATGGCGATGACGAATATACGCTTCCAATGTGCGTTCACCGCGATGTCGCCAAACACGGATACGACCATCTTGATGCTATAAACAAAACTTGGGTTCATCCGAAAAAATGACGTTCTGAAATTCGTGCACCCAGGTTCAACGTTGAGTACACCATCGCAGGAGCTCCTGTTTATGATGCAGCGTCGAGGGTAACCGCAGCCACGGTCTCCGAGCTGATAGTCCCTGCTGCTGCAATCGTCGTCGAACTGTTCGTGCAGATGGTCTTGCAAACGTCCCCATCTGTTGACTCAGGGATCGAGACGTGGCTGCACGATCCGTTACAGCCACGCGGATAAGATGCCTGTCATCTCGACTGCTAGTGATACGAGGCCGTCGGGATCCAGCACGGCGCTCCATATTACCCTCCTGAACCCACCGATTACATATTCTGCTAACAGTCATTGGATCTCGACCAACGCGCGCTGCATTGTGTCGATTCGATAAACCGCAATCGCGATAGGCTACAATCCGACCTTTATCCAAGTCGGAAACGTGATGGTACGCATTTCTCCTCCTTACAGGAGGCATCACAACAACGTTTCACCAGGCAACGCCGGTCAACTGCTGTTTGTGTATTAGAGATCGGTTGAAAACTTTCCTCATGTCAGCATGTTGTAGGTGTCACCACCGGCCCCAACCTTGTGTGAATGCTCTGAAAAGCTAATAATTTACATATCAAAGCATCTTCTTCCTTTCGGTTACATTTCGCGTCTGCAGCACGTCATCTTCGTGCCACATTTTAATGGCCAGTAGTGTATTTCATCTACCACTTCTTTCTGCTCTGCGGAATTCCTTAGGCTCCTTTCCGATAAAATGTTGACTTCGACAACTGTTGTTGTAGATACAATGTTATGTTTGGTTTGTTTACCGTTGCCATTGCTCTGCTTTATTTCAATACCACTAACGCTGTAGCACTTTTGAGAGTTATTCGTCGACTAAGGAGTTCGCCTACGCTCCGCAGCCTCATGCTGTGCTCACCAGTGGGTACCTGCAGCGATGCCCTAACAGCCAATGTTGTGGTTGCATGATAGATAATATGTAGGGCGTCGAATGCCGTAAACTTCATTGGCTCTTTGTGGACTTGCATTCATAGGGTTCCTTGTTAGAGGGACACTTTGCGGTTTTATTCACGCACACGATAGTGTTCTACCCCGCGGTGATCACGTCACAGGAGTGTGCGGAACAGGAGAGCTGAAGAAAGATGGGTTTGAACGATACGTAATGGTTCGACCCTGGACGCCAGAAGAAATAATTGCGGTCGTCCTACAGAGGTTCAATGTGTTTTTGTTGGCCCCACGATGTCCTTACGCAGTCTTGAAACTCCCGGGGGGGGGGGGGGGGGGGGGCAGTAATGTCTGTGCTGTGGCCTTTTTTTCCCGTGTGTCGATACCTTGCTGTCTCAAGCGTCGCCGAAGTTGACTTCGCAGGGCGTAACGCATTTGAAGTATTACGGAGGAAGACTGTAGGTACTTTTCAGCCAAATTTCAAACTTATATGGGAGACAGTTATGCGATTTCGAAAGAGTGATCCGGTTACTTTTGTCGCGCAGTGTACTTAACGAAATTTGTGAGTGGAACTATGTCTCTTACCAACTGTGTCTTATACTGTTGCTTCACTACAGATTCGCTGCACGTCTTTACTCTATTTTGCAGTGTTACCTATCCTTTTAATTATTATTTTCTGTATTTTTGAAGCTCGTGATTCGTTCAGTAACGCACTTGGAACAATGTCAGCTGTTTCCATTAGCATTGCTTCTCCTGCCATTGTTCCTTTTACTAGTTCCGCTTGTGTTCTACATCCCGTTCGTACTTCAGGTACATGTTAGGGAACACCTCTCGCTGATATATGATATCCGTCCTTAGGAGTCTCAGCACAAGATATATGCGCCTTCGTCGTCTGATCACTGAATTATGCATCCCTTTGCAATAATATATGGGTTCTCATTTCGCCATCCTCACATCAGTGACCCTAGCCGGCGATATTACAATGCGATGAAAGGCGGCCGTGCTATGGCTGTACAGGCTGCACGCAAAGCGGCCTCTAATGTCGGCACTGAAATGAGGGCGTATCAAGTGGTCCCCGCGTTTCGTGCTCCCTCGCAGATCCACAACAAATTTGGTACTGTGCTGTAGTAAGGAGTGTGGAGAGCCCTTAGAACTACTACTGCACAGATATGCACTATACCTACCAGTGTGGGCGATCTGAAATATGGCATCGCAGCTTGCTAAACTCTGCGAAATAGTCATCTAAGTCAATGTACGTGAAGATGTGATACTGGATGTCCAGTTGTCCTCGAGGCAAGTTAGTACCGTGCATCTATGCCCTAGAGCAGTGTTTCCCAACGTTTCTGATACCATTATCCTAGAGAGTAATCTACATCTACATCTACATCCATACTCCGCAAGCCACCTGATGGTGTGTGGCGGAGGGTACCTTTAGTACCTGTATCGGTTCTCCCTTCTATTCCAGTCTCGTATTGTTCGTGGAAAGAAAGATTCTCGGTATACCTCTGTGTGGGCTCTAATCTCTTTCATTTTATGCTCATGGTCTCTTCGCGAGATATACGTAGGAGGGAGCAATATACTGCTTCACTCCTCGGTGAAGGTATATTCTCCAAACTTCAACAAAAGCCCGTACCGAGCTACTGAGCGTCTCTCCTGCAGAGACTTCCACTGCAGTTTATCTATCATCTCCGTAACGCTTTCGCGAATACTAAATGATCCTGTAACGAAGCGCGCTGCTCTCCGTTGAATCTTCTCTATCTCTTCTATCAACGCTATATGGAACGGATCCCACACCCGTGAGGAGTATTCAAGCAGTGGGCGAACAAGTGTACTGTAACCTACTCCCTTTGTTTTCGAATTGCATTGCCTTAGGATTCTTCCAATGAATCTCAGTCTGGCATCTGCTTTACCGACGATCAACTTTATATGATCATTCCATTTTAAATCACTCCTAATGCCTACTCCCAGATAATTTATGGAATTAACTGCTTCCAGCTGCTGACCTGCTATACTCTAGCTAAACGATAAGGGATCTTTCTTTCTATGTATTCGCAGCACATTACACTTGTCTACATTGAGATTCAATTGCCATTCCTTGCACCATGCGTCAATTCGCTGCAGATCCTCCTGCATTTCAGTACAATTTCCCTTTGTTACAACCTCTCGATATACCACAGCATCATCCGCAAAAGCCTCAGTGAACGTCCGATGTTATCCACAAGGTCATTTATGTATATTGTGAATAGCAACGGTCCTACGACACTCCCCTGCGGCACACCTGAAACCACTCTTACTTCGGAAGACTTCTCTCCATTGAGAATGACATGCTGCGTTCTGTTATCTAGGAACTCTTCAATCCAATCACACAATTGGTCTGATATTCCATATGCTCTTACTTTGTTCATTAAACGACTGTGAGCAACTGTATCGAACGCGTTACGAAAGTCAAGAAACACGGCATCTACCTGTGAACCCGTGTCTATGGCCCTCTGAGTCTCGTGGACGAATAGCGCGAGCTGGGTTTCACACGATCGTCTTATTCGAAACCCATACTGATTCCTACAGAGTAGATTTCTAGTCTCCAGAAAAGTCATTATACTCGAACATAATACGTGTTCCAAAATTCTACAACTGATCGACATTAGAGATAATGGTCTATAGTTCTGCACGTATGTGCGACGTCCCTTCTTCAAAATGGGATGACCTGTGCCCTTTTCCAATCCTTTGGAACGCTACGCTCTTCTAGAGACCTACGGAACACCGCTGCAAGAAGGGGGGCAAGTTCCTTCTCGTACTCTGTGTAAAATCGAACTGGTATCCCATCAGGTCCAGCGGCCTTTCCTCTTTTGAGCGATTTTAATTGTTTCTCTATCCCTCTGTCGTCTGATATCTACCATTTTGTCATGTATGCGACAATCAGAAATTTTCTAGTGCCCCGTCCCACCCCATCTACAACATTAGTACCTAATTAAGCTTCAGAATGAAAAAGAAGTTTCTTTAAACACTTTTATTTTTAAAAAGACGAAAGATAAATGATAGTGTTCGTAGATGTTTTATTAAACCACGAATTAATGAAACAATCGGTACTACTTAATCCTAACAACTATTTATTAGAATGATGAAGCAATTCTCGGTCCATTGCGAATGTTACCTGGAACTCCTTCTATGGAAAGAAAGCTATGTGGCCACAATGAGCGCAGATACATGTTACGAAACGTGCTTCCGCTGACTACCACTCTGTCGAGAGACTCATGATTCATTGCCCGTTTAAAATCAAACCGTTAAAAATGTGAGTACTATACTTATTGTCTGTGAGTCACTTTGTTACTGAACTCCAAATTACAGTCAGTTTAGAAGTAAGAAGACTTGAGGCTGCCAAAGCTTTGTGTCTTACCTCTGCCATGCTGCAACCTCCTAGCCATTCTGTAGTTACCGTTGCGACGTGCTACCAGTTAGACCGTATATCTGTTGCGAAGTGAATAAAGAAGCAATTGCTCGTCCATGACAGGAACTACCTACAGCTCGAAGAAGCCATATTCAAGAGATATTTAACCATATGTGACATGTCTCAATTTTACTCTCATAAATGCATGGTACAAAGTATGTGTGTAACTTGTGGATTATGCCAAGAAGATGTTTCTCATTACTTTGTTTCACAAGCTGTGACCACCACCGGGCATTGTGTTACGTGCTAATGTTAGTATTTTAAAGAAAGTAATTATTGGTAACATACGTAATCAGTAATATAGTTTTATGAAATAGCAATAATAGTAGTGTTGTTGTTGTGGTCTTCAGTCCTGAGACTGGTTTGATGCAGCTCTCCATGCTACTATATCCTTTGCAAGCTTCTTCATCTCCCATTACCTACTGCAACTCCTTCTGAATCTGCTTAGTGTATTCATCTCTTGGTCTCCCTCTACGATTTTTACCCTCCACGCTGCCCTCCAGTACTAAATTGGTGATCCCTTGATGCCTCAGAACATGTCCTACCAACCGATCCCTTCTTCTGGTCAAGTTGTGCCACAAACTTCTCTTCTACCCAATCTTATTCAATACTTCCTCATTAGTTATGTGATCTACCCATCTAATCTTCATCATTCTTCTGTAGGACCACATTTCAAAAGCTTCTATTCTCTTCTTGTCCAAACCATTTACCGTCCATGTTTCACTTCCATACATGGCTACACTAAATACAAATACTTTCAGAAATGACTTCCTGACACGTAAATCTATACTCGATGTTAACAAATTTCTCTTCTTCAGAAACGCTTTCCTTGCCATTGCCAGTCTACATTTTATATCCTCTCTACTTCGACCATCATCAGTTATTTTGCTTCCCAAATAGCAAAACTCCTTTACTACTTTAAGTGTCTCATTTCCTAATCTAATACCCTCAGCATCACCCGACTTAATTCAACTACGTTCCATTATACTCGTTTTGCTTTTGTTGATGTTCATCTTATATCCTCCTTTCAAGACACCATCCATTCCGTTCAACTGCTCTTCCAAGTCCTTTGCTGTCTCTGACAGAATTACAATGTCATCGGCGAACCTCAAAGGCTCAGGGCACTCGCTTGTTCTTGGGGCGGGAAGCTGTCCCTAAAAGGCGGAAGACTCAGCTGTGATCAATTGTGGGAGGAAGCAGAAGGCAAAGGAAACCATCGTGTTAAAGACATATAATGCGTATCCAGAGGACATGTGGCCTGTAATTGAAAAAGTGTAATGATGATGTCTCCATTAGAAAAAGTTTCCAGACTAGTCCCTCATTCGGGTCTCCGGGAGCTGATTGCCCAAAGGAAAAGTGACCATCAGAAAAATACTGAATAACCAAAGAAAGAGTAACGTCCTACGAATCGGGGCGTGGAATCTCAGAATTTCAAACGTAGCAAGCAAGCTAAAAAATCTGTAAAGGAAAATGCTAACGTTCACACTACATGTGGGGTTCAGAGAAGTTAAATGGGAAAAAGACACGGATTTATGTGCAGACGAGTATAGGCTAAAAGCAACAGTGGCAGAAAATGGAACAATGGGAGTAGGATTCGTCATGAATACTAAGTTAGGGCAGAGAATGAGTTATTGTGAACAGTTCAGTGGCAGGATTGTTTTAGTCAGAATCGACAGCAAACCGACACCGACGTCGATTTATATGCCCACGTCGTAGGCAGAAGATGAAGAGATAAAGTATATGAGGATATCGAACGGGTAATTCAGTAAGTTAAAGTAGATGAAAATCTTATAGTCAGGGGGGATTGGAATGCGGTTGTAGAAGAAAGAGTAGGAGAAAGGGTCACGGGAAAATATGGGTTTAGTAGTAGGACTGAGAGAGAAAAAAGATTTATTGAGTTTTGCAGTACATTTCAGACGGTAGTAATATTCTGTCAAACAATCACAAGAGAAGGAGGTATACTTGGAAAAGGAGGGAAGATACGAGAAGATCCAGTCACATTACAGCATCGTCGGGCAGAAATTCAGAAATGAGACACTGGATTGTAAAACGTGCCCAGGAGCAGATATACATCTACATCAGCATGGATACTCTGCAAATCAGATTTAAGTGTCTGGCAGAGGGTTCGTCGAACCACCTTCACAATTCTCTCTTATTCCAATCTCGTGTAGCGCGCGGAAAGAACGCACGAGCTCTGATTTCCAGTAATTTATCGTGGTGATCGTTTCTCCCTATGTAGGTCGGCGTAAACAAAATATTTCCGCATTCGGAGGAGAAAGTTAGTGATTGGAATTTGATGAGAAGATTCCGTCGCAACGAAAAACGCCTTTCCTTTAATGATGTCCAGCCCAAATCCTGTATCATTTCAGTGACTCATATAAACTTAGATCGCAATTTTGTAATTGTGAAGAGTAGGCTCAGGTTTAAGAGACTAGTCAGGAAGAATCAATGCGCAAAGAAGTGTGATACGGAAGTGTTAAGGAATGAAGAGGTTTGCTTGAAGTTCTCTGAGGCTGTAAATACTGCGATAGTAAATAATTCGATAGGTAGTTAAAATGATAAGGAAAGGACATCTCTAAAAAGGATAATCACAAAATACTGAAAGAAAGACATAGGCACAACGAAGGTAACTGCGAAAAAACCATGCGTGACAGACGAAATACTTCACTTGATCGACGAAAGACGGAATTACAGAAGTGTGCTGGAAATTCAGGAATACAGAGATAGAAGTGATATAAAAATGAAATAAATAGGAAGTGTACGGAAGCTAAGGTGAAATGGCTGCACGAAAAATGTGAAGAAATAGAAAAAGAAATGATTGTCAGAAGGACTGACTCAGTTTATAGAAAAGACAAAACAGTCTTTAGTGAAATTAGAAACGAGGAAGGTAACGTTAACAAGGCAATGGGATATCCACTGTTAAATTCAGAGAAGAGAGCTGAGAGGTAGAAAGAGAGCATCGAAAGCCTTCATGGGAGACAGGACTTATCTGAAGACGTGATGGAAGAAGAAGCAGGTGTTGTCACGGAAGAGACAGGGGATCCAATATTAGGATCAGAATTTTTAAGAGCTTTGGACGACCTAAGATCACGTAAGACAGGAGGGATAGGTAAAAATCCGTTGGAATTTTTAAAATCATTGGGGGAAATGGAAAAAAATGACGATTCAGTCTTGTGTGTACAATCCATGAGACATGCGACGTACAATCAGACTTTCGGAAAAACATCATCCACACACTTCCGACGATATCAAGGGGCGACAAGTGCGAGAGGGTGTGGCACAGTCAGGTAAATCCGCCAATTCTGATGTCATTAAAGCTGTTCATTGAGCAGCATAAGATAAACGAAGGATAAATGTGGAAAGCGAATTAAAATTCAGGGCGAATAAACTAAAACGTTAAGGTTTGCCGATGACGTTGTAATTCTGTCAGAGACGGCAAAGGTCTTGTAAGGACAATTCAACGGAATGGATTTTGTCTTGAAAAGAGATTATACCATGAACATCAACACACGTATCTCATTTTTCATAAATGATGTATTCAGCCAATCAATTGCGTGATGCTTATTGTAATAAGTCTTGACTAGATTTCGGTACCACAGGGAATAAAGTCACGTCACTTATATTACGTCAAAATTGCAAGCATACGTTATGAGTTATAATCTACGCTTATAATTTTAGCGTAATCTAAGTTATGTGACTTTCTTCCTTCTGAATAAACTACCTCTAGCGGTACTGATACCTGGTGAAGACTTATTATAACGTACTTTACGCAACCAATTGGTTGTGTTCATAATTTATTGAAAGTTTATTTACGACTGTTGCTGTGAACCATGTTTAAAATTCTGAAAACTATATCAGGGGCTTTGGAGTTTAACCGAATTAAATCAGGTGGCAATGAAAGAATTAGATTAGTAAATGAGTCAATAAAACTAGCAGATGAGTTCTGCTATTTAAGCAGTATAGTGAATATTGATGGCCGAAGCAGAGATGATACAGAATGCAGAATGGCAATAGCAAGAAAAACGCTTATGAAAAGGAAGAACTTTTTAACGTCTAATATCCATTTCAGTGTTTGAAGGTCTTTTCTGAAGGTATTTGTGTAGAGCGTAGCCCACAGGACGTGAAATGTGGACGATAATCAGTTTCGACAAGAACAGAATAGAACGTTTCGGAATGTGATAGCGCAGAAACAACACTAAATATTAGAGGGGTAGATCGCGTAACTAAGACGACGTGCTGAATCTACACTATATGATCGTAAGTATCCGGACATCTATCTGATAATGACTTACAAGTTCGTGGCACCCTCCATCGGTGATGCTGGAATTCAGTATGGTGTTGGCCCACCCTTAGCCTTGATGACAGCTTCAGCTCTCGCAGGCGGTCAGGAGCTGGAAGGTGTCTTGGGGAATGGCAGCCCACTCTTCAAGGAGTGTTGCACTGAGGAGAGGTATCGATGTCGCCGGTGAGGCCTGGCTCGAAGTCGGCGTTGCATAATATCCCAAAGGCGTTCTACAGGATTCATGTTAGGACTGTGTGCAGACCAGTTCATTGCAGGGATGTTATTGTCGTGCAACCACGCCGCTACAGGCCGTGCATTATGAACAGGTGCTCGATCGTGTTGAAAGATGCAATAGCAATCCCCAAATTGCTCTTCAACGGTGGGAAGCAAGAAAATGCTTAAAACAACAATGTAGGCCTTTACTGTGATAGTGGCACGCAAACGAACAGGGGCTGCAAGCCCCTCCCCCTCCCCCCCCCCATGAAAAACACGACCACACCATAAAACCACCGCTCCGAATTTTACTCTTGGCACTACACATGCTGGCAGATTACGTTCACTGGGCATTCGTCATGCCCACACCCTGCCATCGGATCGCCACATTGTGTACCGTGATTCGTCACTCCACACAACGTTTTTCCACTGTTCAAACGTCCAATGTTTAGGCTCCTTACACCAAGCGAGGCGTCGTTTGGCATTTACCGGCGTGATGTGTGTCTTATGAGCAGCCGCTCGACCATGAAATCCAAATTTCCTCCCCTCCCGACTACCTATCATAGTACTTGCAGAGGATCCTGATGCAGTTTGGAATTCCAGAGTGATGATCTGGATAGATTTTTGCCTATTACACATTACGCCCCTCTTCAACTGTCGGCGGTCTCTGTCAGTCAAGAGACGAGGTCGGCCTGTACGCTTTTGTGCTGTACGTGTCTCTTCACGTTTCCACTTCACTGTCACATCGGAAACAGTGGACGCAGGGATGTTTTGTAGTGTGGAAATCTCGCGTACAGACGTATGACGCAAGTGACACCCAATCACCTGAGCAAATTCGAAGTCCGTGAGTTCCACGGAGAGCCCATTCTGCTCTCTCGCTATGTCTAATGACTGCTGAGGTCACTGATATGAAGTACTTGGCAGTATGTGGGAGCAAAATTCACCTAATATGAAAAACGTATGTTTTTGGGAGTGTCTGGATAATCTTGATCACATAGTGTATTATAGAATACAAGTTTGAAGAGGAGACGAGAAACTCGATGACACAGAGTAGAGATTTTTCGAGAATGAAGGGACAAAGGAAACCGAAATGAATTTCGGAAATTGGTACAGTTCCTATGGTACGAAACAACTGAGAGAAAGGGAGATACAGTGCATGTGCTCACGACCACTTGTAAAGAACGTAAAGTCTGAATAATGGTCTGTAATTTGTTTGAAAAGGATTGATTGAGGAAACTGATCCAGCTTCCGGTGTCACTTTTCTTTTCGCGCGCCTTCTTTTAGAACGGCCACTATAAGGTAAGGTATATAAACGGTGAATAATCATTTGGGTTTCGTTTAAAAACCATTGATGAAGGAACCAGATTCAACTTCCGGTATCACTTTACTTTTTCGCGCTTCCTTTTGGAACGGTCACTATAGGGTAACGTATATAAACTTGGGATATTCGTTTGGATTTGTGGCTTATGAGCAGCCGCTCGACCATGAAATCCGAGTTTTCTCACATACCGCCTAACTGTCATACTACTTTGGGTGGATCGTGATGCAGTTTGGGATTCCTGTGTGATTGTCCAGATCGATTTGTACCTGTTATATCCTGTATTTGTCTATATCCCTTCTTTTCACTAAAAACACGGACACGCAGTTTTCATGAGTAGTTATGTCACACTGCCTAGCTTTGTGAGAGCGACTTGGACGATATGTTAAGAGCAAAAGTGAAACGATTGCCACTCTTTGTCGATCGGTCCTCGTATTTGTCCAGCCATCGTGTGATGAACGAAGGAGAGAAATGGGGGAAAGTGAACGAGCGTCGGCGGCTCGAAGAGTCGTGACTGTCCCGAAACCAATTTGTATCGGCGCCGTCCATTAGTGGAACGCACGCTGCGTTGCGGCTTGCGCAAGACCGCTCCGTTGCGCAGCCGTGCACCGGGCAGCCAACCAGAGCGGATCAGCAGGCGGACGTCTGTTGGGTTGGGCGGGCGCGGGGTCGCGGCCTCGCGTGATAGCCGCTGTCGCAAGGCGCGGGGATTCGCCACCGCCTCGCCAGAACAATGCAGCAGAGCCGCACTGTTGTGTATCACTGTGCGGTCAACAGGCATCTCTGCTGCTGCCGGCACAGTACAGGGACCACTGGCTGGAGATGTGGGAGAGCCTATGATGGGCTGCCCCAAACCTACCACGGAACGTTTTTTTTTTTCTTTTTGGGTCATCAGTCACCTTGTGAGCGTGGGGTTGATCTGAGATTCTGTTATTCTGCGCAACGGATTAAGCTGAGATGTACCCTTTACCCTGTGGCTCCTGCAAGATCCAATTTCCACCCCCACACTACTACAGAAGTCAGACAGACGCTTCTAACGTTCAAAAGAGAAATGCCTGAAAAACTTTCAGCAATAAATATCTTGTGGAGTCGTCCACTGTAAGGAAATGACACAAAAATTCGCAAAATTTCTTAAGTAACTAGTGGGATACCTGGGTACTGGAGTAGTGCTAGTTAGTGTAAGAAAAACATGAAACTAACGAAAGTTATTATTTATTTTGCAAAAATTCTTTGAAACCGCAATGGCACTTTTAGTTATGAATTGAACAAGTTATATCCTGGTTCTTTTCGGAATGTGAAGTTACCTCTCAAGAATAGGATTCGCTAATGAAATTTCTATACAAAGTTTAAGATGGTTGTTGACTTGGCAGAATGGCTGAGAGGCGCGCCTACTCAACTTGAATAATTATCCTTCAGAATGTTGCTAGGTACGGTCGAGGCTGTCACGTGTGAAATGCTGTGAAGTGTACTGTTGTGGAGGAAATATGGGGCTCGCAATAGCTGTACCGCACGATACCGTAAGCTGCGATGACTGCTGTATGCGCCGCTCGCTGCTGACAAATAAGATAACTCTCGTTCTATCTGGATTGACCTTCGCCAATCAAACTCTCCCTACGCCTTGATGAAGTCGAGGCTTCCTATTCGCCCCTAGTCTAACTATTGGCGTGGTTCACCGGTCAGATAACCAGTCCACTGCGATGCCACTCAAAAATTCGCTCGCAGGCCTTTAACTATAACTCTGTCCATTCACGCCGCACAATAAGTGTGTCGGCCAACACAGTGAACAACACTTAATCGCAAGGACCCAATATAGTGTCGTCCTTTGATTCGCTCTCGACAGAGGGCTCTCCCAGTGAAGTACTGTTTAGAGACTTGTTCCTCGCTCCAAGAGCAACAACAGAATGGCCCCTCTCCACGCCAGACGTGAAGGGGTATATCTTTCGGTCTCTTCCATTACTCCTTCAGCTCAAGACGTCAGAAATATCGTCTGCCAATCAGCATTGCTCTTCTATAACGGGAGAATGACTTTTCGTTTAAGGCGACCAATCCAGAAATCCGTAGCATTGGTGTTTGGCGTTTGCTGTCTCCCTGTGAAAATCTCTGAAACTGAGTGCTATGTGTAAAGAATGCATAGGCTGGCCGCTCCCACACAATGTAGCGGAATTTGCTTTTAAGCTGACACTGGGTCGTTCCCCCTTTCACTCGGGCCCACGCTGTCTGCTCCATGGGCAGTCACCGGCCGACATAGGCTGGGTCGTTCTCTGAAGGGACCAGCATCCTGTTGTGTAATTTCTCTCCCGAACTAAAAGCTCCTGTGACCGTCATGTATGGAATGTATGTGTGTACGCCAGCCTCGACTATTTCAACCACGGTGCACTTACTTGTTATTTGCATATCGTTTACATGAATTCATACAACATTGACTTTATCTTATCATGTTTGGGTTCGAATGAAGCGTCTTGATGTGCGGAATATGATTGTGAGGGCGGAATATGTAAGAAATGAAGGTCAGGAGACCACGACGTCTTACAACCTGACTGGTTTTACATGCCCTGCACCCATTTTATGCGTCAATCTCTTCATGTCAAAATGCCACTTACACCTAGCGTCCTCAGTCTGATGCTCAAGTTCGTGGATAGCTACGTGATGCCGTTAAATGGTTGCCTTCTTAGTACATCGAACGTATCCGGTCAGAAACATGCGAAATTGGAAGCAGAGACAGCATCAAGCGAGCGCACGTGTTATGCCTTACAACACACAACGCAGCCATCATTGCGAGGCGAGCTCTCCACGCAAGATATGGAAATAGTGACACGGCGGCACTGGAAGGAGATGGGAGCTTTTCCACACCAGCGACCAAAAGGCACAGCAAAGCCCAAGCAAGTGCTGCCTGTGAGCGTGTGTATACCTAGCCACTCTTGTACAGAAATCATCTTTTGTTAGTATCTCAGCACTGCCGAGCTGTGACATTTGTGACGCCATCTGGAATGAAACGAAACAATGCTTTGGGATTTTTGGCCAGAAGTCTCCACTTGGGGAAGTTCGGACGCCGAGCTGCAAATCTTTTTCAGTTGGCACGTCACTGGGTGACCTGCGTGCCAATGATAATGAAATGATGATGAGGACAATACAAAACACAATCCCTGAAAGGAGAAAACCTCCGACCCGGCCAGGAACCAAAGCTCGGCCCATTGCACGACAGTAAGACGTGCCGACCTCTCAGCTATGGGAGCGGACGCCGTTTACAGTGCTGTACGAGAACTGCCATTCGGTTCCACATCAGGGCAGCATTCCCTGAGACACAAGATGCAGAGCAGCCATAGGACCATCTGAGTCCTGGGACACAGTATGCTGGCCACAGTTCCTTTGCAGTGGATCACGGTCACACTGTCACCCAGTGCCACGAGCTGGGTAGCGCTTTATAGACATCAGCCGCTCCTCACCCACCACTACGTTAGCTGCCGATTCTGGGAACGTCGCAGACAGAAGCAGTCGCGTTACGCCACTGCTCGGCCATCCTGCAGTCTGTCAGCATTCCTGGACGGGATGCACACACACACGAGAGGCAGCTCAATCCCTCGACCACACTACTTGTAACGCCGGAAATGCATATCCTCCTATTTCCATCTATTGTACTATAATTTTTTTCCTTATTTTTGTTACCTGAATATATGACATTTCTGTGTCTTTACATATTGTAATTGTTTAACTATTTGTATATATCTATATATTTATGCATTTATGGCGATATATAATTGGTTTGTTTCGTAAATATTATTTGTATTTTTACGCTGGGTCTTGCCTAGGGAAAACTGCTATCGAACGATTACGTCGACAGGTCGTGTGAAGAATCAAAGTGTGTAGGATCTTAGGTAGTGTTAACTCTGCCGCGTGGAGCGTGGGCTGAGCAGAGGGAGTCTGGCTGGAGTAGCGAGTGGAGCAGGTGTGTTGTGTAAAGCTCCCGCGAGTTGCCGCGCTTTTGGGGTTTGGCAGCATGTAATTGCGCTCGACTTGCGATGATAGTTTCTGACATGGTGTCGCGGACACGAAGCATTAGCTGGCGCACATCAAGAGCCCGTTTCGTCTGGTGACCGTGTCGAGAAGAAGGCGCGCCAACATCCAGCTTCTGCAACAACATGGCCGACAATGAGTGACTGTCGCCACCTCCGCGATCGACGGCTTCAAACCTTCAATCAACCAACAAGGAAGACTGGAAGCACGTAAAGTTTTAGAACTGTATGGTAGACCTCAGCTTTTCAAACTTTTAAAATTGTTGCATCACAAAATTACAGCAACATAGCATGAACCTTTGTTGCTCATTGTCCCAATTGCATTGCCAAGCAGGGTCCCTTCCTTTTCCAAAATGAACCCGAGTTTCGTTGAAATTCAAACGCCAGCATTAAAGTAATATAATTCGATTTCACTGCTTTAATTTCAAAGTTCAGTTAAAGTATTCATAGCTGGCTACAATATTTAGATTACACAAGCACAAATTAAGAGTGAGAGTTTTGTTACCGTATTTTAGCTTACCTGTGACTGCAGCTCAGCTTGGTACGTACTAAATTTTACTATTGTTAATTGTTCAGAATCATTTAATTCAAGTTCAAAGTTAACTCTCTTATTTCTAAAGTGCGTAGATTAAAATAGCTTTTGAAATGATTGTTGAGGTAGTCCAAGACTAACCGTATTTTACTGAATTTCGATGTGCTTCGGAAAGAAAGCTCACTATTAACTTCAGTCACTGAATTAACTTTCGATTTTCCGGTTTTATTAATTCTTTTGCTAAATTAAGTCAGGGTGTAGCGAAATTTATTACTTCTGACAAACTTTCAGTTTTCACACTACACGTGTCAACCTTCAGTTGCCACGCTTCTAGTGCTAATTATATGTGTAATAACCTTTCTTTTTCAGTTACTATAGTAATTTTCCTTAGGACTGGCGACCGTAATTTCCCCCAAATCTCAAATATCTAATTACCGCTAGTTAATTGTTAACGTAACGGCCGCACATTTACTTTCTTTATTAACTTTACCCCTTTTCAAAATTAATTTCCACCTGTTTCATTAGCGTTTTTCCTTCCACAAGATGTAACCCTTTCCTCCCTCTTTACCGACAGATTAACTTCGGTGACGATTGCTTTTCCCAAATTTCCATTAGGTACACGCGGTTTAATTTTTCATTGTCATTAAGGTCGATAAGTGAGGGGAAGGTTACATACTGCTGCCTCTAATGAATCACATTGAGTATAATAACGAAATTTGAAAAGCACAAAACAATCTTTACCACTTTGGCCTTTTTCCCTTTAATACTGAGGTGCAGTTTTCTGGTCGTCATCAATTTTATACTGGAGAACAAACACAGAGTTCCCCTGTTTAAGATCCCATCGAAACCTGTGCTGTGTATTCCAGTGTCCTGCACTAACGTACTTTTTGCGATTGTGCTGCTGTTGTGTGTGCATTGCACCAACCACGCTCCATGGGGGAAGTCCGTCTAGTCGACAGCAAATCGATTACCTCCATTCCATAAAATCACAGAATTATGTCGACTCCACAGAGCACCAAGTTGTCTCCAGCCTTAAACTACCTTTCCTATTGATCAGCTTTTCAGATAGTCGTGTTTCCACTGGTTCTGTAATGACAGAGTCACAAGAATTCTAGGTATGGGCTACAATTTTCATTACAGTATAATTAACGTATGACCAGTAGAAAACCAGAGTTCCGCAATAGCGGATTCGGTGATACTTGTGCTCCACTATGCGATCCTGAACAGCGCGTGTGGCTCGCCCTACATAAGATTTGCAGCAGACGCACAGAATCCACTTACAGCAGAAGCGCAGAGTATCGCCTGCAGAGTGAAATTCGAGTACAGCACACGATCGCCAGCTTATACTTGCATATGAGAGATCAGTGTATTTGTGTCAGTACACACCTCAAGAAGGCTAGTAGATTTTGCACCGAAACATCATAGCAAGAGATTACAGATACCCGGCAATTCATTCGAAATTTCATCGAAAAACCTGTTGATTGTGTTGTGGTCTTCAGTCCGACGACCCGTTTGAAGCAGCTTCACACGCTAGTCTGTACTATGGCAGCCTCATCATCTCCGCAACCTACAACCATTTGAACCTAATAACTGTATTCAACTCTTGTTCTCCCTGTGCAATTTCACCGCTACAGTCTCGTAAAATACCCAACAGACGATTCCTTGATAACTCAGAATGTGTCCTATCTACCTATGCCTTCTTTTAGTCAAACTGAGCCATAAATAATTTTCTCTCCAATTACACTATGTGGTCAAAAGTATCCCAATATCTCAAAAACCATACGTTTTTCAAATTAGATGCATTATGCTGCTACCTACTGCCAGGTACTCCGCATCAGCGACCTCAGCAGTCATTAGACATCGTGAGAGAGCGGAATGAGGCGCTCTGCGGAACTCACGGATTTCGAACCTGGTCAAGTGATTGGGTGTCACTTTTGTCATCGGTCTGTACGGTAGACTTCCACACTCCTAAACATCCCTAGGTCCACTGTTTCCGATGTGATAGTGAAGTGGAAACGTGAAGGGACACGTACAGCACAAAAGCGTACAGGCCGAGTTTGTATGTTGACTGACAGAGGCCGCCCGAAAGTAGAAGAGGTTCGTAATGTGTGATACCCAGGACGTCTGCATTGTTTTTCTTGGGTGGATTTTCCATATCTCAATAATGAGATTGTAAAAGAGCCGCAATATTTGCATCAATGCATGACAGTGAAAGACCTTCTTCCGATTATTAAAATAAATAAGGCGGGATTACGTGTCAGACTGAGAGTGAAAATCTGTGAAACTGCGTCTATCTGCATGCCGACAGTTTGTAACAGATAAGTTATATTATGCCTGCAGCGCCTTAAAAATTGTTAAATAATGCTGGAAATTTGCTTCGGTGTTAACTACGTTCATCTACATCTACATCTACATCCATACTCCGCAAGCCACCTGACGGTGTGTGGCGGAGGGTACCTTCAGTACCTCTATCGGTTCTCCCTTCTATTCCAGTCTCGTATTGTTCGTGGAAAGAAGGATTGTCGGTATGCCTCTGTGTGGGCTCTAATCTCTCTGATTTTATCCTCATGGTCTCTTCGCGAGATATACGTAGGAGGGAGCAATATACTGCTTGACTCTTCGGTGAACGTATGTTCTCGAAACTTTGACAAAAGCCCGTACCGAGCTACTGAGCGTCTCTCCTGCAGAGTCTTCCACTGGAGTTTATCTATCATCTCCGTAACGCTTTCGCGATTACTAAATGATCCTGTAACGAAGCGCGCTGCTCTCCGTTGGATCTTCTCTATGTCTTGTATCAACCCCATCTGGTACAGATCCCACACTGCTGAGCAGTATTCAAGCAGTGGGCGAACAAGCGTACTGTAACCTACTTCCTTTGTTTTCGGATTGCATTTCCTTAGGATTCTTCCAATGAATCTCAGTCTGGCATCTGCTTTACCGACCTTCAGCATTATATGATCATTCCATTTTAAATCACTCCTAATGCGTACTCCCAGATAATTTATGGTATTAACTGCTTCCAGTTGCTGCCCTGCTATTTTGTAGCTAAATGATAAAGGATCTATCTTTCTGTGTATCCGCAGCACATTACACTTGTCTACATTGAGATTCAGTTGCCATTCCCTGCACCATGCGTCAATTCGCTGCAGATCCTCCTGCATTTCAGTACAATTTTCCATTGTTACAACCTCTCGATACACCACAGCATCATCTGCAAAAAGCCTCAGTGAACTTCCGATGTCATCCACCAGGTCATTTATGTATATTGTGAACAGCAACGGTCCTATGACACTCCCCTGCGGCACACCTGAAATTACTCTTACTTCGGAAGACTTCTCTCCATTGAGAATAACATGCTGCGTCCTGTTATCTAGGAACTCTTCAATCCAATCACACAATTGGTCTGATAGTCCATATGCTCTTACTTTGTTCAATAAACGACTGTGGGGAACTGTATCGAACGCCTTGCGGAAGTCAAGAAACACGGCATCTACCTGTGAACCCGTGTCTATGGCCCTCTGAGTCTCGTGGACGAATAGCGCGAGCTGGGTTTCACATGACCGTCTTTTTCGAAACCCATGCTGATTCCTACAGAGTAGATTTCTCGTCTCCAGAAAAGTCGTTATACTCGAACACAATACGTGTTCCAAAATTCTACAACTGATCGACGTTAGAGATATAGGTCTATAGTTCTGCACATCTGTTCGACGTCCCTTCTTGAAAACGGGGATGACCTGTGCCCTTTTCCAATCCTTTGGAACGCTACGCTCTTCTAGAGACCTACGGTACACCGCTGCAAGACGGGGGGCAAGTTCCTTCGCGTACTCTGTGTAAAATTGAACTGGTATCCCATCACGTCCAGAGGCCTTTCCTCTTTTGAGCGATTTTAATTGCTTCTCTATCCCTCTGTCGTCTATTTCGATATCTACCATTTTGTCATCTGTGCGACAATCTAGAGAAGGAACTACAGTGCAATCTTCCTCTGTGAAACAACTTTGGAAAAAGACATTTAGTATCTCGGCCTTTAGTCTGTCATCCTCTGCTTCAGTACCATTTTGGTACGTTGTTGAGAAATGTGAAGTATAAAATCAAGACGCAGGCAGCGGGATGCATTGCCATTTAAATGTGACGCGTTCGCATTCCCTTTACCCCCTCCCGCTCAGACGGAGTGACGCGGCAGCGGGGGAAGCGTGCAGCCGGGCAGCCGCAAAGGCACTCCTGCCAGGACATGGCTCGTGAGCCGAATCCTTGGCCGCCCCTGCTCTAGACGGTTACAAAATTAAATGGTCAAACATGGTTCTCATCATATAAATCACTGTGCCCCACTTTCAGCTTACTGGGATTTAGACACACACACACACACACACAAATCAGGATAACATTGTAGAGTTTGACGTGTCACGGATGTACACGAATTCGAATCTTAAGGAAAAGAAAGCGGTGTACTTGGTCTACAAGGCACAGTGAATAATCTGGGAAAACAGGCCAGAGCGTTTACACCGAATCAGCTGATTACTAACAGACTGCGACTATCTCTTCTACAGTTACCATAAAAATGCTGTTGAAGAACATTTGTTCCGCAAAGGCGGGATGATACGAAGCATTTAACAAGTCAAATGGAAGAAAGTTCTTACCCATCATGAATGCTCCACAATGAGTTTCCTGGCAGGAAAGGAAATTCTTAGGATTCTCGTATGAAATACATTACTCCAACTCGACCGCTGTTGCCCACTCACACAAATGCAATAATCAGTGACTGCAGATTAAAGAAACTGTGCGTATACTCTGCCACAGAGATAAAGTATTCTTACATGATGTATTCGCTTTTGGAACGAAGAAACGGTGAATGTTGGTGAGAGCTTGGAAGCAGAGAGGGGGTATTGAGGGATTAGTTTAGGCGTTTTTATGAGATGATCACCTGTGGAGTCTCATACGACTGTTTCACATGACACTGATTAATATACATCTTAGCCATCGTCATCGTCATTAGACCACCGACTTCAGAAATTCGATCATCTGATATGTTACGTATCATCGGCCCACTACATTTCCCTAAGGCTCAACAATGAGTATATAATTTAGGTAGTGGACACTAAACTGACATAAATATTTTGACCTTACTGCATTGTATGACTGATAGCTCACAAGCTGCCTATAAGTGAGTAGTTAATCTATAGTCAATGTTTCCAGAATGAAATTTTCACTCTGAAGCGGAGTGTGCGCTGATTTTGAAACTTCCTCGCAGATTAAAACTGTGTGTCGGACCGAGAATCGAACTCAGGACCTTTGCCTTTCGCGGGCAAGTCTCCGCAATATCCTTTCTTCCAGTAGTGTTAGTCCTGCAAGTTTCGCAGAAGAGCTTCTGTGAAGTTTGGAAGGTAGGAGACGAGGTACTGGCAGATGTAATGACGGGGCGTGAGTCGTGCTTGGGTAGGTCAGTTGGTAGAGCACTTGCCCGCGAAAGGCAAAGGTCCCGAATTCGAGTCTCGGTCCGGCACACAGTTTTAATCTGCCAGGAAGTTTCAAAATATAGGCAATGTGTCGAAAGCCATACAAGATGGCTACCCACTGCTAGTCCAAATACGAAAGCTTGGTCAATGGACGCCATGCGCCACAGAAGCACGTGTTGTGCCTGCCTGACCATTTTGAGGGAGCAGACCATCGAGAACGACGCACGCTCATCGGTGTAAATAAAAATCTGAAAGAGTGGAGGACGTAATCCACCTTGGTGTAAATCTCTCGTCAGGCAGCTTTCCAGGGAGAACACGTAGGCAGCCATGGGCCATCCGAAAAGACACACGATATTCCTGATCCACACGAATTTTCACTGATGAATTTTAAAAACGAAATATCTCCATATTTGGAGTGTGTCACTGGATATACGTATGACTGATATGATTATTGAAAACTTGTAGCACGGTGTAATTCCTCTTTCACTTAAAATAAAAAAAAATAAAAGTTAATTATTTGATTACGGGCAAGAAGAGACAGCGAAATTACGTTAATGATGCAACCTAGGGAAAAAATTGGGGTAATGCGTAGTCGCTGATTCGCTGCTAATACGGTGACGCGCGACCGTGAATCAGTATTTCAATGCCTGTAAGGGCTTTGTAATCCAAAAATTCTTTATAAGACATCAGACTTTGTGTAATAATTTTACACTAAGTGCCGGCCGGAGTGGCCGAGCGATTCTAGGCGCTACAGTCTGGAACTGCGCGACCACTACGGTCGCAGGTTCGAATCCTGTGTCGGGCATGGATGTGTGTGATGCCCTTAGCTTAGTTAGGTCTAAGCAGTTCTAAGTTCTAGGGGACTGATGACCTCAGATGTTAAGTCTCGTAGTGCTCAGAGCCATTTGAACCATTTTACAGCAAGAGCAGGTTATATTACTGACCATGCGACATGCATTTAAGGCTGCTGTAACGGCGGACGGTCAATGGCATATACTTGTTACCAATGACCAGCTTAAATATTTAAAAATCAATGTCAGGACGACGAATCATAGTAATATTAGACGAAAAGTCATCTCTTTCAAGACTTTGTTGCCCGCATCTCGTGGTCGTGCGGTAGCGTTCTCGCTTCCCACGCCCGGGTTCCCGGGTTCGATTCCCGGCGGGGTCAGGGATTTTCTCTGCCTCGTATTGGCTGGGTGTTGTGTGCTGTCCTTAGGTTAGTTAGGTTTAAGTAGTTCTAAGTTCTAGGGGACTTATACCCACAGCAGTTGAGTCCCATAGTGCTCAGAGCCATTTGAACCATTTGAGCCAAAACTTTGTTGTTAATCTAAGAAACACAGAAGTATAATATCACACCTTATATTGACCGTAGTCCGAACCCGGTAGCTAAATGGTCAGCGTGAAGGATTGTCAATCCTCTGGGCCCGGGTTTGACTCCCGGCTGGGGCGGGGAATTTTCTCCGCCCAGAGACTGTGTGCTGTGCTGTCGTCATCATCATTCTATCATTCTCATCGACTGCAGGTCGCCGAAGTGGCGTGAAATTGAAAGACCGGCACCCGGCGAACGGTCTGCCCGACTGGGGGCCCTACATACGATTAAATAAAATAAATATTGACATTGTTGTAGGTGGCGCGCGAAAAACAACGAGTGATTCTGAATCTTATTCCTCAATCAATTCTTTAGAAAAATCCAAACGATTATCCCAAGTTTATATACTTTACGTTATAGTGAGCGTTCTAAAAGGAGACACGCAAAAGAAACGTGATACCAGAAGTTGAATCAGGTTCCTTCATCAATGGTTTAAAAAAAAAAACCAAACGATTATTCAGCGTTTATATACTTTACCTTATAGTGGTCGTTTTAAAAGGAGGCGCGCGAAACAAAAAGTGATACCGGAAGCCGAATCAGATTCCTCAATCAATGCTTTTCAAACAAATTCCAAACCATTATTCAGAGTTTACGTTCTTTACAAGTGGTCGTGAGTACATGTGCTGTCTCTTTCTCTCAGTAGTTTCGTCTTATTGGATCTGTACCAATTTCCAAAATTCATTTTGGTTTCATCTTCCACTCCATTCTCGAAAAACCTCTACTCTGTGTCATCGAGTTTCTTCGTCTCATGTGCATACCTGTCTTCTATAATGCGCTATGTGATCAAGAGTATCCAAAACACTCCCAAAAACATACGTTTTCAATATTAGGTGAATTTTGCTACCACATACTGCCAGGCACTCCACATCAGCGACCTCAGCAGTCATTAGCCATCGTGAGAGAGCAGAATGGCTGCTCCGTAGAACTCACGGACTTCTAACGTGGTCAGGTGATTGGGTGTCACTTGTGTCATACGTCTGTACGCGAGATTTCCACACTACTAAACATCCCTACGTCCACTGTTTCCGATGTGACAGTGAAGTGGAAACGTGAAGGGTTACGTACAGCACAAAAGCGTACAGGCCGACTTCGTCTCTTGACTGACAGAGACCGCCGACAGTTGAAGAGGGTCGTAATGTGTAATAGGTAAAAATGTATCCAGATCATCACACAGGAATTCCAAACTGCATCAGGATCCTCTGCAAGTACTATGATAGTTAGTCGGGAGTGGAGGAAATTTGGATTTCATGGTCGAGCGGCTGCTCATAAGCCTCATCACGCCGGTAAATGCCAAACGACGCCTCCCTTGGTGTAAGAAGAGTAAACATTGGACGTTTGAACAGTGGAAAAACATTGTGTGGAGTGACGAATCGCGGTACACAATGTGGCGATCCGATGACAGGATGTGGGTATGGCGAATGCCCGATGAACGTCATATGCCAGCGTGTGTAGTGTCAACAGTAAAATTCGGAGCGGTGGTGTTGTGGTGTGGTCGTGTTTTTCATGGAGTGGGCTTGTTGTTTTGCGTGGCAGTATCATAGCATAGGCCTACATTGGTGTTTTAAGCACCTTCTTGCTTCCCACTGTTGAAGAGTAATTCGGGGATGGTGATTGCATCTTTCAACAAGATCGAGCACCTGTTCATAATGCACGTCCTGTGGCTGAATGGTTACATGACAATAACATCCCTGTAGAGGACTGCCCTGCACAGAGTCCTAACCTGAATCCTGTAGAACACATATGTGATATTTTGGAACGCCGACTTCGTGCCAGGCCTCCATACCTCTCCTCAGTGTAGCACTCTGTGAAGAATGGGCTGCCATTCCTCAAGAAACCTTCCAGCACCTGATTGAAAGTATCCCCGCGAGAGCGGAAGCTGTCATCAAGGCTAAGGGTGGGCCACAACCATACTGAATTCCAGCATTACCTGTGGAGGGTGCCACGAACTTATTTTCATCCATGTGTCCGTATACTTTTGATCACATAGTGTACCTCGAAGAAGCCTTCTACATTAAATTTTGTGTTTCACCCCAGATCTCCGATTCATTTGTTTTAGTTGAATCTCTCTTATCTGCAGCTTCTGTCCCTTTAGAATCAGTGGAGAAAAATAATAAAAAAAACAGTACTGCACCCGGAACTTAATTAATTCTCGGCTTATTCTGGGGGAGATCTGCATCCTACGTATGTCCTTCAGGCGGATCTACGTTCCTCAGTCCTTAAAGCTTTACTATTAGGTGCAAGAGAAGTAGATTTATTGACTTCTTGTGTAGACTTAAATATTATCCTTCTCTTGCTTATTTCGGAAAGACTCTGCCTAATTCGAGATCAACGCTTAGGAATAACAGTTGTTGATAAAGTTCCGTATGAGCTCGAACTTCTCACATTGTATCGTTGCGGTCGTCTTGTGAGACGTATGTTGGAGGAAGTAATTCGCTGCTCGACTATTCTTCACGCGTTTTGTAACAGTCTGTCGCGGCTGTTCTTGTACGGCTGATCGGACTTCAAATATGGTTAACCCTTCCTATTCTTCAGCCGAGAAGCTATCAGTTTCTCCTCTCAAATAACATATGTAGTTAGACAGGCTGCAGATCTATTGAATGACACGAACACTATCAATTCTGTAATTATTTTTGAAAATAACGTTGTAAAATGGTTCAAATGGCTCTGAAGACTATGGGACTCAACTGCTGAGGTCATAAGTCCCCTAGAACTTAGAACTACTTAAACCTAACCAACCTAAGGACATCACACACATCCATGCCCGAGGCTGGATTCGAACCTGCGACCGTAGCGGTCGCGTGGTTCCAGACTGTAGCGCCTAGAACCGTTCGGCCACACCGGCCGGCTACGTTGTAGAAAATCAGAAGTTACAATATAATATCTGCAATTAAGTATAAAACAGTCGAGGTTCAAGGCATTTCTGCAATCGATTTGTGTGCGGACATTTATTGGCGTAAGTGTTTATCTATGACCCTGTCCAATCTATCGCTCACAATGCTTCGGCCGCCGCATGGCTGCCAGTGGTTTGGTCTTTTACCGCCCATCTACACAGCGCTACTTGTGTCTATACAAGTCGGGGTAGAGTCTTGTGGCCCCTTCTCCGCCACCCACCGCCTCAAGTCCGTCACTTTATATAGAGGGGTGATGAACTCGTATTTAAGACGTGTCACCTGCTTAGCTGAAACCTCCGCGCAGTTGGTGGGAACAGCTAACCAAATGAGATTTCCACTCTGCAGCATAGTGTGCAGATTAAAACTGTGTGCCGGACCGAGAGTCAAACTCGGGACCTTTGCCTTTCGCGGGCAAGTGCTCTACCATCTGAGCTACCCAAGCACGACTCACGCCCCATCCTCACAGCTTTACCTCTGCCAGTACCTCGTCTCCTACCTTCCAAGCTTTGCAGAAGTTCTCCTGCGAACCTAGTGCTAGTTCTGCAATGTTCTCAGGAGAATTTAATTTCGCTAAAAGCTTCAGGTAATACACAATATCATCGTTCACGAGTAGCTTTACCAAGCCGCCAGCTTTATCTGCTAGGTCATTAATACAAAATGTAAATAGTAACGGTCCTATAACAATTGACAAGGATTCATTCGAAATTTCTTTTATATTTGACGATTTTTTTACCGTTAAGAACGACGTTTTAACTTCTGTCTGCATGGAAGTCCGGTATCACCCAAAATCTGATCCGATACTCAATAATCTGGTGTATTGTCCGCTAACCAACGGTGCTGGACAATGTCATCAAATGCTTGCCGGAATCAAGGAACAAGGCATCGACCTGGGCCCCTTAATTTGCGAAATTCTTAGATCCCAAGGACGAAGACAGAGAGCTGAGTTTCACAGGATCTCTGTTTGCGGAAGCCGTCTTCATTCTTACAGAGAAAATTTTCTTTCTGTAAAACGCCATATCGTGAGAATGAAACATTTTCTATCGTTTTGCAAGAGACTGACATCAGCGACACAGATCTATAATAATGACCGTCTGTCCGATGATTCCTGAACGTAGGAATGACCCGTGCCTTAGTCAAGTCGCTAGGTGAAGTGGCCCACGACGGGTTCAGCGTGGAAGACCTTACACCTGGGCACAGAATGAACAACAGGCGTATTATTAAGCGCCGGCCGGTGTAGCCAAGCGGTTAAAGGCGCTACAGTCTGGAACCGCGTGACCGCTACGGTCGCCGGTTCGATTCCTGCCTCGGGCATGGATGTGTGTGATGTCGTTATGTTAGTTAGGTTTAAGTAGTTCTACCCCCCCCCTCCCATGAACCATGGACCTTGCCGTTGGTGGGGAGGCTTGCGTGCCTCAGCGATACAGGGAGGGGTATCTGTTGAGAGGCCAGACAAACATGTGGTTCCTGAAGAGGGGCAGCAGCCTTTTCAGTAGTTGCAGGGGCAACAGTCTGGATGATTGACTGATCTGGCCTTGTAACATTAACCAAAACGGCCTTGCTGTGCTGGTACTGCGAACGGCTGAAAGCAAGGGGAAACTACAGCCATAATTTTTCCCGAGGACATGCAGCTCTACTGTATGATTAAATGATGATGGCGTCCTCATGGGTAAAATATTCCGGGGGTAAAATAGTCCCCCATTCGGATCTCCGGGCGGGGACTACTCAGGAGGACGTCGTTATCAGGAGAAAGAAAACTGGCGTTCTACGGATCGGAGCGTGGAATGTCAGATCCCTTAATCGGACAGGTAGGTTAGAAAATTTAAAAAGGGAGATGGATAGGTTAAAGTTAGATATAGTGGGAATTAGTGAAGTTCGGTGGCAGGAGGAACAAGACTTTTGGTCAGGTGATTACAGGGTTATAAATACAAAATCAAATAGGGGTAATGCAGGAGTAGGTTTAATAATGAATAAAAAAATAGGAGTGCGGGTTAGCTACTACAAACAGCATAGTGAACGCATAATTGTGGCCAAGATAGACACAAAGCCCATGCCTACTACAGTAGTACAAGTTTATATGCCAACTACCTCTGCAGATGATGAAGAAATAGATGAAATGTATGACGAGATAAAAGAAATTATTCAGGTAGTGAAGGGAGACGAAAATTTAATAGTCATGGGTGACTGGAATTCATCAGTAGGAAAAGGGAGAGAAGGAAACATAGTAGGTGAATATGGATTGGGGGGAAGGAATGAAAGAGGAAGCCGCCCTGTAGAATTTTGCACAGAGCATAACTTAATCATAGCCAACACTTGGTTCAAGAATCATAAAAGAAGGTTGTATACCTGGAAGAATCCTGGAGATACTAAAAGGTATCAGATAGATTATATAATGGTAAGACAGAGATTTAGGAACCAGGTTTTAAATTTTAAGACGTTTCCTGGGGCAGATGTGGATTCAGACCACAATCTATTGGTTATGAACTGCAGATTGAAACTGAAGAAACTGCAAAAAGGTGGGAATTTAAGGAGATGGGAGCAAGATAAACTGAAAGAACCAGAGGTTGTAGAGAGCTTCAGAGAGAGTATAAGGGAACAATTGACAGGAATGGGGGAAAGAAATACAGTAGAAGAAGAATGGGTAGCTCTGAGGGATGAAGTAGTGAAGGCAGCAGAGGATCAAGTAGGTAAAAAGACGAGGGCTAATAGAAATCCTTGGGTAACAGAAGAAATATTGAATTTAATTGATGAAAGGAGAAAATATAAAAATGCAGTAAATGAAGCAGGCAAAAAGGAATACAAACGTCTCATAAATTATATCGACAGGAAGTGCAAAATGGCTAAGCAGGGATGGCTAGAGGACAAATGTAAGGATGTAGATGCTTGTCTCACTAGGGGTAAGATAGATACTGCCTACAGGAATATTAAAGAGACCTTTGGAGAGAAGAGAACCACTTGTATGAATATCAAGAGCTCAGATGGCAACCCAGTTCTAAGCAAAGAAGGGAAAGCAGAAAGGTGGAAGGAGTATATAGAGGGTTTATACAAGGGCGATGTACTTGAGGACAATATTATGGAAATGGAAGAGGATGTAGATGAAGATGAAATGGGAGATAAGATACTGCGTGAAGAGTTTGACAGAGCACTGAAAGACCTGAGTCGAAACAAGGCCCCGGGAGTAGACAACATTCCATTTGAACTACTGATGGCCTCGGGAGAGCCAGTCCTGACAAAACTCTACCATCTGGTGAGCACGATGTATGAGACAGGCGAAATACCCTCAGACTTCAAGAAGAATATAATAATTCCAATCCCAAAGAAAGCAGGTGTTGACAGATGTGAAAATTACCGAACTATCAGTTTAATAAGTCACAGCTGCAAAATACTAACGCGAATTCTTTACAGACGAATGGAAAAACTGGTAGAAGCCGACCTCGGGGAAGATCAGTTTGGATTCCGTAGAAATGTTGGAACACGTGAGGCAATACTGACCTTACGACTTATCTTAGAAGAAAGATTAAGAAAAGGCAAACCTACGTTTCTAGCATTTGTAGACTTAGAGAAAGCATTTGACGATGTTGACTGGAATACTCTCTTTCAAATTCTGAAGGTGGCATGGGTAAAATACAGGGAGCGAAAGGCTATTTACAGTTTGTACAGAAACCAAATGGCAGTTATAAGAGTCGAGGGGCATGAAAGGGAAGCAGTGGTTGGGAAAGGAGTAAGACAGGGTTGTAGCCTCTCCCCGATGTTATTCGATCTGTATATTGAGCAAGCAGTAAAGGAAACAAAAGAAAAATTCGGAGTAGGTATTAAAATTCATGGAGAAGAAGTAAAAACTTTGAGGTTCGCCGATGACATTGTAATTCTGTCAGAGACAGCAAAGGACTTGGAAGAGCAGTTGAACGGAATGGACAGTGTCTTGAATGGAGGATATAAGATGAACATCAACAAAATCAAAACGAGGATAATGGAATGTAGTCAAATTAAGTCAGGTGATGCTGAGGGTATTAGATTAGGAAATGAGACACTTAAAGTAGTAAAGGAGTTTTGCTATTTAGGGAGTAAAATAACCGATGATGGTCGAAGTAGAGAGGATATCAAATGTAGACTGGCAATGGAAAGGAAAGCGTTTCTCAAGAAGAGGAATTTGTTAACATCGAATATAGATTTAAGTGTCAGGAAGTGGTTTCTGAAAGTATTTGTATGGAGTATAGCCATGTATGGAAGTGAAACATGGACGATAACTAGTTTGGACAAGAAGAGAATAGAAGCTTTCGAAATGTGGTGCTACAGAAGAATGCTGAAGATAAGGTGGGTAGATCACGTAACTAATGAGGAGGTATTGAATAGGATTGGGGAGAAGAGAAGTTTGTGGCACAACTTGACTAGAAGAAGGGATTGGTTGGTAGGACATGTTTTGAGGCATCAAGGGATCACAAATTTAGCATTGGAGGGCAGTGTAGAGGGTAAAAATCGTAGATGGAGACCAAGAGATAAATACACTAAGCAGATTTAGAAGGATGTAGGTTGCAGTAGATACTGGGTGATGAAGAAGCTTGCACAGGATAGAGTAGCATGGAGAGCTGCATCAAACCAGTCTCAGGACTGAAGACCACAACAACAACAACAACAAGTAGTTCTAAGTTCTGGGGGACTGATGACCTTAGAAGTTAAGTCCCATAGTGCGCAGAGCCATTTTTTTCGTATTATTAATACCGTAAGTTCACTCTTCTCCGCCTTCGAGCATAAATTCAGAAGAATCCCAATTACAGTTTATCGATTGAAGTCTCTGTATTATTAAATACTTCTGATAGTTTAAGTCAAAGTGTAGCTGTTCACCCAGAATGGCTGTGATAGAGTCGAAGCCTTACGGGGCACACGGTCAGCTGACTCTCTAAACACAGTCATAACAATGAGCCGAGATACCAACGACCGGGAAGCTCGAGTAGCCAAAGGCCAAGTCTACGTATAGCCAGGACAAAGACTGATGGTGGCTACTCATAGCTCCGGAAAGCTATGGTCTCAGCCCTGGCTGGCTGGCTGGCTGTAACTGCGGATACGAGTGCCGTGACAGCTGAAATACTGCTGAGCAGACGAACTCCTCGCGAAATAATTGCAGACATGTGATGCGGCAGAAGGAAATAGACCACACTAGTTGCGCTCCTAGGAGCAAAGCCCTGCCATCGGTTGGCGAGGAAAGCGCCAAGAGTAGTAACAGATTTGTTCTATATAATATGGCTTGCTTTTGTTATCGACTGACACACACCGTTTTGCTTACTTTGTCGCAGCCCCTGCGCTCTCTGGAAGAGGCAACCCGTGATTCAGTCTTGTCACGCTGGCGAGCTTTGTGTCACAACATAATAATTTTGAAAATTTGTAGTAAGTTCCTGTTGGACCAAACTGGTGAGGTCATCGGTCCCTAGGCTTACGCACTTCTTAATCTAACTTAAAATTACTTACGCCAAGGACAACACACACACCCATGTCCGAGGGAGGCCTCGAACCTTCGACAGGTGGAGCCGCGCGAAACGTTCAAGGTGCCCTAGACGAAGCGTTTACACGGCGCGTCGCGACATAGTACTAGGTGCCATCAATGCTCTAGGAACCGGCCACACAAGACGGCCAGGAGAGAAGTGAAATAAATAGCCAGTTCTTGCTAGCCAAGGCTAAATGGATGAAGGTGTGTAGAACCGAGAAAGGAATGATCTTCGGAGGACTGAAACAGCGTAAAGAAAAGTCAGGATAGTCTTCGGTAACATTAAAAGCAAGGGTGGTAACTGTACGAATGCCTCTAGAATTCCACTTTCAAATGCAGAGGGAAGAGCCGATAGGTGGAAAGGATACACTGAAGGCCTCTATGACGGGGAGCACATTTCTGATGGTGTGTCAGAAGAAGAAATTGCAGTCGACATGGATAAGATAGTGATTTTCAGAATTTAAAAGAGAAACTTGAGATCAAACAATGCCAAGGGTATAGATAACATTCCATTAGAATTTCTATATCCATTGGAAAAGTAGCGAGCAGACAACTATACGGTGGGAAAAGTGACAATTAGCACTAAAGAAAGAAAAGTCCGAGGTCATCCACATGGGTACTAAAAAAAATCCGATATATTTTGGGTATACGATAAATAGCACAAATCTAAGGGCTGTCAGTTCTACTAAATACCTAGGAATTACAATTACGAGCAACTTAAATAGGAAAGACCACATATATAATATTGTGGGGAAGGCGAAACAGAGACTGCGCTTTGTTGGCAGAACACTTAGAAGATGCGACAAACCCATTAAAGAGACAGCCTACATTACACTTGTTCGTCCTCTGCTGGAATATCGCTGCGCGTTATGGGATCCTTACCAGCTAGTATTGATGAAGGAGATGGAAAAAGTGCAAAGAAGGGCAGCTCGTTTCGTGTTATCGCACAACAGGGGTGAGAGTGTCACTGATATGATGCGCGAGTTGGGGTGGCAGACACTGAAACAAAGGCGGTTTTCTTTGCCACGAGATCAATTTACGAAATTTCAATCACCAACTTTTTCTTCCGAATGCAAAAATATTATGTTAACACCCACCACCGTAGGAACAAGTGATCATCATAATAATATAAGAGAAACCAAAGCTCGAACGGAAACATTTAGGTGTTCTCTTTTCCTACGCGCCATTCGGGAGTGCATTGGTAGAGAAATAGGTGGAAAATGGTTCGACGAACCCTCTGCCAGGCACTTAAGTGTGAATGTCGATGTAGATGTAAATAGCGTGTATAATCAATGATAGTGGCGATGTTCCATCAGACTTCTGGAAAAATATCTAAGCAATTCCGAAAATTGCAACGACAGATAAGTACAAAAACTGCCACACAATTAGCTTGACAGCTCATGCACCCAAGCTGCTGACAAGAATAATACGGAGTAGAATGAAACCGAGTGTAGAGGACCAGTTAGATTACGACGAGTTTGGCTTTAGGAAAGGTAAAGGCACCGGAGAGGCAATTCTCACTTTGCGCTTGGTAATGGAAGCAAGGCGGAAAAAAGTGAAGACACGCTCACAGGACCGATCTCTAAAACGCTTTCTAAAATTCAAAATGGTGTTAGATGTTCAAAATTCTGCGGAAAACTTTAATAAGCTGTTCGGAATGACGGATAATATACAAATGGTTCAAATGGCTCTGAGGACTATGGGACTTAACATCTGACGTCATCAGTCCCCTATAACTTAGAACTACTTAAACCTAACTAGCGTAAGGACATCACACACATCCATGCCCGAGGCAGGATTCGAACCTGCGACCGTAGGGGTCGCGTGGTTCCAGACTGAAGCGCCTAGAACCGCTCGGCCACAGCGGCCGGCCATAATATACAAGAACCAGCGGTAAACTGTAAGACTGGGAGACCAAGAATGAATCAGGGAATATTCTCTCTGGTGGTAAAGGGAGCTGTACAGGATAATAACTGCCAAAACACAGAGATTGGAACATATCAGACAAATAATTGAGGACAACGGGTGCAGGTGCTACTCGGAGACGAAGAGGTTAGAGCAGGAGGGGAATTCGTGGCGGGACGCGTCTGACCGGTCAGAAGTGTGATGACTGAAAACAAATAAGCTACACATCTGATTGGAAACGCCTAGCGGACGATCGGGGTTACTTGTCTGCTCTGGTACACATACCCTATTGGCCGGCCGCGGTAGCCGAGCGGTTCTAGGCACTTCAGTCCGGAACCGCGCGACTGCTACGTCCGCAGGTTCGAATCCCGCCTCGGGCATGGATGTGTGTGATGTCCTTAGGTTAATTAGGTTTAAGTAGTTCTACGTTCTAGGGGACTGATGACCTCAGATGTTAAGTCTCAAAGTGCTCAGAGCCATTTGAACCATTTGAACATACCATATTAGTCTAAATAACGGTCGTCAGTCATGCTTTGAGACGCGAGACGGGACTAAAATTGACTCTGCGTTCACACCACTAATCCATGCCGTGTAGAACTCCAAGTACTTGCAAAAGGCTCTCACACTGAACCGCAGGACTGAAGATTGTGTATTGCAAACAGTTACAAAGTAGCTCCAAATTTTTTTCTAATGTCTCATGCTCATAATGTTATCTATAAGTAAAACAGTTTAAGTCAAAGAGGAGAAGGATGCACACAATAATATCACACTTCATATTCTCCGTGGAGCAAACGAAATGTATTGTCTTCTATTACGCTGAGCTAATTCTGCTTCGTTCACCTCCAGCAAGCCAATAGCCCCGCGCTCTGCTCTGCATCCCCTTCCTGCAGAACGCGTGTGCTGCTGGTGTCGTCATTCTTCTAACTAGTTTGCTTCGGGCAGTCATGAATTCCTGTCCAGGGCCTACGTCTTCATCTCAGAGTAGTAGTCGCACTCACCGTCCTCAATTATTTGATCATATATTCCAGTCTCTGTCTTCCACCACAGTTTTACACTTTATTGCTTCCTCAATTACCACTGTAACAGTTCTGACACTAAATGTAACTGGGTTTTCTCTTTTGATGCTAGTCAATTGTCAGCATGAGCATTACTGAAAAGGGCATTTGATTCTAAAGCATTATGTCAGGGTGAAAATACTAAATAAATTAAGTTTTCTCTCTTAACAACATGTGGGCAGGGTGGGTTCTTCCTCGGCTCGGGTATGAGGTAGAATGAAACAGCCTTTTTACATCAGATAACTTTTATTGAAAGTTTTGTACAACTGTTTCTTACTGCATGTTCTGGCTCGGAGAGCGGCAGCTGTGTCGTTTGCGAAGCCTTCTGCTGTGGCAGCGGCGGCGGCGGCGGCGTCTGATTACGCGTGGCGGTTTGTATCTCGTGTCGCCGTCTCGCCCAGCTGACTGGAGACGCTCATCGTGCTGCGGCCAGTTTAATTATTGCGAGCGAAGTCGTGCCTCGGATGGTGATACCTTGGATGTGGCGTCCCAGTGTTTCTCTTCTCTAAGCGGCCACGTGTATTGTGCGTCGGCCAGCGGAGCGGCGCGGCGGGGGAAGGTCAGTGTCCCAGACTCGAACAACGGACTCCCGCTTGCTAGTCTTCGGATGTCAGATCTTCATCCCAGGTCACAGGTGACTGCTGATGTGAGGCCGTCTCCTTCCCGTTCTGACGAGTCACCCGGGGACGTAAAAATCCGTCTTCAAATACCTTTTAACTTCTGTGTTCTGGCGCCGAGGCTGCTGCTTGCTATTCCATTACAGCGGCGGACTTGGTGCGTCTGTGCATGATGTAGTCTCTTCTTGCATGACGGTCTTCAGCACCGAAACTGACTGAAAACTACTGCTACTCTTCTCTTCTTCCTTCGTCTTCTTCGTCTCTCATCTCTTGGGCCCACCGCGTCTCGCTTAATTATTCACTTCAGTTTACTGGAGGTGAACGACTTCACGGTCATTGCCTCTTCTGTCACGTTGAAAAGCTTCTCAAAGAATCTTCTTAACGTCGGTCATTGGCTCTTGGGATGTAGGCGAGGGTCTTTGATTACATGTGACAACTAAGAAACACGTGAGCCGGTCGGGCGATGCCCTGACGGCTGAATCGACAGAGTCCGGTTATGTGGAACTTGCTGACTTCATGGTCATTGTCTCTTCTGCTCTGCTCTTCTGCCCGCTGTTTGCCAGAATGTAACTCTCTAAAATAATCTAAGTTCTTCATTTATATTCTAATTTATACTTCACTTTCATTTCACTAATTTATTTACTTAAGTACCACTCAACACCACGAAAGTAACGTTTTCCTGTCCTGAAATAATTTTGTCTCTGCAGCAGAGTGTGCACTGGTATGAAACTGCCTGGCAGATTAAAACTGTCTGGCGGACCAGAACTGAAACCCGCGAGCTCTGCATTTCGCGAGCAAGTGCTCTACCAACTGAACTACGTGAGCACTACCCACGAACAGTTCTCACAGCTTTGCTCGTGACAGTGCCTTAAACTTCACAGAACTTGTACTGTGTGACATGCTGGACTAGAACTCTTTGTAGAAAGCACATTTGCCACCAGAACCGTTATTTGAAGCACCACCGGGCAGCTTTGACACATTAATACCACTTAAGATGTTGTTAGCTGTATGTGATTAAATAATATTTGATTGCATTAAACTACAAGTGAATTTCTAATATACCACGTTTTTAAATCTGGCTCGATAGTGTAACATGATTTCTTGTAGGTCCATTCTGATTCCTAACCCATACCGTACATCTGGATATCAGCTACTGTGTATTTTTAATAGCAAGATACATACTTGTAAGATTTAAAACGGAAAACGGGAGTTGCATGCAACAGATGATATACATCTACATCTATATTGTTACTCTGCAATTGACACTTAAGTGCCTGGCAGAGGGCTCATCGAACCACTTTCGTACTACTTCTCTACCATTCCAGTCTCGAATGGCGCGTGCGAAAAAGGAACACCTAAATCTTACCGTTCCAGCTCTGCTTTCTTATTTTATTATGATGATCATTTATCCCTGCGTAGGTGGGTGTCATCAAAATATTTACATATTCGGAAGATAAATTCGACGATTGAAATTTCGTAAACAGATCTCGCCGCAAAGAAAACCGCCTTTGTTTCAGTGACTGCCACCCCAACTCGGGGTATCATATGAGTGTCACTCGCAACCTATTGCGCGATAACACGAAACGAGCTGCCCTTCTTTGCACTTTTTCGATGTCCGCCGTCAATCCTACCTGGTAAGGATCCCACACCGCGCAGCAATATTCTAGCAGAGGACGGACAAGTATAATGTAGGCTTTCTCTTTAGTGGGTTTGTCGCATCTTCTAAGTGTTCTGCCAACAAAGCGCAGTCGTTGTGTCGCCTTCCCCGCGATATTATGTATGTGGTCTTTCCAATTTAAGTTGCTCGCAATTGTAATTCCTAGGTATTTAGTCGAATTGACAGCCCTTATATTTGTGCGACTTATCGTATACCCAAAATTTATCGGATTTCTTTTAGTACCCATGTTGATGACCTCGCACTTTTCTTTGTTTAGTGCCAGTTGCCACTTTTCGCACCTTACAGAAATTCTCTCTAGATCATTTTGTAATTGGAATTAACCGTCTGATGATTTTACTAGACGGTAAGTTACAGCGTCATCTGCAAACAATCTAAGGGGGTTGCTCAGATTATCATCTAGATCATGTATGTAAATCAGGAACAGCGGCCAAAGACACTACGATGCGGAAGGCCAGATATCACCTCTGTTCTACTCGATGATTTACCGTTTATCACTACGAACTGTGACCTCTCTGAGAGGAAATCACGAATCCAGTCACACAACTGAGACGATACTGCATGTGCACGACAGCACTCATTACTCGATGGGAATTAAGAGCTAGCCGTGTTCCACAAGAACGATGTTTTCTGAATCCGTGTTGGTTATGTATCAATAAGTCATTTTCTTCAAGGTGATTCATAATGTTCGAGCACAGTATATGCTCCAAAATCCTACTGCAATTTGAGGTCACTGATATGGGTCTGTAATTCAATGGGTTACTCCTATTACATTTCTTGAATTTTGGTGTGACCGGTGCTACTTTCCAGACTTCAGGAACAGACCTTTCGTCAAGTGAGCGGTTGTATATGATTGCTAAGAAAGGCGCTATTGTGTCTGTATACTCTGAAAGGAACCTGATTGCTATACCGTCTGGACGGGAAGACTTGCCTTTCTTAAGTGATTTGAGATTTTTCGTAACACGTAAGATAACTACTTTTATGTCACTCATGCTAACAGCTGTTCTGGTTTCGACTTCTGGAATATTTACTTCGTCTTCTTTCGGGAAGGAATTACGGAAAACTGTATTTGGTAACTCCGCTTTAGTGGCACCATCATCGGTAACATTTCCATCGCTATCGCACAGCGACGGTATTGTCTGTTTTTTGCCACTGGTGTACTTTACATACGACCAGAATCTCTTTGGGTTTTCTACCATATTTTGAGACAATGTTTCATTGTGTAAACTATTAAAAGCATCTCACATTGACGTCCGCACTAAATCTGGAGCTTCTGTGGAACTTAGCTAATCTTGGGGATTTTGCGTTCTTCCGAATTTCGCATGCTTTTTTCGTTGCTTCTGCAACAGTGTTCTGACGTGTTTTGTGTACCGTGTTGGATCAGTCCCGTCTCTTATTAACTTATGCGGTATGAATCTATCTATTGCTGTCGATACTGTGTCTTAGAGTTTGAGCCATATCTGGTCCACACTTACATAACTAGCTTGGAAGGAATGGAGACTCTCTCTTAGGAAGGCATCAAGCGAATTTTTATCTGCTGTTTTAAATAGATATATTTTGCGTTTATTTTTAGCGAATTTGGTTGATATGTTTTTGGGCCACGCTACAGTGACCTTGTGTCCACTAATCCCTCTATCCGTCATGACACTCTGTATTAGGTCAAGTGTGTTTTCGCAGCCATTTACAATTTGTGTGGGCTCATGAACTAATTGTTCAAAGTAATTCTCAGAGGAAGCATTTAGTACAATTTCGGAAGATGTTTCTGTCTACCACCGGCTTTGAACATGTATTTTCGCCAAAAAATCGAGGGTAGATTGAGGTCTCCACCAATTATAACTGTATTAGTGGGGTACTTATTTGTAATGAAATTGAAGTTTTCTTTGAACCATTCAGCTATTATATCATGTGAGTCGGGAGGTCGCTAGATGGAACCAATTATTATCTCGGTACGGCTGTTGAGTATAACGTCTACGCATAGTAATTCGCAGGAACTATCTATTTCAACTTCACTACAAGATAAACTACTACCAACAGACACAAACACACCACCAACTACTTTATTTAATCTATCCTTTCTGAACACGGTTTGCGCCTCTGTAAATAATTTCGGCAGAATTTATCTCCGGCTTTAGCGAGCTTTCCGTTCCTAGAACGATTTCAGCTACAGTGCTTTCTATGAGCGCTTGAAGCTCTGGTACTTTTCCAACACACCTACGACAATTTACAACTACAATACCGACTGTTGCTTGGCCGATTCTCGTCGTTCCTTTGCCCTGTACCCTTTGAGAATGGAGCCCTTTTTGATCTTTCCCGAGACTGTCTAACCTAAAAAACCGCCCAGTCCACGCCACACAGCCCCTGCTACACGTGTAGCCGCCTGCTGTGTGTAGTGGACGCCTGACCTATTTAGCGGAACCCGAAATCCCACCACCCTATGGCGCAAGTCGAGGCATCTGAGCCTCTCATTCAGACCCTCCACTCGGCCCTCTACCAAAGGTCCGCAATCGGTGCTGTCGACGATGCTGCAGATGGTGAGCTCTGCTTCATCTCGCTAGCAAGACAGGCAGTCTTCATCAACTCAGGTAGCCGCCGGAAACCAGAGAGATTCTCTTCCGATCCATAGCGAGACACGTCATTACTGCCGACATTAGCCACCAACTGCATTTGGCTGCACCCTGTACCCTTCATGGCATCGGGAAGGACCCTTTCTACATCTTCGATCACTCCCCCCGGTATGCACACGGAGTACACATTGGCTTTCTTCCCGTCCTTAGCTGCCATGTCCCTAAGGGGCTCCAGCACCCGCCTAACATTGGAGCTCCCAATGACAAGCAATCCCACTCTATGATCCAGTGATAGTAAGGAGGTGAACTATTCGTGCATCCAAAATTGTTAAGGCTTTCGTAGCCACTTGTTGACAAACTGCCTATTGGCTTCTGTCTCGGGTTCTTCGGCCGACGTTCATATAATGATTTTTCTGACGTTTCGCCAGCACGAGTGGCTGGCATTGTCAAAGCTTCAGCCTCCATTGCCGGTGGTGAACTGGAGGCGAGCTCGCGGCCGCAGACTATATGTACCTGGCGCGCCAACGTCCGAGGACTTCTCTGCGGTCATTTCCGGTGCGGTTCTCCTCTTGCTACCTGCGACGATCGTTCGCTGCAGTACTGGAAGCCAGGATCCGTTTACCTTAAGGCTTTCCTCTTTCTAGTTGAAACTGTTCGCGTGTTTTTGTATTTCTACAGCTTCTCTGAACAAGCGCGTGTGATAGTGCTTCTCTACAGCCAGAACTTCCGTGTCGGCGAATTTTATTACGTGGTCGGTCTCATTCAGTGCGTGCCATTTCTAGATGTGCTGGTCACAAGGGACGGCGAAAATCTGGGACACAGCGTGTATCGAAAACCGACACACACGGACCGATACCCGCACAAACTGTCAAACCACCACCCGAGCCAGAAAAGAGGCATGATTAGTACGCTCGTAACGAGAGCAGGACGAATATGTGGGCCGCAATACCTCAAACGAGAAATGCAACACCTGAAAACTGTCCTGAGGAGCAATGGGTACTCCACAAATTATATTAGAAGGGTAACAGAGCCAAACACTCGGCGAAGTAAGGAACCAGAAAAAGAAATGTCGGGTACGGCTTTTCTGCCCTACATTCCCAGAATGACGCACAGAATCGGCCGTATATTGCGCAAACATGGCGTATAGACGATTTTCAAACCGACAAGGAAGATCAAAGAGTGTCTTAGATCGGCGAAGGAGAAAAGAGACCCACTTGCAATGCCGGGAATATACCGTATACCATGCACATGCGGAAAAGTTTATGTCGGTATGACTGGACGATCCATCAACAACAGGATGAAAGAGCATAAGCGACATTGCAGGTTGGGCCAATTGGAGAAATCGGCCGTGGCAGAGCACGCCCTGAATGAGACCGACCACGTAATAAAATTCGCCGACACGGAAGTTCTGGCTGTAGAGAAGCACTATCACACGCGCTTGTTCAGAGAAGCTGTAGAAATACAAAAACACGCGAACAGTTTCAACAAGAAAGAGGAAAGCCTTAAGGTAAACGGATCCTGGCTTCCCGTACTGCAGCGGACGACCGTCACAGGTAGCAAGAGGAGAACCGCACCGGAAATGACCGCAGAGAAGCCCTCGGACGTTGGCGCGCCAGGTACATATAGTCTGCGGCCGCGAGCTCGCCTCCAGTTCACCACCGGCAATGGAGGCTGAAGCTTTGACAATGCCAGCCACTCCTGCTGGCGAAGCGTCAGAAAAATCATTATATGAACGTCGGCCGAAGAACCCGAGACAGAAGCCAATAGGCAGTTTGTTATTCGTGCATCCCTTAGTAAGCAGTGTAATAATACGAAGGTGAACTGTTCAAGCATTGATTATGTATTGCATAAGCCCCATGTTCTTCGTTTTAAATCTTGTAACTACTTCATTGCAATTAAAAATTCACAGTCACAATATTTCAAGACTAAGTTACGGGTTTTGTTATCTGTATGCGATTAGGACAAATTATTTTACACTTTTTAGTTTTTTTTTAAATAAGTGGATATTAAAACTTCATTTTAATTTAAATAAGTAGTTTTTTAGCCTTGTGTGGGTGAAATTTTTCAACGTATTTCCAATATTAACACAGACACATAACAAATTTCAGAGTTATTCCAGTTTCTCCTCGCCCGACTCAACCAATATATTGCAGACAAGAAAGCGAGTTAATATTGCAGTACTCTCCACCAAACCCCACTAGTGAATTGTCATATAGGTATGCTCTATGTTTAAAATTATATGACTCTAGCTCATCCGAAAGTTAGTTTAAAATCAATAGTTAAAATCAGTAGTAAAAACAGTCAGAAAGATCAAAAAGCGACCTAATAAAAACGCAATAAAACTGGTGAGTGGTGCTCGGTTACCAAAGAAAATTCTGCGGTTGCATCACCACAATCGTTTGCGAGTGTGGCGTCGACCAGGAGTTAGGCAGAAAGTGGAATATGTACGTGCGAGACCAGTTATTGGGAGACATGGCTCGATGTGTCACGGCCTACAACCGCCGCGCACTTGAAGGGTCCCAGGTCCAAACCCGTTTCTCTGATGCTGCGGATTTATAAAAGCCCAGTCATTATTGTGCCAGGATATACAGAGAGACCATGGAAATTCCAAAAGTACAAAAACAACTTTAAGAGAAGAGTAGAGGGAATGAAATTGGAGAGGTTCAAATGGCTCTGAGCACTATGGGACTTAACATCTGTGGTCATCAGTCCCCTAGAACTTAGAACTACTTAAACCTAACTAACCTAAGGACATCACACACATCCATGCCCAAAGCAGGATTCGAACCTGCGACCGTAGCGGTCACGCTGTTCCAGACTGAAGCGCCTAGAACCGCACGGTCACACCGGCCGGCCAAATTGGAGAGGATTGGAGCCTTTGTACTACATAAGGCATAAAACTCTCAGCAAGCTCCACAGGGTACGTGGCCCCGACTTTTGCGATCGTTGGAAGCATTCTGCTGATATCACGAGCCCACCGTTCGGTGTAGTTATAAAAGTTCTGCTTACGGGGCGTTATAGGGTTTTCTCGTCCTAAAGATAAATTTAAGCTTTTACACTTGAAAGTTAAATTCAAAATTGCATTAAGAGACGTTGATTTCTCGTCAAGCCATTCATTCCAGCCACTAATTAAGAGACTGATGTTTACACTACCTTTTCATGGTCAAAATATCGCGGCCCTTTGTAATATTAGTAATTTTCGCCTCACAGACATTAACATACGCTCAATGGTAAACGCTTGATGGCCTAAAGTTATCGAACAAGTGTAAAGTAAAAGAAATGAACCATCGCATAGCAGCGACAGAATCTATTATTCTTTATCTTTGCCGTTCTTGCGCGGTGCCTGTAAATCTCTATGTACATGTATCGATTAATCATATAAAATAGAATTCTGTTGTTTCAAGACAAATGAGGCATTTGGCGCCTCACCTTTTACTGTTTGTATTCCATGAAAGGCGGACGCGGACTTGCTGCGTTCCGCAACGGTATTTTATATTTGAAAATATGATATTTGAAAATATTGAGCGAATATGCTAATTGTTATTTTTCCAATCAGAAAACATGTAGTTTCTAGTAACCGATTACGAACATACAGCATCAAGAGGACATTTTGACATTTGACTGCGCCCGAAGAAAAGAATGAAATAATGGCTAATTAATATGAAGAGGAGAACTGGGAAAAATACTAAACTCTGTCTTGTTTTTCCTCTCTTTTCATTCCTGGTAATAGTCGGCGTATTAAGATCAAGTGCCACTGCCGCTAAACATGACAGAACTTCCTGACATAGTGGCATTCGAAGTACTGGTTGAAACTCCTTGGTACATCGCAGAGGTTAGAGCAGGAGGGGAATTCGTGGCGGGACGCATCTAACCGGTCAGAAGTGTGATGACTGAAAACAAATAAGCTACACATCTGATTGGAAACGCCTAGCGGACGATCGGGGTTACTTGTCTGCTCTGGTACACATACCCTATTGGCCGGCCGCGGTAGCCGAGCGGTTCTAGGCACTTCAGTCCGGAACCGCGCGACTGCTACGTCCGCAGGTTCGAATCCCGCCTCGGGCATGGATGTGTGTGATGTCCTTAGGTTGGTTAGGTTTAAGTAGTTCTACGTTCTAGGGGACTGATGACCTCAGATGTTAAGTCTCAAAGTGCTCAGAGCCATTTGAACCATTTGAACATACCATATTAGTCTAAATAACGGTCGTCAGTCATGCTTTGAGACGCGAGACGGGACTAAAATTGACTCTGCGTTCACACCACTAATACATGCCCTGTAGAACTCCAAGTACTTGTAAAAGGCTCTCACACTGAACAGCAGGATTGAAGATTGTGTATTGCAAACAGTTACAAAGTAGCTCCAAATTGTTTTCTAATCTCTCATGCTCATAATGTTATCTGTAAGTAAAACAGTTTAAAGTGAAAGAGGAGAAGGATGCACACAATAATATCACACTTCATATTTTCCGTGGAGCAAACTAAATGTATTGTCTTCCATTACGCTGAGCTAATTCTGCTTCGTTCACCTCCAGCAAGCCAATAGCCCCGCGCTCTGCTCTGCATCCCCTTCCTGCTGAACGCGTGTGCTGCTGGTGTCGTCATTCTTCTAACTAATTTGCTTCGGGCAGCCATGAATTCCTGTCCAGAGCCTACGTCTTCATCTCTGAGTTGTCGTCGCACTCACCGTCCTCAATTATTTGAGCGTATATTCCAGTCTGTGTCTCCCCCACAGTTTAACACTTTATTGCTTCCTCAATTACCACGAAAGTAACGTTTTCCTGTCCTGAATCAATTTTGTCTCTGCAGCAGAGTGTGCACTGGTATGAAACTGCCTGGCAGATTAAAACTGTCTGGCGGACCAGAACTGAAACCCGCGAGCTCTGCATTTCGCGAGCAAGTGCTCTACCAACTGAACTACGTGAGCACTACCCACGAACAGTTCTCACAGCTTTGCTCGTGACAGTGCCTTAAACTTCACAGAACTTGTACTGTGTGACATGCTGGACTAGCACTCTTTGTAGAAAGCACATTTGCCACCAGAACGTTATTTGAAGCACCACCGGGCAGCTTTGACACATTAGTACCACTTAAGATGTTGTTAGCTGTATGTGATTTAATAATATTTAATTACATTAAACTACAAGTGAATTTCTAATATACCACGTTTTTAAATCTGGCTCGATAGTGTAACATGATTTCTTGTAGGTCCATTCTGATTCCTAACCCATACCGTACATCTGGATATCAGCTACTGTGTATTTTTAATAGCAAGATACATACTTGTAAGATTTAAAACGGAAAACGGGAGTTGCATGCAACAGATGATATACATCTACATCTATATTGTTATTCTTCAATTCACACTTAAGTGCCTGGCAGGGGATTCATCGAACCAGTTTCATATTACTTCTCTACCATTCCACTCTCGAATGCCGCGTGGGAAAAAGGAACACCTAAATCTTACCGTTCGAGCTCTGCTTTCTGTTATTTTATTATGATCATCATTTATCCCTGCGTAGGTGGGTGTCATCAAAATATTTACATATTAGGAGGAGAAATTCGACGATTGAAATTTCGTAAACAGATCACGCCGCAAAGAAAACCGCCTTTGTTTCAGTGACTGCCACCCCGACTCGCGTATCATATCAGTGACACTCTTTCCCCTAATTGCGCGATAACACGAAACGAGCTGCCCTTCTTTGCACTTTTTGGATGTCCTCCGTCAAGCCTACCTGGTAAGGATCCCACACCGCGCAGCAATATTCTAGCAGAGGACGGACAAGTATAATGTAGGCTGTCTCTTTAATGGGTTTGTCGAATTTTCTAAGTGTTCTGCCAGCAAAGCGCAGTCTTTGTGTCGCCTTCCCCGCAATATTATCTATGTGGTCTTTCCAATTTAAGTTGCTCGTAATTGCAATTCCTACGTATTTAGTTGAATTGACAGCCCTTAGATTTGTGCGACTTATCGTATACCCAAAATTTATCGGATTTCTTTTAGTACCCATGTGGATGGCCTCGCACTTTTCTTTGTTTAGTGCCAGTTGCCACTTTTCGCACCTTACAGAAGTTCTCTCTAGATCATTTTGTAATTGTAATTGATCGTCTGATGATTTTACTAGACGGTAAGTTACAGCGTCATCTGCAAACAATCTAAGGGGGCTGCTCAGTTTATCATCTACACTCCGGGAAATTGAAATAAGAACACCGTGAATTCATTGTCCCAGGAAGGGGAAACTTTATTGACACATTCCTGGGGTCAGATACATCACATGATCACACTGACAGAACCACAGGCACATAGACACAGGCAACAGAACATGCACAATGTCGGCACTAGTACAGTGTATATCCACCTTTTGCAGCAATGCAGGCTGCTATTCTCCCATGGAGACGATCGTAGAGATGCTGGATGTAGTCCTGTGGAACGGATTGCCATGCCATTTCCACCTGGCGCCTCAGTTGGACCAGCGTTCGTGCTGGACGTGCAGACCGCGTGAGACGACGCTTCATCCAGTCCCAAACATGCTCAATGGGGGACAGATCCGGAGATCTTGCTGGCCAGGGTAGTTGAATTACACCTTCTAGAGCACGTTGGGTGGCACGGGATACATGCGGACGTGCATTGTCCTGTTGGAACAGCAAGTTCCCTTGCCGGTCTAGGAATGGTAGAACGAGGGGTTCGATGACGGTTTGGATGTACCGTGCACTATTCAGTGTCCCCTCGACGATCACCAGTGGTGTACGGCCAGTGTAGGAGATCGCTCCCCACACCATGATGCCGGGTGTTGGCCCTGTGTGCCTCGGTCGTATGCAGTCCTGATTGTGGCGCTCACCTGCACGGCGCCAAACACGCATACGACCATCATTGGCACCAAGGCAGAAGCGACTCTCATCGCTGAAGACGACACGTCTCCATTCGTCCCTCCATTCACGCCTGTCGCGACACCACTGGAGGCGGGCTGCACGATGTTGGGGCGTGAGCGGAAGACGGCCTAACGGTGTGCGGGACCGTAGCCCAGCTTCATGGAGACGGTTGCGAATGGTCCTCGCCGATACCCCAGGAGCAACAGTGTCCCTAATTTGCTGGGAAGTGGCGGTGCGGTCCCCTACGGCACTGCGTAGGATCCTACGGTCTTGGCGTGCATCCGTGCGTCGCTGCGGTCCGGTCCCAGGTCGACGGGCACGTGCACCTTCCGCCGACCACTGGCGACAACATCGATGTACTGTGGAGACGTCATGCCCCACGTGTTGAGCAATTCGGCGGTACGTCCACCCGGCCTCCCGCATGCCCACTATACGCCCTCGTTCAAAGTCCGTCAACTGCACATACGGTTCACGTCCACGCTGTCGCGGCATGCTACCAGTGTTAAAGACTGCGATGGAGCTCCGTATGCCACGGCAAACTGGCTGACACTGACGGCGGCAGTGCGCAAATGCTGAGCAGCTAGCGCCATTCGACGGCCAACACCGCGGTTCCTGGTGTGTCCGCTGTGCCGTGCGTGTGATCATTGCATGTACAGCCCTCTCGCAGTGTCCGGAGCAAGTATGGTGGGTCTGACACACCGGTGTCAATGTGTTCTTTTTTCCATTTCCAGGAGTGTAGATCATGTGTGTAAATCAGGAACAGCGGCCAAAGACACTACGATGCGGAAGGCCAGATATCACCTCTGTTCTACTCGATGATTTACCGTTTATCTCTACGAACCTCTCTCAGAGGAAATCACGAATCCAGTCACACAACTGAGACGATACTGCATGTGCACGACAGCACTCATTACTCGATGGGAATAAAGAGCTAGCCGTGTTCCACAAGAACGATGTTTTCTGAATCCGTGTTGGTTATGTATCAATAAGTCATTTTGTTCCAGGTGATTCATAATGTTCGAGCACAGTATATGTTCCAAAATCCTACTGCAATTTGAGGTCACTGATATGGGTCTGTAATTCAATGGGTTACTCCTATTACATTTCTTGAATTTTGGTGTGACCGGTGCTACTTTCCAGACTTTAGGAACAGACCTTTCGTCAAGTGAGCGGTTGTTATGATTGCTAAGAAAGGCGCTATTCTGTCTGCATACTCTGAAAGGAACTTGATTGGTATACCATCTGGACGGGAAGACTTGCCTTTCTTAAGTGATTTGAGATTTTTCGTAACACGTAAGATATCTACTTTAATGTCACTCATGCTAACAGCTGTTCTGGTTTCGACTTCTGGAATATTTACTTCGTCTTCTTTCGGGAAGGAATTACGGAAAACTGTATTTGGTAACTCCGCTTTAGTGGCACCATCATCGGTAACATTTGCATCGCTATCGCACAGCGACGGTATTGTCTGTTTTTTGCCACTGGTGTACTTTACACACGACCAGAATCTCTTTGGGTTTTCTACCATATTTTGAGACAATGTTTCGTTGTGGAAACTATTAAAAGCATCTCGCATTGACGTCCGCACTAAATTTCGAGCTTCTGTGTAACTTAGCCAATCTTGGGGATTTTGCGTTCTTCTGAATTTCGCATGCTTTTTTCGTTGCTTCTGCAACAGTGTTCTGACGTGTTTTGTGTACCGTGTTGGATCAGTCCCGTCTCTTATTAACTTATGCGGTATGAATCTATCTATTGCTGTCGATACTGTGTCTTAGAGTTTGAGCCATATCTGGTCCACACTTACATAACTAGCTTGGAAGGAATGGAGACTCTCTCTTAGGAGGGCATCAAGCGAATTTTTATCTGCTGTTTTAAATAGATATATTTTGCGTTTATTTTTAGCGATTTTGGTTGATACGTTTTTGGGCCACTCTACAGTGACCTTGTGTTCACTAATCCCCTCTATCCGTCATGACGCTCTCTATTAGGTCAAGTGTGTTTTCGCAACCATTTACAATTTGTGTGGGCTCTTGAGCTAATTGTTCAATGTAATTCTCAGAGGAAGCTTTTAGTACAATTTCGGAAGATGTTTTCTGTCTACCACCGGCTTTGAACATGTATTTTCGCCAACAAATCAAGGGTAGATTGAGGTCTCCACCAATTATAACTGTATTAGTGGGGTACTTATTTGTAATGAAATTGAAGTTTTCTTTGAACCATTCAGCTATTATATCATGTGAGTCGGGAGGTCGCTAGATGGAACCAATTATTATCTCGGTACGGCTGTTGAGTATAACGTCTACCCATAGTAATTCGCAGGAACTATCTATTTCAACTTCACTACAAGATAAACTACTACCAACAGACACAAACACACCACCAAATACTTTATTTAATCTATCCTTTCTGAACACGGTTTGCGCCTCTGTAAATAATTTCGGCAGAATTTATCTCCGGCTTTAGCGAGCTTTCTGTTCCTATAACGATTTCAGCTTCAGTGCTTTCTATGAGCGCTTGAAGCTCTGGTACTTTTCCAACACACCTACGACAATTTACAACTACAATACCGACTGTTGCTTGGTCGATTCTCGTCGTTTCTTTGCCCTGTACCCTTTGAGACTGGAGCCCTTTTTGATCTTTCCCGAGACTGTCTAACCTAAAAAATCGCCCAGTCCACGCCACACAGCCCCTGCTCCACGTATAGCCGCCTCCTGTGTGTAGTGAACGCCTGACCTATTTAGCGGAACCCGAAATCCCACCATCCTATGGCGCAAGTCGAGGCATCTGAGCCTCTCATTCAGACCCTCCACTCGGCCCTCTACCAAAGGTCCGCAATCGGTGCTGTCGACGATGCTGCAGATGGTGAGCTTTGCTTCATCTCGCTAGCAAGACAGGCAGTCTTCATCAACTCAGGTAGCCGCCGGAATCCAGAGAGATTCTCTTCCGATCCATAGCGAATCACGTCATTACTGCCGACATTAACCACCAACTGCATTTGGCTGCACCCTGTACCCTTCATGGCATCCGGAAAGACCCTTTCCACATCTTGGATGACTCCCCCCGGTATGCACACGGAGTACACATTGGCTTTCTTCCCGTCCTTAGCTGCCATGTCCCTAAGGGGCTCCATCACCGGCCTAACATTGGAGCTCCCAGTGACAAGGAATCCCACTCTATGATCCAGTGATAGTAAGGAGGTGAACTATTCGTGCATCCCTTAGTAAGCAGTGCAATAATACGAAGGTGAACTGTTCAAGCATTGATTATGTATTGCATAAGCCCCATGTTCTTCGTTTTAAATCTTGTAACTACTCCATTGCAATTAAAAATTCACAATCACAATATTTCAAGACTAAGTTACGGATTTTGTTATCTGTATGGGATTAGGACAAATTATTGCACACTTTTTAGTTCTTTTTTTTAAATAAGTGATATATTAAAACTTCATTTTAATTTAAATAAATAGTTTTTTAGGCTTTTGTGGGTGAAATTTTTCAACGTATTTCCAATATTAACACAGACACATAACAAATTTCAGAGTTATTCCAGTTTCTCCTCGCCCGACTCAACCAATATATTACAGACAAGAAAGCGAGTTAATATTGCAGTATTCTCCACCAAACATCACTAGTGAATTGTCAATTAGGTATGCTCTATGTTTAAAATTATATGTCTCTAGCTCATCCGAAAGTTAGTTTAAAATCAATAGTTAAATTCAGTAGTAAAAACAGTCAAACAGACAAAAAACGACCGAATAAAAACGCAATAAAACTGGTGAGTGGTGCTCGGGTACCAAAGAAAATTCTGCGGTTGCATCTCGACAATAGTTTGCAAGTGTGGCGTCGACCAGGAGTAAGGCAAAAAGTGGAATATGTACGTGCAAGACCAGTTGTTGGGAGACATGGCTCGATGAGGCACGGCCTACAACCGCCGCGCACTTGGAAGGTTCCCAGGTCCCACACCCGTTTCTCTGATGCTGCGGATCTATAAAAGCCCAGTCATTATTGTGCCAGGATATACAGAGAGACCATGGAAGTTCCAAAAGTACAAAAACAACTTTAACAGACGAGTAGAGGGAATGAAATTGGAGAGGTTCAAATGGATCTGAGCACTATGGGACTTAACATCTGTGGTCATCAGTCTCCTAACTAACCTAAGGACATCACACACATCCATGCCCGAGGCAAGATTCGAACCTGCGACCGTAGCAGTCGAGCGGCTCCGGACTGAGCGCCTAGAACCGCTAGACCACCGCGGCCGGCGCTTTGTAGCAAATTTTAACTTGTCATACAATGTGATATGCAGGAATTCTATGGCTGCTTTACTGCGGCTCATACATACGGTTGTTGAGCTCAGCAAATTACGTATAAGACAGGTAAAAAAAAATTCTACTGTAGTGTCGTTAGCGCCGAAGGTAGCGCAGTGTTTAGATACATAATTCATGTCCGGGAGGACACAGTTAACATCCTCGTCTTCTGTAGTTTCCCTAAATCGCACGGACAATAATGGCTGGCATTGTTTCTTTGAAAATAACGGAGCTGATTTCCTTTCATATTCTAACAAAACTCTACCATCTAGTGAGCAATATGTATGAGACAGGCGAAATACTCTCAGACTTCAAGAAGAATATAATAATTCCAATCGCAAAAAAAGGAGGTGTTGACAGATGTGAAAGTTGCCGAACTATCAGTTTAATAAGCCACGGCTGGAAGATACTAACACGAATTCTTTACAGACAAATGGAAAAACTGGTAGAAGCCGACCTCTGGGAGGATCATTTGGATTCCGTAGAAATGTTGGAACACGTGAGGCAATACTGATCTTAACACTTATCTTAGAAAATAGATTATGGAAGAGCGAACCTACGTTTCTAGCATTGTAGACTTCGCGAAAGCTTTTGTCAATGTTGACTGGAATACTGTCTTTCAAATTCTGAAGGTGGCAAGGGTAAGATGCAGGGAGCGAAAGGCCATTTACAATTTGTACAGAAACCAGGCGGCAGTTATAAGAGTCTAGGGGCATGAAAGGGAAGCAGTGGTTGGGAAGGGAATGAGACAGGGTTGTAGCCTGTCCCCGATGTTATTCAATCTGCATACTGAGCAAGCAGTGAAGGAAACAAAAGAAAAATTCGGAGTAGGAACTGAAATCCATGGAGAAGAAATAAAAACTTTGAGGTTCGCAAATGACATTGTAATTCTGTCAGAGACAGCAAAGGACCTGGAAGAGCAGTTGAAGAGAATGGACAGTGTCTAGAAAGGAGGGTATAAGATGAACATCAACAAAAACAAAACAAGGATAATGGAATGTAGTCGAATTAAGTCGAGTGATACTGAGGGAATTAGATTAGGAAATGGGACACTTAAAGTAGTAAAGGAGTTTTTCTATTTGCGAAGCAAAATAACTGATGATGGTCGAAGTAGAGAGGATATAAAATGTAGACTGGCAATGGCAAGGAAAGCGTTTCTGACGAAAAGAAATTTGTTAACATCAAGTATAGGTTTAAGTGTCAGGAAGTCGTTTCTGAAAGTATTTGTATGGAGTCTAGCCATGTATGGAAGTGAATCGTGGCCGATATGTAGTTTAGACAAGAAGAGAATAGAAGCTTTCAAATGTGGCGCTACAGAAGAACGCTGAAGATTAGATGGGTAGATCACATAACTAGTGAGGAGGCATTGAACAGAATTGGAGAGAAGAGGAGTTTGTAGCACAACGTGACTAGAAGAAGGGATCGGTTGGTAGGACGGGTTCCGAGGCATCAAGGGATCACCAATTTAGCATTGGAGGGCAGCGTGGAGGGTAAAAATCGTAGAGAGAGATCAAGAGATCGATACAGTAAGCAGATTGAGAAGGATGTAGGTTGCAGTAGGTACTGGGAGATGAAGAAGCTTGCATAAAATAGAGTAGCACGGAGAGCTGCATCAAACCAGTCTCTGGACTGAAGGCCACAACAAAAACATACTGTCCCAGTCCTAGCTCATGCGCAAAATACAATGACCCCATTGTGGGCGAAATGTTACCCCTTAATCATTTTCTTTCCTCGTTTTAGATTATCTTTGGAGCGCCACACAATTTAACAACTGATTTGTTAGACAGGAACTGACAGTAGGTCATAACGGAGAACATGCTAAACTGCGCAGGAAGTTTCACCAATGCTTTCTAAACCTAACGAGCGGTCGCGAAAGGAAGACTGTTCTCCCCTGCTGCCGCTATTTAGCCTGTCTACGGCTGGGGTAATAAGCACGTCGCAACCTCGTCGTAGCGACTGCGAACGCCGCTACGACACCGACAGGGCAGAACAGCGTATCCGGTATGGTGCCGCTGAGCGATCGGCGACCACTGACCTTCGGGTTGACGTTCCAAAGCGCGCGAGGAAATTTTACGACTAAAAAGGAAAATAGACCCAATGGCACGTCACCGCCTTTTGCAGATCTGCGCAATTTTCTTCCGATGTCGCCACAGGTAAGAACAGGAGAGGTCGCCTGCAGGGGCGTGTCCCGGGCTCGCGCTGGCTTCCCGTGTCCCCGGCGCCCAGCGTCTTCCGGGTAGGCCGGCCGCAGCAGGTGACGTGATTTCCCCGCGGCCGCGCCGCGCCAGGGCAGTCCAGGCCACGCCGACACGGGACGCGGGCAGCGGGACACGCCCAGGCCCGGCCTGTGGCGGGGGCGGGGGTCAGCGCGTGACCGCCACGCCCCACGGCGCCCCCCCGGCCGCCCGCGGCGCCGGGACGGGGTCCGCTCCAGCGGCGGCGGCGGCGGCGGCGGCGGCGGCGGCGGCGGCGGCCAGCCGCACAGTGGGGCGCGGCTCGAACGTAACCAGGACGTGGCAGGCCAACCAACAATATCACTCTATGTGATCAAAAGTATACGGACACCTGGCTCAAAACGACTTACAAGTTCGTGGCCCTCTCGATTAGATTAGATTAGATTAATACTAGTTCCATGGATCATGAATACGATATTTCCTAATGATGTGGAACGAGTCAAATTTTCCAATACATGACATAATTAAGTTAATTTAACAACATACTTAAGTTAATATAACAACTTTTTCATTTTTTGTATTTTTTTATTTTTTATTTGTTTAATATTTATTTATTTATTTATATCTAAAAATTCCTCTATGGAGTACGAGTTGTCATTCAGAAATTCTTTTAATTTCATCTTAAATACTTGTTGGTTTTCTGTCAGACTTTTGATACTATTTGGTAAGTGACCAAAAACTTTAGTGCCAATATAATTCACCCCTTTCTGTGCCAAAGTTAGATTTAATCTTGAATAGTGAAGATCATCCTTTCTCCTAGTATTGTAGTTATGCACACTGCTATTACTTTTGAATTGGGTTTGGTTGTTAATAACAAATTTCATAAGAGAGTATATATACGGAGAAGCTACTGTGAATATTCCTAGATCCTTAAATAAATGTCTGCAGGATGATCTTGGGTGGACTCCAGCTATTATTCTGATTACACGCTTTTGTGCAATAAATACTTTATTCCTCAGTGATGAATTACCCCAAAATATGATGCCATATGCAAGCAATGAGTAAAAATAGGCGTAGTAAGCTAATTTACTAAGGTGTTTATCACCAAAATTTGCGATGATCCTTATTGCATAAGTAGCTGAACTCAAACGTTTCAGCAGATCATCAATGTGTTTCTTCCAATTTAATCTCTCATCAATGGACACACCTAAAAATTTGGAATATTCTACCTTAGCTATATGCTTCTGATTAAGGTCTATATTTATTAATGGCGTCATACCATTCACTATATGGAACTGTATGTACTGTGTCTTATCAAAATTCAGTGAGAGTCCGTTTACAAGAAACCACTTAGTAATTTTCTGAAAGACAGTATTGACAATTTCATCAGTTAATTCTTGTTTGTCAGGTGTGATTACTATACATCATCAGCAAAGAGAACTAACTTTGCCTCTTCGTGAATATAGAATGGCAAGTCATTAATATATATTAAGAACAACAAAGGACCCAAGACTGACCCTTGTGGAACCCCATTCTTGATAGTTCCCCAGTTTGAGGAATGTGCTGATCTTTGCATAGTATGAGAACTACTTACTTCAACTTTCTGCACTCTTCCAGTTAGGTACGAATTAAACCATTTGTGCACTCCTTCGGTAATGTTGAAATTCAATGTTGTGTTGGTCCACCCTTAGCTCTGATGACAGCTTCCACTCTCGCAGGCATACGTTCAATCAAGTATTGGAAGGTTTCTTGGTGTATGGCAGCCCATTCTTCACGGAATGGTGTACTGAGGAGAGATATCGATGTCGGTCGATGCGGCCTGGCATGAAGTCGGCGTTCGACAACATCCCGAAGGAGTTCTATAACATTCAGGTCAGGACTCTGTGCTAGACAGTCAATTTTAGGGTTGTTATTGTCGTGTAACCGCTTCGCCACAGGCCGTCCATTATGAAGTGGTGCTCGATCGTGTTGACAGATGCAGTCGCGATCCCCGAATTGTTCTTCAACAGTGGGACGCAAGAAGGTATGCAGTCGCAGTCCCCGAATAGTTCTTCAACAGTGGGAAGCAAGAAGGTATGCAGTCGCAATCGCCCAATTGTTCTCCAACAGCAGGAAGCACCGAAGGTATGCAATCGCAATCCCCAAATTGTTCTTCAACAGTGGGAAGCAAGAAGGTATGTAGTCGCAATCCCCGAATTGTTCTTCAACAGTGGGAGGCAAGAAGATATGCAGTCGCAATCTCCAAATTATTCTTCAACAGTGGGAAGCAAGAAGGTATCCAGTCGCAATCCCCGAATTGTTCTTCAAGAGTGGGACGCAAGAAGGTATGCAGTCGCAATCCCCTATTTCTTCTTCAACAGTGGGAAGCAAGAAGGTATTTAAAACATCAATGTAGGCCTGTGCTGTGATAGCGCCACGCAAAACAACAAGGAGTGGAAGCCATGAAAAACACCACCGCCTCCGAATTTTACTGTTAGCACTACACAAGCTGGCAAATGACCTTCACCGGGCATTCGTCATACCCACACCCTGCCATCGGATCGCCACATTGTGTACCGTTATTCGTCACTCCACACAACGTTTTTCCATTGTTCAAGGGTCCGACGTTTATGCTCCTTACACCATGCGAGGCGTCGTTTGGCATTTACCAGAGTGATGTGTGGCTTATGAGCATCCACTCGACCATGAAACCCAAGTTTTCTCACTTCTAACCTAACTGTCATTGTACTTGCAGTGAATGCTGATGCAGTTTCGTTCAAAATGGTTCAAATGACTCTGAGCACTATGGGACTTTAACATCTGAGGTCATCGTACAACTTAGAACTACTTAAACCTAACTAACCAAGACTTCTGGTCAGGTGACTACAGGGTTATAAACACAAAGTCAAATAGGGGTAATGCAGGAGTAGCTTTAATAATGAATAGGAAAATAGGAATGCGTGTAACCTACTACAAACAGCATAGTGAACGCATTATTGTGGCCAAGATAGATACGAAGCCCACACCTACTACAGTAGTACAAGTTTATATGCCAACTAGCGCTGCAGACGACGAAGAAATTGAAGAAATGTATGATGAAATAAAAGAAATTAATCAGATAGTGAAAAGAGACGAAAATTTAATAGTCATGGGTGACTGGAATTCGAGTGTAGGAAAAGGGAGAGAACGAAACGTAGTAGGTGAATATGGATTGGGGCTAAGAAATGAAAGAGGAAGCCGCCTGGTAGAATTTTGCACAGGGCACAACTTAATCATAGCTAACACTTGGTTTAAGAATCATGATAGAAGGTTGTATACATGGAAGAACCCTGGAGATATTAAAAGGTATCAGATAGATTATATAATGGTCAGACAGAGATTTAGGAACCAGATTTTAAATTGTAAGACATTTCCAGGGGCAGATGTGAACTCTGACCACAATCTATTGGTTATGACCTGTAGATTAAAACTGAAGAAACTGCAAAAAGGTGGGAATTTAAGGAGATGGGACCTGGATAAACTGAAAGAACCAGAGGTTGTACAGAGTTTCAGGGAGAGCATAAGGGAACAATTGACAGGAATGGGGGAAAGAAATACAGTAGAAGAAGAATGGGTAGCTTTGAGGGATGAAGTAGTGAAGGCAGCAGAGGATCAAGTAGGTTAAAAGACGAGGGCTAATGGAAATCCTTGGGTAACAGAATAAATATTGAATTTAATTGATGAAAGGAGAAAATATAAAAATGCAGTAAATGAAGCAGGCAAAAAGGAATACGAACGTCTCAAAAATGTGATCGACAGGAAGTGCAAAATGGCTAAGCAGGGATGGCTAGAGGACAAATGTAAGGATGTAGAGGCTTATCTCACTCGGGGTAAAATAGATACTGCATACAGGAAAATTAAAGAGACCTTTGGAGATAAGAGAACCACTTGAAAGAACATCAAGAGCTCAGATGGAAACCCAGTTCTAAGCAAAGAAGGGAAAGCAGAAAGGTGGAAGGAGGGTCTATACAAGGGCGATGTACTTGAGGACAATATTATGGAAATGGAAGAGGATGTAGATGAAGATGAAATGGGAGATACGATACTGCGTGAAGAGTTTGACAGACCACTGAAAGACCTGAGTCGAAACAAGGCCCCCGGAGTAGACAACATTCCATTGGAACTACTGACGGCCTTGGGAGAGCCAGTCCTGACTAAACTCTACCATCTGGGGAGCAAGGTGTATGAGACAGGGGAAATACCCTCAGACTTCAAGAAGAATATAATAATTCCAATCCCAAAGAAAGCAGGTGTTGACAGATGTGAAAATTACCGAACAATCAGTTTAATAAGCCACAGCTGTAAAATACTAACACGAATTCTTTACAGACGAATGGAAAAACTAGTAGAAGCCGACCTCGGGGAACATCAGTTTGGACTCCGTAGAAATACTGGAACACGTGAGGCAATACTGACCTTACGACTTATCTTAGAAGAAAGATTAAGGAAAGGCAAACCTACGTTTATAGCACTTGTAGACTTAGAGAAAGCTTTTGACAATGTTGACTGGAATACTCTCTTTCAAATTCTGAAGTGGCAGGGGTAAAATATAGGGAGCGTAAGGCAATTTACAATTTGTACAGAAAGCAGATGGCAGTTATAAGAGTCGAGGGACATGAAAGGGAAGCAGTGGTTGGGAAGGGAGTGAGACAGGGTTGTAGCCTCTCCCCGATGTTATTCAATCTGTATATTGAGCAAGCAGTAAAGGAAACAAAAGAAAAATTCGGAGTAGGTATTAAAATCCATGGAGAAGAAATAAAAACTTTGAGGTTTGCCGATGACATTGTAATTCTGTCAGAGACAGCAAAGGACTTGGAAGAGCAGTTGAACGGAATGGATGGTGTCTTGAAGGGAGGATATGAGATGAACATCAACAAAAGCAAAACGAGGATAATGGAATGTAGTGGAATTAAGTCGGGTGATGTTGAGGGTATTAGATTAGGAAATGAGACACTTAAAATAGTAAAGGAGTTTTGCTATTTGGGGAGCAAAATAACTGATGATGGTCGAAGTATAGAGGATATAAAATGTAGACTGGCAATGGCAAGGAAAGCGTTTCTGAAGAAGAGAAATTTGTTAACATCGAGTATAGATTTAAGTGTCGGGAAGTCGTTTCTGAAAGTATTTGTATGGAGTGTAGCCATGTATGGAAGTGAAACATGGACGATAAATAGTTTGGACAAGAAGAGAATAGAAGCTTTCGAAATGTGGTGCTACAGAAGAATGTTGAAGATTCGATGGGTAGAGCACATAACTAATGAGGAAGTATTGAATAGGATTGGGGAGAAGAGAAGTTTGTGGCACAACTTGACTAGAAGAAGGGATCGGTTGGTAGGACATGTTCTGAGGCATCAAGGGATCACCAATTTAGTATTGGAGGGCAGCGTGGAGGGTAAAAATCGTAGGGGGAGACCAAGAGATGAATATACTAAGCAGATTCAGAAGGATGTAGGTTGCAGTAGGTACAGGGAGATGAAGAAGCTTGCACAGGATAGAGTAGCATGAAGAGCTGCATCAAACCAGTCTCAGGACTGAAGACCACAACAACAACAACAACAACAACAACAACAACCTAAGGACACCACACACATCCATGCAGCATTCGAACCTGCGACCGTAGCGCTCATGCGGTTCCAGACTTAAGCGCCTAGAACCGCACGGCCACACCGGCCGGCTTATGAATTGCAATGTTACACACTTCAGGATGGGTAGTATGCTCTGAGGTGGTATGATATTTGTACGCAGACTAAGAATGAACCGAAAGAAAGTTATTTCGATCAGCCATAGGCCAAAAGCAGTAATCATTCCATAGCTGTCGTCCTCTTACACCCATTTTCCCACTCTTGCTTGTTGTGACGTGAATATTCCATATTTCCTTACATGACCACAAGGATCGTAGGGGGCAGATCACCTACAATTTTTAGTACTAGAATAAATAACTTTTCAGCCAATTTACCATACAGTTTTGTAAATAGACTGTTTAGGTTTTTATTTTGGTAACGCCATTTGGCGCTCTATATGAAAATCACTGACTGTGCTGTGTGAAGGCTGTGGTTGATTTGCATTGTTGGAGTATATGCCATTGTAGTGTTGGGCAGTTGGCTGTTAACAGCGCGTAACGTTGCGCCGTTGGAGGTGAGCCGCCAGCAGTGATGGATGTGGGGAGAGAGATGTGCGGAGTTTTGAGAGCGGATGATCTGGACGTATGTCCATCAGAGAGAGTAAATTTGTAAGACTGGATGTCATGAACTGATATATATATATATATATATATATATATATATAATGACTTTTGAACACTATTGAGGTAAATATGTTGTTTGTTCTCTATCAAAATCTTTAATTTGCTAACTATGCCTATCAGTAGTAAGTGCCTTCAGTAGTTAGAATCTTTTATTTAGCTGGTGGTATTGGCGCTCGCTGTATTGCAGTAGGTAAAGTAAGTGATTCATGAAAGGTATAGGTTATTGTTAGTCAGGACTATTCTTTTATGGGGATTATTTAAAGTCAGATTGCGTTGTGCTAAAAATATTGTGTCAGTTTATTGATGATATGAATAAGTAAAGAGAGAAAAGTCTGTGCACGTTCAGTTTTGCACAGCTGTTTGAAAATCAAATAAGATAATGGGTTTATCAGCACAGTAATTCATTAATTTTTCTAAGGGGATGTTTCATATACAGTCGACGAAATTGTATACGAATCTCAGTTGATCTTGATACAACTCTGTTCGTAACTTTTATCTCTAAGGTACCTTTCATATGCTTTTCCTCCTCAAATCCCAGTTGGCCGGAGTTGAAAACAAATTCGTTACTAAACGATGGAATCAGTTAGTGTCTCTCATCTACAAATTTTCTGGCCTGTTACACAATTTTCTGTGCATGTTCAAGTTGACGATTCACTTCAGATTACGTTATCTTACGTCTTCCAATTCTGCAGCACTGTTTAAATTTATGTAACCATCCACTGCTTCTTTTGAAATCACTGTAATCAATTTCATGCGCAGTGCACATAACGTAATAGGTAACTATCTTGCACATCCTGTAAATTGTATCGAGCATTCTTGAAACGCGCAAACAACCAGTTTTTGTGTCCGCCCCATTAGTGCCGGCACGGTAGTTCAGCGTGTTCGGTCAGAAGGTTAGCTACCCCCTATAAAAAAGAAAAAAAAGAGAAAACTGAGTGAATGGATCAACGGAGAACCTAAATGTATGTCATCGGACGTCCGCCTCGAACAAATTCAACGGACGATATGGAACAAAATGAGATAAAAAAAAAAGCTGAATGGCCATCGTGTTGGATTGCCACGCACGGGGGCCCAGGTTCGATTCCCGATTGGGGCGGGAGATTTTCTCCCCTCAGGGACTGGGTGTTGTGCTGTCCTCATCATCATTTCATCCCCACTGTCGACGCGCTCTCAATAAGACCTGCACTTGGCTGCCGAACTTCCGTCCGGGAACTCCCGGCCACTGACACTTTACGATGATTTACATTTCCAACCAGTTGTTGTAACAATTACGCCTTGTCCTACCTCGAATAGCCGCAGTTTCTTTTATGCATCTCACGGTAATACTGCTGCGGACTTATTCGAAAAATTGATAGTAGTCTTTATTTTTGTAATGCTGCGGATGATTTTCCATATACCTAATTATGTTTAGACCCGGTCGTTGGACAACGATTGTCTTTTATTGTGTTTCATTCGGGGTTTGTGGCTTCCTATCCTACAAGGATATGTCAGTATCACTTTCACTCGTTAGGCATGTATCGTCATCACTGCATTATTCGTGTATATTGTCCCCACTGTCGAGCGTATACACCACGTGTTCCACTGACTCGTCTCGCAGAAACACCAATATTGCATCTGCTACTTCCTTCTCGCTATGCGAAAGTCCATCGGTTCCTTCCTGACAAAATGTCACCTTCGACAACTGTTGCTGTAGACATAACGCGACGTTTGCTTTGTTTAAGGGGCTCCGGAACGCCCTATACTTGCAATGTTAAAATAACGCTTATAAATTACATCTTTCCTCACAAAGTATTTGAGGTAGGAAGTTGAACTTTTTACAGATTATTTATTGGAATATGGGCTACAACTTAACACAGGGATTTTACAAAATTTTAGTTCAGTTATTAAAGAAGATTCTTTTTCAATTGTAATGAAAATTCACAACATTTTTTTGCAATTTTTTATTTATATATTCAAAAATATACAGTTTTTTGGAAAAAGGCTGTGTTAAATTATGCAGAAGATACTGTGTAACATTTACTGAAAGTTTGAAACAAATATGTTTGGAAGATCCTTAGAAAACATGTAATTAGTATGAGAAAATAAAAGTTTTGGGAAACGAGCGACAAAGATTGGATTAACTTTTTAGTACATTCCAGGTCCATAGGATGGATTATCTTCGTCCTCTGCAAACTCCTCCTCCAGCTTCCTCTTGTTCCTCCTCCTGTTTACTCTTGCTTGTATTTCTAGACTCTTTACAGCCCTGTCTGCAGCCCGAAGGCGTTCCTTGTCTAAAGCAAGCATCGCTCGTACCATGTTAGAACCTATCTTCATTCCCATATTTCTAAATACCTTGCACCTTACAATGCTGCCATCATTGAAAGTCGCAACAGCTTCATACACACCAAAGTGAAGTGTTTCTATTTCAACAAATACAGTCTTGCGGATTCTCGACCATATAACACTATTTACACTTTCATTGGGGTTTTGAGTTTTTCCGTGAATACACTTTTTCAACAGTTCAGGTGCTGCTAAGTCTCTGAAAACAGGTTTTATCACCTCCAATATTGCATGAGGTAGACTATGCTTATGAGTGTACACTTCACCAGATAGCAATCCTTAATAATAACACCATTTGACAGCAGTTTAACAGCGCCACAGTGGGTCACGCCCTTGTAGAACACATTTCAAAAAAAATTTAAAAATAGGTGTAGTCTTCGGAATTAAATAAATTATATATCTATTAAAAGGTAATAGTCAGAACACGCAAAAAAGTAAAAATTGAACTTTTCATGATTTTGAGCCTTTCCGGAGCCCCTTAACGTTGCCGTTGCTCTGCTTCGTATCAACACCAATAGCACTATAATACTGTCATGAGTTACTCTTTGACCAAGCAGTTCAGGTACGCACCGTAGCCTCATCGTGTGCTCACCATTGGATCAGCCAACATTTTCGTTTCGTGCTACCCAAAATGGCGGGGGGGGGGGGGGGGAGGGGGGAGGGCCGTGGATTGCCGTAAACATCGTTGGTTCAAATGGTTCAAATGGCTCTGAGCACTATGGGACTTAACTACTGATGTCATCAGTCCCCTAGAACTTAGAACTACTTAAACCTAACTAACCTAAGGATATCATACACATCCATGCCCGAGGCAGGATTCGAACCTGCGACCGTAGCGGTCGCGCGGTTCCACACTGTAGCACCTAGAACCGTTCTGCCACCCCGGATGGCTAAACATCGTTGCCCTTTTGCGACATCGCATGCATGGAGTTCGTTTTGACACTATTTAGTGTGCCCGTACTTTGAATTCAGTTTTATATAGCATTTGAAAATCTTATTATTATGTTAAATACGTATTGGTATTATTATACCATGAAATTGTCTATATGTGGGGTAATATTGCTGTAATTGATGAAACAGTAAAAACAATATAGCAACGATATGCAAATTCTAAACCACATACTATCGATATCTAACGAACACATTGAAACACAACCAAAAGCACCTTGATAATTATTCGTGAAAGTAAATATATTTTTTCCTATCATTTTAATATAATGTGCACCCTTTGTAATGAAAGTAGTTGACCTTCACATGTAGTACAGGGAAGGAAATATTTCTACACAATACCTTAAAATGAATGGCAAATTCGTCATTAAACAGCCTGGTACAGATCTCCAGCTTTACTGGAAGAAAGATTATTCAATAGTCTGCGGAGGTAGTATAAAGTCTTCTTTCTTACTAGGCTAATTACTGTTTAGCTCTACAGGGCCTTTATACTGAAATGTTTCCCCACACCACCTAGTATCGTCTTTCTATGTGTGTGAGTAACTGTATGTTCACTGTTGTGGGTAAATCCATACAGCGCACACAGGGCGGTGTGTGAAACTGATAGCGATTACACGCTTCCACTGTTACAGAAATGTGCTCCAGATGCTGCAGATACCGTGTTGAGCTGAAAGTGGTAACCAAAGTATGGAGAAATATTCTTCGGGGCTCTGTTGCACAGCAATCAGATTGCTTTCAGTTCTGAGAAATGTCCAGTTACTATTGTGGATTTGAATGATCCATGAAGTGACTTTTTTCCGAAGAAACATCGAACTATTTCACTAGAACTGAACGCTCCCGTCGGAACTGTTCTCAGCTGGTGTTTATTAGTAAATCACAATAGCAGTATATCGCTGGGTGTATAATATGAAGTACCTTCTTGAAATGAACAATATTTTATTGTTCAATTAACTGATTTCCTTCCATATGCACTTATATTTTACAATGTGAATCAAAAACTCGCAATGGTGTCGATTTTTTACATCACAAGAATGGCTCTCCTCCCCTAAAATTACTCTTAACAAGAACAAAAAAACTCTATATCCTAAGAATAATTACGTGAGCGCTGACCGCCACAGAGTAATAAACAATATCTTTGTCTCTCCCTCGCACTGTCACAGCAAGTTACCCTGCATTATACATCATAGTAGTAACGCGCCTGTAAAACAATAGCGTGAATTTTAAAAGTGCAGCGTAATGGCGGTGGACTGGAGCACTGCAGCGAATGCTGTTTCCGCACCGCTGTTGTCAATGCTATAATTCTGAAAACTGTAATTATTTTCCATAGGTTTAACACTTCCTCAAATAAAACTCAACTCAAATTTAATTTGACATCAGCTCAGTAAATTACAATACATTACATTACAGGCCTGGATGAGCAGAGTACGCAATGATAGCGTTTATTTTTCATGTGTACATTACTGTCTTTATTTTTTAAGCTGTTATTTTCGTAATTGTTCACATGAAATACTGTCCTTAAGCATCTCATAGTCAAACGAGTTTTTTATAGTTTTTCTGCGTCTCACTTCACTAACAAAAAAATATTATTGCATGTGGTATAAGGACGCTATAACTGGCATAAATATGAAGCTTCAGTCACAGTCTCATCAATCTGTTCTCGCCACCTGAAGATGTCGGTCAGCTGCGCCGAAGAAATATTGAGGCCGGCCGGTGTGGCCGTGCGGTTCTAGGCGCTTCAGTCTGGAACCGCGTGACCGCTACGGTCGCAGGTTCGAATCCTGCCTCGGACATGGATGTGTGTGATGTCCTTAGGTTAGTTACGTTTAAGTAGTTCTAAGTTCTAGGGGACTGATGACCACAGATGTTAAGTCCCATAGTGCTCAGAGCCATTTGAACCATTTTAAATATTGAGAAAATTTGACAATTTCATCCGACGTCTCACGCGAGAACCGTATTGACAGATGTATTGGCTGCTATATGGAATCTGCTCCCTTATTAATCTAATTCTGCACTACCTGACCAAAAGTATCCCTACACCTATGTCTCCAGAAATTTTCTGGGGACACGTTCATGAGCCACCTGAATGTCCGCGAATGAATGGCAACCCAGTCTTCCTCAACGGAAAAAATCAGAGAAGGTAATGACGTTCGATACTTGTCTGTAGAGAAGACCAGCACCCTTCAGGAATGGTATTGTCCAGAAATCATTGCCTCACAGACGTTGCTTTATAACAAGGGGCGTTGCTGCGCTTATACAAGGAATAATCGTCTCCGGACAGTTCCTCTGCTTTATGCGATACACAATGTCTGCAAAATGTGTTAACTTCCTTCCGCATTTAGCACTTTCTTAGGCGTAGTATGGAAGTCACATTATAACCAAGGAAAAAAAAACAACGTACTGTATCAACACGTACACGGTACTTCAGTGTTCGCAATACACATGATGTCAGGTGAAGTTCTCCCAGCACTCACGAAACCCAAACTTTTCCATCGGACTGCCACATGGTATAGCGCGTTTCGTCACTCCGTATCACTCGTTTCCTGTCATCCATTGTCCAGTGACGCAGCTCGTTAAGCAACCTCAAACGTTGCTTATCATTGACTGTAGTAATGTTTGACTTACGAAGACCTGCTCAACCATAATACCACACTCTATGTAACTCCATACGCAGAGTCGCTCTGTTAGCTCGACTGCCGGTAGCAGTTCGGAACTCTCAAGTGATTCCTTTCGCAGATTTCGTGCAACTTTTTACAACCACACACCGCAATGCTTGACGTTCCTTATCGTCAGTACACGATGTCTCCCTGCTGTTGGTTTAGCTGCCGTTCTTCCTGCGTGCCTCCAATGCCCAGCCATTTCACCAACGGTTGATATGAGCAGTTTCAGAAGGCCTGAAATATGCCTCATGGATCTGTTCCTCGGGTGACTTCCGACTACAAGTCCACGATCGAAGTCACCGACTTCACCCGAACGACTCGTTCTCCTGTCGTTGCTTCTCTGTTGACAACACAAACTCTCTACCTCATTCTCTGTTGGCAGGTCCGCCTCTCGTGTTGTCCAATGGTCAATTTTGCGTAACATAAGGGTTTCCGGGCGCTTTTGATCATGTATTGTTCATCTACACCTACTCCGCACGCAACGTCGTGGTCTGTGGCAGAGGGTATTTTGGATACAGCTTGTAGTGAGGGTTTCCTCACTGATCTTTTCACTAATAATTCTACCACTGATGGCTGACCAGTGCGAAACTCGCGTCTAGGTTAGTATACAGTTAGGTTAAAGGTGTTAATGAACACACCTTTGTACGTACCTGTTACTGAAGTTCTACTGCACGTATTTTTTATCATTTCTTTTATATTATTCAAAATCGTGTGGAATTTTGCGATGAATTGAAACTAAGAGAATATCTCCACTCATTCCAAATTAATAATATAAGTGTAGACCAGATGTGGCCTCAATTCAAAGAAATAGTATCGGCAGGAAATTGAGAGATTTATACCAAATAAATCAACAAACGACGGAGCTGATACTCATTGGTACACAAAACGGGTTAGAACACTGTTGCAGAAACAACGAAACAAACGTGGCAAATTTAAACAGACGCAAAATCCCCAAGATCTTTTTCAGAAGCTCGAAATTTAGCGCCGGACTTCTATGTGAGATGCCTATAACAGTTTCCACAACGAAACTTTATCTCGAAACCTGGCAGAAAATCCAAAGAGATTCTGCTCGTATGTGAAGTATGTTAGCGGCAAGAAACGACCAATGCCTCCTCTGCGCAATAGCAGTGGAGATACTACTGAAGACTGTGCTGCCAAAGCAGAGTTACTAAACACAGCCTTCCGAAATGCCTTCACAAAAGAAGACGAAGTAAATATTCCAGAATTCGAATCGAGAATAGCTGCCAACATGAGTAACGTAGAAGCAAATATCCTCGGAGTAGTGAAGCAACTTCAATCACCTAATAAAAGCAAGTCTTCTGGTCCAGACTGTATGCCAATTAGGTTTCTTTCGGAGTATGCTGATGCATTAGCTCCATACTTAAAATCATATACAACGGTTTGCTCGACGAAAGATCCGTACCCAAAGACTGGAAAGTTGCACAGGTCACACCAATATTCAAGAAAGGCAATAGGAGTAATCCACTAAATTACAGGCCCATATCGTTAACGTCGATATGCAGCAGGATTTTAGAACAATATTGTGTTCGAACATTATGAAATACCACGAAGAAAACTGTCTGTTGACACACAGTCAACATGGGTTCACAAAACATCGTTCCTGTGAAATACAACTAGCTCTTTATTCATATGAAGTGTTGGGTGCTAATTACAAGGGATTTCAGATCGATTCCGTATTTATGGATTTCCGGAAGGCTTTTGACACTGTACCACACAAGCGGGTCGTAGTGAAATTGGGCACTTATGGAGTAGCGTCTCACTTATGCGACTGGATTTGTGATTTCCTGTCAGACAGGTCACAGTTCGTAGTAACTGACGGAAAGTCATCGAGTAAAACAGAACTGATTTCTGGCGTTCTTCAAGGTAGTGTTACAGGCCTTTTGCTGTTCCTTATCTATGTAAACGGTTTTGGAGACAATCTGAGCAGTCGTCTTCGGTTGTTTGCAGATGACACTGTCGTTTATCGACTAATAAAGCCATCAGAAGATCAGTACAAACTGCAATACTATTTAGAAAAGATATCCGAATGGTGCGAAAAGTGGCAGTTGATCCTAAATAACGAAAAGTGTGAGGTCATCCACATGAGTGCTAAAAGGTACTCGCTGAACATCGGTTACACGATAAGTCAGTCTGATCTAAAAGCAGTAAATTCAACTAAATACCTAGGTATTACAATTAAGAACAACTTAAATTGGATGGAACACACAGAAAATGTTGTGGCGAAGGCTAACCAAAGACTGTGTGTTATTTGCAGGACACTTAGAAAATGTAACAGACGTACAAAGGAGACTGCCTACACTACGTTTGTCCGTCCTCTTTCAGAATACTGCTGCGCGGTGTGGGATCCTTACCAGACAGGACTGACGGAGTACATCGAAAAAGTTCAATGAAATGCAGCAGGTTTTGTATTATCGTGAAATATGGGAGAGAGTGTCACAGAAATGATGCAGGATGGGATGGCAATCATTAAAAGAAAGGCGCTTTTCGTTGCGACGGAATCTTCTCACGAAATTCCAATCACCAACTTTCTCCTCCGAATGCGAAAATATTTTGTTGACACCGTCCTACATATGGCGGAACGATGACCACGATAAAATAAGGGAAATCAGAGCTCGTACGGAAAGATATGGGTGTTCATTCTTTCTGCGCGCTATACGAGATTGGAATAAAAGAGAATTGTGAAGGTGGTTCGATGAACCCTCTGCCAGGCACTTGAATGTTATTTGCAGAGTATCCATGTAGGTGTAGATGTATCAATGGCCCCACCAAATGGACGGCGAGTTTCCTGTCCGACATTCTGCCGTTCGCACTATGGTAACGTAAGCCTCTGTTTTGACGAATCAGTTAACTTCCACGCACCAAGGGAGTTCAACTTGCCGAGAAGGCGGATGTCACGTGGTGTAGGACCTGGACTTCCGGATCAGAGTCACCCATGTCTGTGCGTCCTTAGTCAACTTGTTGGTACCATTTTAGTACGGTGGGACGAGACATTGCATTTGTTCAGTGTATTGCCAGAATTTCAGGGCGAATCTGTGTGCAGTCAAGACATTTTGGGCACAAACATCGTACTGTCCTGCGCACTTCAAATCTGGAGCACGTTTCGAGTTGCCGCGCCACGTTACTCGCACACTGATACTCGGGTTATCCGTAGCAGCAGAACTGTGTCTACGGGGAACCAAGAGCGTTAACTCTGTTACGACATTGAGCCATTCTTGTTGTTTAATGGTCGCAGCGTGGCAGGATTTTGTGTAACTCAGTTTCTGAAGTCCCTACGTAATACGTCACAATTACGTCAGATTGTATGAACGAGAGGGCATTATACCTAAAGATTTTGGTGGAACGATTTTTCGTCAATAGATCTTCAGCAATGCAACAACGTTTCCAGTAAGATACAATTTTAATAATGTAACGTAAAATATCCAATGTATGCTGCTGAAACAGTATGAAAGGTTAACACACGCAGTGTAAAACATTTTTTGAAGATGCATAAGTTTATTTTGGGAACTGTGATGCTTTTAACTAAACTAAAATTACACCAGTTGATAAAAGAAGTCACGATCAGGTTTAATTGAAAGAAATGTAACTTTTCAATTTTTAATTGTCCTGTTCTGTTAGCGATGGGTGCGCGGGAAGAACCAATGTTGGTAAGCGCGCGCGTCAGCTAGAATGTCTCTGATTTTTTTCTTTCACGGTTTTTCGTAGTAGCACGAAGCAGGAGTGCACTTTGTAGAAATTTTAATAGTAAACTGCTCCGTGGCTCACGACACGTCTCTTGTACCGTCTGCCGCTGGAGCTGGATAAGCGTGTCTATGATGATTTGGTGCTTGCTAAATGAGGCTGCGACGAAACGAGGAACTCTTCTTAGTATGGATTAACACTTCTGAAGATTCTCCTAACGAATTTAAATCTGACATTTGTTCTTTTTTTCGTTTTTTATGTAGTCGTACCACTTTAAAACTCTCCATACGTTTTCTCCCAGACACTTAATACCAGTGACAACCTCCAGTGCTTGTTCGCTGAATGTGTATTCATGCGATAACAGGCTTCTCGGTCTGTTTATGCAAAGTACGTTGCATCTGTTTATGACCATTTTTGTTTTCTTCTTTACTTAATTTATTGGTTTTCGGGACGTGCCCATACAATCAAGTCAGTAGTGGAAGGGCAATTATCACGATACGAACCTGAGGACAACACAACACCCACTACCTGAATGGAGAAAATCTCTGACCTTGCCGGGAACTGAAACCGGACCCCTTCGGTTACTAAACCGCGGTCGTTGCTTATGTTGAAGGACACCACCAGCCCCTTCATGCAGCTTGAGCCTTCGTCCACTAGACCCTTCTTATACAGGGTGGTCAGAAAGAGTCTAACAAGCTTCTAGGGGAGTTACAGAATAGGTTGTGCTGAGAAATAATTGTTAACAAAAAAAAATCGATTCCTTACGTCGTTTCCGAGTTAATTATCATTGAAGTTAGCCAATCAGGCCGTTTCGCGCAGATATTCAAGCGTGTCGCCAAACGTGATCTTCTTCTGGTTTTCTAAAACCAAAGAAGGGAACGATACAAAAATTGGGCATGGGACGGTAGTAGGAATCGAAACGGACCCGAACGCTGTGTAGTCTTGTGCGTTATCATCTGCACTATGAAAGCAACTGACGTTAATTGTATCTAATTGAAATTGCGTGCTCAACGGCCTGGTTTGCTAACTTCACTGCTAGTTAACACGGAGATGGTGCCACGTATCGAATTTCGTCCTTAACAGTTATTTCCATCACAACCTACCCTGAAACAACACCCTTACAAGCTTTTCAGACTGCAATGATAATATATTACTGATGCGGTGTTGGAAGCAGTTAATTTTATCTTCCCTTCTTCATCATCGCTCACAGTCTTCCGCAAACTGAAGTTCGATAAATTTCTACCTTTCTAAAGTTGTCGCAATTAGGTCGTTGACGCACTGGCGCTCTACATTCTTTGACGCAAGTATGTGTAATATCTAACCTGGTGCTGTCCGCTCCTGCAAAAATGAACACTACCACCATTTCCATGCTGTTACGTCTTTCTGTTCTGACTGTGATTCAGGCATCTTCCTCTCGTGCTCGCCTCCAGCTTAATAACAGTGATCGTGATATATCTTCTTCCAGAAATTAAGATAGGTGAGGAGATTAGCCAGCCACGTAGATAAAATTCGTAGACAGACTCAAAGAAACAGTTATGTTGAGTAAGACACTGAGATGGGCATAGAAGAAACTCCCTTAAACAACGGATTTCATAGCGCTGATATGTGTGGTAAAGTGCGCTTAAACAGTTCGATGTTCACCTGTTACTAGGTCGACAATCACTGCTTGGTCAACAGGAGAAAATCGCACACACAGTAAATGCTGAAATATGCGAGAGATGATGGCGTGACAGAGATTCTGTCAAATGACGCTGCGGCGGCGGTAGAAATTTTTGCGTTACATAAGCGCCAGCATGTATAACTCCGAGATTTTCTTGCGGCCGTACGAGGTACTTTCTAGCTATCACTGCAATAATTATTAATCATGTTGTCACTAGGAATGAGCAACAAGGCTCTTGCTCGTTGAAAACGACCAGCCTTTCCATAAACTTCTGAGGCTTCGGCACCCAGGTGCGCTGCCAGAACATGGCGTCTAAGCTGTTGGCCCGTGTGACCCGGAGGCTAAATAAACCCATCGCAAGAGCGAATGTCGACTTCTACACAGAGGTGAAAACGGTGAGCACCTAGACATCCCGAACATCGCCTACAGGCGTGAGAATGTTCACGTGAGCACTTATACCAGCATCGTTGCAGAGTTGACGCCCCTTATCCAAGTCCTGTGGCCATTCTTCGAAAGGACCATCCTCCCACTCGGAAGGCCACAATTTGATCCATTTCAAACTCGCTCAGCTGGCTGTAGGAACCACATGTGCATCTCCGAGTCATGGTTGCCTACCAAAGGGTAGACACAGAGGGTGCTGTGTTAGCTGAGCCGCTACGCTATCTGTTGGCGTTTGCTTTGAAGGTATTGCCAGTACATGTACTATCCCCAGGTGGCACATGCCATCATCGGATCAAAACCGACATCGTCTTTCCAGTCGTACTAATTTTTTTTTTCCGACAGTGAATTTATAATTCTTGCTTGTGTGTATCTACATCTACATCTACATCTACATCTACATCTACATCTACATTTATACTCCGCAAGCCACCCAACGGTGTGTGGCGGAGGGCACTTTACGTGCCACTGTCATTACCTCCCTTTCCTGTTCCAGTCGCGTATGGTTCGCGGGAAGAACGACTGTCTGAAAGCCTCCGTGCGCGCTCTAATCTCTCTAATTTTACATTCGTGATCTCCTCGGGAGGTAGAAGTAGGGGGAAGCAATATATTCGATACCTCATCCAGAAACGCACCCTCTAGAAACCTAGCGAGCAAGCTACACCGCGATGCAGAGCCCTTCTCTTGCAGAGTCTGCCACTTGAGTTTGTTAAACATCTCCGTAACGCTATCACGGTTACCAAATAACCCTGTGACGAAACGCGCCGCTTTTCTTTGGATCTTCTCTGTCTCCTCCGTCAACCCGATCTGGTACGGATTCCACACTGATGAGCAATACTCAAGTATAGGTCGAACGAGTGTTCTGTAAGCCACCTCCTTTGTTGATGGACTACATTTTCTAAGGACTCTCCCAATGAATCTCAACCTGGTAGCCGCCTTACCAACAATTAATTTTATATGATCATTCCACTTCAAATCGTGCCGCACGCATACTCCCAGATATTTTACAGAAGTAACTGCTACCAGTGTTTGTTCCGCTATCATATAATCATACAATAAAGGATCCTTCTTTCTATGTATTCGCAATACATTACATTTGTCTATGTTAAGGGTCAGTTGCCACTCCCTGCACCAAGTGCCTATCCGCTGCAGATCTTCCTGCATTTAGCTACAATTTTCTAATGCTGCAACTTCTCTGTATACTACAGCATCATCCGCGAAAAGCCGCATGGAACTTCCGACACTATCTACTAGGTCATTTATATATATTGTGAAAAGCAATGGTCCCATAACACTCCCCTGTGGCACGCCAGAGGTTACTTTAACGTCTGTAGACGTCTCTCCATTGATAACTACATGCTGTGTTCTGTTTGCTGAAAACTCTTCAATCCAGCCACACAGCTGGTCTGATATTCCGTAGGCTCTTACTTTGTTTACCAGGCGACAGCGCAGAACTGTATCGAACGCCTTCCGGAAGTCAAGAAAAATAGCATCTACCTGGGGCCTGTATCTAATATTTTCTGGGTCTCATGAACAAATAAAGCGAGTTGGGTCTCACACGATCGCTGTTTCCGGAATCCATGTTGATTCCTACATAGTAGATTCTGGGTTTCCAAAAACGTCATGATACTCGATCAAAAAAAATGTTCTAAAATTCTACAACAGATCGGCGTCAGAGATATAGGTCTATAGTTTTGCGCATCTGCTCGACGACCCTTCTTGAAGTCTGGGACTACCTGTGCTCTTTTCCAATCATTTGGAACCTTCCGTTCCTCTAGAGACTTGCGGTACACGGCTGTTAGAAGGGGGGCAAGTTCTTTCGCGTACTCTGTGTAGAATCGAATTGGTATCCCGTCAGGTCCAGTGGACTTTCCTCTGTTGAGTGATTCCAGTTGCTTTTCTATTCCTTGGACACTTATTTCGATGTCAGCCATTTTTTCGTTTGTGCGAGGATTTAGAGAAGGAACTGCAGTGCGGTCTTCCTCTGTGAAACAGCTTTGGAAAAAGGTGTTTAGTATTTCAGCTTTACGCGTGTCATCCTCTGTTTCAATGCCTTCATCATCCCGGAGTGTCTGGATATGCTGTTTCGAGCCACTTACTGATTTAACGTAAGACCAGAATTTCCGAGGATTTTCTGTCAAGTTGGTACATAGAATTTTACTTTCGAATTCACTGAACGCTTCACGCATAGCCCTCCTTACGCTAACTTTGACATCGTTTAGCTTCTGTTTGTCTGAGAGGTTTTGGCTGCGTTTAAACTTGGAGTGAAGCTCTCTTTGCTTTCGCAGTAGTTTCCTAACTTTGTTGTTGTACCACGGTGGGTTTTTCCCGTCCCTCACAGTTTTACTCAGCACGTACCTGTCTAAAACGCATTTTACGATTGCCTTGAACTTTTTCCATAAACACTCAACATTGTCAGTGTCGGAACAGAAATTTTCGTTTTGATCTGTTAGGTAGTCTGAAATCTGCCTTCTATTACTCTTGCCAAACAGATAAACCTTCCTCCCTTTTTTTATATTCCTATTAACTACCTTATTCAGGGATGCTGCAACGGCCTTATGATCACTGTTTCCCTGTTCTGCACATACAGAGTCGTAAAGTTCGGGCCTGTTTGTTATCAGTAGGTCCAAGATGTTATCTCCACGAGTCGGTTCTCTGTTTAATTGCTCGAGGTAATTTTCGGATAGTGCACTCAGTATAATGTCACTCGATGCTCTGTCCCTACCACCCGTCCTAAACATCTGAGTGTCCCAGTCTATATCTGGTAAATTGAAATCTCCACCTAAGACTATAACATGCTGAGAAAATTTATGTGAAATGTATTCCAAATTTTCTCTCAGTTGTTCTGCCATTAATGCTGTTGAGTCGGGAGGTCGGTAAAAGGAGCCAATTATTAACCTAGCTCGGTTGTTGAGTGTAACCTCCACCCATAATAATTCACAGGAACAATCAATATTCCGATAAGGATATTTGTATATGTAATTTATAATATATAAGTCGCGGCTCTTGCCGTCGCTACGTGGCCCTCTTGCTAATTTGAATCTGGTACAATAAATGTACCGGTACTCAGACACTTTGACAATCTGATTTATGTCCACTTAATATGCTCCTTCCTCCCCCCCCATGAACCATGGACCTTGCCGTTGGTGGGGAGGCTTGCGTGCCTCAGCGATACAGATAGCCGTACCGTAGGTACAACCACAACGGAGGGGTATCTGTTGAGAGGCCAGACAAACGTGTGGTTCCTGAAGAGGGGCAGCAGCCTTTTCAGTAGTTGCAAGGGCAACAGTCTGGATGATTGACTGATCTGGCCTTGTAATAATAACCAAAACGGCCTTGCTGTGCTGGTACTGCGAACAGCTGAAAGCAAGGGAAAACTACGGTCGTAATTTTTCCCGAGGACATGCAGCTTTACTGTATGATTAAACGATGATGGCGTCCTCTTGGGTAAAATATTCCGGAGGTAAAATAGTCCCCCATTCTGATCTCCGGGCGGGGACTACTCAAGAGGATGTCGTTATCAGGAGAAAGAAAACTGGCGTTCTACGGATCGGAGCGTGGAATGTCAGATCCCTTAATCGGGCAGGTAGGTTAGAAAATTTAAAAAGGGAAATGGATAGGTTAAAGTTAGATATAGTGGGAATTAGTGAAGTTCGGTGGCAGGAGGAACAAGACTTCTGGTCAGGTGACTACAGGGTTATAAACACAAAGTCAAATAGGGGTAATGCAGGAGTAGGTTTAATAATGAATAGGAAAATAGGAATGCGGGTAAGCTACTACAAACAGCATAGTGAACGCATTATTGTGGCCAAGATAGATACGAAGCCCACACCTACTACAGTAGTACAAGTTTATATGCCAACTAGCTCTGAAGATGACGAAGAAATTGATGAAATGTATGATGAGATAAAGGAAATTTTTCAGATAGTAAAGGGAGACGAAAATTTAATAGTCATGGGTGACTGGAATTCGAGTGCAGGAAAAGGGAGTGAAGGAAAAGTAGTAGGTGAATATGGATTGGGGCTAAGAAATGAAAGAGGAAGCCGCCTGGTAGAATTTTGCACAGAGCACAACTTAATCATAGCTAACACTTGGTTTAAGAATCATGATAGAAGGTTGTATACATGGAAGAACCCTGGAGATACTAAAAGGTATCAGATAGATTATATAATGGTAAGACAGAGATTTAGGAACCAGGTTTTAAATTGTAAGACATTTCCAGGGGCAGATGTGGACTCTGACCACAATCTATTGGTTATGACAGGTAGATTAAAACTGAAGAAACTGCAAAAAGGTGGCAATTTAAGGAGATGGGACCTGGATAAACTGAAAGAATCAGAGGTTGTACAGAGTTTCAGGGAGAGCATAAGGGAACAATTGACAGGAATGGGGGAAAGAAATACAGTAGAAGAAGAATGGGTAGCTTTGAGGGATGAAGTAGTGAAGGCAGCAGAGGATCAAGTAGGTAAAAAGACGAGGGCTAGTAGAAATCCTTGGGTAACAGAAGAAATATTGAACTTAATTGATGAAAGGAGAAAATATAAAAATGCAGTAAATGAAGCAGGCAAAAAGGAATACAAACGTCTCAAAAATGAGATCGACAGGAAGTGCAAAATGGCTAAGCAGGCATGGCTAGAGGACAAATGCAAGGATGTAGAGGCTTATCTCACTAGGGGTAAGATAGATACTGCCTACAGGAAAATTAAAGAGACCTTTGGAGATAAGAGAACCACTTGTATGAACATCAAGAGCTCAGATGGAAACCCAGTTCTAAGCAAAGAAGGGAAAGCAGAAAGGTGGAAGGAGTATATAGAGGGTCTATACAAAGGCGATGTACTTGAGCACAATATTATGGAAATGGATGAGGATGTAGATGAAGATGAAATGGGAGATACGATACTGCGTGAAGAGTTTGACAGAGCACTGAAAGACCTGAGTCGAAACAAGGCCCCCGGAGTAGACAACATTCCACTGGAACTTCTGACGGCCTTGGGAGAGCCAGTCCTGACAAAACTCTACCATCTGGTGAGCAAGATGTATGAGATAGGTGAAATACCCTCAGACTTCAAGAAGAATATAATAATTCCAATCCCAAAGAAAGCAGGTGTTGACAGATGTGAAAATTACCGAACAATCAGTTTAATAAGTCACAGCTGCAAAATACTAACACGAATTCTTTACAGAAGAATGGAAAAACTAGTAGAAGCCGACCTCGGGGAAGATCAGATGGGTTCCGTAGAAATACTGGAACACGTGAGGCAATACTGACCTTACGACTTATCTTAGAAGAAAGATTAAGGAAAGGCAAACCTACGTGTCTAGCATTTGTAGACTTACTGTTGTTGACTGGAATACTCTCTTTCAAATTTTAAAGGTGGCAGGGGTAAAATACAGGGAGCGAAAGGCTATTTACAATTTGTACAGAAACCAGATGGCAGTTATAAGAGTCGAGGGACATGAAAGGGAAGCAGCGGTGGGGAAGGGAGTAAGACAGGGTTGTAGCCTCTCCCCGATGTTATTCAATCTGTATATTGAGCAAGCAGTAAAGGAAACAAAAGAAAAATTTGGAGTAGGTATTAAAATCCATGGAGAAGAAATAAAAACTTTGAGGTTCGCCGATGACATTGTAATTCTGTCAGAGACAGCAAAGGACTTAGAAGAGCAGTTGAACGGAATGGATGGTATCTTGAAGGGGGGATATAAGATGAACATCAACAAAAGCAAAACGAGGATAATGGAATGTAGTCTAATTAAATCGGGTGATGCTGAGGGAATTAGATTAGGAAATAAGACAATTTAAGTAGTAAAGGAGTTTTGCTATTTGGGGAGCAAAATAACTGATGATGGTCGAAGTAGAGAGGATATAAAATGTAGACTGGCAATGTCAAGGAAAGCGTTTCTGAAGAAGAAAAATTTGTTAACATCGAGTATGGATTTAAGTATCAGGAAGTCATTTCTGAAAGTATTTGTATGGAGTGTAGCCATGTATGGAAGTGAAACGTGGACGGTAAATAGTTTGGACAAGAAGAGATTAGAAGCTTTCGAAATGTGGTGCTACAGAAGAATGCTGAAGATTAGATGGGTAGATCACATAACTAATGAGGAAGTATTGAATAGGATTGGGGAGAAGAGAAGTCTGTGGCACACCTTGACCAGAAGAAGGGATCGGTTGGTAGGACATGTTCTGAGGCATCAAGGAATCACCAATTTAGTATTGGAGGGCAGCGTGGAGGGTAAAAATCGTAGGGGGAGACCAAGAGATGAATACACTAAGCAGATTCTGAAGGATGTAGGTTGCAGTAGGTACTGGGAGATGAAGAAGCTTGCACAGGATAGAGTAGCATGGAGAGCTGCATCAAACCAGTCTCAGGACTGAAGACCACAACAACAACAACAATATGCTCCTTGTATTTTCTAATCACTCACTGTACTAGGTGTTTTCAAAACATTACAGCAATTAATGTTTTCTGGGAAGAACTTCATTTGAAGCGGTTATTTCAATAGTGGTACAGGTCCATTACCTCCACTTTTCTGCGTATAATGTTTCTGAAATTAATGATACAAACAAACAGAAAGAAAGGTTCATCTCTAGCAAGAAGCCATATGCTCGAATATTTCTGGTATCTCAGCTCCAGATTTTTCCGCGCTCTTTTAACTTTTGGACTCTGTATCTCAAAATGAACAAAAATGGACTTGTACCACTACTGAAATAAGCCCTTCATTTATTCTTCTACATCAAGGCTATCAAGGCTTTTCCCTTGTAGCTAGTCCCCCTTCGATATTATACACCTCTGACAAACTTTTCCCAATCCTCGAAACCTTCCTGTAGCTCAATTTTTGGTATAGCTTTTTTAACCTCACCTGTGCTTGTAAAACAACTGACGTGTAAGGTTTCGTTTTTCTGTTCTGGATGGTGGGGTGGGGTGGGGGGGAGGGGGGGGGGGGGAAGGGAAAAGTTGCGCGGCTAGCGAATATGGAGGTGGGGTGAACATCATAGCAATCGACCAGCAAATTCCATCATTACTTCGCTACAAATCTGGGTGTTTCTATCTTTCGGGTTGCTTCACGCAGACGGACTTCTATTTGTAAGAAGCGCTCTTGGTTCTAATGACTCTGAGCACTATGGGGATTAACTTCTGAGGTCATCAGTCTCCTAGAACTACGTAAACCTAACTAACCTAAGGACATCACATACATCCATGCCCGAGGCAGGATTCGAACCAGCAACCGTAGCGGTCGTGCGGCTCCAGACTTTAGCACCTAGAACCGCTCGGCCACTCCGACCGGCACTAGCACTCTCCATGGTGATTGTTCAACCTTGTGGCAAGCACTCATCATGCACTATGCCTCTAAAATCGGAGAACACAGTGGACACAACCTTCGCATTTGAACACTCTCGTGAAGTTCCTTTCGTTTTCCCAATCCGGAATTCTTCCACCGGGAAGAGTAAGCCTTAATTTCTATGTCGCATCCGTAAATTCATGTTTCATCGCCTATTACGAAAGACTTCAGTAGGTCTGCATCGTTATTGACTTCATCTAGAGAATCTTAAGTAAGTTAATTTTGTTGTGGACTAGAGGCATCCACTTCAATAAAAACCTCGCTGCCGCTGAAACGGCTAATGAAGGTGTCCTGGTAGGACGGATGTGCGGATGCTAGGGCAGCACACACACGCAATGAAAGTAACGCTGAATAGTGAATAGTAAAATATATTGCTCAACTTTGGTAACACTAGTTACAGCAATTGTAGAACGCAGGTTTAGCCTACTGGTTCTTCGTTGACTACAGTTCCATGAACACAAAGTAAATAAAGTTCTCTGAACTAAAGTCGAGTGAAAACTAATCTTCTGTCTCGTTGTACTATTTGAAGAACAGTTGCAAACTAACAATACTCAGTTGAATTTGCAAGCAGACGGTCTCTGTCCACACATATAGTTCTATTCACTGTTCTGTTTCTACGGAAGACTAACCACTGTCCATCTATCGGCCACCACTCCTATCTCACTCGACAACTTAAAGGCTTAGGGACACGAAAAACGATCTGTAGGAAACCCCTAGCAAGATTCGGCCTGACTCCCAGCTTGCAACTGATAGCTTCGGCTCGTGCACGGTTACATAAGCTCGCGACTCCCTTCCTCGTGGCCCTGCCTGGAGGGCAGCGTGAGTAGTTTTCTCGCAGTGACATTGCTGATTTCTGATAATAAACTCTTCTTGTGCGGTATAAGTCCATTTTTTAAAAAAAAAAAAAAATAAGAGTTCCACAATAGCACAGAAATTATTCAACAGAAAAATTAGTCACACGAAGCTCGAGCTCTTTGCAAATACATATAAGTGACATGCCAATAGAATACCATTCGTTATTCGCGCCACCAAAGTTAACGCCACAAAGACACGCCCAGTCGCAACCTCGTGAAACGACTCTGAAGATATACCCTGCGCAATCAGACGAAAGTGCAGCACCGGCAGTCGCCCAAACAGGCGGAAAACAGTAGAAAAGCAACACAGTTCCCCCCCCCCCCCCAAAAAAAAAAAAGACCCCATAGTTTCACCAGGGACAAATGGCTACCAAGGATAGAGAAGGCTCTACCGAAGGCTCCGTCATTGCCTTCGTTAACTCAAATGGGACAAGAACGAAAAAGAACCTCATTGAACACCTAATTGAAAGTGAAAACATCAGTCTGCTAGGAATAGCAGAAGCGAAGGCAACTGACATCCCAATAGACATCAAACACTTCACCTGCCACAGGTTTGACAACCCGCAAACTGGAAGACACAGGATTGGAGGAGAAGCTGTTCTGCACAACAAAGATTTCCCAGCCACTCGGATAGATATCCCAGAAACATTTGAAAACATACAGGCTGTTATACTCAGAACCCAAACAAAAACCAGGAAAACGGTCTATATAACAACAATGTACACCCCACCAAAAGCAAACATCAGAGAAGATTTCATCAGATACCTAGCAAGCCTAGGCACAAACATTATCATGGGCGATTTTAACGCACGTTCAACCATGTTCGGGGATACAGATACCAACATAAATGGCAGAACATTGAAAAAAACTCTTTGCAACAAGTAACATCAAAAGAATGGACAATAGGCAACCAACCTTTATCAATCACAGAGGATCCTCAATCCCTGACCATATTCTTTTCACTACCTCAATTGAAAAACAAATAACCACCCATTGGGTTGGAAACAGTATAACAAGCGACCATCTTCCTATTCTAATAAGAACAACCTTATTCAATGCCACAAAGATTCACACAGACACAAAAATAATTTACGACATCAAAAACATGGATGTCAAAAAATACCAGCAAAGCCTAGAAACAAACTTACTAGGAACTGAACCCATTATCACTGCAGATGAACTAAACGAATATAACAAAATCGTAATAGCCGCAATAACACAAGCGGAAAGAGACACTGCACCTACAAAAAGGATTAAACCAGGCCTCAGCAGAATCCCAGAACATATACTAGCCACCATCAAATTAAAGAGAAGAACATACAGACAAATGAAACGAACTCAAGGAGACGAACATAGAATAGAATGGAACAGGCTTAACAATCTAGTCAAGAGGCAGCTGGCGGAAATCAGAGCCCAAAAATGGGAAAGAACGTGCCAATTCTTAGACCATAAACAATCAACAAGATACCGGAAAACCTTCAAACGAATTACTGGGGCTAAAACAAGAAACGACCCACCACTTGAAAACGAAGGAAATATAATCACAGACAGTCAGGAAAAAGCGGAAATTTTCAGAAAGGTCCTTATGGACACACATCAAATACCAGAATACCCACTCTTCAACTTCTCTAACAAAAATGAAGTCGACAAACAAATAGAAAACATAATAGCGGCCCCAGAGGTACTCGATAAATAACAGACCTCACTCCTTCAAGAAATAACAGACGAAGAAATAGAACTAGCGTTAAATAAAGGCAAAAACTCCGCCCCCGGCCTGGACGGGATAACCAGACAACACTTAAGACTGGCACCAAAGAAAGCCCTAGCCACATCACTCCACTGTCTTTTCAATGCTGCACTAAATCTTAGACAAATTCCGACACAATGGAAAACAGTAAAAATAATTATTATCCCTAAACCGGGGAAACCAGTTAACAAACCGACATCCTACAGGCCAATCACCTTATTACCCGTAATAGGAAAATGCTTCGAAAGCATCCTACAAAACCGCCTACAACACTATATGGAGAAACAAAATATAATACCGAACATTCAAGCTGGCTTTAGGAAACAACACTCTACGATAGATCCAATCCTGAGGCTAGTCAACCATCTAACAAAAGCCATCAATAGATTAGACTGTGCTTCAGCCCTCTATCTTGACATCGAAAGGGCATTCGATAGAGAGTGGCATAATGGCCTATTCCACAAGCTAATAGAGTCTGGCGTATCCAGACAACTAGTCCAGCTTATCAAGACCATCCTAAACAATAGACCATCAGCAGTTTCAGTAGAAGGCAAATTTTCAAATACTTTCTCACCAGAAGCCGGTGTACCACAGGGGCCATACTATCACCGCTGCTATACAGCATATACACAGCAGACATACCTCGCCCTAACCATTGGAATGAAGGCCTTGCACTATATGCTGATGACACAGTATATTGGTGTCACGAGAGAACAACGGAAGAACTGCAACTCACAAACGCCACATACCTAAAAAGGCTAGAAGAATGACTCAGCCAATGGCTAAATAAACCAAATTCCCTTAAAAGCCAGCTGGTGGTTTTCAGACATCGAAATTACACTCATAACCGGCAAAAAAACCAGATGTCAGACTACAGTTATGGGGACAAGAAATAAAAGCAACAAAAAACGCAAACTATTTAGGCCTCATTATGGACTCCACCCTCTCATGGGAACCACACATTGATAAGATGATTACAAATGCCAGGAGGAGAGAAGGACTGCTTAAGTTCATCAAAGGCAGATTCAACGGAGCCCCAAACGACACACTGTTGTTGTTGTGGTCTTCAGTCCTGAGACTGGTTTGATGCAGCTCTCCATGCTACTCTATCCTGTGCAAGCTTCTTCATCTCCCAGTACCTACTGCATCCTACATACTTCTGAATCTGATTAGTGTATTCATCTCTTGGTCTCCCCCTACGATTTTTACCCTCCACGCTAACCTCCAATACTAAATTGGTGATCAGTTGATGCCTCAGAACATGTCCTACCAACCGATCCCTTCTTCTGGTCAAGTTGTGCCACAAACTTCTCTTCTCCCCAATCCTATTCAATACTTCCTCATTAGTTGCGTGATCTACCCATCTAATCTTCAGCATTCCTCTGTAGCACCACATTTCGAAAGCTTCTATTCTCTTCTTGTCCAAACTATTTATCGTCCATGTTTCGCTTCCATACAGGGCTACACTCCATACAAATACTTTCAGAAATGACTTCCTGACACTTAAATCTATACTCGATGTTAACAAATTTCTCTTCTTGAGAAACGCTTTCCTTGCCATTGCCAGTCTACATTTTATATCCTCTCTAATTCGACCATCATCAGTTATTTTGCTCCCCAAATAGCAAAACTCCTTTACTACTTTAAGTGTCTCATTTCCTAATCTAATACCTTCAACATCACCCGACTTAATTCGACTACATTCCATTATCCTCGTTTTGCTTTTGTTGGTGTTCATCTTATATCCTCCTTTCAAGACACTGTCCATTCCGTTCAACTGCTCTTCCAAGTCCTTTGCTGTCTCTGACAGAATTACAATGTCATCGGCGAACCTCAAAGATTTTATTTCTTCTCCATGGATTTTAATACCTACTCCGAATTTTTCTTTTGTTTCCTTTACTGCTTGCTCAGTATACAGATTGAATAACATCGGGGAGAGGCTACAACCCTGTCTTACTCCCTTCCCAACCACTGCTTCCCTTTCATGTCCCTCGACTCTTATAACTGCCATCTGGTTTCTGTACAAATTGCAAATAACCTTTCGCTCCCTGTATTTTACCCCTGCCACCTTCAGAATTTGAAAGAGAGTATTCCAGTCAACATTGTCAAAAGCTTTCTCTAAGTTTACAAATGCTAGACACGTAGGTTTGCCTTTCCTTAATCTTTCTTCTAAGATAAGTCGTAAGGTCAGTATTGTCTCACGTGTTCCAGTATTTCTACGGAATCCAAACTGATCTTCCCCGAGGTCCGCTTCTACTAGTTTTTCCATTCGTCTGTAAAGAATTCGTGTTAGTATTTTGCAGCTGTGGCTTATTAAACTGATAGTTCGGTAATTTTCACATCTGTCAACACCTGCTTTCTTTGGGATTGGAATTATTATATTCTTCTTGAAGTCTGAGGGTATTTCGCCTGTTTCATACATCTTGCTCACCAGATGGTAGAGTTTTGTCAGGACTGGCTCTCCCAAGGCCGTCAGTAGTTCCAATGGAATGTTGTCTACTCCAGGGGCCTTGTTTCGACTCAGGTCTTTCAGTGCTCTGTCAAATTCTTCACGCAGTATCGTATCTCCCATTTCATCTTCATCTACATCCTCTTCCATTTCCATTTCCATAATATTGTCCTCAAGTACATCGCCCTTGTATAGACCCTCTATATACTCCTTCCACCTTTCTGACTTCCCTTCTTTGCTTAGAACTGGGTTTCCATCTGAGCTCTTGATGTTCATACAAGTGGTTCTCTTATCTCCAAAGGTCTCTTTAATTTTCCTGTAGGCAGTATCTATCTTACCCCTAGTGAGATAAGCCTCTACATCCTTGCATTTGTCCTCTAGCCATGCCTGCTTAGCCATTTTGCACTTCCTGTCGATCTCATTTTTGAGACGTTTGTATTCCTTTTTACCTGCTTCATTTACTGCATTTTTATATTTTCTCCTTTCATCAATTAAGTTCAATATTTCTTCTGTTACCCAAGGATTTCTACTAACCCTCGTCTTTTTACCTACTTGAACCTCTGCTGCCTTCACTACTTCATCCCTCAAAGCTACCCATTCTTCTTCTACTGTATTTCTTTCCCCCATGCCTGTCAATTGTTCCCTTATGCTCTCCCTGAAACTCTGTACAACCTCTGGTTCTTTTAGTTTATCTAGGTCCCATCTCCTTAAATTCCCACCTTTTTGTAGTTTCTTCAGTTTTAATCTACAGGTCATAACCAATAGATTGTGGTCAGAGTCCACATCTGCCCCTGGAAATGTCTTACAATTTAAAACCTGGTTCCTAAATCTCTGTCTTACCATTATATAATCTATCTGATACCTTTTAGTATCTCCAGGGTTCTTCCATGTATACAACCTTCTATCGTGATTCTTAAACCAAGCGTTAGCTATGATTAAGTTGTGCTCTGTGCAAAATTCTACCAGGCGGCTTCCTCTTTCATTTCTTAGCCGCAATCCATATTCACCTACTACGTTTCCTTCTCTCCCTTTTCCTACACTCGAATTCCAGTCACCCATGACTATTAAATTTTCGTCTCCCTTCACTATCTGAATAATTCCTTTTATTTCATCATACATTTCTTCAATTTCTTCGTCATCTGCAGAGCTAGTTGGCATATAAACTTGTACTACTGTAGTAGGTGTGGGCTGCGTATCTATCTTGGCCATAATTATGCGTTCACTATGCTGTTTGTAGTAGCTTACCCGCATTCCTATTTTCCTATTCATTATTAAACCTACTCCTGCATTACCCCTATTTGACTTTGTGTTTATAACCCTGTAGTCACCTGACCAGAAGTCTTGTTCCTCCTGCCACCGAACTTCACTAATTCCCACTATATCTAACTTTAACCTATCCATTTCCCTTTTTAAATTTTCTAACCTGCCTGCCCGATTAAGTGATCTGACATTCCACGCTCCGATCCGTAGAACGCCAGTTTTCTTTCTCCTGATAACGACATCCTCTTGAGTAGTCCCCGCCCGGAGATCCGAATGGGGGACTATTTTACCTCCGGAATATTTTACCCAAGAGGACGCCATCATCATTTAATCATACAGTAAAGCTGAATGCCCTCGGGAAAAATTACGGCCGTAGTTTCCCCTTGCGTTCAGCCGTTCGCAGTACCAGCACAGCAAGGCCGTTTTGGTTATTGTTACAAGGCCAGATCAGTCAATCATCCAGACTGTTGCCCTTGCAACTACTGAAGAGGCTGCTGCCCCTCTTCAGGAACCACACGTTTGTCTGGCCTCTCAACAGATACCCCTCCGTTGTGGTTGTACCTACGGTACGGCTATCTGTATCGCTGAGGCACGCAAGCCTCCCCACCAACGGCAAGGTCCATGGTTCATGGGGGGGGGGGGGGAGTATATACATATAAGTCACTCATCAGACCCGTACTAGAATACGCAGCACCAGTATGGATAGCAAACGCATACCAAACCGATAGGATACTAAGTACAGAGAGGCGCATCCTAAGACTAGCCACAAGATCTGGCACCTATACAAGAAACAGTGAAGTCTATGACACAGCAAAAATCACAACGCTAAAAAGTCGACTTATCAAACTGGCAAGCAAGATTGGCCTGAACAGACTGCACTCCAGCACATTGACAACTGAGCTGCTACAAGAAAACATCATCACTTTCGACTTCCCTGAATATCAATATAACTATCCGACACACACCATAATACAATGCATTAGACACACACAATAAGATTTTGACGAACTTAACTCACAGACAGAACCAGAAGATAATATTGGACACTTACTAGAGGAAGACTAAATTAGAATTAAAGAAGAGATCAAGAAGACAATCTAAACTGAAACCAATAATCCCAGGTGAAGTTTCAGAGGGGTTTCCCTTACCTGTAAGGCAAATGCCGGGATTATAAAACCACCCCCTCAGAGAGACAGAAAGAAAGAGCATATATAAAGCATATATAACATAAGGAAGTATAAGGGGAGGAATAACACCTCATAAAAAAAAAAAAACATGGGTCCATCTGGCTCCGGATGGTAGCACCCTGTGAGGGCCCCTGCATAGGGTTACATGCGAAGCCCCAAAATCCAGACACGTCTGCGTGGCACCCACCGGTACTCTGGTCAGCGTCTGTTGGCTGTGTGAGCTCGGCTGTAAGTTAATCTTCTGGAACTCAAAACTCCAGTCGAAATTGTGTGAGATCCTTTTTGATTTCACCACCAATACATCAACACAAACCAATAATCATGACAGAACAATGGGAAAGAATCCACTACCCTGGGCCCCAGTCAGTAAGACTGGGTAATAGACCTGATCATCGGATTCCAGGGGATCAGGCATGTCGTGAAGAGAAGAATCGGAGCCTCTCAAAAACCCTCAAGATGAAGAAAGTATTTTACATGGGAACACTCTACACCAACACACTACTGAGGCCAGGTAAACTGAGACAATTAACAAACGCCATGGATCAATACAACATCAAAGTTATGGCAATACAGGAAACACGGTTTGCAGATGAGAACCACTTTGATTCTGAAAATTACAGAATATATAAGGGGAAACCAGCCATAACCATCCCCGGAAGAAATCTCAAACTCTTCGGAACTGGTTTTGTAGTACACAAATCGATACTGGACTCCGTAATAGATTTCACCTCAAAATCAGAAAAAATGTCGACACTCACGATAAGATCTGGAAACAAAGCCTATACATTAATCAATGGACATGCCCCCACAAACAATTATAACAAGAAGAATCCAGAGATGATTGAGGAATTCTGGGAAGATCTGGAAGAAACTACCAGCAAAATCCCCAAGAATCACATAAAAGTGTTACTAGGAGACTTCAATGCCCAGTTAGGCAAGGAAAGAAAATTCCGAGACACCACAGGAAAACACACGGCCCACATGAGAACAAACAAAAATGGAGAGAACTTGATAAACTTCTGCAGAAATTTTGATCTGAAAATCATGTCAACGCAATTCCAGAAACCACACAGAAAACTTGTAACTTGGAAATCCCCCAGCCATGCTCTAGGAGAATTTCAGATAGACCACATAGCAATATCTACAAAAAACACCAGAGAAATAATGAACGTAAGAACAAGGAAAGGAGTTTTCGAATCTGATCATCAGCTTCTCCAAATTAAAGTAAAATTTATACCCAATAGACAAATCAAGAGAACCAACAGATCTTTCAGAACAGATCCAGAGTACCTACAAATAAACAAGAAAGAAATAATAGAAGAAATTACGAAAATCAACAGCAACAACTGGACAGAGCTGTGAGAAAAAATAAAAGAACTGATAAAATTGGGGCAGCCACCGAGAAAAAGGAAACACCGATGGTGGAACATGACATGCGACAGGGCCATAGAAGACAGAATACAAGTCTGGAAAAAATTTAACAGCCATAAAACACAAGAAAAATGGGAAGACTTCAACAGGATACAGAAAAACACTTCAAAAATAATCCGAAGAGAAAAAAGAGGTTACGAAAACAGCGGGTTGAAGGAGATAGAAGAAGACTTCACCAGAAACAACACACGAAATTTTTACAGAGTATTCCGAGAAAATATGACAGGATATCAGCCACCAAGCTTATGCTTCAAAAGACAAGATGGAACACTGGAGACAAATCCGAAGAAAAACTGTGAAATACTAGCCAGATACTTTGACACGTTACTTAACTGTGAGAAACCAAAACAGAGATTACAGTTTACAAAACCAGAACCCAACCGGGACTCCGAATCCCCAACATATGAAGAAATCGTGAAAATAATAAAATCCTTGAAAAATATTAGAGCACCAGGAGAAGATGGACTGATTGCAGAAATCTGGAAATTAGACCATGAAAACATTACACCCAAAATTCATAGTATAATCAAAAACATCTGGGAAACAGAAAAGATACCAGAGGAATGGAAGTCAGCCATAATACACCCCTTCCATAAGAAAGGAGACAAAACAGATCCTAATAACTATAGAGGAATTTCGTTACTGCCGGTGGCATACAAAATTCTATCAAAAGCTCTGTTAAATCGCCTAGAACCTCAGATAGATCCACAGATCGGAGAATACCAAGGAGGGTTCAGGAAGGGAAGATCATGCAGTGAGCAGATCTGGTGTCTGAGAACATTATTAACAACGAGAAAGTCCAGAAACACCACAGTAACATTTGTTGATTTCAAGAAGGCTTACGATTCCATAGATAGAGAAACACTTTTTAATACACTAGAAGAAATGAAGGTAGACAATAAGACCAGAAAACTAATTCAGGAAACATTAACAAATACAAAGTCAAAAGTGAAGTTCATAGGCGAGATCTCAGAATCTTTCGAAATCAAGACAGGAGTGAGACAGGGAGATGACCTGTCACCCATTTTATTTAACGCTGTTTTAGAGAAAATAATCGGGACGTGGGACAAAGGAGTCGATGAGGTAAAGATGGGGAGAGAGAAAAATAGAACCGTCAACATAAAACGTCTGGCCTTTGCCGACGATATAGCCATCATTACAAATGACAGAAAAGAAGCCAGTGAAGCCCTAGAGATATTGCATGAAATCGCAGCCAGAACAGGACTACAAATATCATATGAAGAAACCCAGTACGTGGACACAAAATCTACAGACAGAAGCCCATTGATAACAAAGTATGGAAAGATAACACAAGTAGAAAGTTTCAAATACCTGGGACAAATTATACAGAAAACAGGACTGAATTCAACAGCCAATGAAGAAAGGGTTACAAAACTACAAAAAGCATACAGACTTACATGGAAGCATTACAATAAAAGAAATATTTCTGTCAATGCCAAATTAAGACATTACAAAACAGTAGTCTTACCTGAGGCCTTGTATGCCTCAGAAACAACAGTAATCAGAGGAAGAACTAAAATCAAGGAAATGGAAAAGCAAGATAGGAAAATTCTGAGAAAGATCTATGGGCCAGTTCAGAGACAGCGGATCTGGATAAAGAGACCAACAAAGGAATTGTACAAACAGACAGAGACAATTACAGACAATATCAGAAAAAGAAGGGCAAAATTGTATGGGCACATTCATAGGATGAATGAAAATAGGCTGACAAAGAAGATTTTTAACATAGTGGTGACGAATAAGATGAAAACTAACTGGGTAAAGGAAACCATGGAAGACCTCAAAAATCTAAACATCTCCACAGAAGAAATATCAAACAGAGGGAAACACAGAGAAAAAAATCAACAAACAGAAATTCGAAGAAACACCAAAAGAGAAGAAACCAGGAAAGAAGTGGACAGAAGAGAGGAAGAAGAAACACAGTGATTTTATGAAAGGTTTTTGGGAAGAGAAAAGAAAGAGACAGAAAAAAGTGCCATGAATTTGAAATGTACCAATTTATGTACCATATTGTCATTGTGAATATTGATTGTGTTTTAACGCTCTCCTTAATGGGGAATTAACGATAATAATGATAAGGAAGTATGAATCAAATGAATCGATCATCATCTTCTCCCAAATTACAAATAAATGGAGGCCCAACAGCACAAGTATCCCACGGCTGAAAAGAGCAAAGCTCTAACACCAGCCCGCTCTCTCTCATGAGAGAGAATGAAAAAAAAAATTTTTTTTACCGCTGTTATTGTACGAAACTCTATTTTTCATAAAATTTTACTTTCACATATTTCATACCCAAATTATCAGTAAAAAATGTCATGACATGAGCCAATATATACTGCCAACGTCAGCAGCATCTTCTCTGATTGTGATTCGGCGACTTTCATAACCATTTTTTTCACTTCTTCCATGCTTTCACCGATGTTATGCTGGGACGTCCATAGTGATCATTATCTTCGATATCTTCGAGCCTTCTTAGAAATGCTTATATCACTTGTAAACCTTTCTTTTACTCACAACAAAGTGACGAAAAGCAGTGTTTAACATTTAGAAAATTTTGCGACATTTTACTCCTTTCTTACATCAAAAATTAATACAAATTCTCTGATCCATTTCTGTACTTACTGAATAATCATCGATACTACTAAAACACATTTAACCTAAACATCCGATAATTGTGATGCTGTGCAGAGAATTTTCAGACATGTTTCCAACACAATTGCGATAAAAAATTCGCATGTCTCGGACTGATACAACACTCTAAATTATAAAATTCCCATTACCTTTCGAACATACCTTACACACGTAACTATATTAAAGCCCGCACGGTTGGCCGTGCGGTCTCACGCACGCCTTTCCGAGCGGGAAGGAGCGCCTGGTCCCCAACACGAATCCACCCGGCAGATTTGTGTCGCGTTCCGGTGAGCCGGCCAGCCTGTGGATGGTTTTTAGGCGGTTTTCCATCTGCCTCGGCGAATGCGGGCTGGTTCCCCTTATCCCACCTCAGTTACACTATGTCGGCGACTGCTATGCAAACAAGTTCCCCACGTACGCGTACACTATCATTACCTTACCACGCTAACATAGGAGTTACATTCGTCTGGTGTGAGAGGTCCCCTGGGGGGGGGGCCACCGGGGCCGAACCGCACAATAACCCTGGGTTCGGTGTGGGGCGCCGGGGAGGGGGGGGGGTGAAGTGGACTGCGGTAGTCGTCGTGGGGTAGCGGACCACTGCGGCTGTGGCGGGGACGGAGCCTCTCCGTCGTTTCTAGGTCCCCTGTTAACATAAAATACATACAATACAGCTATATTAAAGGTAGAGCTTCACCTTGCCCACGTGGGATACGTTAAGGACAGCACAGAGAAGTTCCTGATTCAGGGCAATAAAGCACAAAGATCAAAAACACCATCGTGTATCATGAGAAATAGTGACAACTATTGGTCCCAGCGTGGCTCCCCCCGTCAGTGGTTCGAATTCTACCTCAGGCAAGTGTATGTGTGTTTGTTGTCGTTAGCGTAAGTTAGCTTAAGTTAGAGTAAGTGGTGCGTAAGCTTTGGGGCCGATGACCTCCGCAGTTTGGTTCCGCAAACCCGTACCACAAATTTCCAATTACTATTCGTCGTAAAATGGTCCTCCACGAGCGGAATCAACATTTCTCCTATTCAGTACCTGCCTATCCCAGTGACTTTCTACAGCCATTGCCAGTCGCCATATCTGCTGCCATAATTTTTCACATACCACAGCTTTTAGTATGACCAGATATCAGCAAGTCAGACGCTTTGGGGTACAGTTAAAGTTCAGCCGTCTGTTTCGTCGCCTAAATACATCCTGCTGTCTTGTGTTATCTCAGGCAATACTCCGGTCATAATCACTGTATGAGAAAATATAGGAGGCTTGGGAGCCGATGAAACCCGCCGTTTTCTTTTCTATCAGTTTTTTAACGTCTAGGTGCAATGTAGTGCACTGGGACGAAGTAAGAGAGTTGAGCGGAGAATATGAGCTACGAACATTGGTGGAAGAACGTATTTCAAAAGAACACCCCAAAAATGGACGAAAATTGGTGTCCCAGACGGTGCGGTAGAGTGGAGGCAAACTATTAAAAGGACATAATTATGTGACGACATGTCTGATGTTGCTTATCACTGATAAGTGAACATTTCCATCGCCTTGGCTGACATTTCTCGAGCCGACTAATGGTAACTGCGGACACATCAGAACTCTAAATTGCTTGTGGGCTTCACACTAATATCTTTGAAACCTGAACGAAGTGGGCAAGGCAATCTGATTGCGCCGTGAAAGGAGAACGCTTCCTTTTATTTAGAGACAATACACCGCAGCACGTAACGTCATTCAGGGGAATAAATGGAAAAATGAAAGCACAATGAACCTTCCACGTAAGCCAATAGGGTATTTGTTTTCTGGAAATCGTCTTAAACGCTTAATTGCGTCAAAAAATGGCTCTGAGCACTATGGGACTTAACATCTGAGGTCATCAGTCCCCTAGAACTTAGAACTACACTCCTGGAAATGGAAAAAAGAACACATTGACACCGGTGTGTCAGACCCACCATACTTGCTCCGGACACTGCGAGAGGGCTGTACAAGCAATGATCACACGCACGGCACAGCGGACACACCAGGAACCGCGGTGTTGGCCGTCGAATGGCGCTAGCTGCGCAGCATTTGTGCACCGCCGCCGTCAGTGTCAGCCAGTTTGCCGTGGCATACGGAGCTCCATCGCAGTCTTTAACACTGGTAGCATGCCGCGACAGCGTGGACGTGAACCGTATGTGCAGTTGACGGACTTTGAGCGAGGGCGTATAGTGGGCATGCGGGAGGCCGGGTGGACGTACCGCCGAATTGCTCAACAAGTGGGGCGTGAGGTCTCCACAGTACATCGATGTTGTCGCCAGTGGTCGGCGGAAGGTGCACGTGCCCGTCGACCTGGGACCGGACCGCAGCGACGCACGGATGCACGCCAAGACCGTAGGATCCTACGCAGTGCCGTAGGGGACCGCACCGCCACTTCCCAGCAAATTAGGGACACTGTTGCTCCTGGGGTATCGGCGAGGACCATTCGCAACCGTCTCCATGAAGCTGGGCTACGGTCCCGCACACCGTTAGGCCGTCTTCCGCTCACGCCCCAACATCGTGCAGCCCGCCTCCAGTGATGTCGCGACAGGCGTGAATGGAGGGACGAATGGAGACGTGTCGTCTTCAGCGATGAGAGTCGCTTCTGCCCTGGTGCCAATGGTGGTCGTATGCGTGTTTGGCGCCGTGCAGGTGAGCGCCACAATCAGGACTGCATACGACCGAGGCACACAGGGCCAACACCCGGCATCATGGTGTGGGGAGCGATCTCCTACACTGGCCGTACACCACTGGTGATCGTCGAGGGGACACTGAATAGTGCACGGTACATCCAAACCGTCATCGAACCCATCGTTATACCATTTCTAGACCGGCAAGGGAACTTGCTGTCCAACAGGACAATGCACGTCCGCATGTATCCCGTGCCACCCAACGTGCTCTAGAGGGTGTAAGTCAACTACCCTGGCCAGCAAGATCTCCGGATCTGTCCCCCATTGAGCATGTTTGGGACTGGATGAAGCGTCGTCTCACGCGGTCTGCACGTCCAGCACGAACGCTGGTCCAACTGAGGCGCCAGGTGGAAATGGCATGGCAAGCCGTTCCACAGGACTACATCCAGCATCTCTACGATCGTCTCCATGGGAGAATAGCAGCCTGCATTGCTGCGAAAGGTGGATATACACTGTACTAGTGCCGACATTGTGCATGCTCTGTTGCCTGTGTCTATGTGCCTGTGGTTCTGTCAGTGTGATCATGTGATGTATCTGACCCCAGGAATGTGTCAATAAAGTTTCCCCTTCCTGGGACAATGAATTCACGGTGTTCTTATTTCAATTTTCAGGAGTGTACTTAAACCTAACTAACCTAAGGACATCACACACACCCATGCCCGAGGCAGCATTCGAACCAGCGACCGTAGTGGTCCTGCGGCTCCAGACTGAAGCGCCTGGAACCGCTCGGCCACAGCGGCCGGCTAATTAAGTCACTTTATGCTCATACCCCTCCTTTTTTTCCTGACGAAATGCAGTATTTTTAAAAAAAAAAGTAACGGGAATGAAGTTCAGATAATATGAAAGCCCTCTAAAGTTCTCCATTTACGTCATGTGATTCCGGTGACGTCACTGGATACCACAGTGCTGGTACCGTCGTAAAGATCGTTCACAGAGATATGTAAATTTGGAATTTAGGTTTATGGAAATTGGTACAAATGGTGTAAAGACACACCTATGAAAGTTTATGGAAGTTGTTTTTGAGTACTCCAAATAATGAGAAGATGCGTAAAATGTGGCAGCAACTTGCTCGTAAGGATCCAAAACCGATAGTGGTTTATTTCTGTGAGAATCATTTTGGTACAAGTTAGCAACCCATATAAACTTGTCCCTTGTAGCGTAATAGGTGCCGTGCTGGACCTCTGATGTAAGTCCACAAAATTGATCCTCATTCAAAGCAAGATTTTTTTCCTCTCTCTTCGCTTAAAATTACTGTCTTCTTAAGTTTACTTTATTCATAATACAGTTATGTAAGAGTTTTAAATTCTATGTCATGTTACATTCTAACATCGATTTGCATTTATTAGCTTCGTTTTATATCCAATCAGTCTGAAATGACTCACAGGGATGGTGTTAAGAAAATATATTTTTGACGTCTGATGTAGCGGCATCCAACAATTTTACTGAGGGTGTTGTAAAACTGTTCGATATTGACAAAGAGAAAAATTGAGTACTCCTGGGAAGCTACGAGGAAATGCAATGAGACCAGGTCATTACAGTGAAAGTTAGTCATGCTTAAACACTTTTAACTCATAGTGTTTCAGCAGTAGAGCAAAGGATATTTTAAGGTTCTGCTGCTATATTTTATAGACATAATTTTCTGGTGGTTTGAATTAATGACCTGGAGGAACAGAAGAACTATGGTGTGTAAACCTCTTGAAGCCAAACACGATAATACTCTACAGTTCCTGACGTGTATTATTACACTGTCTGGAAATCTGAAAATTGAGAAAGGAAGTACCTGGTAACAGTAGTGATTCTGGCAACAACCACTGCAATTAACAACCAGAAATATCTTCTGAATTAAAAAGTTTCCAAGGTCTTTCATTGTGCAGGCTTTCACTAGTCGCTCTGGAAAACATTTTCAACATAGTCCACAGTCCCTCAATTTTAAGACAGTTCTGCGACTTATTGCTGTTTGACAGTACTTCCACTCCCAATCTCCATCCAATGCAGTTTTCGTGTTTCATATTTTCGAAACATTAAAACCTGGGTCGTATTTGATAAACGAAGAGCCCGTAAACTCATCAACCTTCGGAAGATTTACACTGTCAACCTTCACAAAATTCCTTTACATTGTTACTTTCAAGCTGTAATTCGTTTTCCATCACTAATTAACTCACCTGATTGCAGAAAAAAGTACGGAAAAACACTAACTTCGGCTAAAACTCCTGTACCGCACGTACAGGTAACATTCTCCTCCAAATCCACGTCTCAAATACTTCATTTCTTCTTTCCTTCTTTTTCCTCAGTACCCATGTCTCAGCTCCGTGTAATGTCACGTTGCATACAAAGCACTTCTCCAGTCTCTTCCTCAGGTCCCTGTCGATGCACCCACATAGAATCCTCCTCTTGTTATTATTTGGTTTCTTGCCCATTGTTATATATAGTTTCATCTCCTTATTACATGCCATGACGTCTATAATTATACATCCTAGATATATCTGAAAGCACTATCTTGTTCTGTATCTTCTTGTTGTAACTTTATATTTATATTTACTTTTCTTGTATTTGTCACCATACATTTTGCCTTTTTCTTATTAAATTTCATTCTGAATTCCTCGCAGGTCTTATTTAATTCTTGTAACATTCCAGTCATAGTTTTTTTGCTCTCTACTGACAACACCGTATCATCCACAGATCACATACATTCTGTCCTCCTACCACTAACCCGTACTCATCTGTCACGTTTCAGACATTTCTCAACAGCGTGCTCCAAATATACACACATCAAAAAAAAAGTTTTGCATCACCCTTGGAGAGGATATGGAGGCCAACAGGAACGGGAAGCAACTCTTGGATTTCTGTGCCAGTATGGGCTTAGTAATCACAAACTCCTTTTTTAAACATAAGAACATTCACCAGTATACTTGGGAAGGCAGGGGAACCAGATCTGTAAATTACTATATAATAACAGATCAGGAATTCAGGAAGACTGTGAGGGACACACGTTTATTCGGGGTATTCTTTGATGACACTGATCATTATTTAATCTGCAGTGAAATTGGGATTGTGAGGCCGAAAGTGCAGGAGGTAAGGTCCATATGTAGGAGGATAAGAGTGGAGAAACTTCAGGATAAGGAAATCAGGCACAAGTACAGAACAGCGATCTCAGAAAGGTACCAGTTAGTTGAATGTAGTCAATTACAGTCATTGGAAAAGGAATGGACAAGGTACAGGGACACAGTACTAGAAGTGGCTAAAGAATGTCTTGGAACAGTAGTGTGTAAAAGTAGGATGAAGCAAACAGCTTGGTGGAATGATACAGTCAAGGCAGCCTGTAAAAGGAAAAAGAAGGCGTATCAAAAATGGCTACATACCAGAACCCAGGTAGACAGAGAAAGTTATGTTGAAGAAAGAAACAAAGCCAAACAGATAATTGCAGCATCCAAGAAGAAATCATGGGAAGACTTTGGAAACAGGTTGGAGACTATGGGTCAAGCTACTGGAAAACCATTCTGGAGTGTAATTAGCAGTCTTCGAAAGGGAGGTAAGAAGGAAATGACAAGTATTTTGGACAGGTCAGGAAAACTGCTGGTGAATCCTGTGGACGCCTTGGGCAGATGGAGGGAATATTTTGAAGAGTTGCTCAATGTAGGTGAAAATGCGATCAGTAATGTTTCAGATTTCGAGGTAGAATGGGATAGGAATGATGATGGAAATAGGATCACATTTGAGGAAGTGGAAAAAATGGTCAATAGATTGCAGTGCAATAAAGCGGCTGGGGTGGATGAAATTAAGTCGGAACTCATCAAATACAGTGGAATGTCAGGTCTTAAATATCTACACAGGATAATTGAAATGGCCTGGGAGTCGGGACAGGTTCCATCAGACTGGACAAAAGCAGTAATCACACCAATCTTTAAACATGGAAACAGAAGAGACTGTAACAACTACAGAGGTATCTCTTTAATCAGCGTTGTGGGTAAAATCTTCGCAGGTATTGTTGAAAGGAAAGTGCGAATATTAGTTGAGGACCAATTGGATGAAAATCAGTGTGGGTTTAGGCCTCTTAGAGGTTGTCAGGACCAGATGTTTAGCTTACGGCAAATAATGGAGAAGTGTTATGAGTGGAACAGGGAATTGTATCTATGCTTTATAGATCTAGAAAAGGCATATGACCGGGTTCCTAGGAGGAAGTTATTGTCTGTTCTACAAGATTATGGAATAGGAGGCAAACTTTTGCAAGCAATTAAAGGTCTTTACATGGATAGTCAGGCAGCAGTTAGCGTTGACGGTAAATTGAGTTCATGGTTCAGAGTAGTTGCAGGGGTAAGACAAGGCTGCAACCTGTCTCCACTGTTGTTCATATTATTTATGGATCATATGTTGAAAACAATAGACTGGCTGGGTGAGATTAAGATATGTGAACACAAAATAAGCAGTCTTGCATATGCGGATGACTTAGTTGTGATGGCAGATTCGATTGAAAGTTTGCAAAGTAATATTTCAGAGCTAGATCAGAAATTTAAGGACTATGGTATGAATATTAGCATCTCCAAAACGAAAGTAATGTCAGTGGGAAAGAAATATAAACGGATTGAGTGCCAAATAGGAGGAACAAAGTTAGAACAGGTGGACGGTTTCAAGTACTTAGGATGCATATTCTCACAGGATGGCAACATAGTGAAAGAACTGGAAGCGAGGTGTAGCAAAGCTAATGCAGTGAGCGCTCAGCTACGATCTACTCTCTTCTGCAAGAAGGAAGTCAGTACCAAGACTAAGTTATCTGTGCACCGTTCATTCTTTCGACCAACTTTGTTGTATGGGAGCGAAAGCTGGGTGGATTCAGGTTACCTTATCAACAAGGTTGAGGTTACGGATATGAAAGTAGCTAGGATGATTGCAGGTACTAGTAGATGGGAACAATGGCAGGAGGGTGTCCACAATGAGGAAATCAAAGAAAAACTGGGAATGAACTCTATAGATGTAGCAGTCAGGGCGAACAGGTTTAGATGGTGGGGTCATGTTACACGCATGGGAGAAGCAAGGTTACCCAAGAGACTCATGGATTCAGCAGTAGAGGGTAGGAGGAGTCGGGGCAGACCGAGGAGAAGGTACCTGGATTCGGTTAAGAATGATTTTGAAGTAATAGGTTTAACATCAGAAGAGGCACCAATGTTAGCACTGAATAGGGGATCATGGAGGAACTGTATAAGGGGGGCTATGCTCCAGACTGAACGCTGAAAGGCATAATAAGTCTTAAATGATGATGATGATGATCAACCTGGTTCCCAGAACTCCTGAAGATAGACGTTGACTGTGGCTACTGTATCACAGACACAGTCCCTTTGACTGTTCAGAGATGTCACTAAAGCCGCCCAAAGACGTAAACAACGATGCATGAGAGCAGCGCCTGTTAGACGGAGTGGGTCCGACAGCCGAACAGTTCCAGTCATTCCACCAGGAAGGAGGTATACGGCCCGTGTTGTCTATAGTTCAACCGTGCGTAGACGGTCAATACCGCGGTTCGATCGCGTTCTAATTGTTTCTTTGTGCCAGGAAGGGCTCTCAACAAAGCAAGTGTCCAGGCGTCTCGGAGTGAACCAAAGCGATGTTGTTCGGACATGGAGGAGATACAGAGAGAGACAGGAACTGTCGATGACATGCCTCGCCTAGGCCACTACTACTGCAGTGTATGACCGCTACCTACGGATTATGGCTCGGAGGAACCCTGGCAGCAACGCAACACGTTGAATAATGCTTCTCGTGCAGCCACAGGACGTCGTGTTACGACTCAAACTGTGCGCAATAGGCTGCGTGATGCGCAACTTCACTCCCGCCGTCCATGGTGAGGTCCATCTTTGCAACCACGACTCCATGAAGCGCGGAACACATGGGCCTAACAACATGCCGAATGGATCGCTGACGATTGGCATCACGCTCTCTTCACCGACGACTGTCGCATATGCCTTCAACCTGACAATCGTCGGAGACGTGTTTGGAGGCTACCCGGTTAGACTGAACGCCTTAGACACACTGTCCAGCGAGTGCAGCAAGGTGGAGGTTCCTCATGTTATGGGGTGGCATTATGTGGGGCCGGCGTACGCCGCTGGTGGTGATGGAAGGCGCCGTAACGGCTGTACGATACGTGAATGCCATCCTCCGACTAATAGTGCAACCATATCGGCAGCATATTGGCGAGGCATTCGTCTTCATCGACGACAATTCGCGCCTCCACCATACACACCTTTGAATAACTTCCTTCAGGATAACGAAATCGCTCGACTACAGTGACCAGCATGTTCTCCTGACATGAACCCTATCGAACATGCCTGGAATAGATTGAATAGGGCTGTTTATATACGACGTGACCCACAAACCGCTCTGAGGGATGTACGTCGAATTGCCGTTGAGGAGTGGAACAATCTGGACCAACAGTGTCTTGATGAACTTGTGGATAGTGTGCCACGACGAATACAGGCACGCATCAATGCAAGAGGACGTGCTAATGGGTATTAGAAGTACCGGTGTGTACAGCCATCTGGGCCACCACCTCTGAAGGTCTTGCTGTATGGTGGTACAACATGCAATGTGTGGTTCTCATGAGCAACAAAGAGGGCGGAAATGATGTTTATGTTGATCTCAGTTCCAATTTTTTGTACAGGTTCCGGAACTCTCGGAACCGAGATGATGCAAAACTGCTTTTGAAGTGTGTATGATAAACAGTGTCGGGCAGACAAGACAGCGTTGCCATTCTAATTCTGTTTTCCTCTCTGATCTCATTCCAGTATCTACCCATATCTTCCATTGTAGGTATAGGTTCTTAATCAGCCTTCTATTCCTCCAGTCGGCACCATTCTCCCTTAGAATGTCAATTAATTTATTTCACTATACTGTATCGTTGGCTTTCTCCAAGTCAATGAAAACAGTATAACTTCTCTTCCTCTTTCACTGTATCTCTCTCGTATAAGTATTAGCACTCCAGTTGCATCTCTTGTACCTTTCCATATTCTAAATCAATACTGTTCCTCGTATAACAAAACAGTGGCAAATATAAAATTTACTGCGGTGATTGTAGGGATGGCTACATCTAAAACACGGGAAGAAATACTTATACATGATACAAAGAACACACGGATTTAAAAAGAAAAGACATAGGAAGTAAACCCGCCTATGCAGCTCACCTCATACAAGAGACTCACACGGCGCACAGTATCGAAAACAGCCTTGTAATTCCACATATAATAAGGAAGGGCTACTTAATAGAGTTATGTGTATGAAGAACTAGAAATTTATGTCCTTCGAAAAAATCCAAGGAAAAGACAATCAGTGAATAATGAACTCAGAAATAACACATGTTTTCTGGATATCTGTCGTCCCGTTGTTGACAACTTCCTTTAAATTATTCTGCGAATCCGTAGCTGTATATAGATTGTTTTGTAAACATTCTCTGTAAGTAGTCAACGATGCGTGCAATATGGACCACGGCAGTTCATCCCAGAAGTTTTAATTAATGAAGACGCCGGCCGTGAAAGCTTACATGTTATGATGCGTGCAAACTTCGATAAGGACCTCTGCCGTTCCCCTTGCTTTAATTCTCACGCGCTAGGACACGTAACTGGATCTAAAACCTATTTTTTGACTTTTTTTCATAAAAGATTAAACTTGGAATTTTGGAAAGTGTCAAAACACTAATCCTCTTAAGCCCAAAGAATACCTTAAATGTAATGAACTGTACTCACGATATCGTTGCTCACGTAACATTTTAGATCCACCTCGCTTGCACTTCTAGCAGCTGGACATTTTTTACAGCACACAGTAAATTTTATATTCTATCTGTACTTATATTACACATATGTAATCGCCGGCCGAAGTGGCCGCGCGGTTCTGGCGCTGCAGTCTGAAACCGCGAGACCGCTACGGTCGCAGGTTCGAATCCTGCCTCGGGCATGGATGTGTGTGATGTCCTTAGGTTAGTTAGGTTTAACTAGTTCTAAGTTCTAGGGGACTAATGACCTCAGCAGTTGAGTCCCATAGTGCTCAGAGCCATTTTTTGAACACATATGTAATCCATATTTATTCACCTTCTAGTATATGTTATGTTTATACATCTACCATAATTATGACAGTCTTCAGAACCACTTCGAAATGGCCTAATATGGAAGTCCGAAGTCAGTAGTGAATTCATGAAGTTCTCAGCAGCAACGGAAGCGGGTTTTCATTAATTAAATACAGTCGTGGAGTCGTCTCACGGGAAACTAATTTGACAGCTTCTCAATAAATGTTAGGAAAATAGCCAAATATTTCCCTCTTGCTCAACAGCTCCAGTGCAAAAAATTATTCGAAAGGGGAGTTCACAAGAAGTGTGAAAATTGTAAAGGATTAGTCTCGTAAATATAGGGTATCAAATAGGTACTAATGTAATAAAGAACAGATTAAAACTATTGCAGGTTGCCTGCCACGGGAAGAGCAAAGTGGGTTTTGGAAAGGGAGATAGTGCTTGGATAATGTCTTCAACATTAGTCTAATTATAGACCAACGCCGAGGTAATAATTTTGGGACCGTATCACTTTTATAAATTTTCATAATGCTTTTTGAATGGTAAATCGAACAAAATTGTGAAAAATAATAGAAAATGAGGTGCATCCATCACACCTAATTTTGGCAATAAGGAGTCTGTATGGAAATACTAATAATATCACAAACACGGGAATTAAAAGAAATGAATGGATCCCAGCAAATTTGGGGCTAAAACGAGAGTATAGTTTATCACTCGCCTTCTATACTACTTTTTAAGGAAATGGACTACTTTTTAAGGAAATGGAAATTGCTGGTAGATCCAGGAACAGTGTCTATTCAAACATTCCTCTATTTACAGACGATCAAACAATGACTGAAGTAAATTAGACACTCCTGCAGAAATAGATGTAGTTTTTAAATAATTATGTCCATCTTACATTTTTACAAACTCATTCCATGGAAGGATAGTCATTGCCTTGATAGAAAAGGATCCAATCCTGTCAAAGACTGTAATAGAAAATAACACTATAGAACAAATATTGAATTATAAACATCTTGGCCGTGCCACAGGACTTTGTAATGACAAAGATACTGAGTAAACGGTTTGATAATTTCAAAAGGTATGAGGGACAATTCAAAGACCTTTTAAAATAAAGTTACTGAAAAAAACAGAGTATAGTTCTATATGGTAATGGCTTTAGCTACATTGCATTTTCGCAGCGGAGCCTGTGTGCCGACTCTGAAGTAACTGGGTTAAATACATCCAGTAGATATGAAATTCTGAAGGAGTACTAAAGGATGAATAATATACAAAATAAAGATACTAGGAAATAATTAAATACAGAGTTTGTCCAGAATAAAATGTTAAATAATAGAGAGTACTGGACCGATGACTTACAAGGAATGGAAAATATTAAACTTCCCAAAGCACCGTTGGATTACATAACGAGAGGAAAAAGAGATCAGGGACGATACAGAACGCGATGAAGGTAATTGTGAAACACGAACGGACAAGATTACCTAATCCATCAAGTGTTGAAGAAAAAGAGGAAAAAATGCTACCCCTTGTCAGCCTGCTTCCGGCAAACCAACTTCTTTGTGAAACACTATGCTGACAAGTATGAGAAAGTTCTTTGCACATTCACTGAAAGCCGTCGCTTCCATTTTTTTCCCGCTGCATGTTTCATTGACCGAGAACATTGATTTATATGAAAAAACCCGCTTTTCGTAATGGAACCTTAATCCATGCACCATTTCACTACTTCGTCCTGGTAATAACAACAACTGCACAGGAATACGAAACAATATCACAAGAAATTCTGTGATATTTCGAGAAACACACGAAATAAGAAATAAATACGAAAATCACCAACCAAACTGATAATCCATAATTGCCGGATCAATACTCTTCAATCTTTAGCTCTCCATTTAGAAAACAAAAGTAATGAAATCGTTTCATCCACCAAAACATATTACTAGACTCAGTCTTTCATTGGCTACCGTATCCAATCAAACGATTGGCTGCAACCATCGGAAACAATTCGCCAGCAACAGCACATAGCGGAAGAGTTTGGAACACCGTAAGGTATGCACATACTACAGTTTCCATGAAGACACAAAATTGTACTTACGTTTGGAAAGCACTGCGGATTTTTCTGTGCATTTGTTCCATTACATTAAACATAATAATGCTGTTTTGTCGAAATCTGTAGTCATATCTATATCCGTGTTTGTGTGTGAGTGTGTGTGTGATGGGGGGAGGAGGGAGGGGGAGGAACTGGGGGCGGTGGTGCTCTACGCTGTAAATAAAAGAGTCCTTTTTATATTTTTTGTGAAGACAAGCAGTCAATAGCGCAATATAATGACGCAAGAATATCTGTAGCACCTTCATTCGAGGAATTTTCACCACAGATAGGGGAAAACAGACAAATTTCTTAGAATACACTATTCTTTGACACAATTATTTCACTATTTTATATTTGTCCTATATTTTAGGACAGCTTTGTGCGTTCAGAAGAAAATGCTCTTCAAAAGTAAAAGATTTATACGACCGTATAATTATGTAATCTCACAATGTCATATCATTAGGTACACTCTGTATTCAGTTCGTAGCAATTAGTATCGAATTTGCCAGAAGGAAATCCTACGCTGTTGCAGTATTTACTAGGCAGAGAAGCATTTTGTAGGTACATGGGAGATGATTTTTTTCCTGTTAGAGAGAAATGCGTCCACTAATTTGCAGATTCCACTTTAAATAAATTTCCAAAAGTATGGAAAAGGTGTGCAAAAAACCTAAGATTTACTAGATTTATTCCATGCATGAGTAGCTCACAGGAGATTACAGGCTTTCGATACAATGGGTCTGTATTCGGTTCTCGTATTTTTCTTTCTTAATCTTTCCGTGAACTTCTTGTGCAGTTATCAGTTGCATTTTAAAATTACTTTGTATCAAACTAGTATGCAGAATATATCAAACATGGATAGAGCAACATGAAAACGAGAGTTTCTCACTTGTCAATTACCCATCAGTTTAAATTCTGGGACGTTTCTGCACCATTTTGGTAGATCGAGGGGGCCTTTGAAAAAGTCTGTATGACACGCAAAATCCGAAAGCAATCAGATGTTAAAACCATAGAGAGAATACGATTTTTTGCCGTTTTATTCTCCAAACTTGTGTGTGTTACAATATCTTTATGAGGTCACAAAGCGTTTAAACCTGAAAATAAGCAAAGACTTCATGAGACGGCAAAAGCTAGTATGAATTAGTAAAGACTGAAACGAACGAATGAACTTTTGATGAGCGACACCAGATGGCGTATGATGCGCGCTGCAAGGTCCTTGACGATCATACCGACTATAAAAGCCTTATGAAGTGAAATAAGCATCACATTGAAACAGTATGTTCAATAACGAGTGTGACCAAAGAAAAAAATTAACGACATATGCTGCCCTACACACACACACACACACACACACACACACACACACACACACAATGACGCACGCACTCACATACACACACACACACACACACGCACACACACATACACACGTACTTACAGTTCTGTTCTGTGAACAACAGCTGTTGTTAACCGTAGATAAATAGAAGATAACGGACATTAACGGGTAAGTCTGCCATACAGAGTTCGATTACTGCACTATTACCGCGCCGCCAAAGCAGCCAGATACATTGGAGGTGCCGTGCGAATATACGAGATGAGGTGAACTGCATTCACCTCTGGAACACGCCGCTCATAATGTACGTGAAAGTACTCCGAGCGCTGCTCTAAGAGTTTTGAAATAGTACTTTGGGATCATAACCGGTGCTAACGACCGCGTGGTTCTACCTTACATTGCAGCTGACCCTCAATATTACGTTTGGTTACGATTTGTACTGCATTTATCTCACAATATTCAAATCGAAAGGTGAATTTAAAAGTACAGTGAAATCATTTAACAAGAAGTGCTTAACAGGAAAATCAGTGTACACGAAATAATACAGACCGATCCGTTTGAGATGTCAGAAAAGCATAACGTTATATTTATTAAGTTAACATATACCTCAGAGCAGTTTTCTGTAATGTACGTCAAAATGATAGGAGTTAACTATAAGTGACCATGCTCAGGTTGGCAAGTCAGCAGCGTGTAATTCACAGCGAAAACGGCAGCTGTCAGAAACATGTTATAGAGGAGTGGTATAAGTTAGCCTGGCCAATGTGTGCCGAATGTTAACACTCAGACGCCCAGATTTTGCCTGCCCCCTCGAACGCCCAGAGGTGTCATTTTGACCCCTACAATTTAAAAAAAAAAGTTTTCTGAACCATTATTTCGAAATTTTAAGGATTTATTATATTTTAATGTTTACAAGATTTATAGCCATTTCAGAAACAGTGTTGTGAATAAAATGAACAGATAAAAATTATATTATTTATTGGCATATAAACAAATTTCACTGAACCTGGTAACACCCAGACAAGTGTAAGCAAGTGACAGGCTATTCTTTGGTCTAAATTCATAAAATACTGAATTTTTCATGTGTACAGAAATTTCAGCTACTGCATTGTTTTACACAATTGACACATTCGTATTCAGTTTCCTTTGTGCGTTTTCCACAAACCAACTTCTTACAAACATTGCACTTGGAACTAGCTTTTTTTTTTTACATTTGAATTTGAGAACTTGACATTTACGGCACTTCTGTGGCATTTCGTCTTCATCCTAATTTTCATTTTTTCGTTCTTGTCTGTGGTCATACGAGGAAAACGACTCTTCGTGTACTCAGAGCATAGTTCATCTGCAAGCTGCTGAATAAAATGACTGCTTTTGATCTTCTTCTCAGTAACAGCCCCAAATACTAAATTTGCATTTATTCCTCCTGGGTCAAGGATATAGTAGAAGGAGTGCACTGGCCATCTTATTGAGGAAGGTTTCATTGAATACTGCCTCGCCATTTTGTCTACTATGTCAACCGTAAAATTTTGTTTTGTTATAATAACATAAAGTTTGTGGAGTTTTCTTCGTTTGTATTTACGATAACAGCAGGATGAAGGGAAGACATTACTAGTAGGTTTTTTTGATTTCTTTCCGTGATACACTGTCAAGGAAATATCATCATGTTTTAAAACTTTTGGGGGATACAGAGGATTCTTCAAGGACTTCAGAGCATGTGGTATTTCTCTTCTTGCTCCATTTATTGTTCCTGCAATGGAGGATGATTTTTCTTTCAATTTTTTGGCTAGTCTGAGTGAAGTAAAGTAATTGTCTGTAGTGACTTTTCTGCCTTTGCCCAGAAATCGGATCACTACATACTCCGATACCCTTTCGTCTTGGGATCTTGCAGTATCCTTACCAAGGTAAGGGAAACCACTGAATATATACTTGCTTTCAATATTTACAGGAAACCAGCATGGCTTTCTAGCCATGAACTGTGTGAACGGACACCTAGTTTCGCTTGAGAAGAGCTGCTCATCCATTGTTACGTCACTTCCAGGTTTTTAACACATTGTACAGTTTTCTATGAATTTGTTCCAGACAGCAGAAACCAATACAAACTTATCATTCTATAATCGTACAGTGCGTGTAGACTTCTCATCGACCATCAAGACTCTCTTAATCTCGCAGAATGTATTTCTACACATGGTTCCCACACAAACTGGTAGGCCCCAACAATCTGCCCATAGGCTGTGAAGGTCTGTACTTCGGCAACCACTCACACCACGAGCGTAAATAATTGCAATAAATGCTTCTAGTTCTTCAATGGTCACTGACCAGCTGTAATTTCATGGTACTCCGTGTGCCTCTGTTGTAGTACATTTCAAGATATGTTTGATTATATAATTGTCTATGAACAAGTACCAAGCACTTGATACAAGTTCATCACTTACATTTTTTTTTTACATGTGGTGTTGGTCCAGGAGATTTTCCCAAAATATTGTGATTAGGAAGATACCAACCTTGTGAATTGGTCACTACTTCTGTCCAGACTGTTCCATCTGGAAGAACTTCTTTATGTCTTTCATCAGACGATAAACAATCAGTTACTTGTTCTACACTCCGACGAAAAGGATTATCTTCTGTTACATGATTCTTTTCGATCCATAGAGCATGAATAAAAGAACAAATGTAAGAAAGCCACCATAAAATCTAAAGAACAGTAACATTATATGTAGATAGGAATATGATGATTATAAATTAGTAGTATTAATAGTAATATACTTACTAGACTGTGAACTTCCATTATCTGTCTGTGAAAAATCAGAATCATTAGTATTAGATGATTCATCTTCTCTCAATTTCTGCAGTAAAAACTCTTCCTCTGAATCGTCAGAAGAAAGCTTGCCACCATCTGAATCACACTCCATAATTCTTTGTAACTCAGCAAGCATCTCTTCATCTCATAAATACTCTTTCCGATTCATTTCAATCTTCAGCTCACAGTCACCTTTGAGAGACTGATTCTTACAAGGGAACGACGAACAATGGTAAGCTGAATCCATTGTTGTCATTTCATACGGCAATAATATGAACGAATATAAATTATTGTACAACAGAGTAAAGTAGCCAAGGTTTGAGAATGCATGAGGTAAATGTATGGCATAACTACAAACACAATTACAGCTTTTTCCTAAAGGGGTCAATATGGCCTCTCTGGGTGTTAAAGGTATAACTGAAAAAAAGTGATAATCAATCAGGCGAAATGCATCGCTTTTTTAATATAATGAAAGTGTATGCCAAATAAATAAATGTCACAAATACAAATGTCCCTTGAATCATTCTTCAAAACATACCTAGCACTAAAAAACCGAAATGGGTTATTTTGAACCCTCTGGGCGTTAGAGTGTGTGAATATCGTTGTTACGCCACAACAATGTGCTCAGTGTGTCGTATGGTACCTGAACATGAATCCATGCCGTATTCAGTGCACGTACACAATGACACAGCTGAACTATGGAGTTCGAATCCAATTTGTTATGACGATGTGTAAGCAGTTGAAAGCGGACGATCAATGATTAAACCAAAGGATGTTCAAGGACGAAACCACGTTTCATATAAGCGGCCGAGTGAAACATGAAATCTGCGTTACTTTGGGAACCGAGAATTCACATGTCTCACACGAACTGTAAAGGGCCATCGTTGATGTGAATGTGTGTTGCCGAGTAATCCATGAGAATGCCTTCGGCCGATTCTTTTTTCCAGAGGAGACTGTTCGTGCCGAGCAGAATGTGGTCCCTCAGTTCAGCAAGGTGGGATACTGGACACCATTATCTATCGACAGGACATCGCTCCACCGCGTTGGGCTCTCATATTGTAGGAACAATTAAACAACATATTCAATGATTGATGATGAGTCCATGTTGGACCTAGCTCATGGTCTCCTGGTAGCCTCGATCTAACGCTTGCATGTTTTTTGTGTGGCGATACTTGAAGTCAGCGGCCACAGAATCTGGATGATCTACGGAGGCAGATTATAGCAGCCTTCCACCAAATCACTCCAGAAATGTTGCGCGCCACGTATATAGTATTTTACTTTTGTGGCATCTGAAACTGAATACCCTGTACTGTGGCCCCGACAAAATACTATGTAACTTTGAAAGCTGTCACTATCTTATACGTTTAACCTGTGAATGCATAGCATATTATGCTTCCGGTATCAACACCCTGAAAATATTCCCATTTGCATGAAATTCGACCCACGAACGATAAAAAACTACTTTAGAGGTAGTGAACCAAATTGCACAGTGTAACGTAACAATAAATGGGTCTTTAACAAAAGTTAAATGAAGCTAAATTGTAACCGAGATCTTCAACTGTGCTAATACCACGTAACACAGCTAAAAATAGGATTTTTGTGTCTCACTGAGTAGCCCTGGGGTCATAAAGGCCTCAAGTTATTTACACTAGTAAATTTTGGCAGTATTTTAATGCCACATATTGCACTTCCTCAGAGTAACAGTAATAATTCTCTTTTCATTAATCTTTCATTCAAAAAACAGAAATTTAGTTTGGGGTCATATTGACCCCAGTACTATATAATGTAAAAAATAATGAATGAATTTGATGAGTTGTAAATACAAAACTAAACGAAACATCATTGGATACAATTTACTCAGCGACAGAAAGTCACATATGTAGAAAAAATAAAGGCTGTGAAAACAAGAGAGACATGATTTTCTAATGTACTTATGGGACTATATTGACTCAGTGGTACTAGGAAGGGTGGAGCAATAGCTGATAAAAGAACCCTAGCCATGGGTACAAAAATAAGTGGGAAATAATATTTTCGATGTTGCAAGAATTTAGTGACAGCACTTCAACATGATACTCAGTAGTGTAGTTTGCCGGCCGGGGTGGCCGAGCGGTTCTAGGCGCTACAGTCTGGAACCGCGCGACCGCTAAGGTTGCAGATTCGAATCCTGCCTCGGGCATGGATGTGTGTGTGATGTCCTTAGGTTAGTTAGGTTTAAGTAGTTCTAAGTTCTAGGGGACTGATGACCTCAGAAGTTAAGTCCCATAGTGCTCAGAGCTATTTGAACCATTTTATCCTAGTTTCATAAATGTTGCATTTAAGAAATAAAAAATTTAACTTGGGGTCATTTTGACCCTAGTTGTACTTAGTGCAAAACCCATGAGTAAATTGCAATGTGTTGTAAGTATAAAATTGAACGCAATACGAATGTAAACAATTGACTCGGAGAGAGAGAGAGAGAGAGAGAGAGAGAGAGAGAGTCATATATTTTGAAAATAATAGTTTTGAAAACGAGAAAGATATATATTTCTAACATGCTTGTAGGATCATATTAACTCCAATGGTACTAGGATGGTTAATGGTGTTAGTGTAGCACTCCTAATAGTAGAAATCCGTGATACGTGCAATGCAGATGTAACTGCACACGCTGTTCTGATACCTAACGAGTAGAAAACAATTCATTCGAAAGGAAAGTCTCTAAGCATTCCTTGCTGCAGCACGTAGTTTGGAGATAACTGCGACTGACTCTTACCTTAGAAAGGCAAAAATGTATATAAATTAGGAAGTAATATCGCTGAAGGCTGTTTCTACAAATGCTATTTCTGCTGAGGGCAGACCACAAAACATTTCAACTAGAATGCACCTTAACCTATTGCATTCATAAAAAAAGCTTAAATGAGAATATATGTGTAGGGACATCAGAGGTGGAAGAAGTGAAACACGATTTCGTGATGAAAGTAATTCATGATACATTTGAATTTAAACGGAGTTGTAATTCAGGAAGTAGACACAAAATTCACGAGTAATACATAAAAACCTCCTCTTATGGACCACGTGGCATTACCAAACATTACCACACATTTGGAAAAGACTGAAAAAACCGGACTCATGACAGTGCTTTAGTATTACTTAAGGAGTTGGGAAGTAGCGAATGAAATGATCAGATGACACGATGAAAAACAAATATTGCTACTCACGTATTCTAACAAACACGCGAATGGAACATACGAGCAGGACTGTGATTGTTCATGTGGATACAAAATTGTAAATCAGGACATATAAAAAATTATGTAACATATAATTACGTCAATGTAGCACGAGCAAGCAACAGTGTCACCAGTAATACACTACTGGCCATTAAAATTGCTACACCACGAAGATGACATGCTATAGACGGGAAATTTAACCGACAGGAAGAAGATGCTGTGATATGCAAATGATTAGCTTTTCGGAGCAATCACAGGAGGCTGGCGCCGATGGCGACACCTACAACGTGCTGACATGAGGAAAGTTTCCAACCGATTTCTCATACACAAACAGCAGTTGACCGGCGTTGCCTGGTGAAACGTTGTTGTGATGCCTCGCGTAAGGAGGAGAAATGCGTACCATCAAGTTTCCGACATTGATAAAGATCGGATTCTAGTCTATCGCGATTGCGGTTTATCGTATCGCGACATTGCTGCTCTCGTTGGTCGAGATCCAATGACTGTTAGCAGAATATGGAATCCGTGGGTTCAGGAGGGTAATACGGAACGCCGTGCTGGATCCCAACGGCCTCGTATCACTAGCAGTCGAGATGACAAGCATCTTATCCGCATGGCTGTAACGGATCATGCAGCCACGTCTCGATAGCTGAGTCAGCAGATGGGGACATTTGCAAGACAACAACCATCTGCACGAACAGTTCGACGACGTTTGCAGCAGCATGGACTCGGAGGCCATGTCTGCGGTTACCCTTGACGCTGCATCACAGACAGGAGCGCCTGCGATGGTGTACTCAACGACGAACCTGGGCACACGAATGGCCAAACGTCATTTTTTCGGATGAATCCAGGTTCTGTTTACAGCATCATGATGGTCACATCCGTGTTTGGCGACATCGTGGTGAACGCACATTGGAAGCGTGTATTCGTCATCACCATACTGGCGTATCATCCGGCGTGATGGTATGGGGTGCCATTGGTTACACTTCTCGGTCACCTCTTGTTCGTATTGACGGCACTTTGAGCAGATGTGTTACGACGCGTGGCTCTACCCTTCATTCGATCTCTGCGAAACCCTACATTTCAGCAGGATAATGCAAGACCGCATGTTGCAGGTCCTGTACGGGCCTTTCTGGATACAGAAAATGTTTGAATGCTGCCCTGGCCAGCACATTCTCCAGATCTCTCACCAACTGGAAACGTCTGGTCACTGGTGGCCGAGCAACTGGCTCGTCACAATACGCCAGTCGCTACTCTTAATGAACTGTGGTATCGTGTTGAAGCTGCATGTGCAGCTGTACCTGTACACGCCATTCAAGCTCTGTTTGACTCAATGCCCTGGCGTATCAAGGCCGTTATTACGGCCAGAGTTGGTTGTTCTGGGTACTGATTTCTCAGGATCTATGCACCCAAATTGTGTGAAAATGTAATCACATTTCAGTTCTGGTATAATATATTTGTCCAATGAATACCCGTTTATCACCTGCATTTCCTCTTGGTGTAGCAATTTTAGTGGATAGTAGTGTATTTCACAGCGTAGTTTCAATATTCCCATGTCAGCACCTTATAAGTAGGCGGCAAGCAGAACGATTCTCTTAGATTCAGGCGGAAATGAAAAGAGTGCTTTGTTTTGCCCGTCCACGCTGCCCTGTCAAACTCGATACTTGGCACCAAGCAATATGATAGGTCAGCTAGACTATACGTTAAGAATTACTGGCTAAAGACATGGCTTGTACTACTCAACCAAAGCTATAGATACTCCAGCAGATGAAAACGTTGACTACAGAGTCCTTTGGTCAAACGAGTGCTGAGGAATCGCCCAGAGATCCCGGTGCCACACCAGTCACCAACGCGAATCGACACCACAGACATTAGCGAGGGCTCGCTACAATCTGCAACGACATACGCGAGTTGCTCCTGACTCCTGACGACAATGCCTGCCCCCGCAGCACTGCAGTTGCTGTGTACTGCGGTCATTACAGAGCCGAGCATGGAAGAGTGTTGCCCCAGTCTGTGACCTCAACTTAAAGCAGTCAACGTCATAGTATAGGACCGGTGATTAGCTAAAGCTTCAGATGGACTTGGGCTATTGTAAATGTTGCATTTTGTACTGCAACAGAGCAGTTCATTGGCGCGTGCTTTAAGTGATCATTTCGTAGAGAATAATTGTTGTGAATTATTCAGTACTCCTGTGATAACGAACTATGTCCAGAGTAAGTAAATCTTTCATTCGTTTATGTAATAAAGTGGACTAATGTATCATGTATTCTGGTTTGATGAGCCTCCTTCCAGAGCAATCAAAGAACCGACAGACAAAGTTAGTTTCGCCTGGTCACAACAAGTGCTTCACGTGAAACGTGAAAGTCGTTCATTTAAGACGACTTTCTGCCTATACAAGAATCGTCTAACAAGGAAAAAGTTTTCTTCTCATATGAACAGATTCGCCTGCTCCCTGTAACTGCGACGTCAGCCAGTTTAGTAGTTGCTACTCTACGTCACCACGTGTCTTTACATTCTCTCGATATCAAGACAGTTCTGAAAGTTCGTAATCGTTTATGGATGTGCCTAAATAAGTGAATAGTATGTAAAAATCTTTCGTGTTTTCCGTTATTTTAATAGAGATACTGAAAATTTATTATTTTTTGTTCAACGACGGAGAAATTGGGAAGGATTCTACATTATAACACTGCCCTACAGTGTAAGGTCGCTGGGTATTTTACTAACACACATGTGATTCACCACGTCATGTCGATTTGATAGATATGACACATGCCATACTTTGAACGCGAATTGCTTAATTTGCATAATGAGGAGTGCGAAGAGTACCTTGTACTTTCGTGTACATGGTATTAATAGCCCCTTACTAATCTGCAAGGAGACAAATGCGCAAAACTTTTATAGCAACTTGGAACTGAAGTCAAAGAGGCTTGTCGTTCAGGTTACGATGTAGAACCGAGACATGGAAATCCACTTTAGGAACATTAGCTAGGCACAACAAACCGAACCTCACCCAGGCAAACAATTTAAGAGCACAATGATCAGGGCCCGCTACCCTACATATTTCTAAGACAGGTGGAAAAAAACTCTCTGCGTCACAGTTTTAGTATATACGCGGATTATGTGATTATGCCTTGAATAGCACGTGAGCTTCACATGTAAAGACACCTGCTCTGGTGAAACTTGAACACAATAACTAAACCCGGGCTCTGAGTGAACGAAAGGAAGACAAGGAGGGAGAAGACGAAGTTACTGCAACGCAAAAGTGTCCTAGGAAAATTCTGATTGGCTCGAACAAGGAAGTGTAAAATGTACAGAGCGCCCCCATAGGCCGATACCAGCGTTGGTGCGAGGCAAGGCTGCTGTACAGTGGGTGATATTCACGACAGTGTAGTCAATTGCTGGTGGACAGTTGAGGCTCTCTTGTCTCAAGAGGAGTCGAGTGTTGCATGGGGCGCTTAAAGCCCTTTGGTGACGCAGAGAGAGGCTTTCCCGTGAACACTTTGGTTCATTAAGCTCTGTTTCAGCGACAATTGCGCTCAATTCCTCGTAGATTTTCAAAGCGGAGAAAAACAGAATAGTCGTTCTAATTAGCATTCTTGTGAGATATTTTAGGCAATATTGTACACGTCGCCCACCAATATCGAGCACGCTGCCAGCGTTGGCGAGTGTGCAAAGCCATTTTATTTAAGCCTGGGCACACACAAAGTCTTCCACTCCACGGAAAGTTACGGGAGTTGTCGACTGGTTACATTCAGAGGCGAGCTCAGTGTTGTTAGGTTGACTGGTACAATACACGTCACAGCAGCAGCCGGTCACCGCCGCCAATGTCGTTGCACACTTGGAAAGGTAAAAGATGCATGGCTGATGCACCCAATGTTGAATCCACTAGCGAGGTTCCACTCTGGGAGAGTGTGAGCATGGAGTAGCAGCCAGAATTCCCTCATGTTCATGACAGCCACGTAATCCCGAGGTTTAAATCTGGATAAGGCATACATGCGACGGAGACATGTCCCAGCTACAGTAGCTTGGGTTAAGCCGTCAGAGTGAACATTTCAGACGGAAATTTCAGATGAGATCTCTACTTGCACTTTTCTCATACTTTTTCATATTAACTTTGGTTAAATTTGACGCATATAGCTTTCTTTCCTTATGTTTTTGACACTGGCCCTCCTTGAGTATATGGGATTTTCACACAGTTACCATTTTCGCATTCTGAAACCGAATGTATATGGTAATTTACGTAATAAAACATTTCTGTGTACAGGGTATATACTGTTTGTTTGTCTAAAACAGAGACCCGCTATTCCTCGTTGAAATATTTTAGGTACACTGACAAGAGCTGTTCGTCTGATGTCTTACATCATAGGCATGTCTTGGATCTCTCTACCTGGTACGACCTAAGTTCACAAGTTTAATATTTTGCTTTTCAGAGAACTCCCTGTGCGCTAAACGGTGGGGTGGACTGCATAAAAACCAGAGCACTCTGCAAATTAGATAGTGACCACCCCGCAAAGATGCTTAAATGATTATTATTCTAATCAGTGTTAGTACAGGGCTATTACAAATGATTGAAGCGATTTCATAAATTCACTGTTGCTCCATTCATTGACATATGGTCACGACACACTACAGATACGTAGAAAAACTCATGAAGTTTTGTTCGGCTGAAGCCGCACTTCAGGTTTCTGCCGCCAGAGCGCTCGAGAGCGCAGTGAGACAAAATGGCGACAGGAGCCGAGAAAGCGTATGTCGTGCTTGAAATGCACTCACATCAGTCAGTCATAACAGTGCAAAGACACTTCAGGACGAAGTTCAACAAAGATCCACCAACTGATAACTCCATTCGACGATGGTATGCGCAGTTTAAAGCTTCTGGATGCCTATGTAAGGGGAAATCAACGGGTCGGCCTGCAGTGAGCGAAGAAACGGTTGAACGCGTGCGGGCAAGTTTCACGCGTAGCCCGCGGAAAATTGGCTCATGTCACAACTGGAGACCGACAGCGCCGACTTCATCTTTCAACAGGATGGTGCTCCACCGCACTTGCATCATGATGTTCGGCATTTCTTAAACATGAGATTGGAAAACCGATGGATCGGTCGTGGTGGAGATCATGATCAGCAATTCATGTCATGGCCTCCACGCTCTCCCGACTTAACCCCATGCGATTTCTTTCTGTGGGGTTATGTGAAAGATTCAGTGTTTAAACCTCCTCTACCAAGAAACGTGCCAGAACTGTGAGCTCGCATCAACGATGCTTTGGAACTCATTGATGGGGACATGCTGCGCCGAGTGTGGGAGGAACTTGATTATCGGCTTGATGTCTGCTGAATCACTAAAGGGGCACATATCGAACATTTGTGAATGCCTAAAAAAACGTTTTGAGTTTTTGTATGTGTGTGCAAAGCATTTTGAAAATATCTCAAATAATAAAGTTATTGTAGAGCTGTGAAATCGCTTCAATCATTTGTAATAACCCTGTATATGGGCAACATGCTACTGGAAATAAAAGTTGAAAGATTGCCAACATATTTAGTTATGAGTTACTAGAAGTACTAGTATCATTTGTAAGGATTATCATTTGACTGATATTCTGTGTGTTAGTAGGAATCATAAAGTGCATTATCCTCACAGAGAGTAAATTTCAGAAGTCTATGTGTGACAAAACCGCTTAAACAATATATAATAACATATAAAATAATATATATGTATACAGAGTGGTCCATTAATCGTGACCGGGCCAAATATCTCTCGAAATAGCGTCAAACGGAAAAACTACAAATAGTGTTCTATTTAATGACGAAGCGTCATTCACCAACAGCAGAAACGTAAACCGTCATAATATGCACTATTGGGCAACGGAAAATCCACAAAGGCTGCGACAAGTAGAACATCAGCGACCTTGGCGGGTTAATGTATGGTGCGGCATTATGTGAGGAAGGATAATTGGCCCTCATTTTATCGATGGCAATCTAAATGGTGCAATAGATGCTGATTTCCTACGTAATGTTCTACCGATGTTACTACAAGATGTTTCATTGCATGACAGAATGGCGATGTACTTCCAACATGATGGATGTCCGGCACATAGCTCGCGTGCGGTTGAAGGGGTACTGAATAGCATATTTCATGAAGGTGGATTGGTCGTCGAAGCGTTCACCGGATCTGACGTCCCCGGCTTTCTTTCTGTGGGGGAAGTTGAAGGATATGTGCTATAGTGATCCACCGACAACGCCTGACATGCGTCAGCGCATTGTCAGTGCATGTGCAAATATTATGGAAGGCGAACTACTCGCTGTTGGGAGGAATGCCGTTACACGTATTGCCAAATGCATTGAGGTTGACGGACATCATTTTGAGCATTTATTGCATTAATGTGGTATTTACAGGTAATCACGGTGGAATAACATGCGTTCTCAGAAATGAGAAGTTCACAAAGGTACATGTATCGCATTGGAACAACAAAAATAAAATGTTCAAAGGTACCTACGTTCTGTATTTCAGTTTAAAAAACCTACCTGTTACCAACTGTTCGTCTAAAATTGTGAGCCATATGTTTGTGACTATTACAGCGCCATCTATCACAAAGCGAAAAAAGTGGTCCAACTAAAACATTCATATTTCCTTACATACTACACGAATATGTAATAAAAATGGGGGTTCCTATTTAAAAAAAACGCATTTGATCAGTTTGACCTATGGCAGTGCCATCTAGAGGGCCAACCATAGCGCTATCTGGTTTCCTCCTTCAAGCTAGACGAGGTTCGCTCTTTGTAGTTTTTTCGAGAGATATTTGGCCCGGTCACTATCAATGGACCACCCTGTACATACTTCATTTAAATATTAGTGGCAATAGTTAGAGAAAGTTCTGTGTTTTTCGTTGCTGGCGAACAGGCGACTATCTCGTCGCTGTTGGTTTGCATTGGATTCTATTCCAACAATATTGAATTTGAATGCACCGCTCTGCAGTGAAATTTCGATTTAAAAGTGTAAGAAATTTCCGTTTGGACTATGTATGATGTTTTGGAAAAGAGTTAAATCGTATGATCGAATGTTAATGCGTTTTAAAACGCGCAAACGTCGTGAAGCACAGAGATCGTTATAAGGTTCCGAAATGACGGAAAGATGTAGATGAGGCCAGACGCGTTGATGACCTGAATAGGATAGAGCTCGACACGCTGGAAGATGATGTGCTTGAACAGCACGATCTAGGGCAAGGTGTATCACATGATGAGACAGGCATATATACAAAACAATTGCACCTGGTTGCAGATGAAGAACGTAGGGAAGAGGTTTTGAGTGAGGTAGATGTTGATTCACATGATTGCAGTTAGACTGTGTAGAATCGAACATAATAATGCTGAACCAACCGGCACAGTACAGGACTCAGACAGTGAGTGTCAGTGCACCAGCATTCTGTTCCGAATTCAGTGAATCAGTACCGGAAAGACAGAACAGGGAAAGATTGCACCAAATGGCTACAGGGGCAGGCGCAAAAGTACCAGACAATATGTCTGCACTGTTTCACTACTTCACTCGGACCATGCAAACCATGCAAAAGAGATTCCAGGAAAACCTGAAAGAATCAAATACGGAGATATGAAATCTTGAGAAGGAACAGAAAAAAATGCGTGAGGGTATCGGCCATGAAATCTACCATACGCGATCAGACCGAAACAAACAACTGGATGAAATTCAAAAGGACGCGAAAGAATCATGAGACATAATTGAAACACTCATAGCTGGTCGCAAACAAATGCGGAAGGATATAGATAATAAGGTGCAAAAGGACATGAACATGTTGCGTCACGATTTTCAACAGAGTGTTTAAAAAGTTAACGAAAGGGTCGAAGTCTTTGCAATGAGGCAAATTCGTAAAGCGCAACATGTAATCGAGGAGACAACAGCACAGAGAAGGGTTTCAAAAGCTGCTTTAAAAAGACATGAAAGCCGAATTCTAAAAATAGAATCGAAAAGCAAGGAACAATTCAACGGTTCAGTTCGGAATTGTTGCAGAGTATTGAAGGTCGCAGTGACAATGGTTCCGTTTTTTCAGCCTCTATCGTGATGTCACAGTCAACAGAAGGTGCTCACAATAGCGCTGTTAAGAGTGCAGCAAAATCACCTGCATGTGATAACGACACGGAAAAATATCGCGAAGCAGTCGACAGACGCGAATGTGGGTTTACGTCTGAATGCAAGAATTGGCAAATTGAAAAAAAAAGTGCGAGAAGTCAAGCATTCCGATACACACAATGAGTATTGACAATCAGTACATGAAAGCACCACCTGCGCAGGGACAAACGATAGGAACGGAACTACGTGGAGCGCACCAGATTTCGACACGTCAGACACAAAGTGCAACTCTTGCTGACAAGTGTCAAACAAATCAATACACAGCTCTGTAACAGTCGAATCAAATAGCACCAGGTCACTGTATAGGCCAATACATACCGTACAATAGTCCAATGCAACTGGCGGTAGAAGACACGGACCCTGTAATGAACAGCAAGTATCAAGGTCGCGAAGCATTACCCAACAGGCAGTCCGGTACGTAGGGCGCGATTTGAGGCACATAACTGCATACAGTTGTGACGATGTGACACACCTGTCGATGACAGTGCTGTAACTGGTGGCGGTAGACGAGAGTAATGAAGTTACGACAAGAGTGAGGAACGGCGTTTCAGAACAGACACCTTATGATGCCACGGCGAAATTTGACAATGACTACTTCCTTACTGCAAGAAAATTTCAACATTATAAAGGGGATGGAAATACTTTGCATCCCAGAACATTTATAAATAAATTTCAAGTGGGTCACACTGCAACATTGGCCCTTAGCTTGTAAATCACACTTCATTCGAGCAATTGCAGAAATAATGCAAACACTATTGTTAATCTGCAAGACATACGATGAGTTTAGATCTTTGTTTCTCTCACGTTACTGGTCAACTGAAGCACGGAATAGAATCAAACATGAGCTGCTTCAGGAGACATTATACTAAAATTCTGGAGAGAAAAAACCCAGAAAAATTCTTTGAAAACATGACAAAGAAGAATCAGTGCCTAGATAATCCACTTAATGATGGAGAATTGATCCCTTTCTGTACAATGAAGTTCCCATTGCGGTATCAGCAGTCATTGGCAGGAAGATGAGGAGATAAGGTGCAAGCCCTTAAAGGAATCCTCCGTGAATTAGATTTCATTTTCAGAGAGGATGATGCAAGTAAACATAGAAATCAACGATAAAGTAACAGTAATACACCGAGATATGGAAAGAGGCACAATGGGAACAATAGTAGTAATGGAAGATAGAATCAAGATGGAATTACAGTCGGAAGGGAATAAATTGTAATACGCCATGAAATGGCAATGGGTATAACAATGGGTTCTATGGAAGTAATAATAATAATAACGGAAATGGTAAGTGGAGGAACAATGACAATAAACCAAGTTTTTCCAGCAAAGTAACATAAACAAATTGAACATAGGTAGCCCTCTGGGTGTTGCAAGAGAGCAACAGAATCTGAACACACAGAGTGACCGCCGTCTAGGGTAGCCGCGCTGTCTCAGAGCGTCTTGTCACGGTTCGCACGGCTACCCCCGTCCGAGGTTCGAATCCTCCCTCTGACACGAGTGTTTGTGTTTTCCTTTGCGTAAGTTAGTTTAAGTAGCGTGTAAGCTTAGGGACCGATGACTTCAGCAGTTTGGTTCCATAGAACTTACCACAAATTTACAATTTACAGAGTGACCAAAGGCGGAACGAACCACAATCGCCGGCCGGAGTGGCCGAGCGGTTAAAGGCGCTACAGTCTGGAACCGCACGACCGCTACGATCGCAGGTTCGAATCCTGCCTCGGGCATGGATGTGTGTGATGTCCTTAGGTTAGTTAGGTTTAAGTAGTTCTAAGTTCTAGGGGACTTATGACCACAGCAGTTGAGTCCCATAGTGCTCAGAGCCATTTGAACCATTTGAACCACAATCTGAGGTCGTGATTAGACCGCCTAAACCAGGAAAACATCAAAACCGACTGGCTGCGGCAATTGGAAATCAGGAGGATAATACACGTCCCACTGAAAATTGCGAATTCACCAAGTGAACAGCTTTATAGGCTCATTTATGACACAGCAAATGAGGAAACAGTAGCAAGGTCGGAACAGATAAGTCGAAAGCACTACTAACATGTTGGGATACTATTGATTCGGATTCAACCGATGATGAGTGTGAATTCCCACCACCAAATGTAACACGACTTGAAGATGACAGAGGTTGATGAAATACAAGCTGGTGTGCAGTGGTTAGCATAAATAAGTATTATATAAATATATTATTTATGAATTTGGCCAGCGATGGACCGCATACAACTTAAGACTTATGGTATTTCTTTTTCTTCCGTTCTTCCCGGTACTTCTTGATTTTCTCGCCAACTGCTCGTCTCTGCTCATCTGTCCACTCTCTCTTGGGTCGAGGTTTTGGCTCATCTTCTACATAGTTTTCGTTTTCTACAAGTAGCCTACAGTTATTCCTGTCACGTATTATTTCTTCTGTAACACCTATTTTGTTGGCGTCTTTCTTTACTGCTTCTATCCATCCTGCAGTTTTTTTTCAGCTTACTAACGTAATTAAAAATTTTCTTTCTAATCCGTCTTTCTTCCATTCTTTTTAAATGTCCATAAAATTTTCGCCGTCTCTTCCACATTGTATCTGTGATCTTTTCTGTATTTTTGTATAGGTCTTCATTTCTCCTTTGAATCCACCTATTTTCCTTGTTTTTCTCAGGACCTAGAATTTTTCTTAATATTTTTCTCTCTCTTTTTTTCTAGTTCTCTTAATTCGCCATTCTTAATCAGTGTTAGGCACTCTGATCCATACGTTGTGTAATGTCTCTTGCAGCGGTCTCTCCGCGATATTTTCAGAAATTTTATAAATTATATAACTCAGTACATATCTCGAAATATCTGTTCTTATCTTACCGATTCCTAAACTTTAATATACGATGACTATCAATGCAAAGTCGTTTCAAGCCCTATTATTCCTTGGAGCGTGCATTTACCCCATGGAATAGCTTCTCTGCTATCTATGTTTCCTCTTATGAAAAGAATGATTCAGATCTTGCGGATTAGCCGTGAAAGAACGAAGATGTATAGGTATCTATTGTTGAGCTAGTCGCCATCTTGATGATATTCTGTATGAGAAGGAATTTAATACATGAACTAAACTAAAGTAAGTGTGTTCGCGTATTATTTAACTGATTATTATTGACATTGTCTGCTTACTACGCTGTGTTGCACGGGATCAGTGGGGAACGCCTGATTTACACTGGACGAACCTGCCGTTTTGTACGCTCAAGATATCCAGTTTATTACTTTCAATAAATGGGCTAACACGGTCTTACCAGCAGATCTCCGGTCTTTCCCATGTGATCACCGAAAGTTAATAATTATTACAAATGTTTTCAGGAGATCGACTGACAATTTTCGCCGCACCGAGACTTCGAAATTGCTTCACTGCCTTATGGAATTTAAGTTAAGCTTAACTTTAATCAGGATAGAACTGTATTGAACTGTGTGAATGTGATAAGCCTGCTTTGTGAATGAGGATTCCCTTAATATACGCATGGTTTTTTCTATCCTGACCAGTGAAGCTAAATCAGGCCGGTATGAGAGAGGTTTTTAAATTTCAGATCCCAAAAAAAAAAAAATTAAAGTTGCTTGTGTCCTAATAACTGAATTATAATGTTTAACCCTTGCTTGTATGGATACTGATTTCTTATTGTAGTAGTCTTGTATTAATTTATATGCAAATCCTAACTTTTTTATTCTTACTTTATTTGTTGTGTTATCCAGTCCATTGGTTTGGATCCACTCCCCCATGTATTTGAATCTATCAACTCTTTTAATTTTTCCATACTTTATTTTCGTAAACATTTCTGTATTATGTTTGTGTTCTATATACTCGGTTTTTTCATAGGATATTTTTAGCCCAGTCTTTTCAGCAATCTCGTGTAACAGATCAAGAATAACTGTTGTGTCTGTTCGCCTTTAGTTATCAGTGCCATATCATCCGCAATGGTTAAACATTTCACTTGAAATTTGTTCTTTCCTTGGCCCATGCTTATACCCTTTGTGCCTCTGTTTTTTAATGTGTTTTCCCATGTTTTTACTATTTTATCTAAAACCAAGGTAAAGAGAATTTGGGACAGTCCGTCTCCTTGTCGAACTCCTGTTTTGATTTTGAATGGTTCAGAAATTTCGCCTTTCAACTTAATTCTTGATGTTGTATCTGTGAGCGTTTGTTCAACAAGTCTTCTGGTGTTTTCATCTATCCCTGATTCATAAAGTATGTGGAATAGTGTTTGTCGGTCAACTGAGTCGTAGGCCTTCTTGAAGTCTACGAAAGTAACTACTGTATTTTTATTTTGTATAGCTCTCACTCTCAAAATTGTTTTTAAATTAAGAATCTGTTTTGCACATGATCTACCTTTCCTAAATCCTGCTTGATAACCTCCTATATTGGGTCCTGCTTGTTCCTCTATTCTATTTAAAAGTGCTTTAGAAAGTATTTTGTATGTCACTAGTAACAAGGATTTGCCCCTGTAGTTGTTGGTGTCTGTTTTATCTCCTTTGTTATGGAGAGGGTGGATCAATGCTTGATTCCAGTCACTGGGTATGATTCCTTTTGTCCAAGTGTCTTTAATTACTTTGTGAATTTTCTGACATGCGGATAAGCCCCCTAGTTTCCACATTTCTGCCATCATCCCATCCTCACCTGGTGCTTTGTTATTCTTCAGTGCTTTAATCATCTTTTCTATTTCTTCTACTGTAGGTGGTTCCGATGATGGATTTTCATGTTGTGGTTTTTGAAATTGTAACCTTTCATTGGGCTCCTCACAGTTTAATAGATTTTCAAAGTGTTCAGCTAAAATTTGGCAGCTCTCTTTATTGCTTAAAACCATTTTTTACATCTTTATCTATAAAATGTAAACTTGGTGAGTGGAATCCTGTAAAAATTTCTCTGAAAGTCTTATAGAAGTCTGTAGTGTTGTTCCTTTTGAAGTCAGAGTCCATTTCTTCTAACCTGTCTTTGTCATATTCTGTGATCTGATGATTTTTGCTGTCTTTTTCCTTTCTTCTTTAAACTCTTCCCAGTATTCGTGTTTCCTATTGCTGTTCCATATTTTCCATGCCTTTAGTCGATTGTCAATTGCTTCATCACACAGCTCGTTCCACCATCTGTGTTTTGGTATTCTTCGTGGCTGTCCCATTTCTTTAACTGACTCTAGCATTGTTTCTTTAATTTCTTCCTAATTATCATTTTTTTGTGTTTAGTATGTGACAGACTTTTTCCCGATTTTGCAGGAGAAATTTAGTGTTTATCTTGGAAATCTTCTTGGTTTTGGTTTAGGTTTGTTTGGTTGGAACTTGGTCTTTATTTCTGTCAGATAATGGTCTGAGTCTATGTTTAGGCCCTTCCTCACTCTGACATACGAGATTTCCTTGTGGTTGCGAGTCGTTATTGCCACATGGTCCAACTGACATTCACCTTCATTTGGATTAGGTGATACCCACGTTTTTTTCTTTCTTGCAAGTTTCCTGAAACATGTCGACATTAATTTTAGATTAAACTGTCTACAAAAATCTATGAGTCTTACCCCATTTCTGTTGGTTCTTGCATGTGCTGGATAATATCCAACTGGTGATTTAAATTTTATTTCTTTGCCAACTTGTGCATTAAAGTCTCCCACTAAAATGTTTATATGTTGTTTTGGTAATATGGATATTTCCCAAAACTCTTCCACTTTGTCAACATTTGTTCTGTTATGTTGATTAATAGGTGCATGTGCTTATATAGATATATAATGACCGACAAGTGGCCATTCTACTGACGTCACCAACCACACGAGAATCGCATTTATATACCAGGGGAAGACAGCAGAAGCTAATTTTCTAACCTTGCTGAAATTATCAGTTGATGTGCTTCCTGGAACTGACTTTCTGCGCCAACAACAGGCTATACTACATATGGGCAAAGGAAGTGTGTGTTTGGGCTATATTACCCTTTTCTTTGAGAACAAACTAAAACATGAAGAGATTCTGTAGGAGTATACGCAATTACACATGCAAATAGAGGGTGAAGGGACAGAGAAAAAACATCCACGTAAGCATGGACAGAAAAAACAGTTCCCACAAATGATGAACTTATACATGAGATTCATGAGGAGACAAACAAAAAATTACAGCAACTAAGTGAAATCTCTGATCATGAAAAAGGGGAATTAGAAAGGATACTATGCAGTAATACAAAAGTATTTCTGCCAAAACTGATAGCCACAAAATACATCCAGTATAAGTTTGAGGTGAAAGAACATAAACGCTTTACACTCCTACCACACACTATATCACTTTGCTATAGGCAACAGGAGTTAACCGAGTTACAGAAAATGATGGAAGACGGGATTATAGAACCAGCGCCATCAACATGCAATAGTCCTTTGCGAACTGTTGACTCATGTTAGATTCTAAGCAAATCAACACAATAATAGTCACAGAGAGAGATCAACCAGAGAAGTACGAAGAGTTGATTAAACAAACTTATGGTGTAAAGAGTTTTCTCCCTCTTGATCTAACGTCCAGCTTCTGGGAGATAGAGTTAGTGCCAGGGTACAGGAAGTACACAGCTTTATAGAATGTAGCCGATACTATCAGTGTAAGAAATTACCATTTGGACTCTATATATCATTAGCAGCATTTATGGTAGGTACTACAATAAATAAAGGGCCACAGCAGAGGCTAAGACGCTATGTGGATGACGTTTTAATAGCTGAACCACCATGGGAACAGCATAACGAGGTTTTAGGTAAACTCCTCCAAACTCTAAAAGATTATGGTGTCACAGCGGACATTGTGAAATCCGCATTTGGAACAAAGCAAGTAGAATTTTTGGGCCCCATTATTTCGGAAAAGGCGATAGAGCTGAAACCAGACAAAACTGAAGCCATCAGGGATTTTACATGCTATGCAATAACTAAACACTTTCTTGGTTTCTAGGACTTATGCTTTTTTAGAAAAAAAAATATTTCGATTGACAACTTGGCAACAGTTGCTTGAGTGCTCTCAGTAGCAAAAACACGTCATGGCTGTGAGACCAGCAAGCAGAAGAAGAATTCTACGATTCAGAAACAGTTTTCTTAGAAGCACCCATATTGGTACACGTTCTGATTGGGAACTGATAGTGCAAAACTGAACTGAGAATGGTGTTGTTTGAACAGTGTTGACAGGCAGGCCAAATGACTCATGAGACCACTGCGTTGGCAAATTGGGTCCTAACTAAGAGTGACAGAAATTACACTGTCGCAGAGTTGGAGGCATTAGCTGTTTTGTGGGGTTTCACAGGTTCTGTTATTTTCTTTTTGTGAGGAAGACAAAAGTATTTACAGATCATAAGGTTTTGGAGTTGCTATTAACTGCTAAATCCACCCACAGTAGATTTGCCCCTGGATATTACTCCTGCAGGAATACGATTTCACAATGGTTTACGTAACACGAGCAGCAAAAATATTGACCGATGAACTTTCGAGAATGAGGTTCTACTAACAACACTATAATAAGTACTGAGGAGGTATATTTCATAATTTATTATATTAAAAATTTTCCATTTGAGAATTATATCACCTCAGCATTTAAACAAGTAGCAAAGAAGCGAAACAGGGATCCTGGAATTTTGAGGATCAAACGTAAGTGCTGGGATAAAATCTGACAGCGTTATCTGCTGGAGGACGACATCTTATTCTATAGATGAAATGTAAATAGCAGTTCATGGGTGGTGTGCACACCGCATGAACTGATAAATAAATACATTCGGTATACGTACCTCAGTAATGGTTATTTTGGGCCAAAAAAGTGCTTTTTAAAGTTGAAGCAGTCAGGTCACTTTCGAAACATGGAAAGTCGAATTAGAAAAGTTTTAGCCAGATGTAAAGATTGTCAGCATCCTAAACATGTGATGATTCATACTAGACTACCTATGTTCAGGGTAGTTCCAGAGAAACTAAGACACATCACTGCATCTGATTTGATGGCTCCTGCCATATACAAAGAAAGGTCATATGTTCATTTATATAGTGGTAGGATTTACTTCTAAGTATATCACCCACAACTGGGTTCAGTGTCAGTAAGGCCCTCTAACGAGATACTACATTACTGCCACCAATTATAGTGTTAAAGAATAATCCAGCCACAGATAAGATTAGGGAGCTCATAACATATTCTCTGATTCCAAGAGAACAACACCAGCATAAAGTTGCAGCGAGCTAAACAACATTTGTTGCACAGCAATAAAGATAAAGAGCAGAGCTGACAAAAATATCACTATTTGAAAATTCACAATAGAACGAACAGTCCTCTTGAAAACTATTTGTCTAATAAACATTGACAAAAATGCCATAAATTCTTTGTGCCATTAAAAGGAAAAGCGGGAATCTGCAGAAATGTCCACACAAATGCAATGGAACTGGTTAACCCAGAGAGAGGGGAATCACTGCATATAAAGCTACTTGAATGCTTATGAGAGATAAAGTCATGGGGTAAGGTAAAATTCATGGAATAAATTAATAAATAGGTAAGGGGTCAAAAATCAATTTATGCCAGATATTTACTTATAGAGGGAGAAAACAAAAGGGATGGTTAGCTTCAAACCTGAATGGAACGATATACCAGCAATGTAGTAGTTCTTACTAGAATGGTACTCGGAGCTGCATAGAAAGAGAACAATGGTATTTTAATTTGTTGTGTTAAATATGATGGTGCTGATGAACTCTTTTAACCCGTGTACATGAGACATAAAAGGCGAAGTAAGTAATGCAAAGGGCAGTGAAGAAAATGTGTACATATAAGTATGTTTAAGTCAAGAATTATACTGAACTGCAGAAGACAGACAATGCTATACGAACCCATTGTGAATTGATTAAACGTTGTAATAAACGTAACACCAAAGTAGTATATGAAGCTATTGTTGAAAGCTCTCCTATCGACGGACAGGGCATGTTGTCATCGTGGTTGGTAGACCTAAGATCACAAACTTTAAATTGAGAAAATTGTAGGATGGGGTTCTCTACTCAGATTGCCACCGAGTCATTAAATATGTCTGGGCTCATAGCAAATGGACTTGAGATCCCAACATTTTATAGGACTCGACAAAGATATGAAGACCTATGATAATGATTAACAGATTTGACAAGAAGGGCTTGTAAACGGTATTTTTGGACTGGCTTCTAGGAACGCAAGTCTGGCGATTCGACGACAAATAACTCGTCACATGGGGCAGAGAGGATGATTAAGGAGGTGTAAGCCAGTGACGGTTTAAATTTCATCTAGCATTTAGAAGTCTTTGAAGGCAGGGAAAAAAAAACAGTCGTTATTAAGAAGAAGCGACGAAACTACCTGGACAATGGCATATACATCGACCGGAAAAAAGTTTCTGTAGAGAAAATGGCACAGTAAATCAATCACATATATTTCAATGATAATTTGAATAATAATTTTGAGATACCTACTGAGTGAATAAAAAGTCTAATCGATAGGATGAAACGTCCATGGTTCGAAGACCTAAATTTCAGGGGCCAACAGGAAAGATAGATTACTGACATTAGACTGTAATACTATTAGAGAAGCAAAGCCAAAATCATAATAAAAATTATGCTACTAGGTATGATCGTACTAACCTTTTCATAGATTTAGATTATATGGTAAAGGAAAACAAAAGATGGGGAATGAACAGCAAATATGACTAACCTTCCGCATCGTGCACTACCATGTTTCGTACCTATACTTCCTCTATGAAGGTGAGGTAAATTATAAGACTTGGATAAAGAAAGTGATGTTGCCACTTGGGTGCAAGATCCGAAACATGTATTTTATGAGTTAATATTAATTCCTTCTGCTGTAATTTAAATTTATATTGGGTTCATATGTATATTGTAAAGGCCATTTGAAGGTAGGATTAAATTATTGTAGAGTAGAGCTTAAGTGAGACAAACATTGTAAGCACAGGAGGTTGACACTCAACACAACACAAAGCCACATTTTGAATTCACGTGACCTAATGTTCCATACATATGTAGTTTATGTGTATTCAGTGAAAACAAGATATTTACATATTTTGTATTTGTGTATGCTTATATATGCTAATAATTGACATAATTTCTTTTCTAATAAGTTTGACATACGTCAACAACATCGATAAGGTTGGATGAGGATAGACCTAAGACAATGTACGTTAAGAGAAGCTTTCCTCATCTTCTCTCATTACTTTCACCAAACTTAAGTTAAGTAAGCAGTAAGGATGTGTTATTATCACAAAAATTTATAATTTAAATTTTGATTTCACTAATGGAGTAAGTCTCCAATTGTGCAGACGTTTCTACCATTTTTCAAACTTGAACACAGTAGTGCAGATAGTCCCCAGTATTTCATATTTGTAAGATATAAGTGTGTGTGTGTGTGTGTGTGTGTGTGTGTGTGTCTATTTACATTATGTTTCACTTACGATTTGAAAATTGTCATGGCCGTGCCTGAAACTAAAAAATTCTCGGTGCGTGTCTATTCACATTATGTTTCACTTAAGTGAAACATAATGTAAATATACACACACACTCAGAATTTGTTAATTTCAGGCAGAGTCATAACAATTTTCTAATCGTAATTTTGGCTTAAATAATTTGTCTACTTTAAGATGTAAGTGGTTGCAGATGACGAACTGTGAAACAAAACTGTCACTGTAGAAACATAATGCATCAGGAAAACCACACCATGTGGTAAAAAGGTATGAATTCATAATTTTATGTGTTTCTTCGAAAATCTGTAATTACGGTTTAAAAACTAATATTTAGATGTATACAAACTGTAAAGAACATTCTTTATCTTGAACAGCCATAAAATAAAAGCCCACCGAAGATGCCGCAACTGCAGTGTGACATGTTTGGGTTAAAAAACAAAATTGAGTTTTGCTAAAGGCGGACCCTATCCAAAAACATATGTATTCATTCAGTATATTTATACAATAAAAGCACGTGTCTTTGCCTGTTCAGTTGATGAGTAAATATGTGCAACATTCTATCAAAGTACGTATAGTTGTGTATAGAAGATTGCTTTATTTGTCATTAAGAGTCCTAGTATTCTACTACTCTGCTTTCCCCTTTAAATAGGTGATCTGCTGATGACTTGATAATACGTTAAAACCGCTAATGATACCATTTGTCTGATCTGAGGCAGAAATATGAATCGAAAATAATCAAGTATGTTGTGTAATGTGAATTTCTCTGTATTAAGCGCAACACATTTCCGTTAAAGGGACATTGTCTCTGGAGGACAATAAAACCTCTAGGGAGGGTGAATACGAGCAAGGTAGTCACGAGATAGTCCGGTGGTATTTAGGTGGAAGCCGAGACACAATTATTGTCGAGCCGCTCACAGGCGCATTGCCAGGGAAGTGTAACCGGTCTCCATTTCTATGCAAATGCTGTCGAACTGGTCGGATTTTCTCGAGGAGCCAGTTCAGTGCTTCCTTGTAGAAAAGCCACTTTGTAATTGCCGTACAGAGACAAATCAGCGGCGTACTCTCCAACAGTAGCACCAGAAGGCGAAGAGCCTCGTGCCGATTTTCTGTTCACTGCAAGTTACCGCCTCTTCCCTTTAACGCTGCAATCTCGTTTATCCTGGCAGTTATCGCTACAGTAGCAGGATCCTTCGAACTTCCAATTAATAAGTACACAACATATAACATGTATTTATACAAGTGTTTAGTTACTACATACACCTATCCCATGTGTTATTACTAAACATAACAAAAATATCTGTTGTTCAGTGTTATAGAGAAAATACGTACTTAATGAAATTAATAGTGTTAATGATTATAAAATGAAATACAGTAAAACGAATAAAGAGCAAAGTAAGTGTTAGTATTCTGTAGGTGAAATATTAATCACATATAGTTGGTATTCCTGAGAAGTATTTATTCTCGCTTTCATCTATATAAAGGCGAGGTGTTACTTGCACTTTCGGTACCGTTCATGAATCACATTACTGCTGACCTGCCAATGCAAAGACAGTAATATTATTAATCGTAATTGTGTCGTCGGCATAGTGTCTGTGCGGTCAACTTTCACTACACAAATCCATTTTTGCACTGCACTGTAACTAAAATATAAAAATAGTGGCTGGAATGAGATAGGACAGAGGGGAAAGAACCTGGTGATTCCGCACCTGTAGATGTTAATGATGAAATGAAGGAACAGCCATTTCAAAAATCTCAAATAGTCGAAGGTGTGTAGGTACATTGTGTTAAACTCCAAATTTATATGTACTCAATTTTATTTGCCTCAGGTACCATCTTCATAAATTAAACAACCTCTGCTGAAACAGGCCACTTCTTCAAGTAGAACAGTCTTGAGCTGGATGCGTCCATGTTGGTCACCCACGTTCTCTAATGTTCTACCTACAATCCGTTAGGTCGTCTTCTTCTTATCTTTTGGAATCCAGCAAAGAACTTTCACAGTCCACCTACCTTCCTTACGCCCGCTGAACTTCATTTTCGTTCCAGGCATGATAACGTTTTCTACTGCAGTCTGTGTCCCAGTATGTTTGTTTGTTACCTTTTTGCTTCCAGTGATTCCCATCAGGCATCTCTCCATTATCCACAGAGTTTTCTCATTCAAATTGAATGTCTCACTGTCGTAAATCAAGACATGCAGTATACAATAATCTCAAATGTACTTTTGAGGCACTTTGTAAACTTAACTATGGAAGCTCTGTTTAGTTTACCGAAAGCGCTCCATGACACTTTACTTATCCATAAATCTCTACAGCTGCCCTAAATTTCGTAAGCCATCCAATGGTCATGTACATCATTATTAATTTGTAATATCTTCTTTTCACGATATAGATTATCCATTGATTTATTCTCATTATAAATGATTTTTAAACCTACTTTAAAAATTCTCTGTCAAGTTGTTCCTTTCGTTGTTGAAGTTTATATACACTAAGGTCAATAGTACAATGTCATTAAAAACCGGAGCTAGAGTGTATACAAAATGATGTAGCAGTGGCGGCTTTAATTTTGACGGGCATATCACTCCGCTGGCGTCACTAACTACTTGGGCTGCCAGTGTCGATCTTAATCATATGTCGGGAGCTAGGGTCTTTGGTCGAGACGTGTGTCGTTGGATTTTGGAGAGCCCTGATACGGACAGTTAGCTGCAGCGCACGTGGCTGGCAAGTTGTTGGTTTTGGGGAATTTCTGCTGTCCCGTACCGGCCTCTAGAAGCCGCGAGTGGTTAAATCGGTCACAGGAAAGCTTTGCAGCTGGATTAAGGATTGATAGTGGTGAGATGCGGAAAAAGCAGCGGATGCCGTGTGCAATTTTTTCAGTACGTTCCGGGATGTAACTCTGAAAGCTTAAAATTTATAGCACCTGGAAGATCACCTATGTGGATTGCAGGCAATAACACCCCTGCTTGGAATCCTGAAAGCCTCAGCTCCGTCACACCTGACTGGAGGCCGTATTCTGTGCAAGTGTAATGGCATTCTCTGTTGTAAATTGACTGATGAAACGGAAATAGTAACATAGTCTATGTCGAAGGCAAGACAAATTTTATAGATGAGTATGCTCTAGTAATTGGGTTTGCAGGTACTGATATTTAAGCCTCTTAATTTTCAAGTAATTTTAAGAAGTGTTACCCTTGCAAATTGTAAGTGACTAAGCAGAAGTTAATGTTGGCTACATCCTACATATACATCTACATCTACATCCATACTCCGCAAGCCACCTGACGGTGTGTGGCGGAGGGTACCTTGAGTACCTCTATCGGTTCTCCCTTCTATTCCAGTCCCGTATTGTCCGTGGAAAGAAGGATTGTCGGTATGCCTCTGTGTGGGCTCTAATCTCTCTGATTTTATCCTCATGGTCTCTTCGCGAGATATACGTAGGAGGGAGCAATATACTGCTTGCCTCTTCGGTGAAGGTATGTTCTCGAAACTTCAACAAAAGCCCGTACCGAGCTACTGAGCGTCTCTCCTGCAGAGTCTTCCATTGGAGTTTATCTGCCATCTCCGTAACGCTTTCGCGATTACTAAATGATCCTGTAACGAAGCGCGCTGCTCTCCGTTGGATCTTCTCTATCTCTTCTGGTACGGATCCCACACTGCTGAGCAGTATTCAAGCAGTGGGCGAACGAATGTACTCTAGCCTTCCTTTTTTTCGGATTGCATTTCCTTAGGATTCTTCCAATGAATCTCAGTCTGGCATCTGCTTTACCGACGATTAATTCTATAATGTCATTCCATTTTAAATCACTCCTAATGCCTACTCCCAGATAATTTATGGCATTAACTGCTTCCAGTTGCTGACCTGCTATATTGTAGCTAAATGATAAGGGATCTTTCATTCTATGTATACGCAGCACATTACACTTGTCTACATTGAGATTCAATTGCCATTCCCTGCACCATGCGTCGATTCTTTGCAGATCCTCCTGCATTTCAGTACAATTTTCCATTGTTACAACCTCTCGATATACCACAGCATCATCCGAGAAAAGCTAAGTGAACTTCCGATGTCATCCACAAGGTCATTTATGTATATTGTGAATAGCAACGGTGTTATGACACTCCCCTAGGGCACACCTGAAATCACTCTTACTTCGGAAGACTTCTCTCAATTGAGAATGACATGCTGCGTTCTGTTATCTAGGAACTCTTCAATCCAATCACACAATTGGTCTGATAGTCCATATGCTCTTACTTTGTTCATCAAAGGCCTTGCGGAAGTAAATAAACGACTGTGGGGAACTGTATCGAACACCGTGCGGAAGTCAAGAAACACGGCATCTACCTGGGAACCTGTGTCTATAGCACTCTGAGTCTCGTGGACGAATAGCGCGAGCTGGGTTTCACACTACCGTGCTTTTCGAAACCCATGCTGATTCCTACAGAGTAGATTTCTAGTCTCCAGAAAAGTCATTATACTCGAACATAACTCTACAACTGATCGACGTTAGAGATATAGGTCTTTAGTTCTGCACATCTGTTCGACGTCTCTTCTTGAAAAGGGGGATGACCTGTGCCCTTTTCCAATCCTTTGGAACGCTACGCTCTTCTAGAGACTTACGGTACACCGCTGCAAGAAGGGGGGGAAGTTCCTTCACGTACTCTAGATGTTCTCATTTGAAGCCTTACTTGGGCGGATTACTTTTCCGTTTTGATGTGTGTTGGGAGGGTTGTTCTGTCAGTGGACGACGAGTTCGTTTGCTGGGCCCAGAGCGGAGACGTCTTGTCTTTCTGCTATGGTGACACTTCCGCCGTTGCACGACGTCTAGGTTGGCCCACAATCAGGTGCCTCTGTCACCTGCGTCGTGTTGCCTCGAGTTAAGTGATTTTCATCGTCTGAATCGTGCCACAGTGGAGTCTCACCAAACAATTCCGGAGCTCTCGATCTGTTCAATGCTGTGAATTCCGCAAGCACATAAGCTTCAAAGTGTGTTCTGCATGTCCGAAATTCCTTGTCGCTATGTTTGCTCTTTAACTACTTGCTTGAACCTTACGCCTTATTGCTAGTTCTGTAACATGTTAAGTTTTAAAGCCCTTTTGCTCATGAGTATGAACTGTTGAAATTTTCCTTTTCTTTCCCTCGGCCATTAGCTAACTCCATTGGTTGTAAGAGTTTCCGGCTTGTTGCCTGTTGGTTATGATGGCCGTCTGCTGTAATTAGCCACCTTTTCTTATATCTAGGGGGACGGCATGTTTATTTAAGGGTCATTGTTTATGACTCTGCTGGTGTGTACTAGTTGGGAGTTACATTTAAATTGTATGCCTTCTCAGCTTTTCTTGTATTTTGGGGGACTGTGTATTTTATTTCTTAAGGTATTTAACTTCCAACAGCCACAATCAGTAGCGTGACTTGTTATCCTCTATGCGTTATCTGTTTTAGGTGCTACCCATGCTTGGGAATTGTTATTACCTTTAGTGGCAGTCATTTGTAATTAATTTTACTGGTAAAACTCTGTTTGATGAACCAGCTGTCGGTCACACCGAGTTGGCTCGACTTCCTGCTCGTATTCGAGGACTTAGGTATATTCCTGGTTTCAAGCCCTGTTCTTAATGGTATAGATTGTTAAAGTCTGTTATTAATGAACTGATTCTGTTCAAATTATTTAATATATTGTGAGCGTTGTTATTCTTTCTCACGATGTTTTCATATGTAGTCGCAATAATTGTTGTTAAACAATAAAGTGTATTCTATGAAATGGCAAATAACGAAATATGTAGGTCCACCTTCCACGTGTTTCTCTTTAAAATTATCCCATCCATTGTTGTGAGACATCAACTGGTAAACGCATAGCGTAATTACATTGTGTTTGGCAATAGGGTTACACTGTCAACCCCTTGACGTCATTTGCCGGTTCTTGTGATTATTGTGGTAATGTATTTCTCCTTTACAAGGCATTGTACTCATACATTGCCATTGTTTTCTGGGGGCCGTTATATATGTGGGATCCAGGGGTGTCCTGGAATTTCGCATCTAAAAAGGGAGTTCTTGCAGTGTGAATTGAAAATCCGTCAGCTCCCAGCTGAAGGTAGCGTTCCAGGATTGATCACGTTGCGTCCGGCGATGGACAGTCTGCCTAGTCATTTAGTGGATATCATCGTGGACGTAGGTGCTTCTCTTCACAACATTTCAGCTATGTTAATGAGGTGCAGCGAAATCTCTTTTTCTGGCGCGCAGCCAACCCACAACTAGGAAGATCGGTACGATTCAAGCGCATCTGCCGCATTTATGGAATCGCTTGTTAGACTTGAGCCATGTTGAGCTTAGCGATCACGAGAGACTGGACGTTAAGCAGATGTATGTTCGTGCAAGGAATTTGCAGGTTAGGATGGCGTACCTGAATTTAGAAAGCAAGGATGCTTGCTCAGAGCAGGAAATTTTAAGCCCTAGTCAACTCAGTGACGATAAGCGCTCCGAGGATCGAAGTCTAGGTAGTTTGCCCTCCGATCACTTTGCTAAGTCACCCAACCATCTCAGGGCTCTTATTATAGGCAGAAAGTTGTGGCGCGTACGCACAATGAGCTTGAGTGGAAGTATTATTAGCAGGTTCAGACATCGTCGGATACGTTGAGCTAATACGTGGAGCGAATGAGCACAGCTGTGCTAGCCCTTGCTATGTCCGTTACCGCGTGTGATAGAATTTTTAACAGCTTAGTGGGCATGCTCCCCGAGGATCGACCACATTTGGAGTTTGCTCGCCGTCCCACTTACTCTGATGAACTGCAATAACTAGTAGATTCTACTGAGACCCTCACTTTTGCTGAGGAGCAGCGTAGGGTAGATGTAGGTTCCACACCGGTGCCTTCAATTTCCAGAGGTGACAAACCCTCTTGATTCATTCGCGCACAGGCGTTGTATTCGTCGTGGCGTGCACGACCGTCTTGTACGCGAGTTTCTGGCTCTGCGGGCCCCGAGGTCTAACTGCTGTGGAGGCATAGGGGGAGGGGGCAGAAGGGTTCGGACATGTCGGAAAGGGTTACTCCCTCGGTGTGCACCTATTCATGCTGCGACAAGATCGTCCCACCCTTACATTTCCGACTGTGTCTGACAGGAACCTCTGTGCACTACAAGTGGTATTAGGTGTTTGGATATTTGTATGAAATATCTCTCCTTGCCCTCTGAGATGTCGTGTAGCCAATGGGCAAGAGTTGCATCTGGTTGGGGATGTGCATGGAAACTTGTCCGTTGGCAATATCTCCTGGCCAATTACTCTCCTGGTTGTAAAGGATCTAACAGTTAATCTGTTGCTTGGCTGCAGTTTTATTCAAAGAACTCGGATATTGTTGGTTGTAGAAAAGTATCCGCTACCAGTCACAATAAAAGGTTATTTATTTGTCACACGACCGGTTTCGGGCTTGCGCCCATCTTCAGGTGTTTATGCATTCATGTACAAATTTGTACTTTTGGAGATCAATAAAGATGAAAGATAAACACCTGAAGATGGGCGCAAGCCCGAAACCGGTCGTGTGGCAAATAAATAACCTTTTATTGCGACTGGTAGTGGATATTTTTCTACACCCCATAACGGAACAGTCACAGAGTTCGACAGCATCCACTATGGATAAAATTCATTCCGTTATTGTTGCTTTATTTTCCAAGTAGTCTTCTTTAAATACCCGCCAGATGAGAAGATAGGCCTCTGTTCTTCTCGCCATCCAAGCGGGACTGATTCTATAAGTTGCAGGGCCAGGAAATTCGACGTGGCTCATCTTCAATCACAGAAGGTCATTCATTTGTTGAGTCTGTTGGGGGAATTTTCTGGTATTTTGTCTGATAAGCTAGGACTAACTAGTACGATCCAATATGATATACGTCTGACTGATGATGTACCTGTTCAGCAGTCTCCTTATCGGCTTTCCTCCCCTAAAATGAAACTCTTGAGGCACAAGCTGGCTAATATGTTGCAGGATGGATGATTAGGCCTTCTACTTCTCCTTATGCCTCGCCGATTTTGCTTGTCAAAAAAAAAAAATGGTTCAAATGGCTGTGAGCACTTTGGGACTCAACTTCTGAGGTCATTAGTCCCCTAGAACTTAGTACTAGTTAAACCTAAGGACACTGTAACGCCGGAAATGCATATCCTCCTATTTCCATCTATTGTACTATAAATTTGTTTTCCTTATTTTTGTTACCTGAATATATAACATTTCTGTGTCTTCGTATATTGTAATTGTTTTACTATTTCTATATATATTTATGCATTTATGTCGATGTATAATTGGTTTGTTTCGTAAATATTATTTGTATTTTTACGCTGCGTCTTGCTAGGGAAAACTGCTATCGAACGATTACATCGATAGGTCGTGTGAAGAATCAGTGTGTAGGATCTTTGGTAGTGTTAACTCTGTCGCGTGGAGCGCGGGCAGAGAGAGTGAGTCTGGCTGGAGTAGCGAGTGGAGCAGGTGTGTTGTATGAAGCTCCCGCGAGTTGCCGCGCTTTCGGGGTTTGGCAGCATGTAATTGCGCTCGACTTGCGATGATAGTTTCTGACATGGTGTCGCGGACGGGAAGCATTAACTAGCGCACATCAAGAGCCCGTTTCGTCTGGTGACCGTGTCGAGAAGAAGGCGCGCCAACATCCAGCTTCTGCAACAGCGACGGCCGACAATGAGTGACTGTCGCCACCTCCTCGATCGACGGCTTCAAACCTTCAATCAGCCAACAAGGAAGACTGGAAGCACGTAAAGTTATAGAACTGTATGGCAGACCTCAGCTTTTCAAACTGTTCAAATCACAAAATTACAGCAACGTAGCATGAACCTTTGTTGCTCATTGTCCCAATTGCATTACCAAGCAGGGTCCATTTTTTTCCGGAATGAACCCGAGTGTCGGTGAATTTCATACGCCAGCATTAAACTAATATTCCATTTCACTGCTTTAATTTCAAAAATTGCTGAACCTAGTCGCTTTAGGAGATCCAAAATATGACATTTCCATTTAAGATTCTTATCTACACTCCTGGAAATTGAAATAAGAACACCGTGAATTCATTGTCCCAGGAAGGGGAATCTTTATTGACACATTCCTGGGGTCAGATACATCACATGGTCACACTGACAGAACCACAGGCACATAGACACAGGCAACAGAGCATGCACAATGTCGGCACTAGTACAGTGTATATCCACCTTTCGCAGCAATGCAGGCTGCTATTCTCCCATGGAGACGATCGTAGAGATGCTGGATGTAGTCCTGTGGAACGGCTTGCCATGCCATTTCCACCTGGCGCCTCAGTTGGACCAGCGTTCGTGCTGGACGTGCAGACCGCGTGAGACGACGCTTCATCCAGTCCCAAACATGCTCAATGGGGGACAGATCCGGAGATCTTGCTGGCCAGGGTAGTTGACTTACACCTTCTAGAGCACGTTGGGTGGCACGGGATACATGCGGACGTGCATTGTCCTGTTGGAACAGCAAGTTCCCTTGCCGGTCTAGGAATGGTAGAACGATGGGTTCGATGACGGTTTGGATGTACCGTGCACTATTCAGTGTCCCCTCGACGATCACCAGTGGTGTACGGCCAGTGTAGGAGATCGCTCCCCACACCATGATGCCGGGTGTTGGCCCTGTGTGCCTCGGTCGTATGCAGTCCTGATTGTGGCGCTCACCTGCACGGCGCCAAACACGCATACGACCATCATTGGCACCAAGGCAGAAGCGACTCTCATCGCTGAAGACGACACGTCTCCATTCGTCCCTCCATTCACGCCTCTCGCGACACCACTGGAGGCGGGCTGCACGATGTTGGGGCGTGAGCGGAAGACGGCCTAACGGTGTGTAGGACCGTAGCCCAGCTTCATGGAGACGGTTACGAATGGTCCTCGCCAATACCCCAGGAGCAACAGTGTCCCTAATTTGCTGGGAAGTGGCGGTGCGGTCCCCTACGGCACTGCGTTGGATCCTACGGTCTTGGCGTGCATCCGTGCGTCGCTGCGGTCCGGTCCCAGGTCGACGGGCACGTGCACCTTCCGCCGACCACTGGCGACAACATCGATGTACTGTGGAGACCTCACGCCCCACGTGTTGAGCAATTCGGCGGTACGTCCACCCGGCCTCCCGCATGCCCACTATACGCCCTCGCTCAAAGTCCGTCAACTGCACATACGGTTCACGTCCACGCTGTCGCGGCATGCTACCAGTGTTAAAGACTGCGATGGAGCTCGGTATGCCACGGCAAACTGGCTGACACTGACGGCGGCGGTGCACAAATGCTGCGCAGCTAGCGCCATTCGACGGCCAACACCGCGGTTCCTGGTGTGTCCGCTGTGCCGTGCGTGTGATCATTGCTTGTACAGCCCTCTCGCAGTGTCCTGAGCAAGTATGGTGGGTCTGACACACCGGTGTCAATGTGTTCTTTTTTCCATTTCCAGGAGTGTAGATAGATTTTTCTGGTACGAATTCCCGCAGGTATCAACACAACTTTCATACCAGTATACGTGCAGTTATCATCGATAGTGATCTGATTAAACTGTACGTCATTCATTCCAACCTAACAAATGAGAGGTAGCCCATTTTCCAGCAAAATTACTGCCGTTCTTGGAAGGTCCGTGAAGGTCTGTGAAGAAAGGTAAATGCGACGAGATGGTACCGTTACCTAGGTGCAGTTTCTGTAAGGCACCGCCTGAAAGCAGCATTTGTGGAAAAACGGATGGGTGTGGGTCCACATCCATCCAAATTTGCACGAATGCATGCTTTTCCTCCATGCTTATCAGGATAAATGTGGAGTCTTATTATTATTATTATTATTATTATCTAGCCTCATGTGCTGTCGGACCCAAAGCTGGTGGTTTACCGCTGTGCCATAAATACTTTACTGAGCATCACGTATTTTTTGACCGGGTTTATTAGAATTTTGTGTGCAGATTGTAAAGGGACACCCTCCTCTAGAAATAGTTTTCCCCAACAGTAGTTGTCGATATCAGTATTACTTTTCGGGTTTTGAACAAGTCAATATTATTTCAATTGCTCTTCTGAAAACTTTCATATAATTTGATACACTGTATACTGCAAGATCTATGGAAAGGAATTGCTTTGTAAAATATTTTAGTTTCGATGTTTAATCGATAAGTACGAGTTCCAATTGTACAGTTAAAAGTATTTTTTTTAGAAATATTTGAAATTATAAATTATTGGCACACTTAAGATTTCTATTATTAATTACGCAATCATGTACTGTTTAGTATGTTTATTCCTGGATTCATTTAGGAAATAATAATAGAAATTAACAGAAAGCAGTAGAAATTCGTTTGTTAAGAAAAATTGTTAACCCATTGGAATATGGTCATTTCCGCAGAGTGTGAGAGTGGTAAGCTTGCCTCTGGTGTTAGCGGACGTACTTTTGTGCGAACAATGTAATTTCGGATTTGTTAATGTGAAAAATTAAAGAACTGTAAGATATACTAAAATGAGAGAGAATATATTTACGTAAAATCAAAACTTCTGCAACAACAATCTTCAAATTTATTTAGTTCTATCCAACCGTGAGGACCTAAAATGTGACATTTTCAGCTTCACGAATTAGACCCTGGTCAAGAAGAACTGGAGCCAACTTAACACGACAAGCTAAGTAAACTAGAAAGTTTATTGTAATCTTCGCTCCTCTCACATATTCATACAAGACTTAGTTTAATGAGGACAACAGCTGCAAAAAAGGAGGGAAAGGAGAGATTACGAGATATAATACATGCAGAAAAACAGTGTCCCTGATATCGGACAATTTTTGTGATTAACTACATACTGTGACGTCCCCTTAGAAAAATTAATGAATTACTGTGCTGATAAACCTCTTACATTATTTGCTTTTCAAACAGCTGAGCAAAACTGAACGTACTCAAACATTCACTAAAGTGACACACAATATTTTTAGCGCAACGCAATCTGACTTTCAAAAATCCCTACAAAAGAATGGCCCTGACTAACATTAACCTATACCTTTCACAGATCACTTACCTCACCAAAAATCTTCGTCACTCGAACTACTGCAATACAGCGAGCGCCACTACTGCCAGCTAAATAAAAGATTCAAACTACTGAAGGCACTAACTACTGATAGGCATAGTTAGCAAATGAAAGATTTTAATAGAGAACAAACAATGTATTTACCTTAATAGTGTTGAAAAATCATAATATACATAGCAGTTCATGACATCCAGTCTTACAAATTTCAAAACTCCGCCATTTCTCTCCCCACATCCACCACTGCTGGCGGCTCACCTCCAACTGCGCAACGCTACGCGCTGTTCACATCCAGCTGCCCCACACTACAATGGCAGACAACAATGCAAACTAGCCACAGACTGCACACAGCACAGCCAGTGACTTTCATACATAGCGCTACGTAACGTTGCCAATAAGAAAACATAAACAGCCTAGTTACAATACTATTTGGTAATATTAGAATCAGAGGCTCGATTTTGTTTTCCTTGAAAGATGGTTAAGGATCACGAGAGGACATGCGACCCTACGGAAAATTTTATCTATCAAGTGTCATCTACATTCGTAACAGTGTAGGATTGTGTAATAAAACTCCGGGACGCCGTGTGCGGAAGCCGAAATATAGCCACATGGTGATTTATACTGTAGGCCTAAGTTACATATTGATCTTAAACGAATTTTCAACGAGAGACGAATGAGAAATGAAATACACTCACAAACTAACCGATTTCTAATAAAAAATATATATATTGCTGTCCATAAAGTAATTTCTGTGTAGTCTCGGTAATACAACAGGCTTTTAACTCTCACGTAATAACTGAAGCGCAGTTTTTGCTTGTTTTTTCATTGTAATACGAATGAATAATCTTAAATAAAATAAATTTTCATTTAATATTTTATAAAGAAATTGTTGTAAATGTGGAGACATGTAAGGGACTGTGTGTTATAATTTTATTGATGACTACTAGACGAATACAGATACTGATACTAAAGTAATTTTAAAAACATTGTACTGAATTATGACTTACAATAGCAACCAGCAAATTAAATGCTTAAATAAATGGATTTGATAACGTATTTACCAGACTGTGGAACAGCAAAATATTGTTGTCGGCGAGATCGAAACACACTATATCTTGAAACTTGGTGCTGACATCCCAATATCTTTTACCACCAGTAAATGTCATACTGAGTGAGCTTGGTTCTAAATAAACAACCCTTAATCCATCTAACTATGGTACCAACAGAGGGACACAAACAGCGCTGGATACATTCTGCTTGTTAATTTGACAACTGTAACGATAATCTGATACAAATATTTTACATCTACATCTACATTTATACTCCGCAAGCCACCCAACGGTGTGTGGCGGAGGGCACTTTACGTGCCACTGTCATTGCCTCCCTTTTCTGTTCCAGTCGCGTATGGTTCGCGGGAAGAACGACGCCGGAAAGCCTCCGTGCGCGCTCGAATCTCTCTAATTTTACATTCGTGATCTCCTCGGGACTTATAAGTAGGGGGAAGCAATATATTCGTTACCTTATCCAGAAACGCACCCTCTCTAAACCTGGACAGCAAGCTACACCGCGATGCAGAGCGCCTGTCTTGCAGAGTCTGCCACTTGAGTTTGCTATACATCTCCGTAACGCTATCACGCTTACTAAATAACCCTGTGACGAAACGCGCCGCTCTTCTTTGGATCTTCTGTATCTCCTCCGACAACCCGACCTGGTACGCATCCCACACCGATTAGCAATACTCAAGTATAGGTCGAACGAGTGTTTTGTAAGCCACCTCCTTTGTTGATGGACTACATTTTCTAAGGACTCTCCCAATGAATCTCAATCTCGTACCCGCCTTACCAACAATTAATTTTATATGACCATTCCACTTCAAATCGTTCCGCACGCATACTCCAAGATATTTTACAGAGGTACTGCTAGCAGCCTTTTTTTCCGCTGTCATATAATCATACAATAGAGGATCCTTCTTTCTATGTATTCGCAATACATTACATTTGTCTATGTTAAGGGTCAGTTACCACTCTCTGCACCAAGTGCCTATCCGCTGCAGATCTTCCTGCATTGCGCTACAATTTTCTAATGCTGCAACTTCTCTGTATACTACAGCATCATCCGCGAAAAGCCGCATGGAACTTCCGACACTATCTACTAGGTCATTTATATATATTGTGAAAAGCAATGGTCCCATAACACTCCCCTGTGGCACGCCAGAGGTTACTTTAACGTCTGTAGACGTCTCTCCATTGGTAACAACATGCTGTGTTCTGTTTGCTAAAAACTCTTCAATCCAGCCACACAGCTGGTCTGATATTCCGTAGGCTCTTACTTTGTTTACCAGACGACAGCGCAGAACTGTATCGAACGCCTTCCGGAAGTCAAGAAAAATAGCATCTACCTGGGAGCCTGTATCTAATATTTTCTGGGTCTCATTAACAAATAAAGCGAGTTGGGTCTCACACGATCGCTGTTTCCGGAATCCATGCTGATTTCTACAGAGCAGATTCTGGATTTCCAGAAACGACATGATACGCGAGCAACAAACATGTTCTAAAATTCTACAACAGATCGACGTCAGAGATATAGATCTATCGTTTTGCGCATCTGCTCGACGACCCTTCCTGAAAACTGGGACCACCTGTGCTCTTTTCCAATCATTTGGAACCTTCCGTTCCTCTAGAGACTTGCGGTACACGGCTGTTAGAAGGGGAGCAAGTTCTTTCGCGTACTCTGTGTAGAATCGAATTGGTATCCCGTCAGGTCCAGTGGACTTTCCTCTGTTGAGTGATTCCAGTTGCTCTTCTATTCCTTGGACACTTATTTCGATGTCAGCAATTTTTTCGTTTGTGCGAGGATTTATAGAAGGAACTGCAGTGCGGTATTCCTCTGTGAAACAGCTTTGGAAAAAGGTGTTTAGTATTTCAGCTTTACGCGTGTCATCCTCTGTTTCAATGCCATCATCATCCCGGAGTGTCTGGATATGCTGTTTCGAGCCACTTACTGATTTAACGTAAGACCAGAACTTCCTAGGGTTTCTGTCAAGTCGGTACATAGAATTGTACTTTCGAATTCACTGAACGC